>NC_081319.1:9287500-10537500 GCF_026419965.1 Kogia breviceps | reverse complement strand
ATAGAGGTATTACATCAACTCAATATATATTTTAAATTTAATAACAGCATATATCCTTTATATAAATTTTGTATATACATATATATATATAGTTATGTGTATACTTTAATAGAACATACCTTTATCTTGCCTGGTCCTGAAAGAGATATGAAACTTTGCTCACAGTAACACTGAGCATATTGAGTCCAGATTGTGTTTTTTAGAATACCACTTCCTTCTCTAAGAAACCAAGACTTGTTGGGAAAAAGGCTGATTCCAGGTCTCAAGCAGGAGATACACAAGATGAATGAGGAAGCTATTAAAAACTACCAGGGTTATGTCAAATATACTCAGGAGCCTGCTGGTAGAGGCTCCTCCTGGCCAAAGATGAGATCATTTGAGCTTTAAAAAGTATAATATTGCAGCTGATCAAAACCTATTCAATCTATTTCAATTCATGGATTCATAGTTGTGTGTGTGTGTGTATGAGTGTGTGTGTGCACATGTGAATTAGCTTCTTTCAAAGGATGATAGAGAATCAGTGATGTATCTTTAAAATTGGAAAAAAGAAATAATTAAAACGCATTTATTCTGCCTTTTGTATAAAAAGTGTACCATTGGTGATGAATCTATTTGCAGGGAAGAAAAAGAGATGCAGGCAAAGAGAATAGATGTGTGGACATGAGGGGCAGAGTGGGGGTGAACTTGGAGATTAGGATTGACGTATATACGCTACCATGTGTAAAATAGATAGCTAGTGGGAATCTGCTGTATAACACAGGGAGCTCAGCTCGGTGCTCTATGGTAACCTAGAGGGGTGGGATGGGAGGGAAGGGAGATCCAAGAGGGAGGGGATATGTGTATACATACAGCTGATTCACTTCATTGTACAGCAGAAACTAACACAACATTGTAAAGCAACTGTACCCCACTAAAAAAGCAAAAAATAGTACATGTAAAAAAAAAGTGTGCCATTGGCTAACCCAAATAGAAGATGAGAAGAATTTTTTAAATAAAATATGCCTATTATGAAAAAACGAATAGAACTAGAGTTTCACCACTTTGCAATCCCCAGTGCATTATTAGATCTAGATTTTGAGCATCAAAAGGCACTAAGATAACAAAAGAGATAACCTAATTGTGTACCTCCTGGTATACCATCAAAAGTCTTTTAAAATAGAGCTATAATCCACATACCAAAAAGTTCATCCTTTTAAAGTGTACAATTTATTGGTGTTAAGTGTATTCACAAAGTTGTGAACCATTGTCATTTTCTCATTCCAGAACATTTAACCACCCTAAGAAGAAAGTTACTTTCCCTTAGCAGTCACTCCTCATTCCCGCTCCAGCCCCTCACAGTCATTAATTTGTATGCTGTCTCAAGAGATTTGCCTGTTCTGGACATTTCATTTAAATGGAATCATATAATTTGTGGCTTTTTAGTTATTGGCTTTTTTCATTTAGCATAAATATTTTCAAAATTTATCCATGTTGTAGCATTTATCAGTACTTCATTCCTTTTTGTTGAATAATATTTCACTGTTTACCACATTTTGTTTATTCATTCATCAGTTGATGGAGATTGGGTTGTTTCTACCTTTTTTTGCCTATTATGAATAATCTGCTATACATGTTATAAGCATTTTTGTGTGTATATTTGTATAGACTATGCTTTTAATTCTTTCGAGTATATAAATAAGAATGGAAATACTGGGTCATATGGAAATTCTGTTTAGCACTACTGAGGAACTGTGAAACTATTTCCCAAAGAGACTACCTATAATGTTTCAAAAAGAACTGAACCCAACTCTGATCAAGTCCCTTGATTCACCTGCCAATTTGCAAGAAGTGCAAAAGACAGACCACCTTGTCAATCTGCACCATAATGGTACAGTCAGCAAAGTCCAGTTTGTGAGAAAATACTAGTTAAATGACTTGGATTCATCAACAGATAAATTATAAGGAAAGGAAGGGAAAGGGATGGAGGTGGTACCTGTAAATCAGGAGACTTAGAAGACATATGAAGCTTGAAAAAATAGAGTACAGAGTAAATAACATGCCTAGAGATGATAAAGAAATGAAAAGAGCACATTTAAGTGAGTTGAGACATTCTGTGCATTTCACCGGTTCTTAGTCAGGAAAATTGGTCTAAATAAGTTTTTAAGAGTTTGAAAAGTTGTGGACATAAGAATTATTTAATTTTTTTACTGATACATCTTTGTTGTTTGAGTTATTTACTTGGAAATGTCTTATAACCACTGTTACATTTTCTTTTATTCATATGTATTTATCTATATTTTCTTATAACTTCAAAGTAACCAGTTTTTTAACCCAATTCTGTATGTCTATGTTCACATTAGTCTCAAAAACAGCAACATGAAATTATTTCTGGTATGGTTAGCTAAGGAAAGTCCATGCATTGGAAGCGTTCTCTACATCCCCAAACCACAAATAATAATGATGAGATGTCACAGAATCAACCTGTGTAATGATCCCTGTAGAAGGAACAGGACCAGATTTTAGGTGATTCTTGAAAAGGGATTTTATTTATATCTGGAGATTTAAAAATCATTAGGAGAAGAAAATTAAAAACAAAAACTCAGCCGTGTGTGGAAAGACAACCTAGAATTTCTAGATTTTAAAGCCTGGCTCTGACTTAGAAAAAAAAAAATCAATTATCTTTCCGAAAATGACACTTGACTGGATCTTTCTCTCTCATTCTAAGCTTTAAACCACTGCTGCTCTCTCAAAGCTGGTTTTCTCTGTGACAGCTGGAGAGAGAGCAAATTCACCACATTTTGGGTTTAGCAGCTCCTAGGTACTGTAATTGAGATGTATCAAAGAGATACGTCAAGGTCATTAAAAGAGACTATGTTCCCATTTTCAAAGCAAGGTGTGAGGTAAGGGAGCTGGCTGTATGGGAAGAGTCTGACAGTTTTTGATTTAGGGGATAACCGTGCATGCCATTGGAACAGGTAAATGCTCTTTCTCTTTCCATTAATGTGGTACACACTGAGCATCCATTAAAGTAGGTGGACTGAAGGGCTGATTAGCTTTGCACAATCAAGTACATTAGTAGTTTAGTACCACAGGAACACTCTGGTCTCTGGAGAACTTAGAAACTTGAAATATTGCCTTTCAAAACAACAATTAAAGGATGAGAGAGAAAAGAAGGACTCTGGAGATTACAAAGAGGAAATAGCCCTGGTACGGTGGCATTCATATTACTCTCTTAGCTTTCCCTACAAATACCTCTAATATAGACCCTGGGCTAAAATTCTAGGTTTGTTTTGCATCTAACCCCTTAAAGGTTTCTACTGTCTGTTGTTATGTGCCATCTGTAGCTCCTAGGTATGTGTGGTATATTTGCATCAGTGATGGCTCCAATTATCCATCTTTGCTTTAGGCATATCCACTTTCTGGGAGTTGAGTTGTGTGAGTCTCCAGTGCTGAGTTTGGTCTTCTGACTTTGGGCAGTAGAATGAGCAAAAGAGACAGTTCACTATTTCTAACTCTAGTTCTCAAGAAAACTAGCTTGCTTCTGTTTACCCTCTTACTCTTCTGCCATTACCAAGAAAAGAACACGGTCCCAGGTGGTGAGTGAGAGATATATAGCGCAGAGACCCCAGTTAACCCACAGACACACGAACAATCCTTGCCAGTATCAGCATTGTATAGCCTTGATTCAATGAACTCCACATATGCATGAGAAATAAATGTTTACTATTGTATGCCACTGAGTTTTAGGATGGTTTGTTACATAATGATAACTAATTGATGCATCGTCCTTTCTCAAGCATGCAGGCTTTAATTCAAGACTTTCCTTTTGCCTGGTATGTTTCTGTCATGGTCTTCCTCACTCTACTCAATTGTGAGTATATATCACTATCCATCATGTCCTACCTTAGACATCGCTTCTTCCTGGAAAGTTCTCTTTATCTCCCAAGAGTATATTAGATGCACCTGCTTTTTCTGTTATAACCTTCTTAACTTGTTTCTGTCATCAGTGGTCAAGATACTTAAGAAGGTAGCCCATTGAGTTAGATGACTTGGGTTTAAGGATTTAATTCATAATTCAATTACTTTGTAGATGTATAACACATTCGTTAAATGGCAGTTTTCTTGTCTTATAGTGGGAATAATACCTACCATTGTGACAGAATTTGTGAAGTTTGAATTACATGATATATATAAAATGTTTAATACAGAACCCTATACGTAGTAAAGCATTCACCAATCCTTGGGTGTAATTGTTATTACCGTATGTGTAATATCCTGTTGACACCTAAAGCTCCGGCAGGCTTACTTATTCCAATCTGTAAACAGATGCATCCCTTAATTATTTGGTTACCCTAGGATGTAGTTCATATAGGTGGGATAGGTTAAATATTTGATTCGTCCTTCCCTACCCCCCTACATTTAGTTTTTACTAGTTTTTGAACTAATGAGTTGGTTCACTAACATTCTTCTTTCTTTAAAAGGGAAAAAATATGTTTTTGTTCCCCTTTTTTATTATTTTGAATTCAGAGATTATAAAATACTCAATGTGTTTCAGTCATTGCAGTTACTCTTATAACATTTGATTTCCACCTCTTTAGCCATAGGAGATCTGTGTTAGGTCCTGAGGTCTTTGGCGTGAATGCGTTAGTTTCGATAATTTCCTTCATTTGTGGTTCATCAGTGCTCCAGGCATATCTTGTACATTTTCTACCCCAGTTATTTTTCTAAAGTTCCCCAGTTCCTTTTATGGGAGGGAGATGGTAGAGACCATACTCCAAGTGTTAAGAGTTTTGCTAAGCTGACCATTAATTGTAAGCCTTTATAATGGACAGAGTTAGAAACTTTTTTTTAAAGATCCATGTCATGCAAATTTGAAATTCATCAGAAGTGTAACCTTTGTGTTATAAGTTCATCAGAGTTCCTACTTATTTTTCCCATCTAGTCTAATCATAATATCCCAGACTTTGGAAGTACAGTCTTTTTTTAAACTTAAAATACCTTGATCAGTTATTTATAATAGACGAGATGCCTAAATACAGGTTGACATGATTTCTGGAGTAAAGTAGAGAGAGATTGTCATAGGCTAACAAATCAGGAGAAAAAACCCACCTTGTCTGAATGATGGGTTGAATCGTTCCCTAAATCTCTTTTCCGTTTAAGGGCCCTTAGACAGGCAACTTTATTTTCATAGACTGCCTTTTATTTCAACTCGAAGTCTGAATAACTATTATTTATTCAGCTTAAATTCCAATGTTTCTAAGGGTTATCCCCCCAAATCTAAATTATATTCTTATGTCAGACAATCTTAAAACACCTTCAGCTTTTCTTTAACACCTCTATTGCAGTTGGTAATAATGTATATGTGATATTTTTAAGAATTGTGTCCTATATTAAATTCTAAGTGCATATAATCAAGTGATTTGTTTGTTTATTACTTTATCCTCAGTACCTGGCATAATGCCTCAGATATATGTTGAATAAATGAATAAAGGAATGTGGAATTCATTGTTTATCCTAATCTAATCACTAAGCCTAAGGTTCTTCAATAATATCTGACACAATTCAAATTTAATTGCACAGTAAAGAAAATTATTTTAACATTCTTTGTAGCTCCCTGTAAATTCTACTAGGCATGGTGCCTCACTTTATTTTTTGTTTGCCAAGCTTTGCTTTCTGTTTTTGTTTTTATCTTCTCCACAATTTTCACTCAATCAAATGGCATGGTGTCCTAACCCCCACTTGTTGGTACTTGATGATCAGTGTTGATTTCTCTCTCACTGGATTTGGTTGAGATGTGGATAGCTACTCCCAGAGGATATTTGGACTAGACTATTCTGAAACTGTTGCTGTTAGGTGATTGCTTCCAGAATTGGCTAAGACCTGGCTTCACCATAGCCTCTTAATTTTTTAAATTAATTTTTATTGGAATATAGTTGCTTTACAATGTTGTGTTAGTTTCTTGCTGTACAACAAAGTGAATCAGTCATATATATATATATATAATATATGTGACTAAAAGAAGAGTGTGTGTGTGCGTGTGTGTGTGTGTGTGTGTGTGTGTGTTTTAGATTTCCTTCCCATTTAGGTCACCACAGAGCACTGAGGAGAGTTCCCTGTGCTCTACAGTAAGTTCTCATTAGTTATCTATTTTATACATAGTAGTGTATATATGTCAGTCCCAATCTCCCAATTCATCCCACTCCACCCCCCCCTTGGTAACCATAAGTTTGTTCTCTACATCTGTGATTCTATTTCTGCTTTGCAAATAAGTTCATCTCTACCATTTTTCTACTGATAGATTCCACATATAAGTGATATTATATGGTATTTGCTTTTCTCCTTCTGACTTGCTTCATTCTGTGTGGCAATCACTAGGTCCATCCGTGTCTTGCAAATGGCACTATTTTGTTCCTTTTTATGGCTAATATTCCTTTTGATATATGTACCACATCTTCTGTACCCATTCCTCTGTTGATGGGCACTTTGGTTGCTTCCATGTCCTGGCTATTGTAAATAGTGCTGCAGTGAACATTGTGGTACATGACTCTTTTTGAATGATGGCTTTCTCAGGGTATATGCCCAGTAGTGGGATTGCTGGGTCATATGGTAGCTCTATCTTTAGTTTTTTGAGGAACATCCATACTGTTCTGCATAGTGGCTGTATCAGTTTACATTCTCACCAACAGTGCAGCGGGGTTCCCTTTTCTCCACACCCTCTCCAGCATTTGTTGTTTGTAGATTTTCTGATGATGGCCATTCTGACTGGTGTGAGGTGGTATCTCAGTGTAATTTTGATTTGCATTCTCTAATAATTAGTGATGTTGAGCAGCTTTTCATGTGCTTCTTGGCCATCTGTATGTCTTCTTTGGAGAAATGTCTATTCAGGTCTTCTGCCCATTTTTGGATTGGGTTGTTTGTTTTTTTTAATATTGAGGTACATGAGCTGTTTATATATTTGGGAGATTAATCCTTCGTCAGTTGCTTCATTTGCAAATATTTTCTCCCATTCTGAGGGTTGTCTTTTCGTCTTGTTTGTAGTTACCTTTGCTTTGCAAAAGCTTTTACGTTTCATTAGGTCCCATTTGTTTATTTTTGTGTTTTATTCTGTTACTCTAAGAGGTGGATCAAAAAAGTTCTTGCTGTGATTTATGTCAAAAAGTATTCTTCCTATGTTTTCCTCTAAGAGTTTTATAGTGTCTGGTCTTACATTTAGGTCTCTAATCCATTTTGAGTTTATTTTTGTGTATGGTGTTAGGGAGTGTTCTATTTCATTCTTTTACATGTAGCTGTAGTTTTCCCAGCACCACTTATTGAAGAGTCTGTCTTTTCTCCATTGTATATCTTGCCTCCTTTCTCATAGATTAGTTTACCGTAGGAATGTGGGATTATCTCTGGACTTTCTATCCTGTTCCATTGATCTATATTTCTCTTTTTGTGCCAGTACCATATTGTCATGATTACTGTAGCTTTGTAGTATTGTCTGAAGTCAGGGAGTCTGATTCCTCCAGCTCTGTTTTTTTCCCTCAAGACTGCTTTGGCTATTTGGGATCCTTTGTGTCTCCATACAAATTTTAAGATTTTTTTTTTGGTTCTGTCAAAAATGTCACTGGTAATTTGATAGGGATTGCATTGAATCTGTAGATATTGCTTTGGGTAGTATAGTCATTGTCACAATACTGATTCTTCTAATCCAAGAACATGGTATATCTCTCTATCTGTTTATATCATCTTTGATTTCTTTCATCAGTGTCTTATAGTTTTCTGAGTACAGGTCTTTTACCTCCGTATGTAGGTTTATTCCTAGGTATTTTTTCCTTTTTGTTGCAATGGTGAATGGGATTGTTTCCTTAATTTCTCTTTCTGATCTTTCATTGTTAGTTATAGGAATGCAAGAGATTTCTGTGCATTAATTTTGTATCCTGTAACTTTACCAAATTTACTGATTAGCTCTAGTAGTTTTCTGGTGGCATCTTTAGGATTCTCTATGTATAGTATCATGTCATCTACAAACAGTGGCAGTTTTACTTCTTCTTTTCCAATTTGTATTCCTTGTATTTCTTTTTGTTCTCTGGTTGCTGTGGCTAGGACTTCCAAAACTATGTTGAATAATAGTGGTGAGAGTGGACATCCTTGTCTCGTTCCTGATCTTAGAGGAAATACTTTCAGTTTTTCACCATTGAGAATGACATTTGGGCTTCCCTGGTGGCACGGTGGTTGGGAGTCCCCCTGCCGATGCGGGGGACATGGGTTCGTGCCCCAGTCCAGGAGGATCCCGTATGCCGCAGAGCAGCTGGGCCCGTGGGCCATGGCCACTGAGCCTGCACGTCCGGAACCCGTGCTCCGCAGCGGGAGAGGCTGCAGCAGTGGGAGGCCCGCGTACCACAAAAAAAAAAGAGAATGACGTTTGCTGTGGGTTTGTCATATATGGCCTTTATTATGTTGAGGTAGGTTCCCTCTCTGCCCACTTTCTGGAGAGTTTTTATCATAAATGGGTGTTGAATTTTGTCAAAAGCTTTTCTTGCATCTTTTGAGATGATCATATGCTTTTCACTCTACAATTTGTTAATATGGTGTATCACATTTATTGATTTGCATATTTTGAAGATTCCTTGTATCCCTGGGATAAATCCCACCTGATCATGGTGTATGATCCTTTTAATGTGTTGTTGGATTTTGTTTGCTACTATTTTGTTGAGGATTTTTACATCTATATTCATCAGTGACATTGGTCTGTAATTTTCTTTTTTTGTGATATCTTTGTCTAGTTTTGGTATCCGGGTGATAGTGGCCTTGTAGAATGGGCTTGGGAGTGTTCCTTCCTCTGCAGTGTTTTAGAAGAGTTTCAGAAGGGTGGGTGTTCACCCTTTTTTAAATGTTTGATAGAATTCAACCTGTGAAGCCATCTGGTCCTGGACTTTTGTCTGTTGGAAGATTTTTAATCACAGTTTCAATTTCAGACTTGTGATTGTTCTGTTCATATTTTCTATTTTCCTGGTTCAGTCTTGGAAGATTGTATCTTTCTAAGAATTTGTCCATTTCTTCTAGGTTGGCTATTTTTTTTGGTGTATACTTGCTTGGAGTAACCTCTCATGATCCTTTGTATTTCTGTGGTGTTTGTTGTAACTTTTCATTTTTCATTTCTAATTTTATTGATGTGAATCCTCTCCTTTGTTTTCATGATGAGTCTGGTGAAAGGTTTATCAATTTTGTTTATCTTCTCGAAGAACCAGCTTTTAGTTTCATTGATCTTTACTCTTGTTTTCTTCATCTCTATTTCATTTATTTCTGCTCTGATCTTTATGATTTCTTTCCTTCTACAAACTTTGGGTTTTTGTTTGTTCTTTCTCTAGTTACTTTAGGTCACCATAGCCTCTTCAAACTTCTAATTTTACCAAGTTAACCATGTGACAGGTTGACATATGGGCAATATTTAGAATCTGAGAAAATTTAAGAAGAAAGTAATCATCTTCAATCTGTTCTGAAATCTCATATTGTAAATTGAAATATGTAGAGAATAACTAATCATGATATGGCACACTGGTGTGTAAAATTTCACTGATATGAGTTATATGTGAAATCTTCCTTAAATGTCTTCTGTGGCCAGTTACTTAGAAATGCTAGAATCTGTTTGTAAATTAAGTTAAGCAGATATCTCTCTTTGATTCAAGTGATTGTCCCCTGAAATGTAGGATATCCAAGTCAATTTACTTTGTTTTTGTTTGTTTTTCGGAGCTGAGGTTATTTGTTTTTAAATTATAAAATCAACTGGTGGGTACTTAGAAAGTTTAAAGTACATCACAATATATCTGAGGTATCTGCGTATGTTTAAACCTCTAATTCCATGCATATGTATTATGTATAAATGAATGTATTTAGCCTTCCTCTGAGACAAAATAGTTGTCATTTATAGGTCACATTTTAGAAGCTGTCCTTTAGATGTTAATTATATCTGTGTAGATAATACCTCCCCCCTCACCACTCCCTTCTTTATGTTTATATCAGATATATTTACCTGAGTCTTGAAGAATAAAAGGAGATGTTGTCTTTGACATTATTAAATATATTCTCTGAAAATAGCAGCCCGTAGATATAGGTTTTTTTTGTTGGAGTTGGAGTTCCTCTTGTTGGGGTGAAATTTGATTGGTCAAAACTAATTAGGATAATAACACTCCCTTGTCATAGTCAGTGGATCAGATAACTAAAACCTGAGTTTTATTCAGGGCATGGCATTCTCTCTGGTCCCAGGGACTGGATCAGATGAGCCAAACAGCAGGAAGTTCAGAGCTTCTGTTTAAAGGTCATTGGAAGTGACCTATTCTCTCCGACTGCATCTGAAACATCATGGATACAAACATACTTGCTGCTGGAAATCATCTTACTCGTGAATGGGGCTGTCTTGATGGCAGTGAATGGCAGTTCAGAGAGTCAGGCACTTGAAGACATTGTTTAACTGCCTCCGTTGCCCACTGATCCTTTCTAGTTCTGGACTGCCAATTTGAGCCAACCCCAAAATATTGATTTACTTTCCTGAGAGTGTTGGTCTCTATCTAGACAAACCTCTGTCTAAAGTTGGTAGGTTTTGTTTTTGTTTTCGTTTTTGTTTTTGTTTTTTGCAGTACGCGGGCCTCTCACTGTTGTGGCCTCTCCCATTGCGGAGCACAGGCTCCGGACGCACAGGCTCAGCGGCCATGGCTCACGGGCCCAGCCGCTCCGCGGCATGTGGGATCTTCCCAGACCGGGGCATGAACCCGTGTCCCCTGCATCGGCAGGCGGACTCTCAACCACTGCGCCACCAGGGAAGCCCAGTTGGTAGGTTTTAATGCCTCTAAGGGACTACATCTTCTTTGTTTTTTCATTCAGCTTATATCCCAAATTTATGTTGCATCTTCAAGTTATTTATGCACTTTGGGCTACTGTCAGTGTATGATTTCTGACTTCATACCTCTCTCAACAGCCATTGATAATTATAATTTTACAGCCTCAGGTATAGTAAATCAACACCAGTTCATTAATGTTACAGTCCAATTATTGAGCATGTACACTGACGCCATTAATATAAATTACAACAAATATGAAAGCCAGAAATATTGCACATTTCCCCATAGGTGCTATATTAATGATGCCCAGATTTATCTGTAATCATTAGATGCTTGTAGTCTATAAATCCTTCCAGCCCATCTTGGGCACATTTGGGATTTAATTCTATTAAGGTTATTTGGAAACAGAAGGAATACAAGATGCTTTCTGTTTTCCTCCTATTTGTCTTAGCACAACACTGACTTGGCCTTAATGTTGACTTCTGTCAACTTTATTTCTCTAAGTAATAGACCCTGATGGCAGAATCAAGAGGTTATTTTTCTCCACTGAGCAGCTGTACCTCAGCTATCTTTAGAAATAGATGCATTTCTTAAAATATTGTTGGTAAGGAAGAATTCCATATAGCTAATCCAATTTTGCCATTAACTTATATAAGTCGAATTCCTACAGCTGCACAAATATTAGGCCCCATCCACCAAGCTTGAGCAAGAAACTTTCCAGAGAAACTTAAGTTTATTAGAAAACTAAAACCTCCAACAATTTGAGGCCTCAGACCAATTCTCAGTTTCCAAACTCCAATTGTCCTTTTTTTTTTTTTTTTTTTAAGTCCCCACTGCAGATTCCTAAGAAATTAACCTTCTCTAAGTTAGTATTTCAAAGCTGCCACACCAGTCTTATCTGGGTTTCTAACCACTCCCACTCAGGACTAGTTAAGAAGAGGGTACCTGTCCATAGGGATTTGCTTTCTCAGAATCTTCCCCCCAAAGACTGTAATTCCATTTTGTGAGTCAATGTCAAAGGAAAAGAGACAACAGTATAGGAGAAAAAGATGATTAAAAAGTTAAAAAGTCAAAACGGAACAGTTTTTACTCAATATATAAATAGCCAGCATACTGTAAAAGAATGAGCGCTAGGTTTGAAATCTCGCAGATCTGGGTGAATCCATTATTACCTGATTCCTAATTATATAATTCAATTGCTTTTGCAGCTTTAGTTACTTTATGTGTAAAATGAGGATTATAATGCCCCCTGGAAGATTTCTGTGAGAATTAGTAATATGAATGCCTAGAACTATTGAGTGTCCAATTCAAGGAGTTGTTATTTTTCAGTTTGATTTGAGGGGTGAACTGTCTTTCTTAGGTGATTGCTAGCAGTCTTGTTATATTGCTGAAGTCAGGGTCATCAACCTTTCCTTCTCTGTAACATGTAGGTAAGTAATTGATTAGGGTACAGCAAAAGTGTAAACGAATGGGTCATTCAAGTGTTCAGCAACAGATGACCGCAGGATTGGGATATAATTGCTTTCTGAAGAATGCTTCAAAGTCCATTTTTGGGGGTTGGCCTGTCTCAGTTCATGCGGCTTGCTCTTGAATTCAAATGTCTTGTCACAGTTTTCGTCCAAAGTGATCATTACTTGCTTAAAGTGAGAATGGCTTTCTTTTTGAAAAGATGGTGGGTCAACTCAACTTGGTTTTGGCATCAGTAAAAATTGTTGGGATAGTTTTTCATAGAATATTCTGTTGAAAATTAGTTCAGTGAGTCATTAAATGATCTGCTATTTAGGTTTGGGAAATAGTAGGTTAAACTAATTTCTTTAAGTGGTTTTCAGAGCATTTATATGCTCACATTCACAGTAATCTTCAGAAGCGGATTATTATATGAAGGATTTCCAGGTTTATTTTTATGGCTACATGTAGCTAACATTTGTTGAATGTTTTCTTTTTGTTAAGATTTTTTTTTTTTTTGATATGGACCATTTTGAAAGTCTTTGTTGAATTTGTTACAATATTGCTTCTGTTTTATGTTTTGGTTTTTTGGCCCCGAGGCATGTGGGATCTTAGCTCCCCAACCAGGGATCGAAACCATACCCTCTGCATTGGAAGGTGAAGTCTTAACCACTGGACTGCCAGGGAAGTCCCTTGATGAGTGTTTAATTCATACCTAGCACTGTTCTAAGCCTTGTATGTGTAATATCTAATTTAATTCTTGCAATAATCCTATGAGGTAGATATTATTGGTATCCACATTTCACAGTAGTAAAATTTAGGCATAGAGGTTAAAATATATGCCTGTGGACACATGGGTGTCAAATTCAGGGGACTGACTGGAGAATTAATGCCCTTAACTACCCTCTTGCTTCTTGATGAGTCTGTATTAATCACAGAACTGTTTTGGGGAAACTTTCTTGGAGGAGTGCTCTGAAGAGAATATGTTGGGAAGCACTCTATCAGATGGAATTTGACAAGTTTGGGTCATTTTTGTCAGGAGCTTTGTTTGTAAAAGAGAGATTGTGTCACTGGAAGCCCACTGGGCAAATCATTGTAAGTCAGGTGGCTCCTGTCTCAAAAGAGTGGTGTCGGGCTTCCCTGGTGGCGCAGTGGTTGAGAGTCTGCCTGCCGATGCAGGGGACACGGGTTCGTGCCCTGGTCCGGGAAGATCCCACATGCCGCGGAGCAGCTGGGCCCGTGACCCATTGCCACTGAGCCTGCGCGTCCGGAGCCTGTGCTCCGCAGCGGGAGAGGCCACAACAGTGAGAGGCCCGCGTACCGAAAAAAAAAAAAAAAAAAAAAAAAAAAGAAAAGAGTGGTGTCCAATGTTTGGGTCTCCCAGTCTAACTAAATTCGTTCTCACTTAGCCCTTACTGTGTATGGAAAAGGACAGTTTCCCACATTTCCTAACAGGACCCCAGACAAAAGGTATTCAGGTAGGGAGGCCCCTGTGGCCATAGATGGCTGCCTAGAGACAATTACTGGCTGCATTCTTATAATGACAAAATGTGATCTCAACATCTTTGTCAGTGGGGACCAATCCGTTTTTATTTCCCCAGGGTCTCTCCTAGGTTAATTTTCCAAAGCTTAAATTGTCCAAAGCCAATTTAGTCTTAACACATTTTCTAACAAATATGTTATACTGTATCAATTCTAAAAATATGCCCCTGTATATATCAGTCATAAGGCAGCTTCAAAATTTGGGATATAGCATGACATAATGGTGCCATAAACTTCTTATCTCTGTGACTAGTGATAACAGAGATTGGAAATGTTCAAATGGGAATGAAAATCTTTGTATCTCTAAGGCTGTCATCCTTAATTGTTTGTAAGCTATAATAATATCACTTTTTGGAAAAGTTTTTTTAACATATTTTCAATCCAAGTTTCATGTCTTGTGGAGACAAATATTAAATGTATTTATTTACTTATTATAGAAGTTAAACCCAGTTTAACTTTTATTTAGAGACTTAACTAGGTGAGGAGTGATTTTGTGTAGTGCCTCAAATTAGTTTAAGACAGACTTGGACCACTGATAAATTAAAGTTCTTGGTCCCAAAATATATTTTAAAAGTTAACTTCTGGGCTTCCCTGGTGGCGCAGTGGTTGAGAGTCCGCCTGCCGATGCAGGGAACACGGGCTCGTGCCCCGGTCCGGGAAGATCCCACATGCCGCAGAGCGGCTAGGCCCGTGACCCGTGGCCGCTGGGCCTGTGCATCCGAAGCCTGTGCTCCGCAACGGGAGAGGCCACAACAGTGAGAGGCCCACGTACCGGAAAAAAAAAAAAAAAAGTTCTATGAAGATAACATCCCACAGGACATTTTTTTTTCTTTTTGTAGCTCTAAAGACTAATACAGTATGACCTTATAAAAAGATTAAAATATATGCTAGCCTACATCTTCAGTGTTAAGTGAGTGGAAGTATAAAAAACGTAATTATTTCTCTTAGACTTGTATCCTTATGAATTCATATCAGCCTCAGGCATACAGGCCAATTTCATTCTGAAAACATTGTCTATAAAAAGTATAAACGAGACTTTGTCACTTAACAGGATGTTGAAATAAATATTCAATTCCAGTTGTTATAGGTATTAACTTAGTATGAATGGATATGTAGGATAGATATATCTCATTATATTAGAATTTTTATTTTGTTAAGAACAGGAAATTATTTTTGAATAACAAAACACAATATCCTTAAAAGAAGTTTAATTTTCTAACATTAAAAAATAAGCACACTTATGGTCTGTTATTCTCATCTTTTCCACAATATTTCCCTGTATACTTCCCAGTTTGCTTCCTCACTTTATTTATTTATTTACTTACTTACTTACATACTTATTTGACTGAGACTTAATTGACATATAATATTGTATAAGTTTAAGGTGTACAATGTGTTGACTTGCTACATTTATACATAGGTTTAGCTAACACCTCTATCATGTTACATAATTATCATTTCTTTTTGTGGTGATAACATTTAATGTCTAGTCTCTTGGTAATTTTGAGGTATATAATATAATATTGTTGACTGTAATCTCTGTGCTGTGAATTAGATCTTCAGGATTTATTCATCTTGTAGCTGCAAGTTTGTACCCTTTAACAATGTCCCCCCAGTTTCCCTACTTCTAGCCCCCGGTAACCACCATTTTACTCTCTTTCTGTGAGTTCAACTTCTTTAGATTCCACATATAAGTGATATAATACAGTATTTGTCATCCTCTGTCTGGTTTATCTCACTGAGCATCATGCCCTCAAGGTCCATCCGTGTTATCACATGGCAGGATTTCTTTCTCTGTTGAACAGCATTCCATTGTATATGTATACCACATCTTCTTTATCTATTCATCCCCTAAAGACTCTAGGTTGTTTCCACCTCATGGCTATGATGAATAATGCTGCAGTAAACATGAGAATGGATATATCTCTTTGACATCCAGTTCTCAGTTTTGGGGGGATATCTATATATATCCAGAATTAGGATTGCTGGATCTTATGGTAGCTTCACTTTTAATATTTTTGAGGAACCTCCATACCATTTCCCATAGCAGCTGTATCAATTTACCTTCCCTCCAACAGTGCCCAAAGGTTCCCGTTTCTTCACGTCTTGGCTAACACTTGTTAGCTCTTGTCTTGTTGTTGATAGACATTTCGTCAGGTATGAGGTGTTACCTCATTGTGGCTTTGATTTGAATTTCCCTGATGATTAGTGTTGTTGAACATTTTTTCATGTACCTGTTGGTCATTTGGATGTCTTCTTTGAAAAATGTCTGTTCAGTTCCTCTGCCCAATTTTTAATCAGATTGTGGAGTTTTGTTGCTGAATTGTATGAGTTCTTTATATTTCAAAATTTTTATTGTTATTTTTCCATTAGCTGGAGAATTTTGTTCATTGTTCAAGTGAAAGCCTTGGCTGAAATCTCGTGAGCATTATATCTTTTATAAATTATAATTACAGCACAATTAGGAAAAAACACCAAAAACTAACTTCCTTTTGTTCAATCTCTGTTGACCACCCACCTATTGATAATGGTTTTAATTTGTCTCTAAGAGGGATATAAAACCACATATTAAAGAACTTTAAGGAGCACAAGCTCTAGGGAGATAGAGAGAGATAGTATCTGAGGATTAAGAATCATAAATTCAAAGAAAAATAATGTAAATGCCACTAGAAGAACAGGTAGAATGCTATAGGAATTTAGAAAAGAGAAAAACTATTTCATACTAGGAGACAAACAGTATTTGTGCTTCTCCCAAAATGAATATTCTTCAATTATCAATTGGTAAAACATGTTATTATAGCCAAGGTCAGTGAATTGAGGATGTCCCTATTTTGAAATGCAATAACTTATTCAAAATACAATGAATCTTCAATATTCATTGTTTATCCAGGCTGAGCATAAAGTAAACTGGCTTATGTAAGCAATGTATAGGTTAAGAGTACAATCTTTAAAGTAGGGTAGAATCAAGAAATTTAATCCTAATGTGAAGTCACTTGACTGTTATTGCCAAGAATGAAAATTAAAAATTGGTTACTGTACTATTCATTGATGTGATACTTAAGAGTGCACCCTTGTCACTTTGTGTGCTAGTTTATTCTTAAACGTTTTTGAATCCATTATAGAAGTAAATTCATCTGGAATTATATAATGTACATGTCAGATATCCCCCAAAACTAGATCCTTTTTTATATCATCCTTTTTTATATTAAATATCTAAGTTTGCCAGTTTTAATACAGAGGAGGCCATCAACATTATAAATGGACTAGAGGACCATTTACAGCATTTTCATTCATCGCTAAGTCATTTCCATATCTTATCCATTACATGATCGGCATAGTTCAATCTGAATTCTTTCTAGAGTTTAAAATATTAGTTACTTTCTCCTTCCATTCCCTCCGTACAGAAGCATCAATTACTTGAAAATTTTCCAAGGATTCCTTCTGTACCATCGTTTCTGTCATCAGTCAGCTCATCTGGAACACTATCATTGTATGTCTATGTCATGGAAATGATTTAGTGTTGAAAATATTGGAAAAGGTCGAATTACGGTGTGGGGAGTTTCTAAAAGGTCAAAATGCCCTAACAAAGTGAGTGTGGAAAAAGCATCACATGTTCAGACACAGTGACTAACAAAGTACAATCACTTCAAAAATCAGAGAAGCTGTTATAAGTAATAACCACTGCTAATCCAGTGTTTCCTTTGTGTGCAGTACACTGTTAAACTCTTTGTGCACATTTGCTCATTTAAAAATATTTACTGTTACTAATTGAAGAACCACATAGAGTTATCTTCTTCCCTCTCTAAGCTAGGCAGACTTTGTTCCCACATTCATGCCCCTCAGATTCATTGAATCCCTAATATGTGTGAGAAATTATATGAGCATGTGATGTGCAGAAGTGACCTCATTTTCTGTACTCACTGTAAATTAGAACATCTGAGGTATTTAATGTTTATTTTTATTTTTTATAAATTTATTTATTTATGGCTGCGTTAGGTCTTCATTGCTGCGCGCTGGCTTTCTCTAGTTGCAGCGAGCGGGGGGCTACTCTTTGTTGCAGTACTTGGGCTTCTCATTGTGGTGCCTTCTCGTTGTGGAACATGGGCTCTAGATGTGCTGGCTTCAGTAGTTGTGGCATTCAGGCTCAGTAGTTGTGGCTTGTGAGCTCTAGAGTGCAGACTCAATAGTTGTGGCACACGGGCTTAGTTGCTCCGCAGCATGTGGGATCGTCTTAGACCAGGGCTCAAACCCGTGTCTCCTGCATTGGCAGACGGATTCTTAACCACTGCACCGCCAGGAAAGTCCATTAATATTTAAACTCAGGGATGTTAGCGTAATACTGATGTATATTCAGACTGTTCATGCTATACTTTAATGTCATCCCTGTGTCTGAAGTACTTGCATAGACATTTATGGCACATTATACATATAAAATATTTGCCACTTCTTTGGAGTAGTCAGGAATTATTATTACTATATTCCAATAAAGAAATGAAGGCTGCTAGAGCAGGCATGCCATGACCAAGTTCCTCTGGGTGTTAAGGTGGGTCCTGACTTCTAGTCTGTTACTTCTGTGAACTGCGGCAGCCCTCCACAGAAAGATTGTTAAAAAAAAAAAAAAATCACAAATGATGATTTATTTTTCCTTTTTCTCCTATTTAACTGCTGGTGCCTTTCGGGCCGACTGAGTTGTCATTAAGAGGTAAGAAGAAATTGGTGAGGAGAAAGTTGCCCATGAAGCTTATTGGAAGCATGATCTGCCCTCAGAATGTCCAAATCAGGTGCCCTTGGCTTTGATATGTGCCTTTGTCTCCTCTCCTCTCAAGTCCAGAGTTGTAAGGCGTGACTGAGGAGGCTAGAGTTTTAGGAAAGTAGGCCTGAATGTATATCTTTAATGAGGCCTGTGATCAGCCCCAGGTGAGGAGTTAGACCTACAGTAGAGGGAGAAGCCCTGGCCGCGGGGCCTGGGATTGCAGACCAGCTCCCCTCATGATCCCCGTGGGCCAGAAGTGCCTAGGAGGGCTAGGCCCAGGTAGAGGACGGAGGCAGTTCCCACAGGAGAGTGGAATAGAGATTACATATTGAGAAAACACAGTCCAGGAATGTGATGGTAGCTGTGGGTTTGTCATGGATGACCTTTCTTATGTTGAGGTATGTTCCCTCTGTACCCACTTTGTTGAGAGTTTATGTCGTAAATGAGGATTGAAGTGCCTTAGTGTGGGCCAATGATTGTTGATGCCAATAGGGAAGGAGGGTTCAGTTTTCCTTGGCGTTCGGTTGGAGTAGAGAGGTTATTGTCTAAAAGCTCTCTGTCGGGCTTCCCTGGTGGCGCAGTGGTTGAGAGTCCGCCTGCCGATGCAGGAGACACGGGTTCGTGCCCTGGTCCGGGAGGATCCCACATGCCGCGGAGCGGCTAGGCCCGTGAGCCATGGCCGCTGAGCCTGCGCGTCCGGAGCCTGTGCTCCGCAACGGGAGAGGCCACAGCAGTGAGAGGCCCGCATACCGCAAAAAAAAAAAAAAAAAAAAAAAAAAAAAAAAAAAAAAAAATAAAAGCTCTCTGTCTCGCTAGGGTTTCCTTATCCTTTGGCTAGAAAGAGCAGGCTTTTCTTGGCAGATTGTTTTTTTGTCTGTGCACCTTGGAGTTTGCAGGTTGCTGGCTTCTCCATCTCATAGTCTGGGATATATGAGGCAAGAGGAAAATCCAGGGAAGTCACCACCCTGTTGTTCTTTGAGTCACAGGCACCCTAGCTGCTCTGCCTTCTTCTCTGTACCTCTGAGAGTCTCTTTATTATTGTTTATGTGTAATGGACTAGGTTATTAGTTGTACTTAGTGGGAAGATAGGAAAAATTATATCTATTCCATCTTCCTAGAAGGGGAAGTCCTGTCTTGATAAGTTTTCTTTATTGTTATTTTTATAAAGAAAGAGAACACTTTAATTCTCACTTTCTCTAGTGTTTTAAGTTACAGTGTACTAAATAAATATTAGTTTTACTCTTTTTTTCATTTCCCTATACACGTATAAATGTTGGTAAGAGATTTTTTATTATTTTGACAACAAATGTTTACAGCTCACAGAACAAATGTAATTTCTCCCTCTATTAAAATTACTTTGCACTGTTTCAGCTTACAGTCATTTTTCTTTTTTTTGTTCCTGAATTACCATGTAAAATGAGGATGCTATGCATTTTAATACTTTGAGACGTATTTTGAATTTTACTCTTTTTTACTATCTTTGCTCTTCCCACAAAAATGTATAATATACCGGGAACTGTGAAAGGCACTGGGAATACAGGATGGGACTAAAATTCATCTTTATCTTCCTAGAGTTTATGGTCAAGTGGCAAACATAGGTTCTTTTTAGTAGAAAAAATACTGAAGATTTATATTTCTCCACTATTACTTAAATATGTACAAACTGTAAATATTACAGTGTTTATATAATAATAAAGTAAAAACATGATACAAATTAATTCACTGCAGTTTCAGAAACACATAAAAATACAAAAGAGGCCCAAAGAAACAAGTGGATAATAATAGCAATATTAATGACATGGTGTTGATTGAGCCTTTACCGGATTCCCTACACACATTCTCTTCTTCAGGCAGGTGTCGTGATTAACCCGTCTTACAGATGAAGGCAGTCTTAAATTTGAAAGGTAAATCACACTCCAGAAATGTGGAGCATCTTGCACCATAAACGTGTTCCCCTGTGTGCTTATTGGGTCTGATGGAAAATCAGCAGGTTTTTGTGTTTTTATTTACTTGCTGAATATTTATGCTTATATGTATCAGTCTGTGATTTATAAATGAGGCTGGTCCAGTTTGCATCTATTTCCACAGCTCCCACTTCTCATCACCATCTCCACCAGTAGGTCTTAAAGCCTTCCAATTATCTTCCATCTCTAAACCTCTGAACAAATAAGAACCCCTTTGCCACCTGTATTCAATATGTCACCTCTCTAAAATGGATATGATTTTTAAACCTTGCCTCTGGTTACCAGTTGAATGGTTTTGTTCCTTTTGTGAAATACTTCGAAATATTTGAAAGAACTACATATGCCTTAAGTCTAGTATTTAAGGTGCCATACAATGTAGTCCCAACCTGCATCTCCAGTCTCCCCTTCTGCCAGCTCAGTTCCCAACTTTCCCTCATTT
Organism: Kogia breviceps; assembly: GCF_026419965.1. NCBI lineage: Eukaryota > Metazoa > Chordata > Mammalia > Artiodactyla > Physeteridae > Kogia > Kogia breviceps. Next base: position 10,516,560 of record NC_081319.1, on the reverse strand, counting down.
CTAACTGCGTCAGACCACAGACTAATCTATAAACACATCATGTGTTCCCTGTCTCTAAGCCTTTGTGTCTATTATTTACTTTGTGTACAGTTTTGTTTCTCATTTTGTCTTTCACATCCTGCTTCAAATGTCACCTCATTAATGAAGTCTCAGGCTAGTCAAATGGATTCTCTTCTGGGTAACAATAATAGTTTGTTCCATTATCATGGTAGGATTTGTTTTATGTGTTTGGGAAACAGTTGAGGTCAGCGACTTTGTGTTCCTTACTTCAACCACAGTGCTTGGCTCATAATAGTTGCTCAACAAACATTTGTGGAATTAGATTGAAGAGTATTTTTCAGTAGCAGCTGGGATGCCTCCTCCAGATATATTCTTCTCACTTCCTTGGAGAGTTCTCCTCTTTAATTCAGGCCTATATGCATTTCTATCATTGAACAGAATCTAGAGGCGACTGTTTTAATTTTAAGTAACAAATTCACTCTTTTGGGGCAGTGAGATTTTATTTTCATCTAATAAAAAGATTATTTGTTGATGTTGACTTATCCTAGCGTATTTCTCATGACATAGACATCTTTTATAAAATTAGCTTCTAGAAGAATGGGCAAAGGGATACTATTGTAAATAAAGCAAGTAAGCATTAAATGTTTTTGTAATATTTAAGTTGTTCTTAAGCCCTTTAAATAGATAAAAGCAAGTATTTTATGACTAACTAACTGCAGATTCAGAGATTTCTTTTTAGCACCTGTTGAGCTGCTATCATCAGCAGATGCTGAATATTTTTGTGAAATTAAGCCCAAAGAAAAAGTGCTTTAGGCATCACATATTTATTTGCATATTTTGATTTTCTGAGGAAAAAAACCTGACATTTGAGACCTATAATTGCACAAGATAAATTTCATTTAAAAGCACTGGTGTCCCAGTAGGAAGACTGAAGTTGAAAACATCTGAGGTAACATGATGCCATCCTAGTGCTGTATCCTTATTACTGGACATGTCTAACTGCAGAGAAACACCTATTTTTTAAACTCCCAGTTCATAATACAGTGCGGGTGCCTTTCAACATTGTCTTCATGAGCAAGAACGTGCACTTTCAAAGGAGAATTTCTATGAAAATTCAAATACCACTCAACAAAGTTTCATTTTTTGTATTCCTAATTCATCCTCCAATAGAATGTCCTATTATTAGTGAATCAGTCATGACATAGGTTCCTGAGACAAGAGTTAGCCTCATTTGCCTTAAATAAATGCTCACAGGTATCAATACACACACACACACACACACATGCACGCACGCGCACACACATACACACACACACACAGAATCATGAGTTGGAAGGCGTAACTTAATTCCCAGGCTGCATCTCTTAATGAGTCTGGACGGTGTTACTTAACTTTTTTTGAGATTCTATTTTCGTCATCTACAGAATGGTGCTCATAATACTCTTGCTTGCTACATCACACAGTTGTTACAAGAATCAAATGAGGTGATGATCTTAATGACGTATTTAATGAGATATGTAGAAATATTTCCTGTTCATGAAGTAGGGTCTACTTATGCATTATTATTGTTATATCAAGAGATCTTTTTATATACTCTAAAGTTGTATATAAAAGTGAGGTGGCATTATTCTTTTAGTGTTTTCAGGGCATTACTCTAATACTCTGGTCTGTTCCACAATATTGCCTGACTAGGCATTCTGTATACAGTGGATACTCCATAAATGCCATCAGACTAAATTGTGTAGTAGACTGTACAATCTACCCTGAGGATCTTCCATCCTTCATACAACTTGCATTTAAGAGCCTTTCCTTTCTTATTCCTTTTGGCCTACAATAATGGTGAGCTCCCTCTTTTCTAGGACTCTCAGTTCATTTGATCATTTTATGTTATAAAAATGTGGGTTCTACTAGGGATGGACCTTGTCTTTCTTGTTTACTATTAAATTATTAGTGCTGTCTCAGTGCTGGTCACAATAGTAAGTACTCAATAAATATTGAATGAAGTGATGGATGAATGAATGGATGGAAGTCTTTCCCATGAAGGCTGTGAACTCATCTAGAGAAGAGCTGGCTTTTATTAATGTCTATATTCAAGTCACCCAGTAATGAGTAATGTTTGTTGATATAAGCAAATGCTAGGATAGTAATTCTCCCTGGTGATATATTATAACTTCATTTCTAATTAGGTCAAGTCATACCTTAACCGAAAAGTAAAATTTAAGAGAGAGAAAATAGAAAGCAGGTCTTGTGGCACTTGGTAGATTTTGTATAAATATTCTCTTATCTATAAATATTCTCTTTTTCCAAATAGGACCAGGGGCCACTGGGAATTTTTAGTCTGGAGAACAGAATATTCAGGACAGTTGCAGTAACTATCTTAAAAAAATACAACTCGATGTCATGAGGAAGAGGCCAGATTTCTTCTGTATGGCCTTATATGTAGAATCTATAAGGTGAAAAATTGTTTAATGTGATCACAAATCCTGGAATGATTATGAAACAGTTATCTTGAAGTTAGTGACTTAACTGTCACTCAAGGTACTCAAGTAGACACTGCATGACCATCTGGTGGTCTTTAGCAGTATGTTGGGGGTTGGCAGAGGATGGGACCAGTTGGTCTCCAAATGTATTCCTAGTTAGAAATAACTCACTATAGTTAAAACTATTTTTTTTTTAAATCAGAATAATAAAATCACAGATTGAAAAGCTCCATTTTGCCTATATGTAAGTCTAGGCAAACCTAATAGTATTGAAAAACCTTTGTTTTCATGACTTTCACGGCTGAATTGAAACTTTCCTTGGGATTCCCCAAGTCCTAGTCCCATTATACATATGCCATTGGGTTAATCCTCAAATTTGGCAATTCCAGAGACCCAGTCCCTAATAATTATGCATTATATAAACAGCTGAAGAGCTGAGAACTTATGAAGAGCTACCTTCCAAATACCATTTTTTGATTAAATTAAGGTGAAAATACTTTTCATCTTTATCTTCTTTATTCTCATCTCACCATGTGGAAACTTTGTTTCTCTGGTATATAAACTCTTGATTAAGAGAAATAATACTCAAGTATTTCTGAGTAGATTCTGGCAATGTGGTATAATAGAAAGTTCTCTAGATCCACTGCAAAGAGAGCTCCCAAAATGATAAATTCTCACTCTCTGTCAATATTGTGAATGACAGCTAAAGCAGTATCTAGAACATAGTAGGTGCCCAATAAATATTGGATGTCTGAGGGCTATGAATGCTAATAAGTCGAGCATAGATTTTTTTCAAGTACCAGGAGATCTTATGGGCTTTTGCTTTAGCCATTTTTTCCGCCACCAAATGATGCCTTTTAAAATAGTATTGATTGCAGCAGACAATTGCAGAGAGACCACCCACCATTCTGGATACCCAAACCTAGTGAGTGGGAAGGCAAATCAGGAAGTCAGGGTAATATAAATTCTTCTTGGGCGGTCTGTCCCTAGAAGAAAAGAGTTCACTCAAAATTGTGATCAAATGGTGCTCTGACAGGAGTTCAAAATGGAATGGGCAGGTGTGAACATTTACTGAAAGAAGTGCCCAAGAGAATGTTAATAACCTAATGGTAATACTGCTCTGCCATTAGAGATTCAGATGGCTCTTGAAGCCATGTTCCAGTCTAATAGAGTCTCAATCTATTAGTATTTTTAACAGTGACATAAGCGGAGGACATTAGAATTGGTTGTTCACTGCTGTCAGGGTTGCAGAGGGATTTGAGCAAAGGAAAAATGATTGACTAGTACATTTAATTTATTACTTTTATTGACTTTTGCAGTGCCAGTGCAGTTGTACTCAGAAGGCCCATACTAGCTAATAAAATAGGACTTCAGAATTGCTGTAGCAAATAAAATGCCAAATAACAATGCCATTGTGATTAAAATGGAGCAAGACTATTGATTTAAAATAAATATAGTCTCCAGTTTGCTGTGCGTTTTGGACTGGACCTAACTTTTGAAGGCACCTTTTGGCTTACTGGTTTACATGACAAATGAGAGGCCTCTTACCAGGAGGAGTAATGCAGTTTTATGTGACAGAATTGCCATGGAAACGGAAATAAATCCTAAGCTAAAAAGGGCCATGAATATCCTGTCTTCTGAGTTCAGCTTGCTGGTGTGTTCCACAGAAGAAATTCACAGGAAGCTTACCATGCTTCCCCTTTTAAATGAAAGATTATAGAGTTGGTATTTCTCAACTCATATCATTATTGAACATTTTCTTTTCACTGTAATTGGCGTGAAGATGGCAGGCTTAGACAAAACAGATCCTGCCACTCCTCTCACACCTCCATTCAATTTTCCTTTTACACACAAACACACACACGTCACACCTCTGCTTTGCAATTCCAGATAGTGTGTAATCACCTATATTTCTTTATGAGCTATAATTCAGGCATGATCTTAAGCAGTTCTGAGAAATATAGATGTCTTCTAAAATGTCATAGTGATACGTTGCTATGTTAACCAGTGTCATATATAACCAACAGGGAGCATCCTCACATGAGAGCAGGAAATCTTCCTGCAATTCAAAGTGTCCTTGATATATATGTGTGTGTGGATGTGTGTGTACCTTTTGCTTAAACTGACCCCAAATCAACAAATTCGTAAGTTCTTGGTATTCTACTGTTTTTAATTCAACCAGTTAAGAAAGCGTGATGGATGGCTTGCCTTCTTCTCCTTCTGGTTCCAATGCTGTTGGACTGGCATGATCTTCTATAGATAAATGCCCATCTGGGTTATCAGCCTAAGGCATCCTTTTAAGGGCAGCTACTAGAATCTCTTAGGACTACTTTTTACCTTTATAAAATGGGTCAAAACATGAAAAAGTAGCATGGAAAGGGTTCATTGTCCTTTAGGTCTTTTTAACCCTACCCCAGTGCTGAATATGGTAAAACTCTTGTTTGCCTCTATGAAGGCAAGAACCGAATCTTGAAGGCAAGAACCGAATCTTGAAGGCAAGAACCAAATCTATCTCCTTTATCACCATGGCAATAATGTCTAAAACTGTGACTGACACATAGATGCACAATGAATATTTCTGGCATGAATTCATTGAGCCAAACAAGTAGTTTCAGAAGTAGAATTGCTCTCCTAATAACTTCAATATTTATAGGAGATAAAAGGGAATCCTGAGGTAGTCTGCAAGCAAAGATTGGCGAGGATTGTTAGGGACTGAATGTTTGCCCACCCCCCCCAGCAGTTGTTGGGAGGTGATTAGGTCATTACGGTGGAGCATTCACGAATAGGATTAGTGCCCTTATAAGAAGAGGTGGAGAACGAGTTACTGTATTCTTTCTGCTATGTGAGGACACAGCAAGAAGCCAGCAGTGTGCAAACTGGAAGAGATGGTCCTCACCAGAACCCAACCATGCTGGTGCATTGATCTTGGACTTGTAGCTTCCTGAACTGCAAGACATAAGTTTCTGTTGTTTAAGCCACTCAGTGTAAGGTACTTTGTTATAGCAGCCTGAATTGACTAAGAGAAGTACTTCTGCCTCTTCACTTCTCATGGCCTAGCAGAATATGGCCACAACTGCAGAGCCAAAGTATATATGAGTCTTAACTCTGTTCCCAGTAGGAATGTTGGAGTAAAAGAAATTCTTCCCCTGCTCAACAATTGTTCAGTGGACACAGGGTCAAATATTGCACCCTCCCAGTGAAGTACAGGAAACTGACCTTCCAGAGGCTTCCAGCTCTATATCTTTTATTTCAATTATGTATGCATTTTAGATGTGAGGGTCAGGAAGAACCAGAATTATCCAGAAACATTCCTCAGTTTTCTTATTTGCTTTGAATGACTAGACACAGCCTAGAATAAGGAAGTGTTTTGCTATTGTGTGGATCTACAGCTTACATTTAAAAATAGGTGAAGATCAGATTTGCTCTACTTCCTCTCATTCCAATTTATAGCTTTTACATAAAATTACACTGAAGGTTTTTACTTATGACTATATTTAGTAGGTATCTCAAAATAATTCTTCAGGGCTTCCCTGGTGGCACAGTGGTTGAGAATCTGCCTGCCGATGCAAGGGACACGGGTTCATGCCACGGTCCTGGAAGATCCCACATGCAGTGGAGCGGCTGGGCCCATGTGCCATGGCCACTGAGCCTATGCGACCGGAACCTGTGCTCCGCAACTGGAGAGGCCACAACAGTGAGAGGCCCACATGCCACAAAAAAAAAAAAAAAAAAAAAAAAAAAAAAAAAAAAAATTCTTGAGCTTGAGTTGATGAGTGTTTGTTTCTTTTACCTAGTAGTAGTTTAAAAATCCAGTTAAACTCCCAAACTCATTTGATGAGGCCACCGTTACCCTGATACCAAAAGCAGACAAAGATGTCACAAAAAAAAGAAAACTACAGGCCAATATCACTGATGAACATAGATGCAAAATCCACAACAAAATACTAGCAAACAGAATCTGGTAGCACATTAAAAGGATCATACACTATGATCAAGTGGGGTTTATCCCAGGAATGCAAGGATTCTTCAATATACACAAATCAATCAGTGTGATACACCATATTAACAAATTGAAGGATAAAAACCATATGATCATCTCAATAGATGCAGAGAAAGCTTTCAACAAAATTCAGCATCCATTTATGATAAAAATTATCTGGAAGGTAGGCATAGGGGGAACTTACCTCAACATAATAAAGGTCATATATGACAAAGCCACAGCCAACATCGCTCTCAATGGTGAAAAACTGAAACCATTTCCACTAAGATCAGGAACAAGACAAGATTGTCCACTCTCACCACTATTATTCAACATAGTTTTGGAAGTTCTAGCCACAGCAATCAGAGAAGAAAAAGAAATAAAAGGAATCCAAATAGGAAAAGAAGAAGTAAAGCTGTCACTGTTTGCAGATGACATGATACAATACACAGAGAATCCTAAAAATGCTACCAGAAAACTTCTAGAGCTAATTGACGAATTTGGTAAAGTATCAGGATACAAAATTAATGCACAGAAATCTCTTGCATTCCTATACACTAATGATGAAAAATCTGAAACAGAAATCAAGGAAACACTCCCATTTACCACTGTAACAAAAAGAATAAAATACCTAGGAATAAACCTACCTAAGGAGACAAAAAACCCTGTATGCAGAAAACTATAAGACACTGATGAAAGAAATTAAAGATGATACAAACAGCTGGAGAGATATACCATGTTCTTAGATTGGAAGAGTCAACAGTGTGAAAATGACTGCACTACCCAAAGCGATCTACAGATTCAATGCAATCCCTATCAAACTACCAATGGCATTTTTCACAGAACTAAAACAAAAAATTTCACAATTTATATGGAAACACAAAAGACCCCAAATAGCCAAAGAAATCTTGAGAAAGAAAAACGGAGCTGGAGGAATCAGGCTCCCGGACTTCAGACTATACTGCATAGCTACAGTAATCAAGACAGTATAGAACTGGCACAAAAACAGAAATATAGATCAATGGAACAGGATAAAAAGCCCAGAGATAAGACCACGCACATATGGTCACCTTATCTTTGATAAAGGAGACAAGGATATACAATGGAGAAAAGACAGCCTCTTCAATAAGTGGTGCTGGGAAAACTGGACAGCTACATGTAAAAGAATGAAATTAGAACAGTCCTTAATACCATGCACAAAGATAAACTCAAAATGGATTAAAGGTCTAAATGTAAGGCCAGACAGTATAAAAGGAAAACATAGAGGAAAACATGGGCAGAACACTCCATGACATAAATCACAGCAAGATCCCTTTTGACCCACCTCCTAGACAAAAGGAAATAAAAACAAAAACAACCAATGGGACCTAATGAAACTTAGAAGCTTTTGCACAGCAAAGGAAACCATAAAGAAGACAAAAAGACAACCTTCAGAATGAGAGAAAATATTTGCAAATGAAGCAACTGACAAAGGATTAATCTCCAACATACACAAGCAGCTCATGCAGCTCAATATCAAACAAACAAACAACCCAATCCAAAAATGGCCAGAAGACCTAAATAGACATTTCTCCAAAGAAGATATACAGATTGCCAACAAACACATGAAAGGATGCTCAACATCACTAATCATTAGAGAAATGCAAATCAAAACTACAATGAGGTATCAGCTCACACTGGTCAGAATGGCCATCATCAGAAAATCTATAAACAAATGCTGGAGAAGGTGTGGAGAAAAGGGAACCCTCTTGCACTGCTCGTGGGAATGTAAATTGATACAGCCACTATGGAGAACAGTATGGATGTTCCTTAAAAAACTAAAAGTAGAACTACCGTATGACCCAGCAATCCCACTACTGGACATATAACGTGAGAAAACCATAATTTAAGAAGAGTCATGTACCACAATGTTCATTGTAGCTCTATTGACAATAGCCCGGATATGGAAGCAACCTAAGTGTCCATCGACAGATGAATGGATAAAGATGTGGCACATATATACAATGGAATATTACTCAGCCATGAAAAGAAATGAAATTGAGTTATTTGTAATGAGGTGGAAGGACCTAGAGTCTGTCATACAGAGTTAAGTAAGTCAGAAACAGAAAAACAAATACTGTATGCTAACAGATATATATGGAATTAAAAAAAAAAAGGTTCTGAAGAAACAAGGGACAGGACAGGAAAAAAACGCAGATGTAGAGAATGCACTTGAGGACACGGAGAGGGGGTAGGGTAAGCTGGGAAGAAGTGAGAAACTGGCATGGACGTATATACACTACCAAATGTAAAATAGATAGCTAGTGGGAAGCAACCGCATAGCACAGGGAGATCAGCTGGGTGCTTTGTGACCACCTAGAGGTGTGGGATAGGGAGGATGGGAGGGAGACGCAAGAGGGAGGGGATATGGGGATATATGTATATGTATAGCTGATTCACTTTGTTTTACAGCAGAAACTAACACAACAATGTAAAGCAATTATACTCTAATAAAGATGTTAAAAAAAAATCCAGTTCAGAATATCATTTCTGAATGAAGCCTTTTGAAATTAATTAATTGACACATTTTGCCTATTATGTCTCAGATACTGAGGTCAATGAAATAGAGAAATACCCATCTTCTCAAGCACTCAGTCACCCAAAAATAGGCGGGTGCCTACTATAGTCCAAGCACTATGCATTATGAGGAACTTTAAGGTCCAGCTAAAAGAGTTGATAGTTAATGAGAGTGAGACAAAGCAGGAGGAGGTGTAATCCATGGGATTCACTGATTAAGCCCTTAAACATCTTTCGTAAGTAAGCTGGCTGTTTAATGTTGCTCTGGTTAGAAAGTTTTGTAAGAGTGGCCCCCACATCCATTCTGAAAGACATCTACTTTTTACATATGTTGCAGTGCAACTGAAGGTAAATTATTTTCAGCTTTATGAGAAATGGAATACATTTAACAGTTGGTTGCCTTCTTATGAAGCCAATATTAGGTGTGTTGTAAGAAGCTGTTGGCAGAAGACTTGCACGGAAGTCACAGAGCCTTGTCTAAACTCGCTAGGAAAAGTACAGCCACATCCTGAGTTTCAGGTTTTGTGAGCTGAATGTTATACACATCTGTCTTTGGGGACCAGGGTCGAAGCCCAGATATTTGTGTGTTTTAACTTAGTATCCAGTAGGAAGAGCTCGTCTGTTTAAAGCCATAAACAAGTCAGCAAAACTTGCAGTGTCTGTTTGGGGCATGACAAGGATTTCAGCTCAACAGTTAGGGTTGTTTCTGTTTGTAGGAAGGATAGGAAAGCACTCTCAGAAAAGAGCTTTGGAAAATGGCAAGTGAGGGGAAGAAATATCATATAATGAAGTGAACCCTGGACTAGGGGTCAGACAAGCTGAGTTCACGTGCCAGCTCCACCCATTGATCCAACTGGAGCTTCCAATTCTTTGTTTTTGAAAAGATAATAATAGTATCTGCCTTATAGAGTTGTTGTGAGCACTTACAAGAGAATTGTGTGTACATGTGTGAGTACATAAATATACATCCATACACATATAAGCGCATGTGAGTTGACACACATGCACACACACACACACACAAACATACCACAACCTTGCCCGTGGTTGGTGATTGTCTTCCCCTTTCTTTTTTGAACCACCGTTTGTTTTGTTTGTCAAGGAGTAATACATGCCTTGTCTCCTTCACTCACAGAGCTGCAGTGAATTTCTAACACAAATATAAGATGCTGACAGAGGTGTTTGTTGTAGTTTTTTAAGTGATGCTTTCATATCTCTATGTCTAGGCCACTAGTTTAGAACCTTGGAGGGTACAGTTCACAGCAAAACCCCTGCTCTGGAGGAGTTCATAACCCACTTGAGCAGTGGTCCCTGTAGAGCTAAACAGCAATGTGAGAATGCAGTACTGATAGAGGACCACCATATCCTTTACGTCGCATCTTCAAAATACTCCAGGGCTTCCCTGGTGGCGCAGTGGTTGAGAGTCCGCCTGCCGATGCAGGGGATACGGGTTCGTGCCCCGGTCCGGGAGGATCCCACGTGCCGCGGAGCGGCTGGCCCTGTGAGCCATGGCCGCTGAGCCTGCGCGTCCGGAGCCTGTGCTCCGCAACGGGAGAGGCCACAACAGTGAGAGGCCCGCGTACAGCAAAAAGAAGAACCACAATAAACTCCCGACCCTTCATGATCTGGTCTTCAGTTCTTTGTCCAGCCTTTTCTTGACTTGCACTTGTCCCACTAGACGGGTCCATCAGTCACATCACATAGTCTTATTTCCTAAGGTTTTCATGACTCTTTTGGCCTGGAAGTCTTTCCTTTGCATCTTTCACCTCTGATTCAGATTGTGGAAATCTTGTTCTTTACATGAGTGTAAGTTTGAATGCCGTCTTCGTCAGGAAATTTATCTACATTTTGCATTATTTAGAAATACTCTCTTTCCTTTGAACATATTCCATACTTTAAAGGTCCTGAGGATTTCCTCTTCTATGAATTGCCTGCTCATGTCCTTTATATCAGCTTTCTTATTTTATTTTCTTATTTTTGATGTGTGGAGTCTGGCTATCGATTCCCATCCCTTAAAGACCATCAGAAAAACCTGTTGATTAAGCAAAGCTAAGTGTGTTAGACCTGCTGTATAAGAGAGAACACACATTGACAGAGTATTAGTTGAGTCTCAGAAGAAGGATTTGGGGGCTTATAGGGTTTTAGGATCTGCCCTGGGCAGTTTAAAGGCAGATCTTGCAAGGTGGGGAACAGCTCAGAACTGGGCTGAGTTTATGATATAATGGCTGTTGAGGCTTTTGGAGTGAATATTGCTAAGCATCAGTTTTGAAAAGCATGCTGTTTTAGTATTTAGTTTCAGGTCTTTTCGTCCACAAGTGTATTTTTTTGGAGCAAAGAGCTAAGTGATTTTTTGCTTGTCCTCAGTCTTCTTTTACACAGGGATGGCAAAAGTATATGATTCGTTTTTTTTTTTCTTTTTTAATAGATCTTTATCGGAGTATAATTGCTTCACAATACTGTGTTAGTTTCTGTTGCACAACAGAACGAATCAGCCATATGCGTACACATGTCCCCATATCTCCTCCCTGTTGAGCCTCCTTCCCACCCTCCCTATCCCACCCCTCTAGGTCTTCGCAAAGCACCAAGCAGATCTCCCTGTGCTATGCGGCTGCTTCCCACCAGTCAGCTATTTTACATTCGGTAGTATATATATGTCGATGCTATTCTCACTTTGCCCCAGCCTCACCCTCCCACCCCATGTCCTCAAGTCCATTTTCTATGTCTATCTCTTTATTCCTGCCCTGCAACTAAGTTCATCAGTAAAAGAAACGAAATTGAGTTATTTGTAGTGAGGTAGATGGACCTAGAGTCTGTTACACAGAGTGAAGTAAGTCAGAAAGAGAAAAACAAATACCGTATGCTAACACATATCTATGATTAGTTTTATATCTCAAACCTAATAGCAGTGTTTTTTACACTTTATAAAAGTGTGACTTCCATTTTTTGTCACTCTCCCTCTAAGAAATGAGTTTGGGAAGGAACAGCCAATAGGCTGTTTGTACTAAAGGTGATTTGAGTCTTAAGCCAAAACAGGACTTAATCTTCAGTAAACCTGAGGGTGGTGTGATGATGGGAAACAACTTGCTTTCTCAGAAAAAAGAAGGCAGCAAAGGGTTAAAACTGGATTGGTACCCTTGGGAAATTGGTAGGAGGGAAAGAGCAGGTGGGACTTTAAAACAGAGTGCATTTAAGTGAGGCCAAATTGGCTGTGGTTAAAAGCTAACCAAGGAGGGGGAGAATGTAAACAGTGTCAGGTAGTAGTATATCTACTGGCCTCCAGGTGTCTTCCTGTTTGGCTGTAAATAAGATAGGTTCTTTCTGGTGCTGGCCAGTTTGCAAGGTGTCAGTCTTGCACAAATTAACCCTCACCTCTTGGGAGTAAAATTTGTACCTGCATGAAAGGGTGGTTATAAGGAATGAATAAGAATGGAAGTGAGAACTGTATCATGGCTCACTAGTTCACAGATATTGTTTGGAATAAGCTGGTGCTTACCGGCATTAATTTTTACAATGAATGTCTCTGATTGAAGTTCTGCTGAAGCATTTCTGGGATTATCTAAACATTTTATTAAGTTGAATTTTTGTTAGTAATTAAACATGTAATAATCATATGGCCACTTTTAAAATACTGGAGATCACCAATGCTTTAATTGTGCAAGGCTGTGCACACTTCAGAATAAAGCTGCTTCTGCTATCTTGAACCATATTTTTTTGAGTTTTTATTTATTTTAAAATGTATACATTGATTGGAAAAGTTGTACAGACTTTTTTTTAATCTTTGTAATCTCAGGCTTTGCGTATCTAGTCACTTGAAAATTGCATATTCACTCACACAGAATTATACAGTTCATGGGCATTAAATTTCCTTAAAATATTATGCAAAACTCAGGTCGTCTATCTATGTATCAGCAGTGCTCTTGTCAATAAATATCAGATGAACGTATCCTGTGGAGTTTAAGCACTTATTCTGCACCTATTCTAAGTTTTAGTACTTCTTATGTAACACATTTATGAAATTAAATATGTTAGATGTTTTTAGTAGACACATTTGAAACAATAATCCCCCAATATTGCTACTCTTTGAGACATCTAATTTAGTTAATTGAAGAATATTCTATGATTGCAAATGAGTTGTTAAAAAATATCAGAAAAAAATTCCTCATTACCATTGCCAAGGAGTACTGTGTTAATCAGAATTTCTTGGCCTTACACTAGAAAAACAAAAGACAGCAAAGTATGGGATACTGAGCCCCAAAGAGACTTCTACAATTTTCTTCTGAACACCCAAATTCAAATTTTGTTTAACAAGAGATTTACAGTTTTGTTAACAATGTAATAATAAGGTGATATAATTCATACAATTCATGATTGTATCCTCATAGAATGTTGTTTTCTGATTTTAAGATTTCAATGAGAAAAAAAAATTCTCTGACACAAAATGTTTAAAGATCACTGTGGCCTGTGGATGGAGTAAGGAGGTTCCCATTGACCCTAACTACCCTGTAGGGAAACTGATTCATAAAAAGGAATAGGCTAGAAGCTGTAGAGAAATAAAATTCTGTAAGGCCTGCCTCTGACCTAGGCTGCATGATCTCTAATATTTTTAAATAGTCATTCTCAACTGGAATTATTCCCTGCGGAGTCTAAAGAGTAGGTATGATAAATCTAGAAAGCAAATCCCTGTTATGAGGCTAAAGCCCTGGATTTCAGAGTCTTGTGGTTGCATAAGATACAGGTTATGACCATCTGACTATAGGTCAGACAGGCCAGCGATGATAAATCAGAGAGATGTATCAGATTTATACGAGAGCGGTCGGGTTGGCCTGGTCCTTAGTCATAGATGAGAATAGGTAAATTCATAGCAAGCCAATTGCATGTTATTATTCCTGATCAGCTGGACTTTGACTGTCAAGACTCTGCCAGCAAAGCAAACGTTATCTCAGTTTACGTATTAGGGGATCTTATGGACAGTCTTTGCAAAAATCCTTGAATAATATATAGAGAAAAATGGATTCAAGATGCTTTGTTATCTAAACCTTCAAAGACGGGACTCAAGTCCTAGATGGTAGGTAGGCATGTGAATCAGGCTGTTAAAGGGAAGTTTGGTTGTTTTCAGAAGCTGTTGTGAAAGTATGTGAAAGTTGTGTAAATATGAAGATACCATACCAGGGGGAATAGGTCTATAGGTGTCATTTGCTGGGGGAACCCAGCCAAGACATTTAACCTCTCTGAACTCTAGTCATCTGAGTTGAGGGGACTCCTCACTATTTACTTTCAATAGATTATCTTACAAAGGAGCCAAGAAAAAAATGTATAAACCATATATGCATATAAAGAGGTATTTTTTTCATTGATAACTGGTGAAATTCATAGCGTGATCATTTGTCTATGAAAAATAATTTCAGTACTGTCACAGGTTAGTGTTGACCTAGATAGCTCATCTGAAAACTCCTTCTATGAATTCAGAAGACCAAGTATTCAATGCAAGTGCTTGGCCTTGCTTAACCTTTCTTCTGGGCTCTCTTTGAGAAGTACTGTTTATATCGTAGGTAACACTGCCTGAGGATGAAGGGCGTTCTGGGTTTAATAACCCTGCCTGTAATTTATTTGGTGTCTGTGAGTCCATCTCTGAATTTACAGGACCCTCTGACTCTACCCATAAAGCCAAGATGTCAGGGTAGGTTACCTCCATGGCTCCTTTCTCCTTCAAAGGTTGGATTTAAACCATAACACTCTCAGGTAAAAAACTTGCAGGACAACACCAAACATCCAACTCCTTGTCACTCCCGTCTTCAAAACCCATTTGAATAAAATACCAGGACGATGCTGTTAGAACATTTTGACTGAGATTCCCTTCAATTCTGCATTAGACACAATGATAGCTTCATTTAACTTATAGTTAACAAGTTGCTTTGTTTCCTAGAAATTCAATAAAGAAGCAACATTCACAAAACATATGGAGGAAAATGTGAATATTAATAATCTAAAGCTGTTTTTTCTTTAAAAAACACAGGCAGTCATTCATTCAGGAACCTTATTGCTTTGAGGCATATTAATTTATTGCCTGTGTGCCCAGCTCCATGTGGATACAAAATGCTCTGCAGGAATTGGTAGTTTTAAATTACAGCATTAGTCAGGCAAATGATACACATTTTTCACTTCACTTTCTCTGGGCTCTAACATTACCCACATAAAGGGAATGATAATGCTCACCTCATATGTTTCCCAAAGTATAGGCAGTTTTTTATTTGTGGAATTTCCACTTATACTGTGCACTGGATAGGGAAATATTCACATAAACATTTTCCCAGGGACCTTTGCATCACATGTGGCCATAACATTTCAATTTTAAATCAAAACACTTTACAAATGGGATAATTATAACCCAAGAGAAAAGAGATTATGTTTCTTTGACTGGCTTCATGGGCAAGACTCAGTGTTTCTCCAAGTGTGGTCTGTGCATGCCCAGCATTAGAAATACCGGGCATAGTTATTAAAAATTCAGAGTTTTGGACTTTTTCCAAGATTCAAAATCTGAGAGTGAAGACTAACATTTCATTCAATGCTAGAATAAAAATAGCATTTTAAGCAACTCCCAGGTAGCTCACAGAACAGTGGTGGTGTTGAGAGAGCAGGGATAAGAAATAAATATTATGTGTGGATTGAGTAAGTGAATGCAAAAACACAGTAAAGAGAAAAACCCAGGGAAGCTCTGGCCAGTTCTGTGGCAACTTCCATGAGCCTTGATAAATCTCCTCACTCTCCTCTGTAAGACAGGCGGCTAGGTCTAGAGATAGGCAGTGCTTTTTGCCTCTTAAACGCTGCCGGAGTGGCTATCAGGTACTTTGCAGCATGTCCTAGCTGGTCATCACCAAGCTTGTTGCTATTCCCATGTGAAGTGACTGTTACTCTTACTTCTATTTCATAAGTGAAAGAACAGAGGATGACAGAAGTACAGTGACTTGCTAAAATTTGTAGCTTTAGTATCAGAGCACAGACCAAACCATTATTCTGTGAGTCTGACTCTCATTTTACAGAATTC
This sequence comes from Kogia breviceps, assembly GCF_026419965.1. Classification (NCBI taxonomy): domain Eukaryota; kingdom Metazoa; phylum Chordata; class Mammalia; order Artiodactyla; family Physeteridae; genus Kogia; species Kogia breviceps. The sequence continues at coordinate 10,500,503 of NC_081319.1, read as the reverse complement.
AGCTACACTCTGGGATTCACTATAAGGCTTTTGCTTATGTGGCATCACATATTCAAATTGTATTCTATCACAGAATTTTAAGTTAGTTTTGTTTAACACCCGCCCCACCACACACGTGTACACACACACACACACACACACACACACACACACACAACCGGAGATTTAAGTTTCAGGCTATGGCTGGTGGATATATATTGAGAAGGAAGGAGGATGATCCTGAGAACCTGGTCCAACAGCTCAAGTACAAATAGAATAGTACGATACTCAGAAGGAGGTTAGAATTACACGCTTAGGTACAAAGACAGTATGACCCTCTGGAAGTTGTCTTTATAAGAATTTGGTAGAAACTGTAAATCCACGGAGTGATAAAGTCTTATGACTTTTGTGCTTATTCTTGATTGAAAAAAATGGAGGTAGGCACTTTGATCTTTAGGTTGTAAGTGACAGAAACTGACTCAAAGAGACTTAAGTAGAAGGGGAGATTTATTGACTCACATCACTTATATATCCCTGATGACTTGACTTTCAGATATGGCTGGTTCCAGGAGTTCTCAGAATAGCATCAGAAATATCTTTTTTCTCTTTGCCCTAGTTTCCTTTGCTTTATCTCTAGACAGGTTCTTCTTGTGATGTGAGAAAAGGCATGGCAGCAAGTCAGACTGGTACCCTCCGAGTGGTCAAATTAAAGAAAAAGAGAAAATTCTCATTCTAATTATTTGTAGGAAAATCCCCAGGCCTAATTTGCCAGGAGGGAAATGTGCAGATTAGGCAGGCCTAGATCAAATGTCTACCCATGGGCCAGGGAACAGGGACAACAGAGACCACCCTCACTGAGAAAGGAAGAAGAGGGGTGGCTGATGTCAGAGGACCCAGGCAGGGCACAGCAGCCTCTGGCATGGAGTCAGTGATTGTTCAATATTAACTTATTATCATTGCCATTTTAAATATTATCATCATTATTATACTAAAAACACAGTTACTAGTGCTACTACAACTGTTAACTTTTCTGTTCATGTCTTTCTCACAGATATAAATTATTTTAATGAAAGGATGGAAAAGAAAAGATTTGGGTGTTAGCTTATAAATGATGACTACATGTACACTGGCCATAATTAGATCCGTCACCAGTTAGACGTGTGTTATTAGATTTGAAATCCAGTTTGCTTTTTAAAACCTGGTCTGTATGTCTAGACAGGGCTGAAGGTTGACTTGAATTTACTTTGTGATATCTGGGTTCTCAACCTCCTTCCAACCCATGAAGTAATTTCTAAAAATATTTTCTATCAAGTAAACACTGCAAATGAAAAGTGTATTATGTATGCCAGGGTGATGGAGAAACGAGAAAATTTAAATGCTTGAATAGCACCTGTGTTTATGAAACTTTTATTTTCTCATGTCACTGCCAATGCAGTACAAATGTGGTATTATCTCTCCTCTTTTCAGATGAGGAAACCTCAGTATTAAATGACTTGCCTTAGTTTATTCCTTCAACCACCAGGATTGAGTTTATCCTGAGAGGCAAGCAGTAGGCTAGGGCTGCCACTGGGACTTTCTACATACACTCATCCCTGCTAAACCATGGAAAACCTGAGGTTAAATTGTGGGTATTCTAATACTTAGACCTTTTTTTAGACCTTCCTTTTTCCAGTCAAACTTCCATAAAGAAGAAAATTTGGACACTATTACATGTTAATGAAAATCACTGTATTCCCTCCTTAGGAAGCTTAGCTCTGTTTATAGCACTCTGATAATCTCCCATAGATACAGTTCCTGCCATAATATCCTTAAGAAATTAGTTTCAGGTGAATTAGTTCTCATCAGAGAACTAATGCAGAATATTAGTTAACAAAAATGTTGAGCTATCAATTCACTGACTGCCAAATGGAGAACATATCAGGTAGTGTACCCAGCAGGAGTTGGGTAGGAAAGAGGGCAGCTAAAAGCCTTTGGTTCTGACAGCAGCTGTCTTATAGACCATCATCAGTTGTTGAAAATTTGTCTACAAAATGAGCACATGCTATAAAAGGATGGCAGACTTTCTCATACACCTAATGTGGGAAATAACTAATAAAATGTAAATGTTGCTCTCACTTTATCTTATACTTGGAATATTAATATATAAAGCTATGTGCCCGGCTTTGTGATAAGTGTTTTCCTTGCCTTAGTTTATTTATCTCCACGGTAATCCTATGCTCTAGATGTTATATTCATCCTATGAGCTGAGTGCCATTTTTCAGATGAGGAAACTAATGCACAGAGAGGGTGATTAATTCACCCAAGGTCTCATTTGCTAAGTATTTGGCGGAGCTGGGGAGCAAATCCAGGCAGTTTGTGTCTATTGTGTCATGAACCATCCAACATCTTGCCCTCCTACCTGAAGAAGAAATGAGGTATTTCTGTTATCGTGTCATTTTCTGCAGATTTGGCCATGAATGGGGGGAGGCAGAATTTGTCACCCCAAAATAAGCCTCTTTGACATAAGAATCATTTTAGGCTGATTATTTTTAAGAAATCCCAGAAGAAAAGCTCTAGAAACAGTAGAAGTTGCCCTTTTGTAAGAGACATTTAAATTTATGAGAGAAATCTCCATTTGTAAGGGTGTCTCTCTCTCTGTACCAGGAAGAGAAGGATGACTCTAAATTTCTAGAAACTCTTGTCAGTGGAGAGGATGAGGATTAAAATCTGCATAACAACCTAAATTTTGTTTATTGTGTTTATCCTGGTAAACTTCCATAGCTGGTGGGCCCCCCTCCAGCCCTACGACTTCTTTTGTCTTTAGCTGGAGGTGCAATTTAAGATGATGGTTTGGGCTATTTTGAGGAGTTACTCAGTTTTCTTGGGTATCTGCCTTGTCCACAGGAGGTAGATATTAAACTTTTGTTTGTTTTTCTCCTGTTAATCTGTTTTTATTATAAGGGCATCTAAGTCAAAAACCGAGAAAGGTAGAGGGATAATTATTTTTCCTTCTCCACAGTTACATGCAGTATTTTAAGTTTTCTTATAATATGTTAAAATGTCTCATATAAACAAAGGAGGTAAAAGGTCAAGTGTTAGATTCTTTAAATAGAGTCAGAATTTAGAAGAAACATATATGGCCATGGTGATATTTATCTTAAACACTGTGTTTTCTGGGCTGTTGTAGAGATTCTGAGAAACTTTGGTCTAGGTTTAATTTAAGAAGCAGCTGCGTAATTTCACAAAGCTACTCAATCATCTCATTATTTATTCAGGAACTGTTTGAGGGGCATCTTCTATATTATCTGTAAATCATGGTCTTGATGCAGTATAAAGATTCATAAGTTCAACAGCTGCTCTTAAGAAGCCCAAAGTCAATGAGAGAGTAATGAGTGCTGTGTCTGTACCTCTTAAATATACACATAAGTACACAGGAGTCTGAGTGTATAACCTCCCTGGGCATATCAGAGGGGTCATATTTGCCATACCTTTAAATCTGAATAGGTTACTCTACAAGGAAAAACACATTACTGAGCGAGCTTTACTGATAACTGATTCGTGTAGCTAGAGCCCTTAAGCCAGTACCTTTCCCATTGCCTATCCTGTCCTCCTACACTTAATGTCACCTCTTGGTTCAAGTGACCATTGGTCTGAGAGAAACTCATGCCCAGACAGGACACATATATGGTTTGGAGCTCATTATAAATAACATATATGTTGTTTAGATCTCTAACTTAGATCTTACCTAAATGCTACCAAGACCCCTAACACTTGATTATTCATTTTCTCAAATAAGATCTTTGATTCCTGCAGTCTGAATTTCTAGACTTTGCTTAGAATTACTGTGATCATCCTACCATAGCTACTATTACTAGACTGAGCACTTGTCTGAGCACAACTGCTCTTTCTAGCTTAATGTCCCTACAACTCAACCTACGTTCTCCTTTAAATATTTCATCCCACATAGGATCTTTGAATACCTTGGAATGATTGCAAGTGAAAACAGTGTGGCAATTTGTTATAAATTTGTCACGTGTAGTGGATGAGTAGAAACATTTATACCTATTATGAATGAGGGATTGATAAACACAGGCACGAATAGGAGGAACTAGTAGCAAAGACCTGAACTAAGCTGAACAATGAAGAACAAATTTAAAGTATTTTAAAAAGAGAAAAGAAAATAAAAGCAGATAAGGAAATACCACAAAAAATCTTGGAGCAAGAAGGAACAGGGTCAACCTATAACAGTAAATTAACTGGATGTGAAAATTTGGTGTTACATTTTCTAATGCTATTTTTTGACTAATATTAGATTTTGGGTGTTTTTTTACTTTGCCAATGCCAGTGGCTTTCAAAACACTATACATATGTTCCTAATGTTTACAGAGTTGCATTTTACAGTGACTTAATGGGAATTTCCACAACATAGTAGTTCTAGAGTTGTGATATCATTGAAGTTGTAAAGACTCAGCACGGAGACAAATGAAAGGCATAGCAGCTGCCTAAATTCCTCCAGAACATCAGGGGAGAGGCCACAATATTTGCAATGAGAAAAGAAAAAAGAGGAAAATAATGAGGTGATGTACATTTATTTTTCAGTTTCAAAGGGGATTTGTGTGTGATAAAGAAAGTAAGTTAAGGATCCATGTGAGTGATGTTTACTTTTTGGAAAATGAATGCTTCAACTCATTAATGGGTTCAATAAGGAGATTGAGATATTGGTGTTTCATATAGATGTTTCCCCATTTGAGATGGTTATAAAATTATATATATATATAAATATAGGTATTTATATATAGATATGTGTATATATGTCTACACAGACTTGTGTCCTCTAACCTGGGAATCAGGTATTCTGAGTAATCCTGTCAATATTCTGCCCCCAGCTCAATGTGTGATCTTGAACAAATCAATTCAATATTGCTTTTCTAGATAAAGTCCAAATTGTCTAACATGGTATATGAGGTTTGTATTGTCTAGACCACCCAGCCATATAGAATTACACATGGTTTCCAGAAAGTACCATGTTCTCCCATGTGCTGCCATGTTTTTTTTTTTTTTTTTAACATCTTTATTGGAGTATAATCGCTTTACAGTGCTGTGTTAATTTCTGCTTTACAGCAAAGTGAATAAGTTATACATATACATATGTTCCCATTTATCTTCCCTCTTACATCTCCCTCCCTCCCACCCTCCCTATCCCACACTTCTAGGTGGTCACAAAGCACCAAGCTGATCTCCCTGTGCTATGCGGCTGCTTCCCACCAGCTATCCACCCTACGTTTGGTAGTGTATATATGTCCATGCCACTCTCTCACTTCGTCACAGATTACCCTTCCCCCTCCCCGTATCCTCAAGTCCATGCTCTAGTAGGTCTGTGTTTTATTCCTGACCTACCCCTAGTCTCCTCATGACATTTTTTTTTTCTTAGATTCCATATATATGTGTTAGCTTAAGGTATTTGTTTTTCTCCTTCTGACTTACTTCACTCTGTATGACAGACTCCAGGTCTATCCACCTCATTAAAAATAACTCAGTTTCATTTCTTTTTATGGCTGAGTAATATTCCATTGTATATATGTGCCACAACTTCTTTATCCATTCATCTGTTGATGGACACTTAGGTTGCTTCCATGTCCTGGCTATCGTAAATAGAGCTGCAATGAACATTTTGGTACATGACTCTTTTTGAATTATGGTTTTCTCTTGGTATATGCCCAGTAGTGGGATTGCTGGGTCGTATGGTAGTTCTATTTGTAGTTTTTTAAGGAACCTCCGTACTGTTACCCATAGTGGCTGTATCAATTTACATTCCCACCAGCAGTGCAAGAGTGTTCCCTTTTCTCCACACCCTCTCCAGCATTTATTGTTTCTAGATTTTTTGAAGATGGCCATTCTGACTGGTGAGAGATGATATCTCATTGTACTTTTGATTTGCATTTCTTTAATGATCAGTGATGTTGAGCATTCCTTCATGTGTTTGTTGGCAATCTGTATATCTTCTTTGGAGAAATGTCTATTTAGTTCTTCTGCCCATTTTTTGTTTGTTTTTCTGTTATTGAGCTGCATGAGTTGCTTATAAATTTTGGAGATTAATCCTTTGTCAGTTGCTTCATTTGCAACTATTTTCCCCCATTCTGAGGGTTGTCTTTTGTTCTTGTTTATGGTATCTCTTGCTGTGTAAAAGCTTTGAAGTTTCATTAGGTTCCATTTGTTTATTTTTGTTTTTATTTCCATTTCTCCAGGAGGTGGGTCAAAAAGGCTCTTGCTGTGATTTATGTCTTAGAGTGTTCTGCCTATGTTTTCCTCTAAGAGTTTGATAGTTATGTGGCCTTACATTTAGGTCTTTAACCCATTTTGAGTTTATTTTTGTTTATGGTGTTAGGGTTTGTTCTAATCTCATACTTTTACATGTAGCTGTCCAGTTTTCCCAGCACCATTTATTGAAGAGGCTGTCTTTTCTCCACTGTATATTCTTTCCTCCTTTATCAAAGATAAGGTGACCATATATGTGTGGGTTTTCTCTGGGCTTTCTCTCCTGTTCCATTGATCTATATTTCTGTTTTTGTGCCAGTACCATATTATCTTGATTACTGTAGCTTTGTAGTATTGTCTGAAGTCAGGCAGCCTGATTTCTCCAGCTCTGTTTTTCTTCCTCAAGACTGCTTTGGCTATTCGGGGGTCTTTTGTGTTTCCATACAAATTGTTAAATATTTTGTTCTAGTTCCGTAAAAATGCCAGTGGTAGTTTGATAGGGATTGCATTGAATCTGTAGATTGCTGTGGGTAGTACAGTCATTTTCACAATGTTGATTCTTCCAATCCAAGAACATGGTATATCTCTCCATCTATTTGTATCATCTTTAATTTCTTTCATCAGTGTCTTATAATATTCTTCATATAGGTCTTTTATCTCCTTAGGTAGATTTATTCCTAGATATTTTATTCTTTTTGTTGCAATGGTACATGAGGGTTTTCTTAACTTCACTCTCAGATTTTTAATCATTAGTGTATAAGAATGCCAGAGATTTCTGTGCATTAATTTTATATCCTGCTACTTTACTAAATCCATTGATTAGCTCTAGTAGTTTTCTGGTAGCATCCTTAGGATTCTCTATGTATAGGACCATGTCATCTGCAAATAGTGACAGCTTTACTTCTTATTTTCCAATTTGGATTCCTTTTATTTCTTTTACTTCTCTGATTGCTGTGGATAGAACTTCCAAAACTATGTTGAATAGGAGTGGTGAGAGTGGGCAACCTTGTCTTTTTCCTGATTTTAGTGGAAATGGTTTCAGTTTTTCACCATTGAGGACAATGTTGGCTGTGGGTTTGTCATATATGGCCTTTATTATGTTGAGGAAAGTTCCCCCTATGCCTACTTTCTGCAGGGTTTTTATCATAAATGGTGTTGAATTTTTTCAAAAGCTTTCTATGCATCTATTGAGATGATCATATGGTTTTTCTCCTTCAGTTTGTTGATACGGTGTATCATGTTGATTGATTTGTGTATATCGAAGAATCCTTGCATTCCTGGAATAAACCCCACTTGATCATGGAGTATGATCCTTCTAATGTGCTGTTGGATTTTATTTGCTAGTTGAGAATTTTAGCATCTATGTTCATCAGTGATATTGGCCTGTAGTTTTCTTTCTTTATGACGCCTTTCTCTGGTTTTTGTATCAGGGTGATGGTGGCCTCATAGAATGAGTTTGGGAGTGGTCCTCCCGCTGCTATCTTTTGGAAGAGTTTGAGAAGGATAGGTGTTAGCTCTTCTCTAAATGTTTCATAGAATTCACATGTGAAGCCATCTCGTCCTGGGCTTTTGTTTGTTGGAAGATTTTTAATCACAGCGTCAATTTCAGTGCTTGTGATTGGTCTGTTCATATTTTCTATTTCTTCCTGGTTCAGTCTCAGCATGTTGTGCTTTTCTAAGAATTTGTCCATTTCTTCCAGGTTGTCCATTTTATTGGCATACAGTTGCTTGTAGTAATCTAATAATCTTTTGTATTTCTGCAGTGTCCGTTGTTACTTCTCCTTTTTCATTTCTAATTTTATTGATTTGAGTCTCTCCCTTTTTTTCTTGATGAGTCTGGCTAATGGTTTATCAATTCTGTTTATCTTCTCAACCAGCTTTTAGTTTTATTGATCTTTGCTATTGTTTCCTTCATTTCTTTTTCATTTATTTCTGATGTGATCTTTATGATTTCTTTCCTTCTGCTAACTTTGGGGTTTTTTGGTTCTTCTTCCTCTAATTGCTTTAGATGCAAGGTTAGGTTGTTTATTCGAGATGTTTCTTGTTTCTTACGGTAGGATTGCATTGCTGTAAACTTCCCTCTTAGAACTGCTTTTACTGCATCCCATAGGTTTTGGGTTGTCGTGTCTCCATTGTCATTTGTTTCTAAGTATTTTGTGATTTCCTCTTTGATGTCTTCTGTGATCACTTCGTTATTAAGTAGTGTATTGTTTAGCCTCTGTGTGTTTGTAATTTTTACATATCTTTTCCTGTAATTGATGTCTAGTCTCATAGCATTGTGGCGGAAAAGATGCTTGATATGATTTCAATTTTCTTAAATTTGCCAAGGCTAGATTTGTGACCCAAGATATGATCTATCCTGGAGAATGTTCCATGAGCACTTGAGAAAAATGTGTATTATGTTGTTCTTGGATGGAATGTCCTATAAATATCAATTAAGTCCATCTTGTGTAATGTATCATTTAAAGCTTGTGTTTCCTTATTTATTTTCATTTTGGATGATCTGTCCATTGCTGAAAGTGGGGTGTTAAAGTCCCCTACTATGATTGTGTTACTGTTGATTTCTCCTTTTATGGCTGTTCGTATTTGCCTTATGTATTGAGGTGCTCCTTTGTTGGGTGCATAAATATTTACAATTGTTAAATCTTCTTCATGGATCGATCCCTTGATCATTATGTAGTGTCCTTCTTTGTCTCTTGTAATAGTCTTTATTTTAAAGTCTATTTTGCCTGATATGAGAATTGCTACTCCAGCTTTCTTCTGATTTCCATTTGCATGGAATATCTTCTTCCATCCCCTCACTTTCAATCTGTATGTGTCCTAGGTCTGAAGTGGGTCTTTTGTAGATAGCATATATATGGGTCCTGTTTTTGTATCCATTCAGCCAGTCTGTGTCTTTTGGTGGGAGCATTTAATCCATTTACATTTAAGGTAATTATCGATATGTATATTCCTATTACCATTTACTTAATTTTTTCGGGTTTGTTCTTGTAGATCTTTTCCTTCTCTTGTGTTTCTTGCCTAGAGAAGTCCCTTTAGCATTTGTTGTAAAGCTGGTTTGGTGGTGCTGAACTCTCTCAGCTTTAGGTTGTCTATAAAGGTTTTAATTTCTCCATCAAATCTGAATGAGATCCTTGCTGGGTTGAGTAATCTTGGCTGTAGGTTTTTTTCCTTCATCACTTTAAATATGTCCTGCCACTCCCTTCTGGCTTACAGAGTTTCTGCTGAAAGATCAGCTGTTAACCCTACGGGGATTCCCTTGTATGTTGTTTGTTTTTGCCTTGTTGCTTTTAATACTTTTTCTTTGTATTTAATGTTTGATAGTTTGCTTAATATGTGTCTTGGTGTGTTTCTCCTTGGATTTATCCTGTATGGGACTCTCTGTGCTTCCTGGACTTGATTAACTCTTTCCTTTCCCATATTAGGGAAGTTTTCAACTATAATCTCTTCAAGTATTTTCTTAGTCCCTTTCTTTTTCTCTTCTTCTGGGACCCCTATAATTCGAATGTTGGTACATTTAATATTGTCCCAGAGGTCTCTGAGACTGTCCTCAGTTCTTTTCATTCTTTTTTCTTTATTCTGCTCTGCAGTAGTTATTTCCACTATTTTATCTTCCAGGTCACTTATCCGTTCTCCTGCCTCAGTTATTATATTGATCCCATCTGGAGTATTTTTAATTTAATTTATTGTGTTGTTCATCATTGTTTGCTTGCTCTTTAGTTCTTCTAGGTTCTTGTTAAACATTTCTTGTATTTTAGCCATTCTATTTCCAAGATTTTGGATCATCTTTACTGTTATTATTCTGAATACTTTTTCAGGTAGACTGCCTATTTCCTCTTCATTTATTAGGCCTGGTGGGTTTTTACCTTGCTAATTCATCTGCTTTGTGTTTTTCTGTCTTTTCATTTTGCTTACTATGTTTGGCGTCTCCTTTTCGCAGCCTACAGGTTCATAGTTCCCGTTGTTTTTGGTGTCTGTCCCCAGTGGTCAAGGTTGGTTCAGTGGGTTGAGTAAGTTTCCTGGTTGAGGGGACTAGTGCCTGTGTTCTGGTGAATGAGGCTGGATCTTATCTTTCTGATGGGCAGGTCCATGTCTGGTGGTGTGTTTTGGGGTGTCTGTAGCCTTATTATGATTTTAGACAGCCTCTCTGCTAATGGGTGGGGCTGTGTTACTGTCTTGCTAGTTGTTGGGCATAGGGTGTCCAGCACTGTAGCTTGCTGGTCATTGAGTGAAGCTGGGTCTTGGTGTTTAGATGGAGAACTCTGGGAGATGTTTGCGGTTGGATATTACGTGGAGCTGGGAGGTCTCTTCTCTTGTGGACCAGTGTCCTGAAGTTGGTTCTCCCACCTCAGAGACACAGCCCTGACTTCTGGCTGGAGCACCAAGAGTCTTTATTCCACACCGCTCAGAATAAAAGGGAGAAAAAAATAGAAAAGAAAGAAAGAAAGGAGGGAAGGAGGGAAGGATGGAGGAAAGGAAGGAAGAAAGCAAGGAAGGAAGAAAGAAGATAAAGTAGAATAAAATAGTTATTAAATAAAAAATAATTATTAAGAAGAAAAATTTTAAATAGTAAAAAAGAAACAAACAAAAACAACAACAACAAAAAATGGGACCATCAGAACGCTAGGCCAAATGGTGAAAGCAAAGCTATACAGACAAAATGTCACACAGCAGCACAAACATACACACTCACAGAAAGAGAAAAAGGGGAAAATAATAATATATCTTTCTTCCAAAGTCCACCTCCTCTACTTGGGATGGTTCGCTGTCTATTCAGGTATTCCACAGATGCACGACACTTCAAGTTGATTGTGGAGCTTTAATCGGCTGCTTCTGAGGCTGCTAGGAGAGACCTCCCCCTCTCCTCTTTGTTCGCACAGCTCCTGGGTTTCAGCTTTGGACTTGGCCCTGCCTCTGCGCGTAGGTCGCCCAAGGTCATCTGCTCTTCTCTCAGACAGGACGGGGTTAAAGGAGCAGGTAATTCGGGGGTCTGGCTCACTCAGCCTGGGGGGAGGGAGGGGTATGGTTGTGGGGTGAGCCTGCGGTGGCAGAGGCCAGCATGACATTGCACCAGCCTGAGCCACACCGTGCGTTCTCCTGGGGAAGTTGTCCCTGGATCCCGGGACCCTGGAAGTGGTGGGCTGTATAGACTCCCGGGAGGGGAGGTGTGGGTAGTGACTTGTGCTCGCACACAGGCTTCTTGGTGGCGGTAGCAGCAGCCTTAGCGTCTCATGCCCGTCTCTGGTGTCTGCGCTGAGAGACGTGGCTCGCCCCCGTCTCTGGAGCTCCTTTACGTGGCGCGCTTGCTTATTCCCCTCTCCTTGCACACCAGGAAACAAAGAGGCAAGAAAAAGTCTCTTGTCTTTTCGGCAGCTCCACGCCCATCTCTGGAGCTCCTTTAAGCAGCGCGCTTAATCCCGTCTCCTCGCACACCTGGAAACAGAGGGAAGAAGTAGTGTCTTGCCTCTTCAGCAGCTCCTGACTTTTCCCGGACTCCTTCCCGGCTAGCCGTGGTACACTAACCCCATCGGACTGTGTTTGCACTGCCAGTCCTCTCCCTGCGATCCGACCGAAGCCCGAGCCTCACCTCCCAGCCGCCGCCCGCCCCAGTGGGTGAGCAGACAAGCCTCTTGGGCTGGTGAGTGCTGGTCGGCACCTATCCTCTGCGAAAATCTCTGCTTTGCCCTCTGCACCCTGTTACTGCGCTCTCCTCCACGGCTCCGAAGCTCCCACTCTGCCACCCGCAGTCTCCACCCACAAAGAGGCTTCTAGTGTGTGGAAACCTTTCCTCCTTCACGGCTCCCTCCCACTGGTGCAGGTCCCATCCCTATTCTTTTGTCTCTGTTCTTTCTTTTTTCTTTTGCACTACCCAGGTACATGGGGAGTTTCTTGCCTTTTGGAAGGTGTGAGGTCTTCTGCCAGCGTTCAGTGGGTATTCTATAGGAGCAGTTCCATGTGTAGATGTATTTCTGATGTATCTGTGGGGAGGAAGGTGATCTCTGTGTCTTACTCTTCCGCCATCTTCTCTTTCCTACTGCCTTGGTTTTTAAACATGATATGTGGGGATGTGGTGCTGTGGGGCCTTTGTTTTGTTTTGTTTTGTTTGCCTGAAACACGTTTTCCCATCTGCTTCATTAACTCCTGTTTGTCTTTATAGGAAACTTGGATATCACCAATTCTTTTGGTGCTATGATCCTCAACTTGTGGTTGTAGACCTTCAAGATTCTGGATTAATTTAGAAAAGATAGAGGCTGGTCTCTTGGGAAACTTCACTGATATTGAGAGATATCTTTGTCTCCTGAGAGGATAGCTAATACAATACCCCATTCCTGGCCCAGAAAAGACATTAATAAAGAGGTTATAAATAATCTCTTGCCCATTATTCTTATGTCATGCCGTTTATCCTTCCATTACCATGACAACCTGCCTCCCAGGAAGAGTAGCTGATCTTTAACAAAAGAGACAGGAGCGGTGGACTCTGATAATTGCCTTTTCCTGCTATTTTTGACTGCCAGTAAAGTCATACCCAGCAAGTTCAGTGTGATTTTAACTCTCTCACACCACTACCACTCACACCAAAAAATCCTACAAAGTTTTTACAGGTAGGGGAAGGTTTTATTATTATCTTCGTTGTAATGTCTTGAGATTTGGTATCATTACAATGTAATTTAGTATTGACTGACTTAAAGCAGAACCCCAAAGGGTGAGATCCATATATTTGTACTTTTAAAAACTCACAGCATGTTTACAGAGGAGGCAGTGGAGTTCCTCAGAGGCAGAAGCAACTTGCCTACAGATGAATACCTGCGTTGTTGTGGCAGAGAGTGGAGGAAAAGTTTATTCATCTAATTTGGAGCTCATTATCCATACCCATTTTTGGCACTGAGACATGAAAGTCTTAATGAACAGAGCAGCTCTTCTTCCCATCAGAGAGACGGACAAGCTGATGTTTAAGGGACAAAGACTCAACAACCTTTTAGGAGTGGTGGGAAATAAATTCAGAAACAGCAGCAGATCTTAATTTGGGTCACACTTTAGAATCATTTTGAAGGTGAAAATAAAATACCAATGCCCTGGCCCTCATTACCAAATATCGACTTGTTTGGCCAAGGGTATGGCACATTTCACAAATATTGTGTGCCCTCTGTGGATCATATAGTAGATTATTTAACCTGTCTGTGCCCTGGTTTCCTCATTTGTAAAATAATGATCATAACAATGTGTCTTAGGGGCTTCCCTGATGGTTCAGTGGTTAAGAATCCACCTGCTGATGCAGGGGACATGGGTTTGAGCCCTGGTCTGGGAAGATCCTACATGCCGCAGAGCAACTAAGCCCTTGTGCTACAACTACTGAGCCTGTGCTCTAGAGCCCATGAGCCACAACTACTGAGCCCACGTGCCACAACTACTGAAGCCCTCACAGCTAGAGTCTGTGCTCAACAAGAGAAGCCACTGCAATGAGAAGCCCGCGCACCACAACAAAGAGTAGCCCCTGCTCACCACAACTAGAGAAAGCCTGCGTGCAGCAATGAAGACCCAATGCAGCCATAAATGAGTATGATTATAATTTTTGTGACTTTCTATTTGAATAATAAAAAAAAATCCCACAAGGACTCAGAGGCAAAAAATATACGAATCAATTTTCACTCCAAAGTAAAGGAGCTGTTACAGTGGAGGATTACTGGACTAAATGTTAATATTATGACATAGTATGAGTGTGTTTTGTGTTTGGTAATTGCAGTCATTGTTGCTTTTGTTGTTGTCATCCATTTACAATGCTTGGTGTCAGTTTATTTATCTTTTGTAAAAATAAAATAGAGTGTGTGTGAAAAAAATGGATCAATCAATAAATTTATTTTTATAAAAGGTATCTTATTGGGCTATGGTGAGAAGTGGATCTTCTACATAAAATCTTAGATGAGTGCTTAGAACAGAAAAAACATCCTATAAATGTTAGATACTGTTATTAACATTATTGTTAATATATTTTCCAATCTTCCATTTGTCGAAATAATCCTTTAGAGAGGGGGTTGACACTTCAGGTTCAGTAAGTATTTCAGTTTGGATTTAGTTCATCAGTCAGAGCAAACTTTAAAGATTTTTAGAACAGGGACCTCGGCTTATTCACCAGTGTATTTCCAGTGCCCGGCCCAGTATAGACACAGGGGATGCTCAGGAAATGTGCACCAAACAAACAAATGAACCAGAAAGTAAGGAATATAAAATATCAATGAACAGTTATTTAAAATAATACCTGGAAAGAACTGTAATCTGGGCTAGAAAGAAATGAATCTAATAAAGAGAACTGAAACCATGTATAACTGAAATACATAGTTAAAGCTGCACTCCAGCACCTGGCTGGAGACATGTTCAAAGATCAGAACTGCATTTCATGACTGTAGAAAGAAATAGGTATTGCTGTAGCATCTCAAGAGTAGATAAGATGGTAGTACAAGTGTTTGTTAGGAAAAATAAACTCAGAGCAAAAGAATGGTCTACTTTGGAATTAAAGGAAAATTTAAAAGCTGACCAACAGATATTTTACTAAAAATAAGTTGGGAAATGAGAAATATAAGAGATGTAGAAATGCCTGTAGTGCCAGAAAGGATTTTAAAAACTTGCAGGCTCTATGAGTTCATAATTTGGGGAAAGCAAACCAGTCAGAGAGTCAAAGGCCCAGCTAGACAAGTACATGGAACTTATTTGGTCTATTTAAAGAAAAAATGAGAGATTTCTCCTCCTGCCCATCTCTGCTCCTATGCCTCAGAGGCACCTTGTCTTCTTCCAGCTGACTTTACATTTTTAAAGTTGAGAGAGAAGGCAGCCGTGTGGCTGGCAGGGTCTTGGTGCTCTGGCCAGGTGTGCGGCCTGAGCCTCTGAGGTGGGAGAGCCGAGTTCAGGACATTGGCCCACCAGAGACCACCCGGTTCTACATAATATCTAGCGGCAAAAGCTCTCCCAGAGACCTCCATCTCAATTCTAAGTCCCAACTCAGCTCAACGACCAGCAAGCAACAGTGCTGGACACCCTATGCCAAACAATTAGCAAGACAGGAACACAACCTCAGCCATTAACAGAGAGCCTGCCTAAAATCATAATAAGTTCACAACACCCCAAAACAGGAGAACCAGATGTGCTCCTGCCCACATGAAAGACAAGATCCAGCCTCATCCACCAGAACATAGGCACCAGTCCCCTCTAGCAGGAAGCCTACACAACCCACTGCACCAACCTTACCCACTGGGGGCAGACACCAAAAACAATGGGAACTATGAACCCACAGCCTGGAAAAAGGAGACCAAACACAGTAAGTTAAGCAAAATGAGAAGACAGAGAAATACACAGCAGATGAAGAAGCAAAGTAAAAACCCAAAGACCTAACAAATGAAGAGGAAATAGGCAGTGTACCTAAAAAAGAATTCAGAATGATGATAGTAAAGATGATCCAAAATCTTGGAAATAGAATGGCTAAAATACAAGAAATGTTTAACAAGAACCTAGAAGAACTAAAGAGCAAACAAACAATGATGAACAACAATAAATTAAATTAAAAATTCTCTGCAATTAATCAATAACAGAGTAACTGAGGCAGAAGAATGGATAAGTGACCTAGAAGATAAAATAGTGGAAATAACTACTGCAGAGCAGAATAAAGAAAAAAGAATGAAAAGAATTGAGGACAGTCTCAGAGACCTCTGAGACAACATTAAATACACCAAAATTCGAATTATAGGGGTCCCAGAAGAAGAAGAGGGAAAAAAAAAGGAACTAAGAAAATATTTGAAGAGATTATAGTTGAAAACTTCCCTCATATGGGAAAGGAAATAGTCAATCAAGTCCAGGAAGCACAGAGAGTCCCATACAGGATAAATCCAAGGAGATACAAACCAAAACACATATTAATCAAACTACCAAAAATTACATACAAAGGAAAAATGTTAAAAGCAGCAAGGGAAAAGCAACAAATAACATACAAGGGAATCCCCATAAGGTTAACAGCTGATCTTTCAGCAGTAATTCTGCAAGCCAGAAGGGAGTGGCAGGATATATTTAAAGTGATGAAAGAGAAAAACCTACAGCCAAGATTAGTGTACCCAGCAAGGATCTCATTCGGATTTGATGGAGAAATTAAACCCTTTACAGACAAGCAAAAGCTAAAAGAATTCATCGCCACCAAACCAGCTTTACAACAAATCCTAAAGGAACTTCTCTAGGCAGGAAACAAAAGAGAAGGAAAAAAACCTACAATAACAATCCCAAAACAATTAAGAAAATGGTAATAGGAACACACGTATTGATAACTACCTTAAATGAAAATGGATTAAATGCTCCAACCAAAAGACATAGACTGGCTGAATGGATACAAAAACAAGACCCGTATATATGCTGTCTACAAGAGAACCACTTCAGACCTAGGGACGCATACAGACTGAAAGTGAGGGGATGGAAAATGATATAACGTGCAAATGTAAATTAAAAAAAAAAAAAGAGTAGCAATTCTTATATCAGACAAAATAGGCTTTAAAATAAAGACTCTTACAAGAGACAAAGAAGGACACTACATAATGAACAGGGATGAATCCAAGAAGAACATATAACAATTGTAAATATTTATGCACCCAACATAGGAGCACCTCAATACATAAGGCAGATGCTAACCATAAAAGGGGATATCGACAGTAACACAATCATAGTAGGGGACTTTAATACCCCACTTTCATCAATGGACAGATCATCCAAATGAAAATAAATAAGGAAACACAAGCTTTAAATGATACATTAAACAAGATGGACTTAATTGATATTTATAGGACATTCCATCCAAAAATAACAGAATATACTTTCTTCTCAAATGCTTCTGGAACATTCTCCAGGATAGATCATATCTTGGGTTATAAATCAAGCCTTGGGAAATAGAAGAAAATTGAAATCGTTTCAAGTATATTTTCTGACCACAACGCTATGAGACTAGATATTAATTACAAGAAAAAACCTGTAAAAAATACAAACACATGGAGGCTAAGCAATACACTGCTAAATAACCAAGAAATCATTGAAGAAATCAAAGAGGAAATCAAAAAATACCTAGAAACAAATGACCATGAAAACATGATGACCCAAACCTATGAGATGCAGCAAAAGCAGTTCTAAGAGGGACGTTTATAACAATACAATGCTACTTCAAAAAACAAGAAAGATCTCAAATAAACAACCTCACCTTACACCTAAAGCAATTAGAGAAAGAAGAACCAAAAAACCCTAAAGTTTGCAGAAAGAAAGAAATCATAAAGATCAGATCAGAAATAAATGAAAAAAAAAATGAAGGAAATGATAGCAAAGATCAATAAAACTAAAAGCTGGTTCTTTGAGAAAATAAACAAAATTGATAAACCATTAGCCAAACTCATCAAGAAAAAAAGGGAGAAGACTCAAATCAATAAAATTAGAAATGAAAAAGGAGAAGTAACAACTGACACTGCAGAAATACAAAGGATCATGAGAGATTACTACAAACAATTATATGCCAATAAAATGGACAACCTGGAAGAAATGGACAAATTCTTAGAAAAGCACAACCTGCTGAGACTGAACCAGGAAGAAATAGAAAATATGAACAGACAAATCACAAGCACTGAAATGGAAACTGTGACAAAAAAATCTTCCAGCAGACAAAAGCCCAGGACCAGATGGCTTCACAGGCGAATTCTATCAAACATTTAGAGAAGAGCTAACACCTATCCTTCTCAAACTCTTAGCAAATAGAGCCAAGGGAGGAACACTCCCAAACTCATTCTATGAGACCATTATCACCCTGATACCAAAACCAGAAAAAGATATCACAAAGAAAGAAAACTACAGACCAATATCACTGATGAGCATTGATGCAAAAATCCTCAACTAAATACTAGCAAACGGAATCCAGCAGCACATTAAAAGGATCATACACCATGATCAGGTGGAGTTTATCCCAGGAATGCAAGGATTCTTCAATATATGCAAATCTATCAATGTGATAAACCATATTAACAAATTGAAGCAGAAAAACCATATGATCATCTCAGTAGATGCAGAAAAAGTTTTCAACAGAATTCAACACCCATTTATGATCAAAATTCTCCAGAAGGTAGGCATAGAGGGAAGTTACCTCAACATAATAAAGGCCATATATGACAATCCCACAGCCAGCATTATTCTCAATGGTGAAAAACTGAAACCATTTCTACTAAGATCAGAAACAAGACAAGGTTGCCCACTCTCACCACTATTAGTCAACGTAGTTTTGGAAGTTTTAGCCACAGCAATCAGAGAAGAAAAAGAATTAAAAAGAATCCAAATCGGAAAAGAAGAAGTAAAGCTGTCACTGTTTGCAGATGACATGATACTATACCTGGAGAATCCTAAAGATGCTACCAGAAAACTATGAGAGCTAATCAGTGAATTTGGTAAAGTAGCAGGATACAAAATTAATGCACAGAAATCTCTTGTATTCCTATACACTAATGATGAAAAATCTGAAAGTGAAATTAAGGAAACAATCCCATTTACCATTACAACAAAAAGAATAAAGTACCTAGGAATAAACCTACCTAAGGAGACAAACGACCTATATGCAGTAAACTATAAGACACTGGTGAAAGAAATCAAAGATGACACAAATAGATGGAGAGATATACCATGTTCTTGGATTGGAAGAATTAACATTGTGAAAATGACTCTACTACCCAAGGCAGTCTAGAGATTCAGTGCAATTCCTATCAAACTACCAATGGCATTTTTCACAGAACTGGAACAAAAAATTTCACAATTTGTATTGAAACACAAATGACCCTGAATAGCCAAAGAAATCTTTTGTGTGTGTGTGTGTGTGTGTGTGTGTGTGTGTGTGTGGTACACGGACCTCTCACTGTTGTGGCCTCTCCCATTGCAGAGCACAGGCTCCGGATGCACAGGCTCAGTGGCCATGGCTCACGGGCCCAGCTGCTCCGTGGCATGTGGGATCTTCCCAGACCGGGGCACGAACCCGCATCCCCTGCATTAGCAGGCGGATTCTCAACCACTGCGCCACCAGGGAAGCCCCAAAGAAATCTTGAGTAAGAAAAATGGAGCTGGAGGAATCAGGCTCCCTGACTTCGGACTCTACTGCAAAGCTACAGTAATGAAAACAGTATGGTACTGGCACAAAAACAGAAATATAGATCAATGGAACAGGATAAAAAGCCCAGAGTTAAGACCACGCACATATGGTCACCTTATCTTTGATAAAGGAGGCAAAAATATACAATGGAGAAAAGGTAGCCTTTTCAGTAAGTGGTGCTGAGAAAACTGGACAGCTACATTTAAAGGAATGAAATCAGAACACTCCCTAACACCATACACGAAAATAAACTCCAAATGGATTAAAGACCTAGTTTTAAGGCCAGTCACTATAAAAGTCTTAGAGGAGGGCTTCCCTGGTGGCGCAGTGGTTGAGGGTCCGCCTGCCGATGCAGGAGACACGGGTTCGTGCCCTGGTCCGGGATGATCCCACATGCCGCGGAGCGGCTGGGCCCGTGAGCCATGGCTGCTAGGCCTGCGCGTCCGGAGCCTGTGCTCCGCAACGGGGGAGGCCACAGCGGTGAGAGGCCCGCGTACCGCAAAAAAAAAAAAAAAAAAAAAAAAAAAGTCTTAGAGGAAAGCATAGGCACAATATTCTATGACATATATCACAGCAAGATCCTTTTTGACCCATCTCCTAGAGAAATGGAAATAACAACAAAAATGGGGCCTAATGAAACTTAAAAGCTTTTGCACAGCAAAGGAAACCATAAATAAGACGAAAAGGCAACCCTCAGAATGGGAGAAAATATTTGCAAAAGAAGCAACTGACAAAGGATCAATCTCTAAAATATACAGGCAGTTCATGCAGCTCAATATCAAACAAACAAACAACCCAATCCAAAAATGGCCAGAAGACCTAAATTGACATTTCTCCAAAGAAATACACAGTTTGCCAACAAACACATGAAAGGATGCTCGTCATCACTAATCATTAGATAAATGCAAATCAAAAGTACAGTGAGGTATCACCTCACACTGGTCAGAATGACCATCATCAAAAGGTCTACAAACAATAATTGCTGGAGAGGGTGTGGAGAAAAGGAAATCCTCTGGCACTGTTGGTGGGAAGGTAAGCTGATACAGCCACTATGGAGAACAGTATGGAGTTTCCTTAAAAAACTACAAATAGAACTACCATACGACCCAGGAATCCCACTACCTGGCATATACCCTGAGAAAACCATAATTCATAAAGAGTCATGTACTGCGATGTTCACTGCAGCAATTTTTACAATAGCCAGGACATGGAAGCAACCTAAGTGTCCATATGAATGGATAAAGAAGATATGGGGCATGTATACAATGGAATATTACTCAGCCATAAAAAGAAATGAAATTGAGTTATTTGTAGTGAGGTGGATGGACCTAGAGACTGTCATACAGAGTGAAGTAAGGCAGAAAGAGAAAAACAAACACTGTATGCTAACACATATATATGGGTTCTAAACAAACAAACAAAAAAATGGTTCTGAAGAACCTAGGGTCAGGACAGTAATAATGACACAGATGTAGAGAATGGACTTGAGGACACGAGGAGGGGGAAGGGCAAGCCTGGACAAAGTGAGAGCGTCGCATGGACATATATACACTACCAAATGTAAAATAGATAGCTAGTGGGAAGCAGCCACATAGCACAGGGAGATTAGCTCGATGTTTTGTGTCCAGCTAGAGGGGTGGGATAGGGAGGGTGGGAGGGAGACACAAGAAGGAGGAGATATAGGGATATATGTTTATGTATAGCTGATTCACTTTGTTATACAGCAGAAACTAATACACCATTGTAAAGCAATTATACTCCAATAAAAATGTTTAAAAAAAAACCAGTATCCCAATAGAAATGTGAAGAAAGCATACAGAAAATTCACAGGAAAAAAACATATGATAAAATATAAGATGTTCAACTTTCTTCACAAGTAAAAAGTGAAATGAGTAAAAAATAAAAAAGGAAAACAAAGTTTTTGACTTACCAGTGGGGATAAATGATAGATGTGGGAGATGGTATAGAAAAAATCTGGAAAGTAAGTGGAATATTCTTTTCTGCCTCAAAGTTGTTACAGAGTTCAAGTGGACAGTGCAGATAATAGAGAAAAATTGCAACTGGTGAGATGCTACATAATTCTAGATTTCTTTGGCAGCTGAGGCACCTATGGTGGTGGTTTTACGGGTTATGAAAACATGACATAGAATCCCCGATCTTTCTTTTTGTGAAGGAGAAAAGAGAAAGGAATAACTTTATTCTGATCCTACTTACCCCAAGTGTCAACCTATATGAGAACTGTAATTACCAAAAAAAGAGAAAAAAAAATGGAAAGGGAATATAAATGTTAGAAAAGTCCGTAAGAGGAATAAGATTGTAAAATCATTGCAGATATTATTTGTAATGAAAGCGATCAGTCATTAATACTTAAAAACTCAGTTTTATTCAAGCTTCCTTCCAGCAAACAGAATAGTTGTTCCAGTTTTTTTTTTTTTAGTTGTTCCAGTTTAAGGAAGAATGTTTAGTCTATGTGTCTATGATTAGTCCTCCATCACTGTTTATTAGTTCAGTTGTTATAGTTTTCTTAAAATTTTAAATACATGCACACACACACACTTCTTGAAATGTATGTACATTTCAAGAATATATCTCCTTCAGTTTTTAATTTTATCTCATAATAGAGCCTTTGAAAAATCCAAAGCAGTTTTGCAGTGACCGAAGGGTTGGTGAATGAGCCCATGAGCTTTAAATTAAATCTCGCTGAGCAAACAGCTGAACTTCTTTCTGCTGCTGAAGCAGATTTGGTTAGATCTGTCTGAGGATGTGCATCTGACTGCTTTCATGAGGTATGACAGTTGCTGCTTGGCTGAAGAGGAGAAGAGCCAAATGTATGAAATATGAGGACATTCTGGACACAGATCTTGAAATTCAAGTCTGGGAAAAGTAGAAAGCAAAGCCAGTCAACAGAATAGGCCATGTGGATTCAAGTATAACAGAGAATTTTGCTATGGAACACTTGAGGAACAAAGCACTCCAAATATTTGTTGTTTTTAAATCAAATCTAATTTAGCTCTGAACCCTTAATTCCTAAAAATGGTACAAAGTTTTATAGTAGTTTTAAATTTTATTTTATTTATTTATTTTTGTGGTACGTGGGCCTCTCATTGTTGTGGCGTCTCCCATTGTGGAGCACAGGCTCCGGACACGCAGGCTCAGCAGCCATGGCTCACGGGCCCAGCCGCTCGGCGGCATGTGGGATCTTCCCGGACCGGGGCACGAACCCGTGTCCCCTGCATCGGCAGGCGGACTCTCAACCACTGCGCCACCAGGGAAGCCCTATAGTAGTTTTTTTAAATAGTGCCATTCATCTGAATTTTATTTAGAAAATTGTGATATTTCTCTGTAATAACCAAATACTCAACAAAATGAGAAAGGAATATAACTTCAGTTATAATAGAAAGCATTATAAGAAACATTATATAAGTTATAGTAAGAAGCAGCATAGTGATTAAGAGCTCAGAATTTGATATTTGAGTCCCAGACTTAACCTTGGTTAAGTAGCTTGGCAATGCTGGGAAGGTTTTGAACATCCTAAGGGCTCAGCTTCCTCTCTATCTAAATAATATAAAACACAGAAATTCGATGGTACGTGGTAATTTCTTACAACATATCTGATGTCATTTTAATTTTACTTGATCTCCATCTGACAGTTTTATCACAAATTCAAACAGATCTATTTCTATATATTATTATCTTTAAGAATTCCAAAGAAAACAAATGCATTTATGGTATCTCTGTTCAGACAGATATAATGAAAAGTAGAAGAGGTTCTCTAGTACTAGTGCTTTATTTGGAAAGTGCTAACCCAGGGCAGTGAGAGTGAGATAAGAGAGAAAGGAAACAGAGAAGGATGGGAGCAATACCAGGGGATGTGTTATCTGTTTGCATTATAACAAACCGTGAAAGATAGTATTGAAGGTCACTGTTCAATTACAGAGGCACAGCCTCATGGTATGCCTTGAGAGATGTGGTAGAAAGAGACTATGCCTAGGAGCAGTCCATTGGAGGAGGGCGGGGGAGGAAAAAGTTATCTGCTCATTCTCCTTATATTTCCTGTCTCATGGGGGTCAAACTTTTTACTGTGGGAAGGAAACACCCTCTCTCATGGCCAATCTTCCCTAAACCCCCCCCCCCAAATTATTTTGATGAAAATTTCAAATATCCTCTCCTATCAGCTATTAATATTTCACTTATATTTCTAAAGATAAGGACTACATTTTAAAGTTAGTTTGGATATTTCCAGTTCAGGCCATGAAAGAGTATTTTGTACACAACAACTATAAAATCTGGACAAGATGTATGAAATAACTTTAAAACATTGTTGAATGGACTTCCCTGCTGGCACAGTGGTTAAGAATCTGTCTGCCAATGCAGGGGACATGGGTTTGAGCCCTGGTCCCAGAAGATCCCACATGCTGTGGAGCAACTAAGCCCATGTGCCACAGCTACTGAGCCTGCACTCTAGAGCCCATGAGCCACAACTACTGAAGCCCGCATGCTACAACTACTGAGCCTGTGTGCCTAGAGTTCATGCTCTGCAACAAGAGAAGCCACTGCAATGAGAAGCCCACGCACCACAATGAAGAGTAGCCCCTGCTCGCCGCAACTAGAGAAAGCCTGCACGTAGCAACGAAGACCCAATGCAGCCATAAATAAAAAAATAAATAAGTAAATAAGTAGGTTAGTAAATATATATATATATATATATATATATATATATATATATATATATATATATAAACAAAAGCCAAAAACATTGGAGAACAACCAGCATGGAAGAAAAAAACATTTACCCCAGATGTTTTTTCTGAGGGTGTTTTGCAAATCATAGCATAGTAAGAGTAGAACCCAATTAGGAACAATCATTGAGTTTGGAGTCCAAGGCTGTCAAAGTTGCTGAGAACAAGGGAAATCTTGGAGAGGGAAACAATACAGAAGGCCACCCAAGATCTCCATACAGATTACCATTAAACTAGTACTTAAACCTAAATTATATATGTTTCAGGGCAAGGCTCTGGGAAATCCAACAGCAACATCAGCAAAAACCCAACAAATCAGCAAGCTAAAGAACAGAACAGAGTGCAGCAGGTGTGCAGTGCTGGGGAAAGCACTTGGAATTCAGGCCCCATCAAAGCAGGAGGTCAGATATCTGGGTAAATGCAGATTCCTCTTATTGAAATGGAGACAAGAGCGGGAGAAGCAAGAATTCAGGAATCAGGCATACCAGTGTCCATGTTGCTTATTAGTACCATGAATCTCATTCCCCAGGAGAAAATCTCCAGTGAGATTTTTCCTTCCTTTCTTTTTTGGTCTAAAATTACAGCTACTGTATAACTTTTATTATAATCATGTAACATTTTGAAAATACAGGGCTTTCTTAATTCCACACATTTTTTTAAAAAAACTTGTTAATTAGCTCATTATCAACACTCCCTGACACCCTTTTCAATGTCTCACAATTTTACTGGGGAGGTTTTTTTTTTTTAAATAACAACAAAGCCTCTTTTAAATGTTTCAATTAAACGTTTGGGACAGGATTTATTTTTGGAAAATTCCTGTCATGAAACAAATAGAATCAAAGTACTAGTTTAAGGTTTTTTCGATTGTTCTGGTTTGGTTTTGGATGACTTATAAGAAATATTGCATCTGCTTCCCCGTGTAAGTTATATTTGAGTTGAATTTGATAGTCCAGAAACAATTAAGAACATTCATGGAGACACAAAGTCATCTCCTTCCTCCCTCCTAACTTGTACATTGACTGTAAAATCCTCACTGTTCTCCAAAGTAATATTATTCCCTTATAATTTGTTTTGAAAGCCTATTTTTAAGTTGCAACTCTCTCAAGATTCTCTGTGAAGAATGAAATTGATATTGTATCAATCGGGAGTGGGGCATGGTTTTACTATGGTAACAAATGACCCTAAATTGTATTGCTTTACACAATAGCATTAACACTTTCCAATAAAAAGCCTGCTGAAGGCCTAGGTGCTCTTCCAGGACAGTTTCCTTTTGTGTAGTTAAGTGGAGATCTAGGGTTTTCCATGCTTTGTTTCCTCCCTCTCAACATAAGTCTCCTACAAACCCTCTTGACAGGAGAATAGATAGATCGAAAAGGTCTATTACAGCAGCTATTACTATTTGTGGCCTGGAAGTGACAAGTGTCTCTTCTGCTTATAACCCATTGTCCACACAAATCTTAGTGATTTGAACAACAGCAACCACTTATCTTGCTCACAGTCTTCAATTTGAGCAGACCCCAAAGGGATGAATCCTCTCTTCTCCATGCAGCGACAGCCTAAGCTGGAGAATCCAACTCCAACATAGCTTACTTACACGGCTTGCAAGTTTATGATGGTTCACGGCTGGTGACCATAGTTCCTCTTCATGTGGGCCCCTGCACGTGGACTTTCTCACTGCATGACAACTGGGTTCCAAGAATAAATATTCCAAAAGACAGAAAATGAGTGTTGCCGTTGTCTCAAGACCTGGGTCCAGAAGCTGTCACTGCATCCCTTCCACTATATTTTATTAGCCAAAGCACTCCCACAGACCACCCAGATCCAAGTAAAGAGGATATAGGCATGATTCTTGATGAGAAGAGGGTCAGATTTGTAGCCACAATAAATGTAGATTTCAAGGACAGTTTTCATGTCGCTAGAGATAATGAAAGATGATTGCATGAGATCCCTTTTATTTCATATGCATTTTAAAGCATCTATTAAATATAAAATAATTTGCCAAATTGTTAAATAAACAAGGATCTAGTCAGTCATGAAAATCACACTTTAATTAATATGTTCTGGTTATACTGAATAGGGACAAAGAAACTCTTAGTGGAGTTGGGGGTAGTGAATTAGGAGATATTGGATAAGGCTTCCTGGAGGAAGTGGCATTTGACACAGGTTAAAACAATGTTTGAGACTCAAGAAACTAAAATCGGGCAAATAATTTTATTTGGAGTGAATATGTCACTAAAGCATTTTGAAACAGGAAACCTAGGCTTAAGCTACCTAACAGCAAGCAATTAGATCTGACAGTAATTTAAACACATGAGATAATGCTGGAAAGGAAAAATGGAGAGGATCTATTTTGGAGAGCCTCACATGCTAGGCTAAAGAGATTGGACTTGATTTACTTGGTCAACTTTTTGTACATTTTCAAATAGTTTTGAAGAACACTTGGATAAGAGTAGCAACACTATGTCTCTCTGTGACAAGGCCACGTTTCCTCTCATCCCTTTAGCTCTGAGTGATGTTACATTGGCAGCCTCTGTTTCTGGAAGTTCTGCATCCTTTCCTGGTATTCTCAGACCTAACTCTTCCTGATGTGATACAGAATTTCAACCCTAGATCCAAAGAAAAAATAAAATTACTACTAAAATATTTAAATTAATCCCTGTCTTCTTGATTTGATGATATCAAGGGTGTTCATTGTACTGTGGAATGGCTTATCTTTGTTTATTCCTTTCAACACTTAAATATTTTGTTCCACGCTCTTCTTGATTGCATACTTTCTGAAAAGTAGTCTGATGTAATTCTCATCCTTATTGCTCTATAGATAAAATATTATCTCACTTCTTCCAAGATTTTCTCTTTGAGTTTCTGCATTTGAATATAGTGTGCCTAGGTGAAGATTTTTTGTTGTTTACTCTGAGTGGTGTTTACTGAGTTTCCTGGATCTGTACTTTGGTTTCTTATATTTGGAAAATTCCATCATTATTACTTCAAATATTTACTCTGCTCTTCTCTATTCCCCTTCTGGAATTCCCAGTAAGTGTATGTTAATTTTATAACTGTCTCACTTGGACATTCTGATCTGTTTTCCCTCTCTCGCTCTTTTTTTGTTGTTGTTCTTTTTTTTTCAGTGTTGGAAGTTTCTATTGACATATCATCTAGCCTGCTGAATCTTTTCTTGGCCATGTCCAGTCTACTGATGTGCCCATCAAAGGCATTCTTCATTTCTGTTGCAATGTTTTTATTTCCAGCATTTATTTCTGTTTGATTCTTTCTTAGAATTTCCATCTCTCTGCTTACGTTACTGATGTTTTCTTGCATGTTGTTCACTTTTCTCATTAGAGCCTGTAGCATATTCGTCATCATAACATTAAATCCAAAGTCTAATTCCAAAATCTATGCCATATCTGAGTCTAGTTCTGATGTGTTAAAGTAATTAAACAAGAAGTTGGATGAGACTGAAGTGGCTCTGAAGCTTTGGTAGCCTACATAAGCAAACCAAAACTTAAGCTAGAGTCAATACACTCAGATCTGAGAAAATGGAATTGAAGTACAACCAATCATAAATAACCCACTAGACTTTCCCAAATCAAGCAGCTGCTTAAACTGTAGCCAATCAGATGGTTTCATTGCATTGTTTCTGTGTCTTCTGTCTATAGAAACCTCTCCCCTAGCTACTTACTGTCAGTGGAGCACGCTTAACCACTTTTGGTTTGCTGATGCCTGATTCAAATAGATGTATGTTCAAAGAAACTCTTGAGAATATTAATGTGCCTCAGGTTACCTTTCAACAGATGCTTGTCTTGTCTCTTCAGACTGTGTTAATTGCCTTTGGCATGGCTTACAATTTTTTCTGAAAGCCAGACATTAAGTACAAGGAACTGAGGTAAAATAGGTCTGTAGTATGAATTTTAACTGTATCTGGTATATAGTTAGGCTGTGTTTACTCTTTGTTATACCAGTGGGAGTTAGGGTCTAAAATTTCCTCACTGTGCTTGTTTTTGTCTCCCCTGCTGTCTTTGTGTTTCCTAGATACTCCTGAACTGAGTCTGAGCCTAGCATTTTTTTTCAGCTGTGATCCTTTGTTATTATACAGATGCCTTGCTGATTTGGTGGTCAAGTATGGGGAGGGGAAACATTCTATGTTCCTGTAATTAGGTATCAGTCTTCGGTGGCCGTGCCCCTTCACAGGTGTGACAGTAAGGCTAGCAGAGGCTGGAGATGGGTATTTCATTTCCCTTATGTCAGTTAGGCTCTGGTAAAGCCATGCTGGTTAGGCTCTAGTAAAATTTTTCTCCTTGAAGGCAGGCCTTTGTTAATGGAAACAGTATTCTGGGTTTATTTCAAATGACTAGTTTTCACCTGTCCCTGCCAGAAAGAGGAGGGGATTTTTTTCCAGTCTTCCCTCTGAGAACCTGGTAGGGCTTCTGGAAGTAAAATTTACGAAACTATAGAGGCTCCCCTGAGGATGGGACAGCATGACATTTTATCTCTCAACTCATCTACACCTCCTGCCCAGCGGTTAGTTACCCTTCCATTTCTCCTCCCAGGAGGCAGCTGTGGCTTCTGCTCCTGATAAACTCTGATCCTCTGTATTGCCCTCTCTCTCTCGTCTCTCCAGTTTTTGAACTGACAGTTTGCCTTGTGACCTCAGTTCTCTGATGGATCTCAGAAGAGGTTCGGCTTTCAGTTTGTTCAGGTTTTCTTTTATTGCGAAGATGGGAAAGAGGACTTTTAAGCTGTTCTGTTTTGGTTTTTCATAGTGAAGTTTTTCTAGCCTAATTTTTTAAAATTAACTTTTATTGGAGTATAGATGCTTTACAGTGTTGTGTTAGTTTCTTGCTGTATAAGCTTTTAAAATGTTTGACCAGAAATGAGAAGTCTGACTTTATTGCTTCTAATGAGTCTTCTTATTCTATCTTCTCTAACAGCACTGGACTCCCTCTCACCATTTGAGTGTACCATTTCCTCTTCTGCCCCAGGACCTTTGCACATGCCATTCTCCTCTGCTTGGAATGTTTTCCTTGAAACTTTAACCTTACCTGACCTCTCTGACTAGGCTGAATCTTACATAATATGCACTATAATAGCATAATGTAACCCTTTCTTAGTATTTGTGGTCATTTTATTTTTTATGCATATGTGTGTATATTGCAATTTGAGAATTACTTGAGTCATTCTCTTTCTCCTCTCTAGATACCTCTCACAGAAACTGCATCTGATTTTACTCACCACCGTATACCCAACAGAATGTCTGTCACATGGTAAGCACAAAATAAATGTTTGGCAAATGGGCTCTTTTTGGCTGCATTGTTTTCAATTCAAAACTGTAAATGTCTGTATTTAAAGTTATGCAATACTTGGCATCCTTATTAATAGTTCTATATTTCAGTGGAAGAGAGCTTAATATCACTGTATACACCCAGGGAAACTTCCCACACTGCCATGCCAATCCAACCTAAGAGCCTTGAAATCACAGAGCTCACAAAAAAAATCCATCACCATATTTTGGGGTGGTCACTAATTGGAATTTTTTTTCCAAGTTGAATATATGTGCAGTGTGACCTCCCTTTTAAAGGTTAATGGAGTTTTGCTTTCTTACTGAACCAAAAATAATTTGAGGTATATTTTATTTGTAGATTTAATGCATTAGAATTCTCTTCCTATTTCAATATGAGTATGCTTGTTTCTCTACGTGTGTGTGGATTTCTTTCTCCCTTGGGCATTTTTTGAGAGCTGTAAACATTTCCTACTCCTGACGTGATGAAGCCTTAAATAGAAATGATTTGGAGATTTATTAAATATAAAAAGGATTAACATCAATCAGGCTTAATATATGCAGTTGAATAACCCAGACTCTTTCCTTTAATTAGCAGGGTATAAAGGAAACATCTCCAAAGTGGAGTGGTTAGTATGTATGGATCTTTAGGAGATGTTCTTCCTCCGTACTATAAGAAAGAGATTTTTTCAGCAAAAGTTAGTCATGGATTTCCTTCCAAAAGGCTAACTTTGTCTACTGGCTCTTAAAATGTTGGGGCTGCAGCATCAAATGATGTCTAATACACAAATGAGTCAACTAATTTGTGACATTGTTCTTCCTTTCTCTGTGGGAAGGGCAGAGATGTATTTGATGAGACTGAAATAGAAGACTAGTGATGAACTGTGAGCTCAAGAAACAGGTTTATATTTCCCTTCCTCTATTTTCTCTCTCTCGTAGCCTCCAAAACATTAGAAATTCATTAATAGGAAGTTATAACTAAGATCTTTTTAGATCTTATTTCTTAACTCACTTCAGATATTTTATAACTAAGTGGTCATACTCGTTATAAAATGTTATGATGTGAAATGTAGAATAATGTTCTGATGACTGGTGATCAAGTGTGATTCTAAATTGTATTGGCATAAGAAGGAGAGAGAAAGCAGGTATGTTTAGGTAATTTTTTCCTATAACAATTCTATAAATTTAGGAGTTGACTGTATTTTGATAGTGCTGCTTATTTCTTATTTATACCAATGAAACAAAGTAGGGATGGCTGAAAATACATTGCCCCTTGAAGGGCTTGTAACAGATTGTGGCAGCAGGTTGGGGTTCTTTCCTACCTTTGCTTGTAATCGTATGGGCGGATTATGGCTGTGACGAAGGTCTGAAGATACTTTTAATCTTTTCAACAAAATGAAGGTTGTAAAAAAAGGCTCAGTGGCTGGTACTCTTCGCTTAAATCTGAAAACTAAAGCTGACTTTTTTTTTTAATGGGTCACCGCGGCCATTCATGCAATTTTATTAACCATAATGACACTTTGTACTGATACTGTTTCTTTCATCTAAACATCTCAGAAGATTTTACAAACAGAAATGTTTGAATTTTATACAAAATATTTTATTATAAAACATGTGATTTCATATTTATTCTCCAGTCAGCCCTACTTCCAGAGAGGATGACAAAGAAAGCGCAGGGGAGGGGTCCTTGTGATGCACCCCCATCAGAAAATTCTTAAACTCTGAGGGGTTCTTGAAGTCCTCTCAGTATTGTTTGCTACTTTCTATTCTTTCACCTATTTTTTCCTCTCTGCCTTTCGTTTTTTCTTTACCTACAAATTTGAAAAAAATATATATGGTAAATGCAAAGAAAGATATAAGTCATATGAAATTCAAATTACCAACTCTAATTAAATGTGATAGATGATCATGTTTGATTTTTAAAAATTGCTCATGTTGAGGTTAATAATGGAAATATAGAAACTCAGGTCTGTTTGGTACTTAATTTATTTCTGTATTTTTTTTTCTTGAACATTACTAATGCTTGTCTGCCTAGTATGTTGTATAAAACATGATTAACTTTAAGATTTTGTTAGCTAGGATCAGGACATTCAGACTCATCATTGACTGGTCAGTAAAAGTGCCACTTTTTTTTTTTTTTTTTTTTTTTTTTGCGGTACGCGGGCCTCTGACTGTCATGGCCTCTCCCGTTATGGAGCACAGGCTCTGGACCCACAGGCTCAGCAGCCGTGGCTCACGGGTCCAGCCGCTCCGCGGCACGTGGGATCCTCCCGGACCGGGGCACGAACCCACGTCCCCTGCATCGGCAGGCGGCTCCTCAACCACTGAACCACCAGGGAAGCCCGTAAAGTGCCACTTTTAAGATGGTGATTCCATACAGTGGTCTGGTTTAATCGAAGATATGGTTAATGTTGCAGTGCTATTAAAATTCAAATTAAATTAATATCCAATCTAATTAATGAGTGAATTAGGGACAGAAAAATTCTTCTTGGTGTCTTTACTACCACATTTTCTTTTAAGGATCTGTGGTAAGTTGTTTTAAAGTTGAGACTGACTCAGTATATCCATTGCTATGTGAATTATCGTACTAATTGCTACAATGCAGATTAGTAGGCACCTGGCATGTCTACACTATTGTGCTTCGAATCAATTTCCATCTCTTTTCCTTTTGCGCATTAAGATGGTAATGTTTTCAGTTTCCCCAGGACTGAGGGGCTTGCTGGGACGTAAGATTTTCATTACTGTAACTGGGACAGTTCTGAGAGGAAACAGGGATGGTTATTCTCCCTATTAGTTATTATGTATCTAGAAGGAAGAATGCTTAACTTAGGTACTCAATAAACCAAAGTGATTAGCACTAATGCTGCTTTTGAGTCTACCCCTTTCCTCCCAATATATGATGAAAATATTGGTGAGAATTAGGGAGCTGCAAACACCAGTTAAAGAATTCTGACCTTAGAATGAGTAAATTGATTCGTTCTTTATAAAATTCTATAATACCTGGGTGTTCACTTTTTAAAATATCTTAGAAGTTATCTAGCTCTGCAATTCTAAAACCTTAAAAAACAGTACCATTTTTTTCTTCAAACAAAAGCTCAGGTGAGAATATTTTATGGAAAAATGTAAAAATGGGTGAAGATTCTGTAAACTTCATCTATTATTGCATCTCTTAGCCTTTTTCCACTTTTCAGAAATCATAGGGTTCCACAGTTGGAAAATAAGCGATCTTCTCCAGTCCCAGTCTGTTACACATGGAAAAGCAGACCTCAAGACATCACTTCATGTCTAGGTTTTAACAGCTAATACATGTCAGAGCAGGAAATCAAACTCCAGACTCATTTGTTAAACACAGACTTCAGAATTTCTGCCAAAGCCATTGATTCTCCACCTTGATTACCTGTTGGGAACAGTTGGGATGCTTTAAAAAGAAAAACACAGAATGCCTGGGTCCTATCCCCAGAGGTTTTGAATGATAGCATTTACTTGTATCCTGAGCATAGGGATTTTTAGAGACTCCCCTAGTGAGTCTAATTCAAGGGAAGGGTGAACACCATTGGTCTAGGATGAAGGATAATACCAAACATCAGACCAACCACGCACGCATGCACGCACGCATGCACGCACGCACGCACTGGCATTGCAGTCAGGAGATGTGGATTTGATTTCAGCTCTATCAGTGATTGGTTTGTGACTTCTAGTAAGTCCTACACTCTATGTTTCATGAGATATTGCTCAGTTGGTTTCAAAGTTTTTAAATCCATGGAATCCTTCTTCAAGTGAAAATTTTGTGGTACATCACACATGTAAGGGCAGAGTTGCTTTGGTTAAAAAGGAGAAGACAGCCTGGAGGCTCAACATTCTGTTTAGATGCTACCAAAAGCTACTGAAACATGTTTGCAGAAGGTTTCATGCCCTAAGGAATCCACAGGGCACTATGATCCTTAGAGCTCTATTTTATTTCTAGATGATGGCTTGATTGGATAAAAGTGAATACTTGTTAGGAGGTCTGCTTGCATCTGATTCCACACCTGATCCATTAAGCAAGGTGTATTTTGGTTGTCTGATAAAAAGGGAGTGTTGACCTTTGATCAGTTTTACTGATAAGTAAAGTCATTTTCTTCTTACTAGGCAACTGCAATGCTATGATCGCATTTGCTCCAGTGTTGTACCCTTCATAACAGTAGGACAGAGTATTTCTAGTTGGAGGATCTGTAGTCCCTTTCCCCTAGCCAATCCCATAAATATTTTATATGACAACTGGAGCTGAAGGGTGGCCTTTGAAACTTTGAAAAATTGGGTCACAATTGGTTTGACCTGAGCAAATTCATGAGAGGCTACATCATCAAGAAATAGTTTCCCTTCATTATTTATAAGAACACAGAGGCAGATGTGCAATTGTTCCCTGTATAATTTTCATACATAAAATATCATGTACATGGAGAATGGTGTCAGATAACATAATGCACTGCATTTATATTGGGGATCCAGTCATCTGTTTGTCACTGTGTTTAGTAAACACATTTCCATTATGGTGAGTGGAGGGCTGTCAGTTCTCTTGCCTTTGCACATATCCAGTGGCTTTCAGAGTCTTGCCAAATGTCTTGTTTTCCGTAAGTTGCTTATTTATTTATTTAATATTTATTTTCTTTTTCTTTCTTTCTTTCTTTCTTTCTTTCTTTCTTTCTTTCTTTCTTTCTTTCTTTCTTTCTTTCTTTCTTTCTTTCTTTCTTTCTTTCTTTCTTTCTTTCTTTCTTTCTTTCTTTCTTTCTTTCTTTCTTTCTTTTTTTCTTCATTTATTTATTTGTTATTGAACTTATCCTTGATATTAGCAAAAAGCTTTTCATCAGAGACTACTTCTCCTCCTCAGTTTTTCTGAAACCCAGCACTTTTACAGACTCACGTTGCCATGTGTGGGGCTCTTCACCCCACCTCTCTACCTGCTCTCATTTGAAACAAGTTCCCAAATACTGTGTATTCATAGAAGCAGTTTAGGGTTTTTTTCCTCACAAAGTCCTTATCAGTTAAAATATAGACTCTATATCAATAGAGCCATTTGCCTTTTCAGACAGTAGGTAAACATGCCTGCCTCACAAAATCCAATATAAGTCTTTCTCATTGCTCAATTTAGCTTGGAAAGAAAGAGCCCTTTAATTGAAGAGGAATCATCTCCATGGATGAGGACATTGAGGCAAATTTAGAAATGTGGTGATCTAGCTTCCTTGGCTGTTTACTTTCATAACGGAAGAGTCACTCTTGCTTTGTCTTTTATTTCCTCATGATTAGACCTCTCTGATAATGTTGTTGTTGTTTTAAGAGACATCGGAGCTGAATCATATGTATAACTTTTATTATTTGTCAGTAATTTCTGTATATAGATTTTGCTATTTTCTATGCAAAGCATATCTGTATAAAGCTTTCTGGGAATCCATAATGTGCTTCCTCTTGTTTCCCAAAATTGCCTGTGTAAGTCAAATATCTCTACACTGTGCAGCTTTTTTGGACTAAACTAAAGAATCATTTCTAGCTATGCTATACTCCCAGAGTATTTTTTTCTACAAATTTACTTCTCATTGCTTACAGTAATATATTTGATTTGCTATATTAAAATGTGGGAAAGTGTGCATTTCAGTGTATTGGAAGGTGTTTTATAATTGCTTTGTTCATTTAACATGTTGATTTTTAAATTATTTCCAAACTTTTATAGAATTAATGGTTTTTAGAGTATAAGATATAGAGTATTCATAATATCTGTCTTAGAGAATTTGAACCTATTCTTTAAATTTTTTACAGTTTTATTGAGATGTAATTGACATGTAATATTGTATTAGTCGAGGGTGTATGACATAATGATTTGATATATGTATAGAGAATATGAGCCTTTGAGGGCAAGGGCTTTTATTCCAAATATGTATATTCTTAGCATCTTTTATAATACTTGGTTATTAAGTAATTAGCAATGAAGAGTTTGTAGAATTATTGACTAAATGTAAACATTTATGCACACTTTTAGATGGGTCTAACAACCCCTAGAAGAATTGCAAGAATTAGAAGGGAATTTTTCACCTAGTTATAGTAGATTAATTCATGGCTGGGATTATTCTCTCCTGCCCTGAAACACTGCCATTGGGATTGTCCTCTCACTGCCTTTGGGATCTGCCTCTACCAGATGATCCTGGAGGTGCATTCTCTCAAAGTTCTACATGTCTAAATTGGTCCCATGACCAAGAAGATAGTGCTATCTTCACTGACTACAGCATGGGATCCTTCTCCGGCAGGACTCATCAGTATCCATTTTTCCAAAATTGATAAGTTTATCTCTTTCCAAGGTCCACCTGTAAGAACCATATGTGTATAATCTTAGAGCTTCTAGGAAGCATGTTTTCTAGTGTGTGTAAAGTAACTCAAGTTAAAGAAAGATAAGCGCGGGCAGAAGGGGCGGGAGTTAGGGAAATGATGAGGGGGATTAGCAGAAAGGCGGAGGAGAGAGAAGGGAGGACTGAGCACTCCTCAGGACTTGGTTTGAGTACCTGGATGCAGCCTTGCCTGTATCCAGACACTCAAAGAGTCAACAGGGTTTGTTTAATTATATAAGCAAGTAATTTCTCTTTCTAGTCTCTCCTATTTCTCCCTCCCTCCTTCCCTTCCTCTCTCTTTTATCTCTCTCTCACTATTGTCTCTCTTTCTTTCCTTTCTTTGAAAGCATGTAGCTTGCATTTCTGACACCGGCAAATAAATGAGACTTGATAATAAGAAAACATTTAGTTATGGAAAAAAATCTGAAGAAAGTTCAGATGTTCTGTTTTTAAAATGGGTAACAGAATGTAGCCTAGAAAAATTTACCTGCGATGATGATAATGATGACAAAAGTGGGAGATCTTCAAATGCTACATTTTGTTTTGCCCTTGAAAATGACTTCAATTTTGTTTATCCAGAAATGTGAAGTCATTGGCACAAAATATTTGTGTATACTCTGAGGAGCCAAACAGCCAAACAAATGAACTCCGCCAGTAAAATGGGCAGATGATTGTTTTCTTTATGCTTAGAAAGTACATTTTCAATTTAGTGCCTCTCCTTCTTACAACTACTTATCAAACTTCAAGGGTAATTTATCTTTTGAGATGATCACCCTAGAGTTATAGGATTTGTAGTCTTGCTGACTACATTTTTAAAATGTAATATATGTGAAGTGTTTCCTTAATTTCACTGTATTCCCCAAACTACATGATGCATAAAGAGCTTCTTTTCTCAGGTATCACATATTAAATCTCAGCAAAAATTACACCATGGGGAGGAAACCTGGCTAAATAAGCTAGGATGAAATTGTCTGTTTGGTGTGTCCTTATTTACTCTTCACTCCCTTTTGTTTACACAAGCATTCTTTAACACTTCATTCTTTTTCAAGCTAAAATTTAAAAATGTGTGCCTAATACACATAAGGAAAAAAAAGGGCTGCTAATGATTGTCAGTAATCTCACTTTGATGTTGATCACCCAAGAAGCTTTGTCATGGCATGTTTCTTTTTCCAGTGGGAGGCAGAGTAACACAGTGGATAAAACTATGGACTGTGGAATCAGACAGGTAGAAGTGTATATTCAGATTTTATCACTTCCTGATGTGTAATTTTAAGAAAACACCTTAATTCTTTAATCCTTAATGCTTTTTTTAATGGTAATAATAATATTTCTTAACATAAAATTATTGAGAGGCTCTGATGACCATATTTAAAATTAATTAGGAACAGGATCTAACCCATGATAAGCAATCAATATGTTAGGTATATTTATTTGAAAGCTTCTCCCTATTTCTCTCCCCCCACACCAATTTCATTATCACTATGATGTAGTTATTGAGCTACTGGTATTAAATGGAGCTATCATCATTCCTCAGGTGAGTGGAGGAAGAAAAATGTTTGTAAGCCATTATAATAAACTAAGCCCTATAAAAAAAGAATTTGGTTGGTTAAATGATACCACTCCAGGGATTTATATTTAACAGAGGAGTTTGAAGATGGTACAGCCTTAATGAAAAGGCAGATGGAATAGATGGACATCTCTTACAAGTCATGGTCCCATTGATTCTCTAGGGGAGATGTCTTGCTCTTCAGCCAGAAAATGGCGGTGGTTCTTCATCTTCCCCTTGAATCACCCCTTAGACCCTGCTGTGGGGCACAGGAACTGCTACACCCTGCTAATGCCTCAAGGAAAACTTCAATCCAAATCCATACATCCCAGGCTGCATAAACCAGTCTACCAAAGTGTGCAAAAAATTGGTGCAACTCTTTCAAGAGAACAAGTAACCAAACAGATCTTTAAGCAGGAGCCAGCTGTAATTCACTGGAAGTCTATTATATGCTTGAATGAGCCCTGAAACAATACTGCTCTACTTTATTCAGAGAGTTGTGCATGATCAAATAGATAAGAACAAGTATCAGCAATAGCCTCTTCATAAAGTATTATTGCCTTATTAACCCACCTATTGGGCATATGCAAGGTGTGAGATTCAGCCCAGAGTGTTTCTGGGAAAGGGAGATGAGCACCCTAAAAACATAGTTGGTATACAATCAGAATCTGGCCAGATAAGGACTTTCATTGCAAAGTGCACATTATTTGGCTCTAAAGAAAACATTCACGGTCTTTGAATAGATGGAAAACACCTGCCTTTTTCCTCTACTTTCTTTTAATACTAGGACATCTTTGAACTTGCATATTGGTTTCTAGAAATAGACCTTATACATACTATATAAGGGTTCCCCTGGAATGGTTTGGTGTGTAGTCATAGACATCAAGAATGCAAACTAGGGCTTCCCTGGTGGCGCAGTGGTTGAGAATCCGCCTGCCGATGCAGGGGACGCGGGTTTGTGCCCCGGTCCGGGAAGATCCCACATGCCGTGGAGCGGCTGGGTCCGTGAGCCATGGCTGCTGAGCCTGCACGTCCAGAGCCTGCGCTCCGCAACGGAAGAGGCCACAACAGTGAGAGGCCCGCGTACCACAAAAAAAAAAAAAAAAGAAGAAGAATGCAAACTATAGCTGGTGTTTGAAGTTTTCCATAATCCTACCCTAAGCCCCCTTTTCAGCCTTATTTCTGCTATTCTCTTTCCTGGACCCTACCTTCCAGCGAGGTTGGACTCTTCTAAATCCTCTTAACTTAGGCTTTATTTATTCCACTCCCTTCCCCTATTGTGTCTCACAGTGCTTCTCCCATTTCATGAAATCCTGCATTTTTAAGGATAACTCAGTGTCATCTGTCTCTTAAAGCTTTATCATGGTCTCTGTAGGAAATTCTTTGTTGCAAATTGGTGGTATTTTTATCTTGGTTATGTCTTATTTCCCCTTTTAATGCATTCATCTTTGTCAGGAAAGATCCTGTCTTACCTCCTTATTTCCCAGTATGCCTACCACAATAGTAGTGCTTCTCCAAACATCATAACAAGGAAAAGACAGACTGCAGGTTTGT
Organism: Kogia breviceps; assembly: GCF_026419965.1. Lineage (NCBI taxonomy): Eukaryota > Metazoa > Chordata > Mammalia > Artiodactyla > Physeteridae > Kogia > Kogia breviceps. The sequence goes on along the minus strand of NC_081319.1, from coordinate 10,461,691 downwards.
GACTTTTCTTGAAATTATTGAAGTCTCTTGGCAATTAACTAAAAGAAAATCTGGAGAGAGACAGGCACATGCAGGGACACATGGGATGGAATCACTTGCTTTTACCTGGAGCATATGATCTATACATTTTTGCAGAGTTCACTACCTCACCTTTTTACAACTTTCAGTCAGTATTTCTGAAACTTCAGAGGTGACTTATCTTTACAGACAGTCACCCTAAGTTTATAGGGTTTGTAGTCTTACTGACTAAATTTTATTTATTTTTTAAATAAGCGTGGAGAAAATGTCCTTACTTTCACTGTCTTCCCTGTAACACATGATCCATGAAGCACTGGATCTCACCCAGGGGCAGAAACCTTTACCTGGTCAAGCAGGTTAAGTTGAAGATGTCTTTTTGGTGTGGCGTCATCTTTTCTTCACTCCTTTTTACCTATACATGCTAGCATTCCTTAACATATCACTCTTCTTCAGAATAAAGCAAAAAATGTGTACCAAACACACCGGAGAAAAGAAACGTCTGGTGATCTTCAGCCGAGTTGGGAAGTGAGCAATGCAGTTTTTCGGAATTCTACTCTCAACTCCTGTACTCTCAGCCAGTTCTAAGAACCACTGCATTTCCCTTCTTTTGACACTAGATAAAGTGAGACTAGTTGATGAATTGGTGGATGTCAAGTGTGGGAATCTGGGAATCTGTCCAACCACAGGAATGGTGTATATGGGGGTGATTCACGAGGGGGTGGGGTAGTTCACAAAATGCAGGTGTTTTTACCTAGCACTCCCTCAGCTTCGCACAAGGAAGATGGTATTGAATTCTAAGAAATCTTCCTTCATGGAGCTGGCTGGAGGAAGGCAAGAGCAGCTGTTGTGGTTGAGGCACTGAACTCCCCTGAGCCCTTCTCCCCACCTCCTAGATAGAAAACAATTCTTAATTTGAGGAGGAAGGGTAACAGAAACTGTCATCCCTAGGGTCCTGGGTAAAGGGAATTAAAAAAAAAAAAAAACTTATATTTCCTAGAAGAGAGGCAGGAATATGTGCAGGAGGAACTAGAATGGTAGGGAGGGTTGGAGACCTGGACAGGCCACACCAGGGTGCCAGGAACACAGTTCCTTCCCCAAACTGAAGATTAACCAGATGCTCAGGACCCTCCCCTGCTCCCCACCACCAGGCTAAGGAGCATCAGTAGCAAGCAGCGGTGGGGTCCCCCCAGGGGAGCTGGAAGAGAAAGACGCTCACTGACGCACAGCATGAAGGGAAGGTCTAAAGCTGAAATTCAGAGAGACCCGAATTAAAACTCTGAAAAACCAGCCCCCTACTCTCAACACGAGACATACCTAGACGTCTTAAAGCCTGTGGTGCACTGAGGGTAACCACCCCAACAGCAAACCTGAAACCCAGGCCGGCTCCTGACCAGGAGCTAACACAAAGCCCAACACTGAAGGCTTAGCCGAAGAAAAGGCATGGCCCTTTCCCGGTGTGAAGACTGCTTTCTTCAGTGTGTACTTACTGACACGATTATCTGACCTGCAACAGGAGCTGCAACGAAACCTATAAGGCAGAGACTCAGGGCTGTGGTCTCTGCCACACAGCTGTTGGGGCCGCTACCCACCATGCCCAGAAGAGCCCAGCGCGCTTCTCTTTCCTGTGTTTTCACCCAGGATTCCATCCAGGATACCTCATTACATTTAGCTGTCATGTCTCCTTGCAGAATCCTAATTGTGGTAAATTTTCCAAGTCATCAGTCTGATCCCAGCGTGCCTTACGAGATACCCCAGGTGGGACAGGGCTCTGCAGAGTACTCCCACCTCTCAGAGGCTCTGAGGCTTTTCATATAGTCAGTAGGTATCTTTAATGTGTGTGGCGTTCTTCTTGTTTTTTTTTATTTGCAGTACGCGGGCCTCTCACTGTTGTGGCCTCTCCCGTGGCGGAGCATAGGCTCCGGACGCGCAGGCTCAGCGGCCACGGCTCACGGGCCCAGCCGCTCCGCGGCATGTGGGATCTTCCCGGACCGGGGCACGAACCCGTGTCCCCTGCATCGGCAGGCGGATTCCCAACCACTGCGCCACCAGGGAAGCCCAACGTTCATATTTTAATTTGAAAATTTGTAAAATATATTTTTAAAATAAATGCTAACCCCAAAGTTTGGAACCTATGAAAATCTGTAGAGTTCCACGGAACAGAGTCTGAAAACCTCAGAGCTGTAGAATCTGTCTTATTTCCAATTCTCACATTCTAGAATTCTAAGACATCAGATAGGTAGGGGGATGTAGGTTTTCTCAACACATGTTTATATTACAGCCACATTTGGTAGAATAAAACGATTCCAAAAGCAAAAAGAACTCAGTAATCCAACTGCAAGGTGTATGAACACTTATCCCCCTAGATATTCTGATTTCGAGTTTGTGAAACAAACCAAGGAGTGAGGCGAGCCTTTGCAGCTGCATTCTGAGTAAGCGTTCGCTGCAGTTGCTGTTCAAGGTTTTGATCTTGCCTTTTTCTATGGAGCCTGAGAGCATTATCCTTACCAATAAGGTAGAAATTTCTGCCTTTCAGAAGTAGGTAAAGAGATTACACGCTTATCTCTTTGGTATCTCAGCACCCTACAAGTTGGGGAATTGAATACATCCCTGTTCAAACAACCAGTTTGCTCTACTTCTCCACTCACTTCATTCTGTTCTCAAAAATTAAGTTGTAATAGACTTTCTAACAAATATAGTGATTGCTCAGATTAGTATTTTACTGATTCTTGGAGAATAGATAGTAATCAAGCAAGTCCTTCTTTGATGTTAACAAAGAGGGCAAGGAGAGCACAAAAACCCATTGAAAGAAAAATTATTCAATCTTCCATTATGACTACAATCATAAAGTTGGATGGTTATTAATAAACAGCCCTTAGGGAAATTTTCTGTGTTCATTTAGGTTATCTTTTTTTTCCAAACTAACCATGCAGTAACTCAGTATGAAAGAGTGATGTATATCTCTCGTGAATTATGAAACCTCAAACATGCTGATTGAGAAAAACTCCTTTAATGATTCCTGCATGTATTTAATTGTGTATACCTGTAGTTTTTCTTCTAAAAATTTGATTGATAAGATTGTTGTCTTGTGGAATCACATGACGCCTTTTCAGGAAAAACTGATTAAGTCCACTGTGTTCTTTTGCTTGTTTGTATAGGATGTAGAAACTGTAGGGATGGTCCTTTAACCAGGACTTTGTGCCTGCTGTTTTCAAGTTTACAAAGTGTGGTGGTCTGGTTATTCATGGCTATATAACAAATTGCCTCAAAACTCAGTGGATTAAATAATTATATTATTTTTGGTCGGGAATCAGGAAAGTTCTAGAAAGCAACAGTACTTACTTAGTGTTTCTCTTATGCTGCCAATGGTTTGTTCCATAAGCCTGCCATCAACTGAAGGCTTGGCTGGGCTGAACCATTCAAGATGACTCACTCGCATAGCTGGCCGTGAATGGCCGGCTGTTGGTTGGAACACCTATACAGGACTGCTCCTGTGTAATGAGCACATCACAGCATGAATGTTTGGTTCCCAGAGAGGTGGTCCCAAGGGGCAGAATCTAGAAAACAAGGTGACTCACTCAACCTTTCATGGAACACTGTGTTCTGTGGCAAAGGGGAGAAACAATAAAATGTATATCAGGATCTGAGTTCAGACACCATTTAAAACTCTTTTACCCCAGCCCCCTGAAAACAAAGGTACTGATGCTTCGTTGTACTTGATTTCGATGAACCAATATTCTAAGCGAGGATTAATTTTAATGTATAGCGAGCTTGGAATATGAAGGGGGCAGAATAAGACCAACTGACTTACACTTGCAGAAGCCAGTTTGGAAGGTGGGGAGACTATATGAGATTTTTTTATACCAGAATCATCTGTTTTATAGTCAATATATTTCTGTTGGATCCACAAGGTACTTCCAGTTATTTCTAGGAATAATATTTTGTCCTAATAATTAATAATTAAAAACATTTTCATGCATTCAGCGTCAACTAAGTAATGCATGGTACCCAGTGCAAAACGAAAATGCAGATCTTGTTTAAAACAGCAAGTAAAAGTGCCATTAAAGGCACCAAAATATAAAGATTATTTTCCTTTCTTTTGTGGTCTCTCTTATCTTGTCACAGTTATTTGATATTTTAGTGTCTATGTAAAGAAAAATTAAAATTTTTAGCATGATTTTATCTTTCATCTTTATATTGGGCAATGCTAGTTATAAATGAAAACATAGGAGTATTTAATTCATAGGTGGACACATCAGAATTACACAGTTCATATTTTCTAGCTCATATATGCATATGTATTTCATTCTTAACAGAAGAATAGAAGCACTACACAAAACTAACTCAACAGTCTTCACTTATTTTCTTGATTTGTGCCCATTGTACCAACATTATTTTTAACTTAGAGTAAGTAATGGGGGTGGAGAAAAGAAAGACTATGGATTGCCCTATGTTTCCGTTTCCTCCTGTGTCACCATTTTTGCATAAGTAGTTGGCTGGCACAGGAAGAAAATATATGATAGGAATCCTTAGCTGTTTGTGTTTCTTAGAATGCTGTTGTCTTTTTATCTTCAAAGCATGTTCCGGTTTGAACAGAAAGTGTAGTGTCTCAGAGCTGTCAGCACCCCACTTGATCATAGGAGGAACATGCTTACGTTGTACTACCTTCAAGTCTCCCTGAGTTCCACATATCACGGATCCATCAGAATTTTGTCTTTATGGGGCATCAGTACCACTATATGCAGACAGGATGGCAAGGAATAGCAGCGGACAGGCATATTGTGTGTGTCTCCTCTGCTCACGTCATCTTCTCATTGTCCCATCAGCCCTCACTCACAAAACACACGTGCAGAGAAAAAATCATTAATAATTTCAAGACAGCAACAACAAAACTTTAAATCAAGAGTGAGGCCCGTCTGAGGGTGCCTGCCTGGTTTGCACACTCATGAAGTCACCTCTGTCTACATCTTACTCTTGTTTTCTGGAGCAAATCTAACTCAAGAGTGGATGGTGGGGGAAAAAGAATGAAACAACCTGACCCCAGATTTAGGTCTCATGTCAGGATTTTTAAATAATGTGGACACATGCATCCACTGCTAGAGATAATTTCATATTCAACCAAACATTACTTTGGTGAAAATCTGTCTTATCCTGGAGAAGTACCTTGTGGATCCAACAGAAATATATTGACTATAAAACAGATGATTCTCGTATAAAAAAATCTCATATAGTCTCCCCACCTTCCAAACTGGCTTCTGCAAGTATAAGTCAGTTGGTCTTATTCTGCCCCCTTCATATTCCAAGCTTGCTATACATTAAAATTAATCCTCGCTTAGAATATAAATAGAAAGAGCTACTTGGAAAATACACTGTGCATAAACAGATGTTGCCTAAGTGGGAAAGTTAAAAAAAATCATCACAGAAGGATATCAGATGGTTTCTAAGTTATAAATTCAAATTCAGATGGTGTTTAAGATATTTTATTTTTTTCTCTCTTCTTTATTAAATTCCTGGATCCTAAAAAATAATAACCATGTGCCATAAATCCTGACTCACAAAGCTTCTCCTATCCTAGATATGAATTTATGGTTTACTTAGAAGGTTCGCTCACTGAATGAGGGAAGGTAGCAGGAAGCATGTTTAGAGCCATGAATGTCTAGACAGATTGTTCCAGCTTACTTTGGGCATCTCTAACCTATGATTCTGAAAACATAGTAACCCAGAAATGGACTTGTACCTTTTACACCTGATTAGCTTATGTTCTCCCTGCCTGTCTGGCAGGGCAAAGATTTATGATTCAGGAATTCTCTGCTTCACTGCTTCTCTTTCCCACCTGGGATTGCATATTTATTTACACCTCCCACCTTTGACCATTGAATTTGACTCAGTGAAACATGTATGATGATGACTGTTAGTTCTACAGTTGTATATCGCTCCACTGATGTATGATCTTTAATGGGTTAAAGTGGCAATATGAAAATTAAATGGCATAACACAACCAGGTCAGTAAAGCTGGGAATTTTCTGTTCTTCAGAGATATATCAGTGCATTTTGGAGAATTTATCTTTGTCTGTGAAATCAAAGCTGGTGAAATGCAGGCGTCTGGATGGATAATGGGATAGGTCTTAAATTTCAAACACTTAGGCAATTTTCACATATTTCACTTCAGGGGAAGTCAGTTTTCTTAGCTTACTGAAAATGATAAACTATTCTAAATAACTTTACTTGTTAAAATTTTAAGTGAAACTTGAGGTAGGAGAATTTGTATCAAATCTTTATATGAAATATTTATTAAATGCAGTAAAATTCTTTGTTGCATTTACCGTAGTTGAATAGCCAAAGGAGCTTGACCTTGTTTATTGCCAAACACATTTTTTTTAAGCTACAGTGTAATGACCGGGGAATACGGTATGTGAAGTTCGAGACAATGTTTGAGTCACAGAGAGTCGTTCTACTGCATCAATCTTTCAGAACCTCAGTGCCCTTGCCTGTAAAATGCTCATCATAATTTACACCTTGGTTGTGAAGGCTGAAGAAAAATTGTTGGACGCTGAACGTTGAAAGAGATAGAGCCTCTGGCATCTGCACTCAACCGTCCTTGTGGACTAAAAGTGGTCTATGCAGAAACGCATTTGATCCTCACAACCATCCAGTGAGTCTGGCTCAGTGTGTTTGACCTCCCGTTCAAAAGGAGACTAAAGTACAGAGAAGTTTAGTAAGTTTCCCAAATTCACACAAATAGGAAATGATGAGATTGAGTCTGAAGGGCTGATTATTTGATTCCAGAGTCTGTAATCATACCTTTCATATTAGAAAAAAATTAAGTACTTAATTTTGTTTTCAAATCTTCAGAAGTAATTTTGTACTCATTCCAAGGAAATAGCAGTTCTATGTTTCATGGGCATTTGCTAGTCATTTCTCTCAATAAAACATAGCCACGACATAATTTATGTGTTGAAAAAGCGCAAGGGGGAGGTCAGGATAATGCAATAAATTAAGATTCCAAACACAGCAGAATACAGAATTACAAATAAATTGCTAGTTGTTTATCTATACTCATTTAAGACTCAGTATAATTTCAGGAACACAGTTTTTGGTTTGTTCATAGATGTGGTGACATTTTAAACTGGCTTTCTCACTTACAATAACAGCCCTGAAAATAGGCAAACACAATATTCCAAAATAAATTGATCAAGCTTAAGCCATTTATTCACATGGTGCAAATTCCTTTGAAGAAGGTGTAAAAATAAATGTTGGCCGTTATTTTAGAGCTGAAGTTCAATGGTTAGAAAGGACTCCATTAATGTGAATATATTTTAAATGTCAACACACAATGGTAATACGTCATTTACTTCAAACTAATGTCAAATATCATGACATAAGACAGTTTGCCTAGCAGACTAAAATCAAAACCTCCAGGAGAATTTTTGAGAAGTATTTTCATGAGAGTAAAAACGTTTACTCATATTTTGGCATACTTATTTTAACATAGTATTATAGTGGGCTGTAAGAGAGGCTTTAGAAACAAGAAAGCTCACTTGAATTCTGTTGCTTTTATCTCTCATTGTCAATAGAAGGTCACTCATTTAGCAAAGTAATGAATATTTATTTATTGAGCCATGAGTGTGCCAGACTCTACACCAGAAAATGACGAATAAAATGGTGAACCAAGTGGACATGGTCTTAGTCAGTGACGTTTTGTCAGGGGGACCTCATAGGTAGTGGGAATAGCTCGCCCAGATGCAGGCAGTAAGTAAATGCACTGCGTATAGAGAATTTAAAAACAAGAACAAAATGGAATAAAGTTGGTCTGCTTTTTTATCATTATATTCTAGCAATGCTAAATGCTGTCATTCTTAACATAGCCCTCCGTTTTGGGGCAGACTTTTCTATTCACTTTGCCTCCTTTTTATAAAACGATACTGAGAGCTTTACTCAAAAATTGCAACAGCCTCAGTATCAAATAAGAGGAATGTTCACAGAATGAAATATTACTCAGTAATAAAAAAGAACAAATTAATATCACATTCAACAATATGGATAAACCTGAAAAATAACATGAACTGAAAGAAAACTTACACAGGGATACCTTCTGTATGATGCCATTTATATAAAGTTCAAGAAGAGGCAAACTAGTGTACGGTGGAAAATGATTACAGTAACAGTTGCCTCTGGAGCAGCTGGGTGGAATTTGATTAGAAGGAGATATGAGAAATCTTTCTTGGATGGTGGTCATGTTCTATATCTTAATAGGGTTTCACGTTAGAGATATATGCATTTGTCAGAGTGCAACATATGGATGTTATTGTATGTAAATTTTATGTCAAAAGAAGAAAACTGTAATCAAATGCTTAGTTCAGTTATATAACTGTGTATGGCAAAATCCATTGACCTCTGAAATTAACTTTGAAATGCATACAAATAAGATGGATTGATGAATAGATAGGAAAATGAGTAGATAGTAAAGTAATAAGATATTAGTGTTAGAATGTAGGTGGTGGGCCTACAAGTTTACTATAAAATTCTTTCAATTCTTTTAGGTTTGATAATTTTGATAATACAGTGTTAAAAAAATAGATGATTGATAGATGATAGATAGATAGATACCTAGATGATAGATAAATTTTAAAAATTACCTAGCACTCTGGCCATGTGAATTCCATGTACTGATTATTTTAGGACCTGAACTTACAATTTCCAAAGGCGACGACTTACATTCACCGGTCTAGGCCAACTGTCACCCACTCCAGAAACTGAGGATCATATTCTGCCAGTGCCCACTGCAGTCCGCTTCATTTCTGAAAACATTTTCATCATCTGTCTGTGGCTTATTTTGTCTGCCTTTAGCAGCAACCACTGTTCACCTCCAAACCCAGGATACAGAAGGATCTGATCTTGGTTATCTCCATTTGTAAGCTGAGGTCCAGGTTTTTAGACCATAGGTCTTTATGCCAGGATCATTCCTTGAACTGAATGGGTCCTCAAAAGCTGCTGGTTCTCCAACTTGCCTTTCAACTCACTGAGTTGGACTGCCTCTGGGGCATATGGAGTAGAAAGAATTTTCTACTTTTTTTCCTGAGTTCTGAGAGTGCCTTCACCAAGGTACCAGTCTGTGGTTTCCCTTTCAACATTTGTTGTATGTAGTCGGAAGTCTGGAATGGAAACTTCCTGGCTTTTGTTAGTTCATAGAAATAAGCCTTGTCATTCAGCAAATCACATATTATTGGCTGGACCAGGCAGCCTTCAGGATAAATAGATCTATTTGTTTCCTCAAGATGTCCTTTTGGTAGCACAGACTCTGAAATAAATGTCTCAGTACATTTACAGCACCTGAAACCCCGAATTGCCTTTGGCTGGTTCACAGCAATATTTTAGAGTCTGCATGACATATTTCTTCCACATTTGAAAGCTTTAACTTTACTAAATATAAACTACTTACTGACAATACACTTTTACTTCAGGAAAAGCTTTTGGGAAAAAAAAAGAAATAAAGAAAATAAACCTCTGCCATCCTTTTATTAACAAAAGAGTTTTCTCTTGTATTGAAAAATAATTTCCTAAAGTAATGTAAAGGAGAACATAATTATATCCCAGTATTATCAGTGGACTGTGTATTCTTCTAAGGACACTAGTACCCTGCACTTAGCCCAGTCCTCCAATGGGCAGGAATGTGGAAATAAGGACAGAGAGAAAGTCTGATCTGCTATTCTACTTATTGTGCCTACAGAGTTGAGGGCTGCAAAGTTTTATTTTTATTCATTTATTTATTAAATGAGTAAAGCCTGTGGACATCTGTCTGTTAACAAGATATCAACTGACCAATCCTATGCTAGACTCTATGGGGTTAGGAGTAATCAAGCTTTGACACTTAGCAGAAGAATCAGCTGGACAATTTATTAAAAATACAAAATGTTAGGCGTCAAAACTCCACATATTTTGGTTGAAGGCCTGGAGTTGGGTCCTGAATCTGAATTTTTAACAAGTATCACACTTGATTGTGATGCACGTGATTTCAAGGGTTCTACTTTGAGGAACACTGCATGGAGTACAGTTCAACCTTAATAGTTACATAAGAATTCATACAAACCGAGGGCAGGAGTTAGAGGCAGAGAGTCTGCATTCTAACTATTTCACTTATTCTTTTTTTAATTTTTAACATCTTTTTTGAAGTATAATTGCTTTACAATGGTGTGTTAGTTTCTGCTTTATAACGAAGTGAATCAGCTATACACATACATATATCCCCATATCTCCTCCCTCTTGCATCTCCCTCCCACCCTCCCTATCCCACCCCTCTAGGTGGTCACACAGCACTGAGCTGATCTCCCTGTGCTATGTGGCTGCTTCCTAAGAGCTATCAATTTTACATTTGGTAGTATATAGAAGTCCATGCCACTCTCTCACTTCGTCCCAGCTTACCCTTCCCCCTCCCTGTGTCCTCATGTCCATTCTCTACATCTGCGTCTTTATTCCTGTCCTGCCCCTATGATCTTCAGAACCTTTTCTTTTCCTTTTAGATTGCATATATATGTGTCAGCATATGGTACTTGTTTTTCTCTTTCTGACTTACTTCACTCTATGACAGACTCTAGGTCCATCCACCTCATTACAAATAACTCAATTTCGTTTCTTTTCATGGCTGAGTATATTCCATTGTATATATGTGCCACATCTTCTTTATCCATTCATCTGTCTATGGACACTTAGGTTGCTTCCATGTCCTGGCTATTGTAAATAGCGCTGCAATGAACATTGTGCTACATGACTCTTTTTGAATTATGGTTTTCTCGGAGTATATGCCCAGTAGTGGGATTGCTGGGTCATATGGTAGCTCTACTTTTCGTTTTTTAAGGAACCTCCATACTGTTCTCCATAGTGGCTGTATCAATTTATATTCCCACCAACAGTGTAGAAGGGTTCTCTTTTCTCTACACCCTCTCCAGCATTTATTGTTTCTAGGTTTTTTGATGATGGCCATTCTGACGGGTGTGAGGTGATATGTCATTGTAGTTTTGACTAGCATTTCTCTAATGATTAGTGATGTCAAGCATCCTTTCATGTGTTTGTTGGCAATCTGTATATCTTCTTTGGAGAAATGTCTATTTAGTTCTTCTGCCCATTTTTGGATTGGGTTGTTTGTTTTTTTGATATTGTGTTGCATGAGCTGCTTGTAAATGTTGGAGATTAATCCTTTGTCAGTTGCTTCATGTGCAAATATTTTCTCCTATTCTGAGGGTTGTCTTTTGGTCTTGTTTATGGTATCCTTTGCTGTGCAAAAACTTTTAGGTTTCATTAGGTCCCATTTGTTTATTTTTGTTATTATTTCCATTTCTCTAGGAGGTGGGTCAAAAAGGATCTTGCTGTGATGTATGTCATAGAGTGTTCTGCCTATATTTTCCTCTTAAGAGTTTTATAGTGTCCGGCCTTACATTTAGGTCTTTAATCCATTTTCAGTTTATTTTTGTGTATGGTGTTAGGGAGTGTTCTAATTTCATTCATTTACATGTAGCTGTCCAGTTTTCCCAGCACCACTTATTGAAGAGGCTGTTTTTCCTCCATTGTATATCTTGCCTCCTTTATCAAAGATAAGGTGACCATATGTGTGTGGGTTTATCTCTGGGCTTTCTGTCCTGTTCCATTGATCTATATTTCTGTTTTTGTGCCAGTACCACACTGTCTTGATTACTGTAGCTTTGTAATATAGTCTGAACTCTGGGAGCCTGATTCCTCTAGTGCCGTTTTTCTTTCTCAAGATTACTTTGGCTCTTCAGGGTCTTTTGTATTTCCATACAAATTGTGACAATTTTTGTTCTAGTTCTGTCACAGTGCCAGTGGTAGTTTGATAGGGATTGCATTGAATCTGTAGATCGCTTTGGGTAGTATAGTCATTTTCACAGTGCTGATTCTCCCAATCCAAGAACATGGTATATCCCTCCATCTGTTTGTATCATCTTTAACTTCTTTCATCAGTGTCATAGTTTTCTGCATAAAGGTCTTTTGTCTCCTTAGGTAGGTTTATTCCTAGGTATTTTATTCTTTTTGTTACAGTGGTAAATGGGATTGTTTCCTTGATTTCTGTTTCAGATTTTTCATCATTAGTGTATAGGAATGCAAGAGATTTCTGTGCATTAATTTTGTATCCTGATACTTTACCCAATTCGTCAATTAGCTCTAGAAGTTTTCTGGTAGCATTTTTAGGATTCTCTGTGTATTGTATCATGTCATCTGCAAACAGTGACAGCTTTACTTCTTTTCTGATTTGGATTCCTTTTATTTCTTTTTCTTCTCAGATTGCCATGGCTAAAACTTCCAGAACTATGTTGAATAATAGTAGTGAGAGTGGGCAACCTTGTCTTGTTCCTGATCTTAGTGGAAATGGTTTCAGTTTTTCACCATTGAGAATGATGTTGCCTCTGGGTTTGTCATATGAGCCCTTCATTATGTTGAGGTAAGTTCCTTCTATGCCTACTTTCTAGAGGGTGTTTATCATAAATGGTTGTTGGATTTTGTCAAAAGCTTTTTCTGCATCTATTCAGATGATCATATGGTTTTTCTCCTTCAGTTTGTTAATGTGATATATCACATTGTTTGATTTGCGTATACTGAAGAATCGTTGCATTCCTGGGTTAAACCCTATTTGATCATGGTATATGATCCTTTAAATGTGCTGTTGGATTCTGTTTGCTAGTATTTTGTTGAGGATTTTTTCATCTCTGTTCATTAGTGGTATTGGCCTGTAGTTTTCTTTCTTTGTGACATCTTTGTCTGTTTTTGGTATCAGGATGATGGTGACCTTGTAGAATGAGTTTGGGACTGTTCCTCCCTTGGCTCTATTTTGGAAGAGTTTGACAAGGATAGGTGTTAGCTCTTCTCTAAATGTTTGATAGAATTCACCTGTGAAGCCATCTGGTCCTGGGCGTTTGTTTGTTGAAAGGTTTTTCATCACAGTCTCAGCTTCAGTGCTTGTGATTGGTCTGTTTATATTTTCTATTTCTTCCGGGCTCAGTCTCAGAAGGTTGTGGTTTTCTAAGAATTTGTCCATTTCTTCCAGGTTGTCCATTTTATTGGCATATAGTTGCTTGTAGTAATCTCTCATGATCCTTTGTATTTCTGCAGTGTCAGTTGTTACTTCTCCTTTTTCATTTCTAATTCTATTGATTTGAGTCTTCTCCCTTTTTTTTCTTGATGTGTCTGGCTAATGGTTTATCAATTTTGTTTATCTTCTCAAAGAACCAGCTTTTAGTTTTATTCATCTTTGCTATTGTTTCCTTCATTTCTTTTTCATTTATTTCTTTTTTTTTTTTTTTGCGGTACGCGGGCCTCTCACTGTTGTGGCCTCTCCCGTTGCGGAGCACAGGCTCTGGACGCGCAGGCTCAGTAGCCATGGCTCACTGGCCCAGCCGCTCCGCGGCATGTGGGATCTTCCCAGACCAGGGCACGAACCCGCGTCCCCTGCATCGGCAGGCGGATTCTCAACTGCTGCGCCACCAGGGAAGCCCTTTTTCATTTATTTCTGATCTGATCTTTATGATTTCTTTCCTTCTGCCAACTTTGGGGTTGTTTGTTCTTCTTTCCCTAATTGGTTTAGGTGTAAGTTTAGGCTGTTTTATTGAGATGTTTCTTGTTTCTTGAGGTAGGATTGTATTGCTATACAGTTCACTCTTAGAATTGCTTTTGCTGCATCCCATAGGTTTTGGGCTGTTGTGTTTTCATTGTCATTTGTTGCCAGGTGTTTTTTGATTTCCTCTTTGATTTCTTCAGTGATCTCTTGGTTATTTAGTAGTGTATTGTTTAGCCTCCATGTGTTTATATTTTTTACAGATTTTTCCTTAATTGATACCTAGTCTCATGGCATTGCGGTTGGAAAGAATACTTGATAACAATTTCAATTTTCTTAAAATTACCAAGGCTCGATTTGTGACCCAAGATATGATCTATCTTGGAGAATGTTCCATGAGCTCTTGAGAAGAAAGTGTATTCTGTTATTTTTGGATGGAATGTCCTATAAATATCAATTAAGTCCATCTTGTTTAATATATCATTTAAAACTTGTTTTTCCTTATTTTCATTTTGGATGATCTGTCCATTGCTGAAAGTGGGGTGTTAAACTCCCCTACTATGATTGTGTTACTGTCAATTTCCCCTTTTCTGGCTGTTAGTATTTACCTTATGTATTGAGGTGCTCCTGTGTTGGGTGCATAAATATTTACAATTGTTATATCTTCTTTCTGGATTGATCCCTTGATGATTATATAGTGTCCTTCTTTGTCTCTTGTAAGAGTCTTTAAAGTCATTTTGTCTGATACGAGAATTGCTACTCCAGCTTTCTTTTGATTTCCATTTGCATTTTATATCTTTTTCCATCCCCTCACTTTCAGTCTGTATGTGTCCCTAGGTCTGGAGTGGTTCTCTTGTAAACAGCATATATACAGGTCTTGTTTTTGTATCCATTCAACAAGTCTATGTCTTTTGGTTGGAACATTTAATCCATTTACAGTTACGGTGATTATCGATATGTTTGTTCCTATTACCACTTTCTTAATTGTTTTGGGTTTGTGATTGCAGGTCTTTTCCTTCTCTTGTTTTTCCTGCCAAGAGATGTTCCTTTAGCATTTGTTGTAAAGCTGGTTTGGTGGTGCTGAATTCTTGTAGCTTTTGCTTCTCTGTAAAGGTTTTAATTTCTGCATCTAATCTGAATGAGATCCTTGCTTGGTAGTGTAATCTTGGTTGTAGATTTTTCCCTTTCATCACTTTAAATATGTGCTGCCACTCCCTTCTGGCTTGCAGAGTTTCTGCTGAAAGATCAGCTGTTAACCTTATGGGGATTCCCTTGTATGTTATTTGTTGTTTTTCCCTTGCTGCTTTTAATATTTTTTCTTTGTATTTAGTTTTTCATAGTTTGATTAATATGTGTCTTGGTGTGTTTCTCCTTGGATTTATCCTGTATGGAACTCTCTGAGCTTCCTAGACTTGATTGACTAGTTCCTTTCCCATATTAGGGAAATTTTCAACTATAATCTCTTCAAATATTTTCTCACTCTCTTTCTTTTTCTCTTCTTCTTCTGGGACCCTTATAATTTGAATGTTGGTGCTTTTAATATTGTCCCAGAGGTCTCTGAGACTGTCCTCAATTCCTTTCATTCTTTTTTCTAAATCTGCTCTGTAGTAATTATTTCCACTATTTTATCTTCCAGGTCACTTATCTGTTCTTCTGCCTCAGTTATTCTGCTATTGTTTCCTTCTAGAGAATTTTAAACTTCATTTATTGTGTTGTTGATCATTGTTTGTTTGTTCTTTAGTTCTTTTAGGTCCTTGTTAAGCATTTCTTGTATTTTCTCAATTTTATTTCCAAGATTTTGGATCATCTTTACTATCATTACTGTGAATTCTTTTTCAGGTAGACTTCCTTCTTCCTCTTCATTTGTTTGGTCTGGTGGGTTTTGACCTTGCTCCTTCTTCTGCTCTGTGTTTCCTTGTCTTCTCATTTTGCTTAACTTACTGTGTTTGGGGTCTCCTTTTCGCAGGCTGTAGGTTCATAGTTCCCCTTGTTTTTGGTGTCTGTCCCCAGTGCCTAAGATTGGTTCAGTGGGTTGTGTAGGCTTCCTGGTGGAGGGGACTAGTGCCAGTATTCTGGTGGATGAGGCTGGATCTTGTCTTTCTAGTGGGCTGGACCACATTCGGTGTGTGTTTTGGGGTGTTTGTCACCTTATTATGATTTTAGGCAGCCTCTTTGCTAATGGGTGGGGTTGTGTTCCTGTCTTGCTAGTTGATTGGAATAGGGTGTCCAGCACTGTAGCTTGGTCGTCATTTAGTAGAGCTGGGTCTTAGCATTGACATGGAGATCTCTGGGAGAGCTTTCACTGTTTGATATTACATGGAGCCAGGTCTCTGTTAGACCAATGTCCTGAACTCAGCTTTGAACTCACCTCAGAGGCACAGGCCTGATACCCGGCTGGAGCATCACGGTCCTGTCAGGCACACGGCTCAAAAGATAAAGGAGAAAATAGAAAGAAGAGAGAGAGAGAGAGAGAGAGAGAGAGAGAGAGAGAGAGAGAGAGAGAGAGAAGGAGAGAGAGAGAGGGAGGGAGGGAGGGAGGGAGAGAGAGAGAGATGGAGGAAGAAAGGAAGGAAAGAAAGAAAAAATAAAATAATTCAAATAAATAATAATTATTAAAAATAAAAAAATTTAAAAGTTGTTAAAAAGAAAAGAAAAGAAAGAAAGAAGAGAGCAACCAAACCAAAAAACAAATCTAGCAATGATAACAAGCACTAAAATATATACTAAAAAAGAAAAATAAAACAAACGGACAGACAGAACCTTAGGACAAATGGTAAAATCAAAACTACACAGGCAAAATCACACAAAGAAGCATACACATACAAACTCACAAAAAGAGAAAAAGGAAGAAAATATATATGTCTTTTGGGAAGTCTGACGTCTTCTGCCAGCATTCAGTAGGTGTTCTGTAGGAGTTGTTCCACATGTAGTTGTGTTTCTGAGGTATTTGTGGGGAGGAAGGTGATATCCCCGTCTCACTCCTCCGCCTTCTTGAAGGTCTCTCTTCCCGTATTCTTTGAGAGATTATGGCCAAATTATTAACTCTTCTGAGCCTCAGCTTCAATAGCTTTATCAAAGGAGTAATTGTAATATCTGCCACACAGTCTTCAGAGATGATTAAATGGAATTAAACGTAAAACACAATGCCAGTAAATGTGTACTATTTTTTTTGGACACAGGAATTCGTTTAATTCACAGAAACATCAATCTTCAATTTGTGAAGATCTACCTCTCCAGAATCTAACCTGACTAGATATCTAAGGATGCTGAGTTTTGAATTGGCATGGGAAAGAAAAGAAAGAAAACGATTAATTATTGGGCACCTCATTATATTTAGACATTATGCTGTATACTGACGAACAGTCACCTCATTTCCTCATCATCACAACATTTTTGTCTCTAAGTGAAAGGATACGAGACACAGAGATGCTAAGGAACTTGCTCAAGGTCTCATTAGAGGTAGAGTTTGTTTGATTCCACATCTATTTGATTCACAAATTCCTTCAAATAATGGGAACACTTCCTTTTCCAGGCATGCTAGTGATTTTGGAGAGATTATTCTAAGAAGTCATCTGAACTTGAGGCAGTGACGCAGTGCAGTAGAATAGAGAAGGCCCAGGATAGAGAAGGGGGAAATAACTAGAATGAAGCTCTAAATAATAACATTATGTCTATAGCTATGGTTCACCCCATCATTTCTCCCCTGGATGATGCTCATTTTGTCTAGCTTCTGTCAGGGAGAGCTGGTGTACCAGTAGACTCTATGCGCCAACATGCAACAATGACAGTGCTTCAAAGGGGACCTTACTAGCTCCCACAAGGTCAGTGTGAACCTCAAGTAAAAACCATGAAGCTAAATCTATCAGGACTTACATGGAACAGGGTGCCCCATTAAGAATATATCTTTAAGGTCATTCTCAATCCATGTTCCTAAGGGAGTAGCAGACTGAACAGGACTAAGGTGAGGGCTAATTATGATGCATTCAGGATTTAAGAAGTTTTCAATTGTCGTATTTCTGCATTTTCCTCTTGGGCCAATATACTTTGTTATTTCTTATTTATCTCTAGGAGTAAGCCCAGGTTCTCTGTAGTAATTTGTTCCTGGTTGAAGTAGATTCCATTAGGAAAGAGACTTGGTTGACTACAGTCTGATCATTTAGTTACATGATTCAAGTGACTAAATGAGTTCACTTGTGAGATGACATCATCTTATTATCAGGAGAAAACTGATTTTTGCCAAAATGTCTATTTCTATCCCAATTCTTAAGGCTTAATTTTTGGATTGGGTGCACGGATTGGTCCAGGGGACAATCACAACTATCTTTCTGGAATGTTAATTTTTCTTGAAGATTTGGAAGAAATTTATCTTTAGAATCAAACAAGTAGAGATGTATCATGGAGCCAAATATAAAATTTTCCTGCACTGTAGTAGTATAGCAGGCTGACATGGGTCTGTGCACTCAGATGCTAGGGCTTGGTTTATTTCCATAGCTAAGGTTTACAGAGAGCATCTACTCTGTGCCAGGGAATAGTGAATGTTGATATTACCAGTACCCAGCACCTGTTATAAGCTTCAGTGGACATATTTAACAATCAGTGATTAAGAATGAAGGAGCATCTAGCTAAACAAGAAGTTTCATTTCAGGAAAGCCTGTGTGAAATTGATCTTTTAATTTCCAGAAGCTCAGCTGTTATATTTGTTTGTTTGTTTAGGCTTTAATAGGTTTACTCTAAGAATTAAAGAGAAACAGGGCATATCTCCTACTCCATCTCAAATATCACCTACCTGTTCTTTTAGGGTAAAGAAAAGTAATGGTGGCCCCAAAGGGTACTTCTTTTTCAGCAGCTGAGATATACAGTGGTTTCTGGCTCATAACCAGTGCATTGCCTGTGCAAAGAGAATTTTACGGTATTTCTCACAGTGGGAAATTTCAGAGTTAAAATGTACTTGCTCTTATCAGTAGAGAGCTATTATTTCTGCTTTTTTCCCGAGTTAATTCTTTGTGCCCCTTGGTTTCAAATTTCATGCAATATCCTTAAAAGTCAAAGACAAGTAGTTAGCTCCTCTGTTTCAGAACTAACCATACACTATAATTTTCCAAATTATACATGTGAGATCAAGGTGTGAAAACTTGCAATTGTCTCTTGAAAGTGGTTTGAGTCTCAGTTATCTCTGGGCAACAAAGCCACCTCTTTGGGTCTGCCTAGTGCTTCATCATTCATTAGGAGGCTTCAGGTACTATACTGTCTCATTCAGTACTCACAACAGCCCGGGAGGTCTTTTATGATTATGCACATTTTGTGCATTCAGATAAGTTAACAGGCAGCTAGGAGGTAGAGGAGGCACTCCCCAAACCAGGTCTTCTGATTCCAGGTCTGATCTTCCCCCTAAATCATTTCTCTCTGCCATTGCTCTTTCCACCTAATAGAAGCTGACAAGGTGCATTGTGTGATAAATGCTGTGAGTGATGAACAGGCTCCTTCTGAGCCTAAAGTTCATAAACTGGCTGATAAGAGAAAGAGTGAGATGGTTGATTTTATGTGTCAACTTAACTGGGCTAAGGGATATCAAGATAGCTGGTAAACATTTGTTTTTTTGGGTGTGTCTATGAGAGTGTTGCTGGAAGAGACTAGCATTTGATTCAGTAGACTGACCAAAGAGATACACCCTCATCATGTAGGCACACCTCATCCAACCCCGTGGGGGCCCAAGTAGAACAAAAAGGCAAATGAAGGGCAAATTCCCTCTCTTTCCTGTTGAACAGAAAGTCCCTAGGACAACAGAGATCCTGGTTCTTGGGCCTTTGGACTCTGGGATTTACGTTGGCATCGCCTTGGTTCTCAGACCTCTGGCCTCAGACTGAATTATGCCACAGACTTTCCTGGTTTTCCTGTTTGTTGGTGGCAGACTGTGGGACTTCTTTGCCTCTGTAACCATGTGAGCCAATTTCTGTAATAAATCTTCTCTAATCTGTCTATCTATCCTATTGGTTTTGTTTCTCTAGACAACTCTGACTAATATAGAGTTATCGGTGATTTGTGTTTTGTGACCTTTTAACTCACCTCTTCACTGTTTCACATTCATCCCTGCTCCTGGAATCTTCTACTGGTCTTAGTTGTACAGAAGTCCTTGAATTATAACCTGCTGGCCAACCCTTCCCTCCACCATGCTTAAGTCTCAGTTACAACGTTTACTTACTGGTATCCATTTTACTCAGGTTTTCACTTCTGAGAAATCAGATAAATAATTTTCCAGCATAGTCTTTGCAACTAATGGTATTATCATTCTTACTTCTCAGAATTTATTTTAGTTTTGATCAGAAGATGCCTAGAGACTATAATGGCTTGACCCAAAGGCATAAATCATTATGACTTCTTTCCTTCCTCCCTCCCTCCATCCCTTCCTCCTTTCTTTTCTTCCATCCTCCCTTCCTTCTTTTTTTCCCTTCCTGCTATCTTCCCTCCATCTCCCCCTCTGTCCCTCATACCCTGTCTCCATTCTTTCCTCCCATACATCCATAAATGAGTGATTTTTACTAACTGTGGCTAAACATGCTAAATGTATTAGGCAATATGCCAAACATTATGGATAAAAGAATGAAAAGACACAGCTCCTACCTGGAAGTCTCATGAGGAAGGCAGGCATGTTGACAACCATAATACCAATAAGTGTTCTGTTAGAGAAGCACTTTGTTGACTTTCGTTTAAAGATAGTGATGCAAGGATCAAAAATAATAAACAAATTCAGATTTTCAAATGAGTGAAATTAAGTGGAATATAAATAAATATATAAATAGCATGAATTAATAAAACACCAAATAAGGCACAAGAGACTTCTGACCCTCCGCCCCCAAATGTTACGGAAAACTCCAAATGAACATTTTGGCCAGCCCAGTATTTTTGGTGAAGGGCAACTTTATTTCCTTGAAATAATGTTGTGAGCATTGTAGCAAACTGCCCTTGTAGAAACTACATTTGTAGATTCCCCCCCACCCCCGTCTTTTCCAAGCAAAGAAATACCAGAAAAATTAACCTGGAATTACTTGGGAGAAGTTTTTCTAAGAAGGATAGGTCATCTACGAATTACTCAAGATATCCTCCCTTAGAAAAGTGGACCCATTATCTAGGAAATGGTTATGATTAGCCCTATTGAATTTTGATTGTTGAGAAGAAAAGTCTCATTGGCTTCTACAGATGAATCTCTGGGGAGGGAAAGGAGTTAGGGATTCTGGACCCATAAGGTACAGAATACAAACTCCACTCCTTTTCCTGTTCTATATGCTTCCTGGGCCTGCTGATGTGAATGTGAATTGGAAGAACTAAGCAATTTGAGTTGGAACTCCAAGAGTGCTATGCAGGCACCTTAGTCTGAGTTTGGCATTAAGGAAGTGATGTTGTCTTCCCTTGGAGATTTGAGGATTAGCAGTGTGGGTCTCAGGTCACTGGAGTGTTATCTCAGTAGTGAACTCTCTTCCTATCTGGGGCTGGATAGATCCCATAAGTAACAAGAGGGACTTTGTGGCAGCAAAAAATAAAGCAATAGAGGACTGAAGAGATACTTTTTTTTTCCTGATGGGGTATACAGGAACAAAAGCCCCATTCAAAGCCTATTGGAGATTATATAATTTAAGAAGAGAGAAACTCCAAGAGGGGTATAATGAACTCGCCACTAATGTGGCATGCATAATTGTGATTACTAAGATTAATAAAATAATATGGATGTCTTTTTCTAAAACCAATTTGTGGAATGGTTCATACAAATTAGATAGATTTGGTGTCAACTCCATAATTTATATTTTCATGTCAATTACTCTGTCCATGGTAGTTGGTGATTCCTACCATGGAAGACAGTAACTGGTCTGGGAGGATGTGAAGTAGGTGATAACATTTTCTAACTTGATATTTTACAAGGGACAAATTACACTTCTTTTTACACAGATTGGCCCTCTGAAAGCCTGGCATGTATCCTGTAGTTAAAGTCTGAAAAGGGCCTGAGGCATTGAGAACACCTAATCAACCAATTATGATCTATAGCAATTACTTGTGAATGTAAATTCCTATATAAGTGGCTCTGACTAGAGGTATTCATCTCTGCCATTAGCCCTCATAATATGCAGTAATGAGGAGAAATATGCTGTGCCTATTTCACCTTTTGACAGACATTATTTGATTGCCTCCTTTCTCTTTCATCGGTTTAGGGCATTCTGTTTCAAGATGGATGAAAATGTGCACTGCCAAAAAGTCCAGGGTGAGAGTCAGACTTGTAATATGTAGGAAGGAATTTCAGGGGTCATCATTCAAAATAATCATCAGATGCTCTTCATGGCTGTATTTGTTGGATTCACAGAGGGAAAGCTCTTATACAAAAACAAAGCAAAAACCAAAACTAAACCTCCTTGCCCTCTTCTGAATGTGTAATTGGTTATCTTCTCAATCCAAGTATTTCAGAAGAATTTGTTCTGACATATCTAGTGCATGGCATTTGGCAGCAAAGAACTTTTAAAAGATCTGTCTGAACTACTTACCCCTGCTAGAGGTACCTTAAATAGAGGAGTATATCCCCACTAATCCAGGCATGATCATATGGAGCATGGAAAAATGATTAGTGTATGAATGTGTGTCCAGTTTACCTCCCTCTCAACCATTAATGAAAATTCTTACTTTGCTACCACATTTCCTTCCTCTCACCCATTCTTCACAGATGGCCTTTCCTGGACAGATTTGTTCTTTTGGCTAATGGAAAAGTGAGGATTATGAGTGGAAAACAGGACTAGGTAGGTAATAGAGAGAGGGAAGACCTTAACAAAATAAGTTTCAATCTATTTATTAGTAGTGGAAAAAAAGAGGGACTTCCCTGGTGGTCCAGTGGTAAAGAATCTACCTTCCAATGCAGGGGACACAGATTCAGTCCCTGGTTGGGGAACTAAGATCCCACATGACACAGGGCAACTAAGCTTGTACACCACAAGTACTGAGGTCGTGTGCCTCAACTAGAGGGAGAAAGCCCACACGCCACAACTAGAGAGAACCCCACGCCCAATGAAGAGTCTGCGCGCCGCAAAACTACAGAGCCCATGTGCTCTGGAGCCCACATATCACAACTGGAGCCTGCGCACCACAACTAGAGAGAAGCCCGTGCGCTGCAATGCAAGTTGCCACGTGCCGCAACTGAGCTGCAATGCAGACAAAAAAAGAGTCAGTTATACTAAAAGAAAAAGAGTGGGGAGAAGGAGAGCCTACTGGCTGAAAGTGGGAGAAAGAGAAAAGGAGCAGTTAAACACATGAGGGCAGGGGATAGAGAAGGAATTTTTCAAGAATTTGAAACTAGAGCAGTGATAAAGCAACTGCAATGTAAATACATAAAAGGGAGAGATATCACGAATCTGCTGTGATAGAAATCTTCCTTTTATAGTATTAAAAATCCAAGTTAAGTATGATTTTAAATCTTCCCTTTATAGTATTAAAAATTCGAGTTAAGTATGATTTTCAGATTTCTGAACTGTCCAATTAATTGCAACATGGCTCTAGGATTAGACCAGGTGTGTGATGCTTTTTAAGGGTTACATAATCATTTTTCTAGGGGTTATTTAATTGGGGCCAGGGTCTGCAAACTACAGGCCATGGCACAGATCTAACTTGCTGTCTGTTTAGGTGAATAAAGTTTTATTAAAACACAGACATGTTCATCCATTTACTTGCTGTCCATGGATGCTTTCCTACCACATGGACAGAGGTGAGTAGTTGCAACAGAGACCTTATGGCCTGCAAAGCCAAACATATTTATGTCCTTTTTAAAATTAAACTCTTTAATTTGAGCTAATTTTAAATTCATATGCAGTTGTAAGGAATAGTATAGAGCTATCTCAGGTAGCCTATACCCCATTTTATCATGGTAGCATCTTTCCATACCATAGTATAATATCACAACAAAGATAAAGTTGATAAAGTAATATAAGGAACAGTTTCATCATTAAAAGGATTTCTCATGTTGCCCATTGATAGCCACATCTGTTCTTCTCCCAGTCCCAACCCCCTCCTTCAACCCTGGAAACCACTTCTCTTCTTCATTTCTATAGTTTTGTCATTTTAAGAAAGTTGTATACATGGACTCATACAGTATGTTACCTTTTGGAATGGGCTCTTTTCACTTACCATAATTCTCTGGAGATTCATCTAATTTGCTGTGTGTATCAAAATTTCAGTCCTTTTATTGTTGAATAGTGTTCCATTGTATGTATACACCTGTAGTTTAACCACGTACACATTGAAGTACATCTGGGTTGTTTCCAGCTTTTGGATGTTACAAATAATGCTGCTTTGGATGTTTGTGTATAGTTGTTTTGTTTGTTTATTTGTTTTAATAACATAAGTTTTCATTCATCTGGGATAAATGCCCAGGAGTGCAATTGCTGGGTCTTCTGGCAGCTGAAAACTTGATTTTTTTAGAAACTGCCAAGCTGTCTTTCAGAATTGCTATATCATTTTGTATGCCATAAGCAATGTTTGAATGATCCAGCTTCTCTACATCTATGACAGCATTTGATGTTGTCACTATTTTTTTTTAATTTTAGCCCTTCTGATAGGTAATAGTGATATCTCATTGTGGTTTTAATTTGCACTTCTATAATGGTTAAATGTGTAATTTCCTTTCATGTGCTTTTTTGCTCTCAGTATATTCTCTTCTGTGAAATAGTTATTCATGTCTTTTGCATATTTTTAAATTAGATTGTCTTTTTAATTGTTGAGTGTTTCAATATTCTTTTTTTTCTTTTTTTTGGTACGCGGGCCTCTCACTGCTGTGGCCTCTCCCATTGCGGAGCACAGGCTCCGCGACCATGGCTCACGGGCCCAGCCGCTCCGCAGCATGTGGGATCCTCGCGGACTGGGGCACGAACCCGCGTCCCCTGCATCGGCAGGCGGACTCTCAACCACTACGCCACCAGGGAAGCCCTAATATTCTTTTTATATTCTAGATACAAATGTACTGTCAGATATGCTCTCTGAAAATATTTTTGCGCACTCTATACCGTGTCTTTTCATCCTCTTAACAGGGTGTTTCACAGAACCAAAGTTTGTAATTTTGATGAGGTTCATTCTATTGTATTTCCTCTATAGACCATGCTTTCGTTGTCAAGTCTAAGAATTCTTTGTCTAGGCCTAGATCCCAAAAATTCGTCTTATATTTTTTTCTAAAAGCTTTATATTTTTACACTTTAAGGTTATTTTTCTTTTTCTTTTTTGTCTTTGTATGTCTAATTGCTCAGAACTATTTGTTGAAGATGACTACCTGACATTTTACATAAAAGGTTTGCCAACCATTGATCTAGAATATTATGAAACATGTATTAGAAAGTACACATGGAAAGAGAACCCAATCTAACTTACTATCAATCTATTTAAGCATAAATATATTCCACAAATTTTAAAAAGATATATTTTTAAAATTTCATAAAAATTACTCTCATAAATGAGCAAAAAGAAGAATTAAAATCGGTAAAATAGTGCCGAATCAAATCCATCCCACGTCTTACCACCAACATTGTTTTGGCTCATTTGAACCACTTCTGAGGACTCCACAGGTGTTTTCTTTTCTATTATACAGGAATTTGTTTTATTGTATCAGGATCATTTGCAAGACTTGCATATATTTGTTTGTGTTCAAAGTTCACTTTAACCTCTGGGTTTTATCACCAGATATTTAACTGAGTACATGAAGCTCTGAAAAATGTTTGTCTGCTTCATATATTTATCCAGGTTAGCTTCTCCCTCTTCTTATCTGAGGGTTCTGACATCTTGCATTCTGATTCCTTAGTGTATTGCAGTGAAGTAGAGGCACTTAAAATTTCTTGATAAGATGCATACATAGCCTTTAGGTGAAAACATGGACAGCATGACACCTTCTGAGTAAACATTATTAATTATTTACTCCTTCCCATCTCAGCTATATCCCTTCCAAAGTTATTGCAGATCAACGATTTAATGACAGTTGCTATGAAGGTCAGAGTCTTATTATCAAGTATTTTATTTATCCCAGGAAAGAGAATTTTTACATGACTTTTCCAGCTACACAAGGCTTTAAGCGCCACAACTTTCTTTCACTTTAAACATTGACATCAAAATCTTTCCTAAAGCAGTGCAACTCTTCCCTTTCATCTTCAAAGGAAGATGCTGTGTGAAATCTAACCTTCCATTGAGAACAAGGAATCATTCTTATGGACATCAGTTATTGTGCCAGATGCTAACGCAGTGATTCCTTCAATAGCCACTGAAGTATAAACAGGATGTTCATCCCTCCACTAATTATTCCCAGAATGCTGGAATTGTTGACATCTTAGGACTGATTTCAATAGTTCTACCATCTCCACTTTCAGTAACACCTTGTTGCTTACCTTTGTCCTGGCACACCAATATGTTGCTTCTACTTTGTTGCAGGGAGTGGTGGGTAAGTGGGGGGCAGGGGAGTGGAGCTTGGAATAACTACAACTGAAACAAAATAGAATTTGTTCTGTAAAGTTCATGACATTTTAAAAAGGATCTTTCTCTCATCTTTTGGAGCTACCAAATGAAAGAAGAAACTAAGAAACTAAGAAACTTACATTTATTTTTTTGATGATTGTTTTTAATTGAAGTATAGTTGACTTACAGTGTTTCAGGTGTACAGCAGTGATTCAGTTATACATATAACATATATTCTTTTCCATTGTAAGTTGTTACATGATATTGAATATAGTTCCTTATGCTATACAGTAAGATCTTGTTGTTTATCTATTTTACATACAATAGTGTCTATCTGTTCATCCCAGACTCCTCATTTATCCCTCCCCTCATCTTTCCCCTTTGGTAACCATAAATTTGTTTTCTATGTCTGTGAGTCTGCTTCCATTTTGTAAATAAATTCATTTGTATCACTTTTTTAGATTCCAGATATAAGTG
Source organism: Kogia breviceps (assembly GCF_026419965.1). NCBI lineage: Eukaryota > Metazoa > Chordata > Mammalia > Artiodactyla > Physeteridae > Kogia > Kogia breviceps. Next base: position 10,435,185 of record NC_081319.1, on the reverse strand, counting down.
ATATCATATGGTATTTTTTCTTTCGCTTTCTGACTTAGTATGATAATCTCTAGGTCCATCCATGTTGCTGCAAATGGCATTATTTCATTCTTTTTATGGTTGAGTAATATTCTGGTTTGTATATATATATGTATATATCTATATACATATATAGATATGTGTGTCACATCTTCTTTATCCATTCATCTATTGATGGGGTTTTAGGTTGCTTCCATGTCTTAGCTATTGTAAATAGTGCTGCTGTGAACAATGGGGTGCATGTATCTTTTTGAATTAGAGTTTTTGTCTCTTCTGAATATATGCCCAGGAGTAGGATTGCTGGATCATTTGGTAACTCTGTTTTTAAGAAACTTAAATTCTGTTAATTATTATGGCTATTTAAAAATTAGAGTGTCTACTGTTAAAGAACTTCTAATTTAGTAAGAGAGGGAAGAATGACCTGCAACTAGTTTTCCTCTTTCCCTTCTTTCTCCACATTAATGTATTTTACATTGGGGTTTGCCCCTGACATTATGTGCTAGTGTATGTAGAGCTCAAGGATAGGTCCACGAGTCCCTTCACAATTCAATGAACATCTCATGTCACTTCCTTTTACTGAGACTGAGAAAATATTTAAAAAATAACAAACTCCATATATTGCTATCAAAGCTGATATAATTTAAATGCTTACATTTAACATACACACAATTTTAACACAAAATATACATGATGATGACTGTGCAATTCACATGGTAATAATGTAACTCTTAAAAAGTATTGCTCGTATAGTGGAGGGGTCAGGTAATATAACACATGTTTAAAGACGTATAATGAACACACTGTTCTTTATTCCTGCAAGTGTATCCGTCCTGTAAGTATATCTCCAATTTTGGAAATAATGTCACCATTGTAAATTTGAAACCCTTCATGAGTATAAGGTCTAAGCTTGTGGTTCTACCTTGACTTGGTAGGTGGGATTGAGTTCAGCCTTTACAGAGCTGAGTGTCCAAGGTAGAGTATAAAGTCCACAAGCAAATATATCCCAAGGGGGGGTGGGGATAATCCAGCCCAGTCTTAGGTAAAATAAACAGTTCAAAATTCCCAGGAAAATAGCTATGGACCTCTTGAATATATGATAAATCAGAACAGCAAGAAGACACCTAAGCAGGTGGGGATATTGGATTCCTTAGATGAAATCCTTGCTGCTGTGCATGTTCTAGGGACAAGTAGACATGCTTCTAGAGCCAGTTTAGCCTTACAGCATTGGAACTTAACTAAATGAACTCCTGGAGGATAAATCCTGACAGGTACCTCTATACCAGTTAAAACAGTAAGTACAAATTCAAATTGAAATAGCACAACTTTCACATTTAGAAATTACATAGTGGTTTGAAGGATGAGCTTTAGATACAGATAGACCTGAGTTCATATTCCAGTTGTGGCTCACCATGTATATATGTGACATTTTTGAGCAAATGTTTTCTCAACTGTAAAATGGGTATATTAATATTGTAGCCTAACTTATAGGATTTTTGTGTGAATTAAATATGATTCTTCATATAAAACATTTAACATTGTACCTGGTAAAGTATAAATTACTTATGACTATTATCAACATCTCATTTTAGGTTTTAACATTTTAATAAGATGGATCTTTGTGAAGGTGTGGATAGGTATTACAATGACTAGTAATTTGGTAGAATTACTAGTAGAACTAGTAATTTGGTAGCACTAGTCTTTACACATGTAAAGACTAAATGCTTTAAAAATGTTTTTCACTTTAGTTTTTTTCAAGTTCCTTTGCTGTATTCTGTGATGTTTATTTTTATATACATCTCCCTCTTTGCATTTCTGTTGGGTTATGCAAAGCTCAAGATTTTAAAATAGTTCAGTTTTCCTCAAAAATGAGGAAGATCTTATTTTTAGTGGTCGATAGAAGTATCAATTGAAGGTAGTGTGCCATTTCCCACCTTGTAATGCTTCAGTTATGATGATACAGCCATGATACAGGTGCCAAAGTCAGATTGTGCCTACCAGTTTTGCCTTAAAGGCATGCTTCTGCCTGCTAGGAAGCTCTGATGATGCCTTCAGATCACTCTCATTTCCTCTAATAGCCCCGTGCTGCTTGGAGCTTGAGTCTTAGTGGAGGAGGTGGAAATCGGTGGGGAAATGTCTTGCCTTGCTAAAGCCTAAAGGAAGGGAAATGCAGGGATGCTTTTTGCTCCTGCTCCCCAAATGACAGAACCACCATGATGGGCAATTTCCACGATGTGGTGCCGCAGAAGAGCAGGATGCGTGGAGTTTTCCAGTGACTTGTATAACATGCATTTACATGGGGAATTGCTTTTCTCAGAGCAACTATGCAAATGGGAGCAAATAATCCCCAAAGGAATCGGACTCCAAGTTTATCTTCTGAGTATAAAATATGAAGATATAAAACAGATCTCTCAGAATTGGTAACTACTGCATTTTTTTTTTTTTTTTTTTTTGGCGGTAAACGGGCCTCTCACTGTTACGGCCTCTCCCATTGTGGAGCACAGGCTCCGGACGCGCAGGCTCAGCGGCCATGGCTCACGGGCCAATCCGCTCCGCGGCATGTGGGATCTTCCCGGACCGGGGCACGAACCCGTGTCCCTTGCATCGGCAGGCGGACTCTCAACCACTGCGCCACCAGGGAAGCCCACTACTGCATTTTAATGACAAGAAAGCTGGCGAGTGTTTTAACAGGTTGAACACAAGTCCTGACAAGCTGTTGAAAGAAAGCAGTATTTAAAACAGACCTTGTAAAAGAAAAGCTAAATGGAGAACCAGGAGAAAAAGGAAGTTAGTGATAGTATAGATACAAACACAATGGACACATTCTTAAATATGACAGTGACATGTAAATGAGCCTGGTGGAAGAGCCAGTCTTAAAGATTCGAAGAACTTTTGTGAATTGGCAGGGTTTTCAAAGCTCAGCGCTACTGACATTTTGCAGCAGATCCCTGTTGCTGAGGGCTGCCCCATGTATTGTAGGATGTTTAGCACATTCCAGGGACCTACCTATTAGAAGCTAGTAAAAACTCTTAGCCTTAAATTATGACAACCAAAAGGTCTGTGGGCATTGCCACATTCCCCTGGGGAGAGAGCAAAATAATCCTCATATTGATAAAGGCATCTAAAAAATGCTGAAAGAAGGCCCACTGCCAAAGCAAACAGAGTAGTAATAAGTAACTTATGATTTACTTAGGTTCCATGTTTGGCTTGGCCTCTATTCAAGCTCAGAATCTTTAGTTAAATTACTTACAATGTCTGGGATGTAGTGGCCTTGTATGTACCAGCACATGCACATGATTTTTATAAACCAAATGAGACAATATACTACATAAGAGGATTCCATATAGGCTGGCATATTAATGTGCTTTCTTTCCCTCTATGTATATATGTATGCATATATATATGTATGTATGTGTGTTATATGTGTGTGTGTGTGTGTGTATATATATATGTATATATATGTATATATATATACATATCAATCCATTTGTTTGTTTTGGAGTTCTAGTATTTAAGAATGTCAATTTTTGTAGTCAAAATCTGCCACCCCATGAAGATTACCCACTGATTCTTATTCTGACTTCTGGAGCTTCTCAGAATGTCTATTCACTCTTCAAAAAGATAGCTGGTAAAATTCTAGAAGACAGTCCTGTGTTGGCTTAATTGTTGCTTTTATTGCATGTGTCACAAAACCTTCAATTGCCCAAAATTAATATTTTATTTATTTTCATGTAAATGTATTGTTAAATGATTGTCTTTCTGAGAATGACCTTGAGGGATGGATATGGACATGGTTCCTGTTATTATTAATAATATTAATAGTAGTACAAAGAATAATAATTGACTACTTACTTTAAGTCACTAAAAAGAACACTTTTCATGTATGAACATCTTCTTTCTCAACTGCAATCTTATGATATATGTATCCATTATGCTCCTTTTTCATTTAATTGGTTAGGAAACTGAAGCAGAGGATGGTTATAAAACTCTTACAAAATAATGCCTAAAATAGCCTAAGCTGGTGATGAAACCAGTCCTGTCTGGTGCTGAAGCTTGTGGTGTTTACCACTCTATCTTGTCCCGTATGGTCAGCCTCCCTAAGAAGTAGGCTCCAAAGTCAGAACCAGAAGAGCGTCATGTCGAGATTTAAAGTAAGAGCTTTCTGGCACCAGTCTCGGGAACAGGGTGCAGTGGGAAAGAAATCCCACACCTGGACAGCACTAGCCTTCTAAATGGGACAGAGTTTGTCTCACAGGCAGACATCAGGGTGACTCTCCATTGAGGATGATTTTGTTCTCTCTCAATCCTAAGTAAAGATAGTTTTCAAATTAAATGTCAAGGTATTTCTGTTGAGATAATGCGTAAAGTTTTTTGTTTGTTCGTTTGTTTTCATTCATTGAGTTGCTTTGGTTTTGTTCTTTACTAACCTGGGTCTAAGAATGAGGAGAGGTACTCTAGAGAGGACTTTGGAGTAACAGGCCCTCCCCAAACTCAAAGGTGTGCAGGTATGCGCATGCCCACACGCACACAGACACATGCACACACAGACACGCACGCACCCGCACACGCACACATGCACACACAGACACGCACGCACCCGCACACGCACACAGGCACACACACGAGCACATACACACGAGAACACACACACACACCACACACATGCACACACCTCAAAGGGAACAAAGGGAAAAATTCCTTCTGTTTTTCTGATTCCAAGAGCAGTGCTTCCCAAACTGTGTTGAAAAACTCTTATTATTATTATTTTTAAAATTTCCAGTCTGTTTCAGATGGATACTTTTGTAAAATATAAATAACAGAACAATGAAATTAAAATAGGATACCCAAAATACAAGCCCATCCTTTTTATTGTTGAATTCAAGGAACATAAATTTATCCAATTGCTATACAAGTTTCTAAATATGCTCATTTCTGTCCTTATCTTGTTGAAAAAACTTTGTATAGCACTTCCTCAGGGGTTTTGTCTCAGAGACTGGCAAGTGAACACATTTGTGCATAAAAGATAGGTTATATAGCTTGACTTTATGTATGTTGTTTATTTCTAAATCCTGTGAAAGAGGAGGTGGGGCAAATGAAAAAAGATGCAAGGAAGAGGAAAAGAAATGGGGCCAGACAGTGTGAGTCAGGGGATACAGAGTGAGTCGCTGTTCCCTCTCAACTAACTTTTGTTGATGTTCTTTAATTCTTTTTTTCTCACTTACGTTCCTTATTTCCTAGGTGTAATTCTTTTCCTCTTGCCACTTGCTTTCTTCTATACTATTACCCATCCCTTTTTTTCCCTCTCAGTTTCTTTCCCCTTCCCTTCTTTGTTTATATATAAAGTATTTCAAATATAGAAAATATCAGGAGCAACACAGAAAAAACACCCATGAACCTCCTCTTGCTTTAAAAATATTAATGAGAATATATTTTTCATGATTTGTTGAGGAAATAAAATATTTTGTATATAGAGAAAAATAGTTTGTTCCTTTTCATACACGTCCTAGTAAATACTATGCTGAAGTTGAAATGTTTACATTTTGTCTAGGTGTTAGATTTTTTTCCATAGGAACCATACATAAACTATCACATAATACTGTTTCATTATTTTTGAAAATTGTTCAAAATTTGTGGCATGGTATTGATATATATATATATATATATATATATATATATATATACATCATTATGAACATTTCCTTTTTAAACTGTAATACTGTTTGTGAATCCTCCAAGATGACACATGTACATTGAATTCCTTTACAGTTATTGCTACCTAGTATTCCATTGTATGGATTTGACATGGTTAGGTTATTTGGTTAACTATTCCTCTTAAATGTATATTAATATATTTAAAAAATTTTTTGCTGTGCTAGACATTGTTGCAAATAATATCTTTGTGCATGTCTCCATATGGACTTTTAGCAAAGTTTTTCTGGTACAGATAACAAGGAGTGAAACTAGATATTTGCAAGATATTCTCTAAAGACTTTGGAATATAACTTATATGATCACTGTTCCCTTATTTTATCCAACCCTTGGCGTTGTCAGTTTCCTTGAGTTCTTGCCAATCTAATGGAAGAGAAACGTTACCTTTTTAAAATGTGCATTTCCCTGATTACTACTGAGATTAATATTCTTCATATATTTATTGTCGAAACAGGATTCTTCATTTAAGAATTGTTCATTCATTGTTTGCTCATTTTTCTATTGGATCATTAGTCTTTTTAGTTAATTGTTATGTATTCTTCAAACGTGACAGTCATTAATTTTTTGTCCGTTACGTGGATTCCAAATATCTTCTCCCAGGTTGCTGCTTGTTTGGGTGCTTGGTAAATGCTATTTGTCCTACAGAGAATTATTTTATATATGTAGTTAAACTTATCATTCTTTTCCTGTATATTTATGCTTTTAATGGATGCTTTAGAAAATCTTTCCTTATAGTGGTACCTTAAGCATATTTCCCTATGTTTTGTCCTAAGAATTTTAGAGAAGGTTTTTAAACATTTCAATATATAATCCATCTGGAATTAATCTGTGTTGTCTTCTCTTTTCCATCTTCTATTTTATTATCTTTTACCTTTCCTCAGCACTCTCTTTTATTTCTTCTCTCCTCATTTTTTGTACCCTTCAAAACTTTCTAGCCACCTATTAGGATATTTGTTAAACAATCGAATTTTGCCATGTTTATTTAATTTTTTTTTCTAGAATGCTGTTGTTTATGGTTCCAGCTTAAAATAATAATAGTAAGTATAGTAATAAGGGCAAGGCAAAGTAGACTTCATGGTTTGGTAGCAGTTTATGTGAAGATGACATACTAATGTAAGAATGAGCAGTTCTATGAGCGACCTGTTACTGTTTCTATTTTTGAGGTACAAACTTCCAGCCCCAGTTCTCTATGCACTTGCTGTTAACTCTTCCTTATCTGCCTCACTCAAGAAAGCAAACACATGAATAAGACAAGTAAGAAATGCAGCAGATTTGATTAAAAATGAGTTAGAAAAGAGAAGCCTACCCTACGTACCTTTCATAAAATCTTAACATTTTTTGACATGCATGGTATTTAAAATCAAAACAGACTCATTCCCCCCAGATTACACAAAAATATTTCAAACACCAAATTTAAAACCTCACATGCAACACAAATTGCTCTAGTCCTTAGAAGTTGAGTAATAGAAACAAATTTCTGATGAATCAGCAATGTCGTAAATAGTTCCATATTAAATTGATTGCATAAGACAAATCTTTGGAGATGTGGTCATTTTGTTCAGTGGTATTTCAGCAAATTGATGCTAATTGTTTGCAATACGTTCATTATTTGGTGTACTGGTCATGTTTCCTCTACATGAGTGTAGCAAACTCTAGTTTATCCCAGGCTCCACTGAGCTAGCTTATTCATTTATCTTGCCTGCCTTTTCCCTGTCAGCACTTGAGTTTTCAGTCTTTGTCTTAAGCTATTTCAGATATGATGGACCAATTTGGATTTTAAAAATACACCTTGTTATTTTTCAACAACTGAATACCTCTTTATAATTTCAGGGATTCCTTTGTTTGAAAGGCAGAGCTTACTCGAGTTAAACCCATTTTTGTAGTAATAACCAGTCTCAAATTTAGCAATACTATCCTCTTTGAGTGGAAGATACACTGCCCTTTCATTAGATGATTCTAAGGTGCTCTTGGCTTTTAAAATAAAACATTTTATTATTGGATGCATTTGAGTTTGTAATCAATTAAACTCAGGCTTTGTGTAAGTCTGTCTTCTTCATAAAGATTGCTACCAAACCATGAAGTCTTCTCTGTCCTGTACTTATTACTACACTTTTTTTTTTGATGTTATAGAAAGAAATATGTTTTGTTCTGACTGTAACTTAAATCACTTATCCATTTAAGATTTTGTCTGTTTACTTAAGTTCATGTATTATTCAGTGGAATGCAGTATTGACAATAGTTTATAAAATATTTTATTCATGTATTCACAATGAGATAGAACGTTAAGGTTTAAAAGAATATTTGGGACCACTTTGCTCAAATTCCTCCTACCTAAATATTTCCTGTAAATTCATAGCAAGTGGTCAGTATCATCTCACCTCACTTACTTCTAGCACCTAAGAAGGCAAAGTCTTGGAGAGGAATAGCAGTGGTTTGGAAAAGAGGTAGCTAAGCCTGGGTTGAATGCTAGTTCCATTACTTGTTCCATTAAGTCTCTTGGCCTAGTTTCTCTGTATTTGATAATGTAGATAAACATACCTGGAGTATTACCTGTGAAGATTATACCGGATAAGGATACGAATGGATGTATTTAGCAACCCATAAATACTAGTCCCTGCCTTTATTTCTTGACAACAGCAGTTAGTGTGATGCAAGAGACCAGTGCATGAAGGGTTTGGTGAACCTTTCAGATGAAATGATTTCCCTTAAAAACTGAGCAAGGGTGGAAGCCAGCAAGGTCAGAGGTTAAATGGTTCAGCAGTCGAGCTACGTATGAGTTAAATTAAGAATAAATGTGACAATTACAGGCACCTCTAGCCATCCCCAGCAGTGTTAACATAGGAGGCTGTCTGTTTAAAGAGTTAACTTACTTTGTTGACAGGTGTTCAGCAAAGAGAAGCTGTGAATCAGTGTTGAGAAGCTGTATTTTCCTGGATCAGTGTCTAGGAAGCCTTACTGACAGCTGATTCCACTTTGCTGTGATAGGAAGAGAGGTAATACAAGTGTTGCCCAGTGAAGATTGCTCAGGAAATAAACTGGGCATCCAACAGCCTGTGGGTGGATGCTGCCTTGCTGAGCCTCTCTGTGCTTGATGTATTAGGAAGGTGAATTGAATAGGCGTTTTCAAATTGTAAAAATGAGCATGTTGTTTTCTGAACTCTTTCTAATGAGCCCTATTAGTAGAATCATTCCCCACTGTGTATTGTTTCTCAGGCCTTCAGAATGAGCCGATTACTTTTGAAATATAACTGGCAGGAGAAAGCTGCCAATGACAGCAGATCAATACTAGACCGTGCAGTGGTGCACAAACTTTAATGCCTTGTTACTCCGAGTGCCGTCTGTGTACCAGCAGCATGGCCATTACCTGGGAGCTTTGAAAAAGGCATCGTCTTATGGCCCAGCCCAGACCTCCTGGGTCAGAATCTGCATTCTTAACAAAAATCCTCAGATGAGTCCTATGTACCTAAAACCTTGAGAAGCTCTGTTGGATATATGTACATACACGCACACACACGTATGATTTTGATTTGATGATTCTGCAACAGGACTTAGGAATCTGCATTTTTTTTTTACAAGGCAGGTTATCTTCATATCACACTGTAAAGGGCTCTGTTCTCAATTTACTTATTTCATCTTTACAGTGTGATCATTTCTTCTGGAAAAATTTGGAAGACTAGAAACTTAAAATGTCTGCATTTACTGGTCAGCCCACTAGCACCACTATGTGCACAATGTATAAATGTACCTTAATATATGGCTTTGAAAGTAACAATGATACATATACTTTATGTGTGTGTACCTACACGTATGTTCACTTTGGTTTCATTTTGTAAATTCTCTAGGTACCTGGAAAGAATACACTAGAGGAAGAGAAACATTATATTTTTGAGAAAATAAAACTCTGTTAAGTAAATGGACACATTTCTTTAAGTGTTAGAAGCTCCTTGGAGTCTATGAGTGCCTGTAGAATTAGAGCTTGTCTCTGCAAAGTAAATTGAAAGTGTTTAATCAATTTGCTCCGGGGAGAATCATCAGCTTCTAGTGGGAGGTCACCTTATGTCAGGGTTCCTGATTGCTTGCAAATGCTTGTTTTTATATGTGTGGTGTTGTTTTAAGAGGAGTGGTAAAAAAAAAATTGATTTTGGAATATCTATGCCAATCTTCATTCCCAACTGTAAAGAGCCCTGCCAAGTCTGAAAGGGAAAAAGGAGCAGAATCCGAATTAAAGGGGCAGGAGAGGAAATGCATTACTACAGAGAGAAACCTAGAGGAATTACTCTGAGAAAATGTGCAGAAGGGTAAGTTTACTTGTGAGAAACAGTTTGTTTAATCTATGAAAGGACAAATGTGTGTGAAAGGATATACCCCAATATGAAACAACAGAAATGCAGTTTAGAATTGTAGAATGACAAAGGTGGCAGGATGCTTACACAGCATGGGGTCCTCCTTTTTCAATAGATAAGGTGACTGGGATCCAGATAGAGGTGATCTCACTAAAGGTATCTAAGAGTTTAGAGAGAGTTCAAAGTTGACTCCTCATCTCTCCAGATTCTTGTAGAAATTGAGGGTCATTCTTGTCTCTTTTTGCTCCCTCATGACTATTTAATCCATCATTAAGTCCTGCCACGTGGATTTTTACATTTACCTGTGGCTCCTACTCTCTATGCTGAGACCACCCAAGTTCAAGCCACCACCCCAGCCACCCCTCTGCCTAAGCTCCAGCCACGTAGGCTGCCCTTTATTTCCTCTAACTTGCTAGACTGTTTCTTACCACAGGGCCTTTGCATAAGCTACTTCCTCTGCCTCCTTGTATGCTGGCCACACTTTCCCTGCTGGTTCCTGCTTACACTTCAGCTTAAATGTCACTTCTTCATGGAGGCTAGCACTGAAGCATCTTAAGTATGTCTTCCCTGTTATTTCTGTCAGTGCGTGCTTACCGTTTATCATTACATTTATTATAACTTATACATAGTTTTCAGTCTGTTCTACTACAATATATGATAGATAACAAAATAATTAGAGTGACCACATAATTTACTGTTCAGACTCACATACTTTTGAGAGTGAAAGGGGTGCTGTTAATGAATGACAAGGCAGCAGGCTTAAGGCAGAACAAACTGGGACATATGGCAAGGATAGTAGTAATGATACTCTAATATGGAAATAGTGTTTGTTCATGTGTGATTTTTCCTAGGCAAGAGAGGCAGAATAACTGCAGCAGGGTTTACTACTTCGCCAGGAAGGAAAAAGCTCTAAGCTTGAGTGCTGCACAGAAATGTTTCAGCTCTATTTTAGGGCTGAAAGCTTTCAGGCTGAAGGGCTTTAGGGAAGATCGGTTGTTTAAAAATAGATGCCTGCACCCAGTCCCCCTCCTCACAGAGGTGCAGCCCATAGCCTTGGATGCTTCTCTGCTGAAGGCAGGACCCACTTCTTCCCATGTTCACACTAACAGCAGCCCTGCTGGTACAGACTCCATTTCTGTCTGCTTTTGTTCAACACCTGCAAGCCAGCATTCCAAGACATGTTTTCTGGGAACCTTTAAAGTTCTCCACAGTAGCGTGTCTAGGGTATCTAAGTAATCAACCAGGGTATAAATTATTGTTTTGGTTATTGCCCTAGTTACAAAATTGTACAGACTTTGAGTGATCTGTTCTGATTTTTATTTTTCCCATGAGCTGTTATTTTTCTGTCCATATATTCCTTTGGCTTTCAAGTATTTTTGACCACAACTCATAGTACAATAGAAAATGTATTTTCTATCAAGACCCATGACACATGTGTGTGTATATGTATATATATGTTCATGTGTCATATATATTCATTTATATATATTTATTTATACATACATAAACATATACATATTTGATATAAACAAACACACACATATACATGCACACATACACACATATAAACTGAAATGTTTTTACCCCCACATTTACCCTTATTATGTATGAAAGGGTTGCAAGGGAAGAGGGGATGAGCTTTTAGTACGTATGTTGAGTTTGAAGTTATGGAGGGATATCGAAACAGAAATTTCCAGCAGACAATTGATGAAGGATTTGAGTTGGGCTAATTTGGGTTACAATCCAACCTGTAAGAATTGATGAGATCTCAATGGATGGTAGCAGAACAAGGAAAGAGCAGAGACGACGTGAAACTTGGGAAATATTTATGTCTGGTGTGGAGGTAGAAGTAGAAGCTAGCAAAGGAACTGAGAGACATTATTGAGAGGTAGAAGTGGGGAGGACAAGGTGTCTTATAAGAAAAGCCATTTAGAGAAAAGAACTCAGTGTTGAGTGTTTATTTATTCAGTACTTATTGAGCATATAGGCTCCATGAAAGCAGGGTATTTGTTTTGTTCCCTGTTTAATCACTAAAACAAAGTGTCCAGCACATGGTAGAAACTCCCTGTCTCTACAAGCCTGTCAGTTACACACAGAGTTGTTTTTTGTTTTATTGTTTTTTGAGTTTAAGAGTAAAATGAATGCCGCTTTGAATTTAGGACCAGGCTAGGTATTGAGGAATCACTGCCTGTAAGTTCTTCTTGGTCAAGCGGAAATGAAGATGGCAAGGAAGTGTCCAGGCTATTAAGCTGTAGTCTTTCCACTCCAAATTCATGCTTCTGCACTCAGCTTTGCAATGCTGGGCCTGAGAGTTTGCAAACCAAACTTTTGCCTTTCTGCTTGATTCCCTGTTGGATTCTGACCATTGGGGGTGCTAGCGGGTGAGAAGGGACTTATTCCCTTGTTTATTCTTGCTGGTTTCCAGCAGGCCCCATGTCTACTCCCTGCTCCTGAAATCTGCTCCTGTCAGCATCACCCCAGCCTTGCCTCTTCACCGCAGCAGTGGGTATGTCCATTCTTACAGCAGCACTTGAACCCAGCACATACTTGTTTTTAACACGTGCAGATTTAGCCACATTGCACATTTCTCAGAAGCATTAGCCCATGTTCCATCCTCAGGGAAGTGAGACCCAGACCCCTGGGGTTCAACCTCTGAGCTCAGAGAAACCAGAACAACCTGAGTTGTGCCTTCTCCTCCAAGGTCTGAGTTTCACCTCCAGAGACCTCTGCTCCAAGCTTGTTTTTTTTATTGCTTTCAGCCTCCTTTTCTAGGCGTGAGAGTTTTTTTTTCTCTAGGTGTTATGTCTATGATATTTTGGTATTCTCTGTTTGTCTTTTCAGTTACCTGCTAAACAACAGCATCCTTGGTTATAATTCTTCATCTTAAATGATCTCTATTAAAATAACCAGTGTTTTTTCTGTGTCTTGATTGGACCTTGACTAATATAGAAACTGATAACAGGAATGGTCCTAGGAAATAGACAGCCATAGATGGGACAAAAGAGAGATTTCTGGAGAGACAGACAGTAAGAATTTTCCAAAGTCAAATGTGAAATTTATATGAAGGAAAAGGGTTTGAATTTCTGGATGCATCTCTTTATGTGTCTGCAAAGGCAATATTCATGGTCAGTGATAGAGTAGATGTACTGAAGAGCAAATTAATCCTAAAACAACCAAAGTGACATGCTTGTATTGTTAGCAATAAGAAATACCTATTAGATGATTTTTGACTAAAGCTGCAATTTCCCCTGCCTAAGTAGAATCTAACTATTGACTTTAATTAGAATGTAACAATTGTTCTGTTTCTGTAACTTCTTTTCTTTTTTGTGGTACGCGGGCCTCTCACTGTTGGGGCCGCTCCCGTTGCGGAGCACAGGCTCCAGACGTGCAGGCTCAGTGGCCATGGCTCACGGTACCAGCCGCTCCGCGGCACGTGGGATCTTCCCCAACCAGGGCACGAACCCGTGTTCCCTGCATCGGCAGGCGGACTCTCTACCGCTGCACCACCAGGGAAGCCCTCTGTAACATTATTTATAACACTGCCTAATTATTTTAAGTATCATAAATTGCAGAATCATTATTTTAGAATAAGAATTGTATAGTTATTTACACAACTGAGCTGTGTGTGTGACATGAAATAATCTGACATAGATAGTGATTAATGATTACCTTAGGAAGAGGAAAGTACAATTTAGCCATTTACCTAAATATCCAATCTTTTCAACTCTCTCTGCACTTATCGATTTTCCCAAAGAGAGTTTCTGTATCTTCTCAATTATATATATAAAGGGAATGCATATTTTTATTGTGTGAATTTTCAGCTATGCATCAATTTTTTACAGTATCTGTACATGGCAATCTATTCTGGCTTTTACCACAGATGCCCAGCAAACATGATTGGTATCCGTTTAGTTGCTTTTGTACTTTGCCTATGATAAAGAAACTAGTAATATTCCACTGGTAGGTTATAGAGTTAAGCATTATAGCAAGAATTTTGTAATCAGAAACTTATCTGTTGTGTCTTGCTTCTACCCCTGAATGATTTGGCATTAAAAGACTTTGGGCATACAGTTTAACCTGAAGTTCTCAATATTGTTATTATTTCTTAATGTAAATATTAACATTACCTCATGAGTTTCTCTTGACGGATTCATTCAGAAGATACATGTCAATAATATGCACAAAGCCTAACATGGAATACATGCTCAATTACTATGAGCTAATATTATATTATTTTGGCACTAAAATCCTGAAGAGTTTATTTTCTTATATTACCCAAAATCAGCCAATAACTAAAGGCTTAGTTCATGTGAAACAGGACCACTTCATTTTATTTATTCATACATTTATTTTTGTATTCAATCTTATTCTTAACATTTAAGAAACTTAAAATACACTGAGATTAATGTACCCGAAGAGATGATAAAAGGAAGTTAATAGTATATATGTTCTAAGACATTAGAGAAAGGATTAATTCTAAGGGATGATCAAGACATTTTTGATGAAAGAAATAACATGTGAGTTGGATCTGGAAGGATGGTTACAATTGTATCAGGTAATTGGGATAAATCACACAGAATTGTTGGATCAAAGCAAATATAAAGGAAGAGGTATATAAATTGCTCTTTTGTAATTTGAGGGTTACTATGAGAGGTGGTACAAGGTCTTGAACACTTTTTTCTGGAGTATTTTATATTCTGGATTATTGTATATCTATTAAAAATGCAACCAAGCAGGATGGTGATCATGTGAACTCACTTCTGAAACAAGCACAGTATCAACAGTATCAAAATTAAACATCAGCTTCTATCTCAATCTTACTAACATTCCATTCAACAGTAATACTTATTTAATATAATAACTATTTCACCTTCTGAGCAGCTCCAGTGGATTAGTAGGAACTAGATATAGAGTTGTGTTGAGGTGGGTTCTGGAGATCACTAGGAAAGAGTATCAAAATTTATTAACAATTCAGCTCCACTAGAATCAATGGATTCCATTAGTCTAGCCACTAATCAATGGCATGATATTGGTGGAATTATTTTTCCCGCATATCCACATCATAAGGATCTGAGACAAGCCATGCCCGCTGTACTCTGTCTGAATTTCTGACCCACAAAATCATCAGTAAATAAAATTAAGCCAACATGTTTTGGAGATAGTGGGTTATACAACAACATATAACTGAAATAGAAATTGGAACGTACTACAAGGGTCCTGCAGTAACAAAAATCTAAAACACGTGGTGTTGGCTTATGACTGGGTAGCAGATAGAGGACTGAAAGGCCCCCAGGAGACTGTTAGTGGAAACAGGTAGGCAGTATGATTACTACTATAGGAGTTATAAGACAGAGGATCAGGATGGAGGTGATGTACTGGAAGAACAATTAGTAAGTCAGAATCAGCTGAAAGTGTCAACAACTTTCTATTAGCTGCCTATAGTAATGTATGAATAATGTATAATAGAGAAATGAGCTAAATTTCAAGCATAATTTAGAGGAAATAGGAAAGAATCAGAGCTTGATGTGTTTTAAAATAAAACTTTTTCATCCTCAATTGTATCCAGCAAAAGTCTCCAAAATTCAATGCATATATCAAATACAAAGCGTTACCAATAAAAATGCATCCTTAGGGTAAAGATTACATCACTGTTACAGTTATAAATCTCTTGGTTGAAAGCTTAGAAAGTTTTAAAGCTTCTCCTAGCTGGACAAAAGAGCTTTTAAGAATCTCAAAGGTGTACTTTGTAGACAGACACACTCTGAAAATAACACTTCTGATAGTCTTAAGAACATTTTCTCACAGTACCCTGACTCAGAGCCCAAAGTAGAAGCAGGGGTAATCATTAAGAGATTGTGGGTGTGGCTTTTCTCTAATAGAGTGTATTATAATTTAATACATAGAAAACAGTTTTTAAAAACAAATTATATGAATTTGGACTTAAAAAAATGAGTAAACAGAAACAGTCCAAATTAAAAACATTTGTTACCCTGCAACTTATTTTGAAGTAGAGTTGATTTACAATATTATATTAATTTCAGGTATGCAATATAGTGATTCAACATTTTTATAGATTATGCTCCCTTTAAAGTAATTACAGCACATTCTCTGTGCTGTACAATATATCCTTGTTGCTTATCTATTTTATATGTAGTAGTTAGTATCTCTCAGTCCCATACCCCTATCCTGTCCTTCACCCTTTCCCTCTCGCCACTATTATCTACTAGTTTGTTTTCTATATCTGTGAGTTCACTTCTGTTTTGTTATATACATTCGTTTGTTTTATTTTTTTAGATTCACATATAAGAGATAACATACAGTACTTGTCTTTCTCTGACTTATTTCAGTAAGCATAATACTTTCTAGGTCCATCCATGTTGCAAATGGCAGAATGTTCTTTTTTATGGTTATACACACACACACACACACACACACACACACACACACACACACACACACACACCACACTGCATCTTCTTCATCCAATTCATCTGAGGGACAATTGGGTCAGTTCCATATCTTGGCTATTGTAAATAATGCTGCTATGAACATTGAGGTTCATGTATCTTTTTGAATTCGTGTTTTTATTTTTATTTATTTATTTATTGGGGGGATATATACCCAGGAGTAGAATTTCTGGATCATATGGTAGTTCTATTTTTAGTTTTTTGAGGAACCTCCGTACTGTTTTCCATAGAGGTTGCATCAGTTTACATTCCAACCAGCAGTGTATGAGGGTTCCCTTTTCTCCACATCCTCACCAAGATTTGTTATTTGTAGACTTTGATGATAGCCATTCCGAGCTGGTGTGAGGTGATCTAGCACTGTGGTTTTGATTTGCATTTCTCCAATGATTTAGTGATGTTGAGCATCTCTTCATGCACTTGATAACCATCTGTATGTCTTTTTTAGAAAAATGTCTATTCAAGTCTTCTGCTCATTTTAGAATCAGATTGTTTGTTTTTCTGATATTGAGTTGTATGAGCTATTTTATACTTTGGATATTAACCCCTTATCATATTATTGGAAAATATTTTCTCCAATTCAATAGGTTATCTTTTCATTTTGTTGATGGTTTCCTTTGTTATTGCACAAAACTTTTAAGTTTAATTAGGTCTCATTTATTTATTTTTGCTTTTATTTCTTTTGCCTTAGGAGATAGATCCAAAAAATATTGCTATGATTTATGTCAAGGAGTGTTCTGCTTATGTTCTCTTCCAGGAGTTTTATGGTTTCAGGTCTTACATTTAGGACTTCAATCCATTTTGAGTTTATTTTTGTATATGGTATAAGGAAATGTTCTAATCTTATTCTTTTACATGTAGCTGTCCAGTTTTTCCAGCACTGCTTATTGAAGAGACTGCCTTTTCTCCATTGTATAATTCTTGCCTCCTTTGTCATAGATTAATTGACCATAGGTGTATGGGGATCCTGCATCTTTGTTTGGGGAGGGAACAAACTGTGAAAACAACTCAAATACAAATATTGGCCATTCTTTGTGATATGGTGGGTAATTAATTCAATGTTTTTAAAGAATGTAAGGCTATTCAGATTTTTATTTCATTTTGTCAATTTTAATAAGTCCTCCTTTTCAAGAAATGTGATCGATTGCATTGTAGTTGTGAATTCATCACCATGAAGTCAGTTCAAAATAATCTTTGTTATCTTTTTGCTGTATATAATATCTTTAGTTACATAACCTTTTTAATTTCTGATATTGGGGAACTTGTTTTCTTTGTTGTTGTGTTCTTCATCAGTATTTCTAAAATTTACTTATTTTCAGAAACCTGACTTTTGGTGTAGTGATTTCTATAATGTTTGTCTGTTTTATATTTTATTGATTTCTGCTCTTATTTTTAATATGTCCATTCACCTACTTTGTTTTTTTTATTTGCTCTTATTTTCTAGATAATTAAATTGAAAACAGATAACTGATGCTAAATTGTTATGCTTCTCAAATATATACATATAAAACTATAATTGTCCAACTAAACACTGCTTTATCTATATCCTCAAAATTGTGGTATGCTGAAATTTTATTATCATTACCCAAAAGATTTTCCAACTTCCCTTGTTCAGTTTTTATTGACCCTTTGGCTATTTAGAGCTGTTTTATTTAAATTTCCAAGTATTGGGGCTTTTAAAAATTCTTATCCTACTTATTACTAATTTAATACATTGCATCTAGAAAAAAAGTACTTTGTAAGATTTCTATCTTTTGAATTAATTTACACTTACTTTATGACTTGGCATTTGGCCTATCTGAAGAATTCCCAATATTCCCTTGAGAATAATATGTATTAGACTTCCATTCCAACCATGGAGGAGTAATTGCTATGAAAATTGTCTGTCTACCATAAACAGCTAGAGCACAAGAAAAATTGTATGAAGCAGTGGTTTTCAGGAATTGGACAAGAGGAGGTGCAACACTGTGATCCCTGAGAGAAGGGAAACAGGAGGTGAGCCCTATGCCTCACCAAGCTTACTACCTGGAGGCAGTTTCCAGGCTTCTGAACAGGGAGGGGAAACAGAGTCAGTAGTCACATTTAATTAAGGAGACAAAAAAACAGAGTGTGTGGTAACTGAAGGGGCTTGAATTTGAAAGGCAGAATATTCATAAGGGGGCAGTTCCAGAGATCAATTCAATAGTCTTCTTGAGGCATTGGCATGAGAAGAAACTTCCCCTAGAAAGTAGTAGGCCAAACAATTCCTGACTGTCACACAGCACTGGGAAGAATTTACATTCCCAGTAGCCAGAATAGAGAAACTTTGTCATACATGGGGCATTGATTAGTGTATTTATTTCCTAAGGCTGCCATAACCAAGTACCACAAACTAGGTGGTTGAAAACTACAGAAATTTATTGCCCCAGAGTTCTGCAGGATAGAGTTAAAAAACCAAGGTGTCAGCAGGGGTATGATGCTCTCTGAAACTTCTAGGAGAGAATCTTTACTTACCTTTTCTAGCTTCTGGTGTTCACTGACAATCGTTGGCATTCCTTGTCTTTTGGGTGCATCACTCCAATCTCAGCATGTGTTGTCACGTGACTATCTCCCTGAGTGTCTCTTCTTCTCTTCTTATAAGTACACCAGACATACTGGATTAGGAGCTGACTCCACTCCAGTATGATGTCATTTTAACTAACTATATCTGCAATGACTCTGTTTCCAAATGATGTCACACTCAGAGATATGGGGGGTTAGGATCTCTGCATCTCCTTTTTGGGGGACACAATTCAATCCATAACAAATAGGTTCCTGAGAATAATTATTCCTTACGAGTAACATTAAATTAGTTCAAGAATAAAGGATTCTTTAGGCCAACCACAACAAAGTATAAAAGCAAATCTCAAATAATAAAGTAACTAGCAAATTAGTTAGTTGAGGGCCAAAACAAAATCCAATACTCTTAAAGAAACAGAATAAAATCAGCAGCCAAACATAAAATTTACAACATCCAGCATCTAATTAAATCTTACATGCTATGCAAATAGGCAGGAAGATACTACCCATATCTAGGAAAATAAAAGCAATCAATAGAAACATACTCTTAATTGATACCATATAATTAGTAGCCAGAGTTCTTAGTGAATTTATTATAAATATGCCCACAGATACAAAGGAAAATGTGAGCATAATGAGGAGAAAAAAAAACCACAAATTAAAATTTTAGTGGTAAAAAATATGTGAAATAAAAATATACTGTATGAAATTAACAGTATATTAGACTATGTAGATGAAACATTCAGTGCAATTATAGATATACCAATAGTAACTATCCAAACTTAAATACAAAATGTTTTAAAGTCTAAAACATAATAGCAGCAGTGAGCTGTGAACTGTGGGCCAATATCAAGTGATCTATCATAAATGAAATTAGAGTTCTAGAAATTGGGGTTGAGGAGTAGCAGAAAAAATATACTGGAAGAAATAATAGCTAACATTTTCCCAAATTTGATGTAAACCAAAAACTCACACATTAAAGATGCACAATGAACCTCAAGTTGAAAATAAAGAAAATAGCAAAACATTCAGAAGGGTGAAAAGCAGTGGTAAACAGAATATATCATAAAGAGATGTCCAAGGAAAAGGACACATTATGTATAGAGAAATAAATATAAGACTGATTATGGACTTCTCATTTAAATCTATGGTGTCTAGAGGAAAGTGGAATGACATTTTTTAAGTGCTGAATGAAAAAAAGAAGTCAATTTAGAAATCTCTAACCCTAAATGAAGACTTTTTAAAACAAATAAATGTCAGGTGAATTCATTGTCATAAGATTTGCTATGTAAGGAATACTGAAGAAAATTATTTAAGCAGCAGGAAAATAAACAAGATGAAAATTTGGATCCACCCAAAGGAGTAAGAAGTCCCCAAAATGGGAAATATGTGGGTAAATACAAAATACACTTCTGTATTACAATAAATACAATATATAACAAATTATTATTTAAATAATAATACATTTAAATAGATATTTAAAATAATTTATTATGGTGCTTATAACATTAAAATAAATTTTATAAATTCAAATACATGACAACAGTAGCATAAGGATGGGAGGGAGGAAGTGGAATTATACTGTTGAAGGGTTTTATCAATAAACATGGATACATAATAATAAATGAATATAGAGTTTGATAAGTTTATGTATACTCTAAACCCTAAAGGAACCACAAAAAAACAGCCTAAAGAAATATAATTAGTAAGCCAGCCATGGAGATAAAATGGAATCATAAAAATAATAATTCAAAAGAAAACAGGCAAAGAAAAAAATTGAACTGTTAAGAGAAACAAAAACAAAGAGCTATATGATAGATTTAAATCCAACCATATAAACAATTAAATTAAATATGGACAATCTGAACATTTAAATTAAAAGGCAGAAATTATTGGAGTGGATTAAAAAGAAGATCCATCTATATTCTGTCTATGAAAATTGCTGATCAACTAAAAAGAAAAGAGGTGGGAAATGTATACCATGCAAACACTCATCAAAGGAAAACTGAAGTGGCTATATAGGTATCAGACCATCAGACCAAGTAGATTTTAAAATTAGAAGTATTGCCAGAAATAAAGAAGAGTAATGAAAAAGCATCAATTCTTAAAAAAAGACATAGCAAACCCAAATGGGCACACACAGAAGAATGGAGTCTCAAAATACATGAAGCAAAACTAATAAGATCTAAAAAAAAAAGTAGACAAATCCATAATTATAGTTGGAGATAAGAGTATTCTTACAGAAATTGATGGAATAAGTCAACAAAAACTCAGCAAGAATATTGAGCACTTAAACGACACTATTAACTGACTGGACTCAATTAACATTTATAGACTAATCAATGACAAGAAAATAAACATTTTTTTCAAAATCAGTTTTACTGAAATCTATTTTGTTTGAAATTAGTAGACCCACCCCAGCTTTCTTACACTTACTGTTGAAATGGTTTAGTGTTTTCTATCCTTCTACTTTCAGCCCTCCAGTTCTTTGCATTAAATTGCAACTATTTTAGTAGGCACATAGTTGGGTCTTACTTTTTATCCAATCTTCATCTCTTTTGAAGATGTGTGTATTTCACTTATATTTAATATAATTATTGATATGAGTGACGTTTGTCTGATCTTTTATAGTGTGTTTTCCCTTTGTTCCATTTGTTCTTAGTTTATC
Organism: Kogia breviceps; assembly: GCF_026419965.1. Classification (NCBI taxonomy): domain Eukaryota; kingdom Metazoa; phylum Chordata; class Mammalia; order Artiodactyla; family Physeteridae; genus Kogia; species Kogia breviceps. The sequence continues at coordinate 10,413,448 of NC_081319.1, read as the reverse complement.
TGTTTGTCTTTCTTTCCTTTTAAATTAATTTTAAGTATTTTATTTAATTTTAGGTTTTTACCTCTTTGTATGTTTTTAGAGGTTTCTGTCATTATTCCAATATGGATCTGTAACATATCACAGTCCACTTAGATTTAATAATATACTGGGTCTCATAAAACTTTAGAACCTTAAAATGTTTAATTCTTTATTTCTCCCATCTTGTGCACTATTATGTCATATATTTACACTTATAAACATTAGGCATCTCATAATAAAATGGTATAATTTTTAAAATTTCAATAGTCATTTGATCTCTAAAGAAATTGAGATGAAAAAAGTACAAGATATGTTATATATACTGCCTATTTATCCTTTCTGATGCTTTTCTTTTTTTTATTTTTTTTCTCTGTATATTTGTTTCATTTTGTATCATTTTCCTTCATCCAGAAGAATTTTCTTTAGGGTTTCTTGCCCTGCAGGTCTGCTGGTTGTGGATTCTGTCAAGTTTAGTTTATCTAAAAATTGTTATTTTACTCTCATTTTTGAGTTCTTTTTCTTCTGCACACAGAATACTGAGTTGATGATTTTAGATTTAAAATATTGTTTCATTATTTTCTAGCTTTCATTCTATCTGATGAGAAGTAAGCTTACATTCAAATTGTTGTTCAATTCATAATGAATCTTCTTTCTCTGGAAACTTTCAAGAATTCTTTGTCTTTGGTTTTCAGCAGTTTGATTATGATATTCTAAGATGTACTTTTCTTTGTATTTATTCTGCTTGGAGTTTGCTAAGCTTCTTGAATTTTGAAGTCAGTATTTTTCACTAAATTTGTATTTTTCTGCCATTATTTCTTCAGTACTTTTTCTCTACCACTCATTTGTCTCTTGATGAATCCAACACATATGTATTAGACTATTTAAAGGTCACTGACTCATTGTTCATTATTTTTCAGTCTTTTCTCTATGTTTCTCATCACTTAATCTTTATTTCTCTTTCTTGACATTCACTGTTCTGTCCTCTTATCCTCTTAATATCCAATATGCTAATAAGTTTATCTATTTTTTAATTTTACATAGTGTACTTTTCTATTCTAGGCTTTCCTTTTTTTCAAATATTTTTCATCTCTTTGCTGAAATGGTTTCCTATCTGTCCATGATTCTTTTAAAAGCTTGAGTAAAAAAATAAAAAATAAATAAAGCTTGAGCATACTTCTAATAGCTATTTTAAAGTTCTTTTCTGCTAATTTTAAAATGTGGGTAATCTTAGGATCCATTTTTATTGACATTTTCCCTCAGTGAGTCAAATTTTCTGCTTCTTTACATGTCTGGTAATTTCTTTGTTACTAGCTATTTAGAACATTGGGAAGACTCTGGGTCATATTATCTTTCTATGAAAGGTAGTGTTTTTCTTTCCTTTCAAGTGTTTAATTTACTAGATAATCACCTTGAACTAAGCTTAGTTTTATTATTTGTTAGGAAAAAAATTCAAGACTTATTTATTAAAATGATAATTTGGCAGGATTCAAACTCTACTTTTTTTCCACAGTGGTTGGTAGCAGCTGAAATCTCTTCTGGATATTGTCTTCCATTGGTTGTTTCCCATTGAGCATTTTAGAATGTCTCCCACAGGTGAACAGTTCATGTGTCAATCAAGAATTTGAGGGAAGATTAAAGTTGGATTTGGGGCTCCCCTCAACTGTATTTCCTTTCTTTCAGGCTTTTTTCCTATATCAGTGTTCAGACACTTTGGCAGCACAAATTCCATTTTCTGAAAGCCAAAGCAAATCAAGTCTGTATTTTTGCTTAAGATTAAGCTGTTCTTCACAGTGAGCACTGGGGGGCTCTTGCAGTGGGGAAAACCCTGTAAAAATGGATCTCTCCCAAGTGGTCTGTTCACTTCTTCCAAGGCTTAAATACCCTCCAACTTATGACTCCTTTTATTCCCTCTTCAGTTTCTTCAAAGAGTTATATTTTATATTTTGTCCAGAGTTTATGATTGTTATCTGCAACATGATTGTTCTGACATAAGATACACTGCATTAGCAGAACCAGAAGTAGGGTCTAAGTTTTATTTACCTTTGAATTTCCAGCTGTAGCAAGGTACTTCATCATTAATAGATCATCAACAGATGTATATTGAGCAAATGGATATGGATTTGTACAAAATGATCTCACCTGGGAGGAAAGGATGGTGTAAAAGACATTAGGTGATTCCCCCTCAATGCCAGGCCCCCTTGCAACTCATTTTAGGCCTAATGATACCACTATAGGCCACTGCATACTCTTTAGGCATTTGCATCTCCTCCTAGTAGTTCCATTTTGGACAATTTCTCCCATTCAGGCTTTTCAGTTAGTTTTATATACTTGCAGATGATCCACCTCTTCCACTTTGCTCTCTGTGAATTGAAGAGACATTCCAATTTTCAAATGAACCTGAGAGACAGACATCGCAACAGTTCTTCTTACTTGAATCATGCTGAGTTTCTCAAAGGAGAAAGGAGTAGATTTAGAAAGCCTTTGCTTTCTTTTGATTGCTTTGTTCAACGCCAGTGGTAAATGTTTAGAAAATAATTTGTCTATCACTTTGACACAGGTTTTATTCAATGGAGAGGCTTTGTATCATTTCACTTTCCTTAAATGAAACAGCAGTTTGAGGTGAATCAGGCTTTTGAGTGTTATTGAAAATTACCTTGTTTAGAAATACAATTTCTATTTCCCCCTTTCTTCCTTCCGGTGCCACCCCTTAACTCCTTTGCTACCTGTCAGCCTGTATTATATATTTACCCTGGGCTTGTGAACAATCCAAGTTTATATCATTGGTTTCTATGTTTATTTGTTTACCTGTGTTTCTTGCCAGTTTTGTTTTTAATAGATTTAAAATTCCTAGAGACCAGAGAACATGTTAATCGACTTGCTTTGTGGATTACCTTGTAATTGGGTTATACACTGAATTTCGTGAAATTTTTGATAATGGCTTCTGGGATGTAAAAAGATGGAGTTCACTTAAAATTAACCTTTTCCTATTACCTTTCTCTACTTTGAACCACCTATATCCTGCCAGTAGATTAAAATTCCTAAACCAACTCCTTCATTATTGTTTCATTATTTATTGAATTATTTTCAGCAAATATTTATGGGGGCTTTTTCTCTCTTAGGCATTATTCTAGGTCGAGGGGGCTCAGTGATGAAAGATACTGAATTAAGTATGATTCAGTGAAAAAAGACACAGTTGCTGATATTGAGACCCTCATTCTTGAAGGGAGGCAGAAATTTGGGATAGCAAAGAATAAAGAAATAAATGAAACTGACAAGAGCGGGGCCTTGACTATGGCCAGGTGCACTTGAGAAGACTCCCAGAAGAGACAGTGATTGAGATGCCATTAAATATAGCTGAGTATTTTAGTTGAGGCCGAACCAGGTTAATTTTTGGTCAGTGAATCTGGTGAGCTTATATTTCCATGGTGGTTCTCCTTGGCATTTTTGTAGATTGTCTGAAGTAGGAGTAAATGGTCTGAAATGGGGAGGGGGAGTGAGGATGGTGTTTGGAGGGTTTTATTGTTCTTGGTGGGTCGAGAACAGAAACACAACGGTGATGAATAGTATCACATAACGTTTAACTTCCCCTTTTCTCTCTTAGACTGTTGGGTTGCTTTTGATTAATTTCTTTGGAAAAGGGATTTAGGGTCTGTAGAAGAAGGAGAGCTTGTAAGATAAAAGACTTCGAGAGACCCTGGGCGCAAATGGCATTGCTCTGAAGCAGTAGTGAACAGCTATTATTTATGTTTCTGTAACATCCATTTACTAATTTTCTGTAAAATGTTCCCAGTTTTCTTTTTATTATTAGAAAGCAGCTCTCTTATAGTCTCAGGCCAAATGCTTCATGGGGCACTCACCTACCCTAAATCCATGGGTGGAACATGCTAAAGGCCTATTCCGTCAGTATATTCTGTCTCTGCTATCCTTGGTTCAGGGATGGGCATGGTACAAAGCAGGTAAAACAAAGACCATTTGTACATTTTCGGAGTGATTGTGGTTAAGAAAGTTTCTTCTGCAGCCACTGATGCCAGCTATATGTGCGCCTGAGCCTAAACCAGACAAAAGAAAAGCAAAGCCAAGACATGGAATGAGTGAGCAAGGTCAACACGATGTCAGGCAAGTCTGGGACCAGCCATGCTTGAATGAACTTTTCAGATATGAAAGCCAGGGAATTATTTGCGTGGCTTAATAATTTTGAGTTAGGTTTTTCCAAGAAGACTTAGGCAAGAAAGTTCAATACAGAATTAACAATAAAAGCTGTCAACCCATATCACCCCTTCACCAACCCCACTATTCCCAGTACAGGGCTCTGGCCCTTTGAGAGCTTAGCAAGGTCATTACTGAATGATCACAAAGGATAGCTCAGAGCAGCAGTGGAAGAGATGATTCCCACCAAAGCAGTTGTCCTGTGGACAAGAAGTCAAAGTCATAGAAATTGAATTGTAAATATTTCTCATGAGAAACCCTCAGAAATAGCTGAAAAGATGTTGAGAGGGAGCTGATAATCTATTGCTCACATAGATGGGGCCGAGTACTCTGGTAGTTTGAACACTGATGTGACACGTTACATTGATGTTACATTTGTACTCCATGATAGGTCGGCTGGAATATTTGAATTGCATAAACCATAGGATGAGGTCAGCGGGCTACAAAGTTGGAAAAGACATTCCAAAGAGTGAGAATAGCATTGACAGAGAAAAGCAGGCAAGAACATGGTGTATGTGGGTAACAGCAAACAGTTGGGTATGACTGAAGCAATGGAATTATGTTTTTAGGGGAGGAAGATGTAGCGTTAGAGATAAGTGAGGCTAGCTCTCTTCCCTCTTCAGAAAACACTAATGCCTAAATTGTATTCTTTAGCCTGACATCCAAGATTTATTTCCACTTTAAAGTTCCCTCTCAAACTTTTCTTCAGCCAAACTTTTCTCTCTCCTTCACTGAGCTAGTGTATTACTTCCTCCCGGTTTTTGCTGAAAGCTGTTCTCTTTGCTTGAACTGTCGTCCTCCAGCAAATGCAACCCATTCCATTCACCTGATGGTAATGATAAATTGCTTTGCACGGAAGTTTATCTTTTTAAAATGCATCCATCTTATCTCACCAAATTAGTTTGTAAGCTCATTGAGGGGCAAAGAAGAGAGCATTATGTTCCTCATTTTTTACCTCCTAGAGGACCTGGTATAGTCCCCTGAATGTAGTGTCTGATGAATAAATGTGTGACGGTTTGTGGGTAAGATCAGAGAATATCAGCCTGTGCCTCTCCTGCAGCTTTTTATGTTCCAGGGCAGTCCCAGGAGCAGGCCGTATGCCTCGATAGCATATCTTCTTGCAAGGGATTTGGAAGGTATCAGACTGATCACCCTGCAGAGACAGACACCTTTGCTCTCACCATCCCAGTATGTCCTGGCAGAGCCTCACAGGCTCCCTGTCACTGTTCAGTGGCATCAGCTGTGGGTCTTTCAGAGCCTGGCAGGTGTGAAGAGAGGTCCCATGGTGGGAGGCTTGCTGCCTGCCTGCTAGAAACCGAACTGAATAAGTTTCCCAGGAGCAGTTGTTTTTTGTTTTCTCCCCAGCCCACAAAGGCATTGTTTGCCTCCCAGCAGCCTTGTAGTTGACTCACCTGTGTGACCTGCCAACAATCCCCAGAGCCACTTCCCCCTCAGGGACCCCTTTCCAGTACACGGCTGAACAGGCGGGGACAGGGCAGTTAGGGAGATGAAGTGTTGCTGCCTGGATGCCCATGAGCTGGCATTACGGAGGGCAAGGGTCTTGCTTTTGTGGCCTCTGGGGATTAAAGACTCATTTCAGAAGTTGTGTTTTTCCTTTGTGAAAGACCTTAACTACGCCCCTTATATTCTGAATAATAGAAAGAACACTTAGCAACCTAATCACATAAAGTATCAAAAGGGAACTGGCTAACCCCTTGATGAATAAGAATCATGTAGAAGATTGTTTCCCAAATTATGTGCCTTGGATAACTAGTTCTGCCAGAGGCTAATTGCTGTTATGGGACAAAACACTCTGTGACCAGATAGACTAGGGATTTTCTGGGTTTTTGTGCCATAAGATTTTTCAGAGCCTATAATTTGCCTATGTGGCTGATGGATCTCTAAGAGGTGATATAGAGTATAGTATTTGCCAAATTTACTTAAGCACACAAACCTTTTCATAAAGAAATACCAGTTCACACATTTCTGGAATTAACATTGTTGGAAAAAGCCATTCTAGATGTTCTCCTGTGCAGGGGAGAAGGGGAATATTAGTTCTTTTGCTAACGAACACTGTTCCTAAATATTCTTAGGGTATCTTCCCAGACTGTAAACTAACAGTCCCTTTCTGTTACTGTATATGTATCTGTACACAGACTCATTCATTCATTTATTCATTCATTCAATAAAAATTCACGCAAGCACTCACTATATGGGGCTTCACTTTTCCTCTAGACCCATTGTAAATGCTCCATGCAGTTTATACCAAGACATTTCTCCTCTGGTCCTGTTGGCCTCTCTACCATAGAGATCTATAGTAGAGCTATATGACCCCTTTAAATGACAAAATTTTATTTGTATTTTTTACGATCTGTTGGTTGAAAAACTATATAATAATAGGATATTGTGAATTTATTAAAATATTAAATTTGTGTTTATTCTTAACAGAATACTAAAGTTTTGTCTTAAAAGAACTCCACCGTCCCCAAATCTCTCTCATCTTCCAACACATAGAATGAAAAGCATTGCTGTAGAGTATGGTTTTCTGAATCAAAGAAAACTGGGTTTTACTCTGAACTCAGCCACTGACAAGCGTTGTGAATCTGAATAAGTTAATTTATTCAAACGTCATTTGTTAGGATGATTTGAGGATCAGATAAGTTAATATAAACAGACACACTGCCTGATAAATGATAGATGTCTTAGCCTTCTCTTTCAAAGAGAGCAGACATAAAACAAAACAGTAGTTAGAAAACATATGTTGAGGCAAAAATGTCACTACTATGCTAGTTGTCTTTACTTTTTGTCATTCCATAGCAAATGCAAAAAGGGATAATTCTCATAATTATTGATGTTCTAAATAAATAAACCATAGGAAGTTAAATAAATTATATTGAGTGCTGTATGCCAGATATTATTTTAAGTGCCTTATGTGTCTTAAGGCATTTGATCTTCACCATAGTTTTACAAGTTCCCTTTATTATCCCCAATATTAAAGATAAAGAAACTAAGGCAAATGGTTTATATACTTTGCCCAAGGTTCCACATCTTGAAATTGCTCGTGCTAACTTCCAAACTCAAACAGTATTTTGTTAGCAGCTATGTTCTTGTTTTCTCATATATTTATCATGTGGAGGGCTCATTTGACATGTTTTACTAACTCATTGTTTTCAAGGACCTTGTGGCATTTGAACATTGACAGGCCCTGCTAACTGCCTAGGAATAGTAGTCCTACGATTGGAAAATTAGTATATGTGTTTAAATTTGCCAGTCCATTGCTATACCAAGATATAGAAACTACTATGCGTCAAGCTAAGAAATGGTCACTTTTCATTTATATTAAAGCTGAATAATAATATTCTCTAAAATTTGAACTGCATTACTACAGTGAGGCATTTCAGTGTTTTAAATAGCTACCAGGAAGAGGAAGGTCCCTGTGAAGACCTGTGTTGAGGAATAATAAAGTTAGGAGATACTCCAGAGGTCTTCTTGCTTATCCTCCTGAGCATTAGTAGAAAAAATGTACTCAAAAATCATTTACTCATTGTGTCTAACACTATGCTTCCAAGACTGTGCTGGAGACATTAGAATAAAGAAATACACCTGTCTCTGGAAAGCTCAAGATCTAAAAAGAGGAACAGGTAGGTAAACAAATTATAACCTTGCCTTCCTATTGGAAGCATGTGTGAGGAACCTGTCAGCATAGAGGAAGACAGGTATAGCAAAAATAGTTCAAAATATAATAGAGTGGTCTTTGCAACTTTATTTGGTAACTGGTCATCACATAAATTGATTGATTGTAAGAAGTTCATCCTTGAGCGCAGCCTTACTGACTCTTGATTCTATCACTGGTTCAGACCTCTGTTCTCATGGTCACGACAATGTAGTCATTATATCTGCTTTGGATTTGGATGGCATAGGTTTGAATCCACTTCCACCAGTTAATACCCCTCTGGCCTTGGGCAACTCACTTAGCCGCCTCTGAGCCTTTTTAACACCATCTCTGAAGGTGGGATAATAGATAAGACAGACCTTGTAAACAAAGTCAATAAATGTTACTTGCAGCTTTTGCTGTTATCATTGTTGTTGAGAGTAAAATGAAGAGGTGTGACGTTGACAACAAATATTTGTACATTCAAGTTCAAAGCTTATTTTAATAGATAGTAACAAAGGAAAGAAATTTTTGATAGATAAATTTAAGCTTGTATTCGAGAATATTTGGGGCACCTCTCCCACTGACACTGATCATATATGTGTGGTTAATACTTCACCTAATTGCCTATCTGCATTGTGTACTGTTCAGTAGTCAGAATTACCATAGACTCGCCGAGGAAGAGGCTCCTTCTTCTGGTGTCTTGTGTGAGCTGGCCTGCCGTTAAAGCAGTCGTGAAGTCCCATGGCTTGCTCTGGGTTGTTCTCCCTGCCCTTGCCATGGTCCAGCCTATCCACGAGAGTGACCAGAAGAGAGTCAGTGAATTTTGACAACATATTTGCTTGTCCTGATGGCTTTGTTTTAGTTTGAAGTACGTACATTTGGGGTACTACCTAGATAATTTGCTGGTGCTCAGATGACCAAACATTCTCACTAAAAGAGGAAAGGGAGTAATTCAAATCATTTAGAAATGTGGGTCTAGCTATAATGATCCAATTGTGGCTATTGGTGTTCTTTAAAATAAAATTGGCAGCTTAAATAATGGACTCAATCAAATTGATCAGATGTTTTGCACTTGGTTAAATGCATTCTAATTAGCCAATCAGTACAAAAAACTGATTAAATCTTTTGCTAAAGAATTTCCATTAAACAAACAAACAACAAGAAAATAGTTCAAGCGAGTTTCTTTTGCTTTCTTCTACTTGAAATTGTGAAGGGAAACCACAGATGTACTTCTACCCCTAATCCTCTGAGGTTCCAGATGACCTATGACATTATCTAAGAATAACTAATTCTGATTAAAAATGAAAGTTTCCAATGGATGGACTACAGTATTCTGAAAACTTTGATAATGACTTTGTGTGCACTTGATTGCCTTGTGCACTACAGTTATGAAAAATAGAGGTACTATATGTTAAACTTGTATAAATGTTTTAACTTTTTAATATATGATCACATATAATACCCCAGTTCAATCAATATACTATAATAATTAATCTACTATATTTGATACATTTAGATAAACTCTGCATTTAATCGTCATAGCATCCCGGGGTGCTGAGAGACAGGAATTATTAACGCTTTGTTACAAATCATAGATTTCTGGCACAGAAATTGAATGACTTGCCCAATGTCATCTAGCTTGGTAAAGCTGGTTCTAATCCCAAATCTCTCACAGCTTAGCCTGAGTACTTCTTCCCACGGTCAGCTCAATAGCAGTTTAGTCAAGATAACATGTTGATCCATTTGGGAACATAATTAGAGATAGGACTCTTTTTTTCATAATATTCTTTTATTTCACAAGTTTATTTATAGGTAGTGTGATCCTTATGTAATTCAGTAGCTGACGTCCACCTTGGTATAACATTTGAATCATGCAGGAATTCTTTAATATCTTCTTTGCCTGATCTTTGTAACTTTTCAGCCTTGCGCCCAGTAACAGGAATTCAGACTTCCTAGTTTGGCAGATGTGTACCTAAGATACCAGCTCTGTTTGGAATGTGTATTTCTGCCCAATTTTTTAAAAAACAAACCCCCCCAATTCTTGCTAAGTGTTTATTTAATATATACAAAAATGATATTAAATAAGAATATAGAATGAGAGTTAATAGATTAATCTGCCATAACTTGGAGTTTTCCTGTTGAGAATATATATAATGAAGCATGCTCAGTGCCACGTTAAAGAAATAAAAATTAAAACATATTGCATAGAAGTGCACACAGAAAATAACTTACCTTTTGGTGGTTGGAATAAATATGGGTTTTGTTTAACTTCTATTATCCTGTTTTATCCACATTTGTATAATAGTTACCTGTTAGTTTTATTATTAAATATTCAGTGAACTTTATTTTTATGGACAAGGCAGCTCTGAACTGACCACTTTGTGACCATAACATGTGCACAACTCTAAGGCCACACGGTATTCACTTATTCTTGCCTGGGCATCTTTGTACCAGAACGAACTGCTCGCTTTGCCGGGAGTGATGTTTCCCAGAACCCCCAGTAAATTAGGTCTCATCTTTTCATTTGCAGTCATCCTCATGAGGCCTCACTGGCCACTCTATAGTAGTTCTACAATTTCTGTCATATCATCACATATCATGTACCTCATAATTATAATCAGTACCTGACATTTATCTTTCTGTTTCTATATTAGAGTTTCGTCTAATAGAATTTACACATCACAGTAAGATTGACCGTGTACAGTTTTATTTATTACTACTTTCCCAAGGCACATGACGGTGCATGGTGAATAGTTTTTGTTGAAGAACTGAGTCAAAATGAATTCATTGGGGCTTCCCTGGTGGCTCAGTGGTTGAGAGTCTGCCTGCCGATGCAGGGGACGCGGGTTCGTGCCCCGGTCCAGGAAGATCCCACATGCCGCGGAGTGGCTGGGCCCGTGAGCCATGGCCGCTGAGCCTGCGTGTCTGGAGCCTATGCTCCACAATGGGAGAGGCCACAACAGTGAGAGGCCCGCGTACCACCAAAAAAAAAAAAAAAGAATTCATTGAGTGAATGAATTAATTGAGCTAAAATGTTAATCTAGTAGGCTCATGGGCTGTATCCCCTATCCAAATCCCAAGTCTATACTCAGAGATGATTAGGTCATTTCAGTGGACACCTTCATACCACAGAGTGATAGAGGATGTAGTCTTGTGTCATTTGACTCCCCTTCCTGTGGTAGTGAGGACTTCACTGGCTTGATTTTTTTAAGACACTGACCATCCCAAGCAGACATTTGAGTTGTACTCCATTTTACCTGGGATAAATGGAACATTTCATAGCTTATAAAGTTGTCGGATTGGAACTAGTGAATGGGAGACAAAAGCCTGCAGACTAGTCTGTAAGCTAAGTCAATCCAGTAGAGCGTATAGAGTGTGACCATAAGGGATTTTTCTCAAACAGAATTCACAAGAAGGAAATTAGGCAAGGCAACCAATTTTCCACTTCGGGTCCCATAACAAAAGCTTTCAAAACTGACAGCTTATACTGTATTAAATATAATATAAATTAATAAATACACACATACGATCTTATGACTAATAATATTTACTAGCATTTCAGGGTCAGATGAGAGACAATGTCTCTATGAGAAAACCTCTTGATTCTTCTTTCTCCTCCGTCAATTTTTATATGTCTGCTTACCTTTGCAATCTTTAAAGAATGTTAATGCATTTTTAAATTCAAGAAATATGTATTGAAAACCCACTGTGAGCCAGGAACTATTCCAGATGCTGGGGTTACTGCAGTGAAGGAAAAACATATATGAAAAATCCTGTTTTATGGAGTTTACATTCTAGTGTATGGAAGGAAACAAATATATATTTTAGAAAATAAAGTATATCGGATAGTGTTAAATACTAGGGAGAAAAATAAAGCAGAGATGGCGGTTATAAATTGTCAGCAGGGTATAGGGATGAGGAATAAATGCATTGGCCCCGAGGTTGAAACATTCCTAGATGCTCAAACCAAGAGCAGAATAGCTGAAACAGATAGAGCAAGGAGGAGAATAGTTAGAGGTGAATCACAGAGGCACTGGAAACCAGATCATAAAGAGGATTACCGGCCAATGTAAAGACTCAGCTTCTGAGGTAAGAAGGCATGAAAGGAAGAGGATCAAGCTAAATTAAACATTTTTACCCAAAGCAACAAGATGGGAGGAGTTGCCATTGCCTGGGATGGGGAGTATTGTTGGGGGCATCATGTTTCGGTGGAAGATAGGTGTCGGGAGTCAGATTTCACACATATAATTTTTTGAGAAGACTGCGAATAGTTGGTTGTATGAGTCTGGAACTCGGAGGAGAATATGGGAATCATGGGATAGAGATGGCACCGAAAGCCGTGGGCTTGGGTGAGATGACCAAGAGAGTGAGTGTGGAGCCCCGTGAAGTAAGCCTGAGGTACCCTAAAGTTTAAGGGTCAGGGAAAGGAAGAAGAGCATCTAGTAAAGTAGGAAGAAAATCAGCACAAAGTATAATGTCCTAGAAGCCTGCTGAAGAAAGGCTTAGGAGAATGAGGGATTCGCTCTAAGTGTTGCTAATAGATCAGGTATGAAAAATAAAAAAGATGCTGAAAGTTGACCGTTGAATTTAGCAGGATGGAGGTTGTTAGTGAACCTGACAAGAGAAATTTCATTTGAGTGATGGAAGTATAAGTCTAATTGCAGTGAGTTCAGGAGAGAATGTAGAGATGGTGACAACTCTTTTGAGAAGCTTTTCTATAAAGGAGAACTAAAAAGTGAATTGATACCTTAAAGGAAATGTGGGCATCAAAGGAAGAAATTCTGAGGATGGAAGAATTCACAGCATGTTTGTATGCTAATGAGAGTGATTCAGTGGAGAGGAGAAAATGGATGGATAATTTTAGTAAAGAACACGATAATTGCTAGAGTGACACTCTTGAGTGGATGAGAAGTAAGAAGATCTAGAGCAAACGTGAGCATGTATATTTATCTCTAGCAACAAGGAAAATTGTCAATTAGAATTGAAGTTATTGTTTATATTGACATAGACAGTAGTGGACAGAAAGAGCAGTGGTGGAATTTTGGATCTTCCATGCTTACTGCTTCTTTATTCTAAGTAAAATCAGAAACAAGGGCTTCATCTGAACGTGAGGATCAGGGAGGCATCATTGAAAAGTTGAGAAGAGGGAGAAGATTTAAAATTTTCTTCTAGAATTATGAGAGAGTGAATGGATGAAAGAAGAGGTTGGCAAACTTTTTCTCTGCAAGGACCAGATAGTAAATATTTTAGCTCTGGGCTATTTAGACTCTGTCACAATTTCTCAACTCTGCCTTACAGTGAAAGCATCTATAGACAATATATAAGCACAAATGGGTGTGGCTGTGTCCCCATGCAATATTATTTGTAAAATCAGACATTGGGCTGCATGTGGCTGATGGGGCCACCATGTGCTTACTGAAAAAAAAACACTAACGGACCATCTGAGATTAGTGGTCAAGAAAAGTAATGCCATTTAATACATGGTGTGCTTTTCTTCAACCAATTTTTCTGTGCTGAGTACATGGAAAACCTGGCTTAACTAAGGCTGAGATTTTGCAAGGTAGGAGTAATCAATAGAGGGAGGTGAAAAGGAATTGAGTGTATATACAAATAAAATATTACAATAATTAGTAGTGGAATCTAACTAGGCTCATTAAAGAAGAGGAAAGGATAGGAACAGGGTGAAAAAGTAAAAAGTTGGGAGGCTCAAAGGACTGGGATTGTAGTTACAGAAATGTTGGAATAGGCATATTAGAGGGAGCAAATTTTTAAAAGATAGGAAACATCCTTACCACAAAAAAGAAATGATAATTATATAACACGATGGGGGTGTTAGCTAATGCTATGTGGTGATCACTTTGCTATATATAAGTTGATCAAATCAACACATTGTCCACTTTAAACTTACACAATACTGTATGTCAATTACATCTCAATTAAACTGGAAACAATTAAAAGATGGGTGTTATTTGGTGAATGGGGTGGTTACACCAATATTATTGAGGAAATGCAGTTATTCATAATGCCAAGGCCAAGAAACAGTGAGAGAGGATCTCTGAGGGCAGGACAGGACCTCTAGAGTATAGGAGGTCAAGGAGTTGAAAAGCCAGGATATTAAAAGAATTATTCACAGGCATACTTAATTCGCAAAGAATCGAGAGGGGTAATTCTAGAGAATGACTGTAAGCCAGGTGATAAAATCTCCAAGAAATAATATTGTAGAATGACTGAGAAAGGATGGGTGATGGGTGGTGTGGTCTGATGGATGAAGCTTCCGTCTGTGGATGTTTTTAGGTGAAAGGGAGGAAGATGTCTGAGGGCAACAAGGAGGAGCAAGGAGGACCCTTGCACACTTGCAGATAGTGACAGGGACACGGAAGGAAAAGAAAATCCACCGACTGACAGAACTGTAGGGAAGCAGCATCCTTACAGGAGAATCAGGCCACAGAGAAAGAAGGTGAAGTTAATGATCATAAGAGAGGTTGAGAAGTAGGAGGTTTTGTTTGAATCTGACCCTCACTTAAAGGTTTTGGGGGTAGAAACTGGCAGGAGAAGGACACAGAAAAGGGGATGCCTAGAGAGAAATTTGAAATGAAACTGTGGGATTATGTGACTACTAGTGAGTGACCAAAAGAAGAATAAAAGGTATGATGAAATTAGTCCTGATGCGCAAGACAGATAGTGGTGAGGTAGTGCTTGCTGAGAGGAAGGGGGGATGGTGGTATTGCCGAGACATCCCCAAACAAGGGCAGGGCTGTGTACCTCAGTCTTGTCCAACATTTGGTTCCTAGTTCTGGTTTGCAGCTTCATTTTTGCCTTCTGGTCAAGACCTTTGAGAAATTCTACAATATGAAGAATTAGGTACTTCAATCCTCAGGAGAGATCTAATACATACAAGTCATCCCCTCCTCGCAGACCAGGGCTGGTCTCCTCCCTTGCTCTTTTTGGTTAACTCTTGGCCATGACTTCACTGTCCCCATGGAATTGTTGGCTTTTCTTGTTTTTGATAGGCAGGTAATCTTCAAGTTGAAAGCTACTGCAAATTTGCGATGACAGTACAGTTCTGAAAGCCATTTTTTTCAAGAATGAGGATTGTGCTGAGCTGCTTTTTTGTCCTGTGCTTTTATCTTCAAAGGCTTTGTAGAGTTTGTCCTGTTTCACTTTCAAAACATAAAAAAAGCATCAGTCTCTGCCCTTCAGGTTGTTCAAAGGTGAGAATACTTTTTTGTAATAAACATCGTTCTTGAATGGTAATGCTTATTGGGGCAAAATATTTCTCAAGGTAGGGGAATGAGCTCACAATATAAAAATAACCTCTTGTGTGTATAGAGCTAGGGTGACTGTGTCATTTGTCATCCAACCCAGGACACTTTTGAGGATGAAAGGGGGTGATATGAATAATTAACCTGGGATAGCAGGCACTGTATTGGTGTGCTGCTTAGCTGCTTTAACAAAGACATCCCAAAGTACAGAAGCTTAAATAACACAGAAGTTTATTTCTCTCACATAATGATTCAGAGGTAAGAGTTTGAAAGATGGAGAGTGGCCCTGTATTCTCTTATCTCAATAAGTCTAAGGGCTGATCCATCTGTAACAGTGTTGCAGAGCGCAGGAGGAGGAAGGAGAGAGTAGATGAGAGGCAAACAGAAGCTTTTTAAGAACTCAACTCAAAAATTGCACACATCACTTCACTCATGTGGAGTGGCATGTGCTGTTGGACAGAAGGGAGCCATATGACCACACCTAGCTGCATGGAAGGCTGGTCTACAGTTGGTGGACACTTATCTTAAGAGCTGATATTGTTTGAGAAATGGTTTCGACTACCTCTAACGGATCCATTTACACAGTGGTGAGATAACTTTTGTCCTAGAATACCAGTGCTGGAAGAGAGAACAGTGAACATTTTAACCAAAGTGGGCAGACTTTTTCAGTAAAACACCAGAGGATAAAATATTTTAGTTCTGACAGGCGATACGGTCTCTGTCACAACTACTTCACTCTGCTGTTGTACTGTGGAAGCAACCATAAACGATATATAAACAAATGGACGTTGCTGTGTTCCAATGAAACTTTATTTACATAAACAGGCAGCACCTGCCTTTGGCTTGTGAGTCACAGTTTACCAACTCCTCATAAAAGTCAAGCGTTTTCTATTTTTCAGATGAGAAAGCAACCCAGAGTTTGAGTCTTGCTCTCAAAAGGAAAACTTTTATTTTAGTCATACAGACACTAACTTTCCATTTTACATTCTGTCCAGACCTCTATATGCCATAGTAAGGCTCTCATTTGGTGTTGTCTATTGGGTACCTGTAGTAGAATGTAGCAATCAGTCACCTGACCAGCAAGCACATTGGCAGCTAAGGCCAAAATGCTAAGGACTACTGGGTACGTACTTGATAGATATATGCCTGCATTTACATAGAAATGATGTTATATATGCATTGAAATTTAAAATTAGTAGTATCTTTATGCTTATTTTTGCTCACTAGAACACCATAAGAACATTCCGAGCTTGGTAGGATCCATGAAATTATTCTTATTTCACTTGTAAAAGCGTTGGCATTTGAAAAAATTATTTTAAATCAACCTACCTAGGGTTACACAAGAGTATCATATCCTATGAAACCTGTTTCCTCCAAACTTCAAATTAAAGTTCACCATAATTGATGGATTTACTTGTTTGGTTTTTTTTTTCTTGGATAATAGAAACAGAATTACATTCTTAAGATTCTAAGGATGGAAGGAAATTTAGAGACCACTTGGTAAATCTTCCTCATTTTATATTTGGAGAAACGAAGTCACAGACATGCTGAAACCTGACCAAAGTTTTTGAGCTAATTAATACTAGAAGCAGGTCAGAAGTCTCACATGAGTCCTTAATTCTTTTGCCTACTTAATAATTCTTTCTGTAGTGAAAACATTGAATGACAATATCATAGTGACATCCAAGTGGCTGACTCTAGCTGTTGTTCTGTTTTGTACCCGTGGCTTCTTGAATTGGCTTCACTGAAGAGACCAACAGATACTTGTAGCATTACAAAAGAAAGAAAATGCCTTATACAATGCTTTGCAGACCTAAGTAGCACAGTTATTTCAACACTTTAAAAATCAAGTTAAAGTATACTGCCTGTTCTTAACTTGAGATATCTACCAGGAACATTCCAGTGGGGGTGAGGGGGAAATGGCTTAACATATGTTTTACATGTTTTAAAGTATAGGAATACCTTCTTTTATTGTACTTTGCTTTATTGTGTTTCACAGAAATTTCATTTTTTAAAAACTGAAGGTTTTGGCAACCCTGTGTCAAGAGAGAGTCTAACAGCACCATTTTTTTCAACAGCATTTGCTCATTTCATGTCTGTATCACATTTTAGTAATTTTCACAATGTTTAAAAAAACTTTTTCATTATTCTATTTTTTGTGGTGATCTGTGATCAGTGATCTTTGACGTTACTATTACAACTTGTTGAAGGCTCACGTGATGGTTAATTTTTTTAGAAATAAACTGATTTTTAATTAAGGTATGTACATATTTTATTAGGCAAAATGCTATTGCACACTTAGTAGACTACAGTATAGTGTAAACATAAATTTTACATGCACTGGGAAACAAAAAAATCTGTGTGACCCACTTTATTGCAACGTTCGCTTTATTATGGTAGTCTAGAACCGAACCTACGGTATCTCCGAGATATGCTGGTAGATGGCGCATGTATACACACACACAAACCGACACACATATTAATAGCTTTTACAGGCTTCTGGAATAAGTAAGTGAGGTTGTGTTTCTTCATGCTTTTGAACAGTATATTCTGTCTGATTTTGTGTCAGTTCTTTCTGACATGAATTATAAAACACAAACCATTTAAACCTTTGGATAGTACAAACCAATCAATAACATCATGCTTTGAGCCAGAAAGTTCATGCAGGGAACAGCAAGGGCCCCTTAAGAGAAAACACTATTCAGAGACCCAAGAATAGCACTACCACTTGCCAAGATAATGCTGAGATTAATCTCAAGGAGGAGTGAAAATCGCTTAACGTTTGTGCCAATGAGAAGTCTCTGCCCTCAAGTGGAGTCCATGTCTCTACAATCAAAGCCAAGATGCACATAGAGAGTGAAGTGAGAGTCTCTCCTCAAGGTTCGTGAAGATCATTTCTACCCAAATGGAGTAAGCAGAATGGCTTCCAGGAAAATCTACTGGAATTGGCTTTGACACAGGGTTCCTCTGCTTTTTGTGGGAAAGAGGCTCAGAAAAGTGAAAGACTTCCAGCCTTTCTGGAAGAGAGGAAAGCTTACACTGCTTTGTAAAGAACAGTTCAAGAAGGTAAGAGTAGGAGGAATTAAAAAACAGACCTGAAAAACAAAAATCACACTGTTAAGTAAAAGTAGTAGGATGGAGGCAGTTTGAAACCTAGGTACAAGGGAAATGAGAAGCAGGTCAAAATTAGGTGCTTAAAGATGTTAAAGAAACTGAACAAAGCCTAAAACATGCTGTGAATGGTGAAATTACACTTACTTATTATTTTCCATTTACTGGGAAGTGATCTGTATTTTCTGCATGCAAATGAATTTATTTTTCTTTTTTGTCTTTCTTTTATAACATCTTTATTGGAGTATAATTGCTTTACAATGGTGTGTTAGTTTCTGCTGTATAACAAAGTGCATCAGCTATATGTACACATATATCCACATATCCCTTTCCTCTTGCGTCTCCCTCCCACCCTCCCTATCCGACCCCTCTAGGTGGTCACAAAGCACCCAGCTGATCTCCCTGTGCTATGTGGCTGCTTCCCACTATCTATCTATTTTACATTTGGCAATATTTATAAGTCCATCCCACTCTCTCACTTCATCCCATCTTACCCTTTCCCCTCCCCATGTCCTCAACTCTATTCTCTACATCTGTGTCTTTATTCCTGTCCTGCCCCTAGGTTCATCAAAACCGTTTTTTTTGTTTTTTTTTTTTAGATTCCATATATATGTGTTAGCATACGGTATTTGTTTTTGTCTTTCTGACTTGCTTCACTCTGTACGACAGACTCTAGGTCCATCCACCTCACTACACATAGTTCAGTTTTGTTTCTTTTTATGGCTGAGTAATATTGTATTGTGTATATGTATCTTTATCCATTCATCTGTTGATGGACACTTAGGTTCCTTCCATGTCCTGGCTATTGTAAATAGTGCTGCAGTGAACATTGTGGTACATGTCTCTGTTTGAATTACGGGTTTCCCAGGGTATTTGCCCAGTAGTGGGATTGCTGGGTCATAGGGTAGTTCTATTTTTAATTTTTTAAGAAACCACCATACTGTTCTCTGCAAATGAATATTTCTGTAATATAAAATACAGTACTGTTCTCCATAGTGGCTGTGAAGTAAATGAAAAAGAGAAAAACAAATACCGTATGCTAACACATATATAGGGAATCTAAAAAAAAAAAAAAAACAAATGGTTTTGATGAACCTAGGGTCAGGACAGGAATAAAGACACAGATCTAGAGAATAGAGTTGAGGACACAGGGAGGGTAAAGGGTGAGCTGGGATGAAGTGAGAGAGTGGCATGGACATATATACCCTACCAAATGTAAAATAAATAGCTAGTGGGAAGCAGCTGCATAGTGACCACCTAGAAGGGTCGGAGGGAGACACAAGGGGGAGGGGAGATGGGGATATAAGTATACGTATAGCTGATTCACTTTGTTATATGGCAGAAACTAACACACCATCGTAAAGCAATTATACTCCAATAAAGATGTTAAAAAAAAAAATAGATGTCATATCCAAAAAAAACTTTGCCAAGACCTGTGTGAAGTAGGTATTTTCCTATGTTTTCTTCTAAGAGTTTCATAGTTTCAAGTCTTATATTTAAGTCTTTAATCCATTTTGAATTAAGTTTTGTGAGTGATGTAATAGGGGTCTAGTTTCATTCTTTTACATGTGAATATCCAATTTTCCCAGCACCATTTATTGAAGAGGCTGTCTTTTATCCATTGAGTATTTTTGGCTCCCTTGTCAAATATTAGTTGATTATATATGCTTAGGTTTATTTCTGGGCTCTAACCTCTGTTACATTGATTTTTGTGTCTGTTTTTTACCCTACTCTTTTGATGAGTATATCTTTATCGTAGTAAAGATATCCTGTTTGAAATCAGGAAATATTTTGCCTCCCACTTTGCTCTTTCTCAGGATTGTTTGGGCTACTTGGGGTCTTTCGTGTTTCCGTATATATTTTAGCACTGTTTTTTTCTATTTCTGTGAGAAATACTATTGAAATCAATTTAATTGTAACATGTCTCAGTATAGTCCTATTTGGGTTCAACCTATTTGTTACCCTTTGGGCCTCTTGAGTCTGGATATCTATTTCTCTCCCCAGGTTTGGGGAGTTTTCAGCCATTATTGTTTTAAATCTACTATCTGTCCCTTTCCTCCATCTGGAATTACCATAAAGAGAATATTATTTCTCTGCACTGTCTCATAATTCCCATAGACTTTCTTCATTCATTTTCATTCTTTGTTTTTCTTTTTCTCCTCTGACTGGATAATTTCAAATGTCCTATCTTCCAGGTCACTTCTTCTTCTGCATACTCAAGGCTGCATTGAAGCTCTCTGTTGAATTCTTCCTTTCAGTTACTGATTTCTGTGAGGTTTTTTTTTTTTATGGTTTCCATTTCTTTGTTGAGCTTCTTGTTTTGTTCATGCATGGTTTTCCTTATTTTGTTTAGTTGTCTGTCTTTGTGTTTTTGCATTTCACGTAACTTTAAGAGGATTATTCTGAATTCTTTTTTCTAATAGTTCATAGATCTCTATTCCTTAAGGATCAGTTGTTAAAGCTTTATTCGTTTCTTTTGGTGGTCTCATATTTATCTGGTTTTTCATGATCCTTGATTCCTTTTATTGGTATGTGTGCACTTGAGTAAGTTGTCTCCTCTTCCAGCCTGTGCAGGTTTGCTTTGGCAGAGACAGTGCTTCACCAGTCAGCTCACTTAGGGCTTCTGGACAAGTCTGCTAGTAAATACGGTAAGTCCCCTACATAGAAACGAGTTCCATTCTGAGAGTGTGTTCGTAAGTCCAATTTTTTCCTAAGTCCAACAGAGTTAGCCTAGGTACCCAGCTAACAAATCGGCTATATAGTACTGTACTGTAACAGGTTTATAATACTTTTCATGCACATAATGCATAAAAAATAAACAGGCACAAAAAATAAAACATTTTTAATCTTACAGTACAGTACCTTTAAAAGTACAGTAGTACAGCACAACAGCTGGCATACAAGGGCTGGCATCGAGTGAACAGGCAGGAAGAGTTACTGACTGGAGGATGGGGAGGAGGTGGGAGATGGTAGAGCTCAAAGATCGTCAGTCAGCAACAGGAGACGGAGGGCAAGCTGCAGTTTCACTCACACCTGACATTGATGGCACAGGTTCTGGTTCCTTGCTGGATTCAACTCTATCTACCATCTTGAAAAAACAATCCAGTGATGTCTGGGTAGTAGCTCTTTTTTTTCTCATCATAGATGACACAGTAGTGCTGGATTACATCCTGAACGGCTGCTGCCACCTTCGTGTACTGTTCTGTGTTTGGGTCCCGTGCCTCGAAAACTAACAGTCCCTCCTCAAATGAAGAGAGGCCCCTTGCCATTCTCTGCTATGTGAATCTCTTCGGTTCTGTGGTTACTTCTTCCTCGTGTCGCTTCACTCTCTCAATTATTTTCTGCTTTGTTTCCATCGTTATTGTTTGGCATTTCTTAGCAGAACCAGCTACATTACTGCTACTTTTACGCTTGTTTCTGGACATCCTGGGCTTGAAATAAAAATACTATACTACTGTACTCTATACAGTACTGTACAGTAAAGTACACAAAAGCACAGCCACTTGCAGAGGATGCATGCACATGACAGTGTACCCCAGACATGTGAACTAACTTATGTGATTGGACATGGGAACGCACATTCGCATCTTTGAAAGTCCGCTGCAACTTGAAGGTTCATGTGTAGGGGACTTACTGTACTTAGGCAGATGGGGCCTGCTATTAGGGTTTATTTTGGGGTGAGGTAACTGTTTGAGCTGGGGTTAGAATATGCCACTGGCTGAGATTAACTGGATAGAACTGCTGGGTTTGTTCCCTGCCCAAGGGAGGCTATAGGAGGGGCTTTGCAGTTGCATGGATTCTCTAGTCAGGAACTGGGTCCTCCACTCAGCAGTGGATGGGGCTCTAAATTACCTTTTCTGCCCTGGAAGGAGATCAGGGAAGGACCCAGAGCCAGCACAGCTCTCTGTTTGGGGATCCAAGTCAGGCAAGAGTCTGCACTAAATTCCTGGTCAGGTGAGGCCACCAGTTTTGCTCTGCAGACAGAGAAAGCCACAGGCTGTGCTCTCTGTTAGTGTCACTGTAAGCAGGGCTGTTTGATGGGCTATGCAGCTTCCCATGTACTCTGATACAGTTCCCTGGCTCACTGGTCTGATTTGGCAATAAGTAGGGCTACTAATTCATTTCCTTGCCCTGGCACAGAGGGAGTAGTTCCAAGGCCACTAAAGTTCTTTGTGGTCTTGACACGAGCCAACCCATGCCCCACGTTTCCTGACTGAACAGGGCCACTGGCTCTGCTTTGGCGCTGATCAGCTCTGTTGCCCACCTCTCAGCTCAAGAGTTGCTGGGTTATGCAGCTTCTAGGTGTTCTTGCCAGTCCTTACTGTTAGGTGGGAGCCATGCTCTGCAAAGAGTGAGGCTATGTCTCAGGGAGGGCCCACTTCAGGCAACTCCCCCAATTTTCCAGTCTTTCTGGTCAGGAGGGTCCAGGAGCCACGACCCACAGCAGGTAAGGCTCTTGTGTTTGGGCATGGGCAGATCAGGTGACAGGATGGGCACAGCTCCTCATCTGGAGACTCAAATCAGGCAGACCTGCACTATGCCAAGCTCCCTAGTCAGACTGTGCCCTGAACTTGATTCTTCAGCTGAGCAGAGCTGTGGGGGTGGGTCTACTCCTTGGGCTGTGCATGTAGGGACTTGGTCTTCTGGTTGCTGGAATCCCCTCCCTCCTTCTCCATCCCAATCAGATTCCCAGTGCTTGAACCTCACAGAATTCCCTGCAGTCCTCACAGGGAAAAGCCAGATTAGGGGCTCCCACAGAGCAACCCACAATGCTGGAGGGGGCTGTATGTCATCCCAGGGCTCTCTGTCCCCATTGCGGGAACCTTAGGCCCGGGAGAGACCTCTCAGTGTGATGCTGTGCCAGCCTGAGGGAGGGCCATTGTGGATCCACTCCTCTTACCCTTCTAATACAGTCTGTCTTAGTCTCTGTGGTGCAAAGGGGTGCTTCAGCCTCATTCTCAGTGGTGTCTTGTCGATGAAAACTTGTTCGTTTTTTTCGTGAGGGGGAGCAAAGACAGGAACAACTTGCGCTACCATCTTGGTGACATCACTCTTGTGATATTAACTTTTTTAAAAGCTAAAATATACTCTTTAGGAGAAATTTCACAGTTTGTGACAAAATTAAATGGCTATTAAATAAGTGAAATTTATAGAAAATTCAGTTGGAATTTTTACATCCAAAATCACTTCCCAAACTAAACAGGACAGATGTAAGACTTTTATATGAGTATTTCCACTCATGCAGTTCAACTTTATACAGGCAAAAGAGACTATTATTATTTCTTTGGAATAAGAAAGATTTTTATTGGGTTTACTCATGATTTTAAATTCATGTGTGCCCTTCATTCTCTGAGGGCTCAGCTTCCACCCTACTTTGCAAAAGGACGTTACTAAGTCATCACAAAGTAACTTGTTCTTTAAATACCTTCAGGGAGTTGAATATTTTATTCAGTCACTCAAATATAAGAACTGAATTTACCAGCTTTTATTGAATACTAATGCTGTTGTTGTTCAAACTTTGTGATTGTGCAAACACTTAAGCAGTTGTGAAAGACATTCAAATGATGTTTGACTATGTTCTAAATCTCTTAGCTCACTTCCCCCTCCCTCCCCAATATGGAATATGACACAAGTAGTTAAAGCTGCCATTGTCAATATTGTAGTCTAGAGAATATAATGTTTTCTGCTTAAAAGGATGCAAATGTTTTATTATTTGAAGGTTTTAAAATATAATTCTTCAAAAGATATATTTCTTAACATCACAGTGTCTAATATTTTTATTAAAGTATAGTTGATTTATATTTTATTAATTTCAGTGATACAGCATAGTGATGCAGTATTTTTCAGATTATACTCCATTAAAAGTTATTCCAAGATGTGCTTTTCCTTGTTGCTTATCTATTTTATATATAGTAGTTTATATCTCTTAATTCCATACCCCTGATTTGTCCCTCCCCCTTTCCTCTCCCCATTAGTAATCACTAATTTCTTTTCTATACCTGTGAGTCTGTTTCTGTTTTGCATATACATTTGTCTGTAATATTTTTTAGATTCCACATTTAAGTGATCTCATACAGTATTTGGCTTTGTCTCAGTTACTCAATATTATTCTCTCGGTCTATCCATGTTGCTGCAAATATATATCATATATATATATATATATATATATATATATATATATATATATATATATGTATATGCCACACCCTCTTTATCCAGTCATCTGTTGATGGGCACTTTGGTTCCTTCCATTATCTTGGCTATTGTAAATAGTGCTCACAGCGTTTAATATTAATGAAATAGATAGTTTTAAGAGCTCAGAATATAAATGAGAATTATAAATTTAGATTCATTGTAATGGTGGTAATATAAACAAATTGGCCATTCTGAGATTGACATCACAATAAAGGGTTAGAATAAGGAAACCATGTTATATCATGTGACACTGAAAGGATATTTCATTAGTTGATCATATTGTATTCTTCATCTAAAATCAGCTAGAGAGATATTGGCATGAAGAACTTTTAATTTAAAATATTTGATCTTGAAGTCTGACTACAAAAATGACTGGAAACTTTGAGTTGTAACTAACTTTTAAGCACATATACTTGGGGTAATTTCTTCCTACAAGTTTAAGTGGTGTTTCAAAACTTTACTGTTCAAAGTAATTTTTTTTTTGGTTGTCAGTTTTACTTAGTGGTAATTAAAAACATTATCTTTATAGTAATGGATTTAGCATGAAGCAGAATGCAAAATTTGAATGATTTCTCTTTAATTTTTGAATTTTATCTTATTCATTTTTTTATACAGCAGGTTCTTATTAGTCATCTCTTTTATACACATCAGTGTATACATGTCAATCCCAATTGCCCAGTTCATCCCACTTCCACCCCCACCCCCTGTTGCTTTCACCCCTTGGTGTCCATACATTTGTTCTCTACATTTGTGTCTCAATTTCTGCCCAGCAAACCAGTTCATCTGTACCATTTTTCTAGGTTCCACATATATGCCTTAATATACGATATTTGTTTTTCTCTTTCTGACTTACTACAGTCTGTATGACAGTCTCTAGATCCATTTACGTCTTTACAAATGACCCAATTTCGTTCCTTTTATGGATGAGTAATATTCCATTGTATATATGTACAACATCTTCTTTATCCATTCATCTGTCAC
Organism: Kogia breviceps; assembly: GCF_026419965.1. Taxonomy (NCBI): domain Eukaryota; kingdom Metazoa; phylum Chordata; class Mammalia; order Artiodactyla; family Physeteridae; genus Kogia; species Kogia breviceps. Next base: position 10,388,020 of record NC_081319.1, on the reverse strand, counting down.
TGGGCATTTAGGTTGCTTCCATGACCTGGCTATTGTAAATAGTGCTGCAATGAACATTGGAGTGCATGTGGCTTTTTCAATTATGGTTTTCTCTGGGTATATGCCCAGTAGTGGGATTGCTGGGTCATATGGTAATTCTATTTTTTAGTTTTTTAAGGAACCTCCATACTGTTCTCCATAGTGGCTGTATCAATTTACATTCCCACCAACAGTGCAAGAGGGTTCCCTTTTCTCCACACCCTCTCCAGCAGTTGTTGTTTCTAGATTTCCTGATGATGCCCGTTCTAACTGGGGTGAGGTGATACCTCATTGTAGTTTTGATTTGCATTTCTCTAATAATTAGTGATGTTGAGAAGCTTTTCATGTGCTTCTTGGCCATCTGTATATCTTCTTTGGAGAAAATTCAATTTAGGTCTTCTGCCCATTTTTGATTGGGTTGTTTGTTTTTTTAATATTGAGCTGTGTGAGCTGTTTATATATTTTGGAGATTAATCCTTTGACCGTTGATTCGTTTGCAAATATTGTCTCCCATTTTGAGGGTTGTCTTTTCATTTTGTTTATGGTTTCCTTTGCTGTGCAAAAGCTTTGAAGTTTCATTAAGTCCCATTTGTTTATTTTTGTTTTTATTTCCATTTCTCTAGGAGGTGGGTCAAAAAGGATCTTGCTGTGATTTATGTCAAAGAGTGTTCTTCCTATGTTTTCCTCTAAGAGTTTTATAGTGTGAGGTCTTACATTTAGGTCTCTAATCCATTTTGAGTTTATTTTTGTGTATGGTGTTAGGGAATGTTCTAATTTCATTCTTTTACATGTAGCTGTCCAGTTTTCACCACACCACTTACTGAAGAGACTATCTTTACTCCATTGTATATCCTTGCCTCCTTGGTCACAGATTAGTTGACCATAGGTGCATGAGTTTATTTCTGAGCTTTCTATCCTATTCCATTGATCTATGTTTCTGTTTTTGTGCCATTACCATATTGTCTTGATTACTGTAGCTTTGAAGTATAGTCTGAAGTCAGGGAGTCTGATTCCTCCAGCTCCATGGTTTTCCCTCAAGACCGCTTTGGCTATTTGGGGTCTTTTGTGTCTCCATACAAATTTTAAGATTTTTTCTAGTTCTGTAAAAGAATGCCATTGGTAATTTGATAGGAATTGCATTGAATCTGTAGATTGCTTTGGGTAGTATACTCATTTTCACAATATTGATTTTTCCAATCCAAGAACAGGGTATATCTCTCCATCTGTTTGTATCATCTTTAATTTCTTTCATCAGTGTCTTATAGTTTTCTGCATACAGGGCTTTCCTCTCCCTAGGCAGGTTTATTCCTAGGTATCTTATTCTTTTTGTTGCACTAGTAAATGGGGGTGTTTCCTTAATTTCTCTTTCTGAACTTTTACTGTTAGTGTATAGGAATGCAAGAGGTTTCTGTGCATTGATTTGTATCCTGCAACTTTACCAAATTCATTGATTAGCTCTAGTAGTTTTCTGGTGGCATCTTTAGCATTCTCTATGTATAGTATCATGTCATCTGTAAACAGTGACAGTTTTACTTCTTCTTTTCCAGTTTGTATTCCTCTTATTTCTTTTTCTTCTATGACTGCCGTGGCTAGGACTTCCAAAACTATGTTGAATAATAGTGGTGAGAGTGGACATCCTTGTCTTGTTCCTGATCTTAGAGGAAATGCTTTCAGTTTTTCACAACTGAGAATGATGTTTGCTGTTGGTTTGTCATGTATGGCCTTCATTATATTGAGATAGGTTCCCTATGCCCACTTTCTGGAGAGTTTTTATCATAAATGGGTGTTGAATTTTGTTAAAAGCTTTTTCTGCATCTATTGAGACGATCATATGTTTTTTCTTCTTCAATTTGTAAATATGGTGTATCACATGGATTAAGTTGCATATATTGAAGAATCCTTGTATCCCTGGAATAAATCCCACTTGATCATGGTGTATGATCCTTTCAATGTGTTGTTGGATTCTGTTTGCTAGTATTTTGTTGAGGATTTTTGCATCTATATTCATCAGTAATATTGGGGTGTAATTTTCTTTTTTTGTAGTATCTTTATCTGTTTTCAGTATCAGGATGATGGTGGCCTCATAGAATGAGTTTGGGAGTGTTCCTTGCTCCGCAATTTTTTGGAAGAGTTTGAGAAGGATGGATGTTAACGCTTCTCTAAATGTTTGATAGAATTCACCTGTGAAGCTCTGTGGTCCTGGACTTTTGTTTGTTGGAAGATTTTAAATCATAGTTTCAATTTCATTACTTGCGATTGGTCTGTTCATATATTCTATTTCTCCTGGTTCAGTCTTGGAAGGTTATAGCTTTCTAAATTTCTTCCAGGTTGTCCATTTTATTGACATAGAGTTGCTTGTAGTAGTCTCTTAGGATGCTTTGTATTTCTGTGGTGTCCGTTATAACTTCTCCTTTTTCAATTCTAATTTTATTGATTTGAGTCCTCTCCCTCTTTTTCTTGATGAGTCTGGCTAATGGTTTATCAATTTTGTTTATCTTCTCAAAGAACCAGCTTTTAGTTTTGTTGATATTTGCTATTGTTTTCTTTGTTTCTGTTTCACTTATTTCTGCTCTGATTTTTATGATTTCTTCCCTTCTGCTAACTTTGGGTTTTGTTTGTTCTTCTTCCTCTAGTTCTTTTAGGTGTAAGTTTAGATTGTTTGAGATTTTTCTTGTTTCTTGAGAGATAGGATTGTATTACTATCAACTTCCCTCTTAGAACTGCTTTTGCTGCCTCCCATAGGTTTTGGATTGTCGTGTTTTCATTGTCAATTGTCTCTAGGTAGTGTTTGATTTCCTCTTTGATTTCTTCAGTGCTCTCTTCATTATTTAGTAATATATTGTTTAGCTTCCATGTGTTTGTGTTTTTTACGTTTTTTTCCCTGTAATTCATTTCTAATCTTATAGCATTGTGGTCAGAAAAGATGCTTGATATGATTTCAGTTTTCTTAAATTTACTGAGGCTTCATTTGTGACCCAAGATATGATCTATCCTGGAGAATGTTCCGTGAGCACTTGAGAAGAAAGTGTAATCTGCTGTTTTGGGATGGAATGTCCTATAAATATCAATTAAATATATCTGTTCTATTGTTTCATTTAAAGCTTGTGTTTCGTTATTAATTTTCTGTTTGGATGATCCGTCCATTGGTGTAAGTGAGGTGTTAAAGTACCCCACTATTATTGTGTTACTGTCAATTTCCACCTTTAAAGCTGTTAGCAGTTGCCTTATGTATTGAGGTGCTCCTAAGTTGGGTGCATATATGTTTATAACTGTTAAGTCTTCTTCTTGGATTGATCCCTTGATCATTATTTAGTGTCCTTCCTTGTCTCTTGTAACATTCTTTATTTTAAAGTCGATTTTATCTGATATGAGTATTGCTACTCCAGCTTTCTTTTGATTTCCATTTGCATGGATTACCTTTTTCCTTCCCCTCACTTTCAGTCTGTATGTTTCCCTAGGTCTGAAGTGGGTCTCTTGTAGAGAGCATATATATGGGTCTTGTATTTGTATCCATTCAGTAAGCCTGTGTCTTTTGGTTGTTGCATTTAATCCATTCATGTTTAAGGTAATTATCCATATATATGTTCCTATTATCATTTTCTTAATTGTTTTGTGTTTGTTTTTGTAGGTCCTTTTCTTCTCTTGTGTTTCCCACTTAGAGAAGTTTCTTTAGTATTTGTTGAAGAGCTAGTTTGGTGGTGCTGAATTCTCTTAGCTTTTGCTTGTCTGTAAAGCTTTTGATGTCTCCCTCGAATCTGAATGAGATCCTTGCTGGGCAGAGTAATCTTGGTTGTAGGTTCTTCCCTTTCATCACTTTAAGTAGATCATGCCACTCCCTTCTGGCTTGTAGAGTTTCTGCTGAGAAATCACCTGTTAACCTGATGGGAGTTCCATTGTATGTTATTTGTCATTTTTCCCTTGCTGCTTTCAATAATTTTTCTTTGTTTTTAATTTTTGCCAATTTGATTTCTGTTTGTCTTTGTGTGTTTCTCCTTGGGTTTATCCTGTATGGGACTCTCTGCGCTTCCTGGACTTGGGTGGCTATTTCCTTTCCCATGTTAGGGATGTTTTTGACTCTAGTCTCTTCAGATATTTTCTGGGGTCCTTTCTCTGTCTCTTCTCCCTTTGGGACGCGTATAATTCAGATGTTGTTGCATTTAATGTTGTCCCAGAAGTCTCTTAGGCTGTCTTCATTTCTTTTCATTCTTTTTTCTTTATTCTGTTCTGCAGCAGTGAATTCCACCATTCTGTCTTCCTGGTTACTTACCTGTTCTTCTGCCTCAGTTATTCTGCTATTGATTCCTTCTAGTGTATTTTTCATATCAGTTATTGTATTGTTCATCTTTGTTTGTTTGTTCTTTAATTCTTCTAGATCTTTGTTGAACATATCTTGCGTCTTCTCGATCTTTGCCTCCTTTCTTTTTCCGAGGTCCTGGATCATCTTCACTGTCATTATTCTGAATTCTTTTTCTGAAAGGTTGCATATCTCCACTTCATTTAGTTGTTTTTCTGGGGTTTTATCTTGTTCCTTCATCTGGTACATTGCCCTCTGCGTCTTCATCTTGTCTATCTTTCTGTGAATGTGGTTTTTGTTCCACAGACTGCAGGATTGTAGTTCTTCTTGCTTCTGCTGTCTGCCCTCTGGTTCAAGGTAATTTTATTTAATTGCAAATAGTCTCTGTCACATGACCAGACAGGCAAAATTGTCAAGTACAGTATTGGTACCTGCCCTCCCCCATCTTATCAATAGATAGATAGGTAGAGAGATAGAGAGATACATAGATAACATAGATACACACACATCCCTATTCTTGGGCTCTATAGAGAGTGTAATCATTTAAATTAAAGTATTTTCCTTTTGTTAATCTGTCATCCTCAAATATCAACATCATTGTCCTAGTACACTAAAGATATTTTATTATCCAAATAAGCATGAACAATTAAAAGCTTTCATTTAACATATGAAATTTTAAAATCCTTTATTCAAAATAAAGAGCATATTTTTATTATTAAAAATAGCAATTGCTTAAAATATTAATCAGCTAATCATTGTTTACTTTCACTTAGAGTCTGTTTCAATTCAGCAGAGTAATACTAGAGTATATATTCAAGGAAGTTCTTTATTACTTTTTCTCTTCATCTCAGTTCTCTTTTACATTGTCAAATATGATGTCACTGAACGATAGACCTCTATCACAGTAGAGATGTAAAAATCTTCATTTATGTCTTCTTTGGACCTTAGTATAAATTACACTATAGTTAATGATTAGGATAGAGCATTGTATAGTATATAGTTAGTATAAAAATATAGCATGTGATTAGTATTTGGTCAGCTACATTATATACAATGTATGTATTTCCCTTGAATAATAACCAGTTGTAGAAAAATATAATATTTTGTTTGAAAGAAGTAAAACAGTAGTTATGTTATATTCATATGTGTATGTTGAGTTCTTTGTTTCTCTTTGTTCCCAGTCGGGAGCAGCTTTCACCTGAAAGTTTTTGGCTTAAGTGGTCAGTATTTTTCATATATACTGAATTATTTTTATACACCACTGGATATTAGATGTAAATGGCTTAGAAAACTAAAACAGTAATAACTGTACAGTCATAATTACATTGTTGTGTGAAATGTTTGTATAATATAGTCTGCATCAATAGACTGTAGTGTTTGAAATCAACTAATAGAGCTATTACTCAATTACCATATATAGAGTGTCTATCTGCCTATCATATACCTGCTAGCCTGGGCACTAAGCACCTAGAGTCAGAACACAGGAAGTAGGGAAATTAAGTCATGCTTTCCAAAAGACATGTAGCACAAGAAATAGGGTTTTATTTCACTCTTATGTTCCTTATGTAAAAAACTCAGATGTACTTGGCATAAGCTTGCTATAATGATGTGGAATTGGTTGACATAAATATATGGTAAGTATATTTTTTGACATGAGATTAAAATGTGCCTATTACCAAAGGAAACATTTTTGGCTCTCTTATCCTTTACTGCATTCTCCAATACTTCTCCTGTTGTCAAAGTTGGTTATTGCTTTGCCATGTTCTCATAATGTACATTATCTGACCATCATATATTTATGTGTTGCAGAAAAAAATATTTAAGTGGTTCTAAAGATCTATTACTAATTTTCTAGTTTGTAGGATTCTGAGTCATTTTCTTTTGTATGTGTCAGGTAATAATTATTTTAGCAGGTTAGACATGTTCACCAATTTGTAGCTTCAACTCACAGTTACATTTCAAGAAATCTCACAAATGCACTTTAAATAGTTTTCCTTTCATTGGTCCAGTGCTAAATGGGGTTCAACTTAATTGACAAGAGCTTCCATTGATTTACTTATTTTTATCATGTTCATTGTTGCATTTCAAAAATAGCAGACTTGTCTTCTTTCTGGCTTTTCATGTAACATTATATAGAATGTTTCATTGTCAGTTTTTCCCCAACCCCAAATCTTTTTTTTTCCACTTTTAATTTGAATTTAAGTAGCTAATTCTAGAACTCAACTTCATCCTTCATTTTCGTAGCATCTTTCACTTTTCTTTAAATGATTTAAACAACGCCTAATTGTAATTGTTATTTCCTGTTTGTATGCTTTTTCCATTGAATCATTTATTTATCTGTTTTCTCAAGTTTCAAAATGATTTTCTTTGAAGGAAGGTGAAACCTATCTTTTGTACAGTGGAATGAAACTCCGTCTTTTTCGTTTCTTTTTAGTGAAAGAGCTGACACATACATTTTTTTCTCCTATGTTAAGATCTTTCTTTTTAAATTTTTTAAATTTTTAACATCTTTTTTGGATTATAATTACTTTACAGTGGTGTGTTAGTTTCTGCTTTATAACAAAGTGAATCAGTTATACATATACATATATCCCCATATCTCCTTCCTCTTGAGTCTTCCTCCCACCCTCCCTATCTCACCCCTTTGCCTTTTAAAACCACAGCCCAGTCTCTAGAAAGAGTAATAATAGGGGAGATAGAAAACTAATTACTGCACTTGATAATGTTAGGCAAGTAAGAGACTGTCAGGTAAAAGAGTGCTTTATCTTTTAAGAGTTTGTTTTTTGTTTTTTAATGAAGAAAGACTATTAAACAAGTTTCCTTTCTCCCCCAGTGCTTTCTGATTGTTGCATGTTTTTCTGTGGGTGATGTTAGAGTTCTTTTTTCCTGATCAACTTCAAGAAATTTTCTTCACCCTGCTCCTTTACAGGTGTTCTTATCTGGTAATGCTGACCATCGACTTACAAGATACCTATGGGCTGCACATACCTTTGTCTTCATTTTGGCTATGTTTTAGTATTATTACTTGTTCAAGGTATTCTGTTTTTAAAGCTGGTTTCTTATATAATGAAATTGCACAAAATTACTGTCTCCAAGAAATAACATTTTCTTCCACTGAGCACAAAAACATCTTTGCACACATCTTTGATGTTTCCATTCAGTTCTTTCAAGAGGAACTAATGTTGATGACTTCCAGTATTTTAGCATCAAACTGCTTCTGTAGCTTTGGGCGTTAAAGGTTTTTTTTGAATTTTTATTTTGTTAGTTTTTTGGCTTTTTTTTTTTTAAATCCATGTTGTTGCATCTACTTCCTACGAGTTGAACCTGATTTTTTCCAATTCATTCATAAGGCTGCAGACATAGCATATTCTTTGTCATCATGGAAAAACTCTGCAGCTCTGGAGATGTTCAGTCAACACTGTGTGACAATTCTAGCAACATACTTCCTTTCTTCCCTTCCTAAGCTCTTAATTCATATTTATTCTTCAGTGCATGCTAGGTGCTATGTCTCATGAAAAGGATGTAGATCTTGAAAGGAATGTAAAAGACTGTCCATTTCCTTAAAGAAATGCACAGTTCCGTTGGGGGGATAAGGTGCCACCTTATTTAAAGGAATTTTTGACAAAAATCAGAGAAGACTTCCTTTTCCTTGGCAGGCCTCAAATCCAATATGTCCCTTAGATGAGTCCGTGGGTGATAGTTAAGAATGCTCAAACATTCAGTAAGGATTTTCAGAAGATTTTTTGCAAATCACTCAATGATCAGCTATTATCCTTTATTGGTGAGGCCTCTTTCTCTCTTTCAAGTGTTTAAATGTACAATTCAAAGTAGAGATCCTTCCCACACGAACTCAAAACAAATAGCACATGAGGACAATTTTATTTATATGTAGATATGCTAGTTAATTTTATGTGTCAATTTGGCTGCACCACGGTGTCCAGATACTTGGCTAAACATTGTATCTGGTCGTGTAGGTAAACGTGTTTCCAGATGAGATAGAAGAGATGGACTGATTAAATCAGATTACCGTCCCCAAAGAGGGTAGACCTCAACCAATCCACTGAAGCCCTGGATAGAAAAAAAAAAAAGCAGAGAAAGGGAGAATTCACTATCTCTGCCTGACTTCTTGCGATGAGACATCAATGTGCTTCTGCCCTCAGATTGGAATGTACACCGTTGGCTCTCCTGGATCTCTAATTTGTGGAGGGACAATCCTGGGACTTCTAGCCTCCATCATTCTGTGAGCCAGTGTCTTATAATAAGTATTTTTAAATGTATACATATATATCCCATATTGTTTCTGTTTCTCTGGAGAACCCTGATTAGTACAGTAGAAATACCAAAAATATAGTTTTTACATTTATGTAGAGAATATACATACATATTATTCCTCACAATTTTATTTACACATCAAATATATATAAACATTTTATTTATAGACTATATGACATATTCTATGGTTAATATATAGAGCAAATGCATGTTTGATATTTACATAAGTATAATTATAAATATGCTCTGTATTTGTAGAATAAAAATATTCTATTTTTGTAGACTATTTGAATATCATATTTATAGAGCATAAGAACATATGAGTGAACTATATATATTAATATATGTATAAAACATGCACACATATTCTAAACTCAGTGTTTTCCAAATTTTTCTGAAGATAAAAATTACTTAAAGTCATTTTTTAAAAAACATAAAAACACATTCCTGGATTCCAGTACATACATACTAAATCATAATTTCCAGAAATAAGTCCTAGTGATCTTCATATTTAATAATTACCCATGATGATTTTTATTAGAGATTGACAGCCAATATACTCTAGTACTCTAGTTGACACAGCTTGGTTTGCCATTTTCAAGCACTTTGCCAGACGGCTACCACCCAGCTTTCCACACTAATCTCCTATGACTCTCCTCATCTTTTTTGTAGCCACATAGCACAAGACCCCAACAGTATCCATGCTTTCAAGTCTTTCCACTTGATATTTCCTCTTCTTAGAATAGCCTCCCCTTTCTCTTTCTTCACCAATCAAATTCCTCACAATCTTTTAGACTCCACTAAAATATCTGCCTCTCTGGGAGACTTCCTTGAGCCTACAGTACAGAGTTTATGTTAATAAAAATAGTCAATGGACTTCCCTGGTGGCACAGTGGTTGAGAGTTCGCCTGACGATGCAGGGGACGCGGGTTCGTGCCCCGGTCCGGGAGGATCCCACGTGCTGCGGAGCGGCTGGGACCGTGAGCCATGGCCGCTGAGCCTGCGCTTCCGGAGCCTTTGCTCCACAACGGGAGAGGCCACAACAGTGAGAGGCCCGCGTACCGCAAAAAAAGTCAATAACTTTTTAATTTGCTTTCATGGACTACATACCTAGCAAAATACTTTACTCACATTTCCTCATTAAGCTGCTTATGACCTCTATGCCTAGGTGTCCTTATTGTCCCTATTTTGCAAAGGGGGATAACGAGGCTTAGAGTAATTAGTTTACCAAGTTCACAGAGCTATAATGACAGACGAAGGATTCAAACTCAGGTCTAAGAGATGCTGGAGTATGTGCTCTTAACTCCCCACTTTGGGATGTTGTGAGACAGTAACTCAAATTTTGAAGAATGAGAGAGACATGTTGATGTCATTATTGACCAAAACTCATTTATTCACTCAATGTCTGATAAACTTATGTCAGAGAACAAATATTATTCGTATATCAATACATTGTTTGCACATTATCTGGAGAGAAAATGAAAGACTTTGTTCTATGCTTGCTCTGATACTATACTGTGACCTAAAATGAGAATTACGAGGTGGAAACTGTCTCGTAGTTTAAATGTTGAGCATTTGATGCTGCTGTCACTGCTGTAGTGTTAGGACTGTTCATCCTGAAACTAGTGAGACGTGTATCTAAATTCTACCTGTGCCACTCATTGCTTGTTTCAGACTCTGACCAAGACAGTTAAAGTCTACCAAGTTCATTTCTATTCATCTGTATAATGGAATTAATCATTTATAATTAAGATTGATTAATTTTTGTATTTTTTTTAATTTTGGGAATTAAAAAATATATACATAATTAAAGAGAAAGATCTTATATATGGTTATCTACCCATGACCCAGTTTAAACAATGATCAATTCATTGTTAATTTTGTTTCTTTATATCTTTACAATTAGGATTGGTTGAGGATTAGATTAAATAATTTTCTTAAGCGCAGTGCCTGGCACATGATAGGTGCATAATCAATTTGAATTAATTTTATTTTACAGGGATGAACATTGAGTAATATTTCATGGTCCATTTTTCAAACCCGTTTTCCATTTCCAGTCCAAAAAATTCACTTTGAAAACTGGAGAGGAGGAGTAGAAAGTAAAGTTTGGGTGTTTTCTGCTGTTTTTCTCCCTTTTAGTCAGACGCCAGAGACAGAACAAGCTCAGGTACCCCACGTACAAGTGGCTTAAACTAAACAAAACCCATCTATCAGAACTACAGGATTTTTCATATGGGTTTCCCATGTGTCCTCTTTCCATGAGTTTCTGCTCTTTGTCCTCAGTTTCTCTTCCAGCACTCATGGTGCTCCATACTTGGCTACTGCCCTCTTCTCCTCACACGCCTGGTATAACCTCTAGCTCTTCTTACTGCTCCTCAGGACCTCTCTATGCAGTTGGTATCTATTTTTTTTCTGCACCTCTATTGTGCCCTGACCTATAATGCCCTTGCAACCTGTGGTTTGATTTTACTTTTTTCCTTATTTTCTCATTATAAATTGGACCCAAATCTCCAACAAAATCTTTCCAGCTATTTTTCATTTTCTCATCTGCTTTCTTGGTAAACCAGTACTGACAGCCCTACATGAGAAACTGTCCCTTCTCTTAAACACAATTTCCTTTTTGTCTCTTATATATACGGTTCATGTTTGTAATGCACCAAATGTTATAGAGTCAAACAGACAGAAGAAGCCATTTTTGTGAGTGGGTGCCAGAAGCATTATGCTTGTACATGCATAGTGGATGTCCAAAGAGCATGCCAAGAGTTACTGAATCAGGACATGAAATTACTAAAAGGTGGAAAAAAAAGTAATTTAACTGCACTTAACCTTCTTTCCTGTATTATTATATTTCTCTAGTTCATAAAGTGTTGGAATACATTTTATATACACACTCTGAGTATTGAAAAAGTCTCAAAACAGTGTCTCACACAGTAGCGTGATGATGTTCTGTCCTTTTTGCACTCACATTTCTTATGCAATTATGTCTATTTTAGCTATTTATATAAAGAAATAACAAATGTGAATGAACCCTAGGCAAAATTTTGCAATAGGCTTTATCATCAACCTCTAACCACTCCTAACTCCTCTACATCCCCCAATTTTACCCCATTTGAGACACTAAGCATTCATAAAGATTTCAGCATATTTGAGTTATTTATCATCTTACCTCCAAACCCATCAAAACCTGAAATCAGAATAGACCTGATATCAGAACCTTAGCTTTGGAATCAGTTAACGTCTGACTACACCAGGCCCTGGCCATTGCTATTAGTATAACCCATACTAATTTATTTATTCCCCACTATTTAACTTATTTAACATCACTTATCATTTTCTTTTCCTTCTCTATAAATGGGCATAATATTGGTACCTGTTTCTCATAAACTGTTGTGAGGACTACATAAAATGTTATATTAGAAGTGCCAGGGCTTCCCTGGTGGTGCAGTGGTTAAGAATCCGCTTGCCAATGCAGGAGACACGGGTATAAGCCTTGATCCCAGAAGATCCCACATGCCACAGAGTGACTAAGCCCTGAGCCACAACTCCTGAAGCCCGTGCGCTTAGAGCCTGTGCTCCACTACAAAGAGAAGCCACCGCAATGAGAAGTCCGCGCACCGCAACAAAGGGTAGCCCCCGCTCACAGCAACTAGAGAAAACCCAGGCACAGCAATGAAGACCCAATGCAGCCAAAAATAAATAAAATAAATAATTTTTTTTTTTAAGTGCCAGATTATATGCAAAATGCAAGACACTGGGATGCGGGGGTTGATTCTCAACCAGACTCTTTCTTCTCCCAGAATATATATATATATACTTATAGTATATAATATGTATATATGCATAACTACACATTTGCATATATGTGCATATTCATATACACACAAATATACATACATATGTATGAATATAGTGTGTATACTGTATTTACATAGCATATGGTGTATATATACATATATATGAGTATATTTACTACACATACATATACATATATCTTGCTATGTTAGAATAAAAAGGTTTGGCATTTCCCCTGACAAAGATATTGACTGGGCATTCTGTCGATGGGACTTTTTTTGATGTTGTTTTTGGAAGAGATCAGAACTGTTTCCAGTATCCACAAAAGCACACCTTATAAAGCTTTCCTCACTTCTGCTATAAAGGAAGCTGTCTCTATTGTGTTATTGTCACACTTAATTTGTTTCTTCAAAGTCAAAGTGATATTTTAAGAGTGAGTGAGAAAAACTACTGCCTTTACAAGGATAATCATGGAACGGAGGAAGGTTTTAAAAACAGGTGTGTGGGAATATTTCTATCATCATGTGAGTTTATTTTTAAAAATATTAAGTATATCACCTATAAAACTTCTCTTATCTGGACACTTGCACTCAGAAATCGGATTTTGAGATTTCCTAAGCTGTTTCAATAACTTTACATGAACAGTTTTAAAGGAATTGATCACTTTGATCAAACTGGAGAAAATACACCGTCTGACTCTTTTGAAAATGCAGCTGGCAGAGAGCTGGGAGATGGAATTCACCGACCTAGTTTTAATGCAAGCCTTACATCAGTTGGTGGTTGACGTTGGAAAATGCGTTCCATGATTTAGTGAGACAGTCAGCAAAGCCCCTTCCAGCCGTGGACGGGTGCATCTTCCTAAGGTTCTGAAAGTCATTACCAGCAAGTACTAGACCACAGTGAATCTGAACCAGGGCTTCTCAAAACTTTATGAGACAGTGTTAGAGCAAGACTTAAGAAAAAATGAGAAGCACATACAATTCAACTGCTGTCACTGAAAGTGCTATTATTAACAAAATGTCATAAATAACAGCTTAGTGAGAAAAATTACTTTATGTATTGTTAATAAATGTAACAGTATTTAAAATACTCCGTTCTTTATTTCTCCACTATTAACCACTATTTTTATTTAGTTATGTTTAATAAATGTTAGTATGTTAGTACATTTGTCTATTTATACATAGATGAATATGTATAAATGCACATATCTACTCAAACATTTTTATGATGATCGGTTTGAAAAAACAAAAATGTTTCAAAACCTCTTGACACGGGCACTACAGATATTGTTGTCATGGTTACATCAAGACAATTTATGACTTCCTTTGCAGGAGAGACAGACTGATGGTTGAGTGAGGGAGTATGCATTTGTGTTCTTATGGCTACAGTGTAAGTCTGTCCTCCCTCCCTCCCTCCCTCTCTTCCTCTCCCTCTGCATTATTTTCCCAGGGCTGCTACAAAAAAGTACCACAGGCAGGGCACCTTAAAACAACAGGGATTTATTCTCTGACAATTTTGGAGGCCAGAAGTCTGAAATTAAGGTGTCCGTAAGGCCACGTTCCCTCTGGTGGCTGCAGGGGAGTATACTTCGTTGCCTCTTCCTAGCTTCTGGTGACTCCTGGCATTTCTTGGCTTGTTACTGTATCACTCCAATCTCTGCCTCCATCATCACATGGCCTTCTTCTCTGTATGCCTCTGTATCCAATTAATTAGATTTAGGGCCCACCCTAATAAGGTATGACCTATTCTTAAGTTATTTACATCTGCAAAGACCCTATTTCCAAATAAGGTCCAATTCACAGGTACTGGGGGTTAATACATGAACATGTCTTTGGGAGGAGCACAATTCAACCCACCGTATCCTTTCTCTTCCAATCATTCCTTACCTCTCCACTGTCCCCCATCATCGTCTTACTTTTATCTAATACCATAGGGGCTGTTGAATTTTCTGGGATTTCTCTGTGTGCAGAGAGGCCTTGGACAGACCAACAAGGCAGAGAGTTCCCACTTGGGAGAGGGATTGGTCTAGAGCAGGCCATGGAAGGATTATATGGGTCACAGTCGTTCTGGGTACATGCAGAGGGGAATAGGGTTGACTACATCAGCCACGATCAAATGCATCCTTTGAATCTGGTGTCTTGAAGTTTCTACCATCCATCTCAGCCTATTAAATAGAAGTGTTCCAAAACAAACTTATTTACAAATCAGAAGTAGACTCACAGACATAGAAAGCAAGCTTATGGTTACCAAAGGGAAAAGGGCAGGGAGGAATTACTTAGGAGTTTGGGATTAAAATATACAAACTACTATATATAAAATAGAGAACCAACGAGGACCTACTCTATAGCAGTGGGAACTATGTTCAGTATCTTGTAATAAACTATAAGGGCAAAGAATCTGAAAAAGAATAGATATATATGTATGTAAAACTGAATCACTTTGCTGTACACCTGAAACTAACACAACATTGTAAATCAATTATACTTCAATTAAAAAAAAGAAGTATTCCCATTTTCACTGGTAGTCTGAAGACAGGTTTTCTTTTGGTTTAACAACATTTTCATGCACTCTAGTAATCCAGTACTTACTGTGCAGTCCCAAATACAGGCTGGGTATAGATACTGCATAGAAATGTGTGCCTTAATTATTACAGTTAAGTTGATGAGTTTTATTTTTCAACTTCTGCAGTCCTTGTGCTAAATTTTTTAACTTTTCCATCATTTTTCTTTCTCTCGTGACTAGGTTCTTGTTGCTCATTCTAGCACTATATTTCATTTCTGTCTTTCATGATTCTTATGTCTCCCCGTCTTTTAAACAGTACTTGCCCCTCCCATTTCCACTTTCTGTCTTATCTCTCTAATTCATTTCTTTCCATTATGTGAGATCTATGTAGCCTAGTACCATTGTCAGTTTATCTCATTTACTTTTTTCCCTCCATTGATGCCCAGTCATTGTCATGTTTTATGCTTTGTTTCAACTGATACCTTACACGTGAGCATTTCAGTAATACTAAATTCACTTGTAGATTATCTCTCCTGAGTAGGCCCAGGGAAAATTGCTTCTTTGTCCTCCTTATCTTTGAGACTACCTCTTTATTAATGACAGTCTTAATAACTGAGCCTCCTGGCCCAAAGAGATAATTTGAGAGAACCAATAGGTGCCAGACATTTGGTTTTATGAAAGGCAGAAATCGTTTCCCATGGGAGAACGTAGAGTTCTTTCAGTAGAAAATAGGGTGCAATTTTACTTCCCAGTGATAAAGGACATGTCTGTTATTCAAACCAATTGTCATTCAAGCTGTGACAGATTCTACCTCCTGTATTGTAATAAGGTTCAGTTTTTCGCAAAACCCTCGCTCCTTCACACATTTTTTTCCCTGAGAGTTCTTTCATGAGAGAGAAATATACTTTTAAGATTAGTATACATAAGATAAATTTCTTGGAGGTGTCTTAAATATATTTCTCTGTATCTTCAACCTTTGAATCAGAAGCATAAATGTTAACTTATTTTTCTAGCCTTCACCTTCTTTATTTTTTGCCCAGTTGCTCCAGAAAGGGTTGCTACCTGTTTTACTTTAAAAGTCTCAATTCCCTGTTTTACCTTGCCTTCTTCTAGGGAGTAATCTGGTTGCTGAAATACTCTTGCAGTTATTTCTGGTGCCTTATTCCCCAGCTTACTTGATGCTTTTAGTCCTCTACTGCTTTCTTTACTTACCTCTATAATGCTCATAGTTTTTCTGTCTACCTCCTTTCTACTTGGCATATTTCCTTGGAGTGTAACTAAAAAGCATGCTTTGATTTTTAAAACCATTGCTCTGTTTGCCACATGTAGCCATTCTTTTACTGACTGGCATAAAGCCAATCTCTGCTAAGGTTTTATAGTTTGAGTTCAGCAACAGGAATGCTTTCCAATATCTGGTGTTTCCCAAGTCCTCATGTAGTTGTTCGGCTTCATCTCAAGGACTTTGCTATTTCCCTTGTCTTCACAATGGCCTGCCCTGAGCTTGCTTAAACACTGCGAACTCTGCATGATATATGGTGGTGAGCACATTTTTTTCAGTGTTTCTGCTTTGCCTTAAAAACCTTATTTTTTTCCTTTTCTCCAAAACATGTGCTTTCGTGTATTTGGTGTTTCCACCAGTCAGTAGCATTATAATAATAAGGAAGTGATAAACTGAGGTCTTTACAGCCTGGCAGACCTGGATGTGAACACTAGTTTTTGCCACTGATTGATTGGGTCACCTTCAGGAGTTAATTAACTGCTCTTATCCTTAGATTCTTCACCTGTGAAATGGGAATAATAATAGTGTCTCAATCATAGGATTAGTTGGAGGATTATATATGACAGTGTTTGTGACTATGCCTGACATGTGAGGAGTGTTCAATAAATGTTGCCTATAATTTTTTACAAGTAAATCTGGAGATGTCTCTATTATCTCACAGTTTCTATTTCTCTAAACAAATTAAACATACTCTCATATCAATGTATTCCTTTGCCCCATCTTATCTACATAGGCTTTTAAAGACTTGATAGTTTCCTCTTACCTAAACATGTGTGTGTATGTATTTCTACTGTTCATAAGTAGATCTTTTTGTAATGTTTTACCAGTGTTTCTTTTTTTATAAAATTTTTGAAAAATACAAAAGAAAAAATAAAAGCACCCATAATTTTTTCACGTATCTGTATCTACACATGATTTATATGTGTGTATGCATGCAAAAGGCATATGCATGCATATACGTGTGTATACATATATGTATGTACATAATTATTTTACATTTATATAAAAGGGTATTATCACCCTACAACTCTACTATCCCTCCAATGACATTACCACAAGAAAAAACTATTTTTTTCACAATTAGATGTTAGTATGGCCAGTCATTTTGTTATGCTTATAGGTACGGTTGCCCCTTGGTATCTGTTGGGGGGATTGGTTCTAGGACCCTCACAGATACCAAAGTCTCCAGGTGCTCTAGTGTCTTAGCATAGTATTTGCATATAACTTAGGCACATCCTCCCCTATATTTTAAATCACCACTAGATTATTTATAATATCTAATGCTATGTAAATACTTGCCAGTGTGTGGCAAATTTAAGTATTGCTTTTTGAAACTTTCTGATATTAAAAAAAATTTTTTTTTTAATTCTTCATTCGCATTTGGTTGAATCTGCAGATCAAACCCTGCAGACATGGAGGATCAACTGCATATATTATTTGCACTTTTGTTTTAAAAATATATTTTAAATATTCATCCTTTATATTAGTAATTAATGCCTTTTCCTTAGGCAATTTTTCCCTTCTTTTTTGCTTCATATTGATGCTACTTTCCTGTAGGCCTTAAATAAGTAACTGCTAATAGTAAAAAATCATTATACGAGGCATTTACATTTCATTTTAGAGTTTCCAAAATGGTTTTCACATGTGCTATGTAGTGCTCACTGCAATGCTGTGAAATGGGAAATACTATCCCTATTTAACAGGTGAAAGTATTGCAAGTCACAGCGGTTAAGTAGTAGAAAAAATGTGACTCCCAAATTACACTGTGAGCCTCTGGACCTCAAATCCCAGGCACATTTTTGAGGGAAGTGCGTAGCCATGCTCAACTATCGGTTTTATGTTTTTCCACCATCTCCTACAGCCTGCTATGAGACTAACATGGAATCTTTTTTTCACCTATGTCACTTTATATTGAAATTTGTGTTTGTTCAATTTTCAGGGTCTTTCTGATACTTCTCTGTCTTTTCCAAATTACTTTCTATCATAGCCATGATGTGCTCTGAAACAAGTGCAATATCTCATTTTCTTAGATGCAAAAGTATCTGTATTTTCTCTGGGGTTCATTTACATTGTTCCCATTTTTCAGATGTAATAGAGGAATCGAGAGCAGGCAGTAAAATAGTGTAGCAGTTAAAATTACAAGCTCTGGAATTCCACTGCCTGAGTTCAAATCACAATTCTGAGACTTCTTAGCTGTGTAACTTTTGTCTAATCCTCAATTTCCCTGTGTGTAAAATGAAAATGGTAATACCACATCCTGTAATTGTAGAAATGATTAAGGACTCAAGATTTTACAGCATTTAATGGTTTTAAATATTAATATTAAAACATTAATAGTACTTGGCGCATAATGAGTGCTAAGAAAATGCTAACCAATATTACTATTATGCTAAAAATAGGGCATAAGGTAATCAGATAGCTTTCCCAGATAGTATTAAAGATCCTGCCCAAACCAATGTGCTTTTCACTGAACAGTTTTGTGTTAGCTATCTTACAGTGACTAATGATAGTTCTGCATAGAGTGAATGTCAAAACTTTTACTGCATTCTTCTAGTGTTCCTATAACTGTAAATGAATTGATAAGTCTGTATGCAGATATTTGAATATAACAAATCATAGCTATACTAATATCATCAATTCATATACTATATAAAGCCTATATATATTATTTATGCAGCAACATTTATTATTATGATTGTTATGCTCTTTTAGAATGTTTGATAAAGCAAATTTTGATAGACAAGTGATACTATTGCATCGTAATGTTGACATTTTTAGGATAATGAAAATATATAGCTAGTGGCATGGGTCTGTGAAAAGAGCAGGGGGCTAGTAGATGCTGGGGTTATAACTCTATCTGCCTCTAAGTGTGTGATAAATTTAATACAGAGGTTAAATGTTTAGAGCTGTTCTTTACCTCTTAACATGGCGGGTCTGGGTAGGTTATCTCCAAAACCACTGTCAGCTATGACATTTTAGAGTATTTCTGAATAATATAGAACCTAGTAATTAAGATTATTAATAAGTGTGATGTGGACTGTGGAAGTGTTGACTTAAAATTCTGAACCTAAGTGGCACAGGGACTAGAAGAGGTCCACTCCTGGGGAAGATATATGTCTACATGATTTGACACGCTAGCATCTAGCATTACCAGCCCTAACACCCCACTTAAAACTCTGAAGTACTTCTCCACTGTTCTTAAAAAGAAAAATCCAGAGTTCCTAAAACTTCTAGGCAGCATAACCTGGACCCAACAAGACAGCCAGTCTTATCTCTACCAACTTGCCATGTTTATGCTCAAGTACACAGAGCTCCTTTCTACTCTGGATTCTTGCTAATGCTCTTCACTTTTCTTGGAATTCCCCTCTCCTCTTTGACCCACTCCTGCCACTAACTTAACCTTTAAGCATTAGTTTAAATATAGGTCACAGACTTCTGTGGTTAGCAACACAATGTTTTATGCATTAGAGACAAGATTACCCAGAAAGAATCCAGTTTCAATCATCTCTTTTAAAATGAGGATCTGGCAACATTTCTGTCCATGTTTGTACATGGCAGCTGGAGTCATTAGCTGATGAATAACACTTTAAATGGATTCTGAGACTTGAGGACCCATATAAATATGTTCCTATGCACTTGGAACCCAGCTTCACTCAGGCATAGCACTTATTTGTTCATGTAGGGTGATGAGGTGGCAATCTCTAGCTAAATTTTTGCTTCCTCAAAAAATATCTTTTCTTGCATCCTTGGAATAGGTACCTCCCAATTATACCTTCCACAGCACCCTGTAATAAACATCTTTCAACATATTTAGCATAATTGCAAATGATTCACTTTTTGCAGGAATGTAATTGTTTTAATGTATATGTCCCCCCACTAGATTGCAAGTTTTATAAGGGCCATGAATGTCTGTCTTGTCCACCACTCTATGTTTGTACCAAACTTTTTGCCTGGTCTAGGTTGTGTTCTTGCCAACAACGTTTGAGTGCCCAGTATAAGCCAGACAGTGATCTAGTGTCTCAATAGCTAGCTGATGAATGATTGACTACATTGACAGTGCAGCATAGAACCCTTAGATGGCAGCCCTAGGAGTAAAGAGGCAAATTTAGGTGCAATTAAAAAGGTGCAATTTAGGTGGTTTAAAAAAATACAGCACCACGGAAGGAATGATCAATCTCATTAACAAGTGTGGTTTAGCTGTTGGGAGCCACGTTCTTTGCTGTCTGCTCCTGTTAGAGATCTGTTTTCATGGTTGCATTGTTGAATAGTGTTGCAGTTTTTTTGTTTTTTTTTTTTTGCGTTATTTGGGCCTCTCACTGTTGTGGCCTCTCCCGTTGCGGAGCACAGGCTCCGGACGCGCAGGCTCAGCGGCCATGGCTCACGGGCCCAGCCACTCCGCGGCATGTGGGATCCTCCCGGACCGGGGCACGAACCCGTGTCCCCTGCATCGGCAGGCGGACTCTCAACCACTGCGCCACCAGGGAAGCCCAGTGTTGTAGTCTTTTAAGGAGAATATAAGAGTTACAAGTAATCTGGCATTAATCACAAATTTTTCTCTAGTCTAAATTTAGAGCATTTTTTTTGAGGAACATATAGGTATGTTAACAGATATTCCCAGAGAAACACACCCACCTCCCTAACAGGATATTTCTGTTTTTAACAGCTTGGATACCCAGCTAATTCCTTCCAGGAGCTAAAAATAATCTATTGCAATAGCTAGAGAAAATCTAGAGGACAATCAGGTGAAATATGCACAGGGTTCCTCAGTCCCTTCTTTTGGAGTAAAATGCAAGGAAAATGAGAAGAAAGTGATGGTCAGAGGTCTGTGACAGATACTCACTATGCCTTGGGGATTATGGGCAGGAAAAGCATGATCATTGGAATTCACAAGTTTAAGGTTAAAATACGCTTTAGCTATTCACACACTTGTTACCCCATATTCATTACTGAAGGCACTAAAATAACTTTTTTGGGTGTCATTGCCTTTCTCTCTCCAACTATAGTTAATTTTACTTAGTGGTTGTTTTCTATGTGTCCGACATAGTCCTGCATGCATTTTCATTATTTAATTGTAGAACCATACTGCAGTGGACAGCATTATGCCCATTTTACAGATGAAGCAATAAGGCCCTGATGAGGTCTGCCTGGAGAGGAGTTGAAGTTTGATCCCAGATCTTTCTCAAAACTAAGGCAGGTACTCCTAGCGCCTATTCTCTACAGCCTCCAAAATCCATTTTAGTAGAGGTACTTGAAGTAAAGGAAAAAGGGGTAAGAAGATAAATTTAGGATTTACTCTTCACCCAGTGCCACGTAAGTCTGTCTGCACACCATTCTTGTTTGCTCGTAGAATATAAAGAGTTGGTTTTTTTTTTTCACGGTCCTTTAATCTATATCAGTAAACAATATTAAAGCTTCTAGATTTATCAAGTTGTACTTCTCTTTTGGTAACCATGATACCATTTCATGTACAAACATTTTTTTAATTAAATGAAGATAATAGTGACCACAAAGCTGGGATATTTATGTAAAAGCCTTACAGTTTGTTTTTTTTTTTTTCCTGTAGAGAAGGGGTTCTTATTTTGGCACATGGCATCAACCTGAAGTTGATCACTTAATCTTATTTCTGAAACCACTTGTATTCAGTGCTACCATTACCTTTGTGAAAGAGACTGAGCATAGTAACTGGAAGTGGGCAGAAAAGGGGCTTTAGGGTCCTAGGAATGTTCTGTGTGTGAATCTGAATGATGATTACATGTGTTTTCATTTTTTGATAATTCCTTGAGCTGTCTCATTATGAGCTATAACTCTTATCTATAGATTATATTAATTAATTAAAAGTTAATTTTAAAAATTAATTGAAAAAAAAGTTTGAATATCTACTACATACCCAGTCCTAGGAATATATCCATTACGAAATCAGGCAGATTTTGACATTGAGGATACAGCAGTACAAAAGGAGACAAATTCAAGGCCAATGCTTCCTTTCCACAGAGATATACTTTGATAAGGTCAGGTACTTTACTTCTCCCACACCCTTATCTGAAATCAAACTAAATAATATTTTATCATTGTGAAAAATCTAATTTAATTGAATTCCTAAAATTAGCTCCATAATCTACATAGTATCCAGTACTTTATTATACTCATGTCCTTTTTATGATTTAAATTGATGCACAGAAAAGAAAACTAGCTTGTAAGAAGTAGAATTTTAAATATTTATTATGAATATACTGTCTGGTGTATGACAAAACAAAAATTTATATATGTTATCCATGGTAGCTGTGATACGGTAAAAGAAATTAAAAATTAGTCAAAAGTTTAAAGTGAAGTTTTGATTTAATAAACAGACCTAAATACATTAGTTTTCATATTCTCTGTTTAAAATTGTGATATTCTGAAAAGGAAATTAAATTCTATTGCTCTAAATTATAGAAAATAACTGGTGTATAAATATTTGTTCAATCACACCTTATATTTAGAAAAGATTTGTTGAACTTAACATTTCACTGTAATGCTCAGTTTCTAACCTCTTAAATATTAATTCTCATAACATAAATGTAGTCTCAAAGAAAGTAATTGTGGATCTTTTCTACCTTAATAAATTGGCTGTTGGGTTTGTTAGTGTTCCATCAGACAATCTCATTTAGCATGGTAAATTCCTATGGGTTTAGGTCTCTTCAGTCTCTGAATTTACATATCCCTATGTGTTGATGGATGATATTTCTATCTTTCCTAAATAACTATGAGATTCTTCAAGTCCAGAAGCAAATTTTATATGTGTAATATTCAGACAGTTTAGCAAAGTTCTAGGCACTTGTAAATTCGTGAATATTTATTGATTGGATTTCCTTTAGTATGGCAGGAATTCTGTATTATAGCTTTAGCTAAATTGATTAATAGCTTCTTATATATCAAGGTTCTGTGCTGGGTTATATCTCTCTTCCTGACTTTATAATATCCAGACATATCCCCTTCAAGTATGTAGTTGTATGTCTGTGGTAATCCATCTAGCCCTTAGTTTTATTTTTTGGCGGCTCCATGAAGCTTGTGGGATCTCAGTTCCCCGACCAGGGATTGAACCCGGGCCCTCGGCAGTGAGAGCGCTGGACCACCAGGGAATTCCCCCATCTAGCCCTTATGCCATATTGCTTCCCCTAATCTTCCTGCCGAAATTGGTTACAGATAATTCCTTGTCCCAGACTTAAGACTCAAAGCCATTTCTCTGACACTACCTCACCCATGCCAGCACTCAGGCTCCTGAATTGTCATTTATTTTCTTAGTTTCTCACTAATTATTTGCTTTTGAACATCTATTACTCAATAAACATAGTGTTGCTGTGCATAGCCACAATTTTAGAAAGCAGAAAAAAGCAGATAGAACCTCAGCTCCACTAGGTTTATAATGCAAATATTAGTAAAATCATAACATAGGAATACATAACTAAACTATAACAATAACAATTGTTTTAATAAACGTGAAAGTGTGGAATATTATGGTCCCAGAGTAGCAATATGAGAAATAAATTACATCTTCCTAGATTATTTATAAAATATATTTTAAATTTATAAAATGTGCTTATATTAGCTCAAAAGGAAATATAATTTAAAGTTTGTTTTACATAGAAAAATAGTAATTCTTACCGAAGGCAAATAAATCAGCAGAAAGTCTCTTTTCAGGTGGCACACCACATATTCTTTTTAGAAATATGGGACTCAGATTTAGAAGGAAAGTTTAAAATCAACTTATACGATAATCCTCCTTATGTTGGAATCACATTTCTCCTTTCCTGAAAAAGGCCCATCATTAGCAACAATCAGCGTTAATCCAGAGAATAGGCTTTGTAGCCAAATTTTTTTTTTTTTTTAACTTTATACCCTGGCTGCACCACTTACTAGCTGTGTGACCTTGAGCAAATTACATAACCTCTTTGTGCCTTGGATTTCTCATCTATCAAAAGGGTAATAACAGCATCTACCTCAGAGAGTGTGTGGATTAAATAAGATAATATTAGCGAAGTGCACTTAACACAAAGTGAATGCTCATTAAAGGTTAGTTATAATTTATTGTTACACGAAATAAGTCATTCCATATAAGCAGACTGACCTAATTCCTTCTTCTCTTCTGCACTCAGTAGAAAAGTGCTAACACCCACTAGTTTGACTGAAATACAGCCTCTTAAATTATTTATTTGCTACCTCTTTGTCCCCTTTTCTATACACCGCCAATGGTTGCCATTCCAAAATTCAATCAGACAAGGTTATTTCCCTCCTGAACACACTCAAAAATAATTTGACAACACACTGAGTGAAATCCACGTGACTTACCCTATCCTACCGTAGGCCACATGGTATGACCTCTGCCTAACTCTCCAATCTTGCCACCCACCCATTGTTTATGGCAATCTGCACACTGGTATTCCCTTTTGTCTTCCCTGGATAGGTGTCAAGCAAGTGGCATCTGTTACCTAATATCGGGGGTAGGAGTCCGAACAGTTCTGCCCATTGCTCTCGGTGCTGGAGTTGCCAAGGAAAACACGATGCACTCAAGCATGGGATGAAACAATACTTTACTCACATAACGATGGCACAAAGCAAGATCACCTTCAGTCGTTGGCATCAGTCCCCCATGGCTGGCAGGTCCCTCTTGGCAGCTGATGTAGGGCCACTGGCCTGCACATATCCCTCTTGTGCCACAAAACAAAGGACCGTGCCCCTTACCCCCAGGGAAGACATAGCAGTGGGGTTGTCCAGCTGCCATTTCACACATGTGCTTAAGCAGAACATACGATACACATTGAGTCTGAAACAGGGAAAGAGTCCCACACAAGGTGACAAGCCTAACATGGGCTATGAGGATTCTTTCTCTTGTTAAGTGTTTCATGCCTCCCTCTTATGGAGGCCAAAAGAATGGATGTATAAGACTCCCTTTTCTGACAAAAGGCCATTTGCACTTGCTGTTTCTTAAGCCTGGAAGTATTATCTATAGCCACAGACTTATGAGTTGCTGGCATGTACTTAGACAATCAATGGATATAGATTGGGCAAATGGATTCTATTCCTAACCTCTATTCTTGGTGATAAAGGTCTCTAATGCATAAAGATACCTGTTGGCCTTTCTCTGGAAACAAACTCTTATCACCTCTTATGTATTGGTTTTTCTTTTATTCAGTGGATCCATTTAGCAAAATGGTTTCTCACTTATCAAGTGAAAAGAGTAAGGCTCTGGAGGGAAGCAGTTCTGTATTTATTCTGCATTCCCATCACATAGGATCTATTTGATGTTAGACAAAGTCACTTAACGGCCTCAATTTCTATCTGTGTTAATCTGCTAAATGAGTAGAATAATATCTGCCACCTGAGTTGTTTATATTTACATAGTAGGTATCAATATATTGCTACTGGGGCTTCCCTGGTGGCGCAGTGGTTGAGAGTCCGCCTGCCGATGCAGGGGACGCGGGTTCGTGCCCCGGTCCGGGAAGATCCCACATGCCGTGGAGTGGCTGGGCCCGTGAGCCATGGCCGCTGGGCCTGCACTTCCGGAGCCTGTGCTCTGCTACGGGAGAGGACACAACAGTGAGAGGCCCATGTACCACCACCACCACCAACAACAACAACAACAAAAAAGTATATATATATATATATATATATATATATATATATATATAGCTACTATTGTTACAATTTAACATTCATAAATTTGAGAGTTAGTTTTTATTCCAGTTCTACACAGGGGAAACTGAGACTCAGAGGTACAAAGTAACTTGACTCAAATCTCCTAGGTGGTAGATGATACAAATAAATGACTGTTCAGTTTCTAAATTTAGTACTTTGAGTGTAGGATATTTGTTTCCACTGAAGTGATTCATTTGCCTATAGCAACATTTTCAAAGTACTTGACTGCTGTTTTACGCCAGGTCACATTAGCAAGCAGGATATTGAGCTGCATGCTAATGTGTGGAAGTAGAAAAAGACTTCTAACCAGGACTCCTGGTAGGTGCCCTCACGATCAATTTAAAATGTGGCAAATCTTATACTTTATATAGAGATCGTTTTATAACGTAATTCCCTTAAAAGAAGTTATTCTTGGGGCACTTGATTCAATATTAAAGGCTTTTTAAAAAGAAATGTTGATAGACTTCTATTTCCAGGAAGGTGGGGTAGATGTACTTTCCTCTATTTCTCCCACTAAGTGTGTGGTTATTAAAAGGCAACGTGAGGGATTCTTGTGATGATAGGAATGTTCTGTATCTTAACTGTGTCCATGTTAATACGCTGGTTGCCATATTTTACTATAGCTTTGCAATATGTTACCACTGCAGGAAACTGGGTAAAGAATATATGAGATCTCTCTAAATTATTTTTAACAATTTCATGTGAATCTACAATTATCTCAAAATACAAAAGTATCATTTAAAAATATAACAGTATAGTATTAGTATTAACAATGAATTAAACTGCTTAATATATGAACAGTGAAATAAATTAATGAAAAACTATCAGCACCCCATTATAAAAATGGATCAGCCATGTCTGGGGAATATAGCAAACTCCACTAATTATTAACTTTGTATCACAGAGCAGGGCACTCCATCTCTACAATCCCTTGGCCCCCTGTATCAAATGTGAACCATAATGTCCACTTAAGGAGTTAATGAGAGGAACGAGAGACAATGCATCTTCTAAAACACACATCACAGTTTCTTCAATTTATGAAAACTATACTTAATCTTCTGAAGAGATGTGTATAACACAGCACCATGCTTTACTGATGAAACTGGAAAATTTGAAAGGATTTTTGATCTTAACAGTATTTCTTGGCCATCCCATGACTTAATTTTAAATGATTTTACAGTGTTGTAGAAGAACATTTGATGATATGAAAAAAGTTCATCATATATTCAATAAATGTTTATAAAATATTATATGTAACATGATTTTTTTACATGGATATGGATAGACCCTAATCTTGACAGCACAGTAGTAAACTAGGCTCACAGACCTTCAACACTGTGGGGAGAATAATTGCCATTTTGCTTTTGAAGTAATAAAAATGTAAATTCTAGTCAATGGCAGTTACATAGGAATATAACTACTGTGCTATATTAGGCAAGGAAAAAATATTATAGGTATGTTAAGAAGGATTGCTTGAAAATTATGTTTGAATTGTGAAATGGAACCAAGTGGGAAATAATACCAATGGGAATGTATTCTGTGCATTAATTGGCACTTTTATGGAATATTAAGCAAGCTTATATTATCCCATAGCCTGAAAATCTCTGGGTATTCTATTCACTTACTGTTAAGTATAAATACGGTTTTTACTTCAAAGTATTTCCCTCTCTGGAAGGTATTTTTATTAATACAAATGTGTAAAGAGGAAATATTTTAGAACACTGCTGAACTTTGTCAAGAACAGTGATGAAAGAGATCTCTGTTGGGGAAAGGAACATAATTTCATACAAGTTCACTAATGCTTGGTGAGATCATTTGTAGAATTACGGATATTGCTTGAAGAAATGTTCTTATTTTTTTCTTTTTTATTTGTAGGAGATCTTTGTTCCATACTGGTTGTGAAAATAATGTATACTTGTGTATTTCATCCTCTAGTCAGCTTAGGTTTAAAAAAAATCAAGTACTCAAGTAAATAAAGTGGAAAAAAGGTAAAACCCCATAACGTTAAAGACTATCTCCCATTCTCTGTGCAGCTTCCAGGACAAGTTTCTCAGTATTCTCTGAATTCACACCCCTGAGAATGGGTAAAACTTTGTTTCCCTAGCTTCTGATATAAACATTTAGATTAAATAGGAAGCAATGTAAACACAAAGTAGTTTCCCCCCCCACACACACAAAAGTGCACACACTTTTAAGTACAAAAATTCCCTTTTCTGTAGAAAAGGGGAAAAGTAAATTCATTACAAATGAAGTTATCAATAATTTTAAGTTACTGCTTTACTTGATCTCTATTCTTGGGCTTCCGTTGAAAATTTAGAGTATCTACTACTGTTAGGTACTGTGGCATATGATTTTTTTCTGTGCTAGGTTGATGTTTTATTTTGCATCAGTTGCACAAGACAAACTTCTTTCAATGGTCTGAAAGTTGTTTCTTTCCAAGGAACAAAGAACATAATTTAGCTTACACTATGGACCTGTTAACAGAAATGAAACAAAATGATTTCTTTTGTGTTCCTGTATATGTGAAAGTAAAGAACAAATGAAACAAATACTTTGAGCAGACCAGTTATCTCTTTTGTCTCAAGCATGCCCCAAATGTCTTCAAAAACACAGAATTTACATTGATTGGGTCAATAAATCATTCACCATGAGTGCCTTGCTCTGCTCTTCACACAACATAACTAACAAAGTAAACAGGGTATGCAGCGGATCCAGGTGTAGAGATGATGTTTAATTACAAATGGGACTACTTCCAATGATTTGATTTGTTTTGAGTTGTAATTTTGAGCCTTTGCACTTTTTTTTTTTTTTGAGGTATGCGAACCTCTCACCGCTGTGGCCTCTCCTGTTGCGGAGCACAGGCTCCGGACGCGCAGGCTCAGCGGCCATGGCTCACGGTCCCAGCCGCTCCGCGGCACGTGGGATCCTCCCGGACCGGGGCACGAACCCGCGTCCCCTGCATCGGCAGGCGGACTCTCAACCACTGCGCCACCAGGGAAGCCCCGAGCCTTTGCACTTTTGAACACTGATCTATATTTCCCAAGTAAAATCATTTTAGAAAGGGTTAATTTTTCTTCCCTGAGAACGATTCATGTCATGTTCCCGATGAGTGGTCTGTTTTCTTTTCTTTTTTTTTTTTTTTTTTTTTTTTTTTTTTGTCTTAGCACGATTTGCTGTAACATATTTTGTTTTGGATACATGTAATGTTTCTATAGGTCATTTGTTCATTAAATAATTACTTTTTACTATATGCCAAGCACTGGGTTAGATGTGGGAGGACAACAATAAGGAGGACATATGTGATATCTGTGATATCTTTCCTCATGTAGCTTATGTTGAGGTAAGGATGGGAGAAATGACATAAGTCAACGTATAATTAAATACAAAACCCATCAGAGATAACTAATAATTAAAGGCAGTCACTTTAGAGTAGTTAAAGAGAACCCCTTTGGGCGGCTTAAAACTGATTCTGGATGGTTGACTATAAATTAGCATGCAAAAGTTAGGGTGGGAGTATTTCCAGGGCAAGAGTCAATTCTTTAAATCAGGAAAAGTTTTCCCATGTTTTATTAATTTCCAAAGGCATTGAGGATAGAGGATACTGAACATAAAGAAGATGGTGCTGTTTTTAGTTGGTGATGTAGATTTTAGTCACATCACAAAAGGTGTTATAGATCATGGTTAAAAGTTTGAATTTTATTCTAAGGACAGTGAAAGACAGGTAGTTTTGTTTTTAACGGAGGAGTATCCATTGCATCATTTATGAAAAATGTACTAGTAATAGTTCAGGTGAAGTATGGCAGTGTCCTGGATAGGGATAGTGGTAATAAAAGCAAAGAGGACTGAATACGTTTGTGGTGTGTTATCAAACATATTTTCAACTAATCAGAGTCATATTTGAAGACAGGATATCCAGTGTATAGCTATTATTCTATGGTGGATTTTCTCAACAGCCTAACTATTGGCATTTGGTATTATTGGTATGAGGGGTTGTCCCAGGCATTGTAGCATAGTTGCCTCTACACATTAGATGCCAGTAGGACACACACACACACCGCTGTCTTAACAATAAAAAAAATGAGTCCAGATATTGTCAAATGTCCGTTTGGGGGTAAAATCTCCCCCAGGTGAGAACCACTTTTCTATAGTGATAGGTCTAGTGTCTGACTTACTGAAGAACAACTCACTATCAAACTGGGAGTGAGAAAAATATAAATGTAGGAATATTCTTCTGTTTCCATGATTTCTGATATGGGATGAGTATCACGTTTCCCTGGCGTTGGTGTTGATATATATTTATATTGTGTCTTCTGTTTAGATTGATATGTCAATGGGATTGACCTGTAGTTTTCAAACTATGGTTCATATCAGAATTGCCTTTGGAGAGAGGAAGAGAACATACTGACACATTTTCAAATAAGAATCTCATAGCAATAATATCAAAAGTAGATATTTCTAATTTCAGATGTTTCAGTTTTAAGTGGCTTCTGTCACAGAAAGCTCTTAAGGGCTATGACAGTGATTCTCAAACATGATGTACTGGAATCAGAATTCACAGGCTCAGGTCTATGGAAGTAAGGTATGGCCTGGCCTCGGTAATTTTGTCAGTTCCTCCCCATGATTCCAACAATGTTTGAGCACATCTGACCTACACACAGAGAAGCAGCAACAATTATTTGTTTAACTATGGTGAGTGATACTCCCAAGTCACATAAGATGCTACTGAAAAATACAGTATAAGTGTATGTAAACGTTTGCAAAAAGTCCTATGTAATTAGAGGAGTTTGTTGTCAATTTTGGTCTAGTTGATAGGTAGGGACTAGTATCTTATTGTAGTTTTCATTTGCATTTCTCCCGTTATAAGCAAATGTGAGCATCTTTTCATATGTTTGAAGGTCAGTTGCATATCTTCCTGTGTGAATTGTATGTTTATATATTTTGTCCACTTTTCCAATTTTTAAGAGTTTTACAGATAGTAGAGGTATTAGCCCCTTATTCCTCTTTAAATGGAAAACACTGCAAAGACTCTTCTAGAACCTGCATAGGAAAAGGTAAAATGTATCTAGAATAGCAAATACTCTGGTGTGGAGGACTATAGCAGTGATTCCCTAATGTGGAAGTTGCCTTGGAAAGCATGAATAATGGTTTAGATAATATGTGGATATAATGCTAAATCACTTCAAATTTTTCACTAAGTCATCCTTCTCATTTCATCAAAAAGAGTCAGTTTTATAGTATTTAATAATCTTATGTTTTTGGAACAAGTAAGAGGCCTCATGTTGAGAGCAGTATGCAGAAAATAGCATCTAACTGTAATTTAGTAACATTATTTTATTCCATTTATTGTCTGTTACCTTCAGTTTATTGTAAGATTTTCTATTTATGGAGGAGGAATATACTATTACCAAAACTCCATTTTATGCCAGTAAAATGGTATCAAGTTGAAAAAAAAACCAATAAATAGTAAATAGGTGATGGCTGGACATGGCCAAATTGTGTAGGTTTTCAAAAATAACTTAAATTTTAGTCTTAGATTTACTTTTTATAAGCATGGAGTGAATTGCTATAAGCATTTTTCACTTTGCTTCTGTTTTTTTTAAGTAGTGTTGTTGGAGATATTCTGGCTCAGATGAGACGGTGGTACATCAAAATGACATTGTCTTTCAGTTCTTGGTTCAGTTATATCTCAACACGTTTTCTATTTCAAGAGAAGGAGGAGGAGGAGGAAAAGGAGCAAGAGGAGGCAAGGAGGAGGAGAGGAAGAAATCTTACATTTTTATAGCAATAGGTTTGGTATATGATTGACAGGTGAATAACATAGCAAACATTTATGATAACAGTGGGTGATAAATCAAGTCTCTGATTCCCAGTAGCTGGTTGTAGTATTCTCACTTCAGTAGCCCTTCACATCATCCTTGTGAGGGGCTCTTGACTCCTTTGGGTTTTGAAGAACGGCACTTCTTGAAAAGTATGACTTACTAATCATTTTATATTAATTCTCCCAACTGATCCTAATTTTTTTAAAAACTTGTTTTTACAAATTTACAATTGAGATCACGTAAGGAATATTAAAGAAAATATGTATAATCCCACACCCCCAGTAGTTATCCTATAGCATTTTGCATTATTTGCTTGCATTTTTTAAAGAAAAATTTTGACATAAAGGTAAATTCCTTTTAACAACCCCCTTGCTCCCTTTCCAACATCCTCCACAGGGGCAACATTTTAAAATAATTTTACAACATTAAAGTATGCTCTGATACTTTTAAAACATCCCCTTTGTAATAACTGTAAATCATTTATCTAACCATAAATAGTGGTTTTTTTATAGATGTTTGCATCAAACCATATGCAATAGTTTGTCTTGGATTTTTCATTCAGCATTTTTTGGCTGTATACTCATAGTGAGTATATAGAAGAATATATACAATATGTTTAAATAGTATATACTCTATAATATAAATAAATTCATAAGAATATATATATATTTATACACATGTATATTCTGTTTTGTACTTAAGTAAACTAATTCTCTGTAAGGAAGTTTGTCCAAGACTAATCAGCTATAAAAAGTGAAGCTAGGATTTAAATCCAAATCTGTCTGCTCCCTAAGACAGGAATGCCTTAAAACCACACCACAGTCCATTTATTTTCCCTTGTCACCTTAAGTCATATATTCAAAGAGAAAATAATGTAGACACATGCTAGGAATTTTAAACTGAACTGTGTCTATCCAGAGTATATCATATCTCTTCTACTTTGAGAGCTGGAGAGTAAATGAGGGCAAGATGGACTCAAGAAAACATGTAAAAGATCAATTCATATGTGAAAGGATATATAAGTGGCCAGGAAGGTTTGACATTCTCTCAAAGAATAATAAGTACTTTTACACATTTTTTAAAAGTAGAATTATTTCCAAACTACCAAGTGCTAGATACCACACTATGTCCTTGGTAAATATTATTGCTAAATATCACAGTAACCCCAAGAGAGTAATATAGTTGCCTGCCATTCTGCAGATGAGAGACTAGAGCTAAAATCCAAATAATTCACCCACAACCACATGCTGAATATGTGGAGAAACTAGGTTTGTAACCCTGTACCTTCCCAAACTCTTGTTGTTCGCCTTACACCGTACTCAGAAGCAAGAGTCTAGAATCTGGGTTTCTAAATCAGACCTTTGGCACTTTTCCTACTTCATGGCCTATGGCAGATAAAACTGGACCAGTAGTGTTGACGCAGCAAAGGCTGCTTTGTTTAGATAAAATCATCCATCTTTCCCCAAATCACTTAAATCAAACTTTTTGTCTCCTGTTTTTGCTAATAAAAGAAGAAGTAAAGTTTTTACTTTAAAAATCAAAACATCACTGTCCACAGTCTACCACGATATTTTGTTGGGCAAATCTTATGTATTTCATTTTTAACCTGCAAATCATGTTGTTGAACTAGCATTTATTGGGTTTTAACCTCAAAATAAGGAGAGAAAAAACAGTTGCAAGTGCAAAGCTATTTAATAAATGGTTTTGGAATTGAATTGCCTGGAATAAAGTTAAACCCTAGGTAGCTGTCACATTTTTATTTATGTTGTTTTAAAAAAAAGTTCCATATAAACACCAGAATAATGTCAAACTACAGGCTTCAATAAAATATCCTGGAAATAAAAGCCAATTATTGCACTGAAATAGTCAGGTGTTTTGTGTTTACTCCTTCACTTTCCTGTGACTTGTGAACCTAAAAGGTGACTGATGATCTTCCATTAGGAATGGGTGATGTGCAAGTCTCATGAAGTCCCTTGTGGATACCTGGTGATTCTCTGAAGGCTGCTGTCTAATGACCTGGAAAATTAGAAAGGGAAGGATGTGCCAACATCTTGAGACTGAAAGAGCTGCAGGCCAAAAAAGCAGAGAAACTGAAGCTGTGATGGATCAGTTGAGAAGACCTGGACTGGCCTCTTGGGGTCATTTCCTAGACGTTCAAACAAGAAAAGAATTTTACCAATAAAAAATAAAAGAGCCCTTTTGGCTTTCTTCTTTCATAATATTATATTCAATTGTAGCTCTGAAAAACTTCAAAACAGCAACAAAGACCAAAAATAGAGGTGTTAAAAATGAGGGAAATCAGAGATTAGAAACTGTCACCAGAAATCCCACTCTGTCTAGGAAATCCCACTGGTTCATGAGTCACAGACCAAGGTATGTGCTCATTACCCAATTTAGTGTCCCTAACTGGAAAAATGTACCTGGTTCTTCTCTATAAATGCATGTTCTTCTTTAGTAGTCATTAACTGGGATTTGTCTGCCTTTAGCACTGCGCCAGATCCCATGGTGGTCAGGGATGGTGGTTAGATAGACATAGATACAAATATACATAACGCATGGCTGAGAGAGTAAATGAGATTTAAGGAATAGTTTGCTTTACAGGTTCTCAAAATATAGAGCTAAAGTCTAAAATTCAGCCAGAAGGAAACTGACGGACCTGGTTCCCCATGCAGAGACTGGCAAAGCTGAGGCATACAAAGACAGCTAGGAACAGGATGAAGAGCAGAGGTTACCAAATCAGCTATGTGGCCCCAGTGACCATAGTTCCTTGTGATCTGCTCTACAGATAACCCCAGAAGCTTATGCCACTGAAGGAACCAACAGCCAGCACAGCTACCATGGACCTCCTATAGATTTTACCTGTTTCACTCTACAGTTCTTTGCATCTGAAGATGCCAGACATCTTTAGAAATGAAGGAGAAGACATTACAAGAGTTAGCACAGAAATACAAAGGAGTATAAGAGACTAGTATGAACAGTTATACACTAACAAATTGAAAAACCTGGAAGAAATGGAAACATTCCTAGAAACACGCAACCTACCAGGTGTGGAGGAAGGAATAAAATAAAATCTGAGCAGACAAGTAACAAGTAGAAATATTGAATCAGTATTCAGAAACCTCCTAACAAAGAAAAGTCCAGGACCAGATGGTGTCACAGGTGAATTATACCAAATATTTAAAGAAAAACTGAACCCAAGCCTTCCCAAACTCTTCCAAAAAATAGAACACTCCTAAACTCATTTTATACGTCAGCATTACCCTGATACTAAAGCTGGATAAGGACACTACAAGAAAAGAAAAATATAGATCAATATCTCTGAAGCACATACATGCAAAAAATCTTAATAAAACAATAGAGAACCAAATTCAAAAGCACAGTAAAAGAATCATACACTATGATCAAGTGGGATTCATCCTTGGGAGGCAAGGATAGTTCAACATATGCAAATCAATAAATGTGATGTGCCACATTAATAGAACGAAAGACAAAAATCATGTGATAATTTCAATAGGTGCAGACAAAGCATATGAAAATAGAGCATCTTTACCTGATAGAAACTCGCAGCAACCTAGGTGTAAAAGGAATAAACCTCAACATAATAAAGACCATATATGACAGAACCACGGCTAACATCATACTCAATGGTGAAAGGTTAAAATCTATTTCTCTAAGGTCACAAACAAGACAAGGGTCCCTTCACTCACCAGCGCTATTCAACATAGTTCTGTAAGTCTTAGTCAACTCGATTAGACAAGAAAAAGAAAATAATCCAAATCAGAAAGGAAGAAGTAAAACAATAAATACACAGTAACTATTTGCTGAATTAAGAAAAATACTAAACTAAGTTTTTTTAAATGGAGATTTCTTTTTATGTGTTTAATATATTTTAGAATAACAGACATTAGAAATGTTTATTCTAACAACTGCAAAAATATCTCTCATATTTTCTAAGATGTAGGAATTGTTGCCCAAAAGGGTCTTTTCTCAATTTAATACTCCCGCCGCAGCCCAACCACCCAAGGAAATAAATAAAAGTCTGAATATAAAGAACACATTAAGACAATATGATATTATATCTGGCTGCCAGCTTTATTAATGCTAAATTCAAATCAACTACCAGGCATAATATGAGAATGAAATTCACATGAAGAAATGTGTGACTGATAGTTGAAAGAAAACAGAAACCATAATGAAGCCTTTATTCTTTCCTGATCTACACCCAAGTCTATGCAGCTCAGGCTTTGGCTTCCTTACAGTGTCTTAATTCACAGTCTGACATAATTCATCATACGCTTTCAAGAAAATATCTTTTTATTCTGTGCTTTGCCAAAGCTTCCTGGGGGCTGAGAACAGGAGTGCAGCTGAAGGACACTGATGATTTGGGAAACTGTCCTGTCACTCACGCCTGTCTCCGCTGCACAAGTCATCTGCCACTGCTCCTGGGCTCCGGCTCTCCATGGGAAAGATAATGTCACTTTGTTAGCCTTGCAGTGGCAGCTTAGACAAAGGCCTCTCATCACTCTTTATCAGCAAAACTCAATTTCTTTTACACTTAGATTTTTAAACACCTGGAGAAAAACCTTATAATAGAAGTTGCTGTTCATTTTTTGTATGTGGCTTTCTTCCCATGAATTCATGCTTTGTTGATAACTATCCTTTTCTACCACTCTTGTGGCATAAAATATTGAGAACTGAGACATCCACAACCTGATACTACGCTTTCCAGCTCTGGGAAGCTTGAGGTGGGGAAGGAGCAGTGTTTTACTGCCGTGCCCATTTCCACAGGTTGTAAGTGGTAGAGGAATTTTCCTACCACTGAACAGATCTGCAGAGACCTTCACCAGGCGGACTTCTTCAACTCTTGCCTATAAGTCTTGGACTAGAAAACTCTATGGTGTTGAAAATAATTGGAATCAGATGTCATAGACCATGACAGGTAAAGAACGTGGGCTCTGGGATTCAGATGCCCTGGGTTCAAATCCTGAGTTCACTGTGTACTAGTCGTGCACCTGAGCAAATGGCCTAACCTCTCTGGGCCTCAGTTTGTTCTTCTGCAAAATGGGTAATAATAATACTTGTCTCACAGGTTTCTTAAAAGAAATAATGAGATAGTAGCTCTAAAGAGTCTAGAATAATGACTGACATCATCTTTAGTCTCCAATCTTTAGTAATTGAGAGGTATTTTTCTTTTTATTGATATCAGATAAAATATATGCAGAAAACCACATACATAATAAAAGGATAGTTTGATGTTCTTAAGAACTGAATCCCAATCCTACCTTTAACACTAACGATGACACATCCAGCCTTTAATATGGGACGTGGGCAGATTTTCTCTTGGTTAGTAGAGAGGGGAGAGAAGCAGGGGATTTGGATAGTGTAAGTAAGCAAACAACACAATGAGTTTTAAATGTGAGTAATGTTTCAATGAAATTTTTACCATAATTACTTCGAAACAATATTTGATTCAACCAGTGTTTATTTTACGAATTGATTTGTATTGTTTTCATCCAGAAAGGATTTATGATGGCTACAGTGCAACAGTTGTTTCCATACCGAAGCATGCCTGCATTTTTTGTTTTTAAATTTTGAGTGTAGGGTTTTAAAATTATAAAGCATTCCTCCCAGTAACTGTGAATACAATACATCCACCAATGAATGTAGTAAATAGATTCCCCTTTTTTCTTTGAATCAAGTCTCCTTTTATTTAAGTCCTCTTCATTTCTAATCCCCACAATCTTGTTTATTCCCAATAAATACATTTTTTTTCTAGTAATGCAAACAAATACAATTAGGTGATGCAAGCTAATGAGACCATCACATATGGCTAAAACATCTACTTCTTCTGAAGAAATTGAGGCTTGGGTATTTTCAGAGTGCATTTTATTGAAGAATGTCTCCAGACACTTCTGGAAAAAGCAGCTCTTCTTTGAATCAGTGGTCCTTACCCTTATTTCCGAGTCTTAGTTTTCTTACTGTCATTTGTAGAGTTGACATCTGGAAAATGAGGAAACACGAGGAGTAGATGGAAGTGGGCCTATGTTGTAGAAAGTCATGAAACTTAGAGTCCAGAAGCCTAGATTTTGTCTTGACACCTCAATAATACCAGCTGACATTTGCTGAGGGAACAGTTGGGACCAGGTGTGCCCATTGTATCACCACCTCATTTAGCTGAAGCAGTTTGACTCCAGAGGAATCCCTCAGGCAAAATGAGGTTGAATGAATCACTTAACTGTCCTGAATTTTTATGTAATGAAATCAGGTCAGGCAATGTCTGTCAAGTGATTATTCTAATGATTAAAAGATGTAATGTATATAAAACTTCTTTAAAAGCTACCATGACCATAGTTAACACTAAGTATTTCTTTTGTGCCAGGCATAATGTTCCCCTTCTTCTCATTTAACCCTTCCAAAAATCCAGTGAGGCAATTATTCTGATTCTGTTACAAAATAATAGAAATAATACTGTTTCACAGCTGAGGAACAAGATTGAAAGAAGAGTGAGTGACCTGCCCATGGCTTAGGGCTAGTATGACAGTGGAGCAAGCCTGGAGACTCAGATCTGTCTGACTTGATCCAAACTCTTAACCATTACTGTTACTGGTCTCTTAAAGCAGACCACACTCTAGAAAAGTTAGTTGTATATACAACCAGTTTGGGGAGGGTATGCCTTATTAGATTTAATGAGGTTCCAGGGTTCAGAAGGAAATAGAACCTATCTTCTCAAATATTTTAAGTGTGTAGTGTGTGCCAGACAGTTTGTATTATGGCATCAAAAATATCTCATTCCCTCCATCTAAATAGGAAAGATGGGCCTATTGAAAGGATGCAGAAAGAGTCTCCCCAGAATGAGCCGTTTTGGCATGTGGATTATTTTGAGCTAAAGACAATCAAAGCCAAAAAAGACCTGGGAATAGCTTTCTTTCTCACTCTTAACTGCCTAAAAGAATTTAGATAAAAAGCCTGTTCCAGGAAAATAATTACCAAAGATAACTTTTTTTACACCAGAGAGTCTTTTTCCGCATGGCATGGCAAACCTGTGTTTACCCAACATTTCCTCTTCCCATCTCCCTGGGAACTGTTTTCCTCTCCTTTGAAATCTCAGACCCCTACTCCCCTCTTCTTGGCTCAGGATTGCATATAAGCTTCAGCTGCCTGACTCTCTGTGGGCCTCATATTCCTTTGGAGCCCCTGTACATACATAATTAAATCTGTTTTGTCCCTCCTGTTAATCTATGTCAATTGAATTCTTAGACCAGCCAGAAGAACCTAAAAGGGTAAAGGAAAATTTTTTTCCTCCACAACACTATAAAAAAAAAATAATGCAGTCAGCTAAATGCACACACACACACACACACTTATTTATATTATGTATTCATATTATATACAATTATTTCTATAATTACATATATATATTCTGTTTTTGAGAATTAGTTTTAGTTACATGTATCAGTCATATGTCTCTTCATTGCAGTTACCCCCAAATTTGGCAGCTTAAAACAACACACATGTAGCACTCACAGTCTTTCTGGTTCAGGAATCCAGGTGTAGCTTAACTGGGTCCTCTGGCTGAAGGTGTCTCACAAGGCTACAATCAAGATGCCAAGCAGGACTGGGATCCTCTTTAAG
Organism: Kogia breviceps; assembly: GCF_026419965.1. Classification (NCBI taxonomy): domain Eukaryota; kingdom Metazoa; phylum Chordata; class Mammalia; order Artiodactyla; family Physeteridae; genus Kogia; species Kogia breviceps. The sequence goes on along the minus strand of NC_081319.1, from coordinate 10,348,740 downwards.
CTCAGCGGAAGTCGATCTGTTTTTAGGTTCACTCACATAGTTGGTGGCAGATTCAGTTCCTAGCAGACTCTTGGCCCTAAGTTCCTTACCACATGGGACTCTCCACGGGGCAGCTCACAGCATGGCAGCTGGACTTCATAAAAGTGAGCCAATGAGGGCGCTAGAGAGGGTGAGCAAATCAAGTGACAGCTTTTTGTATCCTAATCTCAAAAGTAACATCGTGTCACTATTTTTTGTTTTTTTCTATTTTTTGGCCGTGCCGTGTGGCTTGCAAGATCTTAGTTCCCTGACCAGGGATCAGACCCGTGCCCCCTGCAGTGGAAGCAGAGTGTCTTAACCACTAGAACACCAGGGAAGTCCCTGTCACTCTTTTTTAATTGAGACGTGATTGACATAGGGCATTGTGTAAATTTAAGGGTTTTAACATATTGATCTGATACATTAATATTGCAATATGAGTGTCATTATAGTGTTAACTAACTGTACATGCTTGCAGCTAGTAAATAAGTAAGTATTGAGGATCTAACACACAGTAGAGGTATTATAAATATAAACATCGTGTCACTTCTGCTGCATTCTCTTGATTAGGAGTGAATCACTAGGTGCAGCCCATACTCAAGCCTCAGCATGAATACCTGGAGTTGGGGGTCACATCCTACACAGCAGCCTCCCACAAAGAGTCACTCGTTTCTCAGTGCTGGAGTTGTCGGGTGAAATGTGGGAGGTGGCTTCAGCTGGAGGTGGGTGTTGAGCATTGCTAGTACAACTCTCAGCCTACGACACCTAGAAAGGGTTCAGTAAAGGACCTATGACCGAGATAAATTAAATCCTGAGTGCCTGTTGAGGTTTGCAGCATCCCAGCCCATTAACTCCTCAAATGGCTCATGTGCACAAGTATCTGGAATTCTGAGAGACGTGACAAGGTTTCCGAGCCTTACCTTAGTATGAGGAGATCCACAGTATGTCATTAAATGTACTCACTCAGGTTTCTCATAGAAACTTCCAAACTTGAAAAAGAAGAAAGCATTCTTAATTCCATTTAAGTAAATGTTTGTACAATGAAGGGGTGAATGAGTGAAGGAATGAAAGAATAAAATGAAAGGACAGAGAACAAAAATTCCAAATTCACAAAATGTCCATCAAGCTTCACTGTCTCAGAGATGGAAACCTCATTATAAACTGGTTGTATGACAAATATAAGAACTATATCTATATATATATATATTTCTATAACATACAGTTATATACAGTTCTATAACATCGTATGTCTCTATACTGCCCGCGGAACCAGGATCAAGTTCTGTGCTGAAAACCTGGGGGATACAATAGGGAAATATAAATTGGTAGAAGTTTCATTCTGAGGACCGCCAATTGGGGTAATGGGAGTGAAGGAATATACAAATAAATTCATATACTATTTTTTTAAATGACGCCGAATGGATTTAAGATTGAATCATTTGCATCCACAATTTAGAAATGCTTGAATAAAAGAAAAAATGAAATCCAGAGTTTTAAGAACACTCACTACAACAATAATCTATTAGTTGAAAATGGCTGACTTCCTCTCTCTCTCTTTATCCCTATCTCTGTCACGTTCCCTTCCTCCCTCCCTTCCTCTCTTCTTCATCATTCCCTCCCTCCCTGCCTCTCTATCTATAATTTCATTAATGTTAGAACGAAGTAGAGTTGCAGGTTTGTGGGGGGTTGGGGCAGTCCCTGCTGCCTGCTTGTTCCCTTTCTCTGCTCTCTCCTCTTTGGCTAATTTCCCCACCCTCAGAGTCCTAACTACGGGGTTGGATTCCTATCTGTGGAGAGCGAGCTCCCTGGCCCTTACTAAGCTGAAGGGTATGGCAGCCCCAGAAGTCCCTGGCAGAGGGAAGGGCACTAGTCTGTCAGGCTGTGTGTGGGATTGGTGAGCCACAGGACGCTCTCATATTACAACAGACACCACATCTGTTGATTACTGTGTTGTTGCAAAAAACCGAGGCCTTTGACTCTTAATCCTTGTTTTCACAAATACACCATCTTTTATTGTAAACCACAATTAGTTCTCAAACCATTATTGGGGTCCCAGACAACGAAGGGTTGACAGTATAACCAAGGAAGTAAGTAGATCTAAGGAGAGGTAGCACATTCTGAGGTAGCTTTTGCAACGTGTGAGTGAAGTGTCAGGTAATGTGTGTGAATTCTTTCCCTCCACGCACGAGTTTGTAGCTTCAATATCATCTACCCCTTGGCATATTCAAATAGCATAATCAGACCTCAGTTTAAGATTTAAACAATGTAATCTTCCACATGCTAAGGTTAATGCCAGACTCTGTTTCTTGAGTGAAGGAATTGAGCACAGTATTTGATGTTTTATCTACATTTGTGCAAGAAGAAAAACAAACATAGCAGATTTCAAAAATGTTTTTATTTGCCTGGTTAATAAGTTACAACTATACATTCAAATAACATGTAGACCATCAAGCATGATGCATGAAGGGGGATATTCTGTTTGAAAATAATAGGGAAAAAATACTAAGAAGGTAGTGTCTAGAATGAGGCTTATAGTTCAGAAGTTTATACAGCAATAGCTTGCAAAGGATATTATGTGGAACATGTTCAAGATGTTCAACATACTTCATTTGGGGTGCTTTTGAGAAGCTTAAAAAGTAAAATATATCATATAACATAATGAGAAATAACTCTAGGTGTGGTTGGACACAGATGTTGGCGCTACTTCTTTGCTGTTCTTGGGTCTGCCTTGCTTTTTGTACAGATTTTGTCCTCAGGCTGGGCCCCTTTGTGGTTGCAAGATGGCTACAACAGTTAAAGGCATCACATCTAAACATGGCAAAGTTCATAAAATAAAGGGTCCAATTACTATTTGTAAGATTGAAGAAAAATTTCCCAAAACTCTAGCCAACTTCCATGCACATCTCATTGGGTAGAATGTATCACATGCCCATGGTTACCTTAGTCAAATTGGACACATGCCCAGGCCTGGGCTAAATTTGACTTTTCCTGAACAAGTTCATAGGAAGATGGTGGATATCTGGGCAAAATTAAGGTTAGAAAGAAGGATGGTGGGGGTAGAAATGGATATTCAATAGACACCTAACAGTGTCTACTAACAGAGCAGTTAAAAAAGATCATCCTAAGCTTAGAAAATCCTGGGTTTAATTTTATTTCAAATTGTCTTCATTGTAAGAATTTTAGGGTACTTTTTAATGCTTATAGGTATTACAAATCTCCAAAGTGGAGTATGATATGTCACAATTTTCTTCCTGTTCTATTTATTTGTTTCTTTTTGTTTTGTTATATTATAACCACATGTATAATTTTGTTATTATATTGTTGTTGTAAACTCATGTAACGTTAGGCTTCCACAATTTATGAAATATTACAATAGAGCTGTAGGGTGTGGATGCTGTTCATTTGAGCCTCCCAGGATTTGAACTTTCTTCTGCATATGAGAAAATCTCCAACTTCTGAGTCTTGGTAGGGGAGAATTCAGTTACAACAAGAAGAGTTGGGAATGCTACATACCTCTTTTCCCAGACTGTCCTGCAGCAAAGTCACAACCATAGTTTTGACATGTAAGGAGTGGCCCCAAAAAACAAAATGATGAGAAAATATCTTTCCTCCTTGTTTTTCCTTCACCTCTTCTTCCTCCTCTATCCTCTCTATCTCTATCTCTCTATCTCTGTAATCTCTCTTTCTCTCTCTCTCTCTCTCTAATAAAAGCAGTTTTCTGACCAGATATGATCTGTAGTATGATCTAAGTGCTTTTATGGCTGCTTAACCTTAAACATACTTCTCTGGCCTTCCTCATATTTCTCTGAGCTACCCAAAGTCTATTTAATAAGTTGCTATTCTGATTATTTCAGGCAGAGCCACCTTCTGTTGACTGCAACTGAGAACCAGGGCTAACACAAGTACTGAAGCAGAGAATATGGCCAATAAACAGTGAAGGTAACATTTTAAAATAAGAATAAAAGATATTAATAAATGTGACTACATGGGGATTAGTGACCATAGAAGTTGATGATTTATTCCAAAGAATGAGACCAGCAGGGAATACAAATTAGTTCTGAATGGTCAAGAAAATATTCATATGTATAAAAGTGATCATGATTTTCAGTCAGTTTACGTTTTTGCATAAAGCAGCTTAACCAGACATTGCCAATGAATAGCAGAATGACGGGAGAAATATTTTTAACCAAAATGTTGAAAATCACTGATAATGTTAGGTAATTTCAAATGAAGCTAAAATAACTATATAGTTCACTGGGAAAATGTGATTTGATTTATAGAAATCTATTTGGAAATGCATAAATTTTATGATTCAAGGACATTGAAATGTTTAATTTGAAAGATTATACTCAGGAGTATCAGAATTATATTTAAATTTTCAATGCAAGTATTTTCATACTCTTTTTTTCAACAGGTTCATTTAATTTAACCATGCAATTGTGTTTGGAAAGTTAAGAACTATTCTTCCCTTTATAGAAATTATCTTTAGCTATCATAACACCTACTTAAATTGAACTCAGGAAGTTTTATTTATTTTTTTAAGACAAAAAATTTTTGAAGAGAACTGAAAAACACAGTGTGCTCACAGCTTCACTATTTTACCTCATAGCTAAAAATTTACCATGCATGAGCCTGTATATCAGAATTTAAAAACAAAAACAAGAACAAAATAAGTTTGTAGACAATAGCAAATAATTCTTAGCATGGAATCTAATCTGTCATGGTTTGGTCAATTTCTAATATTGAAATAACACTAAATCAAATACACAATTTTCTGTCTATTTTACTAAGATTAACCTTATGAAAACAAAGTTATAATGTTTTCCTAAGTGCTTTTCATTGGACAAAAATAAATTTTCTCTCCAGTTCCTCATTAGGCAAAGTGAAAAATATTCATCTAAAACATGGGCTAGTGTGTGATTATCCAACCAAATAAAATTATTACTGGCAGGCAGGAAATAATGGCTTAGAGATAATAGCTATACTGAAATCAGATGACTTATGCAAATCTCTTCTCACTGGTACCCATTTGAGTTCTGTTCTGATTTTTTTTTGTTTTTCCTTTATAGCATTGCATTAAAAGCAGCTCATTTCTCACAGGCCAGATATACTTTTTATTTACAAAGCTTGAAGTCCTAATCTTAACTGATTACTTAGAAACATATATCAAGAAATTACATTATAATATCAGATATGGACACAAAATCAAGTAAATTTCAATCAGTCTTTTTCATGTTTTATTGATTTTTATATCAACATTCATAGATTTTTAAAAAATGATTTGTTTACCGTGTGTTTGTATCTTCTTAGTTGGAAATAATTGTTCCTTCTCCCAGTACCATTTTTTTTTTTAACATCTTTATTGGAGTATAATTGCTTTTCAATGGTGTGTTAGTTTCTGCTTTATAACAAAGTGAATCAGCTGTTCACATACATACGTCCCCATATCTCCTCCCTCTTGCATCTGCCTCCCACCCTCCCTATCCCACCCCTTGAGGTGGTCACAAAGCACCAAGCTGATCTCCCTGTGCTATGTGGCTGCTTCCCACTAGCTAGCTATTTTACATCTGGTAGTGTATATATGTCCATGCCACTCTCTCACTTCGTCCCAGCATACCCTTCCCCATCCCCGTGTCTTCAAGTCCATTCTCTACATCTGCGTCTTTATTCCTGTCCCGCCCCTAGGTTCTTCAAAACCATTTTTAAAAAAATTTCCATATATATGTGTTAGTATACGGTATTTGTTTTTCCCATTACCATTCTTATGTCATTTTTCAGTTTCCACCTTGCATTATTCTTAACTTTGCATATCTTAATTCTCCTACTTCACTGAAATTTACATTTTTCATTTATCATTGCAACCTCCTGCTAATGTATAATTAGCTATTGATGCAGTAAGCTGTCTGGCACATAGTAGGTGTTCAGTAAATCTTTATTGGGCAAATAACTCAATAAATAATAGCATAAAGTACCTGACTGGTTTCTGTTTTCTTTTATATCTCAAGGAAATAATCTTAGCAACAGAACTATTTTCATGGGCTTTTCTCATTGCATTAAATCTTCCTTGAAAATTGTTTCAGTAAGTCTAGTCAAAAATATTAATGCATTTTGCTCATTTGACTTTAGCATCAGATATTGGATTCCATTTTGCTTCTCAAGTGTGAGCCTAAGGGAGAAGGGATTGACCTTTTATCTCCATATGTCTTCTCTTGAGTCTAGGATATTGTTAAAGGTTGAATTATTTGTCCCAATTTCTCCACCTCACCCCACCCTTATTGACAGTCTTTGCCACATAACTTTTCACTTTTTCCGACAAGAAAGCATACTTTCCTGTTCCGTGGTTAGCTAGGCCATATAGCTTGCTTTAGCCAAGGATATTAGGAGTCATGCTGCAAATCGGTTTTGGAAATTTGTTTGCATAGTTGGGCATATCCTCTCCTGTTTCCTCTGTGAGAAGAGCGTGCCAAGCTGGCCCACTGGCCAGGAGTGAGGGATTTCTGGAGCAGAGCCATTGTAGCCAACTGAATTATAAGTCACAGCCATGCCAGCCATGGCAGTACCCAGAAGAAACACCCCATGCAGGCTGCATTCATGTGAGCAAGAAATGTGTCAATAGTGGCATGCCAAGGAGATTTTGCAGTTGCTTGTTATGCAATAACAATGACTCATAGAGAAATGATTGAAGAGTACTGAGTCACATTACTAGCTCCAACTGATCCTGAGAAAATTGGTAATAAAGACAATAAGAATTAGAATTACCACTTATTAGTGCCTATCAAATGTCAACAATAAATAGACGCTTTGCACATTGTAATCCCATTTCATGCTATGAAGACAATAATTCTATGAAGTGGGTAATATTATCCCTATTTCATTTCCAGGAAATTAGGACTTAGAAATGGTCTACAACTTGCCAGAAATCACAAAGGTAAGAAGTGGCAATTCCAGGCTTACAAGTCAATGATTTTAGACTAAAAAATCTCTACCTTTTATTTAGTGTCTAGGTGGCAAATTTTGCCTTTAGTATTGTCAACTTTCCTTTTTGTTACTCCACCCTCCCCTTTCTATTTCCAACTCCCATTTCTCAGCCCTGCATTTCTTATTGAGATCAGCACCTTCGTGCTGTTTAACCCTAGACTTTAAGGGCTCTGAATGTAGGCTGCTTTCCATGGTCTCCTACTTTTGGTAGCAGGGAATGGGTAGGGATAGAAGGGGTGAGAAAATATTTTCATGTATTTGTGGAGTGCTCATGGCTAAACAAAATAAATAAATAAAACAGAACAAGACATTGATCAGCCTATTTAAATAATGATAATTATGTAACATTTGTATATATTAAAATACTTTTCATTTTTAAAATATAAAGATGCCAAAAAGAATTTTATGCTTATATTTTCTTCCAATTTCTTTCATTACCAAATGATAACATAGGGAATACCTATGATTCAGTGTTAGAGCATGAACCTTTTAGGTCTTTGAAGGATATTAATTTAAGAAGAATATATTGACTGGGTTTTGCCCTATCTGCATGACTGTCTAAGTTGCATTCCTAGTCAGAATGATTTAGTTTGTTCCAGTGTTGTATGTGACCCTGATGACATCTATCAAAGGAAATTGCTCATCTTCTTAACTTTATTTTCATCGCTTCATTGACTGTGTTGAATGTCCAGTTGAGACAGAACAACTTGAAATAAGGCAGAGAAGTGGCACCTCTATCATGATGTACAGCAAAAAAACACTCAAGTTTTTGGTGCCTTTGGCACATTATGATTGTTGTTCTGCTCAAAAAATGCAGGTCACTGGCCTTGCAGCAAACTCTCTTCGTCAGCATTCTGAATGCTTCTTTCCGAACAAAAAAAGAAAGGCAGTTGATGATGTGTAAGTTTGGATTATAAACTGGCAGGTTATTTATTCAGACAATTGTAGAAGAGGAAGCAGTAGAATTTTTGATAAGAGAAAAGACCCTGAAGGAAAAGGAAGTCATTTGAGGGTGAAAACCTATGTGTAATAAGTAAATGATGAGATCAGAAACTGTAAGGAAAGGGCAATGAGTACCAGTCAAGTGTGTGGTCTCCACACAATAAGAACTTCAGGTAAATACTGTGAAGTACAGGTGTGCAGTCTCTAGCTTGGGCTTATGATCTCAGTGCATATCTTAATTTCTCCAGAAGCCTTCTCTTAAACCAACAGAAACATCTCCCATATCCGTTCTCCATCAGCACCTAGCATAGAAACACACACACACACACACACACACACACACACACACACACACACACACATCATTGTAAAATCCTTGAGTACATGGGCCCTTGACTTATATTTATCTAGTATAGTATAAAGCAGAAGGTTGGATCATCCCATAAGAACACTTGATTCAAGTCTGCTTCTTGCATTTACTACCTTAGTGTTCATGAATTGATTATTAAAAACCTGCTGAGACTTCATTTCTTCCCCTATGTAAATAGGTATTATAATGCCCACTTCAGGCCATTGTAAGTCCTAATAGGTATGTGAAATGATGAGAAAATGTCAGACTATCTGCTGGACTCCTAGCATACATGACTGCTTTGCACACAGAAAGTGCTCAATAAGTTGATTGTGGTGTTGGTGTTGGAAAGATGGCATAATCTCTCCTTCCATATTGATGCTAATTCATCAGGTAGAAATTTCACCCTTCTTCTATTTTTGTAGTTCTAGGTAAGACAGTCCTGGAAATGAAGCTAAAACTATCCACTCTCTCTGACATTTCCTGATGTAAGGTGATTTTTCTGCTTAGGAATTTAGTAAGAGTCTGACATCCATTAAAGTAACATTTCTCTATTGGGTGAGGTTACTGCATTAACAGCTAATACCTACATGTGCCCTGACCTACATGCAGTTATGATTGCCTACCTATGGGCTGTACAAATTCTATTCTCAGTTCTCTCTTCCTTCCTTGTGATAAACTTCTCTGGCTACTCCTTGCCCTTTTACGAGTAGGACAGGGGAAGGGAGACGCCACTATGTAGTTTTCTAGCTTCTCTGACTATGACTGAGAGGTAAGTTTAATTCAGAGGAAAACATAGGGTAACAGCTATCACTGTATAAGAAACTACCTGCAATTTAAGCTACTTAAAACAACAACCACTTATCATTATTATTATTATTTATTGAAACAAGAACCACTTAACTAGCCCCTTGTACCAACTTTGGTTCTGTCCCAATGGCCAAAATAAGTCACATGTCCGAGCCTAGAATCATTGTGGAAGGGCGCTACCAAAGGATGAGATTCCGGGAGGCATGAAAAACCAGGTGCATTAAGTTAATAGAAATCGAGTTCATTGATTAATAGGAATTACACATTGGCCACAGGTTCAAGCCATGTTTTCCCAACTAACATCACCTGCATCAAAGCTGATATTTGGCTCTTGTCTCTAGTTTCTTTTTCCAGACTGGTTCAAAACCCTCACTCTAACAGATGATAAGCATAAGGGAGATTTACATAACAAGGCAAAGAAATGCTTTGTGTTTTTTGTGAATTATCTGGCCAAGCTAGTTGTGCTGGCACAATTTTCAGGGACAGATATCAATCTATCCAGATCATTTTATTCTATTGATTAAAGTCCAGGAAATCTAAAGAATTCAAAAGGTTCTGAAAGTAGAATTTTCCAGGCACATTTTTTCACTAGTTTGAAATTCTGAGATGGGAAAATGTTTAAATCATTAAATTAATGATTTAAGACCCACAAAAAGCACATGAAGAGAGAAAAACTTTGTTGGGACCTGATTGGGCTACACTCACGAAAGTCCCATTATCTCTCTCACCTCCACTTTTCCAATTTGGAAAATTGCGGTAAATCACTTTTTTTTTCCTGAGAAGTTTATTTATTTATTTTTTAAAATTTATTTATTTTTCTTTTTTTTAACATCTTTATTTGAGTATAACTGTTTTACAATAGTGTGTCAGTTTCTCCCTTACAACAAAGTGAATCAGTTATACATATACATCTGTTTCCATATCTCTTCCCTCTTGCGTCACGCTCCCTCCCACACTCCCTATCCCACCCCTCCAGGTGGTCACAAAGCACCGAGCTGATCTCCCTGTGCTATGTGGCTGCTTCCCACCAGCTATCCACCCTACGTTTGGTAGTGTATATATGTCCATGCCACTCTCTCACTTCGTCACAGATTACCCTTCCCCCTCCCCATATCCTCAAGTCCATGCTCTAGTAGGTCTGTGTTTTATTCCCGACCTACCCCTAGTCTCCTCATGACATTTTTTTTTTCTTAGATTCCATATATATGTGTTAGCTTAAGGTATTTGTTTTTCTCCTTCTGACTTACTTCACTCTGTATGACAGACTCCAGGTCTATCCACCTCATTACAAATAACTCAATTTCATTTCTTTTATGACTGAGTAATATTCCATTGTATATATGTGCCACATCTTCTTTATCCATTCATCTGTTGATGGACACTTAGGTTGCTTCCATGTCCTGGCTATCGTAAATAGAGCTGCAATGAACATTTTGGCACATGACTCTTTTTGAATTATGGTTTTCTCAGGGTATATGCCTAGTAGTGGGATTGCAGGGTTGTATGGTAGTTCTATTTGTAGTTTTTTAAGGAACTTCCATATTGTACTCCATAGTGGCTGTATCAATTTACATTCCCACCAGCAGTGCAAGAATGTGCCCTTTTCTCCACACCCTCTCCAGCATTTATTGTTTCTAGGGTTGTTGATGATGGCCATTGTGACCGGTGTGAGATGATATCTCATTGTAGTTTTGATTTGCATTTCTCTAATGATTAATGATGTTGAGCATTCTTTCATGTGTTTGTTGGCAATCTGTATGTCTTGTTTGGAGAAATGTCTATTTAGTTCTTCTGCACATTTTTGGATTGGGTTGTTTGGTTTTTTGTTATTGAGCTGCATGAGTTGCTTATAAATGTTGGAGATTAATCCTTTGTCAGTTGCTTCATTTGCAACTATTTTCTCCCATTCTGAGGGTTGTCTTTTGGTCTTGTTTATGGTATCCTTTGCTGTGCAAAAGCTTTTAAGTTTCATTAGGTCCCATTTGTTTATTTTTGTTTTTATTTCCATTCCTCTAGGAGATGGGTCAACAAGGATCTTGCTGTGATTGATGTCATAGAGTGTTCTGCCTATGTTTTCCTCTAAGAGTTGGATAGTGTCTGGCCTTACATTTAGGTCTTTAACCCATTTTGAGTTTATTTTTGTGTGTGGTGTTAGGGTGTGTTCTAATTTCATATTTTTACAGGTAGCTGTCCAGTTTTCCCCACATCACTTATTGAAGAGGCTGTCTTTTCTCCACTGTATATCCTTCCCTCCTTTATCAAAGATAAGGTGACCATGTATGTGTGGGTTTATCTCTGGGCTTTCTATCCTGTTCCATTGATCTATATTTCTGTTTTTGTGCCAGTACCATACTGTCTTGATTACTGTAGCCTTGTAGTATAGTCTGAAGTCAGGGAGCCTGATTCCTCCAGCTCCATTTTTCGTTCTCAAGATTGCTTTGGCTATTCGGGGTCTTTTGTGTTTCCATACAAATTGTGAAATTTGTTGTTCTAGTTCTTTGAAAAATGCTAGTGGTAGTTTGATAGGGATTGCATTGAATCTGTAGATTATTTGGGGTAGTAGAGTCATTTTTACAATGTTGATTCTTCCAATCGAAGAACATGGTATATTTCTCCACCTATTTGTATCATCTTTAATTTCTTTCATCAGTGTCTTATAGTTTTCTGCATACAAGTCTTTTGTCTCCTTAGGTAGGTTTATTCCTAGATATTTTATTCTTTTTGTTGCAATGGTAAATGGGAGTGTTTTCTTAATTTCACTCTCAGATTTTTCATCATTAGTGTATAAGAATGCCAGAGATTTCTGTGCATTAATTTTGTATCCTGCTACTTTACCAAATTCATTGATTAGCTCTAGTAGTTTTCTGGTAGCATCCTTAGTATTCTCTATGTATAGTATCATGTCACCTGCAAACAGAATCACTTTTTATTTTAAAGGTATCTCTAGAGGACCTCTGGTCATGAAGATGCTTTTAAGTTTAAAAATATAAAACAAAATCCTATGCCCTCCAAACATGTCCCATTTTTATTATTGTCATAAAATTTTATTATGTTGTAGGTTCAGACCATTCAAGATGGCTGTTCTCTTGCTCTCTGCACATGCCCTACTGGACCAGTCCCTGCTTCACTCACATGACTATCTATTCCTCTCAAGTATAGGGCTTAATTAGGCCCTGGTAACTGATGAGCCCACTTGAAGTCAATTCCCTCTATAAGTGGTAGCCTCTTTCTCCCCCAAGTTGGGAAGATTGTTCCCATGCCTGCTTGCTTTCTGCCACGCACAATGTGGTGTCACCCCAGGACCCTTTGTGTAAGATCTCCTATCCAAAAAACTATTGATGTCTCTGTCGCTGTCTCTGGGCTCTTTCTTCAGTCTCAAGGCTGGGCAACTACAAGGCTTGCAGACCTGCAGGGTGTAGTCCAACATGTATGAAGGAACTTTATAGTATAGGGTGTCAGTAATTAGCACTCTGCATGGAACAGAGCAGATTCTAGGGCAGTTCATCCCCAACTTGGCTGATTAATGTGTACATGATCTGTCAGTCACTCTTTTGATACCAAGATAACTATCAATTTTATTTTCCCAAAAACATAATATGTTTTGGTGAAAATCCAGATACTTCTCTGCTTGCCTAAGACATATTCTGAAAAAGAAAAATAAGTTCTTAGTAAATAATAAGCTATTTTCCATTGGTCAGTAGTAGCAAGCCAAGTTCCGTTTGGGTCTTTAAACCTAGGTAGGCAAATCCAGATTTTAAATTAAAATTGCTAGGAGGAAAGTGGGATCAGGGTGAGAGAAGTGAGGGGCCAGGGAGTAAAATTTAAGGAAGTACTCAGGTGCAGACGCTCTCCTTGCACCACAATGAGAGTTGAGTGCATCCTTACATTTTGCTCCCTAAGGTCTTTGCTTGTCTTGCCCTGGTCCAGCCCTTGTTAGGATACTATAAAAATGTTAGACACTCTTTCACAAGTGGAACAGGATTTTAAATCAGTGAGCAGGTAAGCACTAGATGTTGCCAAAAGAGGGGTGATTCCCTTTATGCATTTACTTTCAAAGATTTCTAACCCAGCGTTCCCTAGGATCCTTGGTCATACATTTATTATTTTTAGAACCATCTAAGACATTTGCAAAATATAAGAAAATCTTAGGACAGCAGTCCTCCTGAAAGTATTAGATAAGACATCCTAACCATTCTGGCCTTGGTTAAGAACAGTTTTAGGGTCTGTTAACGTGGTTTTGAATCCCATCTCCACCCTTGCTGTCTCTTTGAACTTAGGTGAGATACTTAGCTTCCTCATCTGACAAATCAGGATAATTTTAATAGCATTTATCTCCTGTGTTACATGTGTGTGTCAGAGAACTAAATGGAGTAATGTACATAAAACTTTTAATAGACTAAATGATTCATAGAAGGAACTCAACAAATGATCGATATCATTATTGATACTATTTTTTGTTATTCTAGGGCCAAGACTCGCCGAATAATCTGCCTTTGGCACTATGAATTACTCACAGGATTCGAAGTAAGTGTCCTAAATTGAGTTGAAAGTTGTCTCCCTTCTCCTACATCATTCTGATGATGTTTGTGAGAAACCAAATCGAAGTTCTGAGGAACTGAAAGAAGGAGAAAAGAAAAGCAGGAAATACAGAAATGAGAAGAATTATGAGACCTGATATGAAATTTAGTACAATTTAGATTTTACAGATTCTTGAAGAAAAGGTTTAGAGTGAGTAATGATTAATTGTGAATGGAGACTTCAGAAATCTATTTTCTACCTCTTGAAAATCCCATTTTTTTTTTTTCAAGAGTCATGAATGAAATGCAGCTCTCTCTGGAACTAGACAATGTTTCCTCCAAACTTTGAAAAGTGTTTTAGGATGTGGTTTGTGCTCTTACTCCAAAAAGTTTACTTTATAGATTTTCTTCCCTAAGTCAGTATTTTCAGAATGATAGGTGTTTTCTCTTTAACTGGTAGATTAAAAATATTAAATATAGATTCACAGAATAGAAATGACCTCTAAGCCTCAAGTTAATTTTCTGAAATATGTGGTAGGTTTATCAGTTAATACAGAGAAGTACAAAAATGACACAGAGCCAAAGCAGTAAGCACTATGGAAGTAGATGGTAATAGAAAATAATGGGTTTGGAGAAAAATAAATGAATTAAATAAACATAATATGTATGAAAAATGAGATGGTAATGTTTTTGAAGGGTTATATCTGGTCATCTGTTGAAATAAAAGTTAATTTATGTATTTGTTCATTCATTTATAAATGTGGTTCAGACAAATCAATTGTCAAGGACATATATTATCAATTCACTAATTTTGGCCCGAATCCCTCAACATGCAAAACATGCAAGAATAGATAGTACATTTTCCTATTGTATTTCTTGAAAATCTGTGGAACTACGGGGCCAAAATGTTTCAAAAAGAAAAAATTAGAAAATTGCTAATAGGATGAATCATATTATTTGAACACATATTATTTGCTTACATAGTATTTGAGTAGGTGGCAGTGAACATGGCATATAGGACTTCTTATGGAATGTGTTTGGCACCTCACAGTCAAAATTGCACATTTTGGCATTTTTCCTCATGTCTTCATCCTCAGCTCAAGATGAATTCCTTTAAATTTTGCTTGTAACAATATGCTGTGTTCAACAGTCATGAGTTGCATCCAGTTTTGCCAATATTAGTTATCTGGTGCTGAGGAAGTTTTAAATTCTATGAACTTAAGTTTTCTCTCCTAAAGAACAAAGGATAATATTTATTTCATAAAACTTGTTTGAGGATGGAATTAGAAAAAAAATATAGAGTATTTGGCAAAGTACTGGCACAAATTAGGTGCTCAACTTGTTGTACTTGCTAGAATTATTCTTATATTATTATTCAGTTAATAATAAGAAAGCCTAATATCTGTCAGGCATTAAGATACGTCTCCAAACCACACAGATAGATAAGGCAGGGTATCTACTTTCAGGGAGCTTTTAGTAGAATAGTGAGAAGTCAGAAGAGAAAAGTGAATGGACCTAGACGAGTGTCTTGGGAATATGAAGGAGGCATAACAGGCAAAGCCCTGGGTTCTCAGGCAAAGCCTTCATCTAAGCAAAATCCTGAAGAATGAGCAAATATTACTGTAAGGAAGGAAATGGGGAAATACTGTGAATGGCAGAGGAAACAGTATATGCATATACTTACTGGTTGTAGAGCTGATTGGCTGAAGCAGAAGGTAAGAAATGAAGGAGAAACAAGAGGAGAGGCTAAAGGGGTAAGGAGGCCAGATTCTTTTTCCATATAGTTTATCACAAAATATTGAGTATGGTTCCCTGTGCTGTACAACAGGTCCTTGTTGATTATCTATTTTATATATAGTAGTGTGTATATGTCAATCCCAATCTTCCAATTTATCTCCCCCTGCTTTACTCCCTGGTAGCCATAAATTTGTTTTCTATGTTTGTGAGTCTGTTTCTGTTTTGTAAATACGTTCAGTTGTATCATCTTTTTAGATTCCACTTGTAAGTGATAACATATATTTGTCTTTCTCTGTCTGACTTCACTTAGTATGATAATCTCTAGGTTCATCCATATAGCTGCAAATGGCATTATTTCATTCTTTTTATGGCTGAGTAATATTCCATTGTATATATTGTATATATACCACATCTTCTTTATCTGTTCATCTGTCAATGGACATTTTGGTTGCTTCCATGTCCTGACTATTATAAATGGTGCTGCTATGAACATTGGGGTGAATGTATCTTTTTGAATTATGATTTTCTCCAGATATATGCCCAAGAGTGGGATTGCTGGATTATATGGTAGCTCTATTTTTAGTGTTTTGGGTGTTTTTTGAATTTTATTTTATTTACTTTTTTATACAGCAGGTTCTTATTAGTCATCAATTTTATACACATCAGTGTATACATGTCAATCCCAATCACCCAATTCATCACAGCACCATCCCCACCCTATTTTTAGTTTTTTAAGGAACCTCCATACTGTTCTCGATAGTGGTTGGAAGAAACGCTCTCAAACTCATTCAAAAAGGATTTTAAAGGCAAGCCAGGGAGTATGAACTATATCCTAGTGACAATAGAAAGAGCCATTGAAGAATTTTAAGGCAGAAAGTGAGATGACTAGATTTTCACTTTAGAAAGGTCGCTAGAAATTAGAGAGTTTAGAGCAGTTAGGGGACCATTACATTTGTCCCAATTATGACATGACAGTACCATGGAAGGAAGTATTGATAATGGGTACAAGGAAGTGGATGGATTTCAAGAATGGTGAAAAAAATGAGTCCTTGTTAAGACTTAATAAATGAATGTGAAATGCAATTCACCAAGACTATAATCTGATAATGCCAATCAAGGAACCGTACCAACTGGGTGGCTGACACTGGTTATTTTGGCTTTGATCCTGAATGTATCTCTTTTGTCAATCAGAAGTTAAAAGAAAAGGAAATTAATCTTTTCAGTCTTGCTCTTCATCTTTGAGTTTTCACATGAAATACATTTTGAATTTTTTCTCGATACATAATTTTCACCATTTTCTTCCAGTTAATTTCCATGAATAAGCAAATTAATTCTACCTCATTTCTTTATGTCAGCCGCATTGGCATGGTTCACACGTAATTGTATGGTGTCAACTTTGCCTTCCAACATCATTGAGAATATTGGATTTGTAAGTGTTAGCATGATGTTAGCAGGATACAATTTTCTTTTATTATTTTTTTAAACTTAAAGAACTCTCACTGACATAATTTCGTTCATGTTTCCCACTTTCATTTGGAATTTTATTGTGTCTACCATGCCATGCAATAAGCATCATTATAATGAATAACTGATTAATTGGGAACATTTAAACTGAATGTTAGCATCATTTCACTTCTATTTTATTGAGTCATTCAGGATCTGCCCTCTGCTTACCTCTCAACCTCCCCCTTAACTCTCCATTGGATTTAGTCCAACCCACGATTCCCATTCTCAAAATACTTACTTACAGGCAGCCTTTGTGTATTATCTAATATTTCCTCACCAATAACATCTCCTTCTACCCTATCCTCATTTAGTTAATTATTACTTATTCTTCTTATCTCCCCTAAAATATCTATTAAGAAAAGCTTCATGAACACACATGATTGCTATTTATGGAGGACATCTTTATACAGGTATATAAGGGATACAAAGTTGAGCAAAACAAATTTGGCTGTGACCATGTGGAATTAAAAATATAGTTGGTAAGACTGACACTAATACACACATATGCACACACACATACATATACATATGTTTGCATATATGTAGAGGATATACAGGAAGAGCTAGAAAAGAATTATCTCTGGAGAAAGGAAATGGTACTAGGGTGACAGAGCTGAAAAGACTTTGGGAGAAGAAATTTACTTTGGAATTATTTAAATATATACCAAATATATACCAGATATCTAGAGTACCAGAATCAATTAATTAAAAATTTCAAAAATGTGGTAAACGCTTGAAGGAATAGTACATAGTGCCATTGTAGTTGATACCAGGAGAACCCAATTTAATTTGGAGAATTAATTTGAGTCTTCTCTAAAGGAGTGATCTTGTTTGGAATGGGAAAGAATGTTCGAGACAGCAATCGGCCTAAGAAAAGACCCATGTTAGAAAAAAAATGCTGACCTTGCAAGAAAAGAAAGTTGACATGGTGAGAAGAAAGGAAAAGTTGGTGAGGGGCGAACCTGGAGAGAATGAGAGGAGCTATGTCATGCAGGAGCATGTAGGTCATGTTGTGGGTTTCACCTTCTATTTTAAGAGCAAATGGAAGCTCTTAAAATAGAAGCATATAAGTACTTTGATCAGAGAAAGGACAAGATCTGCTTTCCATTTCTGGAAGAGTTTCCTGGATGCTTAGTAGAGAATGTATTGGAGAGAGAGCAAAGTTTAAGTAAGGAAGACTTTTAAGACTCTTAGAACAATGTTGTGCATTAGTACACATGAGATGTGCCAGTGGTTTGGACTATGGTAGGAAGTAGCACAAGTAAAGAGATTCAGTAAATATTTTGAAGGTATCCTAGGTAGAGCAAATAATGCATTTTATGTTGATGATGAGGAAGAGTTATAGCTAAATATGATTCCAAAGTTTCTTCACCCAGCACTTGGGAGGACAATAAATTTATTTACTCAAATGAAGATTGATTTGAAAAGGCTACATAAGGTATCCACCTATATGGAAAAGGCAAAACTTTGGAGACAGTAAAAAGATCAGTGGTTGCCAGAGATTCAGGGGGAAGGAGAGATAAATAGGTGGAGCACAGAATTTTTTATTTTTAGCATAGTGAAACTCTTCTGTAGGATACTGAAATGGGTACATGACATCACATATTGTACATAGACCTGTACAACAGGAAGAGAGAACCCTAAGGTAAACTATGGACTTTACTTAATAATAATAATAATATATTAATATTGATTCATCAGTGTGACACATGTACCACAGCAATGCAAAATGTTAATAATAGGGAAAAATGTGTACAGGGAAATGGAGTATTTGGGAACTCTCCATGCCATATGTTCATTTTTCTGTAAACCTAAAACTTCTCCAAAAATAAAGTCTATTAATAATAATTTTCTTATAAAACCATAATGAAATAACCCAGAGTTTTAGTAGGAAAGGCAGGAATGAGAAATGTCATGGCAAAAAGAATATGGATATTCCATGAAGGAATTAGTGATCAAATATATCAAATGCTGCTGAAATATTAAATGAGATGAAGGGAAGAAATTCCATTGGGTTTGACAGTATAATGTTTATTTTTGATTTTGACAGTATTTTCAATGGCATAATTGGAGGCAAAAGTCAGATGTACATGAAATAAAGAGAAAATCGGTACCATCAGAGAATTTAGGATTTAAAACTTTAAAAATCAATCATTAAAATTAACTGTCTGTAATAAATAATATGTGGGGGGAAATAATTAAAGATTTAAAATATCTTGGACGTGTTGGCAGCTAAAGACAAAGCTCCACAATATGCAAAGTGTGTGTGTGTGCATTTTTAATGTATATTATTGATATATTGTAAGTGTTATGCAAGAGACATCTCAAGACAGATCTAGTTTGACGAACCAGCTGGAAAATATCTCTATCAAGCTACATAGGTTTTTTTACGTGATTGGTTGAAAAATTGAGATGTTATTAACAATGCCTACATTGACCAACAGAGAAATTTCCCTCATGACTAATCATAAAACCATAGATCCGTCCATCTCTGTATATAAAAATGTACATGATATATTTTCCTCCAATATATGTGGGAACATTTATACAAATTTAACCATATTTAATATCACTAAGGAAAGGGACAATAAATCAATGGTTATGGAATAAATTTAACAAAACCTTTTATTGAATATTATCTACAACTTGATGCCTGTAAGAGTAAATATTAGGTGAACTGGATAATATTAAGAGTGTAAAATACACTCACGGGGAAGTGAGACAGAGGGACTTCTGCTTCTGACCAAGATGGAATAACAGTAAAGAGATTTATCCTTTCACCTAGAACTGCAAAAAGAAACAAAATACATAAAACAGTTTTTGAAACATTTGATAGCTTGCAATGAAAGCTAGTGATTTCTTTTTTAAAAAATATTTTTATTTATTTATCTTTGGCTGTGTTGGGTCTTCGTTGCTGGACTCTCTCTAGTTGCAGCGAGCGGGGGCTACTCATCATTGCAGTGCGCGGGGTTCTCACTGCAGTGGCTTCTCTTGTTGAGAAGCACAGGGTCTGGGCACATGGGCTTCGGTAGCTGTGGCTCACGGGCTCTAGAGTGCAGGCTCAGTAGTTGTGGCACACGGGCTTAGTTGCTGTGTGGCATGTGGAATCTTCCCGGACCAGGGTTTGAACCCGTGTCCCCTGCATTGGAAGGCAGATTCTTAACCACTACACCACCGGGGAAGCCCAAAGCTAGTGATCTCTAAGTGATGGGAAATGAAGGAGGTGAGCTCCACAACTGTCCTACCTTACTACCTAGAAAGAGTTCATAGGATGCAGTTCAGGTTAAGAAGAATATAGGCAGAGTCCAGCCATCTCCCTAAGTTGAGAAGGCAGACGTGGTAGTCTGCACAGGCCAAAGTGGCTGGAATTCACAAGGCAGAGTACTGGAGAAGAAAGAGCTACAGAGGAAGAACTCTGGATATTGCCAGAGGGGCCCACTGTACTCTCCAGCAGAGAGTACTGTTAACACATGCATATGAGAAAACTACCCAAAGCCAGGAAAGGACCTGCCTGAAGGATTAGAGGGAACAATCCTTAAAGTGCAAATAGGCTGAAAATAGTTTCTATTTCCACCAGCCAGATTGGAAAATGTATAAATCATGAGATATTGGTAGATTATTCAGAAGGATTTGCCTCAGTTGTAGAAAAGAATTAACTCTAGACAAATGTTGTTCTTGTTTTGCCAGGATCAACCTGTTTCCAAGTAATTTAAAAACTACCCAGGGTGAAACTTAAAAACATTTACAGGGATACAAAAATATCTAGCACCCATAAAGGTAAAATTCATGTTTTTTTGACATCCAATAAATTATCATGCATGCAAAAAGTAAAAAATTATAACCCATAATGAGGAGAAATATTAAAACATTGAACCCAACCCAACATGTCACATATGATAGACTTACTAGACAAGGACATTTAAATGATTACTTAAACTTTATTCCATATGTTCAAGAAAGTCAAGAAGATTAAAGACATTAAGTTATGGAAGATATAAAAAAAGATATACGTTAAACTTCCAGAGATGAAAACTACCATATCTTAGATGAAAAATACCCTTGAAAGGCATTAAAGGCATATTAATTGTTGCAGAGAAATGATTAGTGATCTTGAAGACATAACAATAGAAATCATCCAAATCGAAACATCAAGAGAAAAGACTAAAAGTAAATTTGTAATATGTGGGACAACTTTAAGCACCCTAATATATTTACATTTGGAGTCTTTGAATGTAGAAGAAAGAGAGGGATACAGAAAAAAATTGAAGAATTAGGGGTTGAAATTTTTCTAAATTTGATGAAAACTGTAGCCCACATATTCAAGAAGCCCAATGAACTCCAAGCACAAGAAATGTGAAGGAAAGAACACCAACTCACACCATGATCAAATTGCTTAAAATTAATAAGGAGAAAAGTCTTAAAAGCAGCTATTGAAAAAAGGCACACCATGTGTAGAAGAAGAGAAGACAAGATAGCAGCAAGGTTTTTTTTGTTGTACACAATGTAAGTCAGAAGATAGTGGAGCTACATCTTTATTCAAAGAAGATAATTCATCTAGAATTCTATATCCAGAAAAATATCTTTCAAAAACAAAAGTGAAATAGACTTTTTCCAAAATTCAGAAGTGGAAAGACTTTATCACCAGAATACCTGTATTATAAGAAAAATTAAAGAAATACTTTAGGCATATGGAAAATAATACCTGATGGAAAGGTGGATCTACACAAAGAAATGAAGAGCACTAAAAATAGTGACCACATGAATAAATACAAAAGGTTATTTTTATTCTTTAAATTTCCTTAACATTGACTCTTTAAAGCAAAAAAAAATGATAACAATATATTGTGGAGTTGTAACATATGTATAAGTAAAACATATGAAAACAATAACAAAAAGGCCAGGGGGGAAGAAATGAAATTATACTGTTGTAAGATTTTTATAGTATCTCCAAAGTGATATCAATTACAAATAGACTGTGAGGACATTTTTAGTGTGGTGGTACTATGCTTTATGATATTAGAATGGTAGATGTGTATTATGCATTTGTCAAAACCCATAGAGCTGTACAACACAAAGAGCAAATCCTAATGTATACTATGGGGTTTGGTTAATGATAATGTAGCAGTGTTGGTTCATCAATTGTAACAAATGTACCAAAATAATACAAAATATTAATAATAGAAGCAACTGTGTATATGGGGGTGAGAGGGCTGGAGAAATGATATATGGGAACTGTCTATACTTTATGCATATTTCTATGAACCTTAAACTGTTCTAAAATATAAAGCCTGTTCTAAAGTAAATAAAAATTGTTCTAAAAAACTCTTCTAAAAATGGTGTATTTTTTAAAAGTAGACTGTGATTTTAAAAAGGATAATTTGTGATGGTCAAACTGGAAACACACCTAAAGGTCCATCAACAGGTACATGGATAAAAAAATATGATAAAATGTACACAGCAATAAAAAAGAATGAACTTTAAATGCATGCAAAAGATCAGTGGTCAGGTAAGGTGGAGGAAGGTTTATCAAGGAACTTGAGGAAACCTTCTGAGGGTGATGAATATATTCATTATCTTGATTTTGATGGTGGTTCACTGGTGGATAAATATATCAGTACGTATCAAACTGTACACTTTCAAGTTCAAGTTGCCTCCAGAAATATGTAAAAAGATAATATATCATGGACAATTGAGAATTATCACAGGCATTAAAGTATGGTTCAACATTCAAAAATCAATCAGTGTAATTTAGTGCTTTAACAGAAAAGGAGAAAATCAAATGATCATACCATTAGGTTCAGAAAAAGCATTCGACAAAATTCACCACTCGTTCATGAAAAAAATAAATAAAACTCTCAACTACTGAAGAGTAGAAGTAAAATTTGTCAACCAGATAAAAGGCATGCATGTAAAATGAAAGCTACATGATACTTAATTTTTAAAAACTTAACCTTTCTCTAATGATTGGGGCAATAATAAGCATATCTGCTCTTACAACTTCTATTTAGCATTATACTGGAGTCCACAGCCAGTGCAATAAGACAAGAAAAACAAATGAAAAACATGCAGGTTGAAAAGGATTAAATATAACTGTCTTTATTTGGAAATAATTGTGTACAAGGATAATCCTAAAGAATTTACAAAATGTTCTTAGAACTAACAAGTGAATTTAATAGGGTCATAAGATGTAAAGTCCATTTTTAGAATTCAAGTATTTTCCAAATACTAGAAACACATAATTGGAAAACAAAATTTCTAACAATACCATTTATGATAACTTCAAAAAGTTAAATACAGTAGTCACACTTGTATTATAGAAAGTAAATATTCTTGGTATCCTTTTGTGAGATAAGATTAGTTGACTCCTGAAGGAATCTTTTACTTTTTCATACTTTTAAAGCATATTATTGTTCTTTCTGAATTTATTTTTAGTACTTGGTTTAAGCTTAATTTATATCTTTTGAAATCTTAACAGTATTAAGTGACTCAGAGAGTGCAAATATGCAAATAATTGTGTCCTTTTAAAATTCTTTTTGGATTATATTTTTCTCTTTCTCTTGGTGTTGTAGAATGTGAAGTATTTATCTTTTTATTCTTTAACTTTGAATCCTGAAGCATAGTAGGTTTTCAGTCAATAGTTGTTAAATGATTATGTAATAAATACTGTTCTAGGTGGTCAATAAAACTCAACTGTAATGGATTTTAGTTCTGCTTACTGAGGAATTAATAACCTAGAGTTTCAGATAACATATTAAACCTGAAGTAAACCTTGAAATGCATACCATTTTATTAATTCACAAAGAGTAGTTTGTGTAGATAACATGATACCATTAATGCAAAAAAATGCCTTTTCTTTTTAAAAAATATTTAATTAATTTTTATTGATGTGTAGTTGGTTTACAGTACTGTGTTAGTTTCAGGTGTCCAGCAAAGTGTTTCAGTTATACATATACATATATATACATGTCTATATATATATATATATATATATATATATATATATATATATATATATATATATGTATGTATATCTATCCTTTTTCAGATTCTTTTTCCATATAGGTTATTACAAAATATTGAGTCTAGTTCCCTGTGCTATATAGTAGGTCCTTGTTAGTTATCTCTTTTATATATAGTATTGTGTATAGCTTACTCCCAATTTCCTAATTTATCCCTCCCCCACATCTTTCCCCTTTGGTAACAGTAAATTTGTTTTCTTTGTCTGTGAGTATGTTTCTGTTTTGTAAATAAGTTCATTTGTATCAGTTTTTTAGATTCCACATAGAAATGATATATGATATTTGTCTTTCTCTGTCTGGCTTCCTTCGCTTAGTATGATAAGTTCTGATCCATCTGTGTTGCTGCAAATGACATTATTTCATTCTTTTTTTAAGGCTGAGTAGTATTCCATTGTGTATATAGCTATATACACATATATATGTATATAGCTATATACATATATATATATATATCTTCATCATCTATTCATCTGTTGATGCACATTTAGGTTGCTTCCATGTCTTGGCTATTGTAAATAGTGCTGCAATGAACATTGGGGTGCATGTACTTTTTCAAATTATAGTTTTCTCCAGATATTTGCCCATGAGTGGGATTGCAGGCTCATATGGTAGTTCTATTCTAGATTTTGGAGTTAATTTTCAGATTAGTGACTATTTTGCTTTCTTATTTTCAAATGTGTTTCATAAGTAACTACAGCATATAGAATAGAAGACCATGCCAGCTTCTTTAGTTTTTTCCTCTAGATTTTGCTGAAATACATATGTATTTGTTTTCTCTTGTCTCCCTTTGTCTTTAATCGTTAAGTTTCTAACTCCCTCTCAGATATAATAAAGTTCTTATTTTCCTATTTTAAATGTAGTGGTTCATTGTGTTAGGTTTGATGGGTATTGTTGTTTCTCTTTCCAGTATTGTGAAATGATTTTATTTTTAATACAGCTTCCAGCTCCGTTCAGCATTTTCAACCATGGAAATGTGACAATCTCCTTATCTGTTTTCTTCTGCAAATAAGAAAATAATTTTCTTCTTTGTTCTGTGACTTACCATTTGCTATTGGTCATTAGCCCTGTTCTTTACATGTTTATTACAGTTATATCAATTTTTGGTCATTTTACTAAAAATTAATTTTCTTTTTTAGATATGTTAGCAAATCATTATTTTCATAAACAATAAAAAAGGAAACCTACAGAGATGTAAAAATAAAATTACTGGTTACTTCATGACAATTTCATCTTACTACAATACAACATCTTATATCAACCAGTCAAGTAACTTTTAGTGATAAATATTTCAAGCAAAAACTTATTTGTTCTACTGAACTCTCTGTAACTTTGCAGATGTTATTTATACAAAGAAAAGTAAGTTTTTGTCCAGTATCATATCATTTTTAAAAGCCAAATATATTTTCAGCAAATTTAGAATTGTGTATGTGTTTATATTTGTGGTTTTTATTTATTTAAATTAATTTTCTATTTTTTGTAATCTGGCTTAAAATACAGGCCATGTGATATAGTGTTAACCAGAGTATATCCTGTGGACTGTGCCTAGTAAGCAAATTCTTTGTTCCTGGCCCTTAATGAGGTAAATACAAAATTTGGGGCTAAATTTTTAGAAGTTTTCATAGCATTGCTGTATTGTTACAACACTCAAGAACTTGATCAGTTGACTCAAGTCAGTGAATAGAGTACATGATGAGCCATATGTGAATGTGGTGAGCTGGGTTATAGTCACACACAGAAGATTACATAATGGTTTGTAAAGAATTATAAATAAGAAAAAAGTGATCCTTAAAGACAATATGGTACATATATACCATATTGGAATACTACTCAGCCACAAAAAAAGAACGAAATAATGCCATTTGGAGCAACATGGATGGACCTAGAGATTATCATACTAAGTGAAGCAAGTCAGAAAGAGAAAGACAAATACCACAAGATATCACTTATATATGGAATCTAAACTATGACACAAACGAACTTATCTACGAAACAGAAGAGGACTCACAGACATAGAGAACAGACTTGTGGTTGCCAAGGGGGAGGTGGATGTGTGTATACAAACACACACAGAGAGACACACACAACTGAATCATTTTGCTGTACAGGAGAAATTAACACATTGTAAATCAACTGTACTTCAATTAAATAAATTTTTTAAAAAAGAAATAAATGATCCTTGACTACAGATGGTTTGTGAAGCACTGATGTAACCTATAAAATTCACTTTGTGAAGTGTTGGGAATAGAAATATTGAAAGATATACATAGTCATCTCCATGCATACTGAAGCTCAAATACAACTAGCAGTCTATGTGACTGTTAGAAAGGAAAAATAACATCATCTAAACATGTTACAAGCAGAATAAAGCAGTCAGTGGTTTCAAATATGGGCTTCAAATAAAAATTACAAAGGTTAGCAGTTGAATTGCAGGCATTGATTTCTTACTAAGTTGCTTCATGCACAGGCAACTCTAGGTAGCAAGTTCCAGGGTTAGCAGAGCATCAGACACTACTGATGCTGCAGGTATCAGTCTGTAGATGTGTCTCTATTTTTTATTTTCTTTCTTGTATATTCACTCACCATTAGTATTCTCAGACTCCACTGCAGAATTTTAATTTTGTTTTACAAATGTCCCTGGTTTAGCAACACAAATGTGTTTAGGGTCATGTCCTTGCATCACTACTCTGAAAACTAAATTATCATTTTATATTTTGCTTCTCATTCTTTCCCCCAAAATAAGACACAGAAGCTCTGAATGTCCAAAAAAAAAAAAAAAAAAAAAAAAAAAAAGACGAGTGCCTCCAAAGTTACTTATCAACTAATGGGTTACTAAACTTGAACAGGGAGGATGGTGGCTGCCTCGTACTGTCATCTTTATTCTTCATTCTCTTCCACAGTTACATGTTTTTTTTCACAGCAAGATAAGAGAAAGATCTCCCTTGCTGAGATCTCCATTTCAGATATCACAATACACTCTGCTATGTGATGATATCAGGTCAACTGAATGCAGTGGAAGGATGAGGGATGTAGTAAATAAGTCAGTAATGCCAGGTTACTCCTTGTTGGCCAGTAAAACAATTTTATTGTTTTGTTAATGGGATAGTTATTTTCCTTTCCCCAAGGTCAATTAAATACAACTGGAGTGTGGATTGGATGTTTTCTTTTGAAACCGATTAATTTAGCTCTAATGGTTGTTCTCCCTTGGGAATGGGAACAGACCAGCACTTTTATTCTGTTAATGTATTTATTTTTTAAATCAGTGCAAGACACCTAATAGTTTCCTAATTTAAAGTGATATTCTCTTAACTTTTAACTCTCTTGTTTCTTCTCCTTTTATTGGATTATCAGAAGCATTCCACTCGATAAAGTTTCTTTTACAATATTTATGGTACAAAACACACTAGAAAATTTGGTGATGTCCCAGCTGTGCATATCTTTTTGAAGGAGTAGAAAATTGATACAGAATACCTCACATTGTGAACCTTTCTTTATGAATAGAGAGTTTAACATGGGATTTGTTTTCTGCAACAATTAAGGAGTGTGAACAAATAAGATGCTTGGTTTTATTCCATGTTTTCAAAAGCAAGATAGGGAATCAGAGAGGGAGGGAAAGCAGTGAGTTTTCTTTGTGCACATTCTGAAACAGGGATTTCTTCAAAATACTTTTTAAAATTAATATGCTGAAATTATCATTGTAAGAACTACAACAAAAATATATTTGATGAACTAATAACTATTGTTTTATATTTGATATTTAGCTGATTGGTCTGCCTCTGAAATCACTTCTAAGAAGCACGTTTCAGAGAAATTCACAGCAAGTTTTGAACAAATATATGTCTGTAAGGCAAGTAAGGCAAGCTTTTCCCTCAGTGTTGAAATTCCTGAGGATAACCTTCAGCTTTCTAAGTGTTTTGGTTAAGTGGGGTTAGACAAAGCAAATAGTGCAGTAATTATTTTCTATATCAGGAGAAACACTTTTTTAACTGACATTATGTCACCTTCAATTTTGTACTCACTGCTTTTTTTTTTTAACAACTTTATTGGAGTATAATTATTTTACAATGGTGTGTTAGTTTCTGCTTTATAACAAAGTTAATCAGTTATACATATACATATGTCCCCATATCTCTTGCCTCTTGTGTCTCCCTCCCTCCCACCCTCCCTATCCCACCCCTCTAGGTGGTCACAAAGCACCTAGCTGATCTCCCTGTGCTACGTGGCTGCTTCCCACTAGCTATCTATTTTACGTTTGGGAGTGTATATATGTCCGTGCCACTCTCTCACTTTGTCCCAGCTTACCCTTCCTCCTCCCCATATGCTCAACTCCATTCTCTAGTAGGTCTGTGTCTTTATTCCCCTTTATTCCCATCTTGCCCATAGGTTTTCATGACCTTTTTTTTTTTTTTTTAAGATTCCATATATGTGTGTTAGCATACAATATTTGTTTTTCTCTTTCTGACGTACTTCACTCTATATGACATACTCTAGGTCCATTCACCTCACTACAGGTAACTCAATTTCGTGTCTTTTTATGGCTGAGTAATATTCCATTGTATATATGTGCCACATCTTCCTTATCCCTTCATATGTTGATAGGCACATAGATTGCTTCCATGTCCTGGCAGTTGTAAATAGAGCTGCAATGAATATTTTGGTACATGACTCTTTTTGAATTATGGTTTTCTCAGGGTATATGCCCAGTAGTGGGATTGCTGGGTCATATGGTAGTTCTTAGTTTGTAAGGAAGCTCCATACTGTTGTCCATAGTGGCTGTATCAATTTACATTCCCACCAAGGGTGCAAGAGGGTTCCCTTTTCTCCAAACCCTCTCCAGCATTTATTGTTTATAGATTTTTTGATGATGGCCATTCTGACCGGTGTGAGATGATATCTCATTGTAGTTTTGATTTGCATTGCTCTAATGATTAATGATGTTGAGCATTCTTTCATGTGTTTGTTGGCAATCTGTATATCTTCTTTGGAGAAATGTCTATTTAGGTCTTCGGCCCATTTTTGGATTGGGTTGTTGGCTTCTTGATATTGAGCTGTGTGAGCTGCTTGTAAATTTTGGAGATTAATCCTTTGTCAGTTGCTTCATTTGCAAATATTTTCTCCAATTCTGAGGGATGTCTTTTTGTCTTGTTTATGGTCTCCTTTGCTGTGCAAAAGCATTTCAGTTTCATTAGGTCCCATTTGTTTATATTTGTTTTTATTTCCATTTCTCTAGGAGGTGGGTCAAAAAGGATCTTATTGTGATGTATGTCATAGAGTGTTCTGCCTATGTTTTCCTCTAAGAGTTTGATAGTGTCTGGCCTTACATTTAGGTCTTTAACCCATTTTGAGTTTATTTTTGTGTATGGTATTAGGGAGTGTTCTAATTTCATTCTTTTTTTTTTTTTTTTTTTTTTTTTTTTTTTTTTTTTTTTTGTGGTATGCGGGCCTCTCCCGCTGCGGAGCACAGGCTCCAGACGCACAGGCTCAGCGACCATGGCTCACGGGCCCAGCCGCTCTGCGGTATGTGGGATCTTCCTGGACCGGGGCACAAACCCATGTCCCCTGCATCGGCAGGCGGACTCTCAACCACTGCGCCACCAGGGAAGCCCTAATTTCATTCTTTTACATGTAGCTGTCCAGTTTTCCCAGCACCACTTATTGAAGAGGTTGTATTTTCTCCACTATATACACTTGCCTCCTTTATAAAAGATGAGGTGACCATATGTGCGTGGGTTTATCTCTGGCCTTTCTATCCTGTTCCATTGATCTATATTTCTGTTTTTGTTCCAGTAATATACTGTCTTGATTACTGTAGTTTTGTAGTATAGTCTGAAGTCTTGGATCCTGATTCTTCCAGCTCCGTTTTTCTTTTTCAAGATTGCTTTGGCTGTTCAGGGTCTTTTGTGTTTCCATACAAATTGTGAAAATTTTTGTTCTAGTTCTGTGAAAAATACCAGTGGTAGTTTGATAGGGATTGCATTGAATCTGTAGATTGCTTTGGGTAGTAGAGTCATTTTCATTATGCTGATTCTTCCAATCCAAGAACGTAGTATATCTCTCCATCTATTTGTATCATCTTTAATTTATTTCATCAGTGTTTATACTTTTTTGCATACAGCTCTTTTGTCTCCTTACGTAGGTTTATTCCTAGGTATTTTATTCTTTTTGTTGCAATGGTAAATGGGAGTGATTTCTTAATTTCACTTTCAGATTGTTCATCATTAATATATAGGAATGCAAGAGATTTCTGTGTATTAATTTTGTATCCTGCTACTTTACCAAATTCATTGATTAGCTCTAGTAGTTTTCTGGTAGCATCTTTAGAATTCTCTATGTATAGTATCATGTCATCTGCAAACAGTGACAGCTTCACTTCTTCTTTTCTGATTTGGATCCCTTTTATTTATTCTTCTTCTCTGATTGCTGTGGCTAACACTTCAAAAACTATGTTGAATATTAGTGGTGAGAGTGGGCAACATTGTCTTCTGCCTGATCTTAGTGGAAATGGTTTCAGTTTTTCACCATTGGAGATGATGTTGGCTGTGGATTTGTCAAATATGGCCTTTATTATGCTGAGGAAAGTTCCCTCTATGCCTCCTTTCTGGACGATTTTTATCATAAATGGCTGTTGAATTTTGTCAAGAGCTTTCTCTGCATCTATTGAGATGATCGTATGTTTTTTCTGCCTCAATTTGTTAATATGGTGTATCACATTGATTGATTTGCCTATATTGAAGAATCCTTGCATTCCTGGGATAAATCCCACTTGATCATGGTGTATGATCCTTTTAATGTGCTGTTGGATTCTGTTTGCTAGTATTTTGTTGAGGATCTTTGCATCTATGTTCATCAGTGGTATTGGTCTTTGGCTTTTTTTGTGACATCTGTGTCTGGATTTGGTATCAGGGTGATGGTGGCATCGTAGAATAAGTTGGGGAGTGTTCCTCCCTCTGCTATATTTTGGAAGAGTTTGAGAAGGATAGGTGTTACCTCTTCTCTAAATGTTTGATAGAATTCGCCTGTGAAGCCATCTGATCATGGGCTTTTGTTTGTTGGAAGATTTTTAATCACAGTTTCAATTTCAGTGCTCGTGATTGGTCTGTTTATATTTTCTATTTCTTCCTGGTTCAGTCTCGGAAGGTTGTGCTTTTCTAAGAATTTGTCCATTTCTTCCAGGTTGTCCATTTTATTGGCATATAGTTGTTTGTAGTAATCTCTCATGATCCTTTGTATTTCTGCAGTGTCCGTTGTCACTTCTCCTTTTTCATTTCTAATTCTGTTGATTTGAGTCTTCTCCATTTTTTTCTTGATGAATCTGGCTAATGGTTTATCAATTTTGTTTATCTTCTCAAAGAACCAGCTTTTCGTTTTACTGATCTTGCTATTGTTTCCCTCATTTCTTTTTCATTTATTTCTGATCTGATCTTTATGATTTCTTTCCTTCTGCTAACTTCGGGGTTTTTTCTTCTTCTTTCCCTTATTGCTTTAGGTATAAGGTTAGGTTGTTTATTTGAGATGCTTCTTGTTTCTTGAGGTAGGATTGTATTGCTATAAACTTCCCTCTTAGAACTGCTTTTGCTGCATCGCATAGGTTTTGGGTCGTCGTGTTTTCCTTGTCATTTGTCTCTAGGTATTTTTTGATTTCCTCTTTGATTTCTTTAGTGATCTCTTGGTTATTAAGTAGTGTATTGTTTAGCCTCCGTGTGCTTTTATTTTTTACAGATTTTTTCCTGTAACTGGTGTCTAGTCTCATGGCGTTGTTGTAAAAAAAAGATACTTGATACGATTTCAATTTTCTTAAATTTGCCAAGGCTAGTCTTGTGACCCAATATATAATCTATCCTGGAGAATGTTCCATGAGCACTTAAGAAGAATGTGTATTCTGTTATTTTTGGATGGAATGTCCTATAAATATCCATTAAGTCCATCATGTTTAATATCTTATTTAAAGCTTCTGTTTCCTTGTTTATGTTCATTTTGGATGATCTGTTCATTGGTGAAATTGGGGTGTTAAAGTCCCCTACTATGATTGTGCTATTGTCGATTTCCCATTTTATTGCTGTTAGTATTTGCCTTATGTATTGAGGTGCTCCTGTGTTGGGTGCATAAATATTTACAATTGTAATATCTTCCTCTTGGCTGTTAATATTTGCCTTATGTATTGAGGTGCTCCTTTGTTGGGTGCATAAATATTTACAATTGTTACATGTTCCTCCTGGATTGATCCCTTGATCATTATGTAATGTATTTCTTTGTCTCTTATAATAGTCTTTGTTTTAAAGTCTATTTTGTCTGATATGAGAATTGCTACTGCAGCTTTGTTTTCTTTACCATTTGCTTGGAATATCTTTTTTCCATCCCTTCACTTTCAGTCTGTATGTGTCCCTAGGTCTGAAGTGGGTCTCTTGTAGACAGCATATATAGGGGTCTTGTTTTTGTATCCCTTCAGCCAGTCTATGTCTTTTGGTTGGAGCATTTAATCCATTTACTTCTAAGGTAATTATCAATATGTATGTTCCTATTACCATTTTCTTAATTGTTTTGGGTTTGTTATTGTAGGTCTTTTCCTTCTCCTGTGTTTCCTGTCTAGAGAAGTTCCTTTAGCATTTGTTCTAAAGCTAGTTTGGTGGTGCTGAATTCTCTTAGCTTTTGCTTGTATGTAAAGGTTTTAATTTCTCTGTCAAATCTGAATGCGATTCTTGCTGGGTGCAGTAATCTTGGTTGTAGGTTTTTCTCCTTCATTACTTTAAATATGTCCTGACACTCCCTTCTGGCTTGCAGAGTTTCTGCTGAAAGATCAGCTGCTAATCTATGGGGATTCCCTTGTGTGTTATTTGTTGCTTTTCCCTTGCTGCTTTTAATATGTTTTCTTTGTATTTAATATTTGATAGTTTGATTAATATGTGTCTTGGCGTGTTTCTCCTTGTATTTATCCTATATGGGCCTCTCTGTGCTTCCTGGACTTGATTGACTATTTCCTTTCCCATATGAGGGAAGTTTTCAACTATAATCTCTTCAAATATTTTCTCAGTCTCTTTCTTTTTCTCTTCTTCTTCTGGGACCCCTATAATTCGAATGTCGGTGTGTTTAATGTTTGTCCCAGAGGTCTCTGAGACTGTCCTCAGTTCTTTTCATTCTTTTTTCTTTAGTCTGCTTTGCAGTAGTTACTTCCACTATTTTATCTTCCAGGTCACTTATCCGTTCTTCTGCCTCAGTTATTCTGCTATTGATCCCTTCTAGAGAATTTGTAATTTCATTTATTGTGTTGTTCATCACTGTTTGTTTGCTGTTTAGTTCTTGTAGGCCCTTGTTAAACGTTTTTTGCATTTTCTCCATTCTATTTCTGAAATTTTGGATCATCTTCACTATCATTATTCTGGATTCTTTTTCAGGTAGATTGCCTATTTCCTCTTCATTTGTTAGGTCTTGTGGGGTTTTGCCTTGCTCCTTCATCTGCTGTTTGTTTCTCTGTCTTCTCATTTTGCTTCACCTTACTGTGTTTTCCCAGGCTGCATGTTCGTAGTTCCCGTTGTTTTTCGTGTCTGCCCTCAATGGTTATGGTTGGTTCAGTGGATTGTGTAGGCTTCCTGTTGGAGGAGACTAGTGCCTGTTTTCTGGTGGATCATGCTGGATCTTGTCTTTCTGGTGGGCAGGTCCACATGTATTGGTGTGTTTTTGGGTGTCTGTGGCCTTATTATGATTTTAGGCAGCCTCTCTGCTAATGGATGGGGCTGTGTTCCTGTCTTGCTATTTGTTGGGCATAGGGTGTCCAGCACTGTAGCTTGCTGGTTGTTGAGTGAAGCTGGGTCTTGGTGTTGAGATGGAGATCTCTGGGAGATTTTCACCGTTTGATATTACATGGAGCTGGGAGGTCTCTTATGGACCAGTGTCCTGAACTTAGCTCTCCCACCTCCGAGGCACAGCCCTGACGCCTGGCTGGAGCACCAAGAGCCTGTCATGAATACGGCTCAGAATAAAAGGGAGGAAAAAAAAAAGAAAAGAAAGAAGAAGATAAAATAAAATAAAGTTATTAAAATAAAAAATAATTATTAAAATATATTTTTGTAAGTAATTTTAAAAAATAGAAAGAAAGAAGAGAGCAACCAAAGCAGAAAACACATCCACCTATGATAACAAGTGCTAAAAACTGTACTAAAAAAAAAAAAAACAGACAGCCAGAACTCTAGGACAAATGGTAAAAGCAAAGCTATACAGACAAAATCACACACAGAAGCATACACATACACACTCACAAAAAGAGAAAAAATATATATATATCATTGCTCCCAAAGTCCTCCTCCTCAATTTGGTATGATTCGTTGTATGTTCAGTTATTTCACAGATGCAGGGTAAATGAAGTTGACTGTGGCGATTTAATCCACTGCTCCTGAGCCTGCTGGGAGAGATTTCCCTTTCTCTTCTTTGATTGCACAGCTCCTGGAGTTCAGCTTTGGATTTGGACCGGCCTCTGTGTGTAGGTTGCCTGAGGGTGTTTGCTCTTTGCTCAGACAGGATGGTGTTAAAGGAGCAGCTGATTCAGGGCTCTGGCTCACTCAGGCTGGGAGCAGGGAGGGGTACGGACGTGGGTTGAGCCTGTGGCAGCAGAGGCCAGCATGACGTTGCACCAGCCTGAGGCGCACCATGCATCCTCCCGGGTAAGTTGTCCCTGGATCCCGGGACCCTGGCAGTGGCAGGCTGCACAGCCTCCCAGGAGGGGAAGTGTGGATAGTGACCTGTGTTTTCACACAGTCTTCTTGGTAGCTGCAGCAGTGGCCTTACCATCTCATGCCCATCTGTGGGCTGCGTGCTGATAGCCGCGGCTCGCGCCTATCTATGGAGCTCCTTTTACCAGCGCTCTTAATCCCCTCTCCTCGCGCACCAGGAAACAAAGAGGGAAGAAAAACTCTCTTGCCTCTTCGGCAGTTCCAGACCTTTTCCCGGACTCCCTCCCAGCTCACTGTGGCACACTAGCTCCTTCAGGCTGTGTTCACGCAGCCAACCCCAGTCCTCTCCCTGGGATCCGACCTTAGAAGCCCAAGCCTCAGCTCCCAGCCCCCACCCGCCCCGGCGGGTGAGCACACAAGCCTCTCATGCTGGTGAGTGCTGGTCGGCACCGATCCTCTGTGAGGGGATCTCTCCGCTTTTCCCTCCGCACCCCTGTTGCTGTGCTCTCCTCCATGGCTCTGAAGCTTCCCTGCCCCCCCCCCACCATCTCCACCTAGTGAAGGGGCTTCCTAGTGTGTGGAAACTTTTCCTCCTTAACAGCTCCCTCCCTGAGGTACGGGTCCTGTCCCTATTCTTTTGTCTGTGTTTTTTCTTCTTTTGCCCTACCCAGGTACGTGGGGAGTTTCTTGCCATTTGGGAGGTCTGAGGTCTTCTGCCAGCGTTCAGTATGTGTTCTGTAGGAGCTGTTCCACATGTAGATGTATTTCTCATGTATTTGTGGGATGGAAGGTGATTTCCACATCTTACTCTTACACGATCTTCCTAAATCTCTTTTGTACTCACTGCTTTCTAAAGGTAATTGTTTCTCCACTGTAGGGTGTAACTGGATATTAGATTTATGTTAAGAGTGAGCGTTAATTACCTATAAAATATTTGGGAAAGCCAATTCATTTAAAAAGTCTGAAAGAGAACAAAAAATACTGAAGAGAAACAAAGAAGATTCTAAGACACATGATGCCTAGATAGATTTCTGGTAATAATTTGGGTTCATTTGCTCTTTCAACCATTAGGATCCTATTCACTGCTTTACACCTATACACAGTTGTGAAAGTCTTTGTCTAAACACTGGTCCCATTACTTGAGAAAACAGGAACATAAAGTTGTACATTTACTAGTACAATGTTACTTCTTACAAAATGCTCTCAGTGAACACAAGGTCTTGTGTGAAGAGCTGGGTTGATGAATCATTACTGAGACTCTATGGTGAGTCATATGGAGGTTGGGACCTACAGGAGAAGTTAAAACTTCCTTGGAATTAACTCTTCACTTTTAGATATTTAAAGATAAGTTGTTAGAGCACTGTTTTCTTATTAAGTATCAACCTTTCTTTACCTTTCTTCCAAAGAAGGCAGTCAATGGTGGAGTTAATCAAAAATGGCAGTTGCAGCTCTGAAAAATTTTTCTCTTACAGAAATAATTTCTATACCCTATGATCTGTCTGAAATATGAGGAGTTTAGAAATAATGTGAGTTCAAAATAAAAGTTGTTTGATTACCCCATTCAGGGCCTCTGTCATAAGAATTTTGCTCCCTATAAGCCACTGCTAACCTCTGTGAGAATTAATGATCAATTTTAGATTTTTAAGAGCTGACAGTTTTCCAATTAGGGTTTTATCCCTTTAATTTCTTGCTAACCTCTGATCATTAAAACTCAACAACCTGGAATATTTCTTCCCATTTATCAGTACTTAAAAATGAAAAGTTCCTTTAGTTATTTTGTTAAGGGCACACACACATTGCTTTCTGAGTTGGTCAGCAGTACTGGGGACCATCTTCCATTGACGGAATTAATAATCAGTACTGGGTACAATAAAAATGGATTGGATTAGTGAGAAGTACCTTGAGGGTTTAAAGAAGAGTACTAAGTAGGGTTTCTCAACCTTGACTGTATTGATATTTTGGGCAAGATAATTTGTTGTTGTGGGAATCTGTCCTGTACATTGTAAGATGTTTAACCGTATGATGGTTTCTGCCCACTGCATGTCAGTAGTAGGGCTTCGTACAGTTGTGAGAACCAACAATTTCTCCAGATATTGACAAATGTCTTTGCGATAGACACAATTTCCCTCTCACCCCATTATGAACCACTGAGTAAGAACCAACAGGAATAATAAAAATTGCTCCCTTAAGAATCTCAGTCTTCAAATAATTGGAGTAGACCACTTCTTGATAGGTAAGTTTAATGGATTTACGTCTAATATATTTCCCCAAGCACTGTTCTCCTAGACTTTTCCCTACTTTTTCCAGGTGTTTTATGAATTGTTTAACACATGTAGAAGAACTATGTTTTGTAAACCAGTGCTGTGGAATGGAACTGGTATTAAGTTGATGGGTTGGGATTGTAAAATTATAGTACTTCACTAAACTAGGGATTTAGTAGTTATATAATGATTTACATAGCCCATGTAATACTCCATGCCTTAGACCTTGATAGAAAATCTGATTTAGTAAATATGTAGCAACGTCCATGTGCGCGTGATGATCCAAGGACGGTCGATATCACATAGAAGAAGTTCTGCTAGTATCACCCCTTTCCTCTGTTTTCCTTAGTCAACTGCAGGATTGGAAGCAGGAGGTTCAGAATAAAGAGGACAGAAGCCTGGGATGTAAAATCTGGAAGAGTTCTTAGAGACAGTAGTGAACTGTAGCTGCTTTTGCCTCCTGAGCTTTCCTTCTTAAAACAATGAGCTCACATCTTCTACTAAAAAATCATCTCTTCATCACTGTCAGTTGGTATGTTGAGAGCAAATCCTTGCCCCATCCGGGCCCAAGGGTACACAGAGTTAAAGCCATTAGACTATAGCATCTCCATGGCTACTGAGACTGGTGCAGGTAGAGGTGCATGCCTCAAGAAATGTTTAATGAGCAACAACCTCATGTCTTTTGTGGGATCATTTGGAAACAGAGGCTGTCTTTTTAGTGGGATTTGAAAGACAGAAGGATGACATTTGGAGGGACTAGAAACTATGGGAGAGAGATGGAGCAGATTCTTCATGAAATTATTCAAGGCTCTGGAGCCAGCTGATTCAGAAAGTACCTGGACCCTTGGATTTGCTGTGCAAAAAGTAATTAATTCCCTTTTGTAAGTAAAGCAATGCAAGTTTGATTTATTATGTTGTTTGCAACCCAGTCTTAACTAATAAAAATATATATGTTCTCATTCCCATCATCCACTTTTATAGATGATGTGACTAAATCCTAATGAGTATAAATGATTTTCCTGAGGTCATACTTCTCTAACCACAATATTCTATAACTTAAGCTGAGTCTATGCTTTAATTTGTTTTGTTTCTACACTGCTCACCTGCAAAGTGAATCAGCTTATTCTTTGGTTTACATAATACCCAACAGCTAGTGTTAATTATTTTCTATTTACTAATTACCTAAATTGATTAGATGTAAAGACCCTCTTGAAACTC
Source organism: Kogia breviceps (assembly GCF_026419965.1). Classification (NCBI taxonomy): domain Eukaryota; kingdom Metazoa; phylum Chordata; class Mammalia; order Artiodactyla; family Physeteridae; genus Kogia; species Kogia breviceps. The sequence goes on along the minus strand of NC_081319.1, from coordinate 10,310,727 downwards.
TTGTCTGCATTATTCATGCATCGCTTCACTTAGAATGAATTTTTATGTTTGCATATAAATATGCAAAATAGAGGCATATCTAAAGTATAAATTATTTATCCCAGGTCTTCTTATTGACTCATGATCTTAAATTTCATGCTAATCATCCTATTTATTAAGCTATTTAAATGGTTATTGTAATTCTAAGAGCTTTGTCAAGAGGATAGAGGTATAGTCACATTCATTTTTTAAACTAATTCACGGGAAAATCTATGATTCTTAATGTTTAACTTAATTGCCTTTTCCATGAGCACTATAAATCACAGAATTTATAAGACTTGCCTCATTTTTCTGATGACAAATGCAAACTACAATTATAATCAGAATATAATAGCCTCAATATGTTTATACAGATGTTAAAGTAAATTCATCAACATTCATTCCATATGTCTGCAATCTAGCTTTCTCTTTTACTGTCAAATCGAAGAATTTTAAACTAGGGTATTTCCACCAGTACCTTTAATTTTTCTATATGCTGATATGTAAGTCAATGACATATCTTGTCACTGAAGTTGATGGTTATAAAGTTAAACTTTTGGTTATTGTGAGTTGCTAACTATGACAGAAATTTGGAACACAGTCTGAATTGTCTTGCTTTATAAATTGTCATAGGCAATAGTTGTAGTGATTAGTAGTGGGAATAAGTTCATGTGATTCTACTGAGTTTATGTGGACTTCTGATCCAAAACATGCATCTCCAAAGCTAGAGCAATTCTTTTGGGAAACACTGAAAGCTAAAACCAAATAAGTGTATGTGTGCCCAGGCCTTACACTGTTCTGATGGCTTGAGAAAACTTGCATAAGTAAAAGAGAAAATAGTTTTACTGAAGATGGACTTTGGGGAACTTTAGAATTTGACTTTGCATTGATATTAGCCTTTCTGGACATTCCCAAACTGAAAGATTCTATGAATCATTGGGTCTCTGATGCAAATGAGTTTTACACCATAACAAAAATAATCTTCTGGCCTGTGGAAATAGCAAACATAATCAGAAATCCTGGATATCATCCCAGATTGTGTTAGTTGGCTTTGTTCTTCAAGATTTCCTGGGCTAGAAGCAAGAAGAACTACAATCCTACAGCCTGTGGAACAAAAACCACATTCACAGAAAGGTAGAAGAGATGAAAAGGCAGAGGGCTATATGCCAGATGAAGAAACAAAATAAAACCCCAGAAAAACAAATAAGTGAAGTGGAGATAGGCAACCTTCCAGAAAAAGAATTCAAAATAATGATAGTGAGGATGATCCAGGACCTTAGAAAAAGAAATGAGGCAAAGATCAAGAAGATGCAAGAAATGTTTAACAAAGACCTAGAAGAATTAAAGAACAAACAAACAGAGATGAATAATACAATAACTGAAATGAAAACTACACTAGAAGGAATCAATAGCAGAATAACTGAGGCAGAAGAACAGATAAGTGACCTGGAAGACAGAATGGTGGAATTCACTGCTGCGGAACAGAATAAAGAAGAAAGAATGAAGAGAAATGAAGACAGCCTAAGAAACCTCTGGGACAATATTGAACACAATGACATTTGCATTTCAGGGGTTCCAGAAAGAGAAAAGAGAGAGAAAGGACCCAAGAAAATATTTGAAGAGATTATAGTCAAAAACTTCCCTAACATGGGAAAGGAAATAGCCACCCAAGTCCAGGAAGCACAGAGAGTCCCATACAGGATAAATCCAAGGAGAAACATGCCAAGACACATACTAATCAAATTGGAAAAATTAAAGACAAAGAAAAATTATTGAAAGCAGGAAGGGAAAAACATACAAATAACATACCAGGGAACTCCCATAAGGTTAACAGCTGATTTCTCAGCAGAAAGTCTAAAAGCCACAAGGGAGTGACATGATATACTTAAAGTGATGAAAGGGAAGAACCAACAACCAAGATTACTCTACCCAACAAAGATCTCATTCAGATTCAAAAGAGAAATCAGAAGCTTTACAGACAAGCAAAAGCTAAGAGAATTCAGCACCTGCAAACCAGCTTTACAACAAATGCTAAAGGAACTTCTCTAAGTGGGAAACACAAGAGAAAAAGAGGACCTACAAAAACAAACCCAAAACATTAAGAAAATGGTCATAGGACCACACATATCGATAACTACCTTAAATGTAAATGGATTAAAGGATACAACCAAAAGACACAGACTGGCTGAATGGATACAAAAACAAGACCTGTATATATGCTGTCTACAAGAGACCCACTTCAGACCTAGGGACACATACAAACTGAAAGTGAGGGGATGGAAAAAGATATTCCATGCAAAGGGCAATCAAAAGAAAGCTGGAGTAGCAATACTCATATCAGATAAAATAGAGTTTAAGGTAAAGAATGTTACAAGAGACAAGGAAGGACACTACATAATGATCAAGTGATCAATCCAAGAAGAAGATATAACAATTATACATGCACCCAACATAGGAGCACCTCAATACATAAGGCAACTGCTAACAGCTATAAAAGAGAAAATCAACAGTAACACAATAATGGTGGGGGACTTTAACACCTCACTTACACCAATGGACAGATCATCCAAAATGAAAATAAATAAGGAAACACAAGCTTTAAATGACACAATAGACCAGATAGATTTAATTGATATTTATAGGATATTCCATCCAAAAACAGCAGATTACACTTTCTTCTCAAGTGTGCACAGAACATTCTCCAGGATAGATCATACCTTGGGTCACAAATCAAGCCTCAGTAAATTGAAGAAAATTTAAATCATATCATCCATCTTTTCTGACCATAATGCTATGAGATTAGAATTGAATTACGGGGGAAACAACGTAAAAAACACACACACATGGAAGCTGAATAATACGCTACTAAAAAGCCAAGAGATCACTGAAGAAATCAAAGAGGAAATCAAAAAATACCTAGAGACAAATGACAATGAAAACACGATGACCCAAAACCTATGCGATGCAGCAAAAGCAGTTCTAAGAGGGAAGTTTATAGCAATACAATCCTACCTCAAGAAACAAGAAGCATCTCAAATAAACAACCTAACCTTACACCTAAAGCAATTAGGGAAAGAAGAAGAAAAAATACCCTGAAGTTAGCAGAAGGAAAGAAATCATAAAGATCAGATCAGAAATAAATGAAAAAGAAATGAAACAATAGCAAAGATCAGTAAAACAAAAAGCTGGTTCTTTGAGAAGATAAACAAAATTGATAAACCATTAGCCAGATTCATCAAGAAAAAAATGGAGAAGACTCAAATCAACAGAATTAGAAATGAAAAAGGAGAAGTGACAACGGACACTGCAGAAATACAAAGGATCATGAGAGATTACTACAAACAACTATATGCCAATAAAATGGACAACCTGGAAGAAATGGACAAATTCTTAGAAAAGCACAACCTTCCAAGACTGAACCAGGAAGAAATAGAAAATATAAACAGACCAATCACGAGCACTGAAATTGAAACTGTGATTAAAAATCTTCCAACAAACAAAAGCCCATGATCAGATGGCTTCACAGGCGAATTCTATCAAACATTTAGAGAAGAGGTAACACCTATCCTTCTCAAACTCTTCCAAAATATAGCAGAGGGAGGAACACTCCCCAACTTATTCTACGATGCCACCATCACCCTGATACCAAATCCAGACACAGATGTCACAAAAAAAACCAAAGACCAATACCACTGATGAACATAGATGCAAAGATCCTCAACAAAATACTAGCAAACAGAATCCAACAGCACATTAAAAGGATCATACACCATGATCAAGTGGGATTTATCCCAGGAATGCAAGGATTCTTCAATATAGGCAAATCAATCAATGTGATACACCATATTAACAAATTGAGGCAGAAAAAACATACGATCATCTCAATAGATGCAGAGAAAGCTCTTGACAAAATTCAACAGCCATTTATGATAAAAATCGTCCAGAAAGGAGGCATAGAGGGAACTTTCCTCAGCATAATAAAGGCCATATTTGACAAATCCACAGCCAACATCATCCCCAATGGTGAAAAACTGAAACCATTTCCACTAAGATCAGGCAGAAGACAATGTTGCCCACTCTCACCACTAATATTCAACATAGTTTTTGAAGTGTTAGCCACAGCAATCAGAGAAGAAGAATAAATAAAAGGGATCCAAATCAGAAAAGAAGAAGTGAAGCTGTCACTGTTTGCAGATGACATGATACTATACATAGAGAATCCTAAAGATGCTACCAGTAAACTACTAGAGCAAATCAATGAATTTTGTAAAGTAGCAGGTTACAAAATTAATGCATATAAATTTCTTGTATTCCTATACACTAATGATGAAAAATCTGAAAGAGAAATTAAGGAAACACTTCCATTTACCATTGCAACATAAAGAATAAAATACCTAGGAATAAACCTACCTAAGGAGAGGAAAGACTTGGAAAAAAAATCTAGAAGATCAAAGACTTTTTTTCCTTCTCTTCTAATAAATCACTTAGAAAGCAGCTGTCGGTTATTTAGAAATAATTTTTTCTTTTTTATTTCTGGACCCAAATATGTTTAGAATTTCTTAATATTCAGCAGTGCTTTGGGAGATATAAAAGATGTATACTTTATTAAGTGACAATAGAACTTTCAAAATAATCAGATTTAGATTCTTTTAAATGTTTCTGAACTTTGTTTTTTCCTTTTTCTCCTTTAAAGTTTTGCGAAGTAGTCATTTTAAAATGAAGAATCCATCATTTAGACAGTATTCCCTTCTATGCCAATAAGTTTATTTGCAATGTAAATACAACAGTTAATTTGATCAATTTATTAACTAACTATTTTAAGGAGGGTACAACAGTCTGATTATTTATTTGAAGATAGGTAGGGCAAATGCTTCACTGGGTCATTGGATATTTCATTATTATTCATATGACATAAACACTTCTTTTTTGATGAGAAAAAATAACTTTAAAAAACCCATTTACTGTGGTGACAAGGAATAACTTACTTTTTAGCTTTTTGTAAATTTTTATATTGGACAGATGCATAATACATCATTTGTCAACATACCCAAGAAGTCCTCCTTGAATAATATCTGTGACATATAAAGGCTGTTAAAAAGATGACTTTTATTTTATAAGCTAAAATAATTTGACTCTGTCTGTAGGCTGGAAGGAGCACACATGACATGTAAGTTTTGGAAATTATTGGTTTAATTTGTATTTCTACTTTTTTCCTCTGATTTTACACAGCTCGTTATTCCAGACCACTTAGTTAATTCATAAAATGATTAGCAAAATCACCAGAAGTCATCCAGATAGAGTAGAAATAAAAAAAACAGCACAGTCTTATGTAACTCAGTGATGTCAAAGCTTAGAGCATTAAACAAATGTTTTCTAAGCATAATTTTGGCTTATATACTTACCTCCTCTCATAAGCTGGAAGGAAAAGATTTTTCCAAAGGGTCCAGATTTAATCCTGTGGTAATGTGATCTATGTGAACTCCCATCTGACTAGCTAGCTGGTCCTACATAGAATCCTGGAGCTTTTAATGTAGAAAATAACAGCCAGAATTTGGTGAATTGCAGCCTGAATTATATGCATATAATTTCTCCAGAATGAAGGTTTTTCTTACTTTTATATGAAAACTGAGTTTATGAACTATCCTGAAGAATCACACACTCTAAAAACACTTAGCTGAAACACACAGCAGGGCACTTCTCTCTCCTATATGATGACAGAGGCTTTCTAAGTTTCTCCAGTTCAGTCAGATCTCCTTCACGTTGTGATCGTCCTGGTTTGATACTCCTTGTTTAAAAAAAATCCTCATCACATTATTTCTTTTCAGCTTATTTAAGAAATCATTGATTTATAACATTGTATAATTTTAAGATGTACAGTGTGATGATTTGTTACACATATCTATTGCAAAATGATTACCACAATAAGGACAGTTAATACATCTAGCACCTCACAGTTACCATTTGTGCGTGTGTGTGTGTGTGTGTGTGTGTGTGTGTGTGTGTGTGTGTGGTAAGAACTTTTTAGATCTATTTTCTTACTAACTTTCAGATATAATATACACTGTTGTTAAATTAATTATTGTTATCACAATGTACCTTGGATTCCTAAAACTTATTCATTTTATCAATGGAAGTTTCTACCCTTTGACCTTCATCATTTACCCCACCCCCACCTGAGGCAAGTTCCATTCTACTCTGTTCTCTGAATTCCATGGTTTTAGATTCCATTTATCACTGGGATCACATTTGTCTTCTACTGTCTGAATTATTTCACTTAGCATAATGCCCTCACAGTCCATCATGTTGTTACTAATAGCAGAATTTCCTTTTTTCTCATGACTGAATAATGTTCCATTGTGTGTGTGTGTGTGTGTGTGTGTGTGTATCACATCCTTTTTATCCATTTATTAAACACTTAGGTTGTTTCCATGTCTTTGCTTTTATGAATAATGCTACAGTGAACATGAGGGCACAACTGTCTCTTTGAGACAGTGATTTCATCTCTTGGATATATTACCCAGATGTGGGATTGCTGGATCATCTCATAGTTCTACTTTTAGTTTTGAGGAACCTCTATAATATATTCCAAAGTGGCTGCACCAATTTACATTCCTATCAATAGTAGAAAAAGGGTTCCCTTTTCTCCACACCTTCACCAATACTTCTTATCTCTTATCTTTTTAATAATAGTCATTCTAACAGGTGTAAGATAATATTTCACTGTGGTTTTAATTTGCATTTCCCTGATGATTAGTGATGTTGAGCATCTTTTTGTGTACCTGTTGGCCCTTTGTATGTCTTCCTTGGAGAAAATGCCTATTCAGGTTCTTTGTTCATTTTTAATTGGGATATACATATCTATATACATATATTTATATAAACATGTATTTTTTATTGAGATGTATGATTTCATATATATTTTGGATGCTAACCCTTTATCAGATATATAATTTGCAAATATTTTCTCCTGTTTTGGAGGTTGCCTTTTCATTTTGTTAATTATTTCTTTTGCTGTGCATATGCTTTTTAGTTTGATATAGTTTCATTTATTTATTTTTGCTTTTCTTGCTTGTACTTTTGGTGTCACATCCAAAAAAAAAAAATCATTGTGAAATCAATGTCAAAGAGCTTTTCTCCTATGTCTTTTTCTAAGAGTGTTGTGGCTTCGAGTCTCATATTGGTCTTTAATCTACTTTGAGTTAATTTTTTCAAGCAGTGTAAGATAGAAGTCCAGCTTCATAGTTTTGCATATGAATATCCAGTTTACCCAACAGCATTTATTGAAAAAACACTATCATTTCCCCCACTGAGTGTTCTCAGCTCTCTTGTCAAATATTAGTTCACAGTATAAGCATGGGCTTATCTTTGGGCTCTCACTTCTGTTCCATTGTTCTGTATCTGTTTTTATGTCATTTCCAAAAAAACAATGCTGTTTTAATTACTAAGGCTTTGTTATATAGTTTGAAATTAGGAAATGTGATATCTCTGCCTTTGTTTTTCTCAAGATTGCTTTGGCTATTCCAGGGCTTCCAGGGCTTCTGTGTTTATATGAATTTGAGGATTGTTTCTTCTATTTCTGTGAGAAATGCCACTGGAATTATGATAAGGATTCCCTTGAATCTATAGATCACTTTGGGTAGTACAGACAGTTTAATAATATTAATTCCTCCAATCCGTGAACATGGATATCTTTCCGTTTATTTACGTCTTTGTCAATTTCTTATAGTGGTTGGTATGTAGGTCTTTCATCTTCTTTGTTAAATTTATTCTAAGTATTTTATTGTTTTTGATGCTATTGTGAATGAGATTGTTTTTTCTTTTTTCAGATAGTTTGTTGTCAGTGTATGAAAATACAACTGATTTCTCTACGTTGATTTCATATCCTACAAATTTACTGAATTCATTGGTAAGTTCTAACTTTTCTTAGTGGAGTCTTTACGTTTCTATGTATAAGATCTTATTATCTGCAAACAGACAATTTTACTTCACCTTTCTGATTTGGATGCCTTTTGTTTCTTTTTCTTTTTCTTTTTCTTTTTCTTTTTCTTTTTAACGTGACTGCTCTAGTTAAGACATCAGTATTATGCTGAATAAGAGTGGTGAACATGGGAACTCTTGTTCATGGTCTTAGAAGAAAAGCTTTCAACCTTTTACCAGTGGGTATGATGTTAGCTGTGTGTTTGTCATAATGGGTTTCATTATGCTAAGTTATGTTTCTTCTATACTCAATTCATTGAAAGTTTTTAATCATGAAAGGATGTTGAATTTTGTCCAGTGCTTTTTCTGCATCTATTCAAATGATCATATGATTTTATTATTGTTACTACTATTAGCTATTTACATGAAATCTATGAGTTTAGGGTCATCTTCATGTGTAAGAGAATTTCAGGAGAAAATCTTATTTGTGGTAGTATTCTGAACAAGTGTTGATTTTTACTTTGATAAAAATGCTCTCTGTTATATAGCTTTAAAAATCTTTTGACAATAATGTCAGGAAAATTGCTTTATAGGTACTTAGAGCATAATAAATTTCACAAGTCTGAAAAAGTTACGTGATACTACAAAATGATAAATATCCAATAAAATTTTAAAGGATGAAATACATATTTCTGTTCTGTAACTAATGCAGATATAATCTGAAAATTGTCAAGTTTTGATTATTAAAACTATAAGTGAAAAGTGGTTTTGAAGATGAATGTAGGATATTATGAAATCTCATCATCCCTGAGGCCACATCATTAAAGTTTTAAGACACCACTGAGATAATGTGGTAAGTACAAAGTTCCTACTGCTTCTTTGCTCAGGGGAAAAAAGTCTTTAAGAAAAGGTAGAAGAAAAATGTAAATAAAGAATACAGTTACTTGATTGTGAAAAATAGAACACAAATGATTCAACAATGTAGGGCCATTATACTAACTCCATTTTCCACAGATCAGAAGTTGGTTAGAGCAGCAGGTAGTGGTGCCTATGGTAGTCACAATCCAAATTTGGGGACTGTAATGTCCCAGGCCACTTTTTAATATCAAGTAATTTCATAGATACATTTTTATTTTAATTATTTATTTCAAAAGACATTTTAAGTAATTATTATAAAAATTATGTATATATATATATATATATATATATATATATATATATAAGTAGAATATACAACTTATTTTTCTTATAGATTTTACTCGGTAAGCAAGTAGATTCACAAACTACCTGCCCTAATTCCACAAGCCACCAGGAGTTTGTGGCTGAGGGGTTGGCAGTCACTGGTGTGGAGTAAAGACCAGGTAAATTGGCAGGAAGAAAACTGAGTGTTTGTAAGCCAGGATCATTCACAATACTGAGCAGGTAACTTAGATTGAGATTACAGAGCTTGGTTTTCACCATTTAAATATGTTTTTCAGTAATTTTCTGGGATACTACCCCAGTCCAGCAGAGTAGAAATTTTGTTGAAAAAGGAACCAGTCTGTTGCTTTGGTGTAAGAGTGAATCATAATGTAAAATGAGGTATTATTCTATAATTTGAATATTAGCTACACAGAGTAAAAATTCTCTCTCTCTCTCTCTTTCATTCTCTGATTCTCTCTGGGATTCTGGAATTAATATATGTTTTATCAGCTTTTTGCAGTGTGAATGGGAGAGGATAAATATTTAATTTGCAAATTCATTTAACCTATGTAGCCATTGCTCCAGTGAACAGGCCCTTCAACATAAAAATACATCTATACAGAATATTTTCATTTTTCATTAATTTTCAGAATGATCCTTGCTTATACTGAACTTTACAAATCACAAAAACTTTTCAGTGGTTTTTAGATATTGAAGCTTAGACTTCTTTTGGCTTCAAAAATATTCCCCCAATAAATAGGTATATATTTCAGAGGAATTTCTCTGAAACCCTGAACATGCAATTGGACATATATGTGCTTGGCCATGATTTAATAGTCAAATGATTTATCATAAACATGAAAGCAAATTCTAGAAGGAGGTAGGAAGAGATAGACCCCAGAAAGATTGTCATTCTCTTTCTAGAGTGTGAAGCCTTTCAACTCACGAGGTTAAGGATGGGAAGGAATGACTCTACATGAGGTGCCAACCTTTCACATGTCAGATTTAAGCTTGCCCTTCCCCCTACCCTGTGCCTCCCTTCAGCTGGATGATTGTACACTTTTAAAATGACACCTGCAATTTAAAGAGCATTTTTTAAAATTTGTCTTGCTTTTCTATCCCAAGTTAAGTAAAATCCATGGCATTTAGAAACCTAACCATCACTTTGTCCCTTATACAAATTCAGATAAATTATGTGATTTTTGCATAAGGTAGAAAAAGGAAAAATCAGGATGAAACCTAAGATTATTGCTTTCCTCATTTTTTTTTTTCCAACGTATTACTGGTCAGAATAACTCATACCTTGGATTTCATGGTGCTCTTTAGTGTTGGCTCTTGAAAACTGTTTTTATAGTGTTGTTGAACTTACTTCAATTTTTCCATCAGTAAATCCATATTACATACATACAATGAATGTTAACAGGGTAAAAGTCAAATATATAAAATGAATGAAGTTTATATCACACATCATGTGATATTGGGCAAGTGTCAAAATCTCTTAGCCTCAGTTTTCTCATCTCAGATGGGGATAAAGTCTGCCCCTGTTATCTCACATTGAGAAAATTAAATTAGAAAACACTTTATTGGCTACAAAGCACTGTAAAAGCATAAACTATTCATGGCATTGTAACGGTGGTAAAGAAATACAAAGTGCTGTGGAATGCAGAGATACATTAAGCATGGTCTGTGCCCATCCAGAAGTTTACAGTCCAGTAAGAGAGGTACCTAAATAACCACAAAGCCACGCTGTATGGATGCACATCAGATGACCGGTAGAGGTGATTACAGAAGTAAAGGCCTTCAGAAGAAGAGATTACTTCTGTTTGGGAAGCTTATGACAGCTTTATTGAAGATGGGGTATGTTAAATCACACCAAGGCAATCAACAAATATTAACTGCTTACTGTGTACTCACACTACTTCTCCTAGTACTTTCTAAGATTTTTACACGGATTGCCTCATCTCATTATTAAAAATATAATGAGGCTAGCACTATTTTTATCTCCACGTCACAAGTAGAAAGCTGATTCAGTGAGGAGAAGTGACTTGCCAAACTAACATAGTTATTCAGTTGCTGATTTGGGATTTGAAGCCAAATATATCTGCCTCCAAATGTCATGATTCCAGTCACCGTGATAGGTTAGGAGTATACTGAAACTAGTGCTTTGAAAGGGCTCAGAAAGATGGTAGTCACCTTCCCAGTTTTTCTCCCACACATACAATCCATCATTTTTGCTATGTCTTTACAGTTTCTCCCACACAAAAGGCAGGTTATCCATGCCTGGCTCTTGACTGTGACTATGGTCATGTGGCTTCCTTGGGTCAATAGCAATGGGACAAACGTTGTACCCCTTCTGAGGCTAGGCATCAGAAAGCCTTCCATGTTTCTGTTGGCTCTCTTGTGCTTCTGCCACTGCCATGAGGAGGACTGCCTGGGCTATCCCACTTGTCCCAAGGAGACGAGAGATACACAAAGCAGAGCTGCCCCACAACCAGGCCAACCCTGGGACAGAAGCCTCAGCCAACCCGCAGATGCATGGGTCAGCCTGGCTAAGGGCAGACAGCATATCCATGAGCTATGATATTAAATGTTTTTTTTTTTAAGTCACTGATTTTGGGGTAGTGTGTTAGGCAGCAGTAGCTAAACAACCCACACATACACACATACATATATGTAATTATATATATTATATATAATATGTAATTATATGTATTGTATATTTTATATAGTATGCAATTATAATTTTACATATATTTTAAATATATAGTATATAATTTACATATATATTTTTTCATATTATGAAAAGGATTATGCATTCACTTTTTCATTGGAAAGAGCAAAAATATGTATTAAGAAGAGAAAAAATAAACCACCTAATTCCACCACCTTGAAGTAAACACTGTGATATAAAATTGTAATGCTTATTACATTATATGTAATACCATTTTCTGTGTATGAGGCATTCTTCAGAAAACATTACATGCCTTAAATAATTTAATGCTCAAACAGCCCTGTACAGATTACCTAGATTCCAACTGTGGGAAATTGAATCTTAAAAGGTTGTAGTAACACAGCAAGTATGGGTCAAAACTTGGAAATGAATCCAGAAAGGGTGGCTCCAGCTGCAGTGCCTCCAAGCCTTCCATTATATGGCCTCTCTGACCAGCTCAGACACTGTATTTCTCTTTAGTCTCCATTATTGTCCCTTGACCTCCACGTATCACTGTACCATGCAGAACGTGGGTTCGCGAAGATGGAGGAACTGCATTCCAGAGAGAGACAGCAAAAGGACTAAAGCTGGGCTAGAGACTCGATTGTGCAAAGAAAGAATTTACCACTTTGGCAGGAGGCAAACTGATGAACTCATCCAGTTACCTCTGGGAAAGGATGACCTCACCGTAAAAAATAAATATACGGGGAGAGGCGAGAAGATGGCAGAAGAGTAAGACGCGGAGATCACCTTCCTCCTCACAGATACAACAGAAATACACGTGGAACTTCTCCTATAGAATACCCACCGAACGCTGGCAGAAGACCTCAGACCTCCCAAAAGGCAAGAAACTCCCCCACGTACCTGGGTAGGGCAAAAGAAAAAACAATAAACAGAGACAAAGAATAGGGACAGGAACTACACCAGTGGGAGGGAGCCGTGAAGGAGGAAAGATTCCCACACACTAGAAGCCCCTTCGTGGACGGAGACTGCGGGTGGCGGAGGGGGAAGCTCCGGAGCCGCGGAGGAGAGCGCGGCCACAGGGTGCGGAGGGCAAAGCGGAGAGATTCCCACACAGAGGATCGGTGCCGACCAGCACTCACCAGCCCGAGAGGCTTGTCTGCTCCCCGGCCAGGGTGGGTGGGGGCCGGGAGCTGAGCCTCGGGCTTCAGTCGGATCCCAGGGAAAGGTCTGGAGTTGGCAGAGTGAAAACAGCCTGAAGGGGTTAGTGCACCACGGCTAGCCAGGAGGGAGTCCGGTTGAAGTCTGGAGCTGCCGAAGAGGCAAGAGACCTTTTCTTCCCTCTTTGCTTCCTGGTGGGCAAGAAGAGGGGTTTAAGCGTGCCGCTTAGAGGAGCTCCAGAAAGGGGCACGGAGCTGCTGAAGAGATGGGACTTTTTCTTGCCTCTTTGCTTCCTGGGGCGCGAGGAGAGAGGATTAAGGGCACCTCGTAAAGGAGCTCCAGAAACGGGAGCGAGCCGCGGCTGTCGGCACGGACAGTAGAGACGGGTGTGGGACGTTAGGGTTGCTGCTGCCGCCACCAAGAGGCCTCTGTTTGAGCACAGGTCACTCTCCACACCGCCACTTCCGGGAGCCCGTGCAGCCCGCCACTGCCAGGGTCCCGGGATCCAGGGACAGCTTCCCTGGGAGAACGCGCAGTGCACCTCGTGCCGGTGCAGCATCATGCCGGCCTCTGCCGCCGCGGGCTCGCCCTGCATCCGTGCCCCTCCCTCCCCCTGGCCTGTGCCAGAGCCCCCGAATCAGCTGCTCCTTTAACCCCGTCCTTTCTGAGCGAAGGGCAGACGCCCTCGGACGACCTACGCGCAGAGGCGGGGCCAAGTCCAAAGCTGAACCCCAGGAGCTGTGCGAACAAAGAGGAGAGGGGGAGGTCTCTCCCAGCAGCCTCAGAAGCAGCGGGTTAAAGCTCCACAGTCAACTTGAAGTGCCCTGCATCTGTGGAAAACCTGAATAGACAGCGAAATATCCCAAGTTTAGGAGGTGGACTTTGGGAGCAAGATATACTATTATTTTCCCCTTTTTTCTTTTTGTGAGTGTGTATGTGTGTGCTGCTGTGTGAGATTTTGTCTGTATAGCTTTGCTTGCACCATTTGTCCTAGGGTTAGACCGACCCATTTTGGGTTTTTTTAATAGAAATTTTTCTTCTTAACAATTATTTTTTATTTTAATAACTATATTTTATCCTACTTTATTTTGTCTTCTCCCTTTCTTTCGTCCTTTCTTCCTTCCTTTCTTCCCTCCTTCCTTCCTTTCTTCCTCCCTTCGATCCTCCCTTCCTTCCTCCCTTCCTTCCTTCCTTTCTTCCTCCCTTTCTTCCTCCCTTTCTTCCTCCCTTCCTTCCTCTCTTCCTTCCTCCCTTTCTTCCTCTCCTCCTTTCTTCCTTCCTTCCTTCCTTGCTTTCTTCCTTCTTTCATTTCTTCCTTCCTTTCTTCCTTCCTCCCTTCCTTTCTTCCTTCCTCCCTTCATTTCTTCCTTCCTTCCCTCCCTCCCTCCTTCCTTTCTTCCTTACTTTCCTTTCTATTTTTTCTCCCTTTTATTTTGAGCCGTGTGGATTAAAGGCTTTTGGTGCTCCGGCTAGGTGTCAGGGCTGTGTCTCTGAGGTGAGAGAACTAACCTCAGGACACTGGTCCACAAGAGACCTCCCAGGTCCACGCAATATCAAACGGCGAAAATCTCCCAGAGATCTCCATCTCAACACCAAGACCCAGCTTCACTCAAGGACCAGCAATGAACAGTGCTGGACATCCTATGCCCAACAAAGAGCAAGACAGGTCTACAGCCCCATCCATTAGCAGAGAGGCTGCCTAAAATCATAATAAGGCTACCAACATCCCCAAACACACCACCAGATGTGGACCTGCCCACCAGAAAGACAACATCCAGCCTCATCTACCAGAACAGAGGCACTAGTCCCCTCAACCAGGAAACCTACTCAACCCACTGAACCAACCTTAGCCACTAGGGACAGCCACCAAAAACAACAGGAACTATGAACCTGCAGCCTGCAAAAAGGAGACCCCCAAACACAGTAAGATAAGCAAAATCAGAAGACAGAAAAACACATAGCAGATGAAGGAGCAAGATAAAAACCCACCAGATCTAACAAATGAAGAGGAAATAGGCAGTCTACCTGAAAAAGAATTCAGAATAATGATAGTAAAGATGATCTAAAATCTTGGAAATAGAATAGACAAATTGCAAGAAACAGTTAACAAGGACCTAGAAGAAATAAAGAGGAAGCAAGCAATGATGAGCAACACAATAAATGAAATGAAAAATACTCGATGGGATCAATAGCGGAATAACTGAGGCAGAAGGACGGATAAGTGACCTGGAAGATAAAATAGTGGAAATAACTACTGCAGAACAGAATAAAGGAAAAAGAATGGAAAGAACTAAGGACAGTCTCAGAGACCTCTGGGACAACATTAAACGCATCAACATTCGAATTATAGGGGTCCCAGAAGAAGAAGAGAAAAAGAAAGTGACTGAAAAAATATTTGAAGAGATTATAGTTGAAAACTTCCCTAATATAGGAAAGGAAATAGTCAATCAAGTCCAGGAAGCACAGAGAGTCCCATACAGGATAAACCCAAGGATAAATACGCCAAGACACATAATAATCAAACTGTCAAAATTTAAATACAAAGAAAACATATTAAAAGCAGCAAGGGAAAAACAACAAATAACACACAAGGGAATCCCCATAAGGTTAACATCTGATCTTTCAGCAGAAACCCTACAAGCCAGAAGAGAGTAGCAGGACATATTTAAAGTGATGAAGGAAAACAAATTATGACCAAGAGTACTCTACCCAGCAAGGATCTCATTCAGATTTGATGGAGAAATTAAAACCTTTAAAGACAAGCAAAAGCTGAGAGAGCTCAGCACGACCAAATCAGCTTTACAACAAATGCTGAAGGAACTTCTCTAGGCAAGAAACACAAGAGAAGGAAAGGACCTACAAGAACAACCCGAAACAATTAAGTAAATGGTAATAGGAACATACATATCGATAATTACCTAAAATGTAAATGGATTAAATGCTCCCACCAAAAGACACAGGCTGGCTGAATGGATACAAAAACAGGACCCATATATATGCTGTCTACAAAAGACCCACTTCAGACCTAGGGACACATACAGACTGAAAGTGAGGGGATGGAAAAAGATATTCCATGCAAATGGAAATCAGAAGAAAGCTGGAGTAGCAATTCTCATATCAGACAAAATAGACTTTAAAATAAAAACCATTACAAGAGACAAAGAAGGACACTACATAATGATCAAAGGATTGATCCATGAAGAAGATATAACAATTGTAAATATTTATGCACCCAACGTAGGAGCACCTCAATACATAAGGCAAATACTAACAGCCATAAAAGGGGAAATCGACAGTAACACAATCATAGTAGGGGACTTTAACACCCCACTTTCACCAATGGACAGATCATCCAAAATGAAAATAATTAAGGAAACACAAGCTTTAAATGATACATTACACTAGATGGACTTAATTGATATTTATAGGACATTCCATCCAAAAACAACAGAATACACATTTTTCTCAAGTGCTCATGGAACATTCTCCAGGATAGATCATATACTGGGTCACAAGGCTAGCCTTGGCAAATTTAAGAAAATTGAAATCGTATCAAGTATCTTTTCCAACCACAGCGCTATGAGACTAGATATCAATTACAGGAAAAGATCTGTAAAAAATACAAACACATGGAAGCTAAACAATACACTACTTAATAATGAAGTGATCACTGAAGAAATCAAAGAGGAAATCAAAAAATACTTAGAAACAAATGACAATGGAGACACGACGACCCAAAACCTATGGGATATAGCAAAAGCAGTTCTAAGAGGGAAGTTTATAGCAATACAATCATACCTTAAGAAACAGGAAACATTTCGAATAAACAACCTAACTTTGCACCTATAGCAATTAGAGAAAGAAGAACAAAAAAAAACCCAAATTTAGCAGAAGGAAAGAAATCATAAAGATCAGATCAGAAATAAATGAAAAAGAAATGAAGGAAACAACAGCAAAGATCAATAAAACTAAAAGCTTGTTCTTTGAGAAGATAAATAAAATTGATAAACCATTAGCCAGACTCATCAAGAAAAAAAGGGAGAAGACTCAAATCAATAGAATTAGAAATGAAAAAGGAGATGTAACAACTGACACTGCAGAAATAAAAAAGATTATTAGAGATTACTACAAGCAACTGTATGCCAATAAAATGGACAACCTGGAAGAAATGGACAAATTCTTAGAAATGCACAAGCGGCCGAGACTGAACCAGGAAGAAATAGAAAATATGAACAGACCAATCACAAGCACTGAAATTGAAACTGTGATTACAAATCTTCCAACAAACAAAAGCCCAGCAGTAGATGGCTTCACAGTCGAATTCTATCAAACATTTAGAGAAGAGCTAACACCTATCCTTCTCAAACTCTTCCAAAAGATAGCAGAGGGAGGAACACTCCCAAACTCATTCTATGAGGCCACCATCACCCTGATACCAAAACCAGACAAAGACATCACAAAGAAAGAAAACTACAGGCCAATATCACCAATGAACATAGATGCAAAAATCCTCAACAAAATACTAGCAAACAGAATCCAACAGCACATTAAAAGGATCATACAGGGCTTCCCTGGTGGCGCAGTGGTTGAGAATCCGCCTGCCGATGCAGGGGATACGGGTTCGTGCCCCGGTCCGGGAAGATCCCACATGCCGTGGAGCGGCTGGGCCCGTGAGCCATGGCCACTGAGCCTGTGCGTCTGGAGCCTGTGCTCCGCAATGGGAGAGGCCACAACAGTGAGAGGCCCGCGTACCACAAAAAAAAAAAAAAAAAAATAGGATCATACACTATGATCAAGTGGGGTTTATTCCAGGAATGCAAGGATTCTTTAATATACGCAAATCAATCAACATGATACACCATATCAACAAACTGAAGGAGAAAAACTATATGATCATCTCAATAGATGCAGAGAAAGCTTTTGACAAAATTCAACACCCATTTATGATAAAAAACCCTGCAGAACGTAGGCATAGAAGGAACGTTCCTCAACATAATAATGGCCATATATGACAATCCCACAGCCAGCATTGTTCTCAATGGTGAAAAACTGAAACCATTTCCACTAAGATCAGGAACAAGACAAGGTTGCCCACTCTCACCACTCTTATTCCACATAGTTTTGGAAGTTCTAGCCACAACAATCAGAGAAATAAAAGGAATCCAAATAGGAAAAGAAGAAGTAAAGCTGTCACTGTTTTGCAGATGACATGATACTATACATAGAGAATCCTAAAGATGCTACCAGAAAACTCCTAGAGCTAATCAATGAATTTGGTAAAGTAGTAGGCTACAAAATTAATGCACAGAAATGTCTGGCATTCTTATACACTAATGATGAAAAATCTGAGAGTGAAATTAAGAAAACACTCCCATTTACCATTGCAACAAAAAGAATAAAATATCTAGGAATAAACCTACCTAAGGAGACAAAAGACTTGTATGCAGAAAACTATAAGACACTGATGAAAGAAATTAAAGATGATACAAATAGGTGGAGAAATATACCATGTTCTTGGATTGGAAGAATCAACATTGTGAACATGACTCTACTACCCAAAGCAATCTACAGATTCAATGCAATCCCTATCAAAGTACCACTGGCATTTTTTACAGAACTAGAACAACAAATTTCACAATTTGTATGGAAACACAAAAGACCCCGAATAGCCAAAACAATCTTGAGAATGAAAAATGGAGCTGGAGGAATCAGGCTCCCTGACTGCAGACTCGACTACAAGGCTACAGTTATCAAGACAGTATGGTACTGGCACAAAAACAGATGTATAGATCAATGGAACAGGATAGAAAGACCAGAGATAAACCCACATACATATGGTCACCTTATCTTTGATAAAGGTGGGAAGGATATACAGTGGAGAAAAGACAGCCTCTTCAATAAGTGGTGCTGGGAAAACTGGACAGCTATATGTAAAAATATGAAATTAGAACACTCCCTAACACCACACACAAAAATAAACTCAAAATGGACTAAAGACCTAAATGTAAGGCCAGACACTATCAAACTCTTAGAGGAAAACAGGCAGAATACTCTATGATATAAATCACAACAAGATCCTTTTTGACCCATCTCCTAGAGAAATGGCAATAAAAACAAAAATAAACAAATGGGATCTAATGAAACTTAAAAGCTTTTGCACAGCAAAGGATACCATAAACAAGACCAAAAGACAACGCTCAGAATGGGAGAAAATAGTTGCAAATGAAGCAACTGACAAAGGGTTAATCTCCAAAATTTATAAGCAACTCAGGCAGCTCAATAACCAAAAAACAAACAACCCAATCCAAAAATGGGCAGAAGAACTAAATAGACATTTCTCCAAAGAAGATATACAGATTGCCAACAAACACATGAAAGAATGCTCAACATCATTAATCATTAGAGAAATGCAAATCAAAACTACAATGAGATATCATCTCACACCGGTCAGATTGGCCATCATCAAAAATTCTAGAGACAATAAATGCTGGAGAGGGTGTGAAGAAAAGGGAACACTCTTGCACTGCTGGTGGGAATGTAAATTGATACAGCCACTATGGAGAACAGTATGGAGGTTCCTTAAAAAACTACAAATAGGGGCTTCTCTGGTGGCGCAGTGGTTGAGAGTCCGCCTGCCGATGCAGGGGACACGGGTTCATTCCCCGGTCTGGGAAGATCCCACATGCCATGGCGCGGCTGGGCCCGTGAGCCATGGCCGCTGAGCCTGCGTGTCCTGAGCCTGTGCTCTGCAACGGGAGAGGCCACAACAGTGAGAGGCCCGTGTACCGCAAAAAAACAAACAAACAAAAAAACCCCTACAAATAGAACTACCATACGACCCAGCAATCCCACTACTGGGCATATACCCTGAGAAAACCGTAATTCAAAAAGAGTCATGTACCAAAATGTTCATTGCAGCTCTATTTACAATAGCCAGGACATGGAAGCAACTTAAGTGTCCATCAACAGATGAATGGATAAAGAAGATGTGGCACATATATACAATGGAATATTACTCAGCCATAAAAAGAAATGAAACTGTGTTATTTGTAATGAGGTGGATAGACCTGGAGTGTGTCATACAGAGTGAAGTAAGTCAGAAGGAGAAAAACAAATACCGTATGCTAACACATATTTATGGAATCTAAGAAAAAAATGTCATGACGAGATTAGTGGTAGGACGGGAATAAAACACAGACCAACTAGAGCATGGACTTGAGGATATGGGGAGGGGGAAGGTTAAGATGTGACGAAGTGAGCGAGTGGCAGGGACATATATACACTTCCAAATGTAAAATAGATAGCTAGTGGGAAGCTGTCACATAGCACTGGGAGATCACCTCTGTGCTTTGTGACCACCTAGAGGGGTGGGATAGGGAGGGTTGGAGGGAGGGTGATGCAAGAGGGAAGAGATATGGGAACATATGTATGTGTATAACTGATTCACTTCGTTGTAAAGGAGAAACTAACACACTATTGTAAAACAGTTATACTCCAATAAAGATGTTAAAAAAAAATAAAATAAATATACATTTGTGGTTTAATTGTCATTTCAACTTTTGCACGGTATCCCAGCTTCTTTAAGCCCAGGCTTCTTTTCAATTAAAAAATTAAAAAATAACAACAACTGTCTGTGGTGGCCAAGATATACAGCTTAGAAGGGCAACCATGGAACTGTAGACACCTGTCACTCAAGGGTCCATGCATTTCCCCACACAGCTTGCTAAACATGGTTCAGGAACAGCCTGTTGTGCAGGTGTCAACATTACATATTAGGACAGCATCTCATTCCTGACACTCCTGTGAGAATGAAATAATTGGATACCCTGTTCTGTATTTGCTCTGAGCCAGAAAAATGCAAGCAGCAAGGATCCAGATTCTGGGTTGATTATCGTTCGTAGTGTGGGAGAATAATTCACTGCCACTCACAGGTGTCTCTAATGGCCATATTCTCCCTGGCTTCCTTGTGCTGTGGACTACAATTTTTATACTTTTGTGAAAAGGGGAGCTAACTCCTTATGCTTAAATCCAATCTTGCTCTTTTGAGTTACACAAGGATGCTCATGGACATGCTAATATAAAATAGGTTTTCATTGCCCCTCCTGGGTCTCATGCAGGCTAGTGTATGTCTTCAAATATAAAAATTAAAATAATAAAAATTATCTCCTGTAAAAGTGCCAGAGGAAGAAGAGGCAGCTGTCTGCATCCAGACTTGGCTTTAACTTCTACTTCTCACCTAATCACTTTTGGCAGCCTGTCCCCTAAGCGAAGGTAAGATCTGTGTGTGAACACTTAGGTTGGCCTTGCACATAACATCACAGTCTCTAGAACTTAACCAATTGCCCCCCACCAAAGGCCCACAGGCAGTCCAATGTAGTCAGTCATACGGCTAGTCACTTTCTCATCGGGGAACATCAAAGTTCCATTTTCTGACGTGGTCCACCTGTTTAACACACTACCACTTAGAAACAGGCTCTCTGTAATATTCAGTGATGTGAATTCAAATGAACAGTCATGAAATACCTACTCTGGGGTAGATAGTTTTCTAGCTTTTTGGAAGAAGTCAGGGTGAGTTGAAAATTCAGATGCACCAGCCAAATTACATACACTGCAGTAATTATGATGGGACCACAGGTTACAGGAGCCCATGATAGAGTCTCGTAACTCAAAGCATCCATGATCCATGGACCTGCAGTATTAGCATCACTAGGAGATGGTTGGAAATGCCACTAACCTAACGAGGGTCGTCAGGTGATTAACCAGATCCGCAGGTGATTTGTGTGCACACTGAAGTTTGAAAAACACTGCTTTAGAGCCATATTTCTCCAACTTTGCTCATATCAGAATCACCTGGAAACTTAAAAATCCTGAAGTCTAGGCTGTGCCTAAATGCTGTGAACTCAGATTTCCTGCAAGTGGGTCCCAGCCTCAGTATTTGTTTTTAACCGCCTCCTCCACCCAGGAGATTCTACCACTGGTGCTGCTAACTCTGAGAGCCATTCATCTTGCAAGGAATTTCCGAGTTAGTATCTATACCTATTTTCTAGGAACATATGTTATTCAATTGAAGACACTGTTGCCTACCCAGGCAACCAGTCTTCCCATGTCCTTGGTAATAGTCGGAAAGCTTTCTAATGTCTTGTTTTCCAGGAATTAGAGGCCTGCAGGCTGGATCTTCATTCACATTCTAAGCCAATCCCTTGTAATTTCATTCCTCTGCCAGTGACTGGTTTAAAAATGGCACATGGTATCCTTCTGACCAAAATGAAGGAAGGGATATGGGTTTAAGGACCTCTGGGAAAGCTTTCCTCACTCCTAAAGTGGACCATCAGGAAGGGCTGTATTCTTTGTGGGTTTTTTTCCAGCCTTTAAATTTTCCACGTGAGATACCTTGAGTACTGAGGCCACACTCAGTGGGAGAGAGATTTAGGGAAGAAAGTCGAAAAGAAACTCTTATGGTTGACCTGCTGAATTACATCCTAATAATTACCTCTGATCTCTTATCTAAAATACTACATTTTCTTATTTGTTAAGACATTTTTAGTGGAGTCTTTTCTTAGTTTTGACTGAAAGCATCCTAGTAGATAATCTTTATCTCATAGGTAGGGAATAATAATATACAGTATGAAAAATCCTAGGATAACAACTTTAATCATAGACTTTCAATACAGAAAGGGACCTGAAACAGCGTCCACTGCAACTGCTCAAGCCGTCTCTGGACAGCACGGAAATATGTATTGCTTCCAGCAGAAGAATGACCAAAAATTTAGAAAATGTGCTCATTTGGTAGTTTTGCAAATCTTCTTCTCATTTTCTGTCTCTGACGTGACAGATGAGGAACATGCAGAGAAATAGATTGTTTCTGCCTGAAGTGACACCAAATGCACTGCCCTGAGACACATATTCTATGTGCAAGACATGTATGTGCCTGAGAAGAGCACTGCTTGTTTGAAAATAGAACAAGTTGTCCATGAAAAGTTATCCTTGAGTTTTCCTTTGGCTGACTGTCCTTTAGGTGGAATCCAAATATAGAATTACACTTAGGAGAATCTAGTAAATTTAAATTTAATAATACTGATA
Organism: Kogia breviceps; assembly: GCF_026419965.1. NCBI lineage: Eukaryota > Metazoa > Chordata > Mammalia > Artiodactyla > Physeteridae > Kogia > Kogia breviceps. The sequence continues at coordinate 10,287,698 of NC_081319.1, read as the reverse complement.
CCCTTTCTAATTGCTTGCAATTAAATTAGGAAAAAAAAAATGCTTTTAGTCTGGTTCCAAAGTTACTTGTGATCGTGTCTCATGAGGGCAGAAATTTTGGTCTGTTTCATTCACTGCAGTATCCCCAGTGCCTATAAGATTACCTGACATGCAATAAGCACTTAACAAATACTAGTTGACAAAATGAATGAATTAATTACTTTCCTAGTCAGTATTGGATCTCAGTTTCTAGCTTAGCATCTGAGAGTACATGCTTAATAATTGCTAAATAAGGGATAAATGAACATAGATTGTATTTTTTTACATTTTATGGTAAGTGCATATTTACTCTCTTTTTTCATTTTTATTGGAGTATAGTTGATGATGTGTTAGTTTCAGGTGTACAGCAAAGTGAATTAGTTATACATATACACGTATCCACTCTTTTGTAGTTTTTTTTTCCTACATAGGTCACTACAGGGTATTGAGTAGAGTACCCTGTGCTATACAGTAGGTCCTTATTAGTTTTCTATTTCATATATAGTAGTGTGTATATGTCAATCCCAATCTCCCAATTTATCCCTCCCCCTGCTTCCTCGTTGGTAACTTTAAAATGTTTGTATTTAAAAACAGATATTAGGATGGTAATTGTACGTTGTCTCAGAAAGCAACAAGTTTGCTCACTGAGAGATCCTGAAATATTTTCCTTGACTCTGGAATCTAAAGTTGAGGTTATCATATTTCACACCACCAACATATCACTTTTCACTTTTTAATGAAAATTACTATTTTTCACTTTAGTCATAAGATTCATGCTCACACTATGTTGTATTACTTTCTCTACACTTAGACTTCTATAATTTCCTAAGTTCAAGAAATGTTTATTTAGTGTCTACTTCAAAGAGACATTGGGCTCAGTGTTAGAGTGTAAATAAAGATTAGAAAGACCCAGTTCCTGAATTTGAACGCAGGGATAGGCATGTGCTTCTTGTAGTCAGTAGTGGTGGCATCCCCTAAACATTAGCTACGTGAATAGCACGGAGTGCTCAATATAGGTTTGTTGAATTGAAAATTCCTAACCTAGATTACAGGTCACAGTACAGTCCCTAAGAGATATGCAGACTGCTGTGTGAGATTTCCAAAGGGATCATTCTCCTCTAGTTGTATCCCTGGGGAGACCTTTTTGGAGCAGGTGAATGTAGGAAGACAGAATGCCATAGGTGCATGTGGCAGGAGGACCAGACCTACATGGAAAGATCAGCTTAATCAGCACAATTACAGGAGACATCCGTAAAGAAATGTGAGTAGTTCAGTTTGTTTGGCATTTGGATCATTTGGAAGATAAGTCTTCAAAGATCAGTGAGAGATACCAAGTGGAATGTCTTGAATGCGCAAGTGAAAACTTTTTTCTTAAATCATAGGCTAAAGTCAGTGTTTCCTAAGCTTTATTGCACATTATAATCACCTGATAATCATTAAACAGAACAGAGGCCTAGTTACCACTCTCAGATATTCTGATTCAGTTGGTGTGGGGTATGTCAAGGGCATTAAGAATGTTAAAAGCTTCCCAGGTGACTGTAATATGCAGCAAAGTTTAGGAACGATACTCCAAGTAGTCCAGAGCAGTATGATGATAAGGGAAGAGCAAGTTGGAGCTGTACTTTGTGTATAAAGAGTAATTTGGGGCTTAGGAGTTCAAGGTCTGAAAGGGAAGTCTTGAAGGCAATTCATCGTGTAGATCTGAAATCCAAGAGCTAAGTCACCATTTCTTATGCAGATTTGAAAGTTAACCAACTTCACTGAATGAACTGTTCATTTTTCAAATTTCACTTCAACTTTCTCTTCCTTGGAGAAACTCACCTGAACTGTTGACAAGGTCAGATACCTGTATTTGATGCTTGCAATGCCATCTTAATTTCTTTGCCATGTTACTGTTTACGGCTTATAGTATGCACACTGTCCTGTTACAAGAGTTTCTTTATGCAAATGAGCTCACCTGTGATTGGTAGATAAGGGATTCATGTAACTGTACATGAAGTACAGTAACAGCCAAATGTAGCAAGCTTGGAGGAACAGTATTTCACAGGATGACTGCATGCTGTCCTCCACCATTTGGCTCAGATTGGCCAGATGTTCTATCTTGGAAGACTTTATTGCATTGTTCTCCCTGTCTTTAGGCAGTTTGTCCTATCTTCATAAGTCAGTTTGAAGAGAATCAAGAGGTATTATGTTTCTCTAAGAAATAAAACCAATTTAATACGAATGAGAGAGAGAGATTTTGACTTTAAGGAATTGGCTCACACAGTTGTAGCAGATGGGAAGTTAAAAATCTGTAGGGCAGGATGGAAATTCAGGCAAGAATTGTTGTTACAGTCTTGAGTTTGAAAGTTGGAAACTCGGGCAGAATTTCTATGTTGCAGTCTTAAGACAGAATTCCTTCTTTTTCCAGAAACCTAACTCTTCATTCCTAAGGGCTTCAGCTGTTGGATGAGACCCACATTATGGAAGGTAATCTGCTTTAAAGTTAACTGATCGTAGACGTGAATCATATCTAGAAAATACTTTCACAGGAAAATTTAGTGTGTGACCAAACAACTGGGCACCATAGCCTAGTCAAGTTGACACATAAAATTAACCATCACAGAGTTGTTGTTGTTTTTCCTCTTTATACTGATGGGAGAATAAGTAAAAATAGGTTTGACATTTACTACTCTTCTGAGCTATAAAACTATTGTGGGTCCAGGGACAGGTAACAACAAATCTGCTAATATATTTTACTTGATTATCATAATCAGCTTCATATTGAACCCTCTAGTCTGGGTTCAGTCTGGGTTCACCGAAGGAAATGAGAACTTCCTAATAATTTCTCTCATTAAGTAGCTATTCACAGTCTGGCTTTATTAAAGCTTATACCGTTACCAGGTAGAAAATAACCACCTTTTCTCCTTCCATGAAGTCATGATCTGCCTGTTTGTTCCTGGTCTTTCTCTGACATTTAGATTTCTATTCCCAGTAGGGGCAGAGAAGCCAAACAAGAAAAGTAAGAAACAGGTAATCATCATACCCACCTTACTCGACTAGGTGAACAAAGTGGCTTTGCCAGACTCATTTCTGAGAGGATACAGTGGACAAGCAGGAATATTCCCAGCTGCCCTACTCAAAATAAGCCCAGTGTCAGGCTTTCAGGCTTTTTCTGATTGTGGTGAGGAATTTTGCACTGTGACCCGCTTCCTGACTTGGTTTTATCAGGGCTCCTGTCTCATTCCCTCACCTCATCCAATAGGCTGCATTGGGTGGGAGTTTGGCAGATTGCCTCTGGCCCAGAAGAGTCGCTCAAGCCCAACTTGATCCTTTCAAATGTCTGAGTGGCATTTTATCGAAGGCTCACAGGATGAGGACCATATCAAATTAAAACTAAAGAATATTTCATATTTTCTTCAAGAAACTTGAAACCTAAGTTTAGGACAATAACCCATGAAGCAAACATTCAAAAACTATTTTAAAGAATAAAATCTATTTTTCCCACTTTAAGTTTCTTCAGTATTTTCTGATGAAATTTTACGTGATTTTTGTGGAGTTTCCCTCTCTGTCCAATCTTTGAATTTCATGACTTACTCAGTTTCTATTTTCTTTATTTTCATGAGTTGTCCTCTTTTTAAAAGTTAATACTGATCCATGTTTCTTAAGCTGTCATCAGTATTTATTTTGAAGATTCTTCTCTTCTAGAGCTTATGATATAGATCAGGCATCAGCTTAAAGTTTGGCTTAAAGGGTCAGATAGTAAATACTTTAGACTTTGTAGGCCAAGATGCACAATTGAGGCTATTGTGTAGCTATTGTTGTAACTTCAAAAAATGTAAAAACCTTTCTTAGTTTACTGGCCAACACACTTTAGGCTGGATTTGGCTCCTGGACCTGTAATTTGCTAGCTAGATATCTGGAAAGAGTGATAAACTTAAAACAACGTAGTGAATTAATGTCATCTGTATAGATGCCTGTGATAGTGTGTCCTGGTTCCTTCTTATAAAATGGAGCTGTTTTTATAAAACAGTCTGCTTACCTCACAGGATTAACCTGGAGATAAAACTGGTTTCAGGATAAAAAAAAGAAACAAAACCTCATAAACTCTAAAGAGCACACATGCTAGTGAAGGGTGTATAACAGCAAAAACTGTTAATTATGGTGTAAACCTAGTGAACTCTGGAAGAAAGGAAGAGCCCTACTGCTTGGGGCAGATGGTAAAGCTGTAACAGAAAACAAAGAGAAAGCAGGGTTGTTCCACTTGTTTTATGTCCTATCTTCTCTGTTCAGACTGTCACATGGGAAAAGAGAGAATGAACTTTGTTGAGAAAGAATAGATACTGAAGATAGAGAAGAAAATTATGGGAGTCCTCCCCATTCACCTCTAAAATTCATTTGCCTAAATCTTTCATTAACTTTTGGGATAAAGTTGAATAAATATATGTAGGTATTTCAAAAACTTCCTAAATGACCAAATCTAAAAAATAAATCTGGGCTTCCCTGGTGGTGCAGTGGTTAAGAATCCGCCTGCCAATGCAGGGGACACGGGTTCGAGCCCTGGTCTGGGAAGATCCCACATGCCGTGGAGCAACTAAGCCCGTACACCATAACTACTGAGCTTACACTCTAGAGCCTGTGAGCCACAACTACTGAGCCTGCGTGTCACAACTACTGAAGCCTGTGCTCCGCAACAAGAGAAGCCACTGCAATGAGAAGCCCGCACACCACAACGAAGACCCGCTCGCTGCAACTAGAGAAAGCCCGTGTGCATCAACAAAGACCCAATGCAGCCATCAATAAATTAATTAATTTAATTAAATAAATTAAAAAATAAATCCAGTGTGAAGGACAGAGGTCTGTAATGATAGGCCCCCGCCCTCTGCCTTCCACCCATTCCTTTTCAAAATATTTATTTGAAATTTAAAGAAGGCCTCAGTTAAAAGTTTTTCTATTCTACAGATACCCTGAAAGTTGGAGTAACTAAATCACCTGTAAGATTCTTCCAGTTCTAAAGTTCAATACTTTAAAAATTGTTAAGAGGGACTTCCCTGGTGGCACAGTGGTTAAGAATCTGCCTGCCATGCAGGGGACAAGGGTTCGATCCCTGGTCCGGGAAGCTCCCACGTGCCGTGGAGCAACTAAGCCCATGCGCCACAACTACTGAGCCTGCGCTCTAGAGCCCGTGAGCCACAACTACTGAAGCCCGCGTGCCACAGCTACTGTGCCCACATGGTACAACTACTGAGCCTGCATGCTGCAACTACTGAAGCCCACACGCCTAGAGCCCATGCTCTGCAACCAGAGGAGCCACCACAGTGAGAAGCCCACGTACCACATAGAGAGTAGCCCCTGCTCGGCGCAAGTAGAGAAAGCCCGGTGCACAGCAACAAAGACCCAATGCAGCCAAAAAATAATAATAAAATAAAAAATAAAAAAAAAAAATTAAGGAAAAAAAAAACTTCCTTGTATCTGAGCTAAAATCTAAAGTATCTGAGCTAAACATCTGAAATAGATGTTTAAGTATTTGTAAATAGCCATGACCTGCTATGTGATTTATTGTGTATGGTAAGTTAACATTCATAATAAAAAATTAAGATGTCTCCTTGTCCTAAACTTAAACAGACGATGTTCATAGTACTCAATCCTAAGAAATTACATTGCTCCTACTTAAATTGCATCTCCTTCATTTCTAGCATTATGTAAGCAGACCAGTCTAGACTATTTTGTATCATAATTCTTTTATTAATAGAGGATCCGGAGAAGTGGATGATTATCTAAGATAAGAAAAATGATTTAACGATAGAGGGAAACATAGTACTAGAAGTTACTTCCAAAAAAATTAGACTGTTAGGGCTACTTGTGAGCAAAGATATATAATCAATGGGCAGAAATTGAGGTATTTTGGAATCAATTTTAAGTCAGTACAAGGAGGTTGTTCTCTTTTTTTTGTTTGTTTCTTTATGAATGGGTCATTTCCAGGGAAAGACAAAATACCACATACGGTTCTTCTCTAATGTAGTAAAAATGAACTTGGTTATGCCATAGAACACTTAGCTTCTGGTATCCACTCTGAAAAACCTGGATCTTCTTTATTTGTACCTAGAATAGAAGTTAATAGAGTCGAGAGTCTCCTAACTCACAGAATGCTTTGTTCAACATTGCTTTTCCCTGGAGAGTTCAGTGACTAGGGGCCCATTGAAGCTCCAGCTCCCTGCCTTGGCCAAGGAGTTTCCCCTTAGGATTCCTTCTAAGTTCACTTCTTGGCCCAGGGGCAAAACCCTTTGCTCTTTCCACAAACCCATTATACAACTGCACTTTGTTTAAAGGCTGGTGACTATTAATATATTAACTAAACACTTTGCCCAAAGGAGAAAAATCCCCTTAAGAAAGAAACGGAGGAAAAAGTGAATGACAAGCTGGTAACATTAGAGTGGAGGAAACATTTGCTCTTCCACTCCTAATTAAGAAAAGGTAAAGTAGGCCAGCATTACATTTGCATGACAAAGCAAGCAATGCAAACAGAAATTGGCTCCGGATTAATCTCTTTTTGAGTTTCAAAGTTTAAAGGAGAGTATAAAGCAAGGCAAACTTTAAGCTTTCCTTTGCAGGATTCTATGGTCTTCAAGGCTAGATTCTCCAGGCAAAGAGGTGTGCTTATCATTCATGCCTGCAGGACTTTAAGGGGCAACATGGTTCATTTATGTTTGCTCCCACTTGTGTAAACCATCTTCCTTTTTACTCTGACTTCGTAGTTTAAAGAATATGTTGCTGCTGATACGTGAGCTTATTTCTACTCGTCATAGGCTTCCAAAGTGATTGTCTGTGCCAATAGTGAAATTCAGAGACAATATAATGATCCTAGCATATTGAGGTAGTGTTTGCAGAAGCTGGAGGTTAATGTCATACAGCCGATCATTTTGTCTTAAGGAGCGTCACTTCATTATCATCTGGTGAATCTTACACCATTTCTACTCAATGTATAGTCAGTGAACCAGTGCTAGTTCCCCAGTTGTTTGCAAGTGGTTCACAGCAAGAAAAGTTAAGAAATTGAGAGCAAAGATTTAGATATTTATAGGAAACCTACCGGTGTTTTATGTCTACTGAATCGATTTTAAAATGAGTATTCATTTTTATGTCTTTGGTTTTAATCTCATTTTCCTGGTAATTTTGTTTGTTTGTTTTGTACAAAATTGCCAAAGATGGAGTAGAATTTTTTAAAAATGATCTTTGACTACAGAGCATTTGATATTCCCTGCCTTAGCTATCACAGAACTTAAATTCAATCTCTTCTTGTTTACCCAACTAATTCTTAGCAAAGATGTATTCATTCAAACCATAAGTATATACATGTTTGATAGATTGGTCCATAATTTGCATTGGAAAAATAGCAAAAGTAATAGTAACAACGGCAGTTACAATCATAATTGTTGCTATTGATATTACAATTTTTATTGTTTTATAACATTTACTGAGCACCAACTACTGGATTGGGATCTTCTTTCATTTAATCATCCCAGGCAGTCTGAGGAAGTTATTATTTATATTTTGCAAGGAGGAAACTGATTCCGAGGGTTAAATCATGTCAATGTACAATTTTCAAAAAGTTTAAAACTCATGTTTCTAATACAGATATGAGTACCTGGTAAAGATTTTTTTTTTAACTCATTATTAACAGAACCAATAGGAGGATAATGCTTGTTCAAAGGAGGAATCTTGAGACCAAAGTTATTACAGTTTAACTGTCAAAATAAGGCTGTAAAAATAGTTACAAAACTAGTAAATGTCCTACAAGACTGTAGGATAAGACTGTAACATTTAGGAAGTCTTTTCTAGCACACAAAAATCATTTCATTTTCCCTTGGATAAAAATTATTTGCAACATGTTGACCTTCTACAAATTTAAATCTACTTTCAGAATATGAGCTGCAGTGGATACTAAACAGGAACCCAAAGAGAGAACCCTTATGTAGGTCAACTGGGTGTAGAGGTGGAAAGGTATTCCCTTCTTCCAAGTTGTTTGGCTAGTCTAACAATTAAATTGGCATAAGACAGATTAATAGGAGAAAAAAAATAATTTTCTATGTATGCTATCCCCATAAAATATGAGACTCAAAGAAGTGATCAAAGCAGGCAGGTTTTATACCTTTTAGACAAGGAAGCAATAAATTTGTGAAGAATTGACAAGACAAAGGGGTTTGGGTTTGGGGTAGTAAATTAGTGGAGAAATAGCAAGTTTTTTGTTGTTGCTGTTGTTTCTTAAATAACCTAAATTCCCTATTTCTGGTGATAAGGATGCCTTCTAACCTCCTGGTACAAGGAAGGTACTCTTCATATGGGAGTTGTATTTTCTGTTTTCAGGGGGACAAAGGAAGGTCACAGTGTCCTTGATGCACCAGCTGTTTCTTAAATAACTTTTAAAAAGTGGCGTTTTGAGGGGTGGCATATTATGCTCTCCATTATGGGCAGTGCTCCAGTATGAACTTAAAAGTATGGGCACTCATCTTCTTCCTTTATTTCCAAGTTTTGGGTACTTTATTGCCATAAAAATATTTATTTAAAATTTTTCTAGTTAGTGGCAGATTTGAATTTATGTTCCTTTTCCTCCACACTCTTTCTTTAAATTGTCTGTCAGCACACAGACAGAGGGCTGCTGTGAAACTGGCCAGAGGGTCTGCTGTTCTTCTTTTTGGTAGTATATATAAGACAATATTGCTACTGGGTATCCTCACATCAAATGCTAGTACCCATGCCATGAATATTCAATTATGAGAGAATTTATTTTCATGTCCATCTCTACAGAATCTGCAGTGTTGATTATATACAAAACAATAGACGTGTGGATGGATGGATTGATGCTTCCTCAGGATCCTACTTCCTAACATTCTGCAAACTCTCAGGCTTTGGATACTACTTTGGATACTGAATTGAAAGTCCAGCTCCATTATTTACTAGCTTTATGATTTGGGGCAAATTATTTAACTTCTCTAAACCTCATTTTTCTAATTGGTAAATGAGATACTGTTAAGCACTTCATGGTGCTTGGTGAGGATTACATATGAGAAGGGTGTCAAAGCTTAGCACAGTGCCTAGAATGCTTCCCCGCTGCCCTTGTTTCCTTCCTGTGGCTTGTCTCCTTAGTGTAAAACTCCTGGCTTGGTTTTGCCCTCTTACATAGTAAGAGGACCCTACAGGCAGTAAGTACAGAGATACATATCTGAACTGTGACTTCAAAAGGAGAGACTGGGCATACAGATGCTAGCCTCTTTCTTTTTTGGTGAGCAAGCTGCCTGCAGGTGTCCCATATTGTGAACATTTATGAGGGGCCAATTTGCCTGATGATATAGACCAGCTTCTTGGGCAATCGTTTCACCGATATTGACATTAATACGTGCTATTTTGACCTTTTTTTCTGAAGAGTGTTATTCTCCCTCGAACCTTATGATGGCCTATAGCAAATGCTAAAAAGTTAGCTCGTATGGCTTTTTAGGTTTGGGTTGTTTTTTTTTAAATAAGTGACTTATCCTTCCTGAGCTTTATTTCTAAATGGTATAACTTTATTGATGTCTATGGGTTATTGTGAGCCTGTAAAAACATTTTGTACATAAACTATCTGACCTGACCCCTAGCCACCATTCTGTCTTGGGGCCAGAATTCATGTCCCAAGTTTTGGTCCTGAGAGTATATTATTGTATTTATAAGGCCAGTGAAACATTAACTAAATGGCCATTTTTCATGGAAAATACCAATTTTTGGAGAGATAAAAATGGAACCCAAAAGAAAACTTTTATTGCTTTTGAGTAATTAAGATAGTAATTGACAGTCACTGCTTTGTCTTTGTAAGAAATTTGAAATTTGAAAAGTACATTTGGATTCAGAGTTCTTTCCTGATGTCTAATATTAGTGGAGATGCATTTTATCCAATCAAATCTTCAAATTTAAAATCCTGTGCTAACATTAGGGATATGAAAAACAAATTGTTCTTAAAGTACCAACTGGAAAAAGATATTATTGTGAAAAGACTCCTTCAAAGAGGGACTTTGATCAAATAGCTGTAATTTATTCTTATGGTAACATCCATTAGAAACAAAATAGATGACTTTTAAAAAACACATAAGTATCTTTCATTATGGAAAAATTTTAAATAATTTTTGGATAATTTTATTTTAGTGTGTTGCTGATTTCTAATTAAATTTCTAATTAAATCCAATTAGAATCAATTCATTTTTCACATGCAGTTTGATTTCAAAGCATTTTTATGTCCATAATTCTAAACTCTGTGGGCTATAAAGATGCATACTATGAAACCTGTAAGGCTGATACTTAGATTATTTTTAGCGAGAGAAAAGAACAATGAAAAGGGATTCTTTTTTTCTCCCCCTATGAGCTGATGAGTGTTGTATATGAAGAATGGATATGTATTAACAGTTCTATCAGTAACTCTGTTCCTGTGCCTTCCAAGCAGACACCATTTCCTTGAATTTCTGAGAAGCTATATTTTTTGTTTGCTTTCTTTTGACAATGGTTTTGTTAAACTTGGGTCATTAATAACTCCCTAAAGCAAGTTAGTTTGCTGAGCAATCCAGTTTGACAAATGCTTATTAGTAAAAGCTATACTCTCAAGATTTACTTGACTGAACTGTCCCATTGACTGTCATTAATTATCATGTTTATTCACAAACAAGTTTCTCTGTACACTTGTCACTTCAGCATTTTAGATATTGATTGGCTCCATTTGGACGTGTAATACCCAACTTGAGGCTCTCTTGAAAACTTGTCAAGAGGTACAAAAGATTATACTGACAGTCAACAGAACAGAACAGAACAACATTTTATTTAAGTAGTTAATCATTTCTGGAGAAGAGAATGCAGTGGTTTCCAAAAGGAACAAGCCAGAAGAATCCAAGGCAGTTGCCAGTGGAAGGCATTACGATGCATTCTTGAGATTTCAAGTAGGCACACTGGTAGTAAGTTAATAACATTTTGTTGTAAATTCACCTCACCTAAACCTCAGAGAACAATAAGTATACCTACACCTGTCAGGCCTCAGGCATGGGTTGCAGGCCTTATAGAGTAATACCCTGTCAGCATTAGCTTTTAGCAAGAACCTGGCTTCTGGCAAGAATTATTTCTCAAATGGCATCACTCACTATAGTGGGGAGATGGAAGAAGCGTTGGATGAAAGTCACAAATCCCATGTCATGCTCCAGCCTCTGTCACTTAGCTGTGCTCCTACTAGGACCTTTGGCAAGATATTTATTGAATTTTATCTCATCAGAGATACCATTGAATGTAAGATGTGCCATTATATCATGTGCCACTAAGGAAAAAAAAGACATACAAACCATGGCACATCAGCAATTGTAAGGTGAAATTTCTGAGATGCTAAAGGTATAAAAAAAAAGTGTCTTAAAAATCAAGGAAATGTGTTTATTCCTTTAAGCCTTAATTTACTTATTTATCTGTAAATGGAGAAGACTGAGTTAGATCAGTGACCATTTAACATGAATTTCTTGGGATGTTAATAGGTATAGTGTCAAAATAGTTTTGCAACAAATAAGATATCCAATAATACATACCTGTGCATTTTTATATACAATAATAATAATTTATTACTTTATAAAAATAGTATAAGCAAGATTAATTAAGTCTATAATACCTGATGTACTCTTTTTGAGTGTCTTTGGGGACGTATGCACAATTTCACGGTTCAGATGTGACTGCTAATTATAGTCTCTATACTCTCCATTCCCCACTGACTCCCCTTCACACTGTGCCACCGGAGGAGGGGAAATATAAGTCAGGCCGCTGAGTCAGAGTCCGCCTGTTCCTGTACACAGTGATGATCCAGAGATGGGCTTATGAACCAAGCAAGTCTGCTTAGTTCCTTTCCTGAGATTGCATATGAATTCCAGGAGAGAGAAAGCCTCGTTATGACTGGATTTCGCAACGGGGAGGATGTTTATCTGGTGGTGCTCTCACAACCATTGTACATAACAGTTGGAAAAAGCCTGATGGGAAATGAAGCCATTTAGGTGTAAGAAGTGTGAAGAGGAAGCAATTGCCTTGAAGACGTTGTTTAGAACTTGGATCTTGCCTTAACTAAGGCTACACCAACACTGGCCAATGAATTGTATGATTCCATAAATTTGCTTTTTGCTTAAATATTTTTGACTTTGTGTCTTTCATTTACAGTTAAAGCATTCGGACTAATACAGGACTCAAATATAAAAGTGCATTCAGTAAACTCTTTCATGATGAAGGTCAGCTACACTTTCAATGAAACTGGTTTTCAAACTTGTCTCTCATACACAGACATTGCCTACTAAATTCTGAGTTCATTGAAAGTGGTGATAACTGGTTATCTGTTTTTAGATCTGCAGTGCTCAACATGCAAAGAGCCTGGCATATAGTCATTACTCCATAACTCTTTTGATGAACAAATTAATTGCATGAGCTTTGAAAGTTTGAGTAGTAAAGAGATGGATCAATGAAGAAGGTGTAAGATGGTGTGATTTCATTTTATGTGAAGAAATGGAGGCATAACTAAACATAATATGTTAGCCAACATTTTCCAAAGTGCATTCCTAGGATCTCTAATTCATTTGGAGGCTAATAGGTGTTTTTCCAAAACAAATGATGCAGGTACATTGCCTAGCATAATACCCAGCATGTAGTAAATGATCAGAATTTAACTTACACGGTTGAGCTCCCAGAGGCAGATTCTTCTTGAATTGCTTCCTTGAGACTAAAAAGAGGTCAATGACTAGACTTTTTTTATCCCATACTGTTTGTTTTGTACCATTCCTGAAGTCTTCATCAGTTACTACATGGAACATTTATCCTCAATCTATTTTCTCTGACTTCTGCCTAAATAATAATCTAGTGCTTTGCTTTCAGAGTGCTGATCCCCGAACTGTTACTGGCCCTCCACCAGACAAAGAACTTGTGTCAAAATATAAATTAGTGGGGGCTTCCCTGGTGGCGCAGTGGTTGAGAATCCGCCTGCCGATGCAGGAGACACGGGTTCGTGCCCTGGTCCGGGAAGATCCCACATGCCGCGGAGCAGCTAGGCCCGTGAGCCATGGCCGCTGAGCCTGTGCGTCCGGAGCCTGTGCTCCGCAACGGGAGAGGCCACAACAGTGAGAGGCCCGCATACCGCAAAAAAAAAAATAAAATAAAAAATAAATAAATAAATAAATAAATTAGTGGGCTTCCCTGGTGGCGCAGTGGTTGCGAGTCCGCTGCCGATGCAGGGGACACGGGTTCGTGCCCCGGTCTGGGAAGATCCCACATGCCGCGGAGCGGCTAGGCCCGTGAGCCACGGCCACTGAGCCTGTGCTTCCGGAGCCTGTGCTCCGCAACGGGAGAGGCCACAACAGTGAGAGGCCTGCGTACCACACACACACACACACACACACACACACACACACACACACACTATATATATATATATATATATAAATTAGTGCACTTCTAGCTTCATCAGGAAACATTGCAGTTGCACTAAGCAGTGTGCTCAGTGATGTAGTTGATTTATCTTCTCAACTAGAGATACTTCTTGTCAAAGAACAGTAACAAGTGACTGGTGAAACTGTATTAAAGTAGCACTGATCCATAGAACAACATCAAGTTTTTATCAAGAGCAACTCAGAATAGCCTGAGGACTTGAGGCTAAGACTCTGAGATCTTTACCTTGCAAAGCTTCTCAGTGCTCAGAACCTCAAGAGAAAATCTAGAGAGTGTGGGTGTGGGTGTTAAATTGCCCTTTCAAAGCTGCAGGTCCCAGTCACCCAGAATCTAGGGTCCCTATGTACACTTGCCATCCTTTTATTGCCTGGAGTGAATTTGTTCACATTAGTTTCACACATACATGACAGTTCCTCCGTGGGTCATCTCTCAGTCACATGTACCCTAAATTATATCATCTAAACTTCTTACAGAAGGACATATTCACTCCTGTGGGGTTCTCTTAACATATATTGAAGTGGACTCATTTATACTATTTGTTCAAACTTTCTTTGTTCACAGTGAATTAATTTTTCCAGAGACAACATTATTAGATAGGTCTTCTGCCTCAAACCAGGCAGGATCTTTAGAAACTAATGAAGTCTGTGCCCTTTGTGGCTCCTCACAGTAGATAACTGGTCAATTCTTGTTTAAAGAGAGAAAGGGTCTTCTTCAGCTAGAATAAGAGGAACTATCCATATGGATTTAACCCTCTGTGCTTAGAAGGAAGTTTTAAACTGCAAGTATTGTCATTTTATCTCACATTAGTAATTTCGTCCTGTGCACATCGTCCTCATACCATCTCTAGATGTGACTTCTCCATCTCATTTATCTAAAAGTAGAAAAGACTGTCCTTCTATCTGTACTCCCCTTCCACATTCAGTCTTTCAGATCTCAGTTTCATTGATGTGCTTAATTTTCAATCTTGGTTCACTTATTTTGCACTGATCTAAAGGCAACCATTTACCTTCACATTCTCTCAGATAGTCAGAATGTTAACAATGTTTTATGAAATAGTAAAGGAGAGAAACGGTCTTACGGTTCTGAATTATTTTTATATATTTCTTTTTTTTTTTTTTTTAAAGCCAAGCCTGAAAAAGAATATTTCTCTTTGGCAAGACGTAATAGGAATTGTAATGAACATTTATTAAGTGGTTTCTCTATACCAGTACCATGCTGAGCACATGACTTACATCATGCAACTTGACATTCCCAATAACCCTATGATGTGGGTTTTATTATCCTTATTTTATAGATGAGAAATCTGAGATTCATAGGTTAAATAACTTGCCTAGTTTACTCAGCCAGCACAAGACAAAGCTGGGGTTTTAGCTCATGTCTTTTAAGGGTTCCAGGTCAATATTCTTAAATATTAACCTGTACTATCTACCAATATGTAAAAAATTAATAAAGACAAACCAAAATTAAATAGAGTTGGAAGACCAGAAGGGGGAAATCTCATACACTACCGGAAGGAGGACTCCTCTTTCCTGGCAAGGACTCAGCCAATGAAACGCTATGAATTCTTTGTTTACTATCCCCCTCCCAACTTCCTTTTCCTCTCTGTAAAAGCATTCTCCTTCTCTTGCTGTGCAGGGAATTTGCACATGGCTGGCAATAGTTGCAGACCTCAGATAGCAATTCTTTGCTAATCCTGAATAAACCCATCTTTGCTGGAGGAAATATCTATTTGTTTTAGGTCAACAAATGATATCAAGTAAATAAATGAGAAATGTATTTCCTTAGCCATCTTTATAAATGCAGTCTTCTCTAATTCATTCTGGATTCACAGCCAGATATTTCTTGAAGAAGCCTCTATGTAGGAAATATAATGCATGTGTCTAAATGTTTCTTCATCCTAATGATCTAATGTTTCAGATCACTCCTATGGACTCAGGGTAAACAGCCTCATATATGATTCAATCGTTGTAATCAGCAAATGAGAACAAATCTGTATTAACTCCAAAGAATATTCATTAAGTATTAGACTTTATTATTTATTTGGTAGTATAATGGGAAATAATCAATACGTCACATTTGCAGGAATTTTCACAACTGGGTGGTTTTTGAAATACAAAACTTTGTAGGGATTGTACTTTTCCTATATACTACTAGTTAACTATTTACAAATAAATAGCAGCTTTCAGATGGTTGGGGGATTTCAGGGTGGAAGTCTGCTATCAAGCACACACAGAACTTCCTTTTCTCATCCTCCTTCCAGGCCTTGGTGCCATATTGAGAACTTATAATTAGGTTCTAACACCAAGCCTGCCAAGAATTTATTTTCAATTTCTGAGCTTTGCTATCTCAGCTGTTTCAAATTACATATATCCAAGCTTTAGGAAAAGTGTTATCCTACATGTTCTGGGGATTGATTTTTTCCCAGTTATTTCCAGCCTTTGGTTCAGGCATTATGAAAATTAACTGAAAGCAAGGAGAGAGCTTGGAGAATCCCATCAGTGATTGTGGCCATTCATCAAGCTTTTATTATAAGTTGGCACTATTACTAGGCATTTTTAGTATTTGCCTCTTAGAATCGTCACAGTAATTCTACAATTTAGGTACTGTTGACTTACTTTTGGGGGTGAAGAAACTAACCTAGGGATGCTAAATAAATTACTAGTTATTCTACCCTGTGACTTGGTTTGTCTGACTCCAAAGCCTAGCTTTTAAGTACTGTAGTATGTTTTTGCAAAATATATTTCAGCCATATGTCATTACTTCTTGTCATTACTTCTTTTATTTCTGGAGGGAGTTAGTATTATCCCTATTTTGTGAGTGGAGAATCTCAAATTTTGCAAGAGTTTGTGAACTGCTCAAGCTATATTTGAGAGATGAAAAATTTGTATCTTAATTCCTCTCTACTTTTTAAACACTTGTATATGATATAGTAGCTTCTTGATTATTACATTCTTTGAAGAAGAAATTAGTTTATATTTGAAAGGCATGTCATAGGATTAGGTAAAATGCACATATGTGATTTTTAATCCTGTAAACTATGGACTTATATATATTGGTCTCAGTGTATGAAAGTAGCACACATGCATACCAGTAGAATGATCCAGTGGCGCAGGTAATACTAAAGCAAAAATTAAACAAGTTTTGTTTTCCTTGTGCTAGAAATGCAGGGTATAATGTAATATGACCAGTTTATTTTGAAAACCAGTGAGTTCCCTTGCCTCCCTACAAGGATGCATAGAGCCTATGGATCTGGGTTCCCACTGGGGTAAAGTTGATGTGCAAACCCAGCCCTGTGTGTAACAACAATGCTTCTTCCTCAGCATCTAATACCAGCCCTCTCTCTGGGATAATTAGAGTTCCTGGGATTGGTGCTGGGGATACATAAGCTGCCAAGTGATTAAGGGAATGTAGGTCGTGTGGAAAGTCAGAATACAGAGGCTTCGGGGGTCCCTGTCTACATCCAAGAATGGCCATTGGTTCCCTCTCTCATTCTTTCTCCTTCTCCTCCCTTTTTTCTATCTCATCTTCTCTGTTTTTGCTTTCCTACAAAGGACAACAAAAAAGAGAGTATGTTTAAAAAAGAAAAAAAAGCTCTTTTAGTAACAAGGGGAAATGTTGCTTTTTCTCTCTTGCTAAAATTCTTCTCAGTCACCACTTTGTACTGGAACTCTGCAATTTTCTACTTGCTTTCCTATAATTTCTGTCTCTTAATACCCTCCCTTGTGCCTACAATAAGGGGCATCTTGCAACACATCAAAATGTGAGGGTGTTATTTAGTATTTCTGTATAGTTCGCCTTTGTTTCTTCCTCTCTCCATGCTAACGAGTGAAAGCCAGCCACTAAAATTACTTTACACTTTATCAATTATGTCAGGATAAAATTTTCTGTTTGATTATCACCAAAAGCACTACTAACAATGTTTTTTTCACCAAAAACACTACTAACAATGGTTTAAACATTAATACAACGTACCATTCCACAAGTGCAGAGGAGGAGTGAACTCTACTTGCAGTGCCATCAGAGAACAAGCTCCATTTCTCTTTGATTTTTCTCAATTCTGTTCTTTTCAACAAATTAACTTTGACTTTAGCATGACTTCTCTCAGGTATCAAGATGATTACCAGTAGCAACTAAGGCAGCCCTCTGTATTTGTATATCCTGTCTCTGATTCTGTAGCTCTAGCCAGGTGTACTTAGATGCACATATGACTAGATAATGTGGACATAGATATAATTAGACCATAGATAGATCATAGAGAATTGGACATATAGAGATATAAGTAAATAGATGATAGATATATAGGTACATAGATAGATAGATAAAGTGATAGATGGAGTTATTTTTACATCTGTATATCCAATACCTATCCCAGTGCATCACACATAGTGGGTCTCAGTACATTCTTACCGCATGAATGGACAAAGAGGGCCATATTAGACCCCTAATTACAGAAGGGCCACTTGTTATTCCCTGACCGCTGAATGAAATTTGAGTCCAAGGTTGGAGTCACCACCTTTCCAAATTAAACAAACATACCTGGCCATGCTGATTCACTTTGCCTTTACCACATTCCAGTTTTAAGAGCTCATAAATA
The DNA here is from genome assembly GCF_026419965.1 of Kogia breviceps. NCBI lineage: Eukaryota > Metazoa > Chordata > Mammalia > Artiodactyla > Physeteridae > Kogia > Kogia breviceps. Next base: position 10,269,637 of record NC_081319.1, on the reverse strand, counting down.
CACACTACTGTGTGTGTGTGTGTGTGTGTGTGTGTGTGTGTGTGTGTGTGTGTGTTAGGGGAAAAGAGAGGGATATATATATATATATATTTTTTTTTTAATTTTATTGGAGTATAGTTGATTTACAACATTGTGTTAGTTTTAGGTGTACAGCAAAGTGATTCATTTCTACATCTACATATATTCATTCTTTTTCAGATTCTTTTCTCATATAAGTTATCACAGAATATTGAGTACAGTTACCTCTGCTAGTCCTTGTTGGTTATCTATCATATACAGTAGTGTGTGTGTGTGTTCATCCCGAGCTCCTGATTTATCCCTCCCTGCCACATTTCCCCTTTGGTATCCATGTTTGTTTTCGATATCTGTAAGTCTGTTTCAGTTTTGTAAATAAGTTGATTTGTATCATTTTTAATTAGATTCCACATATGAGTGCTATCATATGATATTTGTCTTTCTCTGTCTGACTTACTTCACTTAGTGTGATAATCTCTATGTCCCTCCATGTTGCTGCAAATGGCATTTTGTTCTTTTTTATGGCTGAGTAATAGGAATAGATATTTTAATACTAAATTCAAACTATCTTATATTGGAAGAACTACAGAAAACATGCACCCTTTATAACTTCAAGTGAACAGTGACTCTATGTTGGCTTTCTCCTAATGAAGGGAATTGATCAGCTCATGTATCTTTGACAAAATCCAAATAGTGGAAATTTCTTCCAAATATTGAGTTCAGAACTATCTTCTTGTAATGTATATCCATTTCTTCTGCTTTTATGCTAATTCATCACTTTTCCTCCAGAGTGGGAAGAGATAAATGCTAATTGAAGGATTATTATCCACAATGAATAGGGGAAGTGTCTACCTTCGGACCCACATTAAAGAAAGCATCTTTGCAATTCTTCATTCACCTTCAACAATGATTCCTGGGAGACAGACCATTTAAAAGCAGCAACTCTATAACAGAAATTGCCCAAAATATTCTACCACAAGGACTTTCATCATTTTATTTTAGAGAAATGCTTTTATTCCCTCTCTAGCTGGGTAAAATTTAGTGGGACCTCAATGCCCTGCACAATGACAATACCAAACTTTCCTCTGAAGAAGGCGATCCGTATCCCCTGCCTTAAATATCTGACCTGGTGTAATGGGGGAATTGCAGTTTCTGTCTTTCTCTCTGTGTTTAGTTTCTGCCAGGGTTGGGGACATGGCAAGGAGACTGCAATCAAAACCCACCAATGGAGGCAAAAGATGCAGACTGTTAATGAAATTTGCTGCACACTCATGGACTGTCAGCAAAGTTTCATAAACATTTGTTTCCCCAAACATAAGAGCATCATAAAGTCCCTGCTCACTAAACTGAGCAGCACTCATCTAATTTCATTACTTGCCTTGGAATAATGGGGCTAAGAGGCTATTAAGGTTGCCCAAGCATGATAATTTCTCATGATAAACAGCCAGGAAACAGGGAGCGCTGCTCAGGGACTTGGCAAAGGGAGACAAGGGCCATGGGGTGGTAGGCCTGTCACAACCTGTAAGCAGTCGTCTTAGATCAACCCATCCACTTCCTCAAGCATCATTGAAGGGTTCCACACAAGAACTCCAAAAGCACGTGCTTGCTTCCGAGCCATGTTTATTTTTATTAAGAGCAGATGGAGACAGAAGTCCTCTGAGCACTTTATTAGCGTGCTACCATTCACTGAACAGCAGCCAGTGGAGCATAGAAAAGAAATCCTGTCCATCTGTTCACCCGCTTCTCCCTCCAGTCTTCCACAGCAGAGCAGGCAATTACAGCTTTAGTGTCAATGAGTGTAATTAAAGGTCTGAAACGTTTTGTAGTATGGTACTCTCATATAGACTGCATAATGTCATTGAGGGTAATTTCTGTCACATCTAAATGCAGTTAATATATATAGTATTGTCTTGTTGTACAGGATACTTTTAATTTGTTTATCACCTGTAGCTAAGTGCATATCTCAAAATACATTTCTTTTGCTTTTTCCTCTTTTATGTTCTCTATATATTTCACATAGGTACTTTCAGTCCATGGGCATTTTATAAGCTTGGTATGTTGTTTATTCAACTGAATAAAAAGTCCAGTGGATGGAATATATTTTTCATCTTCATCAGGTTGTCTTTAAATTTTCTGATGTGTCTCTTTGACCATCCAGCTATATTTATATTTCAGGGTAGAAATTCTCTTATTTTTATATAGTTAATTCCTTGGCTACACACTTAAAATGATTTCATTGCCCAAAGAAAAAGAATTAACATTGGGAGTTGTGTTTCTGACCAAAGACTCAACATCAAATATCTTCTAGATCTGTCAAAAAATATACCACAACGAGACATAAAATGTAAAGTTGTTTGATCACCTAGGATAACTGAACAACATTTTGGTACTTAAGATACAAACAGAAATGTGTTACAAAGGTCTACGTCGTACAATAGCTTGTTCAGCTCATAAAAATGTCTTCTCTATATGATAACACATGTGTCAACAAATTGCTTCTCACTTTGTGGGTAGATGAGTAGGCAATGAAAACTCATGCTCTGGAATAGTTTTTCCAAACTGTTTTGTAGTTAAGTGGCTAAAATAATGTAGGTATTTTTGGTCTCAGGCATGATCCTTATTCATTTAAGTATTGGGTGGATTAATGACTTTTCACACCTAAGGTGACTACACACAAGCAGCCATGGCTTTGGGGAGAAATTCTGTATTCTTCTCCAGGTGGCCATAAATACCATCTGGTCATCAAGTAAGATTAAATCTTCTTATTGAGGAGGTTGGGAGCAGGGAAGAGTATAGATTTTGTCTGAGATATAAAAAATGTACTCAGGTAGGCTGTGGGCTATCAGGTGTTTTCTGGAAGGCATTGTCATTTTCTTTGCTTGGGTTGACTTCTTCAAGTTTAAGAAGAGCTTCACTTCATAAAATAACTGGTATTAGACTGAAAGCCAGCCAGTCTTCCAGGAGTCTGACAATCTGTCTTAAGTTTTGAGAGTTCAGCAACTGAGAGACAGACATCACACTATCTAAAATAAAATAACAGACTGAAAGACTGTCGAAAGTGTGTAATTTGGACGCTTAGCTTCTGGTCTCTGTGCTTACTTGAATGAAACAAGGACTGAGCTTGTACAGTGAGATAGGGGAAGAGTGTCCGGTAATCCTAGCAACATATCATTTTCAACATTAACAAAATTCTATTGTTTTTTCTAGGATCAGAATTGATCCTAGGAAGCATTGAGTTCATTGCTAATATTTCTTGAATTCTTACGATGTTCCAAGTAATATTCTGTGGGAGATAGGTATACACACTTATGTATATACATATATACACATATATATTATGTATGTGTGTACGTTATAGGTACTTATCACTACCCTTTAGCCCCTGAGTGCCAGCCCCTCCAATAAACAGGCATATAGGTACGGTAAAATCGTATATGATCACAAAATAGAAAAAAATGATTAAATAAAATGGTGCCTTTTGAAAATATAAAAATTTTCATTTTCCCTATAGCCTGAAATGGTTAAAACTAGACTTATGCATCTGACCTATCAGTCCACTTAATGCCCCATAAAGCTTTATGAGGCTTTTTAAGAAAGGGAGCTTGAAATTCTCAATGGTGAAACTGTCTGTGGATTATCGCTTTGAGTGGTGCCCTTGCTTCCTTTATCACCCTCATGAGCTACCAGATGAAGAAAATTCTATGCTGCAGACTCCTTTCTGGGAGAGCATTGCATCTGTGCAGTAGAAATTATGAATGAACTTCCTGGAAGAGAAGCTGAGAGACTCAGGAAACCAGAGGGTGTTGTAACTTACTTGTGTGAAACAAAGGGATCTGTTCTTGGCTTTACTTCCAGGACAGAGGAAGAGCAAAAAAGGCAGAGCAAGGGCTTGGGGCCAGAGGCTGGGGGAAGTTGGTGGACTCTGAAATCTAGTCTAAACCAACTTAAGTGATTAAGAGTATGAGATGAGTGAGGGGTGTTGTCTGAAATAATCTAAAAACTAAGGTGGTACACGCAGATGCTTTTGCAAAACAGATGAGAGATGATTAAGGAAATCAGCCCTCGGGCTTTCAGACCAAATTATCTGAGATATCAAATGAATCTGGATGTATATCATGGAGTCCCTTTGTGCTCATCATGTTAACAGAGCGCCACAAACTATTGTTCTGCTTGTCCTACCGCAAACATGCTTCCCTCATGGTACGCCACCTCTCCTAAGTGCAAAATCATCCACTCATTTGCCAACGTTAGAAACCTTGGAGCTCTCTCCATCCCTGTTGGATGCAGTCATTCCACACATGCAGCCTCCCGCCATCATGTCCCCTTCATGGTACCTTCCTTTCATCCACATCACTCCAGCCCATGCTCTCATCAGCTCTTCCTGGAGCTTGCAGCTAGCTTGCCTTCCCATCCCACTTCCTTCCTTTTCTTCGTTCCTTCCAAAGGTTGCTGAGGTGATCTATATAAAACATACCTGGGCATATCGCTCTACTTCTTACAAACTTTCTATGGCTCCCTTTGAGCCTCGAGAACTCCATCAAAAGACACTGAATGTTCTTCACAGACTGGCCCCAGTGCACCCTTTGTGCACCCTGAACTTCTGCTGCCACACTTCACGAACTCTGCGTCCCAGGCAAACGGAAAGTTTTGCTACGTCTTATAAAGGTTCTGTCCTTTCCTGCCTCTCTTTTGAATTCCTTGCCTGAAATTCCTCTTATCCTATCTCTACAGACCTATATCCCTGTCCTCCTTTAAAGGCTGGCTCAAATGCCAACTTACCCATGTAAGCGGGCTGTGACTTACCCTTTTTCTGAACTTCTATTATGATTCACACTGAGCATTTTTCAAGACTTCAGGGCCTGGTATAAATTGTGGCCTGAAGTCTTTCTCAGCACTTCTCACTCTGTGCCACCACCCCATCTTCTGTCAAACTGATCACTCTGTCTTTGGTGCTGCCGTGATAGTGTGGTATACTCCTCTGTGGGAGCCTGTAACGCTTGGCAGTATAATTAGTTGTCTCTCTGGTGGTTGTACCAGTCAAAATATTGCTCTTGAACACAAGTCCCTGGCCTTTTTCTTTCTTACATCTCCAGAGCCTATCACAGTTCCCGGCACACTGCAGATGCTTAGTTGCTTCATAAGTGCATTGGATACCTAAAGAAATGAATAGAATGATGTCAGAAAAGAAGAGAGAAAGGGAAAACCAAACCAAAACAAAACAGAAGTGTCATTCTATATTCTTCAGTTAGCCAGACTATATTGCAGCATATCAAATGCCAAAATGTAGAAATTTTCCAATATTCCTTCCCAGTCTTGAGAAAGACAGTTTCTCTGTTGTTTAATATGCTCATCAGCTGCTAGCTTCGAGACACAGCATTAACAAACTGCAATTAACCAGGTAAGTCTACTGGCAAATCATCTTTAAAATCCTGCTCTTCCTGTAACTTTTAACTTTTTTGAAGACTGGGACAACGTGTTATGCAATTTTTATAGCCTCCTATCTTGCCACATCGCCCAGCATAAAACTTGGAAAACGAATGACTGATCTGTTGTCGTTAGAATGGAATCTATTCCATCGATATAGGGTAGGGTGATATTTGACATCCTTTTCTGACTATTTCTTGGCCTTTTACTATGTAATGTCAGCATGTAGAAATAGAGCTGTCTCCAAAACATTGAATATATAGTCTGTGTTTTGCAGACTTGTAGCAAAGTTGTAAGCAGCCTATTACCAAAAGAAGCTATTTGACTTAATTTGGATTCAAATGCAAAGAACAATCGAAAGATCTGTTTCAGCAAGGATAACCTATTGACAATTAAGAAAGGATGATAAATCAGGTCCAAAAAAGCTTAGGATTGTTTTTCCTGCGAAGAATGTTAAGTGAGAGAAGCTGAGAAAGAACTGATGTGCCCGTATGGGTTCAGGTGTCATTGTCATTATCATTGTCATGCAGAATGTAGAAAATATCCTGTAAATTTGTTAACTGAACTGTGCAATCGAAAAGGAGCACACCAGAGGAAACACATATCCACAATTCTTATATTGTATGGTATTTTGGGGTTTGTGGTTTCAAGAATTTCTGTTATGATTTATAGTGTTTCAGAAGCCTATTGCTTGATTTATTTAATTTTCATTCTTTTATCCACAATTTACTTTTGTCCTTTCAGTCAAGCTTTACTGAGTGTCAGGTATTATTCATTCTAATATTTTTTATTTAGAGTCTCATCAAAATCATGACATTATATTATGTTGAAAAGTGACCTATTTAAGTGAATGTTTAGCACAATGAGGATATTTATTAATTGTAACTCTTTGTATTGCAAAATACAGAAACCAAAATCAAGCCAAAGCGAGAATTGTTTGTTTCATATAACTAGACAGTTCAAGGAATAACTTCCATTCAGGCAATAGCAAATCCATGATCTGTATCATCGTGTATCATCAAGAGGCTTTTATCTCTGGTTCTTGCCTGTGCTTTCCACTCTGTTGGCTTTTTATTCCCAGAAAAGCTCTTTAGACATATTCCAACTCTAAGGAAAAGAGACCACTGTCCCCCCAAACTTCTAGCAAATTTCATGGGCTCAACTCCAATTAGATCTCTCTTGGGGCTTAAGTGTTCTTCTAAGCTCGAATACCAAGTTCAGGAGGGTGGAATAGTCCAATGGGCCAGGTTGGGATTATATGTCTAACAGTTGAACCCAAGAGTAAAATTAGCTCCATCTAAACCACATGGGTTTAGAGGGGGGGTAGAGGTGGTTACATAAAAAGATGCTAGGTAAAAGGAAAAAAAATATCTGTCTCTTCTAGAAATATGACCTATAGCTACTTCATTTTGTAAATTGTCCTCCAGTATCAGAAAAATAGAACACATTTAAATCACGTGAACTATTTCAAATTAGCTTATTTCATGTTTTGAAATAGCCTTTATTTAGTTCATTATTTTAGATTAGAAACGGTAAAAGATTCAAAGGCACTTACCCTGCAATTTGTGTAACGTGAAAGGCCTTAAACCAAACAACAAAAAGGGAGCATGATCATTTTGCAACTCTGAAATACAGTTCCGTAAAAGCTCTCTGAAATTGTAGTTTTCATTTTCTGCTTGCCCTAACTAGATGTCAGTTTTTCTACCTTTGAACCCTCTTGGCACTTTGATTAAAAATTGCATGTGGGGCTTCCCTGGTGGTGCAGTGGTTGAGAGTCCGCCTGCCGATGCAGGGGACACGGTTTCGTGCCCCGGTCCGGGAGGATCCCACATGCCGCGGAGCGGCTGGGCCCGTGAGCCATGGCCGCTGAGCCTGCGCGTCCGGAGCCTGTGCTCCGCAACGGGAGAGGCCACAACAGTGAGAGCCCCGCGTACCGCAAAAAAAAAAAAAAAAATTGCATGTGGCACTTACCACATTCTACCTTGAATTATAAATACTTGTATATTTATTTAGTCTAGTGCCCTAGGAGATGATACACTACCTGAAGATGGGAAGAGGATTTTCTTCACTTATTCTGTGTATCCTCGTTTTATATTTGATACTGGGCTTTATATAACGTTAGGTATCAAAATAGTATGTTAAATATAATTCATTCTTTTTCTTTCCAGTGAACCACTAGCGTTATAAATGCTAGGTGTATTTCTTTACTAACAGAAAACCTAAAAGCTTTAGCAAATTCTTATTGACTATGTACTATATGCCAGATATGGGTGGGGTAGGTATGTCTTAATTATCAGCTTTGACTCCCTGGGCTGTTAAGTCCCATCATGGTGGAGGTCTGTCCGTGTATGGTCACCGGTGTTGTCTCAGGGCCAAATACATAATAGACTCTCATTGGTAAGGAGACACATTGTACAAGCGCTCCTAACAACCCTTTAGAATAGTGATTCTGAACCATGGGCAATTTTGCCCCCCTGAAGACATTTGGCAATGTCTGGAGACATTTTTCATTGTCAAAACTATGGGAAGGGCTTCCCTGGTGGCGCAGTGGTTGAGAGTCCGCCTGCCGATGCAGGGAACACGGGTTCGTGCCCCGGTCCGGGAGGATCCCACATGCCGCAGAGCGGCTGGGCCTGTGAGCCATGGCCGCTGGGCCTTCACAACGGGAGCCTGTGCTCTGCAACGGGAGAGGCCACAACAGTGAGAGGGCCGCATACCGCAAAAAAAAAAAAAAGAAAAGAAAACTATGGAAATGCTACTGGCATTTGGTGGGTAGAGGCTAGGAATGCTGCTAATCATGTTACAATGCATAAGTCAGCTCCCCACAATCAAGAATTATCCGGCCTAAAGTGCCAATAGTGCTAAGGATGAGAAGCCCTGTTTTTGGATAGTCATATTTTCACAGTATACACAAAAGAAAACTAACACTCAGATGGGATGTAAATTCGCCTCAACTCATACTGATAATAAATTACAAAACATAAAGTTTAGCCAATTTTTCTGATTTCCTGTTGCAGAATTAGATGTCAGCTTGTATAATTATATAAAAATCTGAGCTAGCATTGCCAGGCATAATTTAGAAAACTAAATAGAATGTCACCCAGCTGATTACCACCAGTTTAATAAGGTGATGTGCTATTTTGGTTTGCTCTATGACAAACCAATTAGTATGTTTTAAAATCAAGCTAGTGGACAGGATTATGGACATGGTTTTACACTAAAAAGTCTGTCTGAGTTTTAACTTTGATCTAAAAGCCAAATAGGCCTGGAAAAGGCAGTATCTCTTTTTAGAGTTTTATCATACTCTTTCGTTTGAGGACTGGATTTACTGGAGTCAGGCTGTACTGTTATATCAAAGTTCCTATCAGATTTCCTGAAGGGTTTATGAAGCCAGGGATAAAGTCCCAAAATTCAGCTTTACCAATCAAGTTCAAGGAACCATTTCTCACCTCTCCGAAAGAGGTAACATCATAGGGCATATTGGACATATTCACAGTTCTAGGGCAAGAAATATCATGGAGGTAAGAGTTATTCATTAAAGAAATTGAGTGTTTAGGACAGTTCATATCTTAGTCACTACTAAATAGGAAGGAAAGATTTCTACATCTCTTTTTGATATGTTTTTTTCCACTGTCAAAAATCTAGAAATAGCAAAATCAAAATCACCAAATCAATCAATAAATAACATTTGGTAGGAGTTTATTGTGCATATAAAAACAGTTTGTGAACTAGAATCTTCCAAATCCGAAGACTGGTATGAAGCTCAGGGCACGAAGTTACAGGATGGCTTAAAAAGTGAAAGTGAGGAATCAAAGCACCTAACTCCTTTCCCTCATCGGGGAGTGTGGTGGACCTTTCAACACTCCAGTAATCCTTTCCGGTAAAAACTTCAGTTGTCCTCTCAGATTACTGACGCTGAGATCAGGCTGACGAAAACCAGACTCTGGACCGGTCCCACGTAGATGGTCTTGCATCTTCTCACGTCAAGATGTGGATATACTTGGCCCCTGGTGTTGTGGCCAGAAGTGAGGCAGCAAGAGTCCCATGTGTAACAAGCTTACTACTTTAGCAAGGGGGAGAGTGGCAAGCGAGCAGGGACCAGATCATGCTAGGTCTTGTAACCATGAAGTAAATAAATAATTTATTAAAATGAGGATATACTGAAGTCTTTAAAATGTTAATACATATTAGCTTCTACACACTGAAATCCAGTGTTTTCCCAGATGTTTTTGACAATTCTAGTGCCACTTAATTAACTGTGCTACACTACATTTTCATGATTAGTATTGCCATGCTACCAAAAAATGTTAAATCTACAAAATATCTTGAAACATCCATGTGGGTATAATTCACCCAGATTTATCTTTTATTTACAACAGTAACCAAAATTAAATGACTCTACTTAAAACTTCGAAAGTTTGGTAATTAATATGAGAATATATATAAACTAAGCCAGTTTGCTAAATGATGCTTATAGATTTTTTTAACATCTTTATTGGAGTATAATTGCTTTACAATGGAGTATTAGTTTCTGCTTTATAACAAAGTGAATCAGTTATACACATACATACGTTCCCATATCTCTTCCCTCTTGCGTCTCCCTCCCTATCCCACCCCTCTAGGTGGTCACAAACCACCGAGCTGATCTCCCTGTGCCATGCGGCTGCTTCCCGCTAGCTATCCACCCTACGTTTGGTAACTAGTTCCTTCAGTGAGCCAACATTATCTTATGTCTATTAATCTAGCATCTAAGCTTCTTGATGGAAGAGTGTCTACTAGCTATAATTTCAGATGTGTACTATATATTAAAATTTAGATTTTAGCAGCAAAAATGGCTGTAGTGTATAAAACTTGGTTTCAGGAAATTTAGGGCTATTTCCAATTCAGCTGTTTTCCATGCCATCATAGGTTACTTCTTTAATCTCGATAACCTCCACCATAGGTAATGGATAATGGGGCATTTTTTATGCCTACTTTAAAAAGTTGCTGCTGTGAATAAATGATATGTTTTCATGAACACATTTCAAATCATGAACACATGTAAATGAGCATCAAGTAAATGGAAAACACTTCTATCATAACCTTTCCAACATTAGTCCTATATTTATGCCATGTTCTGCTTTCTTTTAATTATACGGCGTTTAATTTTACGTGCATAGAAGGCAAGTTCTTACACTGGATTGTCAAGGACCTAATATGACACCCACAGCTAAAGCACTGAACGAGCCACTATTTTCTGAATGAATATGAATATTTCCTTCTTCAGTGACAGAAATTAGATTTTAGCTGTGATTACCATGACCTATTTACTTAAATATATTCTAAACTAATTTGTTAGATATAGAGCTAGAAATTCCATCTTCATTATGTGAATTAAAGTTAGGATCAGTGAAGTATAATTAGAGTAAGTCATAGAACAAAGAAGTTAGTATCATTAGATCTGTGTGTGTTACATGAGGTTGAGGGAAAATATAGAGATATTAATTGTCAAAGTGTATGTCAATTAAAAGCAATAATTTCTTGAGCACTTGCAAACTAGAAGGGGTATGAGAGGTCTTTGAATTCAGCTCTTGTATTGTTTAAGAGGAAACTGAGACTCAAAGACAAGTCTTTTCTTCAAATCAGAAAAGTATGTTGAGGGCAGACCTGGTGCCAAACAGTGACTCTCAATTCTATTGATGGCTGATCCGTATTTACTGAAAAATTTTAAAAGGAGAAGACTGAAACTCCACCTTGGAAAATAGCATCTATTAACTATCATTGTTTTGTGCTTCTAATAATGGCTGGCCTAAATGCTTGAAGCCAAGTTTTACAAGGTTCACAATAGTTTAGGTCAGCGTTTCTCGAACTTTTTGTCCACAGGATCTCTTTGAGCAATGAAAAAATTTGAAGTGTAAAATTCAGTGTTTTTTAATTTCTTCACAACTATGGAAATCCATCACTGCGGTCAATTTTAGAACATTTTCATCATCTCCAAGAGAAATCCCATAATCTCTCACTACTGCGCTTCTGTCTCTTCACCATCACCAACAGCAACCCCAGCCCTAAGCGACCACTAATCTACTTAGTGTCTGTATGGATAGATTTCCCTATCCTGGACTTCAACATCAATTGAATCATATAGTATATGGTCTTTTGTGACTAGCTTCTTTCACTTAGCATATTATTATTGAAGTTCATTCATGTTGTAGTATGTATTATTACATCAATTCTTTTTATGGTCAATTAATATATCCATTTGTCTGTCTGTTGATAGGCATTTAGGGTGTTTCTACCGTTTGGCTTTTATGAATAATGCTGCTATAAACATGCATCAACAAGCTTTTGTGTGGGTATTATGTTTTCATTTCATACCTAGGAGTAGAATTTTGGGGTTAAATGGAAACTCTATCATTTGAGGAACTGCCAGATTGTTTTGCAAAGACTGCTGCACCACTGTACACTCCCACCAGCAGTGTATGAAGTTTTTGATTTCTCCATGTCCTCAGCAACACTTTTTTTAAAAAAACATCTTTATTGGAGTATAATTGCTTTACCTTGTTGTGTTAGTTTCTGTTGTATAACAGAGTGAATCAGCTATACATATACATATATCCCCATATCCCCTCCCTCTTGCATCTCCCTCCCTCCCTCCCTATCCCAGCCCTCTAGGTGGTCACAAAGCACCCAGCTGATCTCCCACAACACTTGTTTTTATCTCACTTTCAGAATCCAGACATCCTATTATGCATGAAGCCATATTTCATGTGGTTTTGTTTTGTTTTGTATTTCACTGATGACTAATAATGTAGAGAATCTTTTCATATATTTCACTATATTTTTGAATATATAGTTTTAGTCATTGTTCTCGGGTTTACAAAATACATCTTAACTTATAAGAATCAGTTTCAGTTTTATACTAGTTTAATTTCAGTTATTTATAGAAATGTTACTCCTATATAGCTCTAGTGCCCTTTTCCCCTTTTGTGGTATTATTTTTGTAAATATTACATCTATTGCTGTTAAAAACCCAACAGCACATTATTATAACTATTACTTTGCCATCTGTCATTATTTCCTTAGCCCATCACAGCTTTGCTCCTACCCATCTACTTTGTGCCATTATTGACAAATGTATTACACATATGTTACATTTCTATATGTTTAGACCCAACAGTACAACACATTATGTACATATAATTTTATATAATTATTTTAAAATAAGTTAAGAGAGGAAAGGAGAAAATATGTATTTATAGTGTCTTTTATAATTACATAATTACCTTTACCAGTTTTCTTTGTTGTTTGTTCATGTAGATTGAAATTCTCTTCTGCAGCCACTTGCTTTTAGACTGAAGAAATCTCTTTAGCTTTTTTTGTAAGATAAGTCAGCTGGGGGCAAATTCTCTCATTTTTTAAAATGTTTGTATCTGAGGAAATCTTTATTTGGCCTTCATCTTTGAAAGATAATATTGATGAATATAGAATTCTTGTTTGACAGGTTGTTGTTTTGTTTTTATTTTTGTTTTCCCCATTTGAACACTTTCAATATGTTATCCCACTGCCTTCTGGTTTCCATCATATCTGCTGAGGAGTCAGCTGTTAATCATATTGGAGTTCCCTTGTTAGTGAAGAATCATTTTTCTCTTGTCACTTTAAATATTTTCTCCTTATCGTTGAGTTTCATCAATCTTACTATGATGTGTATGTTTTGAGGTCTCTTTGTGTTATCCTCCTTGAAGTTCATTGAGCCTACTGGACTTGTACGTTATTGTTTTTCAATAAACCTGGGAAGCTTTCAACCATTAGTTTTTGAATAGCTTTTTTTTCTCCTTTCTTTCTCTCTTCTCCCTCTGGAACTCCAATTATGCAAATATTAGTGTACTTAGTGGTGTCCTACATTTCTCCAAGGCTTTTCCTGTTCTTCCATTTCCCTAAAGTTGTTTGCTATAAACTGGGCATTCTCAATAACATATAATAATAACTCTGGATACTGGTCTCACCCCATTGCTAGGTTTATTATTATATTTGTTTTTAACATCTTTATTGGAATATAATTGCTTTACAATGGTGTGTTAGTTGCTGCTGTATCACAAAGTGAATCAGCTATATGTATACATATATCTCCATATCCCCTCCCTCTTGCGTCTCCCTCCCACCCTCCCTATCCCACCCCTCTAGGTGGACACAAAGCACCCAGCTGATCTCCCTGTGCTATGCAACTTCTTCCCACTAGCTATCTATTTTACATTTGGTAGTGTATATATGTGCTAGGTTTATTATTATTATTTACTTGTTTATTTGTTTAGTGACTGGCTGAATGCTTTTAGTAAAGTTGATTACCCGCTGCACCCGCACAGTCTTAATTTAGTCTGTGATACTGCTACTCAGGGAGGTGCAGCTTATGGTCTGCACATTGTCACCCTGGGAAAATAGTGGTAATGATAAATCTCTCTAGCTTCCCTGAATACACCCAGTTGTTAAAATTCACTAATTGCCTGAGATTGCTATTATTTTCAACATTAATAAATTGTTGGAGCATAAATTCCTCTCTACATAAATCCAGTCAAATTATGACTCTTCAAAGGAATAGCTTCAAAGTTCAGTGTTATTTGTTGTGATGCCAGGAACACTCCTCCAATCTGTCTTCTTCCTTGATTCTCCTGCAAACTAGTCAACCGACAGTTTAGGCTATAAATTCATTAGATCCACATTGGTTTTTCAACACAACCTCCACTGTTGTTGAATGGAGTTTAAACTTCTCCACAATCTGTTGCAAATGAAGTCAGTTCCTTTGGGAAGAGACTGAGAACTGTCTATTTTGAGGCTTATTTCTCCCTGATGTAAAACCTGTGAGCCAGGTTCTGAAGCTGGGAGTGGGAATAATTGCAAGCTTCTCTCTTAGTGACACTCCTACTCAGGACCTGAGTGATAGGATGGGGTTGCAGAAGACTGAGGTCCTCTCAACTTGCCTCTCCTGGTAAGGAACTACTTCCTCAGTAGGCAGGGGAAGAGCTAGCCGGGTACTAGTATTCTCAGTGGTACCGTGTCCAAGGTGGAGCCTCCATTCTATGAGTGGGGTTTGGATAGGAGAAGGGACTCTTCACCTTTTCTTTGCAATCATGTGGAACTTATGATGATGATTCCAGCATCAGGCACCTGGGGTCAGGACGAGGAACGCTAACATCCTGCTCATGCCAGAAAGGAAGCCCTCTGGCTGGGAACTGGGGGGAGAGGGTGCCCTGTGCTTTTGGCTACAGCAGTCTGAAGTGGAGTTTCAACCTCACTGAGCTGGAGAGGTGGCAGAGATGAGACAGGGAGCAGTCCTGGTTCAAATACCACAAACTCTAACTTTATTACTAATTTTTCATAGTTTTTCATGAATAGATATTTCTTCATTTGCTGTTTGCTCTTAGGACTATTTCCAAAGGCTTCCAGTGGTTGTGTTGTTACTGTTGTTGTTTTGGAATTTTCAGTTTCAATGTAGAGCAGGGAAGAGGAAGGAGCTCCTCAGAGTGTCACCCCAGGCATGGATCTCTTCCTCCTCCATTAGAACTTAAAATAAAAATTTTCAAAACTCAAATATGTATACCTTCAGGTATCAAAGTGATAATATTAGCATACGTTATGCGGCCTCTGTATGTTGTCTTCTTATACTTACAGCCTCCTTTGTACACTCCTGAGACAATGAGAGTGAAGAAAGTAAATAGCATCTTAGTACTGTGATAAAAAATAACCCTGACCTTCCAGCCTCCCTGCAGTGTCTTGGGGACTCTTGCCAGAAGGTGCATCACACTTTGAAAAAAACTAGATTTTTCATCTTTGAAATATGTACATTTTATTTTATTTTATTTTATTGAAGTGTAGTTGATGTACAATATTATATAAGCTATGGGTGTACAATATAGTGATTCACAATATTTAAAGGTTATTCTCCATTTATAGTTATTATAAAATATTGGCAGTATTCCAATATATTTATTAATTTGAAATATTGGCTGTATTATGTGCTTATTTTATATCTAATAGTTTGTACCTCTTAATCTCCTACCTGTATCTTGCCCCTCCCTTCTTTCCTCACACCACTGGTAACTACTTACTTGTTCTTTATATCTGTTAGTCTGTTTTTTTGTTATATTCACTAGTTTGTTGTATTTTTTAGATTCCATGCATACGTGCTATCATACAGTATTTGTATGTCTCTGTCTGACTTACTTCACTAAGCACAATACTTTTCAAGTTCATCCATATTGTTGCAAATGGCAAAATTTCCTTCTTTTTTATGGCTGAGTAGTATTCTATTTTTTTTTTGTGTGTGTGTGTGTGTGTGTGTGTGTGTGCTTGCGTGTGTGTGTATGCTGCATTTTCTTTATCCATCCGTCTGTTGATGGACACCTCCGTTGCTTCCATACCTTTACAATTGTAAATAATGCTGCTATGAACATTAGGGTGCAGAAACACATACATTTTAATAATAAACAAACCCAGGATATTATTAACTAAGGCGGATATCCAAGTTTCTTGATTCCATTTCTGGGACCATTCCACCAACATGTTGTATAGCATGCTTTGGACATTGATTCATTTCATTAGTACAGTTTTGAGTTGAGCACAGAAAATCAACCAAAGCCATTTTACCAAGAGCTCACTGAAATCAATTATATGTAAAATAAAATATAAGAATAAAAAATAAAATTCTTAGCAAGATGATCATAATATATTTCACTTTCAAAATCTAGCTTAAAATTGCCAAAATATTATTTAAATATCAACAGTAGTTTGTTAATTGAATCACTAACTCAGTCTTTCATTGGCAAACTAATAAGGGAAAAAAATGGATTTGAACTTGATAGCATGTTTAATAACATTGACATACAAAAATGAGACCCAATCATGGAAACCTACTTTAGTTTTCAATGAAGATATAAGCAGAATTATTTATGTAGAGAAAGTAGGGCAAAAGGACATTTGGATACTGAATTTATATTTGATGAGATGAATCAAGCAGCTGCCCTTAGCATCAATTTGTAAGCAGAACATGAGTTTAACCAAGGAGAAAAGCTCTTGAAGCCAGTACGTATTACTTAATGGCCAGACACTTTGGATCTACAAAAACTTCAGAGGTGAGAAAGTAACAACTCAGGGGACCATGGAGCTAAGAGAGTGCTAATTTATGGCTCTGGAAAAAGAACCAACGAGGGAGAAGCAAGCATGCACTGAGACCATTAGCTTAGCTTCCAGCTCATCAGAAAACTGGCAGAAAGAAGAGTTGCCAATTATTTCCTTTACTTCCTGGAATGCAGTCAGAATGAACTTTATTACTAGAGTTCAGAAGCATTAGACCACAGTTAATAGGCTGAAAAGAAAGATAATGTTTGCCAATGAGAAGACAGGTAGCTAAATTGTTCACTGAAGTGGAAATGGCTGCTTAGCCAGGCAGAATCCAATGTTGCTCTAAAAGCAAAGCTGGGATGATATGTTTTGAGTGCAAGAAAGAGTTCACGTGTAAAGAGCTACAAATATACAGAAATATTAGATAAGTATAGGGTTTGGGAGACTCTAAAAATCATAGATCTCTAGTGTCTTTGTAAACTTTTGTTAAATAAGTTTTGTTAATCAAACAGAGGGAATTTAGATCAAGGACCCTCAGAATTCAGTGATCTAGAAAAAGCAACTGAGAAGCAAAAGTTAAGAATCATATTCTTATTATTACTCCATAGTTTTTATGTTTCATATCACGTAATTTGTTTATTACTTTGATGTCCGGTGTGAGGACAGTGATGATTTAGTTCGTTTAGTTTTCTACATGTGAATTTCTTAAGGAACACAATAAATGTGTGGAACAAATTTTCGGGCTGATAAATACTTCATGCTTGTCATCAAGGCTGTGTTACAGAACACATTATGAAAATATGGCAACATAATTTTTACAATTTAAATCAAATTATTTCAAGTTTTTCTTTAAGGACCATAAGTGGCTATTTATTTATAAGTGCTACATTCTTGCTTTTTCTTAAAAATCTTCATGAATCTTTACAAAATGCAGTGTTTAGTAGGGGCCAAGTTTCATTTTATTGGGAGATTTTCTTTTTGTAGAGAACATAAGTCTAGTGCAGTAGCTTTTTTTAAGAAGAATGTAAAGGAAATGTTAAGGAGATTCCTGGAAAAGCTTTAGGAATCTCGTCACTCTCCTAATCACATCTACAGGAAAGGGAGCCATAGGAATAGGTGTCCTGGGACCTACAGTGGAAGAGAGAACCTAGGATTTGATTGTGGGCACAGTTGGTATTCTATGTCCTGTGACATCTCATTCATTTCTTCATTCATTCATTATATGATTCTTTTATTCAGTAAACTCTCAAGCATGAGGGAACTAAGCCTTGGGGGAAAATAGCTCCTGTCCTGTTCTCATTCCTGGGGATGATCAACAAGTATTGGTATCGGATTCTCTGGGACACAGATGAAAGAGTAACTTACTGCAGCGAGAATATATGCTCTTAGAATGTAATATAGGAAAGAGGACATCTTCACTTTCATTTGAGAAATGAAGAATTTACATACGATGGAAGGAGAACATCCCTCAAAGCAAAGAAAACAGAATGAGGAAAAGGCCATCAATATAAATTCACATGACTTTCTCAGGGAAGGCAAACCTGGATGTAGATTCTCTTCAAGCGATGCAAACAGTTGTAAGCATTAATCAGTCAGCAGTCAAAGCTTTGTCCGGCTCCCTGAAATATTCTATCTTCCCGTTTCAACAGTTCAGCCAAATGGTAGACAGCTCAAGCAACATCTCTCCTTATTGCCTTATTACTCAAGTGTCACTTGAGCTCTCTTGACAGTTGCTTCTATGTAATATCTTCCTCACAACTTTTCCATGACAGAGTATCCTGGGTTTGGATGATGAAAAAATCAAAGGCTTCATGAAGAGAGATTTTGCTTTAGAAGCTTGGATTTTTTTTTTTTAAATATCTGCCAAATTTTGGCTTCATATTTCTTTGTAACTTATAAAGTTCCTTTTTGTTCTTTGTTCTTGTCAGATTTTATCTAAATATAAAACAAAATTTCAGGTGTAAACTTTTTTTTTTAAGAAGATGTTGGGGGTAGGAGTTTATTAATTAATTTATTTATTTTCGCTGTGTTGGGTCTTCGTTTCTGTACGAGGGCTTTCTCTAGTTGTGGCAAGCGGGAGCCACTCTTCATCGCAGTGCGTGGGCCTCTCACTATCGCGGCCTCTCTTGTTGCCGAGCACGGGCTCCAAATGCGCAGGCTCAGTAGTTGGGGCTCACTGGCCTAGTTGCCCCACGGCATGTGGGATCCTCCCAGACCAGGGCTCGAACCCATGTCTCCTGCATTAGCAGGCAGATTCTCAACCACTGCGCCACCAGGGAAGCCCCGAGGTGTAAACTTTTTCAAAAATGTTCCTTTCCTTTGATATCTGTGTCTTTTCACACAAGAATATATTGTTTGAGTCATTCTAATCATGACTATAATGATCACAAAGATATCAAAGTTAATGTAATATTATCCTGGGGTATCTCTGAGTGAGCTTCTTAATCCGGAGAGCAATATAAACTGAAATGCTCTGAGGGCTTTCCATGTGCCAGGTGAGGTGCTAAGTAGGTTGTAAGCATGGGCTCATCCAATTTTCACAACAATCCAGTAGGGTGGTCCCATTGTATAAATGGGAAGCAAGGCTTAGAGAGTTTAAGGAGTTGTCCAGCCTCACTACTAGTCAATGTTGGACTGATTTTAATCCAAGACTATCTGACTCCAGGGGTTATGTTTGTCATGTTCTCTTTCGTTATACTGTCTCTTTCACATTTGTTATCAAGAAAGAGTGGGAGGAAGGGAGGAAAAAACAGGAAGGAAGGAAGGAAGGAAGGGAGGGAGGGAGGGAGGAAAAGAAAACCTGGGCTGGGTTAGTGCTAGGCCTAATATGTCATGTTTTAGTAATGTTTTATTTTAATTCTCCTTTCAAAATACATACCTGTGACATATAAAAATACTTGTTTTTCAGTGTAAGGATGTGAACGCTTTAGGAAGAAAGTTATATCCCTACCTGACTTTCCCTGTTTGTGATACAGGGGAGCTTGCTGACAGACTGATGAATCAGTCATTCACAGCTCACTGATTACACTGCATGAGAAAATGGAAACTTGAAAATATTATTTGGCACTTTGATTTTTTAAAACTATATTGAATTCCTTTATTATTCTCTGAACCTCAATGGCTTGACTGAGATTCTCACTGATTCTTATTATTACAAAACATTCCCTTGAGAAGGTGTTTCATTTTTGTTCCCCTCGGTATCCTGCAGCTCTAATGTATAGCACTGGTAGGGGTGGGTAGGAGACTGGTTGTGAAGAAGAAAATGGAAATTGAGGAGTGTTCACCTTAAATGCAACAATCATGATAATTTACATAAAATGTGCCAACATACTACTGGTTTCTTGGAGTAAAAAAGTCATCTGGTTTGCAGGTCAATGAGTGTCAAGGTATCAGAATAGAACATCAACAAACTGATTTCTTTGTCTCTTATTATGGAAATAGGTTATTGCTGAAGCAGCTCCAGGTCCACATGTCTCTGTGTGTTCACATGCGAGTACATGAATGTATGTGGCCGTGGCCATACACAGATGCACGAGAGTGTGTGTTTATGTGTGCATGACTGTCAACCATGGCAGGCAGTGGTAACTCTGACTTAACCAGCTCCAGGGTCGAGAGTGGAAACCTAAAGAGAGATGCATAGCCAGCACGTGGTTCTCAAACCCAAGGCCCAGCAACCTTTTCTTTTTTCTGGTTTGCCACCCTTTGCTAAAATATCAGTAGCAACACACTCTCTTCCAGACCCTCAGAACATAAAGATAACTGTATTACAGGGAGTTCTGAGAGTACAAACTGTTTCCCAAGTAGGGGACATAGGGATCAAAGGCACAGCTGCAGGTTCTCCCTTGAAGTTCTCCATCGTATGCATCTGTCTTCTCTCCTTTTCTTTTGTTTCCCACCCAAGACTGGACACAGAACCAAGAACCAATCATAACTTCTTCCTGCAATATCTATATTATCGGAGATTATCTCTGCAGTATTTGATGCCTGAGTTAATTACTACTCAAACATGATGTTTCCCAATTAGACATTCCTTCAGCCAGAACAGAAAAATAATAAATGAATTGGAAGTTTAGTTAAACCAGAATCAAACAAAACAAATCTTACCCAAAACAAAACGAACAGTGAATCAGATAATGCATATTAGCACTCTAGTGCCACTCTTCCTAAATGTCCTCAATTCTAAGCTAAATTATTATGTTGGCTTTTCTATAGAGCTCCCATTTGAAAGCTAATTGTCAAACATCTTCATGTTTCTTGTAGAGAAATTTGTGTTTGCGCAGACTTAAAAAATATAATCAGCTGCATTTTTGCTTTTAACAGCCTATAGCAAAATGAATAATAGTAACTAATGTTTATTGAATACTTATTATACCAGATATTATTCTAAATGCTTTACATGACATTTCATTTAATCATTATTTGAACTGATTACAATCTATGTAAAGATGACAGATGAGAAAATTTAAGGCACTGACTAACTAACTTCATCACTAACTAGCTTCCTCACTTTTGTATGGTGAAAGCAGGGGATGAAGGAGACAGGATGGCCCTAGAAGTCACATTCTTGACTACTACTCCATATTCATATACTGTACCCTACATTTATCATATGTCCTAGGGTTTATGTGTCTTACTTACATATTATTTTATTTGAACCTAAATTCCATGAGATGGACAAATGAAGCAATTGTGAGTGGTCTCACAATTTCTAAGTGCTGGATTTAGCATCCAGTCCAAAATTTACCCAAGGTCCAAGACCTTCTCTACTACACCCTCATTCCTTTTAACAAGCTTCCTGATTGGACCCCAATTTAGACAGTCTTATAAATTCTCTAAAACTCTTTCTTGTTTAATTGCTGTAGGTCATCATTTTTATCACTTTTCCTTTTACTTATATCCTATGACTTTGTTCACAGTCCCAGCTTTGTTCACAGTCCCAAAATATCTTTTAAAAGTATTACAACAGGCGCTTCCCTGGTGGCGCAGTGGTTGAGAGTCCGCCTGCCGATGCAGGGGACGCGGGTTTGTGCCCCGGTCCGGGAGGATCCCACATGCCGCGGAGCGGCTGGGCCCGTGAGCCATGGCCGCTGAACCTGCACGTCCGGAGCCTGTGCTGCGCATCGGGAGAGGCCGCGACAGTGAGAGGCCCGCGTACCGCTTAAAAAAAAAAAAAAAAAAAAAAAAAAAAGTATTACAACAAATATTCCCATGCATTACAAATGTTCTCTTCTACAGATATACATTTATATGTGGTATTCATATGCCAAAATTATCACTTTGTTACATACACAAATAAGCATGCTATCTCTGCTTTGTTTATCTGAAGTCAATATCGCCGTTGAAAATGAAAAACAAAAATACTGGCTAACATTCCTTTGTTCTTTTTGCTGTAGGCTGATAATAACAAAAATGAAGGTGATTACATTTCTTATGTTTCTGCACAAATGCAATCATCACTCTGATAAACAATGAAGTTTGACAATTAACTCTCAAATAGGTGCTCTATAGAAAAGCCAACCTGATAATTAGCTAAGATTGGACTTGAGGACATTTAGAAAGAGGGACGCTGGATTTTTAATGTGCATCATTTGATTCATTGTGCTTATTTTTATATTCTTTGATTTTGCTTTACTACTTCCAAACCACTTGCAATTTCCCTGTGGTCATCTAGTCGGCCCTGTTTCTTATACTGGCTGTCTTTCTTTCTTCATCAGCTTCTTTCTTGCTTATATTATCCCTCTGATCATATGCAAGTTTATGTGTGCATTTTGAATTATAGATTAGCATTTTAGGAAAAAAATACTGACGTATCAAGCAGTGATTCATCACATCCAACCTTCAAGGCAATGAGGCCGCTTCAAAAGTCAGTGCTTGGGCTGCTTTAATGCTGTGGGACATTTCACAGCCCAACAAGTAAATCCTATAGTCATCCATCTTGCTATGACAAGGAAATGCAGCATCTATATTTTAATAATATCCCAAGAAAATCCAACTCTACAACTCAGTGGAAGAGGAGGTACAAAATCACCTCCCATTAACCCAGATCATCCATTCACTTTGCACAATGTGCTCCCAATGAACAACTGATTCTTTCATAATTAATGTTTGATCATTATTTAAGCAATATTTTAAAATATCGGCTTCTTCCTCTAGGTGAAGCACTCTGCTTTTCCTGATGAAGGAGAAAACAAATACAACAGAAGTGACTGCCTACTTAGAACTTGTCCTTAAATCTGTTCTTTTATCTTTCATGTAACTAATTTTTTTTTTAATTTGACTGCATCTCATAACTAGGCAAAGTGCTTGAACTTCAAAAGGAAACATCATATTGTCTTTTCCTTTTTGGTGCTTACTGTCTTGTACGGAAGATATGTTAACCAATGAATTAAGGAGCTTTTCTAGACTGTGTAGGCTGCTGTGAGAACAGAGTGCAGAGCAAATAACTCAAACCAAGGAACTTTAATTCACAAATACAGGAAGAAGAATGTGTATCGTCTGATTCTCATTAGTGATAAGGTGTTAGGAGTGATCTAGCTTTAAATTTGCATTTGGAAGATCTGATCCCCGTGATGAAAATGTTAGAGAGTGACTAAATTCATCTGTCCACCTTCGGCTATTCTTTCTTTATCTCTGCTGTGGCAAAAAATAAACAATTTCATGATCCGTGTTTGTGAAATCCCCTCAATTTGGTGTGATAAAGAAGCAGCTATATACTTCTTGACCTAAGCTTTGTTGCTTAGAGTGTTATGGGAGCCGTATAGTATTACGAATGCTATATGCAAATATAAAAATAGGGTAGCAAGACACACAGGTGCATAAGTGAACCTTATTTATTCACATCCATGCTCCATTGTCCAAATGGATTTGAAATAAAAAACACACATTCAAAGGAAAAATTCCTATTACTCCTTTTGCTTCCGTCAATTAGTCAAGTTATTGTCCATTATAATATCAGCATTCACAAAACCCAGATTTATATCAACTTCTATAAGATAAATTTTCTTTTCTCCAGAGTATGGGTGAGTTATACAGAATAGAAACAATCAATTGCACTGTGTGAACTTGCAAACTTGCATTTAGTTAAGGAATGACCTAATCGCTTTATCTCACGTACAAATGCTCACCCACTGATGACGGTTACCCTGTTGCACAGAACCATGAAGATCGGAGCTCTGTAAGAAGAAGTGCCTGTGCTAATTAGGAATGGCTGCCACGAGTGAAGCCATGCCTGTTCTAAGTCTTTCAGGACCCTTTCATTATGAAGAGTAACTGATTTACCAAGAAGTAGGCTTTAGGTTTTCATTTCCTTGGACTAACACTAACAAAAATCGTTCTCCATTTTCCTTGAGATAGATATGTTTACTATGATGTCTTATCTTGTCCTATTTGTAATTTTCTAAACATATATTGTCCCTAAAAATAGATTTCCCCCCAACATTTGTGTAGTTCTTTTAATTTTCCTTTCTATTGCAATAGTTTTAAGGAAAAGAACAAAAGGTTCATAAAATAATTTTTTTTACCAGTTTGATTTTTAAGGTTTTTTTAAATTGAAATATGTTGATTTACAAAATTGTGTTAGTTTTCAGGTGTACAACAAAGTGATTCAGTCATATATATATATATATATATATATATATATTTTGCAGATTATTTTCCATTATAGGTTATTACAAGATATTGAATACTGTTCCCTGTATATACAGTAAATCCTTGTTGTTTATCTATTTTAGGTATAGTCATTTGTATCTGTTAATCACATATATCTGTCCCTCCCCTTTCCCCTTTGATAACCTAAGTTTGTTTCCTATGTCTACGAGTCTGTTTCTGTTTTTCATATAGACTCATTTGTAAAGTTTTAGATTGCACATATAAGTGATACCATATAATACTTGTCTTTCTCTGTCTCTCTTACTTCACTTAATATGATAGTCTCTAGGTCCATCCATTTTACTGCAAATGGCAATATTTCATTCTTTTTATGGCTGAGTAATATTACACACACACACACACACACACACACACACACACACACTGCATCTTCTTAAGCCAGTTGTCTATTGACAGGTACCTGGGTTGTTTCTATGTCTTGGCTATTATAAATAGTGCTGCTCTGAACATTGGGGTGCATGTATCTTTTCAAATTAGAGTTTTCATCTTTTTCAGATATATGCTCAGGAGTGGGATTTCTGGATTGTGTGGTAGCGCTATTTTTACTTTTTTAAGGACCCTCCATACTGTTTTCCATAGTCCCTGAACCAATTTACACTCCCACCAACAGGTGGATCTCCTACTCTAAATAGTGATGTTTCTGGGGAGAGCATCCTAGGTTGCAGGTTTTTCCCTCTCAGGACTTTCAGTGTATCGTGCCACTCCCTTCTGGCCTGCAGAGTTTCTGCAGAGAAATCAGCTGATAAACTTACGAGGGTTCCCTTGTAAATGAATCTTTGTTTTTCTCTTGCTGCCTCTAGAATCCTTTCTTTTTTTTTTTTTTTTTTTTTTTTTTTGCGGTACACGGGACTCTCACTGCTGTGGCCTCTCCCGTTGCAGAGCACAGGCTCCGGATGCGCAGGCTCAGCGGCCATGGCTCACGGGCCCAGCCGCTCCACGGCACGTGGGATCCTCCCGGACCGGGGCACGAACCCGTGTCCCCTGCATCAGCAGGCGGACTCTCAACCACTGCGCCACCAGGGAAGCCCTAGAATCCTTTCTTTATGTTTAAATTTTGTCATTTTAATTATGTTATGTTTTGGTGTGTGTCTGTTTGGGTTTATCTTGTTGGGGACCCCCTGTGCTTCCTGTATCTGGGTATCTGTTCGCTTCTTTAAATTTCGGACATTTTCAGCCATAATTTCTTCAAATACATTTCTGATCCCCTTTTCTCTTTCTTCTCCTCCTGGAACCCCTATTATGCATAGGTTGGCACAGTTTATATTATCCCATAGGTCTCATATGTTGCTTTCATTTTTTTTTTTTTTCATTTGTTTTTCTGTCTGCTGTTCTTTTTGGGTGATTTCCACTATTCTACCTTCCAGATCACTTATTTGTTCTTCTGTGCATTTAGTCTGCTGTTCATTGCTTCTAGATTGGTTTTTGTTTCAGCAGCTGAGTTGTGTAATTTGGTTGCTTCCTCCTTTCTAGTTTCTCGTTCCTTGTTAAGGTGATCTGCATTCTATCAATAATATTTTTAAATTCCTTAGCATTTTTATTACCTCCTTTTTGACAACAGGGTCTAGTAGGCTGATGAGGTCTGTTTCACTGTTTGTTCTTTCAGGGGATTTATCCTGTTCTTTTCACTGAGAGTAGCTCCTTGGCTTTTTCATTTTACGTAACTTCATGAATTTAGGAGAAACAATTATCTGCTTTGGTCTTGAAGGCATGTTTTTATGTGGGGGCTTCCCTGTGCAGACTGTGTGAGTCCAGTGTTTTTGGCACAAGGGCTGGTTTCAGCATGGACACCAGCCACGTGTTTCTGCTCAGAAGCAACCCCAAATTGCCTCCTTTTCTCTGTTGCGTTGGTCCCAGATCTAGCGCCAGGCTATGGTGTGGAGTAGGCTGGGGCTGGGGGTCTGGGTGTTGTGGCTGCAGGAATTGAGGTGGCTGTGCTGCCCCCTGAGATCTGGGCTGCCCCCTTCCAGGACCCGTCTGCCCCAGATCGAGTGCTGAGCTGTGGTGTGGAGTGAGCCGAGACAGGGAGCTCTTGCTGGAAGAGCAGCCTCTGCTACTGAGGTGTTGGCAATGGCCGTTGTGGCCGCACCTGGACCACACCCCAGGCCCTCCGGGCTGTCCCTGCGTAGCTAGATGAGTCCTCTCCCAGGGCCTTTCTGCACAAGTTTCAGTGCTTAGCCACTGTGCCTTCTGTGGTGCTGCCCTATGCACGCACTGACAGTGGCCTCCGCAGCTCTACCTGGATCATACCTCAGGCACCCCAGTCTGTCTCTGCATGGTTAGACTGAGTCTTTACCCAGATATCACCCCAAGCTGTGGTGTGGAGTGACCTGGGCCTGAGTTGGGAAAAGCAGCAAGGAGGCAACCCCAGGGCTCAGCTCTCTCTGCCCTGATTCCTGGCAAGCCAATATGTGCATACTCCTTGCGAGTAAAGTCGAGGTTTCTCCAACACTCCGTCTCAGTGGGTTCCCAGTAGGCAAGGGGTTTGTCTCCTCTGTGCAGGATCCCAGAAGTAGGGTGCCCAGATTGTGACTCAATCTCCTAACTCCCCCGGGCAAAGGTCCACCCATGTAGACCTTCTCTTTCTTACAGATCCCTCCCAGGGGCACAGGTCTCAGCCCAATGCCTTTTTCCCCATCTTACCTGGTTATATGGAGATCTTTCTTCCAGCTTTGGCTGTATAGGAGTTCTTCTGCCAGTTTCCAGTTAGTTTTCCAAGAGAATTGTTCCACATGTTGGTGTGTTTTTGATGTGTTGGTCGGGGGAGGTGAGCTCCACATCCTCCTACTCTGCCATCTTGATCCCCCTTCCAAAATAATTTTATGATAATTTTATTTATAATATGACTTACGTCATAGGAAATGAATCATTAGAGCACTTCTGTACAAAGTACAGTATTCCTTCCTAATCTCTTTATCCAAAGGAAAATGTAACCTGTATTGATAATCCTATAGGATTGGTGTAAAGATCAAATGGAACCATAGAAATATTTAAAAGCACTTTGGAAAAATATATGAATGCAGGTTATTTTATTATTTATTTGATTATCATTGACTGAGGTGAGATGAAGAAATGCTCTGAAAACAATTTCTGAAGGCACTGTTAGTCGGATGGGTGGTAAACCAATAGGTATCAGAGTCACCTTGCCAGATTTTTTTAGGGACCCATGCTTTGATTTTCATATAAATTTGCACAGTACAATAATAAAAAAATTTATTGCATGTGGGTTTCTTTGGACCTATCCTAATTATAAGTGGAGTGGATAGTTTGACAAGGTCCAAGAGATGTCTTGACATACTCTTAACACAAAGAGGAACATTACATTCCCAGCTGCCACCCATTAAGGGATATTTAGCCCATCCTCCCTTTCCCATCAGTCAGGCTCACAGCATCTCAAGTCAAAAAACATAGCAATCTGCCTACAAATTACAATTTCCCCAAATGTGAACACAGTTAATTATGCCTTTCCTGACTCTTCTAAAACCAACAGCGAAAAACAATAACAACAACAAAAGAAAAAGAAGACACTGGCAAGGCAACTTTATTTTTCCATGACGTCTAAGGTAGGGAGTAAAGTTCAGTGTCACTTCTGAATCTCACTGGCATTTATCTAAAATTTTGTGTAAATTATTTGATGGTAGCTGACAGGCCACTATGTGTGGACGTAAGGATGTTTTTATAAGCCTGTTGAGATAAGTGAGAGATCACTGGGATCTCTCAATATGCGAGAGTGTTGGGAGAGCATGATTGTATTATAACCTAAATATTAGGCATGCACCACTGTCTTTTTTTTTTTTTTTAACTGAGCTCTACAAGACCATTCATATCAGCCAATGTATTTGTAATGTGCTTTTCCCTTAGATGGAGCCAGCTTGAGGTTTCTGTCCATTAACCAGATATTATAAAGCTCTTTGTGCAATTTAAGCGAAATGAGGTATTTTAATACAAAGTAATAACCTACACTAGATGTTTTTATCTAAAAGATGCTGAAGGGTATGCAGACAAACATTTGCTCTGAGAAGAGCTTCAGGTCGTGTTTTTTTAATCTGAAGTCCATAGGTGGGCTAAAAGGATTCCATAAACTCCCTCAAATTGTATGTAAAATTGTATAGAAATGTGTTTGGGTTTTCTCTGTGGGGAGGGAGTCTGGAGTAGTCATCAATTTCTCAAAAGGGTGAGGCAAAACAAAACCGAAAAATCAGAACCATAAATTTATATTCAGATTGTAAACTTGCATTTCTTCTATCATCTTTGCTACAAAACAAATAAAACTCGCCATTTTGTTTCACTTTTAAGAGTTTGACTTGATATCCCAGGCTGTGTGGTGTGGTACAGAGAAAGAGAAATAGGTGATGTCATGGGAATGACAGCTGCTGAGGAGGCCTCAACCTTCTTATCCATAAAGTAGAGAGTTAGTTAGAGAACCCTTTGAGGTCCCTTTCAATGAAAAAGAGTTGATGGTTCCTTGAGGAAGGGGAGTTTCCTAGACCTGCTACTGAAACTGTTCAATATAAAGCCAGCCCAGGAACAGAGAGCAATTCCTTCCTCCTTGCTACTAAACCTGGGAAACAGAAGAAGGAACACAGAAAAAGTCAGAGGAAATTAGATTAACCAAATATTTCTGGTTTTATTTCTTTGGGACATGTTCACTGAGCATCTTGTATGATTAGTCAATATTTTATGTACTTTATGGCATGGTTTTTCATGTCAGATGCTGCACCAATTTCCTCTAGCTTAGAAATGATAATAAAAAATACCCATTGGATATATTATCACTGTACTTATAACATCAACAGAGTGCCACAAAAAGAAAGAAACCCAATGATTAACTGCAATTTGGGGCACATAGCTTATTTATTAAGTATTTACAACATTGCAACAGAGCCGTTAGATAGGTCTCATACAAAATTACTAGCAGTGATTGGCTGATGAAAAACTGAGGTTCAGTGAGGTAAACAGACTTAGAATTTGAGCAAGGTCAGTCTAACTTGAGAGTCAAATGTTTTAACCAAAAAAACTGAATTTTTGCTGTTTTGATTAGCTATTGATTTTATTTCCTCAGCTGAAAATGGAAAAGAATATATTAAGGAAAGATGACCACACTTGGGTACAAAATATGAATATTACAAAAGGACAGGATCAAGGAGATGACTCTTAATAGAAAACATGTGAAAGAAATTAGCAACGTGGGGCTTCCCTGGTGGTGCAGTGGTTAAGAATCCGCTTGCCAATGCAGGGAACACGGGCTCGAGCCCTGGTCCAGGAGGATCCCACATGCTGCGGAGCAACTAAGCTAGTGTGCCACAACTAATGAGCCTGCTCTCTAGAGCCCGTAAGCCACAACTACTGAAGCCCGCGCGTCTAGAGCCCGTGCTCTGCAGCCAGAGAAGCCACCGCAATGAGAAGCCCACTCACCACAATGAAGAGTAGCCCCCGCTCGCCGCAACTAGAGAAAGCCTGCACAGCAACGAAGATCCAACACAGCCAAAAATAAATAAATAAATATTTTAAAAAATAAAGAAAGAAATTAGCAACATGGAGTTCATTGCAAGTGAAACTATGCAAAAAAAAAAAAAAAAAAAGAAGTCCATCAGAGATAAGTGGTCAAAATGAGGACAATAGTGTCTAATTTTAATCTTTCTGAGTTAGACTATCCCTGGAATAGCATCCATCCTATTTTGGGCATCAATTTTACTAACACTGGCTTACTGATGGGAGTTGGAATGGTAATTAGGCAATAACAATATTTAGATTTGACATTTAGATCTTGTTCTGTAATAAGAAAAGCAGTACAGTTTTTAGGAGCATGGGATCTGGAACTAGTCTGCTTGGGTTCAAATCCTGGCCTTCCTACTTTGAGGTGTTACTAAATAAGTCATTTAAGTAAGCTCTGTGCCTCACTGCATCTTCTCTAAAGTGGGACTAATAGAGTACCTTCCTCAAAGATTCCTGGGAGGATTGAGTTAATGTATCCAAAGAGTTTACAACATTGCACCTGCTCTAAGAATAAGGTAACACAAAAGATACATGAAGAATGAGACAGGGCTTCCCTGGTGGCTCAGTGGTTGAGAGTCCGCCTGCCGATGCAGGGGACACGGGTTCGTGCCCCGGTCCGGGAAGATCCCACATGCCGCGGAGCGGCTGGGCCCGTGAGCCACGGCCGCTGAGCCTGCATGTCTGGAGCCTGTGCTCCGCAACGGGAGAGGCCACAGCAGTGAGAGGCCTGCGTAACGCAAAAAAAAAAAAAAAAAAAAAAAGAATGAGACAATGGTTAGCACACAGAAGAAGAGTCTTAGTAGGTATTTACCTCCAAATGTCTAGAGAACAAAAGTAGTGTCAATAAATTTACTTGAAGAGCGATATAAGGGGAAAATATAGTTTTGTATCTGTCTCGGGATATAGTTACTTACCTGTCACTCACTAGAAGTATTCAAGCATTTAGTATATTTTAGAGAGGATTTGTTTTTGAAGTTTTCAAAAGTAAAAGTAATGTATTCCGTCCAAGTGCATTCTACCTCATTCCCCAGAAATAATGTATTATTTTCTCTGGTAGTCACCAATGACAATAAGAAATACACAGAAACTTCTGGTCACATGGGTTGTCCATCTTTTTCAATATATATCATTTCCTCACCGAGAAAGATGAGTTAGTAAATTTACCTTATTCCCGACCTCTTTTCCCTTATCCACACCATAAATATTTTTAGTTTTATAATGATTTTTATTTATATTAGTAGTATTTTATTCTATTTTTAACTTTAAGCAATGTACTTCAACAGAATTGGAGTTATTTCTTGAGCTATCAATTTTAAACACTTTCTATCAAGTTCCCAATACCTGAGATAAGAAAATTAGAAATTTCTCTCCATCGTTTCTCTGTAATTATGATTCCTTCATGCTCTTTTCTAAGCTGATTCTAAAAACAGAAGTAAATTAGCAATACTGAAAGTATTATTATTTTGTGACAATTTTTCAGAGCAAGAAGTATAATAGTACTTGCAAAAAATGAAAATCAATCCTAAATCACAAAATCTGTATGAAATATGTGTTTATCAGTTCATTATGTGATGGATCTCCCTCCCTAGTTTCCTATTTTCATTTGGACTAGTTATTTCCTGGGTTGGCTATAAAGCTGACAACCTGGAACTATAAATACATACTTCGTAATTCATGTCTTTTTATTCTCTTACTCTTTCCAGGCTTCCTCCCACAAGGGACTCAACTATTATTTTTAAAAAGTTAAACTTTTTGAATCATTGAATTTGTGAAAATATATTTATCTTGTTTCCACATTTGATTGCTAATGTTCCTAAGAACTGAATTCTAGATTAATGGTAATATTTCCTGATATCCTTAACAGGCACTCAATCCTGCAGATATTTATCTTCCTGTGAAGGAAACTTGATTTTATTCTTCCCAGTATTCCAGTTCTTTAGTGGGGTCATTTTTAAATTATTTCATCTTATATTCTGTCAGTCTTTTTTTCAGTGTAAAGATTTTGGATTTTAAATAAAGCACAGGTAAATTTTAAAATTTTACATGAATCTTCATAGGTGAGTTTGCTCTATATTTTCTTTTCTTGACATTCTTTGTCCAATCTTGCTCTCAAAGTATTGCTAGACTTACAAAATGAATGTGGGAGGAGTTGGCTTTCTTTCCCTTCCTCTTTTTTGAAGCAGTTACCAAATTGGGGGATTTGGTAAAATTAAGTTGTAAAATGGCCTGATGACTTTTGCGTTTGTGGGTAAGGAGATATATTTTGATTACAGTCTCAGTTTTCTGCAAGGTTTTCTATCTCTTGTAGGGGGCAATTTGATATTTTTCTAGGAATTTCCTTTTCATTTAATTTTTCATGTTGCAAAGAGTATATTAGTTTATAGCGATCAATAAAGACTATTAAAAATAATTGAATTACTATAGATATGTTACCTTTTAGAGTGATATATTGTATTACTTATCATTTTTGTTATTTTATAATGTCATTTTACATAAGAATTTTATTGAAGCATAGTATGCATCTTTTGTCTGTATTAATGTTCTTCGTTGTATTATTGTTTTCTATCTTATAAATTTCAACTTTTACCATTATTATGTCTTTCCTTATACAAAGTACATGGATTTATTTGCTGTTTTTAAATATAATTTCTTGAGATGGGAATTGACATAATCGATTTTCATCCTTTCCTCCATAATGTATACATTTAAGGTGAACAATAGTCCTGTAAGGAGAATTATCTCTATCTCTGTGGCTTTGATATTGTGTTTTAAGTATGATTCAAGTGCGAAATGTTTTTTTCACTTCCATTTTATTTCTTCTGTGATCCATTTGTCATTTAGAAATGTGTTATTTATTTCTAAACATTTGGGGATCTTTTTATTCTCCTCCTTCTTTCTCCCCCTTCCTCTTTGTCCAAATTCCTCTCTTCTCTCCCTCATCTCCTTCTTCATATGATGATGATTATGATAATGTTATTGGTTTATAACTTAATTCATCTCCACACAAAGACAATACTCTGAACATTTCCAGTGTCTTCATATTTGTTGAAAATTATTTTACAAGCCAACAAAAGTCTAATTTTAAAATTAATATCCATTTTTAAAAACACATATTCTGTTATTATTTAGTATTGCATGGTCTCTGAGTGTTTTATTAGTTTTTCAAATACACATAGTCTCTATTTCACTGAATTTTTGGCCTCTTCCATAAA
This sequence comes from Kogia breviceps, assembly GCF_026419965.1. NCBI lineage: Eukaryota > Metazoa > Chordata > Mammalia > Artiodactyla > Physeteridae > Kogia > Kogia breviceps. Next base: position 10,236,734 of record NC_081319.1, on the reverse strand, counting down.
AGAGAGTTTCCTTCTAATCGCAGAGGAAGCAAATAGTAATGCTGTGAACTGCCTGTGGAGAGGGCCACATAGCAGAGAACTGCCAGCAACCACTAGCCAACAGCCATTAAGAAGTTGTAACCCTCAGTCCTATAGTCATTCCAGAAGGAAAAAAATGCTGCCAACAACATGAGCAAGTTCCTCCCTGGCCAGAAGATAATGAAATGGCATGGTAATGGTTAACTTTATGTGTTAACTGAACTGGCCTAAGGGATGCCAAGGCAGCTGGTAAAACATTATTTCTGGGTGTGTCTATGAGAGTGCCCTGAGAAGAGATTGGCATTTGAAGCGGTAGACTGAGTAAAGGATATCACCCTCACTAATGCTAGTGGGCATTGTCCAATTCATTGAGGGCTCAAAGAGAAAAAAAACACGTAAGTAGGGCAAATTTTTTCTTTGCTTGAGCTGGGTCATCCATATTCTGTTGTCCTTGGATGTCAATGCTCCTGGTTCTCTGGCATTCAGACTCAGATCAGGACTTACACCAATGGCCCTTTGATTCTCAAGCCTACAGACTTGGACTGAATTACGCCACTGGCTCTCCTAGTTCTCTAGCCCGTGGGACTTGTCAGCCCCCATAACCAAATGAATTCTTATAATAAATGTCCTCTTACATTTCTATCTATCTATCCATCCATCCATTTATCCTATTGTTTCTGTTTCTCTGGAGAATTCTGACTAATACAGACACCTTTATATGAAAGAAAATTCCTATCAACCCAGAAACCCATATTCAGTGAAATAACATTTCCAGACAAACAAAAACTAACACAATTTTTCTTTATCAGTCTTATTGATGAGTGAGGATGAAGTCTGGTGAACATATTGACAGCATGTTGATAGTGGTTAGGTGTTGGGACCCTAAAACAGAGAAATCAGATAAACCATTCCTGACCTCCTGCTTCCTGGAAACTGTAAAATAAATAAATGTGCATTATTTTAAGCTGCTATAGTTGTGGTAAATTTTTACAGTAATAAAACAGTAATACATACTCTATTACATGAAATGTGCTTCTTTATCTCTAGTAATGATTTTGACCTTAATGTCAACTGGATTTATGTTAGCGTAGCTAAGTCAGCTTCTTGTTGCTGTTCTCAGTGTTTATTTGCATAGTATATCGTTTTACATTCTTTTACTTTCAACCTCCAGTGCATCATATTTAAATTCTATCTTTTCTAAGAAACATGTAATTTGTTTCTATGATTGTTTTGTTGTTACTGTTTTATCCAGTAAGAAAAAATTTCATATTTTATTTGGTGTGTTTATTTACAGACACTTTTCAATTTCAATCTCCCTAACTTCTTTTATGTGCAGTTTTTGCTTTTTTGCCTTCTTTTTGTATGAATTGTTTTATTTTCCTCCATTCTTCTCTATTCTCTCATTACTTATATATTCTTTTACTCTTCTTTCCTTGACTGCCTACATATTAAAACAATCATTCTTGAACTAACATAGTTTAATATAATTAGTACTCATTTCCAAGACAATTCCATTTAGCGTCCTCCTGCTGCTTCTGTCATTTTGTCATGCATTTTAATTTTATATATTTTATACCCCAGTAGACATAAGCATTTGTACAGTCAATTTTCATTTAGATTTACCCACAAAATATTGTCTTTCAATCACTATTTATTCCCTCCTCCATTTCTGGTTTTCCATATGGAATAATTTTCTTTTGCTTCAAATACTTTACAATAAGATTGGTTAAGAAAAGTAGTCTTTGTTTTTGTTTGCCTGGAAATGTTGTTATATCACAAATATAGGTTTTGAGGTTGACAAGTATTTTCTTTCAATTAAAGATGATGTTTTACTGTCTTCAGGCTTCCATTCTTATGTTGAAAAGTCAACTCTCAGTTTTTGTTTTGCTTCTTAAAAGCTAATAGATATTGTTTAGCTTGTTTCTGTTAAAGAGTGCTTCTTTATCTTTAATTTTAAACAATGTTAAAATTTTAATGTGACATGCCTTGTTGTCATTTACTTTCTCTTTATTCTGTCTACATGGGCTCCTAGCATTTTTTGAATCTGTGGATTGATGTATTTGATCAGCCTTAGAAAATCACAGCCATCATCTTTCTTTAAATGTATTTATTTGGCTACCCCAGGTCTTAGTTACGGCACGCTAAGGATCTTCTTTGCCACACGTGAGATCTTCGTTGTGGCATGTGGGCTTTTTTAGTTGCCGCATGAGGGCTCTTAGTTGTGGCATGTGTATCTAGTTCCCTGACCGGGGATCAACCCAGGCCCCCTGAAATGGGAGCACAGAGTTTTAACCAATGGACCACCAGGGAAGTCCAACAGCCATCATCTTAAGTTTTTTTTTCCTTTCTTTTTTAAAAAAATAGATCATTATTACAGTATAATTGCTTCACAATACTGTGTTAGTTTCTGTTGTACAACAAAGTGAATCAGCTATGTGCATACATATATCCCCATATCCCCCCCCTCTTGCGTCTCCCTCCCATCCTCCCTATCCCACCCCTCTAGGTGGTCACAAAGCACCGAGCTGATCTCCCTGTGCTATGCTGCCGCTTCCCAGTAGCTAACGATTTTACATTTGGTAGTGTATATATGTCACTGCTACTCTCACTTCACCACAGCTTCCCCCTCCCCACCCCTGTGTCCTCAAGTCCATTCTATATGTCTATGTCTTTATCCCTGCACAGCCATTAGGTTTATCAATACCATTTTTTTTTAGATTCCATATATATGCATTAGCATACAGTATTTGTTTTTCTCTTTCTGACTTACTTCACTCTGTATGACAGACTCTAGGTCCATCCACCTCACTACAAATAACTCAATTTCATTTCTTTTTATGGCTGAGTAATATTCCATTGTATATATAGTATATATGTGCTGCATCTTCTTTATGCATACATCTGTCAGTGGACACTTAGGTTGCTTCCATGTCCTGGCTATTGTAAATAGTGCTGCAATGAGCATTATGGTACATGACTCTTTTTGAATTATGGTTTTCTCAGGGTATATGCCCAGCAATGGGATTGATGGGTCATATGGTGGTTCTATTTTTAGTTTTTTAAGGAATCTCCATACTGTTCTCCATAATGGCTGTACCAATTTACATTCCCACTAACAGTGCAAGAGGGTCTAATTTATTTATTTATTTATTTTAACGTCTTTATTGGAGTATAATTGCTTTACAATGGTGTGTTAGTTTCTGCTTTATAAGAAAGTGAATCAGCTATACATACACATATATCCCCATATCTCCTCCCTCTTGCGTCTCCCTCCCATCCTCCGTATCCCACCCCTCTAGGTGGTCACAAAGCACAGAGCTGATCTCCCTGTGCCATGCAGCTGCTTCCCACTAGCTATCTATTTTACATTTGGTAGTGTACATATGTCTATGCCACTCTCTCACTTCGTCCCAGCTTACCCTTCCTCCTCCTTGTGTCCTCAAGTCCATTCTCTACATCTGCGTCTTTATTCCTATCCTGCCCCAAGGTTCCTCAGAACCTTTTTTTTTTTTTTTGGTTCCATATATATGCGTTAGCATACTGTATATGTTTTTCTCTTTCTGACCTACTTCACTCTGTATGACAGACTCTAGATCCATCCACCTCACTACAAATAACTCAATTTCATTTCTTTTTATGGCTGAGTAATATTCCATTGTATATATGTGCCACATCTTCTTTATCCATTCATCTGTCAACGAACACTTAGGTTGCTTCTATGTCCTGGCTATTGTAAATAGTGCTGCAATGAAACTTGTGGTACATGACTCTTTTGGAATTATGGTTTTCTCTGGGTATATGCCCAATAGTGGGATTGCTGAGTCATATGGTAGTTCTATTTTTAGTTTTTTAAGGACCCTTCATACTGTTCTCCTTAGAGGTTTTATCAATTTACATTCCCACCAATAGTGCAGGAGGGTTCCCTTTTCACCATGCCCTTTCCAGCATTTATTGTTTCTAGATTTTTTTATAACGGCCATTCTGACTGGTGTGAGATGATACCTCACTGTAGTTTTGATTTGCAGTTCCCCAATAATTATTGATGTTGAGCATCTTTTCATGTGCCTCTTGGCCATCTGTATATCTTCTTTGGTGAAACGTCTATTTAGGTCTTCCACCCATTTTTTTTTAATTGGATTGTTTGTTTTTTTGATATTGAGCTGCATGAGCTGTTTGCATATTTTGTAGATTAATCCTTTGTCTGCTGTTTCATTTGCAAATATTTTCTCCCATTCTGAGGGTTGTCTTTTCAGCTTGTTTATGGTTTGCTTTGCTGTGCAAAAGCTTTTAAGTTTAATTAGGTTCCATTTGTTTATTTTTGTTTTTATTTTCATCACTCTAGGAGGTGGGTCAAAACATATCTTGCTGTGGTTATGTCAAAAAGTGTCTGTCCTGTTTTTTCCTCTAAGTGTTTTATAGTGTCTGGTCTTACATTTAGGTCTTTAATCCATTTGGAGTTTATTTTTGTGTATGGTGTTAGGTAGTGTTCTAATTTCATTCTTTTACATGTAACTGTGCAGTTTTCCCAGCACCACTTATTGAAGAGGCTGTCTTTTCCCCATTATATATTCTTGCATCCTTTGTCATAAATTAGGTGACCATATGTGCATGCGTTTATCTCTGGGCTTTCTATCCTGTTCCATTGATCTATATTTCTGATTTTTGTGCCAGTACCGTATTGTCTTGATTACTGTAGGTTTGTAGTATAGTTTGAAGTGGGGGAACCTGATTTCTCCAGCTCCGTTTTTCTCTCTCAAGATTGCTTTGGCTATTCGGAGTATTTTATGTTTCCATATGAACTGTAAAATTTTTTGTTCTAATTCTGTGAAGAATGCCATTGGTAGTTTGATAGGGATTGCATTTAATCTGTAGATTGCTTTGGGTAGTATAGTCATTTTCACAATATTGATTATTCCAATCCAAGAACATGGTATATTTATCTAACTGTTTATGTCATCTTTGATTTCTTTCATCAGTGTTTTATAGTTTTCTGAGTACAAGTCTTTTGCTTTAATAGGTAGTTTTATTTGTAGGTATTTTATTCTTTGTGCTGCTATGGTAAATGTGATTGTTTCTTTCATTTCTCTTTCTGAGTTTTCATTGTTAGTTTTAGGAATACCAGAGATTTCTGTACATTAATTTAGTATCCTGCAAACTTATCAAATTCATTGATTAGTTTTAGTAGTTTTCTGGTGGCATCTTTAAGATTTTCTATGTATAGTATCATGTCATCTGCAAACAGTGACAGTTTTACTTCCTCTTTTCCAATTTGTAATCCTTTTATTTCTTTTTCTTCTCTGATTGCTGTTGCTAGGACTTCCAAAACCAAGTTGAATAAGAGTGGCAAGAGTGGACATCCTTGTCTTGTTCCTGATCTTAGTGGAAATGCTTTCAGTTTTTCACCATTCAGTATGATGTTTGCTGTGGGTTTGTCATACATGGCCTTTTTTTATGTTGAGGTAGGTTCCCTCTATGCCCATTTTCTGGAGAGTTTTTATCATAAATGGGTGTTGAATCTTGTCAAAAGCTTTTTCTGCATCTATTGAGATGATCATATGGTTTTTATTCTTCAATTTGTTAATATGGTGTATCACATTGATTGATTTGCATATATTGAAGAATCCTTGCATCCCTGGAATAAGTCCCACTTGGTCATGGGGTATGATCCTTTTAATATGTTGTCGGATTCTGTTTGGTAGTATTTCGTTGAGGATTTTTGCATCTATGTTCATCAGTGATACTGGTCTATAACTTTCTTTTTTTTTTTTTTTTTTTTTGCGGTATGTGGGCCTCTCACTGTTGTGGCCTCTCCCGTTGGGGAGCACAGGCTCCGGACGCACAGGCTCTGTGGCCATGGCTCACGGGCCCAGCCGCTCCGCAGCATGTGGGATCTTCCCGGACCGGGGCACGAATCCGTGTCCCTTGCATTGGCAGGCAGACTCTCAACCACCGTGCCACCAGGGAAGCCCTATAATTTTCTTTTTTTTATGATACCTGTTCCTGGTTTTGGTATTAGGGTGATGGTGGCTTCGTAGTATGAATTTGGGAGTTTCTTTCTCCACAGTTTTTTGGAAAAGTTTGAGAAGAATTGGTGTTAGCTCTTCTCTAAATATTTGGTAGAATTCACCTGTGAAGCCATCTGGTCCTGAACTTTTGTTTGTTGGAAGATTTTTAATTACAGTTTCAGTTTCATTACTTGTATTTTTTTAAACATTGTTGGATAGCTGCACAAAGTGCTAGCTGGCTCCATGCTTTTTTCTATCAACTAGGCCCTTTTGGTCCCAGAGGATATGGTCCAAGAAGCAAAAACACTAAGAATGTTATAGAATACAGGGTTTCTTACGGGGCTGTGACATCGGCCATTGTGGAGCTGGCTAAACGGTTCAGGTATGCCTGTTGCTTCTGTGTCTCCTGCTGGGGCTGAAGTTGGCAGAGCAAGTGGTCAGGAAGGAATGGTGGAGGGAAAGCGGGGTGGAGAGCAAGAAGAAAGTGGCACCAATCAGGGAGGAAAGCTGCAACCCACATCCCTCTCTTGCCACCGTCAAAGCCTCCACCTTTCGTGCTTCAGGTGACCTGCAAGAGAGGCTGGTTTTGTGTCGTGAAGATCAACACGCACTGGCCCCGGAGTTGGAAAAGCAGGAGGAGGAGACGTGATGGCAGGAGGAGCTGCCGGTTTGGTTGATGCCTCCAGGGCTGTACTTGGTGACTCAGCACTTGGAGGGGCAACTCCAGCGCTGGGGTGCTGGCGTGCTGCGGCGGTGCTGGGCTGTGGCCGCACAGCAGCCACAGAGCCCTGGGTCAGGGGCAGCGTGGGTGGAGCTGGGTGTGACTGGTGCGCTGCTCTGATCCCTGGAGTGAGAAAGGATACAGCTGATGCTTCTTTCCTGCCTTCCACATCTCATACACATTGTCTGTTTGTGTTCAGCACTTTGTAAGGAAGGGAGTTCTGGGAGACACAGCCCTAGTTTACTAACTTGGTGGCCCTGCTCTAGGAGAACCACTCAAAATCTTTCATTTATCTTAACTCAGTGCCAACTCTGGATACACACTCCTGTGCAGTTATGTCTAAGGTTTTCTGCTGCCTTATGTCTCAAAGTCCAACCTGATTTCCCTCACATCTGGCAGTATATCCTCATGGATAAGAGGGGGAGATTTAGGATAAACCTGGATTTCAGTCCTGTGTCTTTCTTACCGTATGACTGTGGCTGCCTCTCTTCTTCTTTGAGTCTTAGTTGCCTTACCATTAAGATGTAGAGAACAGTGGGCCATCCACTGGGCTGCTGTGAGGATTAAGTGGGATATTGCTAAAAAGTACAGAAGACAGTATCTGGCAAATCATAAAAGCTCCGTGAGTGTAAGTTCAGTGGTGGTATTAGGATATTATTTTAGCAGATGACTTTGCTTTCTACCTTATCAAATTGAGTTACTTCAAAATTGTTCCTCTCCACCACAGAATTTCTATTATAATTATCAACTTTCTCATGGAAAGAAAATGTTCCTGTTTGTTTCTAAAGAGAACTCCTCCTTTAGTTTTCTAAATCCTGTTTCTCTACCTTTATTTGTTGATTTCTTCTACAAATGTTGATTTATTGCTTATTATAATGCCCAGCAGAGAAATTACACTGCTGTTTGGAACAGATTTCCCCTCATAAAGCTTAGAGATAACCACCAAGAAAGCAGGATGGTTTCTTATTTTGATAAGTCCTATTATGGAAATAAATGGTATGCTGTGATGGGGTATGACTCCTGGGCAGACTACTTCAGAGAGTGTTGCTGGAGACATTTTTTTAGAGAAGGAAACATTTGAATCAGGACCTGAAGCATGAAGATTATCCAAGCTGGGACCAGCATGCAAATATGTGTTGAGTCTCATTCTCACTTGGGGGAAATTAGGGGCATCAGTCATCAAATATGGGAGAAAGGGCATGAGAAGAGTTTGCAGGTAAGACGAGGCAAAAGCATGTTTTGTCGGAAGGGAAGGAAAGCTCACTCTATCCATGATCTTCATTCTTACTAGTGTTTTCAATTTCTGTCTTTCTACCTGACATTTCAGTTCATCCTATAATTATGTTAATGTCTTTCATTCCCATTAATACGTTAAATTCCTTGATTCTGCCACCTCTTCAAACTACTAGTCTAGCTCTCCCATTCTTGCCAAGTCTAAAGTTTTCAAAGGTAGTTGACAGCTGTTACTTTCTTTCAAATTTTGCTTTATTTGTGGAATCTGGGCACATTACCCTTATGGACCTACTGAAAGAGCTTTCTTGAAATTACCCCCCCACCTGCTAAATCCAGTGAGATTTCCTAACTGGTCTTTCCTTCTACGGTTTTTTAGCCTCTGGACTTCACTGTGTGGTGTCTGTGTCACATCGCAATTCTAGCTGTCTTTGCTTTCTAGGCACCACTGTTGTATGTCCTTTGAATCAACTTCTTGCTTCTATTCCGAAAGTACAGAAATTTCCCAAAGGCTCTGTTCTTGCTCGTCTTTGCTACTCTTTCCCTACTTTCTTCTTTGTGTGTATCATCCAGTCCTTTGGCTTCAACTATCATCTCTGCCTTGATAGTCACAAATCTGAATCTTTAGTCCTGGTCATTCTCTTGTATTGTCATATTTCATTTCTGAGAACTTGGCTAACTGTACCTGGAAGTCATTCATGCACCGCCAACTAAATACACTGAACGATTCTTCTCCCTTCTTCAAGAATGAAATCTTGGTTCTCTAGTTTCATTTATGGTAATTTTACCATTTAAAAATGTAAGGTTATCTTTAGCTCCTTCTCCCTCTTCCTCATTCCTCACCCTCAGCTTATCAGCCTTTCCTATATGTTTTCAGTAAGAAAAGAAATCTGTTGCCTTCCATAGCTCTCCACCACCAAGTCCCCAAACTTTCCCTTATTGTGTTCACTTTTTCTTCTACCACCAGTTACAACCTCCCTGAAGACTTTCCTAGTTAGCTCATATCTTCTGTCTTCTGAATCTTTTCTCTCTCCGCTGGATCATTCCCATCAGGAAACAAAGACTCTTACCTCCCCACCTAAACAAAGGCAACAGTAAAACACAAGACATCAACCAAAGCAGATCTTATCATTCCCTTGATCTTATATCCCTCTTCTGCATCTGTGCAATTTTTCAGCCTTCATTTAAAGCTGAACTTCCAGAAATAATTCTCTATAAAATATATCAAGTTCTTCACTTTTGTTTACTCCTAATCTTGTTAATATCTGGCTTTTCCCTTAAACTCCATGAAACTACTTTTGTCAAATCCCAACGACCTTCATGTGGTCTGTTACAAGGATCACAGTACTGTTGTCTCGTTGACTCTCTCAGAGACACTCAACATGTTTGCGCCTTTTCCTTGTAGCATTCTGCTCCTTATTCCTGAGACACTTTGATTTCTTGGTTTTCCTACTATCACTTCAGCTGATGCTCTTTAGGCTTAAACAGTAACAATGATTATCATTTTTAATCACTTAGAAGTTTAGCATTCATCCATGAAACAACAAAAAACCCCAATATTTTCATCAAAGACTAACATGAGATTTCTGAGTCTATGATCTATTTTCCCCCATATAGCAGAGGTTTGAATAAAAAATATTTTCTGCGTTCATATTCAGCCAAGGGAGAAGACTAAATAAGTCAACTTGAGTCATGAGGGCAGTCAGAAATCGTGCAGTAGAGTGGAAGAGTTTTTTAAGGCAGATACAATACCTGGGAAAGCCCTTGATGCCTTCAGAATGTAAGTGAAGGTATGAATGAGAAGAACTTCTTAACATTCTCTAGACAATATGCTGGAATTCAACAGTCAACAGTATTGTGCTTCCTTTTTTCCTTAAGGTAACTTCTCATCCTCTTTTATTAACTCTTTTATTAATAAATGCATTTATTAATGCATTTTTTGATATGCTGAAAATATTTCTGAGCTCCTTCCATGATAAGCACCTCAAAGAAAAATAGGCAGTCTCTGTCAGACACAAAGTTGGCAGACGTTCATTTTCCATTCCCCTCTGAGCTTTTCCAGTTTAGAAGTTGCGTCAATACAGAACTAGTTTTCTCTTTGATGTACTACAATTATTCTATCTCTCCATTAATTCCTGGCATTTTAATGCCCAATTTTAATGAAATAAATTTGCTTTGTTGTGTTGATTTGTTTTTCAGCTTGACAGAATGTAGTGGAAGCAGCCAGTGCGGATAGAATTTGGAATATTATTGCTTAAGATTACATTTTGACAAATAGCTGATTCCTCTGAATCTCCCAGTTCTCTCCTCTTTTATTCCATTAAAATTATTTGATTTATTACTTCTGGACAGATGATAAATCACTTTGCCTGGTGTACCTTTAAATCAAAACCAAATAAGGAAACTTGGTTTAATATTTTATTCCAGACTTACTTATCTTCACAACCTTTGGCTTAGCCCTGTCAGGAGTGATATGTCAAAGATATCCTTTTATGCAGTGTTTATTCTCCACAATTTCTCATCTTTTTAAAATTTACGAGTGTGACCAAAATTGCTAGAAAGAACATCCAGTGAATTTGTCTGGGATTCAATCTTCCAGTTTCTATATGATTCATTCTCTTTAATTCACCTTTCATTATTTTGCCCATCTTCTCCTTTTTTACTATTAAATGTAGGACAAAAACCACAACTTCTTTGTCATAACATTCAAGGCTTTCTAAAATTTAATGCCAGTGGTGACTATTTATTTGAATTCCTGCTAAGCATCCTTCTTTTCTTTTTCTAGTAACAGTAAAGAGAATGCCATTTGGGGAACTAATTGTATTCAACTTTCAGCTGATAAAATTTTTATTTTCATGGTTGACTCTGCCACCAGTCCCTGGGTACATATGTAATTCAGGCTTAGGCCATCAGAGCATCGCATCCCCAGATCTCCGTGTTTGTTATGCCAGGGAAGAGTAAAATCAGAGCTCATCAAAAGGCAATTATGGAACTTTTGAGAGAGCTATGACTCTCTTTATCCCTGAATTTGGAATTTTGAAAATATAAACCTGGAACTCTTTAATTCACCTTACCATCTTGCCTTCATGAGGGGAAAAGCTATATCTAAGAATGAAACCAATAAAGAGACAAACAGAACAGAGACATGGATAGAAATAGGGTTTGGCTTTGATAACATTGATTTAGCTTCTTGATCAAGCCATACCTGAAGGTTGAGTCTTTCAATTTTTAATTTACATGATCTAATAATTTCCCTCTCTCATCTGTATCTTTATTTCTTGCTCTCTCTCTTTTCATTATGCCAGTTTATATATGTCTAAACATTCATATACCAAGACTCTTCATGAAATACCTGTGTCTGAAATGTATTTTAACATTTTCTTAAACATGTCATTGACCTCCCAAGTCTAACATTTCACCAGTATGTGGCCTCTCCTGTTGCGGAGCACTGGCTCCGGATGCGCAGGCTCAGCGGCCATGGCTCACGGGACCAGCCACTCCGCGGCACGTGGGATCTTCCCGGACTGGGGCATGAACCCCTGTCCCCTGCATTGGCAGGCGGACTCTCAACTACTGCGCCACCAGGGAAGCCCCTAACACTTTTTTAAGCTATCATTTATATATTGTGCTATTGGCCAGCATTTCCAATTTGTAATGGTGACAGTGTCATAGTAGATGCTGTTTATTGACTGTACCTTGTATTTTGTCCTATTCCCCACTGTGCCTAGAAGTATGCCTTGCCTAGAAGTACTGTGAACATCTTTCAGCTTGTTAAAAGATATGCATGTAGTGACTTCATATGTGGGGGATATTAAAACAGAAACTTTAGATTTAAATACTCACAGAGGTAGGTAACATAAAAGAGTAAAGCTAATGTGAGACCATTGATCCTAAGCTGTTGTATTATCTCAAACTTTAACAGTGGCTTAGCCATCAAATGCACTGCCCTTTAAAATACTAAGCTGTGAGCCAGTCAACCGCACTGGCCAAACTGCCTAATCTAGCCCCATGCTGATGCCCATCATCTTTGGTGAAGGAGCCCCTCACCCCTCTAGATTTCAGCTGTTAATGCTGTACTTCTAATATTAAGTTCAGTAGATTGCAAACTCTCACCTCCTGATACTGGTACCAGAGGGTGAGTAAACATCCCACTGTGGAAATATATTACGTCTTCCAGAAGCCTTGAAGGGCCAATCATAATTTAAATTTTTTGTATTAAGGGATTGTTAAATCATTTAACTTGTGTTTAATTTGAAATGGAATTGTTATATTAAAACAAGCGTGTGTATATTATGAAATAGACTATAAATTTTACATGGAATTACAGTAATACGTTTAAGCAGTCTTTTTCACCTAATTTCTCAGTTTTTAAAACTCTAGCTCCTTCCTCTCAATAAAAGAAAACATTCAATCCAATAGAAAGCTTCCTAGGCATACATGTTTTACTATCTCTAGCTGTTAGTCTTATGTTGGTGAAATTATTGAGACATTTTCCTAAAATGACACATTTTGTATTTTCCTTGGACAGTTCAGGAGTATCCCAACATTTATTGAATTATAAGCTCTGTCTAATTGCTCTCTAACTTTAGTCCATTCAACTGAGCATTGTTTGTCTTCTCTGTGCCAGGATCTGTGTTAAATATTGCAGAGATTCTAGTAGAAACAGCCCCAGACTCACAACCTAACAACTCATTACGTGTCGGTGGGGGGAAGGAGTGAACAGCTATAGACCGGTAGGTGTCCTGGGTTTAACATTCCTATTTTCACGTATGCATGAGGCACTGGAAAGCCCCAATCTTCCACCCTTTACAGTCTTGTTAAGGGTGAGTTTAGATTTTATACGTGGCTAGTCATTTATTCTGGTTGACCTCTGACCATTTATAGCTCACTCCTGCCATCATTTATTGTATTTCGTGAGTAAAATGAGGTGCTTTGGAGCATTATTGAAAGTAATGATTTGCAAAGGTCTCAAGCTGTACCCATAACATGTGTCAGGGATTTTTTTTTTCTCTACAGAGATTTGATAAGTACTCTGAGTACTTTAAAGTTTTCTACTTTTAGAAATTTATATAGTGATATAAAGTGTGAATGCGTCTCTTCTCATGAAAAGTGAGAAAACTGCAAGTCCCATCTATCCATCTCTTGCATTTTATTTATTTTCATCTAAATATCAAGAAGATTTCCACAAGGTTTTAGAGGTTTTTTTTTAAAAAAATAACTTGAAGGAAGGGGTTCTAGAATCTTCCTGTTGCATGTGGCTTGAGAAGTTACATAGCCTGGTCTTCTCTTTGTATTTGCAGAAGGGGCTGGGTCTGGTCTAGGTTTACACAGGTATGCATATGTGTGTGATTAATTTATTTAATGTACAAATAAAATGCATCTCCTTTATATAGGAAAAGTCTTCACTGTGACCATTCCAGTGGTAGCAGTGGTAAACAGTTTCTAAGGAATTATAAGTCTTGACTGGGAAGTTAAAGTTTAAATTAAGCTCCATGCATATCAACTGGCATGTGTCATGGGCAATGAGAGAGGTAGTGAGATTTATACATAAGACACAGTCGCATTCCCCAAATAACAAATATTCATGGCTATCCACGATGCCATGCACCCTATTATTTCTTTTACTCGGGAATTATTTTTGCTATCTATCTTACCCAATGGTTTGAGAAAATTTCTTAGAAGGTGTAGCCTGAGGGACAGGGGTATTGGAATTAAAACCTAATTTTAAATCTCAACTCTGTTGTTCTTTTGCCATATCTTAACCTCTGAGATCCTGTTTCCTTATTTGTAAAATGGTAGTCATGATTATAACACCAATATCATAATAATGCAATTGGTAATAATTAGATAAAATGATGAAGTTAAAAGGACTAATAAGGTACATGGCACTTAGGAGGGAAAACGCATTGATCTCATTCTTTCTCCCTCTTTGATAGTCATGATAAAAAAAAAACTATTAATGAAGTGTCAAAATGATGAAATGGATCACAGATGCTTTTCTGATAGAGTTGAATAATATTTTCCACTATTACCCAACTCATACACCACAGCGTAAATGCAGACCATGTAAACGCAGTATATTATATATATTTAAAGTATTTTCTATATTTAACTATTTGATCGTTGTACCTGCTACTACTTTTTCCTTGTGCTTAGTCACTTCCTCACCCTTTCTTTGTTGCACCTGGGTGGATGCTGTCCGCTTTAGGTTTAATGCTTCCTCTACTTGGACTGACAGCAAATTGCCATGCTTGGTACCCTTTGCAGATGGGAACCTAATAACCACAAAAACTGTACACTTATTTTAGTTACTTCCTGAGAGGTCCTATAACACATTCTTTATGGCTCTAGTACACGCTGCAATTGTATTCCTTAAAAAGAATGATAATTGGTATTTTGGGGTAAGTAAATAATATAAAGCCACTATAAAGTAAGATGTGGAGAATACAAGACTATAATATATTATGTATGTAAAAGGATGTTTAATGCAGTGCTGTGTGTAGGGGCAAAACAAAAGGGGAAATTTGGGGAAGAAGTTAAATATTCATGAATAAGGGAATCACTGAGTAAATTGTGGTTCATTCATGCAATAGAGCATAGGAAGAACCATTCTGGCATACTGTAGCCCCAGGGCCACAAGAGTTTCCAGTATACAGTAGAAGCTCAATAAATATTTTTTTGTGATAATTAAATTTAATTAGTTAAATCTATATCTTTTGATCAAAAATAATGTCCAGGGCTTCCCTGGTGGCGCAGTGGTTGAGCATCCGCCTGACGATGCAGGGGACACAGGTTCGTGCCCTGGTCCAGGAAGATCCCACATGCCACGGAGCGGCTGGGCCCGTGAGCCACGGCCCCTGAGCCTGTGCGTCCGGAGCCTGTGCTCCGCAACGGGAGAGGCCAGAACAGTGAGAGGCCCGCGTACCGCAAACACACAAAAATAAATAAATAAATAAATGTCCAAAAAAGTGAAAAGGGGAGCTGCATTAAAATGTAAAAATTGGCAAGTGGTCCTATGTACTTCAGAAATATGTGTAGATGTCTATATTAGGAGAGTGAGTGGTGTGGAAGGAAGAACCCATACCAGACCCGCTAAATTGCTTGGTAGTGATGGTGTGGAAATGGAGGTGGTAGGAAGGAGATACAGAAAAAGCAAACAACAACAACAAAATCCTTAGGAAAAAACAAAGCTCAAGGTCTATGTTAAATAAAAATAAAGAATGTAAAGCTCTAATTTTAATTTTTTTCACAAATGTACGAAGTTAATTATTCATATGGAAAAGGACAGAAGATGAAAAAGGGAAACTACTGATTTTTATTCGGTAAAGGGATTGTAAGCAATCCTTGTCTATAATTTATTACTTAATTTACTTTTGTAATAATGTGCATTATTTATAAAGACAGTAAAGGATAAAGAATAAATAAAAATCCACATAATTACAATTTAGTTATAAATACTGCTGACATTGCTTCCTTCCTTCCAGTCGTTTGTTTTCCTTTTTCTTCTCTTTTCTCTCCTTTTTTCCCCTTCCCTTCTCTTCCCTTCCCTCTTTATTTTCTTCAGCTATTTACCTATCTATCTAATAGAACTGGTATCAGTTTGTGAATGTGGTTTCGTATGTTGTGTTAATTAGTGGAAACATTTTAATGTAACAGTGTCCTTTAAAACATGATTTTGTATTGACTACTATGCTGTCTGTCATATGGAGATATCATAATTTCCTAACTTATCTTCTAAGGTTTGGACATTTGGCTTGTACCACATTGTGGTACATTTCTATTGTTCTGCATGTAACCGTGATCCTCCTCAAGATAGGGTGAGAGTCTGATTTATTGTTATGTTTTGTACTTCCAGAATAAAAACTGTACACAGTAAATGCTCAGTATTTGTTTTTCTGACTACAGAAATAAGTAGGCATGTGTTCCTGCCCTGACTGTTAGTAATGTCAAACATGAAGATCAATTATGAAATTCACAAATTAGGATTGTATTTACATGTCCACCAACAGAATTTCTTTTTTGGAAGAATGTAATATTTCTTAGCTTTTGTTGAAGCCATGCATGTTTTTAGTACTTTCCATTTCTTCAAGTATGCCTTAATTTTTTATGTCCTATATTTCACCAGGAAGACCTGGCTTAAAGCAGCAGTCGAATGTTCTAATGTTCTGTCATCAGTATTCAGCACACATAGTCTGTCCAAATAGCCACATATTCTTTTCTTCTCTCTCTCTCTCTCTCTCTCTCTCTCCATATATATACACATATATATATGATTTATGAAGCTGTATGTTTATGCTATCAACATGAGCTCATATCTGGTCTTTGGTCTGTGTATATGTATGCATGTATAATATGAGGTTTTCAACATCTTTATTGAGTGGCAAGTGGCAGCTATTGTTTGCCAAGAACAGATGACAAAGACTAAGGAAATGATTTCACATTGTAACTAACAGGATAACTTACATTGGCAGAAAATCACTAAATGAGGAAAGAAATCTGTTTCTTTTTACTATTAAAGACTTAAAAATAATTATTTTAAAATGTCCAAAAGGAATACAACATTTATGTATATAGTCGGGCCTAAATTCGAGGCCTGACTTATTCTAAATATTTATCTACACTGTGCTTATGCTCTGGATATTGGCTCAGCTCTCCACTCAGTCTGATAAAGATTTTTTATTCTCAGCTTGACTATGTTGGACTGGGTGCCAAGCATTCAAAAGTTTGTTAAATGTCTATTTTTGTTGAAAGAGAATGGAAAAATGGAAAACTTATTCAAATAAATAAGAGGTTCATACCAGAGTATGTATGAGCATTATTATGTAAAAATTCATTGTCCTGAGGGAAATAAGAACTGGGTACAAATCCTCAGGGCAATGAACTGGTAAATAAACGTAGACCCAGCTCTGTGACATTTAGCTGCACGTGGACTAAAAAAACTTTAAGTTATATTTTCAGTTTTAGTTAAAGTTGCTAGATGAAATGAGTTAGTCTGTTGGTCAAGTTTCCCAGTTACTCAGAACTCTTGAACTATTTGTTCATTTCTATTCTTTATTATTTTGTATTTTTTTCTGTAGATTGGTCAATGGTAATATATAAATTTTAGTACTTGTCTAATTGAAATGGAATAATGCGTACGTCTCTACTAAATGCAAAGTATTGTAATATTTAGGCACTGGTACTTCTTATCATTGTGTGTACATTACAAGCAAGTGTATAATCCAGGCATTGTAGACAATCCCTAGCCCATATCTATAGTCATGTTAAATTTGTATAGAGACTATTAACCCTTCCAAATATAATATCTTATCTATGAGATACAGCTCAGTGGTAAAGAACCAGTGGCTAGTTAACGCCCACAGCAAGAAAGACAATAAGAAAATCTGTCTTGTGTGCGTCTGTTACCATTGTGTTCCTAAGGTTAATAGAAGGATCCTCAAATGCATAATTTTACATACTGGCTTGTTTCATTTCACTGCAAATCCAACACAACATATATGTTTAAGCACTGTCTTACCTAATGCAAGCATACTAAATTATTTAAATTGAGACTGATTCAAAAAATAGACAGAGGAGCAGAAAACTTGTTCAAGAACTTAGATAATTAACATTTCTGTGAACATTAGCCAAGTTCAGATTTAGCTGTCAAGCTTACCTCAGTTTTTGCTTCTCTTATTAAGTTTCTGGACTTTAAGAATCAAGTAGTCTCCTACATTTGTTGACTAACATGATTCGACTATAAAATTTAACTTTTACTAAATTCTGTAAGGTAAACTTGATGTAAAGGACAGAAATAATGCTTTATATATTTATATTCTTGTAAATATAAAGCTTGTTTTCAGTTTGGAAAAATATGAAGAACGATTTAGAAACAAATGATCAGCTATTTGTGTGAATACCAAACTTCTCAAAATAAAATCTACTTATGAAAAAGAGCAAACATCTAAGAAAGTAAATCAAATAAATATGCAGAATTTATTTTCATGTATTTAACTACGTTATGATTCCTCTCCATAGCATATCTTTTTCAGTGTATTTTCCTTGGAAAACTGACTTAAAGTGCACAAAATTAAGATGAATTGTTGGCGCTGTCTTCAGTGAAGACTAGAGTATTTTGTCTCAGGCTCAGTCTCATGAGGAAAGCTGATAATACTGTGTTGATTTACAGAGCAACACTATCTTTGCAACCGGAGGGCTAGAAGTAGAAACTTTATCTTACCTTAAATAATAAAAATTCCTACCTATTTTCACAATAAATCAAAGCAAAATATCTGCAGAGAGGACCTAAATTCCCAACCACAATATCCATAATTTTCACCAGCATTCCTGCTGTTGATACTCTCTGGAGTCTTTCCACACTTGCCCAGCAGGTAATCAATTTTCTTCCCAGGTTTGAAATCTGCTTCAGGTACAGGCAGGTACCAACGGAGGCAAGATGACTGTGTGTGAAGGGCTGTCTTATGAATGTTGGAAAGAGGCATCCAACGATAGCAGCAGGGGCAGAAACAAACACATATGTCCTCTATAATCAGGAATCAGGTGGATAGTGCCCAATTAGCGACGGGCATGGCCGGTTTGTTAGCGTAGTACCAGATTTCTGGGTGTATGTGGCATTTCTTTTTAGGGCTGGAGAGAAGAGAAGAGGAACTGGGGTCATTTTCTGCTTCTTTTTCCAAGGCTAATTCTAAATCCAATGTGACTGCTTTTTTGCCATTCCTTCACTTAGGAGAAGGAAGAACTCAAGATGGATCAAAAGAGAAAAAGTAGGGGAGAATATTCAAGTCCAATGCCCTGAGGTGGGTATCCCTTGTTCAGCACCCCAAGGGGTTTTGAGAGATTTCTGTGTCCATTGCTTACTTCCGGGTCGCTGGCAAAGCCAACCAGTGGAATGAATTTAAAATGCTCACAAGCCTGAAAGTCAAGCCGTTGGGTAGTGCGGGTAGGTAGGGCTATACACAGCAGAGTGCCATAGGGTATAAATGTAAAACAGAATTTATCGTGAGGAAGTACTTTGAAGCAGGAAAACACTACACATGTTCTCCTGAGGTCTCATTATCTCACACAAAGAGGTGCTTAGGCTGGGTGTGGTGGAGCTGGATGCAACAGGGAAGAGCTGCAGCAGACTG
Organism: Kogia breviceps; assembly: GCF_026419965.1. Lineage (NCBI taxonomy): Eukaryota > Metazoa > Chordata > Mammalia > Artiodactyla > Physeteridae > Kogia > Kogia breviceps. Next base: position 10,217,634 of record NC_081319.1, on the reverse strand, counting down.
ATCCCACCTCATCAAGCTCCTCATATTGAAAGGGAAATAAGGCAACAGGGTACCTCTAGTCAACAATGTCAACAACAATTTTTTAGCTAAGGGAGTGACCTCACTACTAAAGAGAAAGCTCTGAATTCTCACTGTACCAGTTTCATCTTCTGTTGATCTAGCTCAGCCGTGGTGAGTCCACTCTTTGCTTGCCCACCAAAATGGGGAGGAATTGCTCTCCCAGTACCAACTGGATGGGTCTCTCCTCACTGGCCCAACTCCATGGCAGATTGTAGTGCAATGAAGAACGCTTTAATTTAGAACACATCTCAGTCAACATGGCAGCTGTGAAAACATCTCCCTGCTCAGAAGGATCCTATCCATATTCCATGGGCAAGCTCTCAGCAACCCCAGCCAGCGATGGAAAGCTATTCTGTACAATTTGGAAGACAGCTCTTGAAAACCCATTCTATGTCACAGTGATGCGTCACCTTATTTCAGGGATGGAGCTCTGCCAGGAAAACCAGTTACTGAGAGGCAAAGCTCATCATTTCAAAGGACTAGGTGAAGGCAAATTTAATTTCCTCCAGGAGAAAATGTCACCACCACCATTGGTAAGCATGTGGGATTCAGAGCGAAATTGGGCTACATCTTCACATGAAGTTGCTTCTGGAAGAGAAAGACATGATTTATGACCAAAGAGCCAACATTTTCTCGTAGGGGGTTTATTTCATTTATGAAGAAGAACGGGAAGACATTTAAACAAGTGACTTGCTAGTTTTTCTTGATGATCAGAAAACCTCCCCTGCCATTTTGGCTGTAATAAAAAAGGTAAAGTGAATTTAAAAACAACTTGTGATTTCTATGCCAGTGACCTAGAGGCAGTTGATTAACATCTCCTCAGACAAGATCCACTAACGATGCTTCTCTCCCTGAACAAGACAATAGCGCTTGGTTTCTAGACACCAAATTTTATTTCACATTTCTCAACGAACATTGAGTTTCAGGTCAACACACACATGCACACATACACAATTTTGTATAAGATTAGAATTATTAAATAAATGCCCTTAAGGAAAGGGACACTTTTTTTTTTTTTTGGTGATATGCGGGCCTCTCACTGCTGTGGCCTCTCCCATTGCGAAGCACAGGCTCCGGACCCGCAGGCCCAGCGGCCATGGCTCACGGGCCCAGCCGCTCCGCGGCACGTGGGATCCTCCCGGACCGGGGCACGAACCCGTGTCCCCTGCATCGGCAGGCGGACTCCCAACCACTGCGCCACCAGGGAAGCCCCGACACTTTTTTTTTTTACATTTTATTGGGGAACATCAAAAATGTTATTTCATGAAGGGCATGTTTTATTGTATCAGATGTTTTTGAACTAAACAATTTCAATAAAGCAAATGGAAAGTAAATAGGAATGTCTTTTTTTTTTTTTTTTTGGTAATGATTTGATCAGGGAGTTACAATGCATTAAAAGACACTTTGCTAAGTATGTTCTTAATTTGATAAATCACCATGTAAGCTCTGCTTTTTGATCAAGGGAATATTTTTCTTCACATCAGTTCCTAGATATGCTGTCAGCATGCATACATAAAATGTAGGAATAGAAACCCTATAGTCACCTCACTGTGTTGTTACAAGAATGAATCCATTTGTTTTTCCTTAGTTGACAGTTGCTGCTAATATCACTGCTATTCTCTTCTAGAAGCTTAATGTGCTGTTCCTTTTATTCTCCCTCAGTTAAATGTTATTTTACTATATTTGTCTCTTTCATCCCAGTTTGCAAGGTCTGTTTTTAACTCTTTCATCTAACTTGTTTGTATCTCTCCCGAATGTATGCTATGCTCCCATTTGATGAGCCTCGCAAGAAGGTCATGTTGAAGAACACAGGCATAGTGGTAGAACTCAGTCAGGTTACGGCCAGTTTACAGTTAGAAACCTCCTTCATCCTTCCCTGAGTAATCAACAGTACTTGGGTATGTTCATTCAACACATCATTAATTCACCTCCCTATCTGCATCCTCCTCCAAAACACGATCAAATTCACATACACCAGGCCTATGTCACCCTTCAAATCTACCACTTTAATAACTCTACCCGCACACAAAAAAACCAAAACTAAACTAAATACAAGCAAAGAAAAGTTTGCAAAGAATTTGCTTGAAGCAAGAGGTGCGAAAAATCAGTTAAACATAATTAAGTGCAGGGATATTATGTGTGTTAATTCAGTTCAACACATATCCGTTGCTTTCTAGAAGATGGTGAGCCTCCAACAAAGATGAGAAGCCCACCAGAAAGTCTTAATTTTTCTGAGGCTCTCTTTCTGGTCCCAGCTCCATCTGTTATATGTACTATGCAGCGTCTGGCACCACTTTGGTTTTGGTCATGCTACTTTCTATTTGTCTTCTATTTTTATCGCTTCCTTTTGTTATCCAGTAGCACTTGATAACAGAGGTCTTGGCAGCCCCCACTGTATTTTCTCGGCACCCCTTCCTCTGTCCTGTGTAATCATGGCCTAACAGTCATGAGAAGTAACCCATCTCAGAAGTGATTGCAGTAAGCAGTGAGTGAGTGGGCTATCTCTGAATTTTTGCTTTGAAATCTTGCTGAGCCATTTTTCAACAGGAAGATAATATCTTGTATTGTTCAGTCTGGTATAATCATGCCATGACAAAAATGGAAGAAACCCTTAGAAAATAGGATAGGTAAATTTAGTAATAGGCTCAGTTATATTTTGTACACAGGTAATAAGTGGCCCTTTTGAAATAGGACAAAGCCGATCACTGCATTATTTGATTAGATTGTTCTCATTGTAGCCAGGTGGTCAGTTAATTCTCTGATAATTCTCAAAACACATTCAGAAAATCAAACTAGGATGCAGAAAATAGAATCCAGACAACACTTGCCTGTTTTGTACATAGAGCGCTAATTGACCTTTCTCCTGTTACATTCAATGGAATTAAGGAAGATAATTTTATGTTAAGAAATTTAGGACAAACTAGAGGGAGGAGTAACAGAAAAGATGATAGAGGTATTTTGCCTTAAGAAAGTCAAGTTTTATCATTTGTGAATAGGTCTCTCTGATGCTGGAAGTAGGAGGTAATTTTTACAAATACAATTGTGCACAAGGCATATTATATAGGTCACAGGAAGTTCGGATTTCTTAATTCCTGGAGAATCCTTCATCATAAAATTTAGGTGAACATCCGTGATATGATCACCATTCATTTATTTAAAAGAGAAGAATGGCGGTTTCAGTAAGTGGAATAATTTCTGAGGGTCAAACTACACATTCCTCTGAATGGAGGCCAGGGCTGGCAAATCCTTCCGCTTGTAAGGGAAAATGATAGACGTTTCCTTTAAGAGCTACTGTACTTAACCTCACACCCCTCAGCCGGGCTGATTCTTGAACATTTAGAACCAGCAAAACACTTGGTTTCAGAATGCAGGGGACAATCACACTGACAAGAAACTGTTCACGTATTCCTTTGTGTCTCATCTTGAAACAGGCAAAATGACTCCAGTTGTTTTGGTGCTGTTGGATAAAGGACTTTTTCCCCCTCAGGCCTGGTATGATGCAGTCAATCTTTTTCCTTGGGTGTAGAGAAGCGCAGTGCTCTGTCTTGCTTCTATTCTTTCCAAAGGATACTCATTTGGGGAGCTTAGCAAATTTGGGGTCTATATTTGTTTAGTGAATGGAGATGATGCATGTGGGAGTTTATGAGTGTAAGGAGAGGGGGACTGGGAGGCACCTTTTAAGGAAGGGAGGTCAGGAAAAATTGATGTTGGGGGATGAGGGATATGTGGAGAGACAGGCAAGAAGAAGTTTGTAGTTTGACATTTCAGTAGCAGCGCAGCAGCACTGGCAGCTTGCTTGGGTCTCCTTTTCCTTTATCCATCACCAGAGGAGTCTTCAGCCTGAGAAATGTGGCCCCTGGATGCCAGAGATAAAAGAGAAAGAGCCTTTAAAAAAACCCCAAAAACCTCTTAAAATTATTTGGACATCAAATTTACAAAGTAAGAGCACAGTTTTGAAAAGAGGTACCCCTTGTTTTGCCAGGGATTAGGTGTGGGACTTTGCTAAGATGCTGAATCTCTCTGTTCCTCAGTTTCTTCATCTGAAAAAGAGGCTAATATCAGCCCTTTCACAGTTATTGATGGCCGCCTAATACTGAACCCATCGTATTACATGTGTTTTATATATTTGTTATTATAGTAGTTTTTCTCATTTATGTAATAATATTAAAATGTTATAGAGCTTCAGAAAATACATAAGACACATAGTATTTTAAAAAATATTTCAACTAATATTTACTGAGTGTTTGCTAAGCACAGCTACCTGCTTGAAGTGCAAAGTAAAACAAGTCATGGCCACTTCCTTAAGAAGGGAAAACCTAGTAACATACTGTCAGCATTAGTTATTTTCTTCTTTTCCCCCTTGCCATAGCTTTTTCAGTATGGTAGTGAACATTCTGCATGGTTTCCGCCCCCCACCCCCCTCTGGCCTTGTAACATCTCCTTCCTCCTTTACTCCTACATGTTCTTGCTGGACAAATTCGGCTCCTTTTCTCCCAGCAAACCATTCATACTCAATTTCTAAATGTTCTGGGTATAAATAAGAATAACAACAAAATCCACCATCAAATTAAAATGTTAATAGATGCCAAAATATTAATAGGGGGCCAAATTCAATGATTATGTTTTGGGGGATAAAAGAATTGCATTTCTCCAGGAATAAATTGTGTCAAGATTAGTTGCAAAACAGGAAAAATGATTTTAAATGTTTTTCTTTTTCATATTATCTGTCCTCTCACTTACTAAGATAGTACTAATGGACCTAACCATGAGATTTTTTTAAATTTGGGAATAATTCCAGATTTACAAGAAAGCATATATGGGAATTTTTGAAAAAAATAATTTGTCTTGGCATACCAGGTTTCAGAGGTTGAGTAATTTGATCAGTGGTTTAAGACCTAAAGTTATTTCACAAGTTAGCACATAATAAACTTTCTAAAATAGCCTTGTTTCTTTACATGGTAAACTTGTGAATGAGCTTTAGTCTATCATTATGAACAAGTCATTTCTAATGTTGTTTCATTAAAAATCAATTGCCCTTCTAATTGACATATGACTACTCTTAATTGTCATCAGATTTTTTTTCTTCAAGATTCAGGTGCAAACAGAATCAGAAACTTTATTAAAATATTCAATTGTCATCATTAGTTCTGCTGTAATCAAAATATTTATGGTGTATCATTCCTGACAATTCTATCTGGAAAATATTGCAGTGATTACATCACTATTTATTCAATTACAATAAGAATTATTCATCCTGAAAAATTTCTGGAGCTCATTTTCTCATCTCCAGCCTCCATACACACATGGGCTCTAATAAACTGAGTGAGTTTAATGCTGTGTTTTAATTCTACGGTGTGGCATGTTTTGCTCCCAAATGTGGACTGATTCAATCTTATGAAACTGTGGCGGCTTTTTAACATTTTGCCTTCAGAGTTAGGTCAGGCACCCCTGACTCCTGCTCATTATCACCCCTGATGGCCAGCAGTGTCCTTAGTTTCTACTGAGTATAGCATTTTGGTTGAGAAAGATGGCTGAGAGTTCAGGCGAATCTCAGCTGTGCCATTGGAGGTAATGCACAAACTCTCTGAGTTGAATTTTATCATCTGTCAAAATAGTATTTAGCTCATAATATTGTTGGAAGGATGACATGAGATAGTATAATTCTTAGCTCATAATAATGTTTGTGGTATACACTCACAAAAATTGTTGGAATATGCACAGAAAAATGGAATTCAGAAAAAGGAAGCAATTTGAAGAAGGGAAAATTCAGAATCAAATTTATGTTTGTGTCTAAAGTAGTATTTAATGGAAAGGAAAAAAAAACTGAGCTGTCCAGTCAGCTGGCTCCTTTAATATTGTGTAATGTAGGGTGTGTCCTGGAACATCTTTGAGTTCGAGTTTTCTGATCTGGAAAATGCAACTAATAACCACTACCTAGGGGGGTTGTTACAATGATTAAGTGAGATGATGTATGTAAAGTGGGTAGCACAGTACCTGGTGTATGATACACACCCAATATATTCTTTTGAAGGGTTAGGAGTGCAGTCCCATGAATGAGTCCAGTGCACTTTTGAAAATGAAGGCTGGAAATGAGATTAGGGATGAGGCTTGAAGACCTGAATTTGGGAATCTAAACTAAAGAAGCCATTTGTAAAAACAAACAAACAAAAAGCCTGTGATAACACCTAAGATTGCAAAAAAAAAACCCCACAGAAACAAAAAAACAGAGGTTCCCACTCTTGGCCATGTATCTTTATCTTACATAGGACATGTATAAATACGATTCCTAGGTTCTTACTCAAGCCCCCTGAATTTGAGTTTCCGGGGTGAGGGTCACAGATGATGCCTATACACTCAGTCTGAATGTGAGCACTAGGGGAGAATTAGGGAATGATCTCTAAATTCAGCAGGAGTCCTAAGAAGAGTGCCCAGGAGGCCTATAAAGAGTCCAGATGTTTGTGAGGCAGAGGGCAAGGGAGAGGAAAGTTTCAGTGAAGAGAGGGCCAACAAAATAACATTTTAGAAGAAAAGGATCAAAAATGACTAAAATGAATCAAAAGCCTCAACTAAATATTTCATGGCACACCATTTAAAAAAACTCGTAAATAAATCAAATGTTTGGATGAGTTTCCCTCACCAACACAAGGGGAAAAAATCAATAGATAAAAATGTATTTTCCAAAAAGGTACCTTTTAAACACCCCCCCACCCCTTTTTAGCTTTGGGCCATGAGAAACAGTTGATAAAAAAGATGGATGGGACATGCAGTGACCCTTAAATGCATCTGAATTGTGAATTCATATAACAAAAGAGAGAAGCTATCAGAAAGTCCATGTAACTATATCCCATAACTGATAAGCAGTAGCTGTTGATATAAAGTGTGGAAGAAATAGAAGTATATTTTTTTGTACTCCTTGTAATGTCATGAAGACGTTTATTCTCCTGACCGTTTGCAGCATACAGAGTTAGAATATCAGTAACTCTTTATTTTGTTATTTGTTCATGTCCAGAGAAGTAATGAATTAAATGGCACACTCGAAATGCAAGAATCAGAAGTCTACTTCATGGTCTCACTTTAGGAAAATAATTTAATGGGATAAGAATTGAATGTAAAATCTCCTGTAGGAGGGAGATTAAAAATGATTAGCTTCCTTCACTGTTGCTCTGCTTTTCTAGGCAGATGCATGCACACTCACTTTGGATCATTGATTTATCCCTCTGGTGGAAATACTGGGCTGACTATAGTACCAGCCTCTCTGTGACTGGAATCCTCAAAGAGCAACTCGACAGTTTCCATGTTTCAGGATGTATCATTCATAGACCTCGGGAAGAACGTTTAACATTTCCTTAAAATTGGCATGAGTTTTCACTAGGGTTACTGTCTTTAGCAACCAAGAGACATATCACAGTAGCAGTTTGCATAAAAAGTTAACCCCTTTTAACTTGCTATTGTTGTCAATGCTTATTCAGTGCAGAGGTGTGACAAAATAATGTATATCTTAGTTTTGGAAAGTGTGGGCAGTGATTCGTGGAATTTGAGTTCTAAATAATCTCTGGATTATTTTTAAACCGAATCTAGTTCTTTTTTTTTTTTTTTTTTTTTTTTTTTTGTGGTACGTGGGCCTCTCCCATTGCGGAGCACAGGCTCCGGACGCGCAGGCTCAGCGGCCATGGCTCACGGGCCCAGCCGCTCCGCGGCATGTGGGATCTTCCCAGACCGGGGCACGAACCCGCGTCCCCTGCATCGGCAGGCGGACTCTCAACCACTGCGCCACCAGGGAAGCCCTCTAGTTCTTTTTAAAGCTAAATAAGTTCTGGATGGAGCTCACAACCGTTGTTTTATTGGCCAAGTTGTGGATTGTCTGATATATGAAGTATGTACTCAACAGGTGTTATGAATTGTTCTGAAGTACCACCATGGGGCATTCCTGAGACCCTGGATTTCCTGGAGGTTTGACCAACTAGCTATACTTTCCCTTCTTTACGAGGGGAAGATGACATAGTATCTGCCCCAGATAGAATCTCTTCTTTCTGGACAGCCCTCACAGAAATCTCACCAGTAATTGTGTAATCAAAGACAAGCCTTGTTGCTCCTTAAGAGATTGAGGGCTTATGCTGCCATATTCATTGGCAAAAATTGGGATTGAGTGTCAAAGCAATGTCTATAAGAAAAAGAATAAGAATTAAGATAGGTTCATTAGGATTATGTCTTCCATGAACTCCTTATTTATCTCTCTCCTAGAACAAACCTAGTCATGTTTTATCTTTTGCCTGGGGTTTGTAACCACTGACCTAAACACATCTTTGTAATCCAAAAGTCCTTTGTACAAAGTAGACACTTAATAATGCTTGATAAATGTAACAACTTCTTATACAATGTATTTTCTCATTTAAAAATATTTGATGCACACCTGCTATATTCCTATTGATAATCTAGCAACAGGACAGATAGTCATAAACTAATCTGACAATGCCCCGGTTTTCTGGATACTTCCAATCAATGGTAGTGAAGTGAGATGGGAGTAGAAGAAAAATAAGTAAGATAATTTCAGACAGTATAAGAGTTAGAAAGAAAATTTAGGGTTAATGTGAAAAAATGAATAAATATGTGCATGAATGAGTGGACTGGGAGTCTAAGTGCATTGTGAGTAATTGGATCAAGGGGTGGTGAAGGCCAAGTGGCAGCACTCAATCAACTAAGGGAGGGTGGGTGTGGTTACTATAATGGACAGTCAAAGCTGCACTAATCCCAGGAGACGGCCCCCCACCCCCAAAAAAAGAGTAGCTTAAAATGGACCGATGGGCACTTTTAATATAAGCTGTCTCCTTGATTGAGGGAAAAAAAAACAAAAAGAAAAAACCCTGAGCTTACGTTAGAGCACATTTTCTTTTGGTTTATTTATTTCACCATTCTCCTTCTTCTCCTTCTCCTTCTTACTATTTTAGATTATGTGAAGGCTGGATATAGCAACAGCTTGGTAAACATTAAACTGTGTTACCAAAGTGAAGTTACATAATGCTGATTCTTGAGCTGTTTAAAAACAGACTGTACTTTTGTGAATTGCTTGGTTTAGGTCCTAATCTGCCTGGAGGCAGGGAGGGAGGCAGGGTGACCTCAGAAGGAATCCTCCAGCCGAAGCTTCATGTTTTTATACTCGGCACTTGGACCGATTGCAAACTTAGGTGAGCTAGAAGCACCAGACAGCCAAGGATGTAGAAGTTCTATAACAAGGTTAGAGGGAGTGAAATCCTCTGACATCAGTGTGTATGGAAAAGGGGGCTTTCTCTCTGAATATTCTGCAACATCAATTCATATTGGGACCATTTCCCTTTTCTACCCAACATACATTTCATTCAGAAGAAGATTCTGCTACATAGAGCAAACACCCTGTGAAATTAGTAGGAGAGGCTCTTCCAGGGGTCAGGCTCCAAACTGCAGCTTTCTTGATAAACCATCAGTGACAATAAAGTTCAGTGATAATGAAAACCTGAAGGGATGTTCTCTGAGCAAGGGCTACGGACCTTGTTCGTGACAAAGGCCACAGGATCCCCCGTTGTTTGCAGACCTCTACTGTGATCATCTATAAGCAGAAAGATGTGCCCGATTCAAATCACAGTCCATAAACTCAGATGTTCAAGAAAGCCCAATTTATCCATTTCTTAAAAGTTAAAAATCGTTCTGATTCCAATGATGGGAAACATAATAGTAAGTATTGTCGAGGTTGACTTGCTCAGAATTCTGCAGAAGTCCCAGAGACTCGAGCATTCATGACATTGGACACACCCATAGGATCACTGGTCATTGGTCATCCATCCGTGGTATCAGTGAGATGGCCATCGTACCAGTCTCCTTGGTATCTCTAGTCTTAGCTTTCCTGCTTTGGTGCTCTGCTTGGGGAAAAGGCAATCATGGGAAAACCAAAAGTGTTCCTGTGCCTGAGCTCCAACCTTCTTATAAACTCCAGAAAACCATCTCCTTTCAGATCTTGTCAACTAACTCCCTGAGATATTGATACCAAGACTTAAGGAACCCATTTTCTTTGGCTTGTCTTCTTATTTCTACAATCTCCATTTTTATTTTAGCCTTAAGAAAATCTCTTTATATTTCCTCTTCCTGCCCTTGGAGGCGCTCACTAGCATAATTGCTTTAAAGTTTTTCTGAAAGACAGGAAAAGAGATTTTAACTTTAAGTGGCTGCTGTTTTCCACTCTGTAAATATCTGTGACTAAGGGCCTGCCTTCTAGCTCGCAACGAAGGAATGGAAAAAGAAAGGAAGGACTAGTACAAGTACATCTCTCAGTAAATTATTCTTGCACAAAAACATAAATGTCATGAAAGGAGAAGAGAAAGAAAGAACATTTGGGTAGTTAAGTTTCAAGTTTCACAGGACTAGAATATAATAAGAGCAACGTGCTTAATAGTTCATATTTCCTTTCTGGACTATTTACAGCTATGTTATTTATCCATATCTGAACTTCACTTATGCCCCCCGCCCCCGCTCCACTTTTTTGTTTTTCCCATCCATGCCTTAAGACACACTAGGAGATGAAAAAACAAATGCAGGTTTTCATTGAAGTAAATCATCCAAAAATATCTCTTTGCTGTGAAGTGAAAATCTCTTCAGTGGTGAAAACAGGCATGTTTCCAGCCAGCCTTCTTCAGCTGCAATGCAGTTGGTCAAATTCTCCAATATTCTACACCAACATGTTGAGGCAGGCCAAGATGGTTTGGCTGCTGACATAGAGCAACCCATGGCTGGGTACCCATCTGTTAGAGACAGAAGCAGCCAGGGAAGCTTTCGTGATGGCCAGGATTCTGAACTCGATGAGCTCTGTCTGTTCCTGGGAAAGTACCCGCCATTATGCAGGTGAGTGCAGAAAGGAAGTGCCTCCGCCAGCACGGAGGTCTGCAGGTAGTCACAGGGGCTGGCTCAGAATCTGGGGTGTTGGCCATAGAATGCCACTGATGGCATCTCTCATAAGGTTTTCAATACGATATGGGCCCACAGCCAGTAGGAAGAGGCCTACAAAAGAGGTAAATGATGAGAAAATGTACTTATTTTTGGTTGTCATGAGCAGGCTGTTCTTTCGGAGCAGAAGAAAGGGAAAAGGGAGAGGACAGGATGAAAGCTAAGAGATTACAAGCAGGCTACCGCTTACTGCTGAGTTTGACTGAGTGAGATCCAACCAGAGGCAGTGAAGGTTCAGTCAAGATCAGAAAGGAATGAGGTCTGAATCAAGTCTTGCTCTGAGGTGAGGTTAATGTAATTCAGACTCTCCAAGATCAAAACAATCATCTTGACAGAGTTCTTAAGGCCCTACTATGCCTTGTGAATAGTGAGTCTAGCTGTGAAAAATTTAAGATACCTTAATAATTGTCCTTGGTCAGGAAAAGACTGAAGAGTGTAACATGTTTCTTTGAAAATGGTTGACTCTATCTAGACCAGGGATTCGCATGCTTTTTCTGTAAAAGTCTAGGTAGTAAATATTTTAGACTTTGCAGGCCACATATATTAATGATACTCCCTCTATTGCATATTCTCTGTTGTTTGTTTTGTTTTGTTTACAACACTTCAACAATGTGAAAACCATTCTTACTTGGAGAGTTTTACAAAAACAGACCCTCGACTAGATTTGGCCCTCAGAGCATAGTTTGCCAGCCCTTAATCTGAAGCATTTCAAACCCAAAGTCTATGTGGCCTCAAAAAACAAATGGTTAGGAGGATGCAGTGAGGAATGAGAGTGGAAGGAGACCCTGGAACACTCTGGAAGGTCACACTTCAGGGGCACATGGAGCAAAACTAGCATTGTATAAAGACCTTTCAAATGCACAGGGCATCTGGGTTTTCACAGTGTCAGAAGCAGCATCTTGGTTTTCACAGTGTCAGAAGCAGCACAGAGTCAATGGCCGCCAACCAAAAAGACAGCCTAGGCCCATTGATCAAAGGGAGGTTGGTTATACATATACATGTATCTATTCTTTTGCAAATTCTTATCCCATTTAGGTTATTAGAGAGTATGGAGCAGAGTTCCCCGTGCTCTACAACAGGTCCTTGTTGGTTATCTATTTAAAATATAGCAGTGTGTACATGTCAATCCCAGACTCCCAATCTGTCCCTTCCCCCAGCCCTTCCCCCACAGGTTGGCCATAGGTCTCATATTCATGGTGTGATCTAGTTAATTCCAGTTCTCAGTTTTTCTTTTGAAATTCTCACAGGAGATTTTTGTCAGCATTTTGTCAGGCACAGATAAACCTGAGTCTGGGTGGACCCTAGTTTCCTACTACAATAGGAGCATCCTAACAGAGGCTATGTAATATATATTTATCTACCTGGAAATCATCCATTTCCCTTCCCTTTGTCCCCCAAATCACATCTATTCCCATTGTCCTATTAAAGACTCAATGAAATACCATTTTTTTTCTTCTTTAGACAATTCCATTAATTGTTTCCATTCTTTTGACGATGACTCCTCTCCTCCGGGTGTCTTTTCTTGTTTGTCAAATGCAAGCTGGATCAGCTACCTAATTTGCTGGACCAAATGCAAACTGAAGATGTGGAGCCCTTTGTTCAAATATTATTCTGAATTTCAAGACAGCAACATCAGAGCATTAAACCAAGCCAGGGGCTGTTCTGAGCCTAGGGTCATGTGCACTGCCTGGTCCCCATGTCCAAGCAGCCAACCTGAATGGAAGTAATGATCCACACCTGCTGTTATGAGTTTCAAATGGAAAGATGTGAATACATTTAGTAAAGAGCATTACTAAAAACTAATTTACCAGGCTTTGTTAAAACTCTCAAAAAGGATTTGTTATAAGCTCTGTGAATGTTTTCACTAGTATAATTATTTTTTCTTTTTTTTAATCTTCTGTTTTGTAGATAAACTAAAATTCAGGAAACTGACATTTCATTTCCTCTACAATCCATATCCTGCTCTGGGCTCACGTTTAGTATGGTGTTGGTCATCTAACAGGTACTCAATAAATGGGCTAGCTAATATCTAAATGGTCAGAGAAAACAATTTTCCTCCTATGATGTGTTTAGATTCAGGCAACATAGAATGGACACAACTTTGTATGTTTGCTTTGAACATAAAAATTTACAGCCTTCTCTAGAATTAAATTAATTTGTACATCTCTATTTATTTATATTTGATTTATTTAATTTTTAAAAGGTGTGCTAATACTAAACTCAAAATTATTTTCCACAGTCAGAGGGACTTATTGTAGTTCAATTACTGTGTCATTGAAATGAAATAAAACTCAAAAACTAATTGAGTTACTGGCCACCTCAAAGCAGGTATTCAGTGTGAGTTCCTGTGAAAATGACTCATCCCTCTGTTTAAGTTAGGGGACTAAATAGAGTAAGAGCATTTTCAGTTAACTTAAGCCATGTATGTGCAAGTAAGAAAGTAGTTAGTGTCAAAGATCTATGTTTATCTGAAGAAAATTGCTTTTTCCCTCTTAATGTTTATCAGCAGAATTGCTGAAACACACAATAACCACTCAAAGTCTCATCTGCTATTAAATGCAAATGAGCTACGAATGTAGACTTGGAATTCCTTTTCAATAGTCCTATTGGCGTTCCTGTTTTCTATACTGCTTTTTAATAATATTGTTGTTATTATTATTACTATTTTGGTAGCCTGCCTTGGGTATAATTTCAAATGAGTATTCTACAAACACAGGATTTTTAGTGCAGTTCATGTTACTTGGAGGTGATGTTAAAAATCAAGTATAGATAATATTTTTCATATTGGAAACATTTAGAGGAAATAAGGTAATGATAACCCTGTGTGCTTTATATTCATTTAGAATTTTCAGATTTTCAGAATATCACAGAATACCACAGAAGGAAAAGAGATGGTGCTTATCTTCACGGAGTTTACAATCTCATTGGGGAGACAAAACAGGCCAAGTAAAAATTAAATAACATGTTAAAGAGTGAAGAAATTTAAATATCAAATAAGTGGGCAGTCATATTTCTTAGAAGTTTGAAGAACTGGACACTACAATTTACCTTAAGCAGGTAGGAAAGTGGCTGTTTGCATTAGGTTATGGGATTTAAATTCCTCTCTTTTCAACTAAAGTTTTTGGTACTCCTTTCTTAGATATTCACATATTACTTCCTGGACATATGGGTAATTTACTTTTGTTTCTTTATTATTATGTCTCCATTATTCTTCCTTTGCATATTGTCTCTGTGTATCATTATCATTCATATCAGATACTAAGTTTGTAGGAGGTAAGAAGAATATTTGAGTTTCTTTTTTGTAAAATCTCGCCTACAGACTTTTGAGTTCCTGATACATGTTATTCCTCTTTCCTTGTTTAAGGACCATCATGATATTAATCATGTAGAACTGTTAAAGTAGTTCAAACTAAGGCTCAAAATGGTCTCTGGTTCATCACTCAGTTTTTAAACTTGTGCTGATTTTGTAATTATACATAGTATTCCCACAGGCTAGAATCAGAGAACGTCTGGAATGAACTTATCCGTTTAGTACTGCCAAATGAGGACATCAAAACAATTTAGTAACGAGTCCTACGTCCTTTATTCAAGGGAAGACCACGCGTGGACTGCGGAAAGACGGCATTTCATGAGCAAAGCACTGCTCTTCTCGCGGGATTTTGAGTCAGCGCGAGGTTTTTAGGGCCTCAGAAGCGGCGGGGCCAGAACCGTCCGAGAGGCTGGCGTAGCCGTGAGGTGTGTTTTGGAAAGCTCCAGAATTAAGAAAGGAAGAATAAAGGCCAGAGTTGGCTTGGCTTTGGGGGTTGGCAGACTGGGTACGCTGCTTTTCTGGTCAAGCGGAGCATATAAAGGAACTCGGCAGCTCAGTTTGCTGACGTGGCCCCGAGCAGAAGCGGCTGCATCTTGGGCCGCGGAATTGATTTCAACCCGACCCTCAAAGTTTTGTATCCAGAGCAAGTTTGTGGGAGTCGTGCTGGTCGGTCAGAGTGGATGATCTGGAGCTGTACGAGGTCACGAAGCCGAGTGTAACCATTGCGCTCACCGTCCCGCCTAGGAGACGGGCACTTGCCCAACTGAGTGTAATACGGAGCGAGCGATCCACACGGGGAGGAAGGATGTGCTGGGAGACTCAGGAGGAGGACTGGGAGTTCGTCCTGGAGAGGCTGGGAAAATCATTTCACAGGAGGTGGCATCTGAACTAGGTTCGGACGCAGGAGTGGAATTCACGGAGCCAGCACTGAGGGCTTTCCCGTCGGAGTGAACCATGTGAGCAAAGGCAAGGAGACCTGACATTACATGCTATTTTTCTTGACCTTAAGTCTGAAAGTTTCTTTTATTGGTAATCTGAGCCTCGTGTGCCTGTGAGGAAAGGTTCTGAGGAAATGGTGGGGGGGCTTGGGTCAGAGAGGAAGTAAACGCCTGTCTTCTCCCTCCGCTTCCCTCCCCTCCCCTCCGCACCCAGCTTGGAAGCTCTCGTCCCCGTTAAAAGTGGGATAGACGTTTGTCAGTCAAGCAGCCTTGGCTTTGCTGAGGGCGTTGGGCGAGAGACAAAACTAGGATAACCAGGTCCTCTCTCCCGGAAATCCACAAGGATGGAACAGGGGTGGAGACGTTCAGCAAGCGGGTTGTATACTCAGGAAGACCATCTAGTTGTTTCTGCTTCCTGGAAGGCCAGTGCAGTCAGGGTTCTACTCTTTCAGAGCCTGGTTCCACCTTTTCCTAACAATAAATTGCTTTGCTGACTGGAGTTAATTAGTATTGCTTTCTGTTGCAAGGAATGGAATAACTTCCTCATTCAAGTGAAAAGGGAAGTTGAAGAAAGGGATTATGACTAACCTTAGAAGCTTAGAAGGAGTGAGGTGATGGCCAAGCCTATGGCCTGGTGAAAGCTGGGAGTAAAACCATAGCCAGCCAAGGTAGTGGGAATTGTTGGCTGGAGTTTTGTCTTTTTAATTCAACGTCTGTCTATTATGAAGCGCATTCAGTCACTCATGATTAAAGCTGTGAAACTATGTGAGGGTCAGGTATGCATCAGATACCTCTGTTCAGCAACTCAACATGGAGGCTTGATGAATGCTGACTCTGTTTTTATATTAAACAAAACAATCATCTCTACGTCTTGGTGCATTTTAACATAACTCACTGAAACAATTTCAAAATAAATGTAGAGATTATGAATTAACTGTGTAGTTTCTCTCAAAATTGCAGCACTTACTGGATTTCATTCTCCTTCGACTCTTCTAGACTAAATTACTCTAAGTTTGACTTTCATCTTTGTTAATTTTGTCAAATCCATTTTTGACTGATATTCACACATGTCATTTTCACATGAATTAGTCCGTCTGCAGATGAAAATTATTTTTAAAATGTAAGTTTTGCTGACCCCTTTAGCTAATGGTTTCTGCTAAGTGACTCATTTTTATGCTGCATTTTAGAAGACAATAAATACATGACTGATAGAATGAACTATTTTAGCTCAGAATTACTGTTTTTCCTGTCTTCTGTATGAAACCAATAAGTTCTTGTGTTCAGCTTGTAGAATAAGACTAAGAGTGGTCATCATATAATTATTTTGGTCCTTCTAGCCTCTTTCTACAAAAAATTGAAGGTGTATTACTTCATACTCTTCAAATGACAATATTTGAAGGAATCATCTAGAGATATTGTTAAAATGTAGGTTCTGCATCAGTAGATCTGGTATGAGAACTGAGAGTCCATATTTCTAAAGAGCTACAAATGTGGGCCAACTCTGTGTCCCCAAAGTGCATGGAGCAGGAAGGATTTAAGGGTGAACGGAGGACGGAGATGATAGGAGGGTTTAGTGGGACCTTTGATGGACCAGAAACAAAAAGAGCTAGGTTTTAGATGGAACTTTCCTAATAATTTGAAATGTAGCTTCTCCCATTAGCCCCTGAAGTCTCAGTTTACCCATCTGTTAAAGTGGTATAAAATGTCTAGCTTGCCCTCCATACATC
The DNA here is from genome assembly GCF_026419965.1 of Kogia breviceps. Classification (NCBI taxonomy): domain Eukaryota; kingdom Metazoa; phylum Chordata; class Mammalia; order Artiodactyla; family Physeteridae; genus Kogia; species Kogia breviceps. The sequence continues at coordinate 10,200,631 of NC_081319.1, read as the reverse complement.
AGAGAGCTGAACTGAGACTTAACTGAGAATACACGCACATTCAATTTGTGACATGTTAGAGAGTTAAACAAAAGTGCAGAGGCAATCATATGGATTTTGTATGGCACCTTGCTTCTGGAAGGAGATTTTGTGAGCTCTAAGAAGCTCTTAACTGGTTTGATTAATAGAGAAAAATGTAACGGCATGCAAGAGTGTGCACATAAGGTGAGGTCAATTACATGGACATGATTGCATAGAAAAAATCTAGAAGAAAATAACTACTATTAGCAATTGTCTGGGAGAAAGAGTTACGGTTGCAGGTTTTCCTCTTTATGATAGTTCTTCATAGTTTTATGAATTCTATAAATGAGTGTGTGTCACTTTTGTGGTAAGGCAAAGCAGTTTAAAGTTAAATAGACTCGAAAAGTGCAGTCACTCGCCTCTGTATTGATTTGGGATACATTGTGGTCTTGCATCATTGTAATGGAAAGAAATAGCAATGAGCTAATATTTATTGGATTCCTGCTCTATACCAAACATTGGGTACAGTCCTTTTCACACACAGATCTTCAGCATAGATAGCCCTGTAAGTTAGTCCCAATGTAGCATCCATCCCTATGCCGCAGGGAGAGTTTTTTTCCAATAAACATATAAGTTCTCATTTCTCCTGTGTGTGAGACACTCTAGTAATCACCCGCCTCTTCATAGCCTGCAGGGTCTGGTGGACGCCAGCTCTGCCTGTTGTCTACCATATTGTTTCTTGCTAGCTATGGTCCAGCTGCAATGACCTTGTTCTGTTCCTAAAATTCCATCAGCTGCATTCTCACCTTGGAGCCTTTGAACTAGCCACTACATCTGCCAGAATAATCTACCTTCCCAACATGCACAATTTAAATACCCACTCAGTTGTGGCCCTCTCAGAAATAGATGTTGATAGGATTCAGAACACACTACCCCCAAATAGTGCCAGTACGTACTTTGGCATGTTGAATCTTTTAAAATGAAGGAATTTGAGAAACAGGGGTTGTGTGAAGACTGTCTGACCTCATCCTTCTCCCCTGAAGAAGGTCAGTCGACCCTCAGGTGAGAACTTCCCTATTTCCAGAGGAAAGGAGTGTTCTTACCCCCGAAGATGGAGTGATTCCCAAGAGGAATCTGAGCAAGCAGGCTGTGCTGAGTTTCCCTGAAATTACTCCCCTTAGGTCGTACCTATTTTCCTATCATGTTTTCCATGACTTTCCATGGAAAGTCAAACCTAGTATTAAACTTTCATCAAACCTGAGTATAAAAATGCTCAGGTTTAAACATTTCTTCAAGTCTTCATTTCCTTTTGAAGGCTCCCATGTTTTATAAAACTTATATGAAATACATTTGTATGCTCTTCTCTCGTTAATCTGTCTCGTCAGTCCAATTCACAGGGCCCCAGCCAGAGAACCTTGAAGGATAGTAAAAGTAATTTTTCCTTCCTCTAGACCTTACTTTTTGACATAACATTCTACCGTCATTAGTGTTCTTAACTTTTCTTATAGGAGTTAGAACTGTTTAAACTTAAGTCATTTATTTGTTTACTTTGACATCTTTATTCTCCGCTAGAATGTGAGCTTCTGGAGTGCAGGGACTTAATTTGCTTAGTTAACAGAAGCAGATACAGAGATGTGGTGTATTTGCTGGACTCAGAGGCCATGCTGGTCCTTGATTATCATGGTTTTCAGTCAGGACCCAGGCTTACATGCATGTCTCGGTGTGCATTTGCGACAGTCCTTGGGAGAGCTCAAATGTGCCAAGTTTCCAATGTGAGCAAGCATATTCCTCAGGATCAAAAAGGAAGATTATAGAGAAAGGGAGTTTATTTGATCATTCCACATGTTGTATCTCAATGTCACTGTAGTGTAGAGAAAGAAAGATGACGGAAAGGAGGGTAGGCAGCTTGAACACTTGCATTTGCCTTGCTGTGCTGGTGTCAGGAAGTATGTGTTCCACATACTTCCAGGGGTAAAAACAAATTTTCAAAATTGCTCCTGCTTAACATTTGAAATACCTTCAGGTGGAATTAATCAGTAAATCCAGTTGCCTTTAAATTTGGGATGTTCTTCTCTTTTTATGTATTCTGAATGCCATATAACATGAAAGTGTGTAGCTGAGTATAAAAATTCTATTTTGGTTGTTTCTGGAAAGTTGACAAAACACCTTCTTACGATGAAAAAGCTATCTTAATTGTGACTCTTGTGTTCAGGAAAGCAAATAGCTCAGTGGCTTTTCTGAGGTTTCTGGGAGGCTTTAGAATTGAAATAATTCCTTCTAAACTTTATGGTGTACAGACTTAGGACACTGCTGAAAAGTTAACATCAAAAGAGCTTTGCAAATGTACTTAGAGGTGATTCCGTTGTTTATAGGTCTTGAAGTGAATTGACCGGGGGAAGGATTTCTGTACCTATATTTAAGCCTATGGTTTAGAGTAAAATATTGAGGACAGAAACTTTAAGGAAAAGAAGTAGAGGAAGATTTTCAGCTATAAGGCTATTTCCTTGAAACTCAGTAAGCTCCCACCAAAAGGCTTCAAGCAACAGAAGGTGCCTCGCATTCCTTTTGGCATCTTCTGTAGTGAGAATCACTTTGAATTTTATTCAAAAATGACTTTCAACTAACCTGTTTTATTATGTTTACTTGGCAGCATAATGAAAATGAAGAGGTCTAACATATTAACGGTAAGATATAGACCTGCTACCCAAAGCATACCAGAGTATGGACTCCATATTCCAGGACCTGATGACAGATATTTTTATTATCTGCCACACTGTTGACGTTTCCTTTTGTTCAATTGCCTTAACGGATTACTTTTATCAGGGTGGGAAATTATCTTCTAGACAGTTCTTAAAGTCTTCACAATCCATCAGCCACATTAAAATTCTTATCTTCTCACAAATACTCCATGAATTCAATAGACCTTTCTTGTAAGAAGATCAGTCATTTGTATTAGCCCATCTCAGTTTGCTCCTGGTATAGTTTCTGTTGAGTTCAAATTAGAATGCAAGATAATAATCTCCTAACCTCAGCAAAATAAAGTTTTAAGCCTCGATGACAGTTTAAGAGAAACTCAATCTTTACAGCTCTTTTCAAAACAAGGCTTCTAAAGAATGTATTTACTACACAAGTCTAACAGATAGTAATAATCTTGCCTCCCTCTTATTGTTCAACATCCATAGAATATCAGTTGGGATTGACCTTGGTAACAAGCAATGCAAAATCAGATTAATTGCGGTTAAGCACACGAGGACTTACTTTCCTCATGTAACAAGAAGTCTAGCAGGCTGACTGCCGTAGGTGTTCAGTGGTACCACTGGGGACCCAGCTCTTGTATCTGTCTCCTTTGCCATGCTAAAAACTGTAGCTTTTGACTTCACATTCTCAACATGGCTGCTTCCAGATACTGTGTCTGTTTCAGACAGAAAGAATGGCAAATTGTAAGGGACAAAAGCAGCAATGCCAGCCGAGTGTCTCCTGTTCAGAAGCTTTGTTAGATACTCTACCCGTTGATTTCCACTAACTTCTTATACCAAGAATGTCACTTAGCCGTCTCTTGCTACAGACTCTATAATAGACGAATAAAAAGGAGAAAGGGGTTGTAAATGGCTTTCAGATTTCAAATAAGCCTAGAGCCTGGCACATTATTTTCACTAATGTGTCAAATGCCTATTAAGACAAACACACTGACCACAACAAAATTTGTAACTTTACAATGTAATTGCCACCAGCACGGTCTTAATTCAGACCTCATTTCAAGTAAAATGTGGTAATGATTCCAAATAAAGTTAGATAAACAATAATAGTGTAATAATATTTATTTGATGCTTACAGTACAGTAGTCATTTTTCTAAGCATTTTAGATGCAGTAACCAAATAAATCCTCACAACATCCCTATGAAATAGGTAATGTAACTGCAGTATCTCCATTTTATGGATCAATGGCTGCAGCTTAGAAAGGATGTGGCAGTGGTGCAGCTGGGCTTTCACAGCCCAGAGGGAGGGCTCTCACGTCCCTCCTTTTAATCACTGGGCCAAACTGTGTGTGCAAGACTATTTCCTGTGACTTAAAAATTCATGGAACTTTGGTGCATAGCGTGAGAAGTATGTTACTCAAACTTATTTTGTCATTGGAAAAACAGGCCCTGAGAAGAAGCTGTGGTAGCCAAGGTCACTGAGGTTTGGGAGTTGAAAATGGTCTGAGCATGGAAGTGAGGCTCCTTACACACAGCCCACTGTCCTTTCCTCTGCAGTGTGCAGGTTAATTCCCAGGTCAGCTGCGACATTCACACACCCACTGGTGGAATGATTAATCCTTGTTTCAAGTATACTTGCAACCTAAAAAAACTATTTTTATCAAGTTGTTATTATGAGATTATTTCATTAAGCACCTAATTAGAAGAATTGGTAGTTAAGTCTAAAGACTTAACTGCATTCATGTGAAAAGAAAAATTTTTGGCAAGAACCTTTCATAGGTGATCCTGTATATTTTACATTGCGTCATATCAAAAGGGCATAAAATCAGGTCGCCTCATTTTAGTGGTGATAGGTTTGATCATATAATTTAAAGTGGTGCCAACAGATTTTTGTGTCAAATGATGTAGTTTTCCCTTTGTGATGAATAAGTACCCTAGAAGTGGGTGGGAGTTTTTTTTTTTGCTATTAGGCTAATGACTGGTTCTGCAACAGTCTTTCATCTAATAGTTTTAGCTTCTCTTGGTTGTTCTTTCCTCAATTAATGATTCCCCGGGTATTGTAGAATGGTGATTTTCTAATTCTGTCTTTATGTATTTATTGATTGGAATTTCCTCTGAAGAAGCACTTTTTCTCATTTGCTTGGGATAAAATACAGCTCCTTCTAAAAGCAGGTTGAATGCTTATTTCCCTTTGATTAGAAATGTTCAGAGTAAAAATTGGTTGTAATAATCACTCCAGTGAGACTGAAGAGTGTTAGTTTGTTTTCTTTCTGCGTTTCTCTCTCTTTTTTTTTCCTAGAAGTATTACTGTGGTCTCATGAGATTTTATTTATTCAATGTGTTTTAATCAGTTAAACTTCCAGGAAATACAAAAAAAGAATGAACACATTAAAAGGCACACACAATGAGACAATTCCAGATGTAGAATATTCTTCAAAATAACTGTCTTGGTCTGTACAGAAAATCAATGTAATGAAATAAAACCAAAACCAAAAAAAAAAAAAAGAAAAAGGCAAATGGGTACCTGTCATGGAATAATAAAGACCAAAGGGATGTACAGAAATCGAATGCGTGAGTTTGAGAGTTGTTGTAATTCAAATGAGAGAAAATTGAATGTGGACTGTATATAAGATATTAGGGAAAATTTTTGCTAATTATTTTTGTAATGTGATAATGCTATTTTCGTTATGTAAAAGAATGTCTTAAGAGAGCAATCCTAAAGAACTTAGGGATGAAGGGTCATGATGCCTGCAGTTTATGTAGAATTAATTCTGTAAAGGAAAAGTTTGTAAACACACACATTACCTAGATAAAGCAAATATGGCAAAATGTTGCATTGAATTTATTTGTAGAGAATATAGGTGATCATATTATTAATACAGGTGATCATATTATTAGTTCAACTTTTCTGCATGGGAAAATTTTTTTTAAAGTTTTCCAGGAAAGTAAATGACTATGGCTCCTTTGGAAGTGTAGGATACTCTCTTCAGTCTACAGAAGTATTTTCTGAAACATTTGTTTTGCCCAGGATGATTGGCTCAATATTTAGGCAGAGAGATCTGAGACCCCTTGCTTTGCTTTAAATAAGACAATTAGATTTCAATCTGATTTATATTTTGTAACTCTGCTTACAGTTTTGTTTGAACAAAGGCTTCCGGTAGCCTTCAAGAAAATTGTAATACTCTAGAAAGCAAGTCTTAAAATTAGTCACAAATTCCTTGATGAAATTTGTCCCAAATCAGGCAAGGTTTTGCAAAATTTGGCAATCACATAAAACCAGTGTTTTGTACTTTATACCCGATTAGGAGTCTATAACGGGGTTTGGCAAAGGCAACATGGTAATTATTAGGTTGGCCAAAAAGTTTGTTTGGTTTTAAGTAAAAATAAAAGTTACATTTTTCATTTTCATGAAGAACTTTATTGAACAATGTATTCCTTAACCAAGCAAACTTTTTGGCCAACCCAATACTTTAGACTTTGTGAGATATACAGTCTCTGTCACAGCTACCCAGCTGCCTTTTTAGTAGGTGAAGCAGCCACAGAAAATATGTAAATAGATGGGTGTGACTGTGTTCCAAGAAAACTTTATTTACAAAGACAGTGGAAGGGCCCCAAGTAACCTGAAGAAATAGTGTGCAGATTCCTGTCAATCACATTAAACATATTTATGTTATTACAAAAATATAGGGACAGTCTTTCAGTGTGATACAATGAGCCCTCCCTTCTCAGGACCTATGTACATTGTTAGAGAAAAAACAGAGTCTGACGGTAATTAAAGCAGTAAAAACAGCTTTTATTAGGAACTATTGCAGTAGGGGAAAAGAGACTCAGTATAGAACTCGGCTCAATACTTAATGCAGAATGGACAAGTGGGGATTTATAAACCAGAAGCGCGGTGGGGATCAGACAATGGAAGGTTATTAAAGAGAAGCACTTGGAGTAAGGATGAATTCTGGCTAAACCCACGTAACAGAATTCTTGCTGAAAGCAGGTTAGGATAATCAGACATGGCCTAGAGGATGGTGAAGGATGAGGAGTTTGACTAGATGTCAAGGTGGGGGATTTTGGCTAAACTAACTTAGCAGGATTCTTTCTAAAACTTGGGTCTTAAGGATATACTCAAGGTCAGGTCCTAGTGAGGTTCAGAAGAGTCTACCCTAGAGTTTGGTCAAAGAGAAGACTTTGCTCTTCTTCTTCACCTAATTATTTCTTGTTCTTAATTTCTCCCCTTAAGCATAACATTCTCAGGAAAGATTCCCTGATTAGGTCAATTCCTGAAATGCGTGATTTATTTCTTATTCACATCATTCATAATAATCATGTATTTATATGCTTAGTTATTTAATTCTTAAGATTATTATCTTTTAGGATATAAGTCATTGAAGACAGGAATAGTTTGTTTTATTGTGTTGTTTGTTAGTTAACTGCTTTTGTCTGCCTTTTTTCTCATTATTTTATCCCCATTCTAGCAAAATACCTGGCACTTATTAGACACGCAAAGGATTAATTAATTTTTTTAGCATCTTTATTGGAATATAATTGCTTTACATTGTTGTATTACTTTCTGCTGTATAACAGAGTTAATCAGCTATACGAATACATACATCCCCATATCCCCTCCCTCTTGTGTCTTCCTCCCACCCTCCCTATCCCACCCCTCTAGGTGGTCACAAAGCACTGAGCTGATCTCCCTGTGCTATGCGGCTGCTTCCCACTAGCTAGCTATTTTACATTTGGTAGTGTACATATGTCCATGCCACTCTCTCACTTCGTCCCAGCTTACCCTTCTCCCTCCCTGTGTCCTCAAGTGCATTCTCTACATCTGCTTCTTTATTCCTGTCCTGCCCCTAGGTTCTTCAGAACCATGGTTTTTGCTTGTTTGTTTGTTTTAGATTCCAGATATATGTGGTAGCACAATGTATTTTTCTATTTCTTACTTCACTCTGTATGACAGACTCTGGGTCCACCTAACTCACTAAAAATAACTCAATTTCGTTTCTTTTTTATTACTAATATTCCATTTGTGTGCCATATCTTCTTTATCCACTCACCTGTTGATGGACACTTAGATTGCTTCCATGTCCTGGCTATTGTAAATAGTGCTGCAGTGAACATTGTGGTACATGACGCTTTTTGAATTATGGTTTTCTCAGGGTATATGCCCAGTTGTAGGATTGCTGGGTCATATGGTCGTTCTATTTTTAGGTTTCTAAGAAACTTCCATACTGTTCTCCATAGAGGCTGTATTAGTTTACATTCCCACCAAGGACGCAAGAGGGTTCCCTTTTCTCCACACCCTCTCTAGCATTTATTATTTGTAGATTTTCTTGATGATGGCCATTCTGACCAGTGTGATGTGATACCTCATTGTGGTTTTTGATTTGCATTTCTCTAATGATTAGTGATGTTGAGCATTCTTTCATATGTTTGTTGGCAATACGTATATCTTCTTTGGAGAAATGTCTATTTAGGTCTTCCACCCATTTATGGATAGGGTTGTTTGGTTTTTTGATATTGAGCTGCATGAGCTGCTTGTATATTTTGGAGGTTAATCCTTTGTCAGTTGCTTCATTTGCAAGGATTTTCTCCCATTCTGAGGGTTGTCTTTTTGACATGTGTATGGTTTCCTTGGCTATGTAAAAGCTTTTAAGTTTCATTTAGTCCCATTTGTTTTTATTTTTATTTCCATTTCACTAGGAGGTGGGCCAAAAAGGATCTTGCAGTGATTTATGTCATGGAGTGTTCTGCCTATATTTTCTTCTAAGAGTTTTATACTGTCTGGCCTTACATTTAGGTCTTTAATCCGTTTTGAGTTTTTTTTTTTTTGGTTTTTTTTTGACGGTACGCAGGCCTCTCCCTGCTGTGGCCTCTCCCATTGCGGAGCACAGGCTCCAGACGTGCAGGCTCAGCAGCCGTGGCTCACGGGCCCAGCCGCGCTGTGGCATGAGGGATCCTCCCGGACCGGGGCATAAACCTGTGTCCCGTGCATCAGCAGGTGGACTCTCAACCACTCTGCCACCAGAGAGTTTATTTCTGTGTGTGGTGTTAGGGAGTGTTCTAATTTCATTCTTTTACATTTAGTTGTCCACTTTTCCCAGCAGCACTAATTGAAGAGGCTGGCTTTTCTCCATTGTATATTCTTGCCTCCTTTATCAAAGATAAGGTGACCTTTTGTGCATGGGTTTATCTCTGGGCTTTCTATCCTGTTCCATTTATCTAAATTTCTGTTTTCGTGCCAGTAACATACTGTCTTGATTACTGTAGCCTTGTAGTAGAGTCTGAAGTCAGGGAGCCTGATTCCTCCAGCTCCATTTTTCATTCTCAAGATTGCTTTGGCTATTCGGGGTCTTTTGTGTTTCCATACAAATTGTGAAATTTTTTGTTCTAGTTTTGTAAAAAATGCCGGTGGTAGTTTGATAGGGATTGCATTGAATCTGTAGATTGCTTTGGGTAGTAGAGTCATTTTCACAATGTTGATTCTTCCAATCCAAGAACATGGTATATTTCACCACCTATTTGTATCATCTTTAATTTCTTTCATCAGTGTCTTACAGTTTTCTGCATACAAGTCTCTTGTCTCCTTCGGTAGGTTTATTCCTAGATATTTTATTCTTTTTGTTGCAATGGTAAATGGGAGTGTTTTCTTAATTTCACTCTCAGATTTTTCATCATTAGTGTATAAGAATGCCAGACATTTCTGTGCATTAATTTTGTATCCTGCTACTTTACCAAATTCATTGATTAGCTCTAGTAGTTTTCTGGTAGCATCCTTAGGATTCTCTATGTATAGTATCATGTCATCTGCAGACAGTGACAGCTTTACTTCTTCTTTTCTGATTTGGATTCCTTTTACTTCTTTTGCTTCTCTGATTGCTGTGGCTAGAACTTCCAAAACTATGTTGAATAAGAGTGGTGAGAGTGGGCAACCTTGTCTTGTTCCTGATCTTAGTGGAAATGGTTTCAGTTTTTCACCATTGAGAACAATGCTGGCTGTGGGTTTGTCATACATGGTCTTTATTATGTTGAGGAAGGTTCCCTCTATGCCTACTTTCTGCAGGGTTTTTATCATAAATGGGTGTTGAATTTTGTCAAAAGCTTTCTCTGCATCTATTGAGATGATCATATGGTTTTTCTCCTTCAGTTTGTTGATATGGTGTATCACGTTGATTGATTGGCGTATATTGAAGAATCCTTGCATTCCTGGAATAAACCCCATTTGATCATGGTTTCTGATGCTTTTAATGTGCTGTTGGATTGTTTGCTAGTATTTTGTTGAGGATTTTTGCATCTATGTTCATCAGTGATACTGGCCTGTAGTTTTCTTTCTCTGTGACGTCTTTGTCTGGTTTTGGTATCAGGGTTATGGTGGCCTCATAGAATGAGTTTGGGAGTGTTCCTCCCTCTGCTATCTTTTGGAAGAGTTTGAGAAGGATAGGTGTTAGCTCTTCTCTAAATGTTTGATAGAATTCGCCTGTGAAGCCATCTGGTCCTGGGCTTTTGTTTGTTGGAAGATTTTTAATCACAGTTTTCATTTCGGTGCTTGTCATTGGTCTGTTCATGTTTTGTATTTCTTCCTGGTTCAGTCTCGGCAGGTTGTGCATTTCTAAGAGTTTGTCCGTTTCTTCCAGGTTGTCCATTTTATTGGCATACAGTTGCTTGTAGTAATCTAATAATCTTTTGTATTTCTGCAGTGTCAGTTGTTACATCTCCTTTTTCATTTCTAATTCTATTGATTTGAGTCTTCTCCCTTTTTTTTTGATGAGTCTGGCTAATGGTTTATCAATTTTGTTTATCTTCTCAAAGAACCAGCTTTTTGTTTGATTGATTTTTGCTGTCATTTCCTTCATTTCTTTTTCATTTATTTCTGATCTGATATGTATGATTTCTTTCATTCTGCCAAATTTGGGGTTTTTTTGTTCTTCTTTCTCTAATTGCTTTAGGTGCAGAGTTAGGTTGTTTATTTGAGATGTTTCCTGCTTCTTAAGGTAGGATTGTATTGCTATAAACTTCCCTCTTAGAACTGCTTTTGGTGCATCCCATAGGTTTTGGGTCGTCGTGTCTCCATTGTCATTTGTTTCTAAGTATTTCTTTAATTTCCTCTTTGATTTCTTAAGTGATCACTTTGTTATTAAGTAGTGTATTGTTTAGCCTCCATGTGTTTGTACTTTTTACAGATCTTTTCCTGTAATTGATATCTAGTCTCATAGCATTGTGGTCGGAAAAGATACTTGATATAATTTCATTTTTTAAAAATTTACTAAGGCAAGATTTGTGACCCAGGATATGCTCTATCCTGGAGAATGTTGCATGAGCACTTGAGAAAAATGTATATTCTGTTGTTTTTGGATGCAATGTCCTATAAATATCAATTAAGTCCATCTTGTGTAATGCATCATTTAAAGCTTGTGTTTCCTTATTTATTTTCATTTTCCATGATCTGTCCATTGGTGAAATGGGGTGTTAAAAGCCCCTATTATGATTGTGTTACTGTCGGTATCCCCTTTTATGGGTGTTAGTATTTGCCTTATGTATTGAGGTGCTCCTACGTTGGGTGCCTAAATACTTACAATTTTTATATCTTCTTCATGGATCGTTCCCTTGATCATTATGTAGTGTCCTTCTTTGTCTCTTGTAATAGTTTTTATTTTAACATCTATTTTGTCTGATATGAGCATTGCTACTCCAGCTTTCTTCTGATTTCCATTTGCATGGAATATCTTTTTCCATCCCCTCACTTTCAGTCTGTATGTGTCCCTAGGTCTGAAGTGGGTCTCTTGTAGACAGCATATATATGGGTCTTGTTTTTGTATCCATTCAGCCAGTGTATGTCTTTTGGTTGGAGCATTTAATCTATTTACATTAAGGTAATTATCAATATGTATGTTCCTATTACCATTTTCTTAATTGTTTTGGGTTTGTTCTTGTAGGTCTTTTCCTTCTCTTGTGTTTCCTGCCAAGAGAAGTTCCTTTAGCATTTGTTGTAAAGCTGGTTTGGTGGTGCTGAACTCTTTCAGCTTTTGCTTGTCTGTAAAGGTTTTAATTTCTCCATCAAATCTGAATGAGATCCTTGCTGGGTAGAGTAATCTTAGTTGTAGTTTTTTCTCCTTTATCACTTTATGTCTTGCCACTCCCTTATGGCTTTCAGAGTTTCTGCTGGAAGATCAGCTGTTAACCTTATGGGGATTCCCTTGTGTGTTATTTGTTGTTTTTCCCTTGCTGCTTTTAATACGTTTTCTTTGTATTTAATTTTTGATAGTTTGATTCATATGTGTCTCGGCGTGTTTGTCCTTGGATTTATCCTGTATGGGACTCTCTGTGCTTCCTGGCCTTCATTGACTATTTCCTTTCCTATATTAGGGAAGTTTTCAACTATAATCTTCTTCAAGTATTTTCTCAGTCCGTTTCTTTTTCTCTTCCTCTTCTGGGACCCCTATAATTCGAATGTTGTTCCAGAGGTCTCTGAGACTGTCCTCAGTTCTTTTCATTGTTTTTTCTTTATTCTGCTCTGCAGTAGTTATTTCCACTATTTTATCTTCCAGGTCACTTATTCGTTCTTCTGCCTCAGTTATTCTGCTATTGATCCCATCTAGAGTATTTTTAATTTCATTTATTGTGTTGCTTATTGTTGCTTGCTTCCTGTTTATTTCTTCTAGGTCCTTGTTAGATGTTTCTTGCAATTTGTCTATTCTATTTCCAAGATTTTGGATCATCTTTTCTATCATTATTCTGAACTCTTTTTCAGGTAGACTGCCTATTTCCTCTTCATTTGTTAGGTCTGATGGGTTTTTACCTTGCTCCTTCATCTGCTGTGTGTTTTTCTGTCTTTTCATTTTGCTTACTGTGTTTGAGTCTCCTTTTTGCAGTCTGCAAGTTCGTAGTTCCCGTTGTTTTTGGTGACTGGCCCCAGTGGCTAAGGTTGGTTCAGTGGATTGAGTAGGTTTCCTGGTTGGGGGGATTAATGCCTGTGTTCTGGTGGATGACGCTGGATCTTGTCTTTCTGGTGGGCAGGTCCACGTTTGGTGGTGTGTTTTGGGATGTCTGTAGCCTTATTATGATTTTAGGCAGCCTCTTTGCTAATGGATGGGGCTGTAGTCCTGTCTTGCTATTTGTTGGCCATAGGGTGTCCAGCACTGTAGGTTGCTGGTTGTTGAGTGAAGCTGGGTGTTGGTGTTGAGATGGGGATCTCTGGGAGATTTTCGCCTTTTGATATTACTTAGAGCTGGGAGGTCTCTTGTGGACCAGTGTCCTGAAGTTGGTTCTCCCACCTCAGAGACACAGCCCTGATGCCTGGCTGGCGCACCAAGAGCCTTTAATCCACACGGCTCAGAATAAAAGGGAGAAAAAATACAGAAGAAAGAAAGGAAGGAAGGGAGGGAGGAAGGAAGAGAGGAAGGAAGGGTGGAAGGAATGGAGGAAGGAGGGAAGAAAGGAAGCAAGTAAGAAAGGAAGAAGGAAAGGAACAAAGAAAGGAAGAAGGAAAGAAATAAGATAAAATAATATAGGATAAAGTTATTAAAATAAAAAATAATTATTAAGAAAAATTTTATTAAAAAAAACAAACAAAAAATGGTTTGGTGAGAACCCTAGGACAAATGGTGCAAGCAAAGCTATACAGACAAAATCTCACACAGCAGCACACACATACACACTCACAAAAGAGAAAAAGGGGAAAGTAAAAATATATCTTGCTCCCAAAGTCTACCTCCTCAACTTGGGATGATTTGCTGCCTATTCAGGTATTCCACAGATGCAGGGCACTTCAAGGTGATTGTGGAGCTTTAATCCGCTGCTTCTGAGGCTGCTAGGAGAGACCTCCCCCTCTCCTCTTTGTTCGCACAGCTCCTGGGTTTCAGCTTTGGACTTGGCCCCGCCTCTGCACGTAGGTTGTCCGAGGGCGTCTGTTCTTTGCTTAGACAGGATGGGGTTAAAGGAGCAGCTGATTCGGGGGCTGTGGCTCGCCCAGGCCGTGGGGAGGGAGGGGCACGGATGCAGGGCGAGCCAGCGGCGGCAGAGGCCGGCATGACGTTGCAACAGACCGAGGCATGCCGCGTGTTCTCCCGGGGAAGCTGTCCCTGGATCCCGGGATCCTGGCAGTGGTGGGCTGCACAGGTTCCTGGGAGGGGCGGTGTGGAGAGTCACAAGTGCTTGCACACAGGCCTCTTGGTGGTGGCAGCAGGAGCCCTAGCGTCCCACGCCTGTCTCTGGTGTGCGCGCCGACAGCCGAGGCTCACTTCCCTTTCTGGAGCTCCTTCATGCGGGGTGCTTAAACCCCTCTCCTCGTGCACAAGGAAACAGAGAGGCAAGAAAAAGTCTCTTGTCTCTTCAGCAGCTCTCTGCCCGTCTCTGGAGCTCCTTTAAGCAGCGCACTTAATCCCCTCTCCTCTCGCACCAGGAAACAAAGAGGGAAGATAAAGTCTCTTGCCTCTTCGGCAGCTCCAGACTTCTCCTGGACTCCCTCCTGGCTAGCCAGCCCTGGCGCACTAACCCCTTCAGGCTGTGTTCACACAGCCAACCACAGTCCTCTCCCTTGGATCTGACCAAAGCCTGAGCCTAAGCTCCCAGCCCCCTCCCTTCCCGGCAGGTGAGCAGACAAGCCTCTCGGGCTGGTGAGTGCTGGTCAGCACCTATCCTCTGTGCGGGAATCTCTCCGCTTTGCCCTCTGCACTCTGTTGCTGCCCTCTCCTCCGTGGCTCTGAGGCTTCCCCCTCCGCAGTCTCTGTCCGTGAAGGGTCTTCTACTGTGTGGAAACCGTTCCTCCTTCACAGCTCCCTCCCACTGATGCAGGTCCCATCCCTATTCTTTTGTCTCTGTTTATTCTTTTTTTCTTTTGCCCTACCCAGGTACGTGGGATGTTTCTTGCCTTTTGGGAGGTCTGAGGTCTTCTGCCAGCATTCAGTGGGTGTTCTATAGGACTAGTTCCACGTGTAGATGTATTTCTGATGTATCTGTGAGGAGGAAGGTGATCTCTGCATCTTACTCTTCTGCCATCTTCTCTCCCTCCCCTTAGTCTTTATTTTAAAGTCTATTTTGTCTGATATGGGAGTTGCTACTCCAGCTTTTTTGATTTCCATTTGCATGTAATATCTTTTTCTATCCCCTCGCTTTCAGTCTGTATGTGTCCCTAGTATGTGTCTGAAATGGGTCTCTTGTAGACAGCATATATACGGATGTTGTTTATGTATCCATTCTGCTAGTCTATGTCTTTTGGTTGGAGCATTTAATCCATTTACATTTAAGGTAATTATCAATATGTATTTTCCTATTACCATTTTCTTAATTGTTTTGGGTTTGTTATTGTAGGTCTTTTCCTTCTCTTGTGTTTTCTGCCTTGAGAAGTTCCTTTAGCATTTGTTGTAATGCTGGTTTGCTGGTGCTCAATTCTCTTAGTGTTTGCTTGTCTGTAAAGGATTTAATTTCTCTGTTGAATCTGAATGAGATCCTTGCTGGATAGAGTAATCTTGGTTGTAGTTTTTTCCCGTTCATCACTTTAAATATTTCCTGCCCCCCTGTTCTGGCTTGCAGAGGGTTTATTTGTTTGTTTTTGTTTTTGTTTGCGGTACGCGGGCCTCTCACTGTTGTGGCACCTCCTGTTGTGGAGCACAGGCTCCAGACGCGCAGGCTCAGCGGCCATGGCTCATGGGCCTAGCTGCTCCGTGGCATATGGCATCTTCCCAGACCGGGACACAAACCCATGTCCCCTGCATCAGCAGGTGGACTCTCAACCACTGCGCCACCAGGGAAGCCCTGGCTTGCAGAGTTTTTGCTGAAAGATCAGCTTTTAACCTTATGGGGTTCCTTTGTATGTTATCTGTTGCTTTTCTGTTGCTGCTTTTAATATTTTTTCTTTGTATTTAATTTGTGATAGTTTGATTAATATGTGTCTTGGTGTGTCTCTCTTGGATTTGTCCTGTATGGGACTCTCTGTGCTTCCTGGTCTTGATTAACTATTTCCTTTTCCATGTTAGGCAATTTTTCAACTATAATATCTTCAAATATTTCCTCAGTCCCTTTCTTTTTCTCTTCTTCTCTGGGACCCCTATATATCGAATATTGGTGCATTTAATGTTGTCCCAGAGGTCTCTGAGACTGTCCTCAATTATTTTCATTCTTTTTCTCTATTTTGCTCTGCGGTAGTTATGTCCACCTTTTTATTTTTCAGGTCACTTATCTGTTCGTCTGACTCAGTTATTCTGCTGTTGATTCTGTCTAGAGAATTTTATTGTGTTCTTCATCATTGTTTCTTTGCTCTTGAGTTCTTCTAGGTCCTTATTAAATGTTTCTTGTATTTTTTCCATTCTATTTCGAAGATTTGGATCATCTTTATTGTCATTATTCTGATTTCTTTTTCAGGTAGACTGCCTATTTCCTCTTCCTTTGATCTGGTGGGTTTTTTACCTTGCTCCTTCATCTGCTGCGTATTTTTCTGTCTTCTCATTTTGCTTAACTTACTGTTTTTGTGGTCTCCTCTTCACAGGCTGCAGGTTCATAGTTCCTGTTGTTTTTGGTGTCTGCCCGCAGTGGGTAAGGTTGGTTCAGTGGGTTGTGTAGACTTCCTGGTGGAGGGGACTGGTACCTATATTCTGGTGGATGAACCTGGATCTTGTCTTTCTGTTGGGCAGGACCACATTTGTTGGTGCATGTTGGGATTTCTGTGAACTTAGTGTGATTAGGCCTCTGCTAATGGGTGGTGTTGTGTTCCTGTCTTCCTAGTTGTTTGGCATGGGATGTCCAGCCGTCGAGTTTGCTGGTCATTGATTTGAGCTGGGTCTTTGTGTTGAGACTGAGATCTCTGGGAGAGTTCTTGCTGATTGATATTATGTGGGGCCGGGAGGTGGTGGGTCTGGTGGTCCAATGTCTTGAAGCCGGCTCTCCCACCTCAAGGCTCTGGCCTGACACCTGGCCAGAGCACCAAGACCCTGTCAGCCACACTGCCAGGTACATGGGGAGTTTCTTGCCTTTTGGGAAGTCTGAGGTCTTCTGCCAGCGTTCAGTAGGTGTTTTGTAGGAGTTGTGCCACATGTAGATGTATTTTTGATGTATTTGTGGGGAGGAAGGTGATCTCCATGTCTCACTCTTCTGCCATCTTGAAGGTCCTCCTCCAGTCTTTTCTTTTTAACAACTACGTTTTGAGGTTTATTTGAGCAGGATTCTTTTCTTGTCCTTGGGGCCGAGGTTCTGCAACAGATTAATTGATTACAGTTCAGACTTGGTTGCTATTATAATGTCAGTGTGAAGAATGGTACCGGTTCAAAAGATATGGTTAATGAATGCATTAATTTATAAGCTGGGATAAGTTTTCTTCTCTAACACATTGTCTTTTAAATGCCAGTAAAACCAGATACAGCATAAGGAATTAAATATAAAGCATAGTATTTAGCATCTTAAAAGTTTAGCTTGATGTCTTTGGGGTGTCCTGAAAATAGTTTTAAAGCTTAAGATTTGAGCCAGATTAGTTTCAATGACTGACATGTGACTTAAGTAATTTGAGTCCACCTTTCTGAGAACTTTGGCTTATTTTTTGTGTTATTTAAGGACCAAGTCTAAATTCTACAAAGTTGTCTATCAGGCCCCCCAAGTTAAGGTCCCAATATCTTCCCCCAATTATTAACCATTTATTTTGCTGTTCTACTACACAATTCTTCTGATTTTGTGAAACTTATGTATATGGGCTTTGGATCTCATCTTGAGGTTTTTCTGACTCTGGGACTTTCTGTACTCTGAAATTTTAAATGAGTTTATTGGCTCAATTATCTTATACTTTCTAAGTTAATTCAACTGCTCCTTTTTCATGTAACTATTTTCCAACCAAAACATAATTACACGAAATTATTTTGTTTTTGCCACAGTGTCTCATGCAGTATATGCTATATACTGGACACTTAATGAAGATAGTTTGAATATTGTGAAGCTTTGAGAGGGAGACCTAGATTCTAGAGAAAAATCATTAAAAGTCCCATGTACTATATATGAAAATAAGTATGCCTTACCAAGCTGGGCTAGTCTACAGTGAAACCAACATTTAGCCACAGTGAGTCTTTGTCATTTAGCTTAGCTTATATAAACACCTATGTGTTGATTTTTATATTTTTACTTCAAGTTAATTATGACTTCATGTTTGTGCTTTGAAAGGCATAGGATATCTGTGAAGGTGGCACCTCTATAGTTCTTTTGCTTAAGACCTGATGTTTATGAATGAGGGATGATTAAGATATTTTATCAAAATAGTTTGTATTTGTTTAGAAACAAGAAACATATCAAAATGACCAGAAAAGGTCAGCCTCATTAAATTGAGCTCAATCCAAATATGCTAAATTTCACTTTCTACTACACTCATTCTTTTTTAATAACCGGATAAATGAAAATGTATTTCTTGTTGCATCCTAATGGAACATGAAGAAAGAAAGGGAGACAAGACTCAGAGCCATTTATTTTCATACTCATCCATTGAGGTGAGGTGATCTATCTCGAATTAAGCTACTTTACTAATTGGAAGGAAGGTATATAGATGCCTTTGCTGAGTTATTCTAAAATGATTTAAACTTAATTGAATTCTGATTTTAGAAGGGCACTTGATATTTGTTGACTCTGATTATATATTTAAGGAGAAATTAAAGCAATGATTCAAGGTGATTTTCAGATTAATTCAAGCCAGAGCACTACCTAGTGAGAATAGTATTGTTTTAAGGTAATGGATAACTCTTTGATCCTTGTATTTAAAGAGAAACTTTAATAAGGTATGTGTGTGTGTATTCATTACTATAAATTTATATTCTATTCTGTGGCTTTTCTGTTTATTTCTTAAAATGCATGTCATTGCACATTATCTTAGGGAATGATAAACAAAGATTTTAAGTTAGAATTTACAATATCTGATTTCAGGGCACAGTGATAAAAATGGCCTAGTAAGATTTTGGTGTATGAAGTGGGGGTAGTAGGAGATAAAGCTGGATAGTTTGGATTGGGCTTCATCATGAAAAGTATAGAAAGGAGAAAGAGAATTTTAGTTTATAGGAACCGTGAATTATTCGAGGTGGTTGGGCAGGACAGTGACATCATGGAATCTTACTTGTAGCAGGATGAATCCAGGGATGGCGCAGGGAACAAGTTGTGGTGGGACGGCACTAGGACTAGTGTGGTAGCAGCTAAGCTGTTGTGTGATACAGCGATGGTAAGGAAGAGAGGTGACTGAACCAAGCATCCATCACCTGGAAGAAAGACATGAAGTCTTGGCTATTAAATGGTGAGAATAAAGAAGTTTCCATACAGTTAGGGCAAGGCTGATTTTTTTCTACAGCCATGATAACAAGTAAACTGCCAAGCAAACAAATGAAACATGTTCAGTCAATCAGAGCTACATAACACCAACACAAAACATGTTCCTAAAGTCCTTATACTTCTGCCTCCACACTTCCACATCTGTAAGCAACTCGACCGCAAAACAAACTCTTCCCCCAAACTCCATATAAGATATTAGTTTGCTCTGCTAAATGAGACAGTTCCTAAGCACTGTAGCTCACCCTTATTTATGTAAGCAATAAATGTAGTTTTGTAGTTTTGCGCTTTTGACTGGTGCTCTTTCTTGACGGTGGTTCCCCCATTTTATCAATGCCTTCTCTCAATCTTCCTTTATCTTTTGAATTTCCATTTTAACCCCTTCCTTTTAATTACTGAACTTCTCAAAAGAGCATGTTGTAGTTAATGCGTTTGTTTTCTTAGAGCCTGTTTCCTTCTCAGTTGTGTGCTGTAGAGTTGCCTAACTCTATCTAAAAGTTTAATTATTGATGCTTGACAATCAAAATTTTTTAATCAACTTGGACCTAGTTTTCACCAGCTTTAAAACTTACTACATCCTTTACTCAAGCTAAACTAGGCTGGTTTTTATTTTTCCTATTTTAAGTTAGGAAACTAGCCCTTGTGTGTTTTCTACCAGCATTCTTCCTTCTAGAATGCCCTCTGCCTAGTTTCCACATAGTTAAATCCAGTCTATCTTACTTACGTCTCTTACCTTTTCCTTGATGCTGCTTCTGACTCCTCAGATCTAAACAGCCCTTACCTCCTAAGAAGCATAGCACTTGTACTGAATCACTGGTTCCCTGAGCTTGTGATTTAATGAACAAATGCGATTTGCCAAAAATAGACCCCTCTCACATGCACACACACACATAAAAATATGGGGACCACATAGTGTTGATGATACTCTTAAATATCAATTCTGATGAAACAGTTGTCTATTCCATGACTTTGTGAAATATGTTATTTCATCACTAAAATTATCATGGAAAACATAGAATAAATTTTATATTATAAAAATTTTACAACATTGATCTGAAGTTTGTCATTTGGCTACAAACCAATGAGAACTTCATCATAGACCAGCTCTGGTCTCTCTCCCTCTCGCTTTTGCTCTTTTGCTCTCTCTCCGTCTTTTTTTTAACAGGAAGGCCTGTTTTTGCTTTATTGGAGACTCAGGTGACACCTGACAGTTCATAAAATGGCTTCAGAGGTGGGAGTAGAAAGAAAACAAAAAATAAGCTGGGGGTGGGAGAAAAACAACCAGAAGGAAAGAGCTGGCTGGTTCTTTCTAAGCCTGATTTAGGAGAGGGAATTGATGTCTGAACAGTAAGGATGGATCTTCCCTTCCAACCCTTGACAGGGGAGAGAGAAATAAAGCAAAAGGCCATTGCTTTGGCACTCCTGAGTGGTCTGAGAACTGCTAATCTATACTACTCATTTATCTGTATATCTATCTATCTGTGTTATATCTTTGGGGTGCTTTAGGTTGACACCTGCTTCTGAAGTTCATAATCCATCTCCTAGCTTCAGATTTCACTGAGTTCAGGCTAATTTCTTAGGGCATCCTTTTCTGGCACCTTCTTTATCCCGTCTAAGGATTTTGATATGCTCCATTCCTAATTTTTGAAACTGAGAGACAAAGCTGAAATTCTTGTGTGTGTGTGTGTGTGTGTGTGTGTGTGTGTGTGTGTTTAATTAAATTTTATTTTTGGCTGTGTTGGGTCTTGTTGCTGTGTGTGTGCTTTTCTCTAGTCATGGTGAGCAGGGGCTATTCCTTGTTGTGGTGCACGGGCTTCTCATTGTGGTGGTTTCTCTTGTTGCGGAGCATGGGCTCTAGGCGCGTAGGCTTCAGTAGTTGTGGCGCACAGGCTGTGGCATGCAGGCTCAGTAGTTGTGGTGCACAGGCTTAGTTGCTCTGCAGCATGTGGGGTCTTCCTGAACCAGGGCTCGAACCAGTATCCCCTGCATTGGCAGGCAGATTCTTAGCCACTGTGCCACCAGGGAAGCCCCAGAAATGCTTGTTTTTGAACTGTCTCTGCTTCTCTTCTCTCTTTTTCATCCCATGGGATAAAAATGGTCTCAAAACATCAAGGAATAAAATCACCTTACTGAAGGATGAAAATATATTGGAGAAATTTTTAAAACATCATCCTCATTTTTTTTTTTTTTTTTTTTAGTTTTTGTATTGTGAATGATTTTACCTTCTCAAAAGGATTAACTTTCCTCACCTTCATTGTATATCACTGGAAACCCTGAATGATGGTTTGTGCTTCTTCATATTTTCCCAGCGTCATTGTGGTACCTTGTAGGAAGCTGGAGCTCAGTTAGTGTGGGTTGAGGCTGAGGTGCTAATAATGACCATAGTGAATATTTGACTTTTTGGGTTAAAAAATTTGAAATACAGTGTGAGCCCAACTGTATGCTGCCTGAGAAAATTAATTCCTATTTTCTTTATCTTCATAATGGGAATAACAACTACTCACAAGGTTTTGTATCAAAGAAATAAAGTAAATATATGTAAGTCCCTCTAAGCTGTAATTTGACATTTATAGTGTTACGTCTATAATAAAGTAAATAAAATAAAACAAATATTAAAGAATCATAGTAATGAATCAAACTAATTATTTTTATTTAGGCAATACCATGGTGCTTTTCAGTTTACATAACAGGCGTTTTCAGAGAAAAATGATGGTTTTTATTTTGCATGTATTCCATGATGTGGTTTCCATTTGTATTTGGCATTTTTTGGCAGTTTGTAAGAAGCTAAAATGGTATATTGCTATAGCCTGGGAAGAAAACTAAGTCCAGTGACAAAAAGGAAATAAGTGTTGAGATAAGAATAAAATGCCAGTGCTTCCTTTTACATTTGTCCATTATAATTTAAAAAAATATTTCATAAGCCATTTTTGATGTGTCACTAAAATTTAAACTGCTACTGAGTATAGAACTTAAAATAAATGGTCTTTGGAAAACTCACAGTAGTACAGGTCTGGCTTAGGTGGACCCCCAGATGGGTTTTAAAAACATTGACTTCCTCTGTCAGCGCTGTGGTTGCATGTGTTTTAATTGCTTATTTGTATTGGTTCTGAAATTATATTTATTAATCTTTCACACCAAAAGTGTTGTATTTATTATTATGTAGTGTTATTATTTTCGTATATGCCTATGCCCTAGATTTGTTGGGATGAGTAAATGTATTAAGGTTCTCTTGAGAAACAGAAACAGTAAGATCTATGGGTATGACATGTGTGTGTGTGTTCACACCACCAAGCAGTTAACTCAGTTCTAACACTACCTGGAGGTAGTGTCAGATCCCTCAGCTTAAGGGCTAGGTTTCACAAGATTGCCTCTACTTCCCCACACACTTCAGACACCAGTCACAGATCCAGGTGGCTACCTGAGCTTTTGATTGACCAGCTATAGATCAGAGGTTCTAATGACTCCTTCCTTGGGTCGGATTAATTTGCTAGAGTAGCTCACAGAAATCAGGAAAACATTCTCCATACTAGTTTACTGTTTTTTTATAAAAGGATGTAACCTAGGAGCACCCAAATGGAAGAGATGCAAAGGGCAAAGAATGCGGGAAAGGCTGCAGGTCTTCCATGCTTTCTGAGCCTGCCACTCTCCCCAAATTTCTGCAAGTTCACCAACGCAGAAGCTTTCCAAACTCTATTCTTTTAGTTTTTTATGGGGGCTTCATTACATAGGCATGATTGGTTAAATCATTTGTCTTTGATGATTGATTCAACCTTCTGTCCCTCCCCTTTCCCTGGAGGTTCCCGGAATGGGACTGAGAAGTCCTGCTCTCCAATTACGTTGCTCTTCCCCTGGCAACCAGACCTCATCCTTAAGTGCTTTCCAAAAGCCATTTCATTAACATAAACCCAGGTGTGGTTGAAAAGGTTTATTACAAAGATCAAGACACCTTTATCACTCTTAGTCACTTAGGAAATTTCGAAGGTTTTAGGAGCTCTGTGACAAAAACTGGCTCAAAGATGAAGACCAAATATATATATTTATTGTAAATCACAAAATCTCAGTGGATAGATTATATGTAAAGAGATTTATAATAAGGAATTGGTTCAAGTGATTATCGAGGCTGGCAAGTATAAAATCTGGAGTGTGGGCCAGTAGGCCGGAGACCAAAGAGAGCTAATGTTTCAGTTCCAGTCTGAAGATGGGCAAGCTGGAGACCTAAGAGGGCTGATGTTCCCATTTGAAGGTGAAGGCAGTCTGCTATTGAAATGGGAAAAGCCATGTTGCAGATGAAGTCTGAAGGCAGTCTTCTGGAGAATTCTGTCTAGCTCAGGGCAAGCTGGTCTTTTTGTTCTCTTCAGGCCTTCATTTGCTTGGGTGAGGCACACCCACATTATGGAGAGCAATCTGCTTTAGTCCACGTCCACTGACTTAAGTGTTAAGCTCACCTAAAATCACAGTTACAGGAACACCCAGAACGATGTCTGACCAAATATCTGGACACCCCATGGCCCAGGCAAGTTGACATATAAAATTAACCATCACAGTCGGTAATGTATGATATTACCGGTACATGCTACATGTCTGCCAGAAAGCAATGAAATATTTTGTTTTCTGGCATCACAAGTCATGAAGCCAGTTCCACATGACCCAAGATCATGTTTTGAATGGTAGTCTGGTGTTTGGAAGACTAAATTCTTTTTGAAGAGAGTGGATGGCAGTTTTGTCTATGTAGTATTTTATAATTTGCAAGGCACTTTCATATACATTAGCACTTTTGATCTGTCAGCACCGTTATTTTCAAAGCTTTGGTTGCAGGTCCTGCCACCAAGTTATTGAACATATCTAACACAAGCAAAGTGAAGCCAAGGGTCAAATAATTATGCAGTAAACCTGATTGATAGAGTAAAGCCAGTGTGAGCAATTTAGCCAAACACAATCCTGACTTTAATTGAAACTTACTTTGTCTGAATTATGTGGACAAATGCCTCAGTTTGTACCATTTTGCAGAAGATTGTGATATCCACATTGGAGCAACTTATTCACCTTTGAATTTCCGACATCGAGAATAATTACAGAAACACAGTTGTTAAATAAAAATATTTTTTTGTCATAGTGAATCAATTCACGATCAAATTAAACTGTCTTTAAACAAGCTGTAGAACTAAAACAACACTAGTTCAAGGTGTGTGTGAGTACTTGCTCACGTGTCACTAAATTGCTAAGTACTGGCTCATTCTCCTTCCTCCCATTTCATTCCTTTTGCAACCTTTTCCAATTTGGGTTTGAAACAGCTATTGTTTTCTATTGATCCACGATCTTTTAGTGTCCAATTAAATAGCTTCTTTTTATTCACCCTTATTCAGTGTCTCTCTGACAGACCCACCTCCTCTGTCTCTCTATCTTGCTCCATTGTTCTGATTTATATCTTATGTTTTTGCATAAGTTCTTCCCAGCGGTCTCTGCCCCTTAGCTTTCCTGCTTTCAGTTCATTCTATACATTGCTTTCGTGGATATCTTTCTAATGCATGAAAATTATCATTTTTCTTTTATTCAAAATATTTCACAGATTAAAAAAGTAATACTCCAGTATGAGGTGGAAGCTAATTAACAGAAATAGGGTAACAATTCTGTTACCAGTAGTGGACATGAAGTTAGAACAAATTTGACTTGATGATAAGTCCCTAAACTGTTGACCTCAGAATCCTTAAGTTACGTCTGCCTAAAGACAGGATGCATTCCAGAACCTGCATTCAGACTGATCTTGAAATAAGGGATCAATTCGACCCTACAGTGACGGGTATAAGAATTATGGGGCAGGAATAAAAAAGGGCTTTATGTTTTTGTTGTACGAGTTGATATGCTAGTGATCTCTGGTACTAATGATCTACCATATTAAAGTATACTGTAGATTCAAATTTGAATATGAAAATGTTTAAGAAACAACACCATCACCTGCTTTGCCACATTGCTCCTGTTGGTTCTAAATTTAACACAAATCGTAAATGATTTTAATTAAACTTTTGATGATACCACAGGTATTGTAATCAGATATTGTCCAAAGCCCAAACTAATTCAATGAAGAATTTATAATCACCAAAATCATTATTACTTCTCAATGCAATTCTTAATTTTGTTCCACCCCACCTATACCTGGAACCATGAAATAACTTCAGTTGTTAATATCGGCTACTCTTTATCCTAGAATATTTATTTGTCCTTCCTTGTGAGTTCTTGCTGCTTAAATGTTTGGCATTCTTTCTGTTCAATAAGAAATTTTCATTTTAGCATAAGAATCTCTGTTCCTCCTCCACCCTACTCATGTCCAGCCTCAGTAAAAATTTTTCATGTCAACTGAATGAATAGCTAGGAGATGATCAGTTTGTGCCTTTAAGAAAACGGAAGTTCAAGAGTGACATCATTGCGTGGCCCTGAACTTCTATGGCTTAAATAAGAGCCTAGAATACGTGCTCATCTCCATTGGAGCTATTCTTACATTAAAACCAGCTCTTTAGAATTCAAGCAGTCTGACTTAACTTTATTTTATAGCAATTAAAAAGTAAATATCTTATTTGTCACAGAATATAGCATGGAATGTCAACAAGCCAAACACAAGGGCAAGGCAGAAATAAGAATATGACATGGCAACCAAAATTTAAAAAAAAAAAAGATTTTCAAGAGACACTACTGTTTTCTCCCAAGTTTATTACTACAATTGATCACATGTATGAAAATAATAGTTATAAAACAAATACGATTGTCACAATATAACGTAAAGAATTCTCTCTGTATACCATTTGACAATTTTATTTTCACTACAAATGGTGTCAACGGTACACGTAAGTCATCCTGCAGCTGAATACCACTAGTGGATTATGTTACCATATGTTATTTGTTATAAGAATAACAATAGTGTTGTAGGTTATTTATTGAAATATCTAAACACAACTGGAAAAAATGGCTTACTCTGTTAGGCCAGCTGTATTTTCCATATTCATTTTGACTGTTACTTCTCATTATTAAGTTTCTGGAAAGTTTATTTTCTAGCTGACAGGCTTTCAGAACTGTGATTTAGTGGAATAAAACTAGGTAACAAATGACTATATTTAAATGTTGTGCCACAGAGTCCATTCCCTTCATTTCACATGACAAATATTCTCTTCCAATATAAAAGTTTCTTGTGGGTTTGAAATGTTTCCTTGTTCTTGATAACATTCAACACCTTAGAAGTAGTAGATATTTAAATTTCATAATGTAAGCATCATAAATGCTACTTGATGATGCTGAAGACCATTACTGAATTTTTGAGTTTTTGTTACATCTACTTTTATGTATTTTCTCATTTAATTTTCATAACAAGCAGATGAGCAAACAGAGGCCTAGAGAATTGCCCACAATCCCAGTAAGTGATGTCTGAGCCCAGTGAATCTAAATTCAGAGCTTCCTTCCATTCTTACTGCTTAGTCGAAATGAGTAGGACTATCCTCTGCATAGGTTTATCTGTCAGAAGTTGCTAAGCCTGTCATCTTGTTATACTGAGATCTTTGCCCCCTTGAAAGAGAGGACTTAATTTGCCACAGGTGCCATGATATGAAAACTATTCATCAGCAAATATAAATCACCGGTGGTAAAGCAGGATGCGCAAAGTAAGCCACCACATACCACACACTTCTTCCAGTAATCACATTACACGTGTATTCCATGCTGTGGTCTATGTCTATAAACGAACATTATAGAAACCAGTAAGGGGCCTACCGAACTTACAGCACATGTATGTAAGTTCAGGTACACATTGACCTTTAATGCAGTCATATGTCAGATCAGTTTTACGTTTAGGTCTGATATTCAACTGATTCTCCTTCATAGGAAAGTT
Organism: Kogia breviceps; assembly: GCF_026419965.1. Lineage (NCBI taxonomy): Eukaryota > Metazoa > Chordata > Mammalia > Artiodactyla > Physeteridae > Kogia > Kogia breviceps. Next base: position 10,173,793 of record NC_081319.1, on the reverse strand, counting down.
TAATTCTGATGCCCGTTAACCCTTCACAATCTAGTCTGAGCTTCCTAATCCCTGTCTTCCACATTCAACCTTCTTGTTTTCTGGATCCGTCTATGCTATTTACAAAAACATATGGTTACATATTATCAAAGATCACTGATGATGTAACAGCACACTGTATGTGGTAGGAATCTACTCAGGTGTGACAGAAATGTAGAGGATTAAGGTCTACTAAAGATCTTTGAGAAAAAGGTACCATTACCATTTGCATTTTTAAACTGTAGGTGTCATAAGATTCTTACTGATATTTTAAGTGGTTTGGAAAAAACATGTAGAAAAAAGGACATACTAAAATAAGATTGAAGTCAAAGAGGAGAAGAAACACATACTGGATAAGAGAAATTGTATTTCATTTTGATGAAGTGTTTTCAAAGTCCTAGGGAGACTTTTTATTCTAACTTCCTATGTTATATGTATCTCCTGTGCTTCTGAGTTAACAAAGAAGAAAAAGAAGATAAGAGGAGAGAACAGAGAGATGTATTTTCTTTTCTTCTTGAAGTCTGTTTCTTGGGTACATATAAATGCAGCACAATGGCCAAAAGAATCATCTCATTTTAAGGGAAAGTGGGTTTAAAAGAAAAGATAAATAGCTTCTTTCCCAACCTCTATTTCCATCTCATCAGTAATAAATTAGGTTTCTAAAAGGAGACATTTTTTTAAAACTGGAAATTATTATAACATTACATTGGATGGTTTTGTGAATGCATACTGTTGCTATATTTTGAGACCTCATAATATTTAAAATGTGCCTTTTTCATTATTTCTTTGCTTTGAGAGTATGTAGCTTAAAATAATCGTATGGTATTATATAATTAGAAGGATTTCATTTTCATAGTAAAACTGACATTTATTTTGGTGATTTGAGTACTATTACAAGTCAATTAAGATTTTAAGTAGTAACTGTTTAATGTACCACTGCTAGTTTTATCAATTTCCTCACCATTTGTTTATCTATCCATTCAGCAATTATTTGGTAAATCTACTCCAGGAACCTGATATTTTGCTCAATGCTGGGAATATAATGATAAATTAATATTTTCCCATCTTCTAAAAACTTATGGTTTAGTAAGAAGTGCTTGTTATATTAGGAAAGTGAAGATTTTGTCACTGGTATATCCTAGGGATTATATACCTGTGCATAGTGACACCTTCCTTTGACAATAGAATCAAGACCCATCCCAGTTTCTCTAAAGTCCTTTCTCCCTGGGTTATTTGGAGTTAATTTGATTGTCCTGAGTTTTATGGGGCATGGTAAAGTATATGCAAGTCTCATGCTCATGTACTTTCATTTTTGGCGTAAATCTTATTTCAAGCTTGTTCTCAAAGCCTGGTTTGTCATCAAGTGTTGAAATGGAGTTAGCAAAGAAGAAATGATACAGCTGATCTGTCAGTCCCCCACTTTTAATTCCTAGACTTAAAATTTTGTGTCATTTGCTCCAAAATTTTGCTTGGGGTCTTCTGTTACTCCATGTATCTCAAAATAAATTTTGTATTAAAAACTGGAAATATGGCTGCTCTTCAGAAAGAAAACTTAGTAAAAGTTTGAAAATTATTTTTCAGGAAGAAAAAGTTACAAGCAGGCAAAATATAGTTCAACCAACTAAGCTTGAAATGTAAAACACCTTTAGAAATACTTATATGAATGTGCGTAAGTAAATAAAACCATAGAATTATTTGCGAGAACAGTAAATACAAACTTAACAGTTTAAGAGAAAGTGTTCCAGTTCATGAGCTTAATGCATTTGGTTCTTCTACATTGTCTTAGCTCCAATTTGGTGCATTATGGTGGTTTGAAAAAAAATTCAAGTCTTAATGTTGTTTCAACATCTGCTTTTGAGGAAATGTATACTTTCCTTTCCAGATACAATACATATAAAATATCCCACCTGGGCTGAATGCCAGAGAGGCACCATGCTTAAGTAATAAGCCCAATTATCTTGCTAACAAACAGCAACTAGAAATTGAACTCCTGTTGGCAGATATATAGGATACTTAAACACTAAGTGGGATTAATTAAACTCTAAAAGGAGTTACATTATAAGCAAATATAATAATATATCATTATATAAGTATTAAGTAGAGCAATTATCTAATTTTCTTTTTCTTATTCATGAAGTTTATGTTTTTGAAATATCATGAGAAAAGGATTTCAAAAATAGTGGAGAGCTTACCTTTAAGGATCTTCTGAAATAGAAATGTCAGATTTCAAACTAATAAAAGATGAATGTGATAATAAATATTTTACTCCTAATGCCAAGGGATAAGAATGTGATACTGTCAAAGTTGGTATAGGTTTCAGGTAAATATTTGTACTATAATGTGTCGAGCAAAGTTTTTGGGGAGACATACAGGCATACCTCATTTTATTGCACTTCATTTTATTGTGCTTTCCAGATATTGTTGATTTTACAAACTGAAGGTTTGTGGCAGCCCTACGTCGTTAGATGATGGTTAGCATTTTTTTTTTAGCAACAAAGTATTTTTAATTAACACATGTGCATTTTTAAGACATAATGCAATTGCATGTTTAATAGACTACAGTATAGTGTAAACATAACTTTTATATGCACTGGAAAGCAAAAAAAAATTGTGTGACTCACTTTATTATGATATTCACTTTACTGTGATGGTCTGAAACCAAACCTGCAATATTCCAAGCTTTGCCTGTAGTGGAGGGCAGTTGAAATGGTTCAGGCCAAGCACGTGTAAGAATGAATTTATGATCAATGTCATATATTTACTCAGGAAAGTATTGTTGACCTTCCTACAATTTATTTTCTATTTATTTCAAAGCAAATAATTACTAGAAAAGTGCAAACTTGTCTATATGAAAAAAGTAATAACAGCCCATTTCATTTGAGATTGTTCTACAATTTTGGCTGAGATTGTTCATTCAAAAGGGAGTCTTGGGGCTTCCCTGGTGGCGCAGTGGTTGGGAGTCTGCCTGCCGGCCCAGAGGATATGGGTTCGTGCCCGGGTCTGGGGGGATCCAACGTGCCACGGAGCGGCTGGGCCCGTGAGCCATGGCCACTGGGCCTGTGCGTCCGGAGCCTGTGCTCCGCAACGGGAGAGGCCACAGCAGGGAGAGACCCGCATACAGCAAAAAAAAAAAAAAAAAAAAATGGGAGTCTTAATTTCTAAGAACTAATGCTATATAGAATTTGGGTCTCCACTCTTCTTTACTCAGAAATATGTAATTAAATGGGGAGGATGAGATAGCTCTTCCCCTACCATTACAAACAAAGGTGTACACAGACAAATAAATACAAAGAATAACAACTGTCAAGCAAGAAGTAGGGTATGACCTATTATGATAAATTTTTGAAAAATATTTATTTATTTATGTATGTATTTATTTATTTGATTGCACTGGGTCTGAGTTGCAGCATGCGGGATCTTCATTGCAACATGCGGGATGTTTAGTTGTGGCATGAGGGCTCTTAGTTGTGGCACGTGGGATCTAGTTCCCCAACTAGGGATCGAACCTGCACCCCCTGTATTGGGGGCGTGGAGTTTTAACCACTGGCCCACCAGGGAGGTCCTGTGATAAATATTTTTTTAGAGTGATTATCTTAGTCCATTTGGGCTGCTGTAACAAAGTACCACAGTCTGGGTAGCTTATGAAAAAAGAAATTTATTTCTCATAGTTCTGGAGGCTGGAAGTCATTGATCAGGTGCTACTATTGTTGGGTGAGGGCCCTCCTGTGAGTTACAGGCTTCTCCTTGTTGTATCCTTATATAGCAGGAGGGGCTAGGAAGCTTGATGGGGTCTCTTATAAGAACACTAATGCCATTCATGAGAGCTTCACCCTTATGACCTAAACATTTCCCGAAGACCCTTCTTTCTAATAGCATCACATTGAGCTTTGGGATTTCAACATATGAATTGAGGTGTAGGTACAAACATTCAGATCATAGCAGTGACCAAGGATATACAGGAAATTTCAGGGGAGTATTGTGCTGTATTTAGTCATAGATATCATATTTTGCATCTGCGTTGATGAGTTGACAAAATCCTGAAAATTCTGATAACCTTTGATCTCAAAAGAAGGAAGCGTTATTTCCCCCCTTTTTACTATATTGAGTGTGAGGGGTTAGTATGAACTGCTGATGGGAAAAGAAGTATAAAAATAGATGTAAATAAGAGTATCTGAATATTTCTGATCATGGCTTAAGCTCTTCAGTTAGTCACAGCTTTGGTGGTAATGGTGATAGGTAGGGGTGTGGCAATGGGTTTCCTCTCCCAAGAGCAGAGCTACATTTGATTGGAACGTATGTTGTCAGAAGGTATCTAAGTCATTGGAAAAGGGATCAGAGATTTAGTCTTCCCCCCAAAAATATCCAAGGTGCCCAAAAGAGCTCTTAACTCTCCCCTTTCTCCCATCCACCCCACCTACAACAGTAGAGCAAACTGGGTGCAGAACCCATCTATCCAATTATAACTGAGAAATGGTAAGTGAGTGCCAGGAAAGTTGTAAATGTAGTAAAGAAAGTTAATCTCAGTTATATTGGAAGAGAGAAAAAAATCTGGACAAAGTTATACACATTAGGCAAGAAGATATGAAATATCACAGAAACTAAGCAAACATGATGTGGCAGAGGGGTAGGGGAGTGAAAACAGAATATACATAGTATGCCAATAATGTATAAAGATTTCAGTCTGGAATAAAACATAACACAAGGAACTCAAAAAAATATTCTTGTGAGTGCAGGTTCCTCAACAAGTTGAAAAAAGTTACCATATGACCTAGCAATCCTACCTCCAGGTACATATCCAAAAGAATCCAAATCATGATCTGGAAGAGATACCAGCATATCAGTATTTGTGGCAGCATTATTCAGAATAGCCAAGAAGTAGAAAAAACTCAGATGCCCATTAACTGATGAATCGATTAAGCAAATATGGTATATACATATGGTGGAATCTCATGCAGCCTTTTAAAAGAAGGAAATTCTGTTACATACTACAGCATGGTGAACCTGAAGCACATTATGCTAAGCACAATAATCCAGTCACCAAAGGACAGCTACTGTGTAATTCCACTCTCATGCAGTATCTCAGGTAGTCAGAATCATAGAAACAGAAAGTAGAAAGATGTCTGCCAAGGGCTGGGAGCAGTGATTGGGAGAATCAGTATTTGGTTGGTATAGAATTACAGGGCTGTAGGATGAAAAAGTTCTAGAGTTCTTTTGTACAATTTTGTGAATATGCTTAACACTACTAAACTGTACACTTAAAATAGTTAACATGATAACTTTAATGTTCTGTATTTTATACCACACATACAAAAATTACAACAAGCTCAGTTATTTTCTAATGTGAGTGACAAACAGAAATTATCAAACATCAGGGAACACTGGGAATGCAACAGTCATGAGTTTTTCTAAGGGAAACTAGAGGAAACATTTTCTCCCCCTAGAAGGGAGAAACCATCCATAAAGATAACAAATCAAAATGGATCTTAGGGAATGCAGAACTTGATGTTTTTGTATTCAAATTAAACACTAATGGTGAACATAAGGTCCATAGAGCTCTAACAATAATTCTTTTCAGGAATTTATGGTGGCAAATATTAGGTAGAAAGCGTTAGCTCTGTTAAGTAATTTTATTGTGGTATTATTTATATATATATAATAAAATGTATATGTTATATATACTGTGTATAATATATATTTAATGAAAAAAATTTGGGTGTGAAAAATAAGTGAGTGAGAACTGGTAATACGAGGAAGTCTTTATTTTGGAGGCATAGGGATCTCTTTAAGCCAGTATGCCAACAAAGGTTTTGTTTGTTTGTTTTTCAGCTGCTGTGGCAAAGATTAACTTATTTTGGGAAAACTACCTCCTGGGCACATCATAGAAATGCAGAAGTGACTTGTAAAAGAGAAGTAACAGGTATTTTTTACTGTTTTTGAAATTCTGTATTAAGCTTTACTTACAGTAGTTCATCTAATTTTCACAATAGTCTTACAAGGCAAATATTAATAGTTTTTCCAGTAATTTATGTCATTTTTAATGGAAAATTATCCTTTTTTTCCTCAATTTTAGTATTTTTTTAAAGAGACAGCTTATAATGTCTCCCCAAATTTTCCTGTAACTTAAAATTTGTATGGTTTTACTTTTTACTTTTCAAACTTCATTTTTTCTGAATTTCAGAAATTTTATGGCATGGAGAAAGCACTGTGGGGTGTGTGTGTGTGTGTGTGTGTGTCTGTGTGTGTCTGTGTGCATGCATTTTTTTTTTCAAAATGAATAACCAACTGTTCATTTACTATGTATCAAAAAGTTATTATTTCTTGGTGGTTGGAAAGTTAGCTTACGTTTCATAAGATTAAATTATTCTGATAGAGAGAAAAATACTTATTCTATTCTATTTTTTTTTGTCTTACTGACATTTATGTCTGTGTATCTACACAAATCTAATGCTTACTTATTGTAGCTTTATAGATTTTTTTGTTACTTTATTGGACATATCCACTTTTTAATATTCTTTGCTATTTTGAATTTGCATTATTTAGAAGTGAACATTAAGTTAAATTTGCCAAAAATTCCTCATTGAGAGTTTAAAAGATTATTAAATTCACAAATAAATTTGAGGAGAAATTACATTCCAGTGCTATTAAGATCGCTGTTTAGGATTATGGTGTATCTATCAAAAATCACATATCATTTGCTTCATATGGGTTTGAGTATTTTGTGGTTAATTTTAATTCTGTGTATTTTGAAGTTCTACTTACTACTTCAATCCTATTTTTTTAGTACATAAATTTTCGTTTTTTATTGCTGCTGTATAGAAAAGTTATTGCTTTTGTGAATGTTTTTTCAAGATAGCTAACTTTCTTTATTCTTATCAATACGAATGCATTTTTCATTATTTCCATGGACTTAATAGACCTGATCTGAAAATACTTACACGTTCTTACCTTATTTATCTATATCTTACTCTTTGGTATTGCATTTGCTAGACATGTCAGAATAATGTTGAATAACAATAATACTATGATCTGAGTCTTTCCCAGTACTTTTCATTTAGTGTTTTTCTGTTGAAATTGATATACTCTACTGGTTTTGCATGAATACTTTAAATTACAGTTTTATTCTGTATTTAGTCAAATCAGTAATAAATGCTGAATTTTATAAATTATTTTACTCCTAAAAAAGGTGCCAGATATTTTTACTCCTCTAGTTTATTAGCATGTTGGACTGTATTACTTGATTTCCTAATGTGGGTTCATCCCTGCATTCCTGGAACAAAGTCTTCTTTTTCATGGCATATTATTCTTTCGTTAGATGTTCACGTTATTCACTGTATTTACATATAATTTTTATTCATACTCCTAGGTTAAATGAATATATTGCTACCTTATATTATTTCCTTTTAGTGTCATATTTGTCAGGTTGTGATATTATACTTTTCTAAGACTTAGAGTATAATTTGAGATACTTTTTATCTTTTAATCTTAACCACAATGCACATCATTCATACGTCTCAGATTCTTATGTCAGAGAGTAGCAGCATGAATGGAAATAAAGCAAAAAACAAAATACAACTATATGCTGTCTACAAGAGACTCACTTTAGATCTCAGGACATACATAGGTTACAAGTGAAAGAATGGAAAAGGATATTCCATGCACATAGTAACCAAACAAGTAACAAGGATGGCTGAAATCATATCTGACAAAATAGACTTTAAGTCAGAAACTCTTGCTGGAGACAAAGAAGGGCATATATTGATAAAAAGGATCAATTTACCAAGAATATATAACACTTATAAATTTGTATGTACCAAACATCAGAGGTCCTAAAATACATGAAGCACATATAGACAGAAGTGAAGGTGCAAAAAGTTAGGTCTACAATTATAGTTGGAAACATCAGTATTTCACTAATGGATAGAAAAATGAGAAAGAAGATCAATAAGGAAATGGAGTATTTGAACATTTTAGACCAATTGGACCTAATAGATATGTAAGGAATATTCTATCCAACAAAATCAGAATACACATTTTGTTCACATGTACACAGAACATCCTCCAGGATAGGCCATTTGTTAGACCACAAAACAAGTCATAATAAATTTTAAAAGATGGAAATCAAAGTATCTTTTCTATAACAATGTAATGAAATTATTATCAGAAAAAAACTGAAAAATACACAATTATATGGAAATTAAATAGCACACTCATAAACAACTATTGGGTTACACAAGAAGGCACAAGGGGAGGAAGGGGAAGCTGGGATGAAGTGAGAGACTAGCACTGACGTATATACACTACCAAATGTAAAATGGATGGCTAGTGGGAAGCTGCTGCAAAGCACAGGGAGATCAGCTTGGTGCTTTGTGACTACCTAGAGGGATGGGATAGGGAGGGTGGGAGGGAGGCTCAAGAGGGAGGGGAGGGGGTATGGAGATATATGTATACATATAGCTGATTCACTTTGTTGTACAGCAGAAACTAACATAACATTGTAAAGCATTTATACTCCAACAAAGATGTGAAAAAAAAGTCTTTAGTCAAATGAAGGTAAGAATGCAACATAGGATGCAACAAAATCAGTGTTTAAAGGGAAATTTATAGCTGTATATGCTTACGTTTAAAAAGAAGTAAGATCTCAAATCAATTAGCTAACTTTCAACCTAAAGAAACTATAAAAAAGAACAAACTAAGCCCAAAGCTGGGAGAAAGAAGGAAATAAAACAATAAGCTTAGAGCAGTGATGAATGAAATAGAGAATAGAAGAACAAGTGAGAAAATCATTGAAAACAAGAAATAGTTTTTTGAAAAAAAATGACAAAATTGACAAGCTCTTAACTAGACTGACTAGGAAAGAAAAAGGCAATACTTCTGTTACTAAAATCAGAAATGAAATTGTGATATACACTAACAATGAATAACCTGAAAACAAAATTTTAAATAAATTTCATTTACAGTAGTATCAAAGATAACAAAATACTTAGGAGTAAACTGAACCATGGACATGAAAGATTTGTATGCTGAAAATTAGAAAATATTGCTGGAAGAAATTAAAGAAGACACAAATAAATGGAAAGACATCTTATGTTTATTGGCTGGAATAATAATTATTATTAAAACGTCAATATGACCCAAAAGCAATCCCTACAAAACCTTAGCATGTTTTTTTTCAGAAATAAATAGAAGAGTTCATCCTATAATTCACATGGAATCTTAAGGGGTCTTGAATAGGCAAAAGAAACTTGAAAAAGAACAAATTTGGGATCTTCCTGATTTCAAAACTTATTACAGAACTACAGTAATCAAAACAATGTGAGAATGGCATATAGACAGAACTGTAGACCAATGGAATGTATTCCTAGGATCTATATAGATCCTAGGAATAAATCCTTGCATATATGGTTGAATGATTTTTAACAAGAGTGTCAAGACCTTTCATTGGGGAGAAGAGTTTTTTTTCAAGAAATGATGTTGGGGGCTTCCCTGGTGGCGCAGTGGTTGAGAATCCGCCTGCCAATGCAGGGGACATGGGTTCGTGCCCTGGTCCGGGAAGATCCCACATGCCGCGGAGTGGCTGGGCCCGTGAGCCATGGCTGCTGGGCCTGCGCGTCTGGAGCCTGTGCTCCGCAACGGGAGAGGCCACAACAGTGAGAGGCCCGCATACTGCAAAAAAACAAAAAAACATAAAACAAAAAACAAACAAACAAACAAAAAAAGAAATGATGTTGGGAAAGCTGGATATCTACATGCAAAAGAATGAAGTTGCTGTGTTACCAGATATATGTACACAAATATAATGCAAAATGGATCAAAGACCTCAATGTAAGAGTTAAAACTATGCAATGCTGAGAAGAAAACATAGGGAAAAGCTTCTTGATGTTGAATTTTGCAATGATTTTTTTACATATGACACTGAAAGTGCAGGTAACAAAAGGAAAAAAAATAGATGAATTGAACTACATCAAAATTAAAATCTTCTGTGTAACAAAGGATACAGCCAACAGAGTGAAAAGGTGACCTATGAAAAGGGAGAAAATATTTGCAAAACATATATTTGATAAAGTGTTAATATTTCGAATATATTTTTAGAAACTTCTGTAACTCAACAACAGAAAATTAAATAATCCAATCTATAAATGGGGAAAGGATTTAGTTTAGCTATTTAAATCCTTTATGAAGGAGGACCTACAAGGTGGTGGAGGAGTAAGACGTGGAGATTACCTTCCTCGGCACAAATACATCAAAAATACATCTGCATGTGGAACAACTCCTACCGAACACCTACTGAACGCTGGCAGAAGACCTCAGACTTCCTAAAAGGCAAGAAAATTCCCACTTACCTGGGTGGGGGAAAAGGAAAAAGAAAAAAAACAGAGACAAAAGAATAAGGATGGGACCTGCACCTCTGTGAGTGAGCTGTGAAGGAGGAAAAGTTTTCACACACTAGGAAGCCCCTTCACTGGCAGGGATGGGGTGTGGGCAGGGGGGAAGCTTCAGAGCCATGGAGGAGAGCACAGCAACAGGGGTGTGGAGGGCAAAGCGGAGAGATTCCTGCACAGAGGATCGGTGCCAACCAGTACTCACCACCCTGAGATGCTTGTCTGCTCACCCACCGCCGTGTGTGGAGTTGGGAGCTGAGGCTCGGGCTTTGGAGGTCAGACCCCAGGGAGAGGACTGGGGTTGGCTGCGTGAAGACAGCCTCCGGGGCTAGTGCACCACAGCTAGCCAGGAGGGAGTCAGGGAAAAAGTCTCGACCTGCCAAAGAGGTAAGAGACTATTGTTTAGGGGTGTGTGAGGAGAGGGTTTTCCTGCTCCGGGTGCCCACAGAAGGCAGACACAGCCTAAGTGAGCTTCAGAGACAGGCGTGAGCCATGGCTATCAGCTCAGACCCCAGAGACAGGCATAAAACGCTAACACTGCTTCTGCTGCCACCAAGAATCCTGTGTGCAAGTGCAGGTCATTACCCACACCCCCCTGGGAACCTGTGCAGGTTGGACCACCAGAGACCTCCCGGCTGCACATAATATCAGTCGATGAGAACTCTCCCAGAGATCTCCATCTCAACCCTAAGACCCAGCTCCACCCAACAGCCAGCAAGCTACAGTGCTGGATGCCCCATGCCAAACAAGTAGCAAGACAGGAACACAATCCCACCCATTAACAGAGAGGCTGCCTGAAGTCATACTGAGTTCACAAACACCCCAAAACACACCACCAGATGTGGCCCTGCCCACCAGAAGGACAATATCCAGCCCCACGCACGAGAACACAAGCACCAGTCCCCTCCAACAGGAAGCCTACACAAGCCACTTAATCAATTTTGCCCACCGGGGGCAGACACCAAAGACAATGGGAGCTGTGAACCTGCAGCCTGTGAAAAGGAGACCTCAAAGACAGTAAGTTAAACAAAATGAGTAGACAGAGAAATACGCAGCAGATGAAGGAGCAAGGCAAAAATTCATTAGACCAAACAAATAAAGAGGAAATAGGCAGTCTACCTGAAAATGAATTCAGGGTAATGATAGTAAACATGATCCAAAATTTTGGAAATAGAATGGAGAAAGTACAAGAAATGTTTAACATGGACCTAGAAGAACTAAAGAGCAAACAAACAATGATGATCAATGAAATAAATGAAATTAAAAATTCTCTAGAAGGAATCAATATCAGGTTAACTGAGGCAGAAAAACAGATAAGTGACCTGAAAGATAAAATAGTGGAAATAACTGCTGCAGAGCAGAATAAAGAGAAAAGAATGAAGAGAAGTGAGGACAGTCTCAGAGACCCCTGGAACAACACTAAATGCACAATGTTTGAATTATAAGGGTCCCAGAAGAGGAAGAAGAAAAGAAAGGGTCTGAGAAAATAATTGAAGAGATTATAGTTGAAAACTTCCCTAACATTGCAAAGGAAGTAGTCAATCAAGTCCATGAAGTTCAGAGTCCCATACAGCATAAACCCAAAGAGAAACATGCTAGGACACATATTAATCAAACTATCAAAAGTTACATACAAAGAAAAAATATTAAAAGCAACAACAGGAAAGCAACAAATAACATTCAAGGGAATCCCCATCAGGTTAACAACTGATCTTTCAGCAGAAACTCTGCAAGCCAGAAGGGAGTGACAAGACATATTTAAAATGATGACAGGGAAAAACCTAAAATCAAGATTACCCAGCAAGGATTTCATTCATATTCGACGGAGAAGTTAAAATTGTTGAAGATAAGCAAAAGCTAAGATAATTCAGCACCACCTAATGCAGCTTTACAACAAATGCTAAAGGAACTTCTCTAGGCAAGAAACACAAGAGAAGGAAAAGACCTATAAAAACAAATCCATATCAGTTGCAAAAATGGTAATAAGTACATATATATCGATAATTACTTTAAGTGTAAATGTACTGAACGCTCCAACCAAAAGACACAGACTGGCTGAATGGATACAAAAACAAGACCCTTATATATGCTGTTTACAAGAGACCCACTTCAGACTTAGGGACACCTACAGACTGAAAGTGAGGGGATAGAAAAAGATATTCAATGCAAATGAAAATCAGAAGAAAGCTGGAATAGCAGTAGTCATTTCAGACAAAACAGAGTTTAAAATAAAGACTATTACAAGAGACAGAGAAGGACACTACCTAATGATCAAGGGATCAGTCCAAGAAGATATAACAATTGTAAATATTTATGCACCCACCATAGGAGCACCTCAATACATAAAGCAAATGCTAATAGCCATAAAAAGGGATATCTACAGTAACACAATAGATGTAGGAGACTTTAACATGCCACTTTCACCAATGGACAGATCATCCAAAATGAAAACAAGGAAACACAACCTTTAAATGACACATTAGATGAGATGGACTTAATTGATATTTATAGGACCTTCCATCCAAAAACAGCAGAATACACTTTCTTCTGAAGTGCTCATGGAACATTCTCCAGGATAGGTCATATCTTGGGTCACAAATCAAGCCTTGGTAAATTTAGGAAAATTGAAATTGTATCAGGTTGCTTTTCCAACCACAACACTATGAGACTAGATATCAATTACAGAAAAAAAGCTGTGAAAAATACAAACACATGGAGGCTAAACAATATGCTACTAAATAACCAAGATCACTGAAGAAATCAAAGAGGAAATCATAAAATACCTAGAAACAAATGACAAAACACCACGACCCAAGACCTATGGGATGCAGAAAAAGCAGTTCTAAGAGGGAAGTTTATAGCAATACGATCCTACCTCAAGAGACAAGAAAAGTCTCACGTAAACAACCTAACCTTACACCTAAAGCAATTAGAGAATGAGGAACAAAAAAACCCCCAAAGTTAGCAGAACGAAAGAAATCATAAATATCATATCAGAAATAAATAAAGAAGAAATGAAGAAAACAATAGCAAAGATCAGTAAAACTAAAAGCAGGTTCTTTGAGAAGACAGAGTAAATTGATAAGCCATTACCTAGACTCATCAAGAAAAAAAGGGAGAAGACTCAAATCAACAGAATTAGAATGAAAAAGAAGTAACGACTGACACTGCAGAAATACAAAGAATCATGAGAGATTACTACAGAAAACTATATGGCAATAAAATGGACAACCTGGAAGAAATGGACAAATTCTTAGAAAAGCACAACCTTCTGACACTGAACCAGGAAGAAATACAAAATATAAACAGGCCAATCACGAGCACTGAAATTGAAACTGTGAGTAAACATCTTCCAACAAACAAAAGCTCAGGACTAGATGGCTTCACAGGTGAATTCTATCAAACATTTAGAGAAGAGCTAACACCCATCCTTTTTAAAATCTTCCAAAATATAGCAGAGGGAGGAACACTCCCAAACTCATTGTACCAGGCCACCATCACCCTGATACCAAAGCCAGACAAAGATGTCACAAACAAAGAAAACTACAGACCAATATCACTGATGAACATAGATGCAAAAATCCTCAACTAAGTACTAGCAAACAGAATCCAGCAGCACTTTAAAAGGATCATACACCATGATCGAGTGGGGTTTATCCCAGGAATGCAAGAATTCTTCAGTATACACAAATCTATCAATGTGATAAACCATACTAACAAATTGAAGAATAAAAACCGTATTATAATCTCAATAGATGTAGAAAAAGCTTTTGAGAAAACTCAACACCCATTTAGGATAAAAAACTCTCCAGAAAGTATGCATAGAAGGAACCTACCTCAATATAATAAAGGCCATATATGACAAAGCCACAGCCAACATCGTTCTTAATGGATAAAAACTGAAACCATTTCCTCTAAGATCAGGAACAAGAGAAGGTTGCCCACTCTCATTGGTAATTATCAACATAGTTTGGGAAGTTTTAGCTACAGCAATCAGAGAAGAAAAAGAAATAAAACAATCCAAATCGAAAGGAAGTAAAACTGTCACTGTTTGCTGATGACATGATACTATACATAAAGAATCCTAAAGATGCTACCAGAACACTAGTAGAGCTAATCAATGAATCTGGTAAAGTAGTAGGATACAAAATTGATACACAGAAATCTCTTGCATTCCTATACACTAATGACAAAAATTCTGAAAGATAGATTAAGGAAACACTCTCATTTACCATTACAACAAAAAGAGTAAAATACCTAGGAATAAAGCTACCTAAGGAGATAAAAGACCTGTATGCAGAAAATTGTAAGACACTGATGAAATAAACTAAAGACGATACAAACAAATGGAGAGATATATCATGTTCTTGGGTTGGAAGAATCAACATTGTGAATATGACTATACTATCCAAAGCAATCTACAGATTCAATGCAATCCCTATCAAACTACAAATGGCATTTTTCACAGAACTAGAACAAAAAATTTCACCATTTGTGTGGAAACACAAAAGATTCTGAATATCCAAAGCAATCATGACAAAGAAAACCAGAGCAGGAGAAATCAGACACCTGGACTTCAGACTATACTACAAAGCTACAGAAATCAAGTCAGTATGGTAATGGCACAAAAAACAGAAATATAGATCAATGGAACAGGATAGAAAGCCCAGAGATAAACCCACGTACCTATGGTCACCTTATCCTTGATAAAGGAGGCAAGAGTATACAATGGAGAAAAGACAGCCTCTTCAATGAATGGTGCTGGGAAAAGTGGACAGCTACATGTAAAAGAATAAAATTAGAACACACCCTAACTAACACCATACAGCAGAATAAACTCAACATGGATTAAAGGCCTAAATGTAAGGTCAGACAGTATAAAACTCTTAGAGGAAAACATAGGCAGAACACTCTATGACGTAAATCACAGCAAGATCCCTTTTGACCCACATCCAAGAGAAATGGAAAATAAAACGAAAATAAACAAATGGGACCTAAGGAAACTTAAAAGCTTTTGCACAGCTAAGGAAACCATAAACAAGAAGAAAAGAGAACCCTCAGAATGGGAGAATGTATTTGCAAACGAAGGAACTGACAGATGGCCAACATCACTAACCTTTAGAGAAATGCAAATCAAAACCACAGTGAGTTACCACCTCTCACTGGTCAGAATGGCCATCATCAAAAAATCTACAAACAATAAATGCTGGAGATGGTGTGGAGGAAAGGGAACCCTCTTGTACTCTTGGTGGCAATGTATATTGATATGCTCTCTAGGGACAGCTGTCTGGAGGTTCCTTAAAAAACTGAAAATAGAATTACCGTATGACCCAGCAATCCCACTATTGGGCATATACCCTGAGAAAACCATAATTCAAAAAGAGACATGTACCACAATGTTCACTGCAGCACTATTTACAATAGCCAGGACATGGAAGCAACCTAAATGTCCATCGACAGATGACTGGATCAAGAGGATGTGGTACATATATACAATGGAATATTACTCAGCCATAAAAAGAAATGAAATTTTGTTTTTTGTAGTGAGGTGGTTGGACCTAGAGTCTGTCATACAGAGTGGAGTAAGTCAGAAAGTGAAAAACAAATACCGAATGCTAACACATTTATATGGAATCTAAAAAAATAATGGTTCTGATTAACCTGGGGCAGGACAGGAAGAAAGACGCAGATGTGGAGAATGGACCTGAGGACATGGGGAGGGGGAAAGTAAGCTGGCATGAAGTGAGAGAGTAACATTGCTATGTATACACTACCAAATGTAAAATAGATAGCTAGTGGGAAGCAGTTGAGCACAAGGAGATCAGTTCGGTGCTTTGTGACCACCTAGAGAGGTGGAATAGGGAGGGTGGGAGGGAGGCACAAGAGAGAGGGGATATAGGGATATATGTATACGTATAGCTGATTCACTTTGTTGTACAGCAGAAACTAACACAATATTGTAAAGCAATTATACTCCCATAAAGATGTTAAAATAAACTAATTAAATCATTTTAATTTAATCCCATTTCTCCAAAGAACATATAGAAATGGCCACTGAGCTCATGAAAATGTTCAACATAACTAGTAAGTAGAGAAATGCAAATTAAAACATCACCTTCAGTCAGATGGCTATTATTAAAAACAAAGAAACAAAAAGCAGAAAGTTACAAGTTTGACAAGAATGTGGAGAAATTGGAAACTTTGGTAAATTTTCCTATTGTTTGTCAGATTATAAAATGGTGCTGCTACTTTGAAAAACTGTATGGTGGTTCCTCAAGAAATTAAACAGACTTACCATATGATCCAGCATTCTACATCTGGGTACATATCTGGATATATTTCAAATAATTAAAAGCAGGGAGTTGAACAGATTTTTTTACACCCATATTCATAGCAGCATTATTCACAATAGCCAAAAGGTGGAACAATCTGAAGTGTCCATCAGTTGGGTAGATGGATAAACATAGTGTTTATATGCATACAGTGGAATATTATTTAGCCTTAAAAAGAATAAAATTCTAACACATGATACAACTTGGATAAACTTTGAAAACATTATGCTAAATGGAATAAGGAAAACACAAAAGGACAAAAACTGTATGGTTCCACTTATATGAGTAGTATATATAGAGTAGTGAAATTCATAGAGAAATAAAGTAGAATGGTGATTTCCAGGAGCTGGGGGCAAAGGAAATGGGTAGTTATTGTTTAATGGGTATAGAGTTTCATTTGGGGGGGATGAAACATTTTTGGTGATGGATGGCAGTGATGGTTGCACAACAATGTGAATATTCTTTTTTTAAAATTTATTTATTTATTTATTGCCTGAGTTGGGTCTTTGTTTCTGCACATGGGCTTTCTCTAGTTTTGCCGAGTGTGGGCTGCTCTTCATTGTGGTTCACAGGCTTCTCATTGCAGTGGCTTCTCTTGTTTCAGAGCAGGGGCTCTAAGCATGCTGGCTTCAGCAGTTGTGGCTCCCAGCTGTACAGCGCTGGCTCAGTAGTAGTGGCGCATGGGCTTAGTTGCTCTGTGGCATGTGGGGTCTTCCCAGACCAAGGCTCCAACCCATGTGCCCTGCATTGGCAGCCAGATTCTTAACCACTGCACCATCCAGGAATCCCAATGTGAATATTCTTAAAGTCACTGAACTGTATATTTAACAGTGGCTAAAATGGTACATTTTATGTTATGCATATTTTACCACTATTATCATTTTTCTAAAAAAAAAAAAAAAACTTCTGAAGATTGCAACTCAGGATTAATCCAGCTAGCAAACTGAGATTTACTCATAGTTTATACAGTGCTTTCCTTCCCCAACATTTTACTAACATCATTGGAGCTCTAGTATAATAACAGTAAATTACAACTAAGAGAGCTGCAAGACACAAACTCTATTTAAGAAGGATTTCTTAGGGAAACCCATTAACAGAAGGGAGAATAAGTGAAATCTCTTGTAGCTACAGCTAACGCAAAATACAGGCAACTCCTATTTATATTAACATAAAACAGAACACTTAAAAACCAGTTACCTGAATCTCTCTTACCCAATACATCATATATGGCTTTCAATAAAAAATTACAAGGTATGCTAAAAAGCAAAAATGAAACAAAACAAAACAAAAACCAAAGAAAACAACAAAAGCAAAACCCAAAAACCCACAGTATGAAGAGGAAAGAAAATAACAGAATCAGATTCAGGTATGACACAGTTTGTAGAATTATCAGATAGTGAATTAAATGTAACTGTGATTAATATGTTAGGGTCTATAATGGAGAAAGCAAGTAGCATGAAAAACATATGGACAATATAAGCAGAGAGATGGAAACTCCATGAAAGAAACAAAAGGAAACATTAGTAATCATAAACATTGTAACATAATGAATTATTTTAATGAGCTCTTCAGTAGACTTGACATGGATGAGCAAAGAATCCGTGAACTTGACGATGTGTCAATAGAAACTTCCTAATTGTAATGATAATAGAAAAAAATGAAAAATGAAACAGAATATCTAAGAACTGTTAGGCAGCTGCAAAGCATGTAACGTACATCATTAAATAAGAAGAAAAAGAGAAAGAAGCAGAACAGATACCTGAAGTAATAATGACCAAGAAATTTCCAAAATTAATGACACGCAGCAAATCACAATCTAGGAAGCTGGAGAGTCACAAGGAATCTAAATACTAAAGAATAAAATTCTGCATACAGCATATTCATACGGGAAAAGCCAAAGGCAATCTTGAAAGAATTAAAAGGGAAGAAAAAAGCAAAAGACAAAAAAACAGCCACAAAACAACATCTTATTGATAAAAAAGGTGGGGGGGGGATAAGAATTATATGAAAGTTTTTGTCAGAAACCATGGAAATGAGACTGGAATGAAATATTTAAAGTATTGAAAGGAAAAAACAAAAACAAAAAAGAACTTAAGTAGAATTCTATTTCCAGTTAAATTATCCTTTGAAAGTTAAGAAGAAATAAAGATATTCTCAGACAAATAAAAATGACAGGTTTTGTTGCTGGTAGATCTGTCTTGCAAGAAATGTTTAAAGAAGTCCTTTAGAGAGAAGGAAAGTGGTATAAGTGAGAAACTAAGATTTATGAAAGAAAGCTAGGGAGGGTCACAGAAGGAGTAAATATATATAAAATAAAATGTTTTATTTTTCATATTCTTAATTTACGTAATAGATAATTGTTCAGAGTAATAATAGCAACAGTGCATTAGATGATTATAACTTATAGATAAGGAAATAAATGGTAGTAATGTTATAAGGGATGGGAGGGAGGAGTAGAAATACCCTATTGTAAGGAACCTGTAGTACCCATTAAATGATGTAATATTATTTTCAAGTGGACTTAGATTCATTGCAAATGTATATTGCATATGTTACCAAGTCCAAGCTTGTACCACTCACTGCATAAGAGGCCAATAAATCGAGAGAGATGAGTTGCTGGGGCAAGGAATAGCAACTTTATATGGAAAGCCAGCAGACTGAGAAGATGGTGGACTAGTTTCCCAAAGACCCATCTTCCCCAAATTAGAATTCAGGGTTCCTTTATACTAAAAGGCAGAGGGGGTATGGTTGGTTGCTGCAAACCTCTTGGTGCCAGAATCCTTTGTTCTTTCAGCTGTCATGTAAGTCTGGTCACAATGTTCCTGTAAACCTCCAACAAAATTAACGTTATTCTCTGTTCTGCAACTTTTTATCTCTATATGAATGGAAAAGTGTTATAATTTTGAAGGTCAAAGCTTTGAGAATGGGCTATCCTGTATATTTCAGGCTGTAGGCAACATTCTTAACTTGTAGCAACAGCAAAAGAATACAAAGGTTGTAGTAAAAGGAACAGATCCAATATGGAGTCAGATTTGTTCTTCCGTATTACACATACTCTAAGGAAGCAACTAAAAGTGTAAATAAAAATATAACTGATACGCTAGGAGAGGAGAGAAAATGAACTCATATAAAGTGTTCAGTTAAAACTAGACAATGCAGAAAAGAGGGGAAGATTATAAAAGGGGGTGAGTGCAATTAATAGAGAACAGTTATGAATATGGTAGATGTTAATCTTACTATATCAATAATTATTTAGCTGTGAATAGTCTCCCACCAATTAAAAACAAAGACTGTCATAGTGGATAAAAGAAGATCCAACTATCTATTTTATATAATAAACCCATTTTAATATAAAGACACAGATTAAAAGTAATGGAATGGAGAAAAATACACAATGGTAACATGAATCTAAAGAAAGCTAGAGTAGCTATATTGGTCTCAGGCAAAGCATACTTTAGAAAATCATCATGGAAAATGAGGAGAGTTAAACAATGAGAAAGGGGTCAAGAAGACATAATAACTAAAAACAGTGTAAAGATACATGAAGCAAAACTGATTGAATTCAAGGGTATATAGCTAAATCCTTCTTTATATTTGAAGACCTCAGTACCTCTCTATGAGTAATTTACAGATACAGCAGACACAAAAGCAGTGAGAGCATAGTTGAACCCAGTGGCACCAGATTTAGGTGGTTTCATAGATGAGTTTTACCAAACATATAAGGAAGAAATGGTACCAGTTCAGAACATAGAAGTAGAGTGAATACATCCTAACTCATTCTATGAGGCCAACATTGCCCTAATATTATAACTGGGTAAAGATACTCTGATAAATGAAAACTGCAGACCCGTATCACTCAGGAAAATATATGTAAAATCTTCAAACAAATATTAACAAATCAATCCAACAGTGTATGAAAACAAACGTATGTCACATCTAAATGGGATTTATTCCAGATATGCAAGCTTGCTTCAACATTCAAAAATCAGTGAATGTAATTCACCACATTGGCAGGCTGAAGAAAAAACTCTAATCATATCGAGTGATACCTTAAAAATATTGACAAAATCCAACACCCATTTGTGATGAAAACAACAAACTAGAAATAGTGGAGAACTTCCTCAACTTGATAAAGAACACCGACAGAAACCTACCACTGATATACCTTATTGTGAGAAACTTTATTGCTTTATCCTAAAATCTGGAACAAGGCAAGGATGTCCCCCTCTCACCACTTTTATTCATCATTGTTCTGGAAGTTCTAAGGAAAAAGAACAAAACAAAAGCTTCTTGAACTAATATGTGATTTTATTTTAGCAAAGCAAGGTGGCAGAATTCAAAGTTAATATACAAAAGTCACTTTTCTATATGCCAACAACAAACAATTGGAATATTAGAAACACAGTACCATTTATGTTAGCATGACAAAGTATGAGGTATCAGTGCAACAAAATATGCACAAGATCTATATGAGGAAAACTATAAAACTCTGATGAAAGCTATCAAAAATCTATATTTCATTTTCATGGATAGAAAGATTCAGTGTTATCATGGTGTCAGTTCTTCCCAACTTGACCTATAAATTCAGTTCAATCCCAATCAAAATCCCATGCAGTTATTATAGATATGGACAAACTGATTTTAAAGTTTATATGGAAATAAAAATCCTCAGAGTAGCTAACACCATATTAAAGAGAAGACACAGTCAGAGGACTGACACTATCTAACTTCAAAACTTACTCTGTGGCTACAGTGAACAGGACAATGTGGTACTGGCAAAAAATAGACAAATAGATTAGTGGCATAGAGAGCCCCAAAATAGACCAATACAAATATGGTTCACTGATCTTTGACAAAGGAGAAAAGGCAATTTAATAGAGAAGGAATAGTCTTTTTGACAAACAGTGTGGGAGCAACTGGACATCCATATGAGAAAGAAATCTAGACACAGATACTCTAGATTTCCCCAAAATTAACTGAAAATGGATCATAGACATAAACATAAAACACAGAGCTATAAAACTTCTATAAGATACCATAGGAGAAAATATAGATGGCCTTGGGTTGGTTCTATGCAACACCAAATATGCAACCCATAAAAGAAAAAATTGATAAGTTGGACTTGATTAAAATTAAAAACTTCTTTACTGCAAAATACACTATTAGAGTATGAAAAGACAAGTCACAGACTGGAAAAAAATTCCCAAACACTTATCTGATAAAGAACTTGTTTAAAAAAATATACAAAGAACATTTAAAACTCAACAATAAGAAAATAACCCAATTGGAAAATGGACTAAAAGTCTGAACAGACACCCACCAAAGAAGATACACACATGACAAATAATGCATATGAAAAGTTGTTCAACATCATATGACATTAGAGAACTGAAACCTTAAGCAACAATGGGATACCACTACAAACATATTAGAATGACTAAAATCTAAAAAATTGTCAGGACCAAATACTGATGGGAATGTCATCCAACAAAACTCCCATTTATTGCTATTGGGAATGTATAGCAGTACAACCACTTTGGAAGACACTTTAGCATCTTCTTATGAAACTAAACATAGTTTTAACTGTATGTTCCAGCAGTTGTTATTCCAGATATTTATCTAATTAAGTTGAAAACATGACCACACCAAATACTGCATATGAATGCTTATAGCAGCTTTATGCGTAATCATCAAAACCTGGAAACAACCAAGATTTCATTCAGTAAGTTAATGAATAAACAAACTCTGATGTATCTGTGCAATGGAATATTATTCAGTGCTAAAAGAAATAAGTTATTAAACAAGAAGAGAAGGAGGGTCCTTGAATGCATATTGCTAAGTGAAATAAGTTAGCCTGAAAATGTTACATGATGTATCTTGTAAAAGACAACTATGGAGACACTAAAAATATCTTAAGAGTAGTAAAATTATTCTGTATGATACAGTAGTGGTGGATAAATAACATTATATTCTTTGTTGAAACCCACAGAACTAAACACAAAAAGTGAAACTGAATCTATTGACCTTAGTTAATAATTATATGTCAGTATTGGTTCATTAATTGTAACAAATATATCTCACTAATGCAACATGTTAATGACAGGGAAAATTGAGAGGGGAGAGGAGTATATGGAAATCTCTATACTACCTGCACAATTTTTCCTTACATATAAAATGGTTTAAAAAATACAGAAGGCCTACAGGCACACGAAAAGATGCTCAGCATCGCTAATTATTAGAGAAATGCAAATCAAAATCAAATGAGGTATCACCTCATACCAGTCAAAATGACTTTTTTCAAAATATCTACAATTAATAAACAAACTTATCATTACCAAAGGGGAAAGGGACAGGGGAGGGGTAAATTAGGGGTATGGGATTAACAGATACAAACTACTGTATATAAAATAGATAAGGAACAAGGACCTACTGTATAGCACAGGGAAATATAGTCAATATCCTGTAATAACCTATCATGGAAAAAAATCTGAAAAAAAATATATATACAACTGAAAAAATAATAAAGTCTGTTATTTTAAATAAAAGGCACTAGTGACAGTAGAATATAAATGAATAAAATATTTTGTGGTTAACTTACCCACATTTTCAGGAGAAACATTTTTAGACTTTGTCATAATGAATAGACATAGTACCTCACAAATATGATTTTGTGCTGGGAAGACAGACCTAACAGTACATTTTCCCACAAACTTGGAAGGATAGCAAATTAGAGAAATGCAAATCAAAACTACAATGAGATGTCATCTCACACCAGTCAGAATGGCCATCATCAAAAAATCTAGAAACAATAAATGCTGGAGAGGATGTGGAGAAAAGCGAACCCTCTTGCACTGCTGGTGGGAATGTAAATTGATACAGCCACTATGGAGAACAGTATGGAGGTTCCTTAAAAAACTAAAAATAGAACTACCATACAACCAATCAATCCCACTACTGGGCATATACCCTGAGAAAACCATAATTCAAAAAAAGTCATGTACCACAATGTTCATTGCAGCTCTATTTACGATAGCCAGGACATGGAAGCAACCTAAGTGTCCATCAACAGATGAATGGATAAAGAAGATGTGGCACATATATACAATGGAATATTACTCAGCCATAAAAAGAAATGAAACTGAGTTATTTGTAGTGAGGTGGATGGACCTGGAGTCTGTCATACAGAGTGAAGTAAGTCAGAGGAGAAAAACAAATACTGTATGCTAACACATATATATGGAATCTAAGAAAAAAAATGTCATGAAGAGCCTAGGGGTAGGATGGGAATAAAACACAGACCTACTAGAGCATGGACTTGAGGATATGGGGTGGGGGAAGGGTAAGCTGTGACGAAGTGAGAGAGTGTCATGGACATATATACACTACTAAACGTGGGGTGGATAGCTAGTGGGAAGCAGCCGCATGGCACAGGGAGATCAGCTAGGTGGTTTGTGACCACCTAGAGGGGTGGGAGGGAGGGAGATGCAAGAGGAAGAGATATGGGAACATATGTATATGTATAACTGGTTCACTTTGTTGTAAAGCAGAAACTAACACACCATTGTAAAGCAATTTTACTCCAATAAAGATGTTAGAAAAATAAAATAAAAAGAAAGAAAAAAAATAAAATTAGAAAAAAAAAAGCAGAATGATCTTCACTGGCGTGGTAAATCATCTGTATTTAATAGGATAAATGACAATGTTTGCACATATGAAGTATTATTTTGACATCCACTTTGAGTTTACTTTTGTGTATGGTTGGAGGTTATTTTCAGAATTCATTTTTTGACATACAGGCATTGGTTATTGTACCGTTTGATGAATAGTACTATCGTGTCTCCATTGAATTACCCTGACACTTTGTCAAGTACCTTCATAATATATGTGTGGATATACCTGGTCTCTTTTCTGTTCCATTGAGGTTTATGTGTATCCTTATGCAGATATCACCCTGTCTTGACTACTATAGTTTTCTGGGTTTGTTTTTTAGTTTATTTGTTTATTTATGGCTGTCTTGGGTCTTCATTGCTGCACACGGGCTTTCTCTAGTTGTGTTGAGTGGGGATTACTCTTGGTTGCGGTGCACGGGCTTCTCATTGTGGTGGCTTCTCTTGTTGTGGAGCACAGGCTCTAGGCATGCGGGCTTCAGTAGTTGTGGCTCACGGGCTCTAGAGCGCAGGCTCAGTAGTTGTGGCACACGGGCTTAGTTGCTCCGCGGCATGTGGGATCTTCCCAGGCCATGGATTGAACCCATGTCCCCTGCATTGGCAGGCGGATTCTTAACCACTGAGCCACCAGGGAAGCCCTACTGTAGTTTTATAGTATGTCTTAGGTCAGATCGTTTAAGTGATCCAATGTGTACTTTTGTTTAAAATTTTTTGACTTTATTTGGTTCTTTGAATTTTCATATAAATTTGAAAATGTGTTTTCAGATTTATCTGTTGCTTCTTTTAATTTTGTTGGGTTTTACATAATATGTTTCAAAATCCTACTAGTATGTCTATACACATTTAGAATTTTTATGTCTTGTTGATAATTTGACGCTTCTATCATTATGGAATATTCTTTTTTATCTCTAGTAATATCCTTTTTCCTGAAATCTATTTTATTAGGTATTTACACAACCCCTTAGTTATGTGGTATATCTTCTATCCATCTATTTACTTTTAATATATCTCTGTCTTTATAATTAAGTTTCCTTTCTTATAGACAATATATAATTCTTTCTTATTCTTTCATTCAGTCTCATTCTCTCTGTCTTTTATCTGGAGCTTTTAGACTACTTAAATAAATATAATTATTGATGTGGGTAGTTTTACAGTTTCACACCATAAACAATAGTGCACTCAAATGGATTGTAGATAAGTTTAAGAGCTAAAAGTAGAAAATTTCTGGAAGCAAACATAGGAGCAAATCTTAGTGACCTTGAGTTTGGCAAAAACTTCTTAAAATAAGATGTAAATAGTGAGTATGGCAATAGAAAAAATCAACAGTTTGAGCTTCAACAGAATTAAAAACTTTAGTTATTCAAAAGTCATTCCTACAAAGATGAAAAGCTAAGCCACAGATTGGGAGAAACAAATAATTTTGTATATCTTAAAAGCAAATATCGACAGAATAGTTGTATTTAGATTATATTAAGACTCTTAAATTTCAGTACTGTAAGATAATCAAGAAAATTAAAAATGGTGAGAGATATGAATAGACACTTCACCAGAGATAATATGTGAATGGCACATAAGCAAACAAGAAGATTCTCAACATCATTAGGAAAATGCAAATTAAAACCCATTGAAGAGCCACTGTAAACCTATTAGAATGTCTAAAATTTTGAAAATATCAACGAAACTAAGTGTTTGGGAAGATATGGAGCAAACAGAATTCTCTTACATTGCTTGTGGGAGTATAAAATCATATAACTGTATTGGAAACAGTTAGCCAATTTCTTAAAAAGTTAAAATTATATCTACTATATGATTCAGCCATTACACTTCTAGATGTTTACCTGTGAGAAAAGAAAGCATACATTCATGCAGGTACTTGCACAAATTGGAAACAACTCAAATGTAAATCAGTAGACAAATGGATAAACCTATCCATATATGGAATACTCAGCAACTATAAAGCAAAATGAACTACTGATGTATGCAACAGCAAAGAAGAGTACACATCACCTGACTGCATTTTTTTTGCGATGCCTCCTTACCTATCTATGGGTGACTGCAGACGTATGAGTAATCCCAGCCAAGCTCCGAAGAATCACCTAGTTGAGCCCAGACTAAATTACCGACCCTAAGAATTAGGAGCAAAACATATTTTATTTCAGGTACTAAGTTTTAGGGTGTTTCGTCAAACAATAATAGCTAACTCACAGTTGCATGCTGAAGTGTAAGGCAAATCAACTATTCTCTCTGAGCAAAATTTTCCTGCTTTTTAAGATGGACACAGGAAAAAATGTTCTACCTGTATATGCCACCTAACTCAAACTTTTGGTAAGGATCATATGAAGTAACTTGTGAGTGTCCTCTAAAAATTATAGGACTTTAAAACATTACTTTGTAAATCTATCTTACTTTTTAAAATATGGAACCTTTTAGGAATACCACAGTATGGTTGAAACATATTGAAGTTTAGGTTCTGAAATTTAGGATTCACATTTTTATTGGACTTACCATGAGCCTTTCTTATAATTGATGCCAGTAATGAAATAAATAAAGGAAACTACCATAATCATGTAAAGTAATTTTAAGTTGTTAATAGAAACAGAATTATTGTGTTATTCTATGTCAGAAATGCTGATTATAATATAACCAATTAAACAGTGTTGTATTAATAGAGGATAATTGTATTCAGTAAATAGAACCCTTCTCATATTAAAAGGTAGAGTATGATTATTTTGGGGGGCATTGAACCATGAGAATTTCCATGAAATTTATTTTACATGGAGCAAAAACTTGCCTGAAAAAGTCCTTATATATGAGTGCATAAAAATAATATAGTTTCAATTTCAAAACACAATTTTTTTAATTTGAGTTATTTTATTTCTAAGAAACCCTTATGCAAGCTTCAATCACTATATTTCTATATAAAAATCACAAGTGACATGTGTTGCTTCTGCCTAGATAATTGAACAGAGGGAGTGCCTTTAACTCTCTCTCTCTCTCTCTTTCTCTCTCTCTCTCTCTCTCTCTCTCTCTCTCTCTCTCTCTCTCTCTCTGCCCCCCCTCCCCCCACATCTGACAGCTGGATGTTATTTCCTAAAAAACAAAAAAATCAGCAGCTGTGTGTTGAGGATGATGGGGTATCTACCATCCCCACTGACTTGCTTTGGACTCTTATGTGACCCAGGAATTTGGGGGTTAAGCCACTGAGATGTGGGGGTGACTTATTAAAGCTGTTGGTGTACCCTAATTCTTAAACACCTTATCTTCATTTAATCAACAAATATTTACTGAGCACCCACTTGGTGACAGGCACCCAGGGGAAAGGAGAGGACCAAACAGACAAGATTCTGCATTTACAGGGCATAGCTTGTGTGGAAGATACAAACATATATTTATGTAATCGAAATAATTTTTGATTATGACTCGAACCATGAAATAAGTAAACCAGGTTATAGAGTAGCTTGGTATCCTTTGCCTGAGCAAATGGATTGTTTAGCTACAAGGGGACTTTGAACATAGCATATAAGTGATAGGTCTAGTAAAATAAGTATTTATTGAATTGAAATTATTTAATCTCTTCTGGATGAGCCACCATTCCTTTTGTACCAAATCACAGCTGTCAGCGTTTTCTATCCTTCTCTTTTCACCCTGTATCTCCATTCTAGAAGTGATCAGTGAGCATCTTTCTTAAGTCTTGCAGAGATGTAGAACGGAGCAACAGGTGAAATATTAATTTCAGGATATGCGATATGGGAACTGGCTAGAAAAATATCAAAGGTTGATTATTTTTTTCATACTTCCCCAGTTTCACAAATATTCCTGTTCACTGCCCCAGAGCTTAGCTAAAATGGAGAAAAGGAAAGCAGGAATATATACTTTAATTTTGTAGTTACAGACAGAGGAAAAATAAACATGGCTCCAATTGTGATGTGGGAAAATTTGCCTTCACTTTTTTTTAACCACATATTTTTTGTTTATTTTTATTTATCTTTTTACCACTTACACCCTGTTGTTTTGTGGACTTTCATATGAAATGTTTGAGACAAAAAATATTTTAGTTGGAGATAGGAATAATTTTGTTTCCCTGGTTCTGGATGGATAGTGACCTAAGAAATTATCTTGTATTTGGACAATTACTTTTATAAAGTCAGTCACTGTTATCATATGACTGGCATTTAGGTAGAGTTCTAATTTTAAGTGCTCTCTTGTAGAAAGAAGAAACACATTATTGCCCTTCAGGTTAGAGTTGGTGCTTCTTTATTTAGAAAGCTATTTTACTAGTTTCTCCTTTGGAAAATTATTTTACTAGTTAGCTGAGAACCAAGTTTTGGCTTTGCTGCCAGCAAATAATAGACTCTACAAGAATTGTTTTTAAATCATTTTTTATCTGACAAAAGTATCATGTTAACATTGTCAACTGAAAAAAAATGCGCAGCCTAAAAGTTGAGAATTATGTTTTATTTGCTGGACAAAACTGAGGACTTAAGCTGGGGACACAGCATCTCAGACAGCTCTGAGAGACTGCTCAGGAGAGGTAAGGGAGAAGCCAGGATATATAGGACTTTGCAACAATGACCAGGCAGTTGGAGTATGAAAAGATTACGGTTAAAGAAAACCAGGTTTCTCAAGTAAAGGAATTTAGTGCTTTTCTGTGTATGGGAAACATGCAAAAGTCAGGGCTCATTGAGATTATTCCTTTGATATGCATCTCAGCTATCTGGGGCCAGTCCTGTGCTTTCTCATCCTGAGTGTCCTCAGGATGCACCTTCAGGGGGTGCCTGTAGCAGTTGTTTGCTAGATGGCAGGCATCCCGTTTCTATCCTGAGTTCCCTCAGGGCTCACCCTTAGGTTGCTGTAATGTAATGGCTGGAGGCTGCAACATCCTTTGTTTACTGATATGGGAGGCAACATTTTTTTTCATTGACAGCATTAAGTTCAAAAAGTTGTTTTTGTTTAAATCAGTATTGAGATGAATATTGCAGTCCCCCAAATAAAGGCTATCAACTCTCTTGGCAAATGTATTCTGTTTTTCTGGTAGTATATGGATATTTATTCATGAATATTTGATAGTTTAAATATATTTTGAATGTTCATTAAATATTCATATATTATGCATTCACTGTGTGATAAATTTAATACATGCTAAAACGAATACAACTTTCAGTTGAAATAAACTACCTGCAGGTCTCATCCAGAAGCTTTGGTTTTATAGATTGCCCATGTAAGAGGAAAAATCTCAGAGTGCTTGTGGATTCGTGAATGTCATAAATTTCACTGGGAAGAACTGTTCAAGTGCTTCTGCCTGTGGAGTTAATGGCTGGCCTGCTCCTCAGCTCCTGTAGTGCCAACCCCTGTAGCCCCGAGGCTACTGTGTTCACAGAGTGGGTCTTTACTGAATGTGTAAGTAGACCCTGAGCGCTAGCTGTGAGCAGCCTTGTAATGCAAAGCCTCTTTCTCATATTCAACAAAAGACGGTGCTGTGAGGAAAGGTGTTAAGAGGTAGGGGAACATGAAGTGTGATAGTATAGTAAAGTTCATTGAATGGTGGTCATGGGGGTTTTCTTTTTTTATTGTTTGCCTATTCTTGTCTAGTAAGTAACAGAATTCCTTATTTTCTTTTGGGAACCACTCTTCCATCTCTCAATCAGGTGGTTTCTGCATGCTTGACACCCACAGCCCCCACCCCCCATGGCTCACAGGTGGTCATGTGACTCAGACCTGGCCAATCAGAGTACCACACACTGTCCGTGGTGCTTAATCCTGGGTGTTTAATACGTGCAAAACCATTGAAAACCTAGAGAATTCGTTTTAATTTTTATTTTTTCTGGAATTATTAGGAAATGTGTTGAATCTTTTTGCTGCAATCACTAGCTGTAAGAATCACTTGAATCTAAGTCAGTGGGGAACACCTTTATTACCACAGGGATTTTGAGTATCTGAGAGGGTGAAGATAACAGAGGAAAACGGATTTAAGAGACAGAGATGGAGTTGTGTGACATAGTTGGAATCCATAGATTCAAAGTGCCTGACATTGCTCCTGTTCTCTATTATTTCCATGTATTGTGTGAGCTCCTTTAAGTTTTCAGCATTACCTGCAACTGAAAGCCTCACTCATACAAGAATGTTTTGTTGCCTCATCTTGAAACAGGATTGGAAGTGGAGCAGTGTTTTCTGTTCAGTTTTAGATAGGTTTTTTTCAATAATTTTTACTATTTCAAAATAGTTTCAAATTTACAAAATTTGCAATAATAAAAATAGTGTGAAGAAAAATCATTGTTTACACAGACCACCCAGCTTTACCTGTCTTAACACTGTAGCCAATTTGCTTTGCCATCTGTTCTTTATCTCCCTCTCTCCTCCTGTTTTTCTCTGTTTTTTTCTAACATATATATTATAACGTTATAACATATATATGTCTTTGTGTATATATATATATATATATATATACACACACACACATATACACCACATATATACACACACCACATATATACATGCATATATGTATATATGTGTATCTATATAAACACACACAATATATATGTAAGTAATTATATATATACATATATACATATGCACATAATATTTTGAGCTATTTTAGGGTAAGTTACACATGTATAATAGTTTGACCCTTTATCCCTAAATATGTCAGTGTGTGTTTCCTAAGAATAGGGATATCCTCTTACATTCTCACATTGTAGTACAGTTATCAACTTTATAAATTTACATGAATATCATCCTTTAATCTACAGTGCATCTTTCAATTTTTTCAGTTTCTTAATAATGTCCTTTATAGAATAACCCCTACCAACTCCTCCGGGAGACAGTCAACTGGGTCTGTGATTAAGCCCCAGTTAAAACTCTAGAAACCAAAGCTTAGGTGAGCTTTCCTGAATGCAAATTCTTTATGTCTGTTAGCAGATGTCATTGATGAGAGGAGTTAACACTGTCCATGACTTCACCTGGAAAGGACAGCTGGATGATCCGTGTTTGGAGACCTTCTAAACTTTACCAATTGCATTTTTTCCCTTGTCTGATTTTAATTGGTATTCTTTCATTGTAATAGCGTATAGCCATGAGTGTGATAGCTTTCAATGATATTTGTCAGATTTTCTAGAAAATTATCGAACTTGAGGGTGGTCTTGGGGATCTCTGAACTTGTAATTTGTGTCAAAAGTGAGGGTGATTAGGGAAATGCCCAGACTCTTTAGATGGTGTCAGAAGAAAGGGCGGTATTGTGGACAGTTCCCTAGCGTCACAGTATTACATTGACCTGCCCCCGCCCCCTGCCCCAGCTATCAAAAGTGCCCTGTGGTACCTCAGACACCTGGAAAAGGTCACCAAACTTAAGTTTGCTTACACTGAAATTGCCTTCACTGGGTGGGTTCTGTAATTTAATCTCAAACAAAAGATTGCTCTCAAAACACAAGCCTATTTCTTTTGTTCTCATGGTATTTTAATAGTTGTCTCCAAAAGATGTGAGGACATGCACCCTGTGACCTGCTCTACTAGGTAGCCTAATGGCAGTTTTGGGAGAAAGCTTTCTGGGTGCAGCTCTTATTACCTCATAGCTGACTTTATGAGTTAGTGGGAGGTAAGGAAGAGCAATTGGATAGGATAAGACATGCTGGGTTTAAACCAATTTCTACCCCCCAAAACACCTTTGGAGACTTTTCATACTATAATATAGCAAGTACTTGAGAAGTAGTTAATATTTTTCCATAGTGAATCTTGCTAGTGAGGGAGGGAAATACTACTAAAAGGAACAGCAGTCTAAAAATTGATTCAAACAAATGTGCTATTAGAAGCATGCAATTAAAGAAGTGAGTAAAGGTGTGATGCTTTATTTCTTACAATTCTATCTATGAACATCCATACTTTAGGACCCATAAAAAGGATAAATGGATTTTCTTTCTTTTTTATTAAATTTGTAAGTCATTGGAAAATGTACAAACCCACACTGCTTTGCTCATACTCCGTTCATCTGTGAGAGAGGGTGAAAATAATGGCTCAAAATGTTTCCCATCTTTGTCAGAGTCATACATCCTATTGATTGCTTGTTTCCAACAAATGGTGATGAGCCGTAAGCTCTGAAGCCCTCCGTGCCCCATCTCCTTAACATTCTCCTCATAACAACCAGAATCAGGTCCATTCTATCTGCTTTTGTGATTTTAATCATTAGTTTGTAACTTTAATACCATCCATTTTGCTCTCAACACGGTATGTAAGGGTTTTTTTTTGGATGAAGAAAAATGAACGTTTTGCATTTTAAAATTGCATTTAATAATTTAGAACCACCATGGGTTTCTGTTCTTAGAAACTGCAACCAGATCTCATATCAGTAGATTTGATTATTGAAAGCACTGAGTGAAAGTTGCATTATAATGTATATAAAAATGCTGTTGAAGAGCAATGGAGTGCTGTGTGGTACAGCTTTGATTTACAGATCAACGAGGGTGGCCAGTTATTGATCATTACCTGTGAATTATGGATACCCTGAGATCAATGAAATGGTTTCTTTTCAGCTTGTCTCAATTTACACTTCCTTCAAAGAATGCAGGTTTTGTTTGTAGGACTGTCTTTGTTTGACTTCCCTGAAACCTAATGGTTCACAGTACTTGTTAAAAGAGGATTCTATTGCATCTTGATATTTTAGGTAAATAAAAGTGTCTCCTTGGAAGGAAAGTCTTTCTGTTCAGTGTAGTAGTAGTACCCCTTTGTATCAGATTCTTGTAGTGTCCTGGTTCTTTTAATATGAATTTGCCTTAATCATGTAACTACCTTTCTTTCCCACTTTTCTTGACCAAGTGACATTAGAGGTATTCTTTTCCTTCCTTCCTTCCTACTTTCCTCCCTCCCTACCTCCTTTCTTTCTTTCCACCTTTCTTCTTTCTTTCTTTCTTTCTTTCTTTCGTCCTTCCTTTCTTTCTTCCTTCCTTCCTTCCTTCCTTCCTTTTTCTTTCTCTTTCTCTCTTTCTTTCTTTCTTTCTTTCTTTCTTTCTTTCTTTCTTTCTTTCTTTCTTTCTTTCTTTCTTTCTTTCTTTCTTTCTTTCTTTCTTTCTTTCTTTCTTTCTTTCTTTCTTTCTTTCTTTCTTTCTTTCTTTCCCTTCCTTCCTCCCTCCCTTCCTCCTTCCCTCCCTCCCTTCCTTCCTTTTCCTGTCTTTCTGTCTGTCTTTCTATCTTCTTTCTGATGTGACCAAGTTGTCAAGTGACAATTAAAACCATCATTATTTCACCCCAAATCAGAACCTTGAAACCACTTTTGAGTATAGACTCCCCTTTACTCTTCTTGTGCAATTAGTTATCAAGCTGTATTGATAGTTTTCCTTGATATCTCATCAGTCTTTTCCCCCTTATTCTAATAGTTGCTACCATAATTAAGCACATGCAATAATCAGCTATTTTCACTGTCTGCAGTCCTGGCTCTCTATAATACATGATGTTCTCCACTTATAAATTTCAAAGGTTCAGCCCCTGAAGTTGAATGCAAAATACTACAATCAAATTTTGATCTCATTTTTAGAGGAAATCTATGATTAGAAAAAAGTTAAAGATTCCTTCTGTAAATCATATTCTGGCACATTGCTTTAAAGTTTTAACGTTATTCTATACAAGTCTGTATGGATGTTCAGAGTGGACAGCTCATCTGTGCAACAGGATGTTTTATTCTAGATCAAAGAACACAGTTACCACTCTTAGTATGTGAGATATTTTAATGGTTATTTTAAACAGTTTCTTTTCTTTAAAGTTTTTGTTGTCTATTCGAAATCATCAGTGAACTCAAATGCCAATCAACAGGGTCTTGGTTGAATCAATAATGCTATATCTGCAAAGTAGAATACTATGTAACTATTAAAACAGATAAATCTACCTGGCTTAACATAGAAAAATTCCCAAGATGGATTGTCAAATAAGAAAGCAAACTATGAGACATTTTAGAGTAGATAAACACTGTAGTTGAGAAAATAAGTATGTGTTTACATATGTACATGTGTATGTACAGACAAAGTTTGGAAGGCTATGCCCTATTTTATTAAAACAGTTACCTCTTAGAAGTAAATGTAAATAGATTTTAAAAAATTTATACATTTAATTACTGACTGAAATTTTCATTAGGAGCGTGTATCACTTTTATATGCAAAGTTGAAAGAAAAAAGTGACATGTACCATGAGCCTTTGTAACTACATAAGCAAGTCTAAAGTTAATATTCAAGGCGCCTCATAATTTAGCCTCTGCTGATATTTCCACCATTACTGTTCACTTGGTAGGATCAGTTGCAGTTTACTTCTGGTTTACTAACTGTTTTGGCCAAAGCGAGCTCCCTTTTCCTGAATATGCCTCATGGGAATGTATAGTAATGTCTCTGAACACCTCCATTCACAGGGATGAATCCTGGCCTCCTTTACATGCTGGCATGTGTTCTTCCATCATGTTTTCACATACCTAACACTCCTGCTTACCGATACCAAGAGCAGAATTGTTTGGACGACAGGGATTGTGTACCACTGCCATTGTTTTCTCCAAATCCTTGTGCAACCTGTAATTTACATAACTTATTTAGATTGCCCCATATTTTCTTTTTTTTTCACATGTTTTTTGGAGTATAAATGCTTTACAATATTGTGTTAGTTTCTGCTATATAACAGAGTGAATCAGCTATATGTATACATATATCCCCATATCCCCTCCCTCTTGTGTTTCCCTCCCACCCTCCCTATCCCACCCCTCTAGGTGGTCACAAAGCACCTAGCAGATCTCCCTGTGCTATGCAGCAGCTTCCCACTAGCCATCCATTTTACGTTTGGTAGTGTATATATGTCCATGCCACTCTCTCAGTTCATCCCAGCATCGCGTGCCCCCTCCCCTGTGCCCTCAAATCCATTCTCTATGTCTACATCTTTATTCCTGCCCTGCCACTAGGTTCATCAGTACGGCTTTTAAAAATTCCATATATATGTGTTAGTGTACGGTATTTGTTTTTCTCTTTCTGACTTGCTTCACTCTGCATGACGGATTCTAGGTCCATCCACCTCACTACAAATAACTCAATTTCATTCCTTTTTATGGCAGAGTAATATTCCATGTATATATATGTGCCACATCTTTTTTATGTATTCATCTGTTGATGGACATTTAGGTTGCTTCCATGTCCTGGCTATTATAAGTAGTGCTACAATGAACAATGTGGTACATATCTCTTTTTGAGTTATGGTTTTCTCCGGGTATATGCCCAGTAGTGGGATTGCTGGGTCATATAGTAATTCTGTTTTCAGTTTTGTTTTGTTTTTTTTTGTTTTTTTGTGGTACACGGACCTCTCACTGTTGTGACCTCTCCTGTTGCGGAGCACAGGCTCCAGACACACAGGCTCAGTGGCCACGGCTCACGGGCCCAGCTGCTCTGCAGCATGTGGGATCCTCCTGGATTGGGGCACAAACCTGTGACCTCTGCATCGGCACGCGGAATCTCAAGCACTGCGCCACCAGGGAAGCCCTGTTTTCAGTTTTTAAGGAACCTCCATACTGTTCTCCATAGTGGCTGTATCAATTTACATTCCCACCAACAGTGCAGGAGGGTTCCCTTTTCTCCACAGCTTCTCCAGCATTTGTTGTTTGTAGATTTTCTGATGATGCCCATTCTAACTGGTGTGAGGTGAGGCCTCATTGCAGTTTTGATTTGCATTTCTCTAATGATTAGTGATATTGAGCATCTTTGCATGTGCCTCTTGCCCATCTGTATGTCTTCTGTGGAGAAATGTCTATTTAGGTCTTCTGCCCATTTTTGGATTGGGTTGTTTGTGATATTGAGCTGCATGGTCTTCTTGTGTATTTTGGAGATTAATCCTTTGTCAGTTGCTTTGTTTGCAAATGTGTTCTCTCATTCTAAGGGTTGTCTTTTTGTCTTGTTTATAGTTTTCCTTTGCTGTGCAAAAGGTTTTAAGTTTCATTAGGTCCATTTGTTTATTTTTGTTTTTATTTCCCTTACTCTAAGAGTTAGGTCAAAAAGGATCTTGCTGTGATTTATGTCATAGAGTGTTCTGCCCATGTTTTCCTCTAAGAGTTTTATAGTGTCTGGCCTTACATTTAGGTTTTTAATCCATTTTGAATTTATTTTTGTGTATGGTGTTAGGGAATGTTCTAATTTCATTTTTTACATGTAGTTGTCCAGTTTTCCCAGCACCACTTATTAAAAAGGCTGTCTTTTCTCCATTGTATATTCTTGCCTCCTTTATCAAAGATAAAGTGACCATTTGTGTGTTTGTGGTTTTTTTCTTAACATCTTTATTGGCGTATAATTGCTTTACAAGGGTGTATTAGTTTCTGCATTATAACAAAGTGAATCAGTTATACATATACATATGTCCCCATATCCCCTCCCTCTTGCATCTGCCTCCCTCCCACCCTCCCTATTCCACCACGCTAGGTGGTCACAAAGCACCGAGCTGATCTCCCTGTGCTATGCGGCTGCTTCCCACTAGCTATCGATTTTACATTTGGTAGTGTATACATGTCCATGCCACTCTCTCACTTTGTCCCAGCTTACCCTTCCCCCTCCCCATATCCTCAAGTCCATTCTCTACTAGGTCTGCATCTTTAATCCCATCTTGCCTCTAGGTTCTTCTGACCATTTTTTTTCTTTTTTTTTTTTTAGATTCCATATATATGTGTTAGCATATGGTATTTGTTTTTCTCTTTCTGACTTACTTCACTCTGCATGACAGTCTCTAGGCCATCTACCTTACTACAAATAAATCAGTTTCATTCCTTTTTGTGGCTGAGTAATATTCCATTTGTATATATGTGCCATATTTTCTTTATCCATTCACCTGTTGATGGACACTTAGGTTGCTTCCATGTCCTGGCTATTGTAAATAGAGCTGCAGTGAACATTTTGGTACATGACTCTTTATGAATTCTGGTTTTCTCAGGGTATATGCCCAGTAGTGGGATTGCTGGGTCGTATGGTAGTCTATTTGTAGTTTTTTAAGGAACCTCCATACTACTCTTCATAGTGGCTGTATCAATTTACATTCCCACCAGCAGTGCAAGAGTGTTCCCTTTTCTCCACACCCTCTCCAGCATTTATTGTTCATAGATTTTTTGATGATGACCATTTTCACCAGTGTGATGTGATACCTTCTTGTGGTTTTGATTTTCATTTTTCTAATGATTAGTGATGTTGAACATTCTTTCATGTGTTTCTTGGCAATCTGTATATCTTCTTTGGAGAAATGTCTGTTTAGGTCTTCTGTGTATTTTTGGATTGGGTTGCTTGTTTTTTTGATGTTGAGCTGCATGAGTTGTTTGTATGTTTTGGAAATAAATCTTTTGTCAGCTGCTTCATTTGCAAATATTTTCTCCCATTTTGAGGATTGTCTTTTCGTCTTGTTTATGGGTTCCTTTGATGTGCAAAAGCTTTTAAGTTTCATTAGGTCCCATTTGTTTATTTTTGTTTTTTACTTCCATTTCTCTAGGAGGTGGGTCAAAAAGGATCTTGCTGTGATTTATGTCATAGAGTGTTCTGCCTGTATTTTCCTCTAAGAGTTTGATGGTGTCTGGACTTACATTTAGGTTTTTAATCCATTTTGAGTTTATTTTTGTGTATGGTGTTAGGGAGTGTTCTAATTTCATTCATTTACATGTAGGTTGTTTATTTGAGATTTCTTGATTCTTAAGGTAGGATTGTATTGATAGAAACTTCCCTCTTAGAACTGTTTTTGCTGCATCCCATAGGTTTTGGGTCATCATGTTTTCATTGTCATTTGTTTCTAGGTATTTTTAAATTTTCTCTTTGCTTTCTTCAGTGATCTCTTGGTTAGTTAGTAGTGTATTGTTTAGCATCCATGTGTTTGTATTTTTTGCACATTTTTTCCTGCAATTGATATCATCTCATAGCCTTGTGGTTGGAAAAGATAATTGATACGATTTGAATGTTATTAAATTTACCAAGGCTTGATTTGTGACCCAAGATATGATCTATCCTGGAGACTGTTCCATGAGCACTTGAGAAGAATGTGTATTCTCTTGCTTTTGGATAGAAGGTCCTATAAATATCAATTAAATCCATCTTATTTAATGTATCATTTAAAGCTTGTGTTTCTTTATTCATTTTCATTTTGGATGATCTGTCCATTGGTGAAAATGGGGTGTTAAAGTCCCCTACTATGATTGTGTTACTGTGGATTTCCCCTTTTCTGGCTGTTAGTATTTGCTTTATGTATTGAGGTGCTCCTATGTTGGGTGCATAAATATTTACAATTGTTATATTCTACTTGGTGATCACTTGATCATTATGTAGTGTTCTTCTTTGTCTCTTATAATAGTTTTTATTTTAAAGTCTATTTTGTCTTGTGCCAGCGTTCAGTAGGTGTTCTGTAGGAGTTGTTGCACATGTAGATGTATTTCTGATGTATTTGTGGGGAGGAAGGTGATCTTCACGTCTTACTCTTCTGCCATCTTGAAGCTCCTCTCTGTGCATGGGTTTATCTCTGGGCTTTCTATCCTGTTCCATTGATCTATATTTGTTTTTGTGCCAGTACCATACTGTCTTGATTACTGTAGCTTTGTAGTATAGTCTGAAGTCAGGGGCC
This sequence comes from Kogia breviceps, assembly GCF_026419965.1. Classification (NCBI taxonomy): domain Eukaryota; kingdom Metazoa; phylum Chordata; class Mammalia; order Artiodactyla; family Physeteridae; genus Kogia; species Kogia breviceps. Next base: position 10,134,811 of record NC_081319.1, on the reverse strand, counting down.
TGAGTCCTCCAGCTCCGTTTTTCTTTCTTAAGATTGCTTTGAGTATTTGGGGGTTTTGTGTTTCCATACAAACTGTAAAATTTTTTGTTCTAGTTCTGTGAAAAATGCAGTTGGTAATTTGATAGGGATTGCATTGAATCTGTAGATTGCTTTGGATAGTACAGTCATTTTCACAATACTCATTCTTCCAGTCCAGGAGCATGCTATATCTCTCTATCTGTTAAGTTGTCTTTGATCTCTTTCATCAGTGTGTTATAGTTTTCTGAATATAGGTCTTTTGCTTCCTTAGGTCGGTTTGTTCCTAGGTATTTTTTGTTGTTGTTGTTGTTGCAATGGTAAATGGGATTGTTACCTTAATTTCTCTTTCCCATCTTTCGTTGTTAGTTTATAGGAATTCAAGAGATTTTTGTGCATTAATTTTGTGTCCTGCAACCTTACCAAATTGATTTATTAGTTCTAGTAGTTTTCAGGTGGCATCTTTAGGATTTTCTATGTATAGTATCATGTCATCAGCAAACTGACAGTTTTACTTCTTCTTTCCAATTTGTATTCCTTTTATTTCTTTCTTTTCTCTGATTGATATGACTAGGACTTCCAATACTATGTTGAGTAAGAGTGGCGAGAGACGACATCCTTGTCTTGTTCCTGATCTTAGAGGAAATGCTTTCAGTTTTTCACCACTGAGAAAGATGTTTGCTTTGGGTTTGTCATATATGGCTTTTGTTATGTTGAGGTTGGTTCCTTCTATGCCCACTTTCTGGAGAGTTTTTATCATGAATTGGTGTTGAATTTTGTCAGAAGATTTTTCTGCATCTGTTGAGATGCTCATATACTTTTTATTCTTTAATTTGTTTACATGGTGTATCACATTGATTCTTTTGCATATATTGAAGAATCCTTGCATCCCTGGGATAAGTCCCACTTGATCATGGGGTATGATCCTTTTAAAGTGTTTTTGGATTCTGTTTGCTAGTATTTTGTTGAAGATTTTTGCATCTATTTCCATCGGTTGTATTGGTCCATAATTTTCTCTTTTTTTGTGATATCTTTATCTGGTTTTGGTATCAGGGTAATGCTGGCCTTGTGGAATGAGTTTGGTAGTATTCCTCCATCCACAATTCTTTGGAAGAGTTTGAGAAGGATAGGTATTAACTCTTCTCTAAATGTTTGTTAGAATTTGTCTGTGAAGCCATCTGGTCCTGGACTTCTGTTTGTTGGAAGATTTTTAATTATAGTTTCAATTTCATTACCTATGATTGGCCTTTTTATATTTTCTATATTTTCCTGGTTTAATCTTGGAAGGTTGTACTTTTCCAAGAATTTGTCCATTTCTTCCAGATTGTCCATTTTATAGGCATATAGTTGCTTGTAGTAGTCTCTTTAGATCTTTTGTATTTCTGCGGTGTCAGATGTAATCTCTCCTTTTTCATTTCTAGTTTTATTGATTTGAGTCCCCTCCTTTTTTTTCTTGATGAATCTGGCTAAAGCATTATCAATTTTTTTTTTTATCTTCTCAAAGAACCAACTTTTAATTTTATTGATCTTTGCTATTGTTTTTATCATTTGTATTTCATTTATCTCTGCTCTCATCTTTATGATTTCTTTCCTTCTCCTAACTTTGGGTTTTCTTTGTTCTTCTTTTTCTAGTTGCTTTAGGTTTAAGGTTAGATTGTTTATTTGAGATTTTTCTTGTTTCTTCAGGTGAGCTTGAATTGCTATGAACATTCCTCTTAGAGCTGCTTTTTCTGTCCCATAGGTTTTGGACCATCGTGTTTTCATTGTCATTTGTTTTACGGTATTTTTCAGATTTGCTCTTTGATTTCTTTAGTGATCTGTTGGTTATTTCGCAGTGCACTGTTTAGCTTCCATGTGTTTGTGTTTTCTACTGTTTTTTTTTCCTGTAATTGATTCCTAATCTCATAATGTTGTGATTGGAGAAGATGCTTGATATGATTTCAATTTTCCTGATTTTTCCAGGACTTGATTTGTGACCCAAGCTGTGATCTATTCTGGAGAATAGTCCGTGTGCTGAATTCTCGTAGCTTTTGCTTGTTTGTAAAGATTTTGATTTCTTCTTCGAATCTGAATGAGATCCTTGCTGGCTAGAGTCATTTTGCTTGTAGATTTTTCCCTTTCATCACTTTAAATATGACCTGCCATTCTCTTCTGGCTTGCAGAGTTTCTGCTGAAAGATCAGCTCTTAACCTTATGGGGATTCCCTTGTGTGTTATTTGTTGCTTTTCCATTGCTGCTTCTAATATTTTTCTTTGTATTTAATTTTTGATAATTTTATTAATATGTGTCTTGGTGTGTTTCTCTTTGGGTTTGTCCTGTATGGGACTCTCTGTACTTCCTGGACTTGATTGCCTATTTCTTTTCCCTTGTTAGGGAAGTTTTTGAATATAATCTCTTCAAATATTTTCTCAGACCTTTTCTTTTTCTCTTCTTCTTCTGGGACCAACTATAATTCGAATGTTGCTGCATTTAATGTTGTCCCAGAGGTCTCTGAGACTGTTCTCAATTCTTTTCATTTTTTTTTCTTTATTCTGCTCCCTGGCAATTATTTTCACCATTTTATCTTCCAGCTCATTTATCCATTCTTCTGCCTCAGTTATTCTGCTATTGATTCCTTCTATAGTATTTTTAATATCAGTTATTACATTGTTCATCACTGTTTGTTTGCTTTTTAGTTCCTTTAGATCCTTGTTAAATGTTTCTCGTTATTTTCTCCATTCTGTTTCCGAGATTTTGGATCATCTTTACTATCATTACCCTGAATTCCTTTTCGGGTAGGTTGCATATTTTGTCTTCATTTATTTGGTCTTATAGGTTTTTACCTTGCTCCTTCGTCTGTAACATAATTTTTTGTTGTTTCTTTTTTTTTTTTTTTTCATGGGAGGGGCTGTATTCCTGTCTTACTGGTTGTTTGGCCTGAGTCTTCTTGCAATGGAGTTTGCAGGAAGTTAGGTAGAGCCAGACCTTGGTGCTGAGATGAGGATCTCCAGGAGGCCTCACCTCAATTAATATTTCCTGGCATCTGAGGTTCTTTGTTAGTCCAGCAGTTTGGATTGGTGCTCCCACCACAGGAACTTGGGCCCGACCTCCGGCCTGGGAACTAAGAAACTGCAAGCTGCATGGCATCACTAAAAAGAAAGAATAAAAGGAGCAGTACAATAACAAAGAATAAAAATAAAATTAGAACAATAAAAAGTGTATTAGGAATAATAAAAATATAATTGAAACAACTGCAACTGCAACAAGGGAAAACAAAACCACACCAGAAAAAAGAAAAAAAAGTGTGTGGGGGGGACAACCCAAAAGGAGCAGAACAATCACAAAGTGTAGGGAATAAAATAAAATTAGAAAAATAAAAGATTTATTAGAAAAAATAATTATATTAATGAATTAACAAAAAGAAGGTAAAACAGCACCCCAACCTAAAAGAAGAGAAAAAGAAAAAAAAAAAGGCCTTGGCTATTAGAGGCGGAGTTTAGATGGGGGTGGAACTTAGGCAGGGGCAGGGTTTAGGGTTGGGTGGGGCCTAGGTGGGGTGGTGACGTTTGAGTGTGGGGTGAGTCCTAGGCTCAGGACCCACACAGCTGGAAAAGGCCTTGGGTGTGGGGCCTAGGCTGGGCAACATTCAAGTGTGGGGTGGGGCCTCTGCCTAGGACCTACACGGAATGGGAGAGGCAGCACATCCAAAGGGGTTCTCTGGAGTGTGGAGTTTGGGAGTTTGGAGGTAGGGCCATGGGTGAGGGTGTGTGATTGGGGTTTAGGCCGAGGGTGTTTGGAGGGGGTCTCAGAAGGGGTCTCCGAGTGTAGAGGTGGGGCCCCGGGTGGGGGTGTAGGGGTGGGGCTTGGACTCCACCCGGAAGGAGGGAGCCTCCCAGGGCAGAGGATTAGGCCTGGGAGCCCAACAGGCTCCCCAGTGCCTAAGTGGACAGGGAAAGCGCTGGCCGTGTTCCTTTCTGTTTCTCCGCGCCCTCCCCCATGGTCTCCACCAGGGTCTCCCCAGTCGCCACTGGACCCCTAACCGTGGCTTGGTCCCACTGAGTGTAGGAACTCCTTCCCCCACCAGCTGCCCCTCAGGGGTGCAGGTCCTGGAGGTCTGGCCTTTACTTTTGCTCCCCCTTTCCTCCCTCCCACTCCCTCAGGACACATGCAGCTGGAGGGGGCCTAGGTGGGCAGAGGATCAGGTCCGTGATCTCATCAGGCTTCCGGCTCCCAAGAGGGGAGGAGAAACCTAGCCATCCTCCCTTTTGATCCTCTGCCCTCCCAGTGGTCCCCCAATTTCCCCCTCCAGGTGTGGGAGCCCTTCCTCTCCTCCAGCTGCCCCTCAGGGGTGCCAGTCCAGTCCCACCTCCACTTCTCCTCCCCCCTCACTCTCCCCCACACCCCATGTCCTACTCGGTCACTGGGGGTTCCTCCCATCCCCTTAGGCATCCATGGTTCCCCACCGGTGCCTGGTAGGTACCCTAGTTGTGCCAAGATGTGAATTCCACACCCTCCTAGTCTGCCATCTTGACTCCCCCATATTTTCTTTACTGTTTTATAAGGGTAGTTGTGTAATTAAGTATGAAAAGTGAAACCACTGATATAAGTCAGTTCTGTATTCACTGTAATAACTGTTAGAACAAAATAGCTGTTAAAATATCTTACACACTGAAAGTGGTAATTGCTTTTTTTATCTATGATTATATATCTTTTGGCACAGAGAAGCTATCCACTCTGGCCATTCATGTAGTCCTGTTTGGAATAACTTTAAAATGCTTATCTTAGAAAAAAAGATAAAATGCCTTTATCTTTTTCTATTTTCTAAGTGCTTAAGGCCAATGTCCCGTTTAAAAAAAAATTCTTCCATACAGGTCCACTGACCCCTTTTCAGCACCTTACTTATCTTTCTATGCCTCAGTTCTTCATTTGGTCGTAACAGTAGTTCCTACCTGATAGAGTTGTTATGTGATTATATGAGGTAATGATATTTAGAATGTGCTTAAAATAGTTGCTTGGCACATATTAGTGATGTTTCATTTAATCCTCACTGGGGACTTATATCTTGAGAGCTTAGTAAAAAACCATTCAAATATAGCACTTAAATCAGTGCCTGGCACACAGTAAGTGTTCAGAATAATTTATGGAAATAATTCTTCTTAATTTTTTTCTCCTCGTCTGACTCCTGCCCAGCCACAAAAGTATCTTAGCATGTTTTATGCTTTTTTGTCTTAGGGCAGGCTTGTATTTCAGTGCTAACTTGCAGAAATTTCCTGGAAGATATATTCCTCTCCTGGGTTTTTATCTTTAAAGGCTGAGCATCCTGAAAAGATGATACTAAGTGCCTATGTTTAGGATTGGAATTTTGGAGGATGCACATTGATGGTGACAGGATTTTGGAAGGAATGGGAAGCAGTTTGAAGGTGAGCTTCTAGAGGCTCCTAATCTCAGCGTACATCCCCAGGTACATACATGGCGTAAAATCAAATAGCTTTTAGATTATAGACTTGCATAATGAGGATTTCCACTGTGGCCACAGAAGACTGCAAGATGAAGCTCTTTCTCTAGAATGTCCTAAATTATGGGTGAACCCTGAAGGTGATACACCCAGCAATGGCAGAGAACAGAATTTCCTACCAGTCCAGTAGGCTTTTGAGGCTGAATATAATTTGATTAAATGAAAATAAAATCATTGCTCATTCTTGCATACCCTATAAAATGAGATTCACAGTCCTTAACCAGAGAAATTGGGTCCTTTTATAGGCTAACTTTATCCCTGTCAAACTGGAGTATGCACTTCCTGATGATCCAGAAGGACAGTTGAATATTTAATGATCTGAGCTCCAGGATCCATTACTCATCTAATAGCTATTCTTTGGAGGAAATGCAATTGACTTTTTCCTAATCTTCATTCAAGGATGAGTCTTAAAAAGCCCTGGAAACATAAACAGTATGAGCTCCATCGAGAATAGTACAGAGCAAACACACATTAAATAGTAAACTAGAAGTAATCTGAAAGAGTGAATGGTGGTCATTTTGAAGTAAAAATTCTAAACCCAGTAGTGGATGGTAGGACAGTCACCACAGACTCCGTAATGAAGCATAAACCTTAGCTTAGTTGCAAGGATGAAAGTAAGAATAATCTCCCTTAATGGGAGCAGCAGACCAGAGGTGTTTAATCACCTAAAAGCACTGATGGTAAAATCACCTTATCGTGCTTATGGAGGCGAGGATCATTTACACACACTTAAAGTCACCCTTGACAAACAGGCTCTTTGTTGATTTCATTAAATGCCGAACTTTTCTCACCCACCTCTCCTCAGGATGCACACATTTCATTCCATGCGTATTCTGGGAGGACAGTCCATGTCATTTGCCAGCATTCCGGCCAACATATACATAATCAAATTCAGCCACCATGGAACATGGGCTGAGAAACAATCCATCCAGTGTTTAATGAGTAACATTAGCATGCTCTTAAAAGCACTAATAGCACGTTTCATTACTGTTCATTTTAGTGTGGATGGCAGCTATCCAAAACCTAACTATGTACTAAATTCATTTTAGTAAAAGCAGAAAATAATAAATAAAATAAATGATTGTAGTTACAAATTACTTCCAGAAGTTAGACTTATATTAACATGACATCAACTCAGAAAAGAAACTTTTTTTTTTTTTTCCAGATTACAATTTTCTTTTAGGGAACCCTTTCTCTCCTACAGTGACTTTCAGTCTAATATTGTCTTCAAATTAATTTTCATTACTTTATTATAAAAGTGATGCTATTATACTTTTTGGGATTTTGATCCTGAGGATTGGAAATTGTTCAGAAGGCATTTGGAGTTTTCTGTAAATTTGTTTATATTGACTTTTGCAGTATCCATTTGAACTGCTTTCTTGTGTGCCTTCCTATACTTCTTCCCTTTCCAGTCTCTTCAGGGTGTTCCCCAGCTCCTTTACAGCTATGGTTCTGGATGTGATTTTAGTTCTGCAAGTCACACATTCTCACTGGGACGTGGATTTGGAATTTTCTGGTGCAGATGGTGGCAGAGCTGCTCAGTTGCTGGAGTCACCAGCTACAGCGGCGTTTTCTGATTTGAGAATCTACTTCCTCACCATTGCAGAGTCAGTAGCTGTTGTGGCAGCCTGATGTGGCCAGAACCTCAGTCTAGGGTCTGTTGCTTCCCTTCTCTCTAATTTTAAGCTTTTTCTACTTCAGGATCTAGGAGAGATTCTATGCTCTACAGCTGAACCCTGAGTAAGACTGCCTTGGTGTCTACTTCATAGATTGCAAACATTTTGGTGATTAAATGGGATACTTGCATATAGTTTCCTTAGCCAAATGCCTGGCACAGAGTGGATAATAAATATTAGCTTCTATTTTTCCCCTCATGATGCCTAGGGTGGTTCAATGTGAACCTGCCTGATAGAAAAATTAAATCCTCAGTATACTTTTTAGTTACATGGTGGCTACGTATGACATAGTAGAGAAAGACATAGAGACAGTGTGTTATAATGGTAGGGCCAGAGAGTGGTGAACAATATTTAGAGTAAAATGATCTAGGTTGAACTCTCAGACCTACTTATTGTTTGGCCTTGAGCAAAGTTTTTTGCGATTTATTTGTTCCATCTACAGTGGGAGATGAACTGGGTTATCTTTAATGTTTCTCAAGGTTTTAAAATTCTGAGACTTATATTCTAGCTTCATTTGCTTCTAATTTTCAGTAATGATTTGAAATAACAAGAGTGTTCAGTTCTTTAGATGACTCATTGTTTAAGGAGTGTGATAGCAAGCGATGAAGTTGTTTGTTGTTTTTTTTTAATACTTGCCTGATGCTTGCCATCATAAAAGGTGAATTAAGCAATGCAAGGAAGAAAAGAAATAGAGGTAAGGATAGTACATTTAACACATTTCGGAGGGTAAAGAAAAAAGTCCTCTTAGTTTAGTTTGTCTTATCAGTGACAAACTGAAACTGGTTTTTCATAGTAACACCTGGTCCTTGTTCTAAAAATAGGAAACTTGAAGCCTGTTTGTTGTTGTTGTGTTTTTGTTTTTTTACAGTTAGAAACCTTGATTACAGTGCTACAATTCAGAAAATTTAGAACAGGCACTCTGAGGAACTGAAAAATGTAGAAGAAAATAGAATCTTTTAAGGGTGTAGGAAGTAGATACAATCTCTGGCAGAGAAAAGCAGTTTTCACAAAAATATAATAGAGAAAGATAACTGAAGTTATTATAAATGCACCTAACTAAAAGGGAAAAATCAGTAGAGGAAAGGAAGTTATCTCCTAGTCTTAAGTTGTTTAAGGTCTTGGTGGATGTCAGGCAAGATGCAAAATGCCATGTATTCTTTTTCTTTCTCTCTCAAAACTGCTTTAAAAATCCACAAAAAAATCAAGCCTGCCTTTTAGCTATTAAAATTCAATTTTAAAAAATGACATGGGTTCAGATTTGGATTGACATTATTGACTAGTTACTCTTCTTTTCATACAAATGATAGCAGTATCAGTGTTTGAATCTGGCCCATTTGGTTATGAGGAAGAATTCAGTCAGATTATTTCGGTGGACAAATGGTTGTTATAATTACATATGGCCTTTGACTGGAACTGGAAGCTTAGGCATAGAGAGAAATATTTTGCTCCCTCTCTCAGTCTTTGACTTTCTGTGTCCATCTACTGTATTCCCCGTTCCACCCTCTGGAACTTACCTGCTGACTCTGATTTTCTGAGATTAATTATGGCCTTTATATTCAAAAACTATTTTATTACCTTTTCTAACTATCTAATCTCTCAATTACACCCTTCCAGATTCCCAGGGAAAGATATGAATGGTGAAGCCTATTTTTGAACTAGGCTCCACAAAGCACAGATTTCTGCCAGTCCAAGGGTTCAAGTTCCTTAGTCCAACCCGAACAACTATGACTCACAAGGTATCAGCTGTGATTATAAAATAAAACATGGACATGTTAGCTCTTGTCTCTAAAAAAGGTAGCTAATTTTTTTAGAAGGAGATGTGATTAGGTAGGAATTATAAAACATGTTTAGAATAAAAAATAAAATATAATTTCCTTAATACTTAATAATTTTTAATTGATGACAAAAATCAAGTGAGTCTTCTATCATGTATATTTTAAGCCAATATGATTCAATAATATTGTTTTGGATATTCAGTTACTATATTTGTGAGAACACTTAATTTTTATTATCTCTGAGAAAAAGGAAAAAACGAATTACGTATTGGATTAATTTGTGAGTTTCCTATTCCTTAGGTACCCTGGCGGTCCATAGTTCTCACTTCCAGGAACTCTTTGTAAGCCTTTTTTCCAAAGAGTTTCAGACCAGGAATGCAGAGGCAAAGCAGGACATACTGTAGATGCTAATATTCACTAGAAGAGGAGCAAGGGAGCTGTTTTCAAGAGAGTGAGAAGGAGTGTCGTACAGAAATCCTGTTATGACTTTAATGGAAACAGTGCGTGTCATTCCCACACAGCTTTCTGAGTACTTGCCCCTGAGAATATAGTGATTAGAATGAATGATGTGCTGGGATTAAAACACTTTACTGTTTAGTACTATATGTTGGGAAACATTTATTGATTCTAGCCCTGGTTTCCCTTATGATATGATTAAGCAGAGAGGAGTCACTTTCCTGAGGAAACTGAGGTCAAAGTGTTCTCTCACGATATAAAGCTCATGAGGTATGTGGAAGAGCTGAGATCAAGAATTTGCAAAGGATCACCGTAGAGTTGTTAAAATAAAATTTTCCACAGATAACTTACTGATCTATTTGACTTTTATTCAGTGATTCATGACTTGGATACTGTTTAATCTGGCAGGTAGAAAGGAGCTCTGAAGAGCAGTACAAGGTGAGAGTTTTTTATAGACCAAAGTGAGCAGGGTCAAGGAAGATGTCCTGGGCATTTGCTAATGGGTTAAAGGAGAGTTCCTTTCCTTATATGGAACAAGGGGAAGTCTTGGAGCTGGATAAGGGTTTGATAAGCAGGCAAGCATGATTGGTTGGTTGACCTGGGCCTTCCTTTGCTTGGAGAGCCCAGTAGGGAAACTTAGATAAATTTTGGTTTGCTGATGTGGGGCTTAGCATGAGTGATGCCATCTTGGACCTAATCTGGTTACTTTGACAGAGTCCTTGGTCTATCACATAGTCTTTACTATGCAAATAGGGCCAGTCACTTCAGAATTTTGAGAATGAATCTCAGTATCTTTCCATTGAAGACAATAACTGCTTTCCAGCATTGTGGCAAGACATTCAAGAGCTTGCATCACAGCTTCACTGCAACTTAACCACTTAACCAGTTCTGTGAGTGCTGTTGTGTTCTGGAATATTATCATGCCTCAATTTTCTCTTTTGTAAATTTGGGAAGATTATATCTGCTTCACGGGGTTTTTTGAGAAAGAAATGAGTTACTAATAATGACTGCAAAGCACTTGTAACAGTGTCTGTCTCAAATGTTATTATCATTGTTAATGCATGTTGAGCTTTTAGCTCAGTGCTTGAAAACCTGGCAATCATTCAGTCAATGGTAGCTAGTTTTTATACAATGCCCGGTATTATTATTGCTAGAAACAAAGAAAAATAACAATTTACGGCAAGGGAGAATCCAGTAAATGATCTATGAAGGTCTGTTATTGCCTAAGCAAACGTATACTTTGTGATAGTGATTAGGCTGGGTGGGAGCCATCAGTCAAGCCGGAAGATGAGGCAAATGAGGAAACCTTTTCAGAAGACATGTGGATGATTCTAGGGAATTGGATGATGTTTCGGTTGGGCGCAAAGCTTCACAGTAATTGAACACTCCCCAAATATCATTTTTAAAGTAAACTTACCTTATTACTGTTAGTTGGAGGCATAAATTTCCAATCAGTGAATGCCCTGTGCATTTGTGGTTCCCACTACAGGGTTAAACAAAATCAACAGAGTCCTTCCAACCCATTCATTTCTAATGCAACATGTATTGCTACCATAAGCAGCAAAATAATTTGTTTTTCATTTACCTCTGACTCAAAAAGCAGAGGGAGAGGTATTTTGAGATAGTTTAAATACGGAAATGGAGATTTAGAGGTTAAGTGATGAGTTTAATGACAGTGGTGCTTCATGGTAGTACAGTATTTCATTTTTCAAAGTATATCCTCATAAATAATCTTGAATGTATACAACTAAATAGAATATAAACAAGAATATAAGACTGTTAGCTCCATATAACAAATAAGAAAGCTGATGTTTCTCTATCAGATGTATAGTCAGGCTAAACTGGAGTCATTGATTCCAGCTCTCACTATTATGTAGGGGAGCTTCTTTTGCTATCATTGTAAAGCCTACAGCATTTCCCCAGCATTGACTTTATTCTGATTTCTTTAAAAATAAACTCCTGCTAGTCTTTCTTGAATTAGATGCTGATAGATCTAAAAAAATGAGTCTAATTCCTCTTCCCCTTTAGCCCTAAAGCTAACATACCTGCAGATCTTCTAAGTTACTCTTTTCTCTAAATCAGACTTCCCTCAGTAGTCTGAACTTATCTATCACAAATTCTAGAACTTTCATCATACTTGAGAAAAATGTACTTTATCCACTTCCCTGAAGAAAGAAAAAAAGTATAATTCACTCAACTAATATGGACTGATGGCCAACAGTATTAGAATCTTATTGTATGTTTATGTACAGTCATGAACAAAAAAGCTACAGTCTTTGAAATTAGGTAATTTGCTTATTAGGGCAGGGAGATAGGTAATATTCATGAAATAATTTAAAATTTTACTCAGCAGTAAGTTGCCATGAAAAAAATAAAATAAAAAACAGTGTTCTTGAGCATTATATTATATTGAATGGAGCAAGAAGTTATCCCTGAGGAAATTGCCTTTGAAAGACAAAAAAGGAGCCAGGCATTCAAAAATCTGGGACAAGAGAGAGCCAAATAAAGGAAAATGTTAGTGCAAAGATGGGAGCCAGGCTGGTGTGGTCAAAGGATAAAGAGGATTCCAAGGAATAAGGACTAAGTTGAATAAGGGGGCAAATGAGAAGAATTGAAGTTAGGGACATAGGCAGGGACATATTCTGGGGCCTTAGGATGCCCTATAAAAGGGATTTGGATTTTATTCTAAATCCTAATGCTATCTATTGGTTTTGAGTGTGGAGGGACTTGATCTGATATCATTTTTAAAAGAATACGCTGGCTGTTTTAAGAAAAATGAATTGTGGGGAGGCAAGAGTAGTCTGGGGACTAGTGAGAGGCTTCCAGTAAACCAAAAGAGATTATCATGTTCCAACAAGGACTTGATGATGCATTGTCTTCTCTTAGGGTTGGAGCGGTTGGTGATTGAAAGGGAAGAATTGGACACTTCCTAGTTGGGGATTTGAGTAGCTGGGTGGACAATGCTGTCTTCACTTGAAGTAGAAAAGACTTAGGGGGAGAGAAAAGGTCTTAGGGCTGGGGAAAAATGGGTAGTTCTGGTTTTAAAAAAATTATGTCTAGAATTTATATTTTTAGATGTGTTCTCACTTATATGCAGTACAGGGTAACCGTAGTTTCCCTTGAATTTGAGCCTTTATTTCTATTATATCAGCCTCAGGTTGTAGTCGTTTATTAAGCAGTCATGTGTAGAAAAGAATGTATTCAGTGAAAAACTATGCATCCTTTCTCTCTCTCTCTCTCTCTCTCTCTCTCTCTATATATATATATATATATATATATATATACACACACACACACACACACACACACACACACACACACACACACACACATACTTTTTTTTAATGCAGGCTTCTTAGATTTCCCTTCTTGGTTATAAGATTCTAGCTCTGTTTATTGTCTCTGAGCTATTTTGCAACTCTTTGTAAGTTGCAGGTAACTAATAGATATATAAATTCTTCTCTGTGCAGTAGTGATTTTAATTGAGTACCTTTTTTTCTGTGGAAAACTGATTTTGTCCACATTTGCAATTAATTTCAACATTCCTTTACTCCATATGAATTTTTGTTCCTTTTCCCTTCATTCAGTTACAACATCTGCCTGATTCCCTCATCTAAGTAAAGTAAAATCTTTAATGTGCATTCCTTTTTATATCTGTATGAGAATCATAACTTTACTTTTTCCTAAAAATTATCTTCTAACACACTTCTCACCAATGGCTCATATTGCTCTCCTGGTCAGATGAACGCCCATGCCTTTTCACACAAACTACTGTAAAGTTGTGTTCCCCCATCCTGTATTTAATAATGTGACATTAATACATTTCATTTCATATGATGCCAATTTCCCAGAAAAATTCTGGACTCTCATGTGAAATACCCAGAATCAATTTTGCCAGTACAATTATGAATTCAAATGTCAAATGATTCATTTTATACCTCAGCACCAAGAACATTACATCCTCCTGGTGGGAGAATTTCTAATGATCAGTCTTTGAGCTTCCACAAGCCATTTAGTAAAATTTTAGACACTTTGTGCACAATAGAATTAGTTTGTCAATAATGAAAGATATCACTGAGTGTTTCTAAGCAAATTCATACATTGCCTCTATTCTCAGAAGTGTATACTTTAGTGACTAAGGTTCTGAGAGATTGTAATTCATTATTTTTTAGAGGAAACTTAATTGAAGTTATATTCTAAAACTATCTTTTAAAAATGATTAGCTCATGACTCATAAATTGGAGTGGTTCATTTTTTGTCTTGTCAAGGAAGAAGAAAATGTACTTCACTGACAAGGAAAAATAAACATTGCATCTTTGGCAAAGGTGCAGTTTAAATATTTAGAAAATTGTGATTCATAAGTCAAAAACGGTAATGATACAATATCATTTCCAGAGCTGTATCTGTGCAAGCGCTTTTTCTACTCATATAACATTAATTGACTGTAGGGTATCATTTGTGTAAGTTATTATTAACATTGAAAATATAAATCATGAAGGTTAAATGACACAATTAATTTACAAAAAATAAATTCATCTAACATTTATTTTGTAATACCATTTAAAAAATATTATGTCAAGCCTGGCAAACTTTAACAAATGTTTTAACTTCTTATAAATCATTTTTTGAATGTGACTATTTTAGAGGAATTATAGATGAAAACAGAGTTTTGGTTGACAAATTGAAAACTTCACAAAGAAAGAAGCATAGATTTATTTATTGATATAGCTAATATGTTTATGGCATCTTTGAGAGCCAGGTATACAGGTAGACTGTGAGATGGGTTGATGATTTCCAATTTTGTTCTGACGTTATGGTAATAAAAGCTCAAATGTTACACAAAACTTATTCTTTGAGTTGGGGTAGATGGTTATTGAAAAAGAATAATTAGGTGCTTTCTAGTTTGGAGATTTCAGTAGCTGGGTGGACACTGTTGTCCTGATCTGAAATAGGAAAGACTTATGGTGAGGGGGAAGGTCTTGGGTCTGGGGTAAGAATGGACAGTTCTGTTTGTAACAAACTTACTTCTAGAATTCACATTTCATTGTAGATGTGTTTTTACTTGCATGCAGTAGAGGGTGACTGTAGTCTTCTTGAGACTTGAGCCTTTGTTTCTGTTATATCAGTCTCAGCTTCAGTTGTTTGTTTAGCAGTCATGTGTGGAAAAGAAAGATGTACTGCATGGAAAACTATGCATCTTCCTTAGGTTACCATCTGTAAAATGCTTACTTTAAAAATCTTAGTTGAACTTTTTTCCATACTGGGTTGACATTTTTGGTATATTTTTAACAGTTCTAAGACAAAATATTTCATTTGTCATTGAGAGATTATACCCTAGACTTGGGGAAACGTGGGGGCTATCCTCATGAGGCCTCTTTTACATTTCCTCATTTGTGAAAGAGAAAGTATTTAGTTTCCGGAAACTTGGGGTTGCCTCCCCCCTCCTTATGTTAGACTACATTTTGAATTGGCCTTATAGTTCCTTCAAATAAAGCAACAAGCAATAAATGGATATTTCCATACTTCTATAAGCTCTCTTCTTGAAGGAGAGATCACTTGTAGTATTCACGATTTTAGCTCCAGAACCTACGTTGTTGATGGTTGAGGGTAGATCTCATAGAGGTGTCTTTGCCTTACTGGGGAGTCTTTGTATGGCTTATAGGGTACAATTCCAAGGTCAAAAGGAAAGTGATTGACTCTATCCCTAACATTTCTCAAGGACCCATGGTGATAGAGAATCACAACTCTCTTACCACATTTGGTATCCTAAGAGGTAGAATTCTCTTTATTCTGTATAAGAAATATTTTTAAAAGAAGCAAACATCATTTCTAATCAAAGAGATGTTTTTCGAAGGAATTCTTCAAAATGTACATGTTCTTTTCCTTTGGGACAGTACATAAGATCTACCTTCTGGAAAGGTACACACATACCAAATCATGTGCTTCTTCCTTAAAAGGAAAAATTCATGTTTGGTCAATCCTCTTTACTTCCCATAAGGAAAAATTAATTCATTTCTCAGAGTGTCCAGAGAGTCTCAAGCTCATAATGAGTATTCTATGAAAATTTTCTCATAATTAAAGATTAAAGATTGATGTTTAGTTTATGATTCTATTTCAATAATCTCTACCATATTTATTTTTAACCCATTCCACAAATAGGGGTGACATAAGTTGACTAAAGCAGTATAACAAAGATTTTATGTTTGATGGATTTGGGAAGAGGGAGGAATCAGAAGTTTTTTCACCCTTTTCTCACCTGTTCCCAGCAGTGATCTCAAGTTTCAGGACAGTCTGGATGGCAAATAGGCGAGTAAAGTATGCTTTGTTTCTGTGGCAGTCTCAGAGACAGTGACTTCTCTGGGAGAGAGGTAGCTTATCCAGCCTAAAATTTTGAGAGTGAAAACTTGGGAGGAACGTGGTCCAAGATTTCTGCAGAATAAAACACTTGGTGCTACTGTCAGAATAGAATAGATGTCTGGTTTGTGATATTAGTTATCTATTACATTCTTGGAAAGGCTAAATATCAGCTTCCCTGGTACACAGCAAATGGCAATAGGTCAATTACTGCTGCTCTAAATGAATATTTTAAAGCATTTTTTTCCCTTTGCATTATGTAAAGCGTAAGTGGATAGATTTTTTTTTTATTTTATATTTTTCATCAGTGTATACATGTCAATCCCAATCGCCCAATTCATCACACCACCACTACCACCCCCCCCACCGCTTTCCCCCCTTGATGTGCATATGTTTGTTCTCTACATCTGTGTCTCAGTTTCTGCCCTGCAAACCAGTTCATCTGTACCATTTTTCTAGGTTCCAGATATATGCATTAATATACAATATTTATTTTTCTCTTTCTGACTTACTTCACTCTGTATGACAGTCTCTAGATCATCCACATCTCAACAAATGACCCAATTACGTTCCTTTTTATGGCTGAGTAATATTCCATTGTATATATGTACCACATCTTCTTTATCCATTCATCTGTTGATGGGCATTTAGGTTGCTTCCATGACCTGCCTATTGTAAATAGTGCTGCAGTGAACATTGGGGTGCATATGTCTTTTTGAATAATGGTTTTCTCTGGGTATATGTCAAGTAGGGGGATTGCTACATCATATGGTAATTCCATTTTTACTCTTTAAAGCAACCTCCATACTATTCTCCATAATGGCTGTATCAATTTACATTCCCACCAACAGTGCAAGAGGGTTCCCTTTTCTCCACACCCTCTCCAGCATTTGTTGTTTGTAGATTTTCTGATGATGCCCATTCTAACTGGTGTGAGGTGATACCTCATTGTAGTTTTAATTTGCATTTATCTAATAATTAGTGATGTTGAGCAGCTTTTCATGTGCTTCTTGGCCATCTGTATGTCTTCTGTGGAGAAATGTCTGTTTAGGTCTTCTGCCCATTTTTGGATTGGGTTGTTTGTTTTTTTACTATTGAGTTGCTTGAGCTGTTTATATATTTTGGAGATTAATTCTTTGTCCATTGATTCGTTTGCAAGTATTTTCTCCCATTCTAAGAGCTGTCTTTTCATCTTGTTTATGGTTTCCTTTGTTGTGCAAAAGCTTTTAAGTTTCAATAGGTCCCATTTGTTTATTTATTTATTTTTATTTCCATTACTCTCGGAGGTGGATCAAAAAAGATCTTGCTGTGATTTATGTCAAAGAGTGTTCTTCCTATGTTTTCCTGTAAGAGTTTTATAGTGTGTGTTCTTACATTTAGGTCTCTAATCCATTTTAAGTTTATTTTTGTGTATGGTGTTAGGGAGTGTTCTAATTTCATTCTTTCACATGTAGCTGTCCAGTTTTCCCAGCACCATTTATTGAAGAGACTGTCTCTTCTCCATTTTATATCCTTGCCTCCTTTGTCATACATTACTTGACCATAGATGCATGGGTTTATCTCTTGGCTTTCTATCTTATTCCATTGATCTGTGATTCTGTTTTTGTGCCAGTACTATATTGTCTTGATTACTGTAGCTTTGTAGTATAGTCTGAAGTCAGGGAGTCTGATTCCTCCAGCTCGGATTTATGCCCTCCAGACTGCTTTGGCTATTCAGGGTCTTCTGTGTCTCCATACAAATTTTAAGACTTTTTGTTATAGTTCCGTTAAAAATGCCATTGGTAATTTGATAGGGATTGCACTGAATCTGTAGATTGCTTTGGGTAGTATAGACATTTTCACAATATTGATTCTTCCAATCCAAGAACATGGTATATCTCTCCATCTGTTGGTATCATCTTTAATTTCTTTCATCAGTGTCTTATAGTTTTCTGCATACAGGTCTTTCCTCTCCATAGGTAGGTTTATTCCTAGGTATTTTATTCTTTTTGTTGCAATGGTAAATGGGAGTGTTTTCTTAGTTTCTCTTTCAGATTTTTCATCATTAGTGTATAGGAATGCAAGAGATTTCTGTTCATTAATTTTGTATCCTGCAACTTTACCAAATTCATTGATTACCTCTAGTAGTTTTCTAATGGCATCTTTAGGATTCTCTTTGTATAGTATCATGTCATGTAAACAGTGACATTTTTACTTCTTCTTTTCCAATTTATATTCCTTTTATTTCTTTCTCTTCTCTGATTGCCATGGCTAGGACTTCCAAAACTATGTTGAATAATAGTGGTGAGAGTGGGCAACCTTGTCTTGTTCCTGATCTTCGAGGAAATGCTTTCAGTTTTTCACCATTGACGATGCTGTTTGCTGTGGGTTTATCATATATGGCCTTTATTATGTTAAGGTAGATTCCCTCTATGCCCACTTTCTGGAGAGTTTTTCTCATAAATGGGTGTTGAATTTTGTCAAAAGATTTTTCTGCATCTATTGAGATGATCATATGGTTTTTCTTCTCTGTCTGTTAATATGGTGTATCACATTGATTGATTTGCATATACTGAAGTATCCTTGCATCCCTGGGATAAATGCCACTTGGTCATGGTGTATGATCCTTTTAATGTGTTGTTGGATTTTGTTTGCTAGTATTTTCTTGAGGATTTTTGCATCTATATTCATCAGTGATATTGGTCTATAATTTTCTTTTTTTGTAGTCTGTCTGGTTTTGGTATCAGGGTGATGGTGGCCTCATAGCATGAGTTTGGGAGTGTTCCTTCCTCCACAATTTTTTGGAAGAGTTTGAGAAGGACGTGTGTAAGCTCTTCTCTAAATGTTTGATAGAATTCACCTGTGAAGCCATCTGGTCCTGGACTTTTGTTTTTTGGAAGATTTTTAATCACAGTTTCAATTTCATTACTTGTGATTGGTCTGTTCATATTTTCTGTTTCTTCCTGGTTCTGTTTTGGAAGGTTATACCTTTCCAAGAATTTGTCCATTGCTTCCAGGTTGTCCATTTTATTGGCAAAGAGTTGCTTGTAGTAGTCTCTTAGGATGCTTTGTATTTGTGCAGTGTCTGTTTTAACTTCTCCTTTTTCATTTCTAGTTTTATTTATTTGAGTCTTCTCCATCTTTTTCTTTTTTTTTAGCAACTTTATTGGAGTATAACTGTTTTACAATGGTGTGTTAGTTTCTGCTTTACAACAAAGTGAATCAGTTATACATACACATATGTTCCCATATCTCTTCCCTCTTGTGTCTCCCTCCCTCCCACCCTCCCTATCCCACCTCTCTAGGTGGTCACAAAGCACCGAGCTGATCTGCCTGTGCTATGCGGCTGCTTCCCACTAAGTACCTATTTTACATTTGGTGGTGTATATATGTCCAAGCCACTCTCTCACTTCGTCACAGCTTACCCTTCCCCATCCCCATATCCTCAAGTCCATGCTCTAGTAGGTCTGTGTTTTATTCCTGTCCTACCCCTAGTCTCTACATGACATTTTTTTTCTTAGATTCCATATATATGTGTTAGCATACGGTATTTGTTTTTCTCCTTCTCACTTACTTCGCTCTGTATGACAGACTCCAGGTCTATCCACCTCATTACAAATAACTCAGTTTCATTTCTTTTTATGGCTGAGTAATATTCCATTGTATATATGTGCCACATCTTCTTTATCCATTCATCTGTTGATGGACACTTAGGTTGTTTCCATCTCCTGTCTATTGTAAATAGAGCTGCAATGAACATTTTGGTACATGATTCTTTTTGAATTATGGTTTTCTCAGGGTATATGCCCAGTAGTGGGATTGCAGGATCATATAGTAGTTCTATTTGTAGTTTTTTAAGGAACCCCCATACTGTTCTCCATAGTGGCTGTATCAATTTACATTCCCACCAGCAGTGCAAGACTATTCCCTTTCTCCACACCCTCTCCAGCATTTATTGTTTCTAGATTTTTTTATGATGGCCATTCTGACTGGTGTGAGATGATATCTCATTGGAGTTTTGATTTGCATTTCTCTAATGATTAATGAGGTTGAGCATTCTTTCATGTGTTTGTTGGCAATCTGTGTATCTTCTTTGGAGAAATGTCTATTTAGGTCTTCTGCCCATTTTTGGATTCAGTTGTTTGTTTTTTTGTTATTGAGCTGCATGAGTTGCTTATAAATTTTGGAGATTAATCCTTTGTCAGCTGCTTCATTTGAAAGTATTTTCTCCCACTCTGAGGGTTGTCTTTTGGTCTTGTTTATGGTATCCTTTGCTTTGCAAAAGCTTTGAACTTTCATTAGGTCCCATTTTTTTATTTTTATTTTTATTTCCATTTCTCTAGGAGGTGGGTCAAAAAGGATCTTGCTGTGATTTATGTCATAGAGTGTTCTGCCTATGTTTTCCTCGAAGAGTTTGATAGTGCCTGGCCTTACATTTAGGTCTTTAACCCATTTTGAGTTTATTTTTGTGTATGGTGTTAGGGAGTGTTCTAATTTCATTCTTTTACATGTACCTGTCTCGTTTTCCCAGCACCACTTATTGAAGTGGCTGTCTTTTCTCCACTGTATATTCTTGCCTCCTTTATCAAAGATAAGGTGACCAAATGTGTGTGGGTTTATCTCTGGGCTGTCTATCCTATTCCATTGATCTATATTTCTCTTTTTGTGCCAGTACCATACTGTCTTGATGACTGTAGCTTTGTTGTATAGTCTGAAGTCAGGAAGCCTGATTCCTCCAGCTCCATTTATCGTTCTCAAGATTGCTTTGGCTATTCGGGGTCTTTTGTGTTTCCGTACAAATTGTAAAATTTTTTGTTCTAGTTCTGTAAAAAATGCCAGTGGTACTTTGATAGGGATTGCATTGAATCTGTACATTGCTTTGGGTAGTAGAATCATTTTCACAATGTTGATTTTCCCACTCCAAGAACATGGTATATCTTCCCATCTATCTGTATCATCTTTAATTTCTTTCATCAGTATCTTATAATTTTCTGCATACAGATCTTTTGTCTCCTTAGGTAGGTTTATTCCTTGATATTTTATTCTTTTTGTTGCAGTGGTAAATGGGAGTATTTTCTTAATTTCACTCAGATTTTTCATCATTAGTGTATAAGAATGCCAGACCTTTCTGTGCATTAATTTTGTATCCTGCTCCTTTACCAAATTCATTGATTAGCTCTAGTAGTTTTCTGGTAGCATCTTTAACATTCTCTATGTATAGTTATCATGTCATCTGCAAACAGTGACAGCTTTACTTGTTTTCCGATTTGGATTCCTTTCATTTCTTTTACTTCTCTGATTGCTGTGGCTAGAACTTCCAAAACTATGTTGAATAAGAGTGGTGAGGGTGGGCAACCTTGTCTTGTTCCTGATCTTAGTGGAAATGGTTTCAGTTTTTCACCATTGAGAACAATGCTGGCTGTGGGTTTGTCATACATGGCCTTTATTATGTTGAGGAACGTTCCCTCTATGCCTACTTTCTGCAGGGTTTTTATCATAAATGGGTGTTGTATTTTGTCAAAAGCTTTCTCTGCATCTATTGAGATGATCATATGGTTTTTCTCCTTCAGTTGTTGATATGGTGTATGACGTTGATTGATTGGCGTATATTGAAGAATTTTTGCATTCCTGGAATAAACCCCACTTGATCATGGTGTATGATCCTTTTAGTGTGCTGTTGGATTCTGTTTGCTAGTATTTTGTTGAGGATTTTTGCATCTATGTTCATCAGTGATATTGACCTATAGTTTCCTTTCTTTGTCACATCTTTGTGTGATTATGGTATCAGGGTTATGGTGGTTTTATAGAATGAGTTTGAGTGTGTTCCTCCCTCTGCTATCTTTTGGAAGAGTTTGAGAAGGATAGGTGTTAGCTCTTCTCTAAATGTTTGATAGAATTTGCCTGTGAAGCCATCTGGTCCTGGGCTTTTGTTTGTTGGAAGATTTGTAATCACAGTTTCAATTTCAGTGCTTGTGATTGGTCTGTTCATATTTTCTATTTCTTCTTGGTTCAGTCTTGGAAGGTTGTGCATTTCTAAGAATTTGTCCATTTCTTCCAGATTGTCGATTTTATTGGCATATAGTTGCTTGTAGTATTCTCTCGTGATCCTTTGTATTTCTGCAGTGTCCATTGTTATGTCTCCTTTTTCATTTCTAATTCTATCGATTTGAGTCTTCTCACTTTTTTTCTTGGTGAGTCTGGCTAATGGTTTATCATTTCTGTTTATCTTCTCAAAGAACCAGTTTTTAGTTTTATTGATCTTTGCTATCGTTTCCTTCATTTCTTTTTCATTTATTTCTCATCTGATCTTTATGATTTCTTTCTTTCTGCTAAATTTGGGTTTTTTTTGTTCTTCTTTGTCTAATTGCTTTAGGTGCAACGTTAGGTTGTTTATTCGAGATGTTTCCTGCTTCTTAAGATAGTATTGTATTGCTATAAACTTCCCGCTTAGAACTGCTTTTGCTGCATCCCATAGGTTTTGGGTTGTCGTGTCTCAATTGTAATTTGTTTCTAAGTATTTTTTGATTTTTCTCTTTGATTTCTTCAGTGATCACTTCGTTATTAAGTAGTGTATTGTTTAGCCTCCATGTGTTAGTATTTTTTACAGATCTTTTCCTGTAATTGATATCTAGTCTTATAGCATTGTCGTTGGAAAGATACTTGATAGGATTTCAATTTTCTTAAATTTACCAAGGCTAGATTTGTGAACCAATATATGATCTATCCTGGAGAATGTTCCATAAGCACTTGAGATAAATGTGTATTCTGTTGTTTTTGGATGGAATGTCCTATAAATATCAATTAATTCCATCTTGTGTAATATCTCATTTAAAGCCTGTGTTTCCTTATTTATTTTCATTTTGGATGATCTGTCCATTGGTGAAAGTGGGGTGTTAAAGTCCCTTACTATGATTGTGTTACTGTCGATTTCCCCTTTTATGGCTGTTAGTATTTGCCTTATGTATTGAAGTGCTCCTACGTTGGGTGCATAAATATTTACAATTGTTATATCTTCCTCATGGATTGATCCTTTGATCATTATGTAGATTCCTTCTCTGTCTATTGTAATAGTTTTTATTTTAAAGTCTATTTTGTATGATATGAGCATTGCTACTTCAGCTTTCTTCTGATTTCCATTTGCATGGAATATCTTTTTCCATCCCCTCACTTTCAGTCTGTATGTGTCCCTAGGTCTGAAGGGGGTCTCTTGTAGACAGCATATATATTGGTCTTGTTTTAGTATCCATTCAGCTAGTCTGTGTCTTTTGGTGGGAGCATTTAATCCATTTACATTTAAGGTAATTATCGATATGTATATTCCTATTACCATTTACTTAATTGTTTCGGGTTTGTTCTTGTAGATCTTTTCCTTCTCTTGTGTTTCTTGCCTAGAGAAGTTCCTTTAGCATTTGTCGTAAAGCTGGTTTGGTGGTGCTGAATTCTCTCAGCTTTTGCTTGTCTGTAAAGGTTTTAATTTCTTCATCAAATCTGAATGAGAACTTTGCTGGGTAGAGTAATCTTGGTTGTAGGTTTTTCTCCTTCATCACTTTAAATACATCCTGCCACTCCCTTCTGGCTTGCAGAGTTTCTGCTGAAAGATCAGCTGTTAACCTTATGGGGATTCCCTTGTGTGTTATTTGTTGTTTTTCCCTTGCTGCTTTTAATACGTTTTCTTTGTATTTAATTTTTGATAGTTTGATTCATATGTGTCTTGGCGTGTTTGTCCTTGGATTTATCCTGTATGGGACTCTCTGTGCTTCCTGGCCTTCATTGACTATTTCCTTTCCTGTATTAGGGAAGTTTTCAACTATAATCTTCTTCAAGTATTTTCTCAGTCCCTTTCTTTTTCTCATCTTCTTCTGGGACCCCTATAATTCGAATGTTGCTGTGTTTAATGTTGTCCCAGAGGTCTCTGAGACTGTCCTCACTTCTTTTCATTCTTTTTTCTTTCTTCTGCTCTTCAGTAGTTATTTCCACTATTTTATCTTCCAGGTCACTTATTCGTTCTTCTGCCTCAGTTATTCTGCTATTGATCCCATCTAGAGTATTTTAAATTTCATTTATTGTGTTACTTATTGTTGCTTGCTTCCTGTTTATTTCTTCTAGGTCCTTGTTAAATGTTTCTTGCAATTTGTCTATTCTATTTCCAAGATTTTGGATCATCTTGTCTATCATTATTCTGAATTCTTTTTCAGGTAGACTGCCTATTTCCTTTTCATTTGTTAGGTCTGGTGGGTTTTTACCTTGCTCCTTCATCTGCTGTGTGTTTTTCTGTTTTTTCATTTTGCTTTCTGTGTTTGAGTCTCCTTTTTGCAGTCTGCAAGTTCGTAGTTCCTGTTGTTTTTGGTGACTGGCCCCAGTGACTAAGGTTGGTTCAGTGGGTTGAGTCGGTTTCCTGGTTGGGGGGACTAGTGCCTGTGTTCTGGTGGATGAGGCTGGATCTTGTCTTTCTGGTGGGCAGGTCCACGTCTGGTGGTGTGTTCTTGGATGTCAGTAGCCTTATTATGATTTTAGGCAGCCTCTCTGCTAGTGGATGGGGCTGTAGTCCTGTCCTACTATTTGTTGTGCATAGGGTGTCCAGAACTGTAGGTTGCTGGTAGTTGAGTGAAGCTGGGTCTTGGTGTTGAGATGGAGATCTCTGGGAGATTTTCACTGTTTGATATTATGTGGAGCTGGGAGGTCTCTTGTGTACCAGTGCCTTGAAGTTGGTTCTCCCATCTCAGAGACACAGCCCTGATGCCTGGCTGGGGCCCCAAGAGCCTTTAATCCACACGGCTCAGAAAAAAAGGGACAAAAAATAGAAAGGAAAGAAAGAAAGGAAGGAAAGAAGGAAGAAAGGAAGGAAGGAAGGAAGAAAGGAAGAAAGCGAGGAAGGAATAAATGAAGGGAGGGATGAAGAAAGGAAGAAAGAAAGGAAAGAAAGATAAAATAAAGTAGGGTAAAATAAAGTTATTAAAATAAAAAATAGTTATTAAGTGGAAAAAATTTATTAAAAAAATAATAACGGTTCGGTGAGAACCCTAGGACAAATGGTGAAAGCAAAGCTATACAGAGAAAATCTCACACAGCAGCACACACATACACACTCACAAAAAGAGAAAAAGGGGGAAATAAAAATATATCTTGATCCCAAAGTCCACCTCTTCAACTTGGGATGATTCGCTGTCTATTCAGATATTCCACAGATGCAGGGCACTTCAAGCTGATTGTGGAGCTTTAATCAGCTGCTCTGAGGCTGCTGGGCGAGACCTCCCCCTCTCCTATTTGTTTGCACAGCTCCTGGTGTTCAGATTTGGACTTGGCCCCGTATTTGCATGTAGGTCGTGTAAGGGCGTCTGCTCTTCACTCAGACAGGATGGGGTTAAAGGAGCAGCTGATTCGGGGGCTCTGGCTCACTCAGGTCGGGGGGAGGATGGGGCCTGGATGCAGGGCGAGCCTGCGGCGGCAGAGGCAGGCGTGACACTGCACCAGCCTGAGGCGCACCGTGTGTTCTCCTGGGAAAGTTGTCCCTGGATCCCGGGACCCTGGCACTGGTGGGCTACACAGGCTCCCGGGAGGGGAGGTGTGGAGAGTGACCTGTGCTCGCACACAGGCTTCTTGGAGGCTGCAGCAGCAGCCCTAGCGTTCCACGCCCATCTCTGGTGTCTGAGCCGACAGCCGCGGCTCGTGCCCGTTTCTGGAGCTTCTTTACGCGGCGCGCTTAATCCCCTCTCCTTGTGCTCCGGGAAGCAAAGAGGGAAGAAAAGGCCTCTTACCTCTTTGGCAGCTCCAGACTTCTCCCGGACTCCCTCCGGGCTAGCCATGGTGCACTAACCCCTTCAGTCTGTGTTCACGCCACCAATCCCAGTCCTCTCCTGGCTTCTGACTGAAGCCCAAGCCTCAGCTCCCAGCCCCTGCCCTGTGAGCAAACAAGCCTTTCGGGCTGGTGAGTGCTGGCCGGCACCAGTCCTCTGCAGGAATCTCTCCGCTTTGCCCTCTGCACCCTGTTACTGCGCTCTCCTCCACAGCTTTGAAGCTCTCCCCGTCCGCCACCCGCAGTCTCTGCCTGCAAAGGGGCTTCTAGTGTGTGGAAACCTTTCCTTCTTCACAGCTCCCTCCCACTGGTGCAGGTCCTGTCCCTATTCTTTTGTCTGTGTTTATTATTTTTTCTTTTGCCTTACCCAGGTACATGGGGTGTTTCTTGCCTTTTGGGAGGTCTGAGGTCTTCTGCCAGCATTCAGTGAGTGTTCTATAGGAGCAGTTCCACGTGTAGATGTATTTCTGATGTATTTGTGGGGAGGAAGGTGATCTCCGCGTCTTATTCTTCCACCATCTTCTCTCCGCCTCCTCCCTCTTTTTCTTTATGAGTCTGGCTATTGGTTTATCAATTTTGTTTATCTTCTCAAAGAACCAGCTTTAATTTTATTGATCTTTGCTTGTTTTCTTTGTTTCTATTTCATTTATTTCTGCTCTGATCTTTATGATTTCTTTCCTGCTAACTTTACGTTTTGTTTGTTCTTCTTTCTCTATTTCCTTTAGGTGTAAGGTTAGATTGTTTATTTGAGATTTTTCTTGTTTCTTGAAGTAGGCTTGTATAGCTATAAACTTCGCTTTTAGAACTGCTTTTGCTGCATCTGATAGGTTTTGTATATCTTGTTTTCGTTGTCATTTGTGTCTAGGTATGTTTTGATTTCCTCTGATTTCTTCAGTGATCTCTTGGTTATTTAGTAACATATTTTTTAACCTCCATGTGTTTTTTTTTTTTGTTACATTTTTTCCCTGTAATTCATTTCTAATGTCATAGCGTTGTGGTTAGAAAAGATGCTTGATATGATTTCAATTTTCTTAACTTTACTGAGGCTTGATTTGTGACCCAAGATGTGATCTATCCTGGAGAATGTTCCATGCGCACTTGAGAAGAAAGTGTAATCTGCTGTTTTTGGATGGAATGTCCTATAAATATCAATTAAATCTATCTTGTCTATTGTGTCATTTAAAGCTTGTGTTTCCTTATTTGTTTTCGTTTTGGATGATCTGTCCATTGGTGTAACTGAGGTGTTAAAGTCCCCCACTATTGTGTTACTGTCGATTTCCTCTTTCTTAGCTGTTAGCAGTTGCCTTACGTATTGCGGTGCTCCTGTGTTGGGTGTATATATATTTATAATTGTTATATCTTCTTCTTGGATTGATCCCTTGATCATTATATAGTGTCCTTCCTTGTCTCTTGTAACATTCTTTATTTTAAAGTCTAATTTATCTGATATGAGTGTTGCTACTACACCTTTCTTTTGATTTCCATTTGCATGGAATATCTTTTCCGTCCCCTCACTTTCAGTCTGTATGTGTCCCTAGGTCCACTTGTAGACAACATATATATTGGTCTTGTTTTTGTATCCATTCAGCCAGTCTGTGTCTTTTGGTTGGAGCATTTAATCCATTCACGTTTAAGGTAATTCTAGATATGTGTGTTCCTATGACCATTTTCTTAATTGTTTTGGGTTTGTTTTCGTAGGTCCTTTTCTTCTCTTGTGTTTCCCACTTAGAGAAGTTCCTGTAGCATTTGTTGTAGAGCTGGTTTGGTGGTGCTGAATTCTCTTAGCTTTTGCTTGTCTGTAAATGTTTTTTTTGTTTGTTTGTTTTGTTTTGTTTTGGTTTTTTTTGCGGTACTTGGGCCTCTCACTGTTGCGGCCTCTCCCGTTGCGGAGCACAGGCTCCGCGGCCATGGCTCACAGGCCCAGCCGCTCCACGGCATGTGGGATCCTCCCAGACCGGGGCAAGAACTAGTGTTCCCTGCATCGGCAGGAGTACTCCCAACCACTGCGCCAGCAGGGAAGCCCTGTAAAGGTTTTGATTTCTCCATTGAATCTGAATGAGATCTTTGCCAGGTAGAGTAATCTTGGTTGCAGTTTCTTCCCTTTCATCACTTTAACTATTTCATACCACTCCCTTCTGGCTTGTAGAGTTTCTGCCGAGAAATTAGCTGTTAACTTTATGGGAGTTCCCTTGTATGTTATTTGTCATTCTTCCCTTGCTGCTTTCGATAATTTTTCTTTGTCTTTAATTTTTGCGAATTTGATTACTATGTGTCTCAACATGTTTCTCCTTGGGTTTATCCTGTATGGGACTCTCTGCACTTCCTGGACTTGGGTCGCTATTTCCTTTCCCATGTTAGGGAAGTTTTCGAGTATAATCTCTTCAAATATTTTCTCGGGTGCTTTCTCTCTCGCTTCTCCTTCTGGGACCTGTATAATGCGAATGTTGCGTTTAATGTTGTCCCAGAGGTCTCTTAGGCTGTCTTCATTTCTTTTCATTCTTTTTTCTTTATTCTGTTCCTCAGCAGTGAATTCCACCATTCTGTCTTCCAGGTCACTTATGCATTCTTCTGCCTCAGTTATTCTGCTCCTGATTCCTTCTAGTGTAGTTTTCATTTCAGTTATTGTATTGTTCATTTCTGTTTGTTTGTTCTTTAATTCTACTAGATCTTTGTTAAACATTTTTTGCATCTTTTCCATCTTTGCCTGCATTCTTTTTCCGAGGTCCTGGATCATCTTTACTATCATTATTCTGAATTCTTTTTCTGGAAGGTTGCCTATCTCCACTTCATTTAGTTGTTTTTCTGGGGTTTTATCTTGTTCCTTTGTCTGGTACATAGCCCTCTGCCTTTTCCTCTTTTCTGTCTTTCTGTGAAGTGGTTTTCATTTCACAGACTGCAGGATTGTATTTCTTCTTGCTTCTGCTGTGTGCCCTCTGGTGGATGAGGTTATCTAAGAAGCTTGTGCAAGTTTCCTGATGGGAGGGACCTGGTGGTGGGTAGAACTGGCTGTTGCTCTGGTGGGCAGAGCTCAGTAAACCTTTAAATGGCATGTCTGCTGATGGGTGGGGCAGGGTTCCCTCCCTGTTGGTTGTTTACCTGAGGTGACCCAGCACTGGAGCCTACCTGGCTCTTTGGTGAGGCTAATGGTGTACTCCAGGAGGGCTCATGCCAAGGAGTACTTCCCAGAACTTCTGCTGCCAGTGTCCTTGACCTCACAGTGAGACACAGCCACCCCTCACCTCTGCAGGAGACCCTCCAACACTAGAAGGTAGGTCTGGTTCAGTCTCCTATGGGGTCACTGCTCTTTCTCCGTGGTTCCTGATGTGCACACTACTTTGTGTGTGCCCTCCAAGAGTGGAGTCTCTGTTTTCCCCAGTCGTGTCGAACTCCTGCAAACAAATCCCACTAGCCTTCGAAGTCTGATTCTCTAGGAATTCCTCCTCCCATTGCCAGACCCCCAGATTGGGAAGACTAACGTGGGGCTCAGAACCTTCACTCCATTGGGTGGACTTCTGTGGTATAAGTGTTCTCCAGTTTGTGAGTCAGCCACCCAGCAGTTATGGGATTTGATTTTATTGTGATTGCACCCCTCCTACCATCTCATTGTGGTTTCTCCTTTGTCTTTGGTTGTGGCGTATCCTTTTTGGTTAGTTCCAGTGTCTTCCTGTCGATGATTGTTCAATAGTTAGTTGTGATTCTGGTGTTCTGGCAAGAGGGAGTCCTGATCCCTTACTTGAAACACCTATCTTTCCATGGATTATGACAAGAAGAAGGTTCAAATAAATACTAACGTTTCTTCACTTGAATGATAACTCAGAAACTCCACTTCCTTTTGCACCACCCTGGTCTTGCAGCTCCCACCCCTGATCCTCAGACCGGGTCCCCTATTTATTTTTTTAATACATCTTATTTGGGGTATAATTGCTTTACAATGCTGTGTTAGTTTCTGTTGTACAACAAAGTGAATCAGCCATATGCATACATATATCCCCACATCCCCTCCCTCTTAAGTCTTCCTCCCACCCTCCCTACCCCACCCCTCTAGGTCTTTGAAAAGCACCAAGCTGATCTCCTTGTGCTATGTGGCTTCTTCCCACTAGCTAGCTATTTTACATTTGGTAGTGTATATATGTCCATGCCACTCTCTCACTTCATCCCAGCTTACCCTTCCCCCTCCCCATGTCCTCAAGTCAATTCTCTGTGTCTATGTTTTTATTCCTACCCAGCCACTAGATTCATCAGTACCTTTTTCTTTTTTTTTAGATTCTGTATATATGTGTTAGCATTCGATATTTGTTTTTCTCTTTCTGACTTACTTCACTCTGTATGACATACTCTAGGTCTATCCACCTCACTACAAATAACTCAGTTTCATTTCTTTTTATGGCTCAGTAATATTCCATTGTATATATGTGCCACACCTTCTTTATCCATTCATCTGTCAGTGGACATTTAGGTTGCTTCCATGTGCTGGCTATTATAAATAGTGCTGCAATGAACATTGTTGTACGTGTCTCTTTTTTTTTTTTTTTTTTTTGTGGTATGCGGGCCTCTCACTGTTGTGGCCTCTCCCGTTGCGGGGCACAGGCTCCGGATGCGCAGGCCCAGCGGCCATGGCTCACGGGCCCAGCCGCTCCGCGGCATGTGGGATCTTCCCGGACCGGGGCACGAACCCGTATCCCCTGCATTGGCAGGCGGATTCTCAACCACTGCGCCACCAGGGAAGCCCTCGTGTCTCTTTTTGAATTATGGTTTTCTCAGGGTATATGCCCGGTAGTGGGATTGCTTGGTCATATGGTAGTTCTATTTTTAGTTTTTTAAGGAAACTCCATACTCCTGTCCATAGTGGTTGTATCAATTTACATTCCCACCAATGGTGTAGGAGGGTTCCGCTTTCTTCACACTCTTTCCAGCATTTATTGTTTCTAGATACTTTGATGGTGGCCATTTGACCGGTGTGAGATGATACCTCATTGTAGTTTTGATTTGCAATTTTCTAATAATCAGTGATGTTGAGCATCTTTTCATGTTCCTCTTGGCCATCTGTATGTCTTCTTTGGTGAAATGTCTGTTTAAGTCTTCCACCCATTTTTTAATTGGGTTGTTTCTTTTTGGGTATTGATCTCCATGAGCTGTTTGTGTATTTTGGAGATTAATCATTTAGATTTATAACTAGAACCAATATATACTTAAGGACGACTTGTAAATATGAAAAATTGACTATCCTAAATATAGAAAATAACTAATGAATATATATTAAAGTAATTTTAATCTTCATAGCAATGGAGTGGCCCAGGGTTAATTTTAGCAAGGAGAAAATTAGACAAAAAGTTGTATACAAAGAGTATTGAAGAAATTGTAGAATATCAATTTTTCCTTTAAGATTGGTATACTTTTAATCAACTTGTGTTAGTATAGGAGACAGAGATCAAAAAAAAAGCAAAGAATAATTATCAAAAGTATATATACCTAGTCTTTAAATTTCAACTGGATTGAGAAAAATTATATTCCTCTAATAATTTCCCAAATGGCAACTCCAGAAGTTTTTGGAAAATCCTAATGTATTATAGGCATAATTATTTTTCAGAGTAAATTAAATCTAGAAAGCTTGGCTTATTTAACCCAGAGTTTTCAGATTTTGTAACCTGTTAGTTTACTGATTTTTTGGAGCAGGGGAAGTAGAAAGATTCTCATACCAAAATTCACTGAAATTTCTTGACCAGCTAAACTGGTATTGAAAGTAAAATCATGCATTTTTAGAAGTATTTTTTTTAATCTTTAAAAATCAGTTTCAATGCAAGTTCACTATTATTTAAAGAAGAAAAAATCAGTATGAGTTTGGGCATTATTTTCAAATTTGGATTTATGAAACTGTTTAGCAATGCTGTGAAACAAATTCTTTTTTCTGTAGTTTTTTGAAAAATATCTTTTAAATAACCAATCGAAAATGTTTTGGCTGGAATTTGTTGCTATAATTCCATAGAAGGACATTAGTTGATCATGCTTTTCCTCTGAGGTTGGGGCAAATTTACGTATTCTACTTTATACTCCTGTGATAGGAGCATTTAACATTTAAAAGCTCTTTTAACTGATCTGGCATATTACAAGTTACAGGGTATGAGAGGAAAATTAAGTGTACATATATACCATGTACAAAGCAGAGTTTCATTAATAATACATATTTATTTCAAAAGTAATAGTAATGGTAATAGTAAGCAATAATAAGGAATCGATGATCAGACAAGAATATGATAACCATGAAGCAATCTCAAAATGGTTTTTGGGTAAATAATATGGTTTGAAGTATGAGAAGTGGTATGTGTTGAAAAATGAAATTCTTCAAGCATTCTTTGATGATGATAGCATTCCTTAGGAATTTTTTTAAAGTATTTAAAAATATTTTATGTACACCAAAAATACCAGTTTTATATTTTATCACTATTAGAAAAAAAGGCTTTCCAGTAGTTTTCCTTTGGGTTGTAATTTTTTCCAGGGGCAGAAACTGTGACAGATTATCCCTTTCCACAAAACTGAAGCTAGTCCACCATTCTGTGTTCAATCAAAGGTACAGTTCATCTATAAAGTGTTGTCATTGTGTGTTTCATGTAGAGAAAGAAACTAATATGTCATAAATGCGCTGCAGTTATTTTCCATTTCTTGTTTCAGCAGCAATAAAAGGAGAGAGAGAGTTACACATTTATTTACTTGTCAGACTGGACAAAATTCTTCAGAAAGAAAAATCATATGCTACCTTAACCACTTTAGCAATTTTTGCAATCTAAAAGGAAAAAAAAAAAGATTGATTTTTGTTTAGCCAGTTTTTTTTTTCTTCTGTGGGAAACACTTTTTTTTTTCCTAGACATTTCTCTCCCTCAAAATTAAGGGGTTATTTTAGAACCATTTTACAGTGTTTCTTGAAAAACTAAAGTTGTCTAGAGACTGTCTGTTCTGTACTTGAATATGTAAATACTAACCATGTCTGAAGGTATTGAGATAAGAGATACATTCTGTTTACGTGCTTTGTAGTGAGTTATTGTTCTTAAGCCTGTAAGATGCAGCTACAAAGAAGATGTAAATGGAGAATTCACTCAATAAGCCAGAAAGAGTGTTACCAAGCTAGACCTTTGGGTACACTTGCCCACACACAGTAAAGCCATGCTCTTGTGAAGGAAAGTTCAGCCTTTATTGAAAGGCCAAGTAAGGACCTGAACTCTTCCATGGATTTCAGGCAAGGGTTTTTAAAGGCAAGATGAGGGAGATAGTTGCAGGGTCCCTGGTAAGCTCCTGCATAATTATCTGATTGGTTGATGGTGAGTTAACAGGATGATGTCAAGGGATTAACATCACCAGTCCTCAGGCCCCAGCTGGTCTGGGGTCTAGTGCTTATAGTCATCATGCAGTTAGCTTCTTCTGTCTAGTGGGGGTTTTAGTATATGCAGAACAACTCAGGAGTATGTGTCAGATGCTGTTATTTTGTCCTTCAGGGAGGAACTAAAGATTCTGTGACTGTAAATTGTTACCATTTCTCCTGGTCCAACTATTTTTTGTTACTATGTGTTCTCATTCTTTCAATCGTTAATTCTTGAGCCAGCCTTTTGTGACTCAGTGGAGGCCTGGGGGAATACAGATTTTCTACAAACAAGAGGCAGGCGGAGGACATGTGGCCGGGGTGGGGGTGGTGGGGACGTTTGTCCTGGGAAAGCCCCATAAGGTCCTGCTCAGTTATAAGAAGAGAGAGAATTCTCTTTTTAGTCATTTATTAAGTATAACACTGTGTTCACTTTTTAAAATCTAATAATTGGCATCATTTGGAGAATAATACACTAATTCTAGAGGCAGAACAAAGAAAAGGTACATTGCCTCCCTTTTAAAATATTTACTTCTCTGATCAAGTAAAATCCAAAGAAAAACAAAATGTACATATGGGATACAATATCTTTCATAACCAGCAATGGTGATAAGACTTTCCAAAGAAGGATTCATCTAGTTCGGTGAAGCTCCATGAGCCTATGGGGAAGAGCCCTTTTCTGCAACTTGCATTTTTAGATATTTTCAACATCCTATGGAATGTGGGTTCCTGGTGTTATCAAATGTCAGGCCTTGTTAATCAGACCATTTTATACAGATTGCCATCTACAAGCACATCTGTAACTGCGTCTACATTGTTCTGATTAAATTACCATGATTATTTTTTTTTCTTTGTCTTTCCTTTTTAAACATGGGATGTGAAGACTCAGATTCATAGTAACGTAACATTTATCATCCATATGTGCCAATTTTCTTCTTTGAGGCAAAGCATAACAAATCATTTAAGTTTTCACATTAGTAGTGCTAATCCTCTGTGTCAGGAGTAGTCAAACTATGATCTGTCAACCAAATGAAGGCTGCAGTTTATTTTTCTATAACCTGTAGGCTAAGAATTGTTTTTGCATTTTTACATGGTTGTTACCCCTCAAAAAAGAATGTCTGGTGGTGACCTTATGCCATGAAAAGCATAAAATATTTACTATTTACTATCTGGCCATTTAAGAAAAAAAAATTGGCAGATCCCTGTTGTATCTGAAGGCATTTATATATGCAAACATACAAAATGTTCCTCTTTGGTTAAATCTCTCATTTTCAGCTGTTATATTTTTTCCTTAGGCTTGCAGCCTATTAGCCTTCTCTTGTTTCATATGCCATGGGCACTAGAGAAGAGTGTGTTGTTGCTCATGTGTGTCATCAGATGAATTTAAATACAATTAACATACGTCCTTTGTTTTTCACCCCTCTAGTGATGTAGTTAATTTAGTAATATTTGATTTATTTCATTCATTTTACCCAGCAAATATTAATAAACTATATATGTGTACAGCAAATAAGGTACAACCCCTGACCTCACATGCTTATAGTTTGTGAAGACAGAAAATTAAATAGGCATCACAATCCCTTATCATAATATTCAGTACTACTACATAACGTAGAGCAGGTCATAGTAGAGAGACAAAATCAAATGGTGAATACTATGGAAGGCATTTGGAGAACTTGAACTCTGCTTTCTGAAGCCCTACTTAAAATTGTCCAAATGTAGGAGAAATATAGGGAGAAGAAGCAGCTTATGTAAGGTTCCAGGGTTTTAGAGAAATGGTCCATTCTAGAGTGAAAATGTTACAGTGCATGATTGCAAAGCTGGACACTTATAACCAAATTTCTAGCTTCATAGAGCCATAAATAGGGACACTGTGATTTTCCCAATATTTTCAAGAAAAAATAAATAATTTTCTAGTAGTTGTAGCCTGTTATTGACTTAAAAAAAAAGAAAAGAGAAACATGGTGACAAAATATATATTTTCATGACAGCAAATCATTAGACCTTTTGAGAAACCCGTTTAACTAGAAAGCAGTTGTTCCATTAGAAAATAAAGCTCACTGGCAGTGTCACTTTGAACTTATAAGCAGTGTCAGTTTTCTTCTCTTAGGGAGTAAATGGTCAGCCATGCAGGTCTTATCAGCAGTAATGAGGCACTTCAGACTAGGGGACGTAGAGACCGAAGAGTGGGGTTTCATTTTATTTTTTCCAGTACATACAATTTTATTAACTTTAAATTTAAAGCTAAATAGTTGGTTTCACATTGCTTACTCTTAGCTTTGCTGTAGCCACTAGCCAAATATGACTATTAATATTCAATTAACCTAAACTGATTTGAAAACTCAGTTTCTTAGTCACACCAGCTACACTTCAGATGCTCAACAGCTACATGTGGCTAGTGGCTACTGCATTGGACAATGGAGATTTGGACATTTCCATCATCATAGAGTGTTATCTTGGAAAGGACTGGCAGTTGCATTAATTACAGTAAAGTCATTTCTGTTAAGTTCTCTAAATAGATGTTATTTGTCATATACCCATTCAGACAAGTTTTCTTTTGTTATTGTACTTAAAGGGTTCAGTCTTTGAAATACAGTTCTTTTTGTCTTAGCTAGATATGAATTCCTTCAAAGTTTTCTTCTTCACGTGGGATCCACACCACACAAAGCATTTGCAACCATATTTACTTCTCAATACTTAGATTTTAAATGTTTTCATTGAAGTTAACATAAAGAAAATATATGAAGTTAACATAAAGAAAAGCGTCTATAGCTCAGTAAATCATCTCAAAGTGAACCCATACATGGACCCTAACTAAAGTCAAGAAACAAAATATCCTTTGCTATAATTGTATTTATTGAGTAACTAGTATTTTTGAAAGAGTAGATTTTTAGGTTCTTTCTGTTTTTTTTTT
Organism: Kogia breviceps; assembly: GCF_026419965.1. Lineage (NCBI taxonomy): Eukaryota > Metazoa > Chordata > Mammalia > Artiodactyla > Physeteridae > Kogia > Kogia breviceps. The sequence continues at coordinate 10,099,007 of NC_081319.1, read as the reverse complement.
ATGTGATTAAGTTTAAAGTTTCACTGAGTAAATTTTGGTTTATTCAAGAAATATTTAGACAATTTTTTAATTATCAGTTTTTCTTTTATTTTCTTCCTTCATGATGCTCATAATGTTGGCCTTCTTTGTTAATTATATTAATTCTCACTTCCTTAGCCATAGTTTAGAGATGTGTATGGAGCGGAGGGGAGTGTAGACAATGGCCAAATAATAAAAAATTGAAGTTATCATATTCTGCAGTTTAATTCTTTGACTGTTGGTTTTTACTAACATTCCATATTCTGAAAATCTGAACCACCCATCTAAATGATAAAACCACACACTAAGTGGAAATGGCCAGCCATATTATTAATTTTTTTAGAGTAACCTTTTCTTTGAACTGTAGTAGTCATGCAGAAACGTAATCCGACATCAGAGACGTTGCATGTCATTAGAAATATTCTTCCACAGTTTAAAAAGCTGCAAGGTATTCCATCCTATAGATGTACCATGATTTAGTTTTCTAACTCCTGTTGCAGGTTTCTGGCTTTTTACCTAGTCGTCTTACCCCTGTTTCCATAATTCTGCAAAAATGAATTTATCTGTGTTTAACATCTTTGTGCCTATTTCCAATTTTTCCTTAGAATAAAATTTCTAGAGGTGGAATTTCTGAGTCAAAAGGCGTGTGGGTTTTTAAAATAAAATTTAAAAAATTTTAGAATAGTTTTAGGCTTACAGAAATGTTACAAAGGTACTGTGAGTAGTTCCTATATACCCCATGCCCAGTTTGCCTTATTATTAACATCTTGTTAGTATAACACATTTGTCACAATAAATGAACCAAAGCTGAGACATTAATATTATCTAAAGTACTTACTTAATTCAAATGTCTTTATTTGTTACCTCATGTCCTTTTTCTGTTCCAGGATTCCACCCAGGACACCACATTACGTTTAGTTTTCATGACTCCTTAGGCTCCTCTGGGCTGTGACAGGGTTCTCAGACTTTCCTTGTCTTTGATGACCTTGACAATTTGAGGAATATTGGTCAGGCATTCTATAGGATATCCCTCAATTGGGGTTTGTCTGAATTTTTTTAATGGAGATTTAAATGACATATAACGTATTATTTTTAGGTGTATAACATAATGATTTGATATATGTATATGTTGGAAAATGATTACCACTAAGTTAACATCCGTCACCACACAGTTACAAATTTTTTTTCTTCTGATGACAGCTTTTAAGATCTACTCTCTTAGCAACTTTCTAATATACAGTATAGTATTGTTAGCAGTAGTTACCATGCTGTCCTTTACATACGTGAACTCAATCTTAATAATTGGAATTTTGTACCTTTAGACCCCCTTCACCCGTTGCCCCCTCCCCATTCTGATATCTGGCAACTGTCAATCTGTTCTCTGTGTGTATGAGTTCAACTTTTTTTTTTTTAATTCCACATGTAAGTGAAATCATACAGTATTTGTCTCTGTCTGACTTGTTTCACTTAGATAATGCCTTCACGTTCCATCCATGTGTGGCAAATGGCAGTATTTGCTAATTTTTTATGACTGAATAATATTCTGTTGTACATGCATATCACATTTTCTTTATCCATTCATTCATCGATGGACACTTGGGTTGTTCCCATGTCTTGGCTACTGTAAATAATGCTACAGTGAACATGGGGGTGCATTTTCAAGGTAGTGATTTCATTTCTTCATATAAATACCCAGAAATATGGTAGTTCTATTTTTAATTTTTTGGGAAACCTGCATACTGTTTTCCACAGTGGCTACACCAATTCCCATTCCCACCAATAGTTTGCGAGAGTTCTCTTTTCTACAAATCTTCACCCATATCATTGTTTTTTCTTTCTTTGAATTATCTGGCCTCGTTATTCATGAATACAAGGTTTGGTCAATTTGACTTTGAAGCCACTTTCAAAATTTGTTGTAATAAGATGTATAGATATATTTTATGTGATCTGAAAAACAAATGTATTTCATAGAGTTGAAATATACACGATTCAGAATTTAAAATGTCTCTACTGAATCAGATACACAAGTGTTATATAGCAAGTCCTCAATTAACTAGGTATTATTAAAGATATACCACTGAATAGATGGCCTAGTTCAAATTCATTTAGGTTTTTCATGTATCAGTTACGTGTTTTGTTTTGTATATTAGGAATGACAAGCCACTATATATTGTATCTTGTGAGGATGACATAATCAGTGATGTCTTTTTTTAATTTAATTTTTATTTTATGTTGGAGTATAGTTAATTTACAATGTTTGTTAGTTTCAGGTGTACAGCCAAGTGATTCAGTTACACATATACATATATCCATTCCTTGGCAGATTCTTTTCCTATATAGGTTATTACAGAATATTGACTAGAGTTCCCTGTGCTATAAACTAGGTTCTTGTTGATCATCTGTTTTATACATAGTAGTATGTATATGTTACTCTGAAACTCTCAACTTACCTGTCCCTACCACCCCACATTTCCACTTTGGTAAACATAAGTTTGTTTTTGAAGTCTGTGAGTCTGTCTCTGTTTTTTAAATAAGTTCATTTGTATCTTCTTTTTAAGATTCCACATATAAGTGATATGGTATGATATTTGTCTTTCTCTGTTTGACCTATTTCACTTAGTATGATAAACTCTAAGTCCATCCATGTTGCAGCAAATAGCATTATATAGTTCTTTTTTATGGCTGAGTAATAATCCATTGTATATGTGTACCACATCTTCTTTACCCATTCCTCTGTTGATAGACTTTTAGGTTGCTTCAGTGTCTTGGCTATTGTAATTAGTGCTGCAATGGACATTGGGGGTGTATGCATCTTTTTGAATTATGGTTCTCTCTTGATATATGCCCAGGAATGGGATTGCTGGATCATATGGTACTTCTATTTTTAGTTTTTTTTGAAACCTCCATATTGTTCTCCATAGGGGCTGTACCAGTTTACATTCCCACCAACAGTGTAGGAGGGTTGCCTTTTCTCCATAGCCTCTCCAGCATTTATTGTTTGTAGACTTATTGATGATGGCCATTCTGACTGCTGTGGGGTGATACTGGAACACAAACAGAAATATAGATCAATGGAGCAGGACGGAAAGCCCAGAGATAAACCCATGCACCTATGGTCACCTAATCTATGACAAAGGAGGCAAGGGTATGCAAGGGAGAAAAGACAGTCTCTTTAATAAGTGGTGCTGGGAAAACTGGACAGCTACATGTAAAAGAATAAAATTAGAACACACCCTAACACCATGCACAAAAATAAACTCAAAATGGATGAAAGACGTAAATGTAAGGCCTGATACTATAAAACTCTTAGAGGAAAACATAAGCAGAACACTCTGACATAAATTGCAGCAGTATCTTTCTAGTTCTACCTCCCAGAGTAGTGAAAATAAAAACAAAAATAAACAAATGGGGCCTAATTAAACTTAAATGCTTTTGTAGAGCAAAGGAAACCACAAACAAAAGGAAAAGACACCCCACAGAATGGGAGAAAATATTTGCAAACAAAGCAACAGGCAAGGGATTTATCTCCAAAATGATACCTTTTTTTTAGAAAAAAAAACAGTATACTTTTATTTCCTAATAAACCATATCTAAAATAAAATTTCACTGAATCGGTTTGAGAAGTAGGCCAGTCTTCATTGTAGGTGTTTAACAGCAATGGTAGTTTGATAATTTTAAGTGAAAAGTAATTTCCACAGGTATTCATCACAGTTTTACTTATTATAGATGAAAGATTCTTAATTGAGTATTCGTAGATACTTAGGATGAGCCTTAAATTATTTGACTCCCTGAAATAGCATGCAAATCCTGTGGTTGTGTATATATTGGGATGGTCCATACCTTGATCATATAGATTAATCTAATTAATTTCTGAATGTTTTCTTCCTTCTCTATCCCGGCCACCACTTCCCTAATTCAAGGCTTTAGCATGTCTTGCACAAATTGGTTTGTTGTACTTCGGGGGGGACATGGCTTGTCCCACTAAAGCCATCTTTTATATAACCATTGGAGAGCTCTAGCAGCTATGGAAAATACATGGTAAAGATGAATGTAAGCATTAATTTGATTATCTTGTCAGTTCCCTGTAGTGGTTTGCATATGAAGTATAACTGGTGAACAGGTTTTGCCGTCATCTGCTCCAGCTGGAAAAATTCATCCTTTGGCTCTCTTTACTTTGAACTCAGTGTTTTCCAGCTCTTTGGAATGTTCTTTCTTATCCCTGTCCCCCTATATGTCTCTATTAATACTATATAATTTGACTAAGGCATTCCCTTCTTTTCTTCAGGAATCCTTCACAGGCTGTTACTTTTCTTCATGCCTCTCTAACTCATACCTGGGAATATCCCTATCGTTATAATTAACGTAGCATGTGTGTGCAATTTTGGTGTGTGTGTATGTCATGTTTCACTTGACATTGATCTTCTTGAAAGTAGGGCCTATGTTATTAATTTTTATATTCCTGGAGTCAGGCACAAGACCTGGGACACCAAAGGTGCTCAGTAAATATATGGCAAGTGAGTGGATGAATGACTGAATGAAGATGGATTTTAAGGTGTGCTCATTAATTTAAAATAATTCATTTCACTTAGAACTTGTTCTTATAATATACACACATTAAAGACCTGATAATTTTAATTCTAATAATATGACTTCTGAAATTATAATACATTTAACTTGGTGAACTTTTTATGGTAAGAACATGCAAGTCTCACAGTCGTATGCGTCTGGACCCCTTTACACCAGCATTTGAAGAGATCAGAAAGGTCATCATTTCACAACTGAGGAATGGGTGGGGGGTGTTAAATTCAGTGGGTAGGTGTGAAGCAGCATGGTATTATATCACCCCAGTTTACCAGTACTGTATACCGGGGTCAAAGATATTGGACCGCTTTGATCCTTACGTTTCCCCACTTTAAAGTGAAATAATGATGACCAGTTCACAGAGAACTCCTTTCACCGTTTTGCTATATTCCCTAGCAGACTTTGTCCGATGTAGTTTTTTGTTTGAATTAATGGGGAAGAAGAGGAAAGGAAAGTAAGAGAGAGAAAAAAAGAAGGGAATGAGAATTAAAACTATAAAACTTAAAAAGTAGTAGAACCTAATATTTATTGTTATCTTTTACTGTTTGTGCTTTTTAAGTGTGGTATTTGATGACTACATAGTATTCCTTAACGAGAACGCACCACGTATGTTTAACAGCGTCCCCATTTTGGGACAGCAGGAAAGTTTCCATTTTTGGCCAGGTACGTGTAATATGGCCTTGAGGGTGGAGCTTTGCCTGTATGTTTGGAGTCACTGCTGTAGTGTTGGCTCTGAGGGATGGAAGGCTCTCCTGTAGACACTCCGAAACTCTGCACCTGTGCGCCTTGCCGCAGCAGTGTGCTGGCCCCTCGTCATCAGCAACTCCCTGACAATGCACATTACAGCTGAGAGCAGCCATCTTTCAAGAGAATGGAAACTGTCTCATCCCCCTTCCTACACTACTTGGGCCTTCTGCTTGTGCTCATGAGGCACTTTTGAGAACTTGACTCTCTCTTGATCCCTTCAAGGGGATCCAGTGTGTGTGGTGGCATTTCTGGCATCTGAGAGGGAAACAGCTGTATTTGAAAATATGAAGTTAGTAGATGAGCAAGATGCTCTTTGGGAAAGAAGAAGAACGAATGTTTTCTTTGAGAACTTGCGCAGTCACTGTCACATACAGTAGACGATTCATGTCTCTGTGTAAACTGATGTGTGATTATTTTTCCCATACACTCAAAGCCTTATTTATTTTGAGTACATTACATAGATGCTGCTATCCACAGGATGCAGAGAGGATGCTATGTAATGTGTCAGCCTCGACACTGCAACAGAAAGAACTCATATGCTTCCCATGTTATACATATTGCTCTGCATTTCCCCAGGCTGTGAATTACTCCCTTCCAGGGAATTTCTACCTTGGAAGGATCATTAACTCTTTGAGGGTACCAGCAAACCAGGTAGCAGATTCACCTTTTGTGAACTAAACTTCTAAATCCAGAAAAGACGATGAGAGTTCTGAAGTCCATCTCCCTATCTTTGTAAGAGGATCATCTCAGTAAGGAATGATTAAGGTTGTGATTTTTAAGGAGGCATTCCTAGATTCAGTTCCTTCCTCCATAAGGTTTAAAATTCCTCTATGCCTCAGTTTTCTCATAGGTAAATAATATCTATCATATAGTTTATTGTAAGGATTAAATGATAGGTAGGACTTAGATACTAAGAGTTAGATACTTAGATACTTAGATACTAAGATACTTAGATACTAAGTTAGATACTTAGATACTGAGTTCTTAGGACTAAGAACTCAGTAGGGAATTCCCTGGCAGTCCAGTGGTTAGGACTCTGTGCTTCTACTGCAAGGGCCACAGGTTCAATTCCTGGTCTGGGAACTAAGATCCTGCATGCTGTGTGGTGTGGCCAAAAAAACAAAAAAACCCCCACAAACTCAATAAAAGCTAGCTGTCATATTATTAGTCTTATTATTATTGTCATTATTAATTTGATGAGCTTCAGAAAAAATTGTGCACCTGTCTTCCATGATTTTAAGACCTGACTGTCCCTCTAAAACCTGATACTCTCTGAAATAATAACCAACCCTGGCTAAACCCAGTCAGTGGAGAAGAATTACGGCCATTTTCTTTCTTTCTTTTTTTTTTTTTTTTAACTTTAAAGAAAGAGCATTACAGATAACCCCAGTTATACAGATTTTTTTCTTGGGTCATTCAATTTAAGCTCTTAGGAGCACAAAGTTTTAGGTCTCTAGTCTCTTAAAGTAGTAAATTGTTTAAGCAAGAAAATAGCTGCATGGATAGGATCCTGATTAGCTTATTTGCATTTGGCTTTGTGGATGCAAATGCTGAGCCAAGATTTAGGATGCAAAGCTTTAGGAAAGCGGTGTTTAAGACCAGCTCTGCCTCTTAACATTGTGACTGTGGACTACTCAGTGCCTCTACTTTTCAGATTCTTATCCAAATTATGGGACTGGGTCATCTCTGAGATACCTGTAAGAGCTAATATCCTGTGATTGATCCAGAAAGGAATCATGCTTTAAAGAATGGGGAATGAATTCCGCTCCCAGTTCCTCAGGTAAACTATTATTATGGTATAATACATTGTTGGGAAAATTATTCTAATTTTACTTGCCACTGGATAGATAAAGCCATTGAAGCATTTCAGGTGAGAATAGGTTGTCTGGACAGCACCACAAAACCGCTGCTGGACTGGATTAAGTTCCTGACATAACAAGCTGATACAAAAGGTTTTCCGAAGTGAGTTAGCCACAGAGAATTGGCAGGTGCCGCCACTATCATCAAAACTTTGTTTGTCAACAGTGTTCCTAAAGGAAGGAATCACCTCCTCAGCAATGCCACTGTCCCTGCAAAGTCATTCTCTCTGTAGCTTTGAGAAACTCACTTCTGGGTACAGCCAAACCCTTTTATATTCAATGTGTCTGCCATCTTTTGAGAAGAGCTCACACCATAACGTGTCATGTTCATTCCTGTGACTTCATGGTATTTGGCACTTTCTGGGTCTTGAAACAAACACAGTGTCAGCAAACTCATTTCTTCATCCAGGAGGAAAGGGCCAAGTTGTTGTTGCCCAGTTGTTGCTGTTGGGCAGAGGCTCTGTTTCCAGGTTTTCAGGGTCCTGGTATACTTGTGTTTACCTTGGACACTAAGACATGCTGGGTTTTTTTGTTTTTATTTTTGTTTTTTAATCAGGGGTATAGTTGCTTTACAATGTTGTGCTAGCTCCTGCGGCACAGTGAAGTGAACCCGCCATATGTGTACACATATTGCCCTCCCTTTTGGATTCCCTCCCATCCAGGTCGCCACAGAACACCAAGTAGAGTTCCCCTTGCTCTACAGCAAATCCTCACTAGTTTTCTATTTCATGCTGGCTTTATCTCAGAAATCACTCTTATCCCTGCACCTCTTGGTTCACCTGTGAGTGAAGACTAAAAGTTTCTTTTTATCTGACCTCTTATTTAAAGAAGAGTATTTTGATGTTCTCTTGACACACTAATTACGGTGGAGGAGTGTCTGACTCAGCAATTAGGGTTTAGTCAGCACTTAGGGCAAAAACCATGTATAGTAAAAAAAATGCCTTTAGAAATCTGTTAAGTTTGACATAAAGTGTAGCGTAAATAGATATGTGTACAATTCTATGAAGTAAAATACGTATATGAAAAATGCATATCTTTAAACTAGAACCACACTGCACACACTGCAAGCTGATTACTCTGAGAGAGGTTCCCAGGGACAGACACCCCCTGTAGGCACAGTTAACTTGTGTCTCCCTGTTCACTACCCTCTGGTTATATTTAGTGCGTGGAAGGGCAGGCAGACTCCCTCAGGCTACTTAAATTCCTGTTCCTCTCCTTCTCTCTTTATCTCCCCAGATGTGTACAATTAGAATATTATAAGCTACATACCCAAATGATGTGGCTCCTCTATAGCTAGGGTTAACTCTGTATTCATAGAGGGGAAAGATGATTTAAAAGATGTTTCAGTAATAGTCTGCTGCAGAGAATCAGTTTAAATTACTTTTTGATGCATCAAAGAACATTTATTGAGCACCTATGTTATGGACTCCGTGTTTTGTGTGCCCCCTCCAAATGCATATATTGAAACCCTAACCCCCAGTGTGATGGTTGGAGAGCCTTTGGGATGTAGTTAGGTTTAGGGTGATACCCTCATGATTAGATTAGTGTCCTCATAAGAAGAAGAGACAGGAGAGTCAACTCCATCCCCACAAGCACACATGGAGGAAAGGCTATGTACGCACAAGCTGGAAAGAGGCCCTCTGCAGCCAGGAATCAGCTCTCACCCAACACTGAATCTGTTGGCACTTTTATCTTGGACTTCCCAGCCTTCAGAACTCTGAGAAATAAATGTCTGTTGTTTAAGACACCTGGCCTGTGGCATTTTGTTATGGCAGCCTGAGCTGACTAAAACAACTTACTGTCTTCTTGATCTAGATTTTTTAAACCAGGGAAAGAATGCTTTTGCCTGCATATGAATGTAAACGTGATACATAATACAGATGGCATTACAGATCACAGAAGAAAAAAATGGACTGGTAAATAAATAACCTGGAAGCACTGTGTTATCCATATAGAAAAAGAAAAACCTATACCTTTCAAATATTAAAAAAAATCAGTTGCATTTAGGTTAAATACCTAATTATGTAAATAAAATACTAAAATTAAAAGAATAAAATGTAAGATGATTTCTTATAAACTTAAAATAAGAATGAGTTTCTTTAATGAAATGTAAAATTCAAACCTTGAATAAAAGAGTTGACATATTGATCCACATAAAAATATCCTGTTCAATAAAAATCACTATAAACAGCCAAGTCACAAACTAGGAGTAGATGTTTGTAACACATGTAAACAATGTAGGATGAATATTTTTTATTTATAAAGAATTTCTATAAATTAGCAGGACAGTAACTAATAGGAAAATGGACAAGTGAGGATCGAAGCAGGCAATTTCTAGAACAGACCATACTGGACTGATGGATAAAGAATTGATAAGATGTTCAACTTCACTAGAAATTGGTGAAGTATATGAGAAATAACGAGATCTGGGAAATGGGTAAAATATTTTAAATTCTTACAATACCAAATGTTGGTAAGGGTGTTTAGAAAGGGAAATTCTTAGACCCTATTGCCTTTTGCATAACTTGAGAAACCTAATTTTCAGAACAATTGTGTAGTATCTAGTAAGTAAAATTGTACCCATTTTTAACCTAGCAGTTCTGTTACTAGCTGTGATTTTAGAAAAACTCCCTAGTATATGAGCAGGGAAACATATACAGACTTAATTATGGAATCATTTGCATTAAAAAATTAAATACAGTACATAATGTTTATTACAAGGTCTTTCTTTTACTTGTTCTTTCATGTATTTATTTATTCAGTTTACGTGGTCTGTACATAAAATCACGTTAAAACCTCTATATGATATCATGTCCATTAGATGGAAACAATAATGCTAGGCCTATTTAAATTACAAGAAAAAAATCACTCTATACCAACACAGTGTTTTAAAAAACCAATAAGCCGGTCAAAGGGAGTAAGTAGTCTTGGGAGAGGGGCATTCCTGAGCTGGTGGCTGGATCCCAGGAGCTGCTGGGGGAAAGAAAGAAAAAGATGCTTTCAGACAGGAGTGGTTTGATTAGAGCCCAGTGACCCAGCTAAAGGGAATTAATCATAATTACATGTCTCAACATAGTAAATCTCAAATGCAGTGTCAAGAGAAAAAGAAAAAGCATGTGCCATGGCAAAAAGACAAAAAGACTTAACAGCTTTTATTGGGTGTTATTCTATGTTGAGCATATTGTAAATACAGTTTATATAAAGTTTAAAGTAACAGGGAAAATATTGCAAATATTGTTCAGGGAGAAATATTTTGTAAAAGAATAATATGGACAGTAACGATAGTCACCAAAGTCATTAGAGGGAGTGCCTGGGAAAGGGATTGGTGGGGGAGGACGTGGGAGATTGAGCAGCAGTTCACAGAAAGCTTTCGCTATATCCGTGAAGATCTTGTCCAATAAAAAAAAAAAAAAGTTTTGAGGCAAATTTGGCAAAGTGAATCTGTGGTGTGGTGAATATATGAATATACATTACTTTTTCCCCTAGGTAACTTTTAGTCTATTTGAAATATTCTAAATGTTTAGAAATTTTAAAATTGCCATTGCAGTTATTTTTGCAATGTATTTAACTTAGCAGCTTTGTGAAATGTATGGCAACACAGGGTAAATTGCCCTATACTTAATATCTCCAATGGTAACAAGGCATAATTTAGAAATTTCACCCAAAATTCACCTCTGTAAACTCTGCAGTTACCATGTAGTTAAGTTCAGGACCTCTATATTGATCAACATGGCTTTGAATATAATTCACAGATCAGTGCTAAAGGAATACACATCTGTGGGAAGGCTGAGTGAACTAAGAGGGCTCAGATCATTTATGGACTCACTGCATATTTACAGTTTTATATGTTTACAGTGGAAAAATGTTAAGTTGCACAGTGAAAGCATTAAGAAATATGCTTAAAACTGTCTGCTCAACAAAAAATGCTATAAACAAATTTAGTCAACTCACACACTGATTTTAAAATCAGTAAATCTGAAGACATTGCCTCCATTTTCTTGAGTTTAGTTAGGACACTTCTGGCTGCTTAATATGAATTTTCAGATTGAAATTGGAGTAAAGAGAATGAATGAAGAATATGTATAAAAAATTAATAGGTATCTTTAAAATTTTTTCTATTAGTTTTCTTTGGTTACATTTAGATATCATGCCAAAAAAAACACCAAATACTAAGAATGGAAAACAAAGATTTTTCAGCTGAGAGGATTTATGACTTCATTATAAAATATGTAGTCAGCCATGCAAGCAAAAGTTAGTTATTGAGTATCTGCTCTGTGTCAGGTATAGTTTGAAGTGCTGAGGAAGGAGCAGAGAACAAAGTAAATGAGAAACCCCTGCACTCATTTTATTTATGCTCGAAGGAGGAAGGGGTGGAACTTACTTCCTCATCATCTAGTGCCCATATACAAGGAAAGCCACTGAATGGTAATTGAGAATCTTTGTGGTTTTAGGAAGGAAAGGGGTGGGGGGGAGTGCACTGAATGAGATTTCTTGGATAACCGTAATTACAGAAGGAAAACACACACTGGCTTCTCATATTATATAAATGAGAATGTTTATAATAATTTTCTGAGAATGGCATTCTCAAATGTTTTAAGTGCAGAAGAAAAATAAATGGTCGAGTCTGCTTTTCAGCTGTGCTATGACTGCCTGTTTTACTCTTTTTCCTTCCCAACTCTACTGAGCTTATGACTTAATTGATGGGTTTTTTGTTTTCTTTGTTTCCATGAAGAGTAAATTATTAATGTCTTTATTCAGTAAGGAATTCAAGTGAGATGTCAAGTACTCTTTTATTCAACTAGCTCTTTACTTCCTTATTAAGACCTTCTGTGTGTGTCAGGCACGGTCCCAGGCTCTGTGTGTTCAGAAATGCGCTGCTCCTCCTCCAGGGGGTCTGTTGTGTAACAGGCCAAATGCCAGCGCCAGCTGTCGTGCAGCATGGCAGGTGATCTTAAGGAGGGATAGACATACTTCTGAGTGAGCAGTCCTGCCTGAGGTTCAGAAGCTGTGTAGCTGGAAGTTTTTTTCCGTTGTTGGGGCTTCAAAAATGAGTGATGGTTTGCCAGATATGAAGTGTGAGGTGGGCTTCCCAGCACCTTCACAACCCCGTGACTCCCGTCAGTCAGTCAGTGTATTCACTGCCTCATCGCGCCGTAGCTTCTGTATGTCATTCATTTATCCGTTGATTTATGCCATCAAATTTAGTATAAGTATTATACTCCTTTTGTTGGCCATTTGCTAAGCAGTAGAGAAATGTGTAAGAAAGATGCTGCATTTACCTTCATTTTATATGTCAACACCAATGGCTAGAGTTATTGGCACGTAAGCATTCTAATCCAAAGATTTTTGAATTCAAAATATTGGGTTGGCCAGAAAGTTCCCTTGGGTTTTTCGTTACATCCATGGAAAAACCCGAAGGAACTTTTGGCCAACCCAGTGTGTGAGTTATTATAGTCAGATGGGTAACATGATTTGGTTTTTTTTTTTTTTTTTTTTTTTTTTTTTTTTTTTTTGCGGTATGCGGGCCTCTCACTGTTGTGGCCTCTCCCGTTGCGGAGCACAGGCTCCGGACGCGCAGGCCCAGCGGCCATGGCTCACGGGCTTAGTTGCTCCGCGGCACGTGGGATCTTCCCGGACCGGGGCATGAACCCGTGTCTCCTGCATCGGCAGGTGGATTCTCAACCACTGCGCCACCAGGGAAGCCCATGATTTGGTTTTGAATAAAAGTACTTAGTTATATTCTACAGTGAACAAGAGCATTTGGAGGTTATATAATGCATCTGATCATAGTATCGAACCTGATCAGAAAAACAAATAAAGCAGAATTCTTCTGGAGCTTGCTTTATATACTTGTTTCCACACAATCCAAATAATGCCCATTCACTACAATTCTGGGAGAACACACAGCACACAAAGCAATTTTAGGTAGGTTATCTTGTTGGTTCTGACAGCATGCCTATGGATCATGAATATAGACTCCATGACTTTTCCAGAAACCGAGTAATAGTACGTGGTAGAACTCTTAACTCGATTCTAGTGTTCACTTCACCATACCCATGAGAAAACTCTGAAATTCCTAGATTCCTCTCATACTTTTTTTTCTTCTGATATATCTTTTTATAGTTTTAAAGTAATTTTTTTCCTTACTTAGCTTTCCTTTAACAAGAAGGCAAATATTTTCTTTTTTTTTTTAAGTAAAATAAGTAAAACAGTGGGGTAATATAGCTACCAATATAAAAATGTTTACATTTCTAAAATATGGTAGACTTAGGGAACTGTGAACATAGCCATTTGTGTGTGTGTGTGTATAGAAATACAGCTTCAATAAATTAGATTTAGTCCCAAATACAAAATTATATTTTTAAACGTATTGATATTTCACTTCATCATATGCTATAACCACGTGCTGAAAATGAAAATGAATTTGGAATTTCAAAGACACACGCAAAAATGTAATCCATCAAAATGGTCCGCGTTCTTCTTGGTGAGTCCTTCCCTTTTAGGATATTTCCTTTCACTGAAATGACTGGACATAAGGCATGTCAATGCAAAACATAAGTGAAGAATTTAGAGAAGCTAAATTTTAGATGGGAAGTAGAGATTAAAGAAGCAGGGAGCCATTGAAAAATGTTGGGTGGAATTGAGAGGGGCTTAATGTAGCTTAAGGGAGATGGGCTTTCAAGAGAGCTCCGAAGTCGGACGAGTGGAAACAAGAAAGTGATAGAGAGCTATAAGGGTCAGCAACTGTATAGTAACTGTGCGCCTCTGCAAGACCCCAGTGCCTGGTGTTGTGGACTCTGGAGTTCTCGAGATTCTTGAGGTCTGGAAAAATATGTTCTTGTCGGAGGAGAAGAAAAGAAGATCTAAAAAAGATAAAGCACGTCTGAGAGGTGGAGTAGAAATTGAAATTTAGGAGTATTGTTGTCAGCGGCACACCATGAGCAGCTTTTAAAAGGCTTGTTAGGGTAAAAATGCACTTTTTGGCTTCTGAAGAAAGCATACTATGAAGAAAGAAGTAATTGATCATATACTCAGACCTAAGCATAACTATTGGCCTGCTGTCCCTACCGTAACAACCAAGAATTGAGGGGAAGGGAGAGCAGAGATGCTGATCTTGTGAGCTTCAGATTGCCACAGCAGCCAGCAGAGAACGAGAGGACCATGGATCAGTATTTCAAGCAGACAGTCTTGACTGTTTTACCAGCGTAATCCCAGGATCTTCACTTTAAGCCAATGTTCTTTTCCCTAAGAGAGCATCATGCAAAGCATTTGTTTCTTTGTGACTGAAGAACAATTAATTTAGTTCAACTCACTTTGTTGAGCATGTACTATGTGAAAAAACGGTACCTAGTCCATAAATCCTAGTTCTCCACGACCATAACCACTGGACGCTGCTGTTTCAGCACACCAACAGAGGCCGTGAATCTCTAGAAGCAAAACAATCTAGGCCAAAACAAATTAGCAAAGGATGTCTGAGGGTAAGTGGTTTTTTTTTTTTAATTGATATAAGATTTATATCCAGTGAAATGCACAGTTGAGTACTCTCTTCTACATGATTTTTTTTCCACCTTGAATTCTGTGTAACCAGTTTGCCCTGGTCTTTCTCCTACATCTTTGACTATTCCACCCCTCTCTCCATCATAGTTACCTCTCACTTCACTAAATGTTGACATTCCAATGTCTGACTTCTTCTCTTCTCAGGTTACATATTCTCTCTATACTGTGTTGCTTTCAATAACCTCATCAGCACCGCATCTGCAAATCTAGACCCTATTTTCCATCTGCTCCATTTGTACCTATCCAACAAGCAATGGGACCTCTTTGCTTAGTGGTCCCATAAGAACTTTAAATTTGTCATGTGCAAAAATGAACTTATTGCCTCTCACTACAAACATGCTTTTAATTACGTTTTCATTATTGGCACTAATGAAAACATACTATTCAAAACGATTCAAGCAATTGAGCACTTTTCTGTGATAAGGGATGTGTCAAACATTATAAATCAGGTAACCCTCTTTTGGGAGAACTGATAGTTTAGCCATTTATTCATGCTAAACCTGGCCATCATTCTGGAGCTTTCCTCCTTCCTCATTGCACCCGCCCAAAATCCCCCCAAAATTTCACCTCCCCCTAAGTCATCGTGGTCCTTGCTTCTTCCTCTGGAATCTCTCACATCTGTTTCTTTCTTCAGTCACTGTCCTTGTCAAAAATCTTTCTACTTTCTTTCCAGACTTCCACACAGGGAGTATTGTTACAGCAGATTCAGACTCTGTTCCTTGGGCATAGAGGTAAAGGAGGGATGAATTCCGATTGGAGATTTACTCATCAACCATGTACTGAGTTTCTGTTAGGCATAAAATAAGTCATTAAAGTAGCAGAACATAAATATAATTGAATAATAAAGTAGATAACTCATTATGGGAATATCTTCTAAATAATACTTATTTAATCCATAAATTTTTTCTCTTGTCAACTAATTCTATGCTAATCTTCTAAATAGGTTGTTATTTGAATACCCACTTCTGATTCACCTTGAATCCTATCTTAGGTTTAGACTCCCCTGAAACTGTTGTTTCCAAGGTTTTATGCTATTTGGGGAGTCATTTTCTAGGCTGCCTTTTCCAGCTGCTGTTGTTTTATCTCTGTCATTCTTCTGGTGGTACCTGCCTGCCTCAGGCCCAAATTGCTGCACTTGAAAATCTATTCACCCTACTTAGTGTAAATTAAAGGGGTTGCTTTATTTGGCTTTCAAGCCTACTGCATCACAGAAATCTTAGTTAACAGCAGGGTTTGAGGACACCTAGTTAAATTCCCCAACCAGTGGTGCTTGGATTGCTCTCAGCTCTGACATGCTGTCTTGCTGTTAGCTCACATGACAAAAGAGGCAAAAAGTAGCTGAATGATAATAGCTGGGAAACATATGTAGATGACCCAGCTTTAAAAGGCACTCAAAATAAGTCACATGCTTTCTCTGCCAGTCTCTTTCCCGGTTTGTTCATTTCCAGCGTTTCTCATCTCACATCATTATGGACAGCGGTTAGCTTAGTGCCTCCCTCTGCACATGCTCATGGGAGGGGCAGGGGTTTTATTTACTCTTCCCATTGGAGGGAAGGCCTCTGACCCCCTGTGTCTTCAGCTCCTCACGTGCTTTGCTACTGTTGGAAGAGCAGTGCGTAGTACCCGTGAGAATGATTCAGTGGTCTCTCTCAAGTTAAAGTTGAGGTCCGCGCTCTCTTCTTCCTCCCGCTCCTCTCCACGGTACCAGAGTACCTGCAGGTAGACTTGATTCAGCCTCATGTCCTTTCCTGCTAACAGAGGCAGCTCAAAGTCTTCCAGGCCTTCAGATCTACTTCCAGAAAGGAATCCCAGAATTCTGGACTTGAGGGTAAAGGAAAAGTAACAAGCCCAATTTTGTCCATACTCCAGGGTACATTCTTAAATCCAGCTCTACCAGTAATGAAAGTCCTATTTTGAAAATGGGGCACCCTCTCCCTGTTATTTGTTGTTTCACTTAGGTTGGGATTTCAGGGGAGCCTAAGCATCACTCCTTCCCTCTAGATTATGAAGAAGTTTGGGCCTGTGGTCAGGTAAGCGGTGGGAGAGAAAGAAAAAGAGAGAGAGAGAGAGAGAGACAGGTCAGTCAACTGAGGTAAAAATCACTTCACGCAACATTACATCCACCACATTAAACCATTTCCAGTTGGGACCCAATGACGCCATGGCCTCAATGGTTTATATTTATTTAATATGCATTTGCCTGAAAAATAATAATTCCATGACAAGCATAGTGCCAGGCAACAGAGTTTCAACAATGAACACAAGAATACATTCCTTAGTTTAACGGGGCTTATATATTTACAATCTAAAAGGAAGGATACATAAGTAATGTAGAATGAGCTTTATAATCAGCCAGGCCAGAAATCAGATTGTGATTCCATAAATTATTAACTGGGATAAAATACATCTAGTTAGTTATTTTCTTAATTTTTTTATTATGATAGCTAGCCATGGACATTTTATGAGTATTGTTTCCTATTATAGAGTCAGAGCAGAATAGTAAGAAGTGAACTGGATTAGGAGTCGAAAGACTTGAGTGCTCATTCAGGTCCACGAACAACTTGCCTTTGCCTCTGTGAAGGTCATTGATTTTTCTATAGCTCTCTTTCCTGTCTGCATTTTGGAGAAGTCCACAGTACTGTGGTGAAGATTTTGGGAGACTGTGAAGGTGAAGAATCAAACCTTGGTACGTCCTAGCTGTGTAGTGAATGCCAGTTCCTCCTCCTTCTCTCCCCAGCCCAGGGTGCTCTTTAGTCCTCTCCAGTCTTACCACAACTAGCACTGGACTCTGGACTTTTCAGGAGGTGTCGGGGGGGCGGGTAGAGGATAGAGATTATTTTGTAAGTGTCTTTATACGAGTTGCCAATGGGGGCAAAATAGAACCATTCTTCCAGAGGGAAATCCCATGACATCTTCTACTTACATTCATATACCTGGCCGTGTTTTCACATCTTTAGCTTCTAAGATCAGAAAATATAAGCTTTGCTTAGACTTTTAAGATACTTTTCAAACTCTAATTCATATTTAAACTAAATATACGAAGTTTTCACAGAATGGGGGGAATGTAAGTTCATAACCAAACTATTTGCTATTCTAAAAAAAAGAAGACATTTCTAACATATAAGTTTCTGACATTTGCCAATTTATTTGTAAAATACCAGTGTAGCAAGAGGGAATTTGTCTATAAATGTTCCACATAATGTTCACATACTGAATTCCTTGTGTTAAGCAGCTCTAAAACGTACTTTCTAGTTTTAGGATCCCGAAGTTTCGCCTGTTTTAACACACATTTCTTGATCCCCAGTGTGGAAAAAGAAATGAATCTCTTTTGTTTGGAATTATTCATGATGCTCACTCAATTCATAATTCAAAGAGCCTGTTGAGAAGCCTACACTTTCAGATATAATAGAACTTTATTGTAAGGTACTTCATTGATTACGTTATAAAGATAGGTACTTGTTCACATTATCCATAGCGCTCTTTTAAAATACTAGTTACTGAGATTAGTTTATATTCCAGAACTTGTTCTATGGGGTCTGTAATACGATTCAGTCTTCCCAGTAGTCCTCAGTTCTGAAGTTGAGGGAATTACCACTTAATGAGTTAAGTTGATTGACCCAAGGTCATATGTATAAAATAGCCGAAAGAAGATAAAAAATCCTACATTTCAAATTTTTTTCTTCCTACCATATCATGTTGGTAAGTACTTAGAACAGCGGACCCCCTAAAGTAAGTTACTCCTAGAGGTCAAATTAAGTGTAAAAAATTAATTCAACAGAACTACATACAGCTTACAATAGTCGCACCTCTTCTCTTTCCAGATGCTCATTGATTCATTCTAAGAATTCTCTCAGCCCCTGCTGTGTGCTGGGAGACAAAGCATGCCCTTGAGACACAGATCAGCAATACCGTGTTTGATCTTCAGCGCTCACCATTCTTGCCCAATTGCTGGATGAACAGATATCTGCCAATAATAAATCACATAGCATTAGTAAAAATAAGGAGATGATTTCTTGCTGTTTTAAATCACATTTTTGTTAATTTAGAGGGATGCTCTAAGAAAGTTTGTTTCTTACAGTGAAGGGTACTTATGATTCAGTAACTACTTTATCTCTTCAATAACTTTGTCAAAATCAAGCAAAACAAAATTTACTCAGAAACTTTCAAAGTCATTGTGGAATGACCCCATTTTTATCCATCTGACTATCTCTTTATCTCTCTCTCCTTATCTATCCACCACCCATGCATTCATTCACCACCCATCTATCCGTAAATACATGCAATATGTAAATAGATTTATTTCCTTATTTGCATAAGCAAGATCTGAAATGATGTAAACAATATTAGTAATATTTTTTAAGTAGAGGAGGGATTTTGTTTTTTCTACTTTTTTGTATTTTTATTGCTATGATTTTTTAAAGTAATTTTTACCAAAAAAAGTGCTTTTAAAAAAAATACAGACAGTAGCATTCTGTATGGCCTAAGCTTTCTCAAGTAGAAAGGTTAGGTGTGCTTTGAGACCCTCTCTAAAATGGACCACTCTACTTTCTATAGGGCGGAAGGCTCTTTGAATTGGGGATGAGATCTTTTCTCTTGTTTTCAGTTAGTCACCTTTCATATGTCATGACACCCATCTTGTTGAATTTTTATATACATGCACCAAAGCTCTGGCTTGGAAGTGAAATACAAACCCTGATCATAATCATTGTCTTATTATTTGTCTGTGTTGCAGACATACAGAGAAACAGTTTTATTATTAACAAGGCCGGTTTCCACCAAGGATACAGATTTTGAAATCTGATCTATGTTAAAGGATTTTTCGAAAGGATTTCTTGTTCTTAGGATTCACTGAAAAAATCTTAGTAGGGCTTCAAAATGGGGAGGTCAGCAGAGGATTTAGAGGGTTTTGATCTCTAGGCTCACTTAGCTTAAGGCAGGTATTTCAAGGTGGGAAACTAATTAGGATAGGGCAAAGTTCGTAATATAATAGTTTACCAGTGGTGATCATATCATGATGAGAGTCTTGAAGTGAGTTTGACAAATGAGCTGTTTGCCCACATGAGGAATCTAAAGTCCCAGTAGGAGACATTTTTGCCAAGGTGAGCAAACTGTTTGTTCAGATATATAGGTTTGTAGGAATTTACTAACGCAAACAAGGAAGATATCTGTTGTTTTACAGGCTTAACATTTCTGGGCAATGTGCCGGGAACAAATGGTTAACTCTGTTGACAGAGGTGTCCTCAGTTCACAATCATGTGAGTTAAGCTATGTGGATGCAGGTGGCCCCAATTCTCATACCTCTGTAATTTTCCTGCTTCCTAATCCAACAAAAGATTTCTTTTGTCTTTTGGGAGGTGACTCTTTCCTTTGTAACAAATCTGTTATATTGGAGTATAACTAGAGTATAACTACACTTAACTGTGTCTTCTTAGAGTATAGGGGTAATGCTTAATTTTTATTTTTATCTCCACCCTTTAGACCAAAGCTTAACCTTATGCATAGATGGTTCTTCAAAAATTTTCTATTGCATTTAAATTTGGTTACTTGCTTTGCTTCCTTGTGAGCCCCTTGTCTCTGGTTAGCTCATATTCCTAATCTAGTCTTCCTTTAGTAGAACAAGTGTTTCTTGAGCATCTATTTTATGCCAAATATTGTGCGAATTCACATGTTCTTAAACTTGAATTCCATTTGAATCACTCTGAGAGTTTTAAAAATAAAATATTAAGGAGCTTTACAAAAAATGCTAGCCAGGCCAGCCCCCAGGGTTTCTGATTTAATTGATTTGAGGCATGGCGTAGGCATCAACATTTTTTAAATCTCTATTTTAATTTTCAGCCAAACTTGAATACCACATGATAGTTAGAGGAATCAGTGATGAAAAATGCACATGTGGTTTCAGAGAGCTTAGAGGAGGAAGGAACATTTTATACAAATACTCAGGATAATAATTGTTGGGAGAAAATTACAGCAAGTACTTTAAAGGAAGAGTTCAGGAGAGAACTTAGAGCATGGTTACCTAAATTTCCTAAGAGGTCAGAAGAGGATACCCTGGGAAAGAGATATTTAGGGTGAGACTTGAAGGATGAGTAGAAAGTAACCACGTGGTCAAGGAAAGGAAGAAAGAAGGCATGCCTTGGGACTGAAAAGATCATGGTGAGTGAAAGGATCAGAGAGAAGGCCAGTGTGGGTTAAGTCCAGTGAATGAGGAGCTGGTTGTAGTATAATGATTGTGGTTAACTGAGCAGGGGCTAACTAACTCTGTCAGGGCTTGTAGGGCAGTGAGTGATTTTTGACTTTATTCTAAGGGAAATGGGAAGCCATTTAAGGTAGAGACTTGATCCAAAATGTATTTTAGAAAGCTCCCACTAGCAGCAGATATTGAAGGAATGAATCTGCGGGAGGGGAGGTGGACTTGAACTCTGTAAACTAGGAGGAATGGAGACTATGGAAGGCAGGTGGGGAGTGATAGGTTTGGACAGGAGAAGTTGAAGTGATGATGGGGAAAAATGTAACGATTTGAGATATTCTTTGGTGGTACAATCAACAGGACTTTTCCACGGCTTGAGTATAGCTATTTGTTAATAATTGGACTGATAGTGAATACCACTGATTCTACTAGCACTCACATTCTATAATTATACCACTTTAGTTTATTCAAAGAATCTTGAGTCACACAGATTAAAGCATGACGTAGGTTCATTTAAAGTTCTTGAGCACTCCAGATATTTCAGGCACTGGGTCATTAAGTCATGTGTTTTTTTTAATGTTTTAGGGGAAGAAAGGAGCTTGAGAAACTATAACTCCTTATGAATGTCTGAGAAAATTCAAAACTGTTGTTTTAAATCCAGTACCAAGCATGTTGTCTCTTTTGCTGTATTCACAAATTGAAAGAGAGATGACTAATGTGAGCGTGCTAGAATGCTCTGCCTGAGTGATCTAGCCTTAACAGCTTTTAGATTAATGAAGATCATTTTGCTACAAATTAACCTCCTTAGTTGAAGTGTTTTATTTTTCAGAAGGAAGCATAATGAAAAGGCCATCCTTCCATTTGTAGTAAATATAAAATTCAGTCTTTTCCCTGATATATTAATGTTCACACGTCTGTAGTGAACAAGATAATATTTAGTAAAACAAGTTAATATTTAACATAGAAACGATTTAGATTCACTCTGGACTCCCAAGAAAATTCATTATTTATATGTTTAAGTATCTTTACTTATTGTAACGTCGTATACATTTCCTGAAGCAAATTTTGAAGTAGTATTTGGAAATCTTGCAGAGGTTGTCAAAGCTATATAGCTGCTGGCTAATATTGATTGCTTTACAAACTTTTATGAATTCCTACTCAAACATTTCATTAACTCTATTGTGGCCCAGGATTTCTGATTCTCTGTAAAGATACTCTATTTTCTAAAACAAATTTTAGTCAGATTTGTAACTGCTAACTCAGAAATGGAATTGAAATTCAGACAATAGCTATAATGATGAATAT
This sequence comes from Kogia breviceps, assembly GCF_026419965.1. Classification (NCBI taxonomy): domain Eukaryota; kingdom Metazoa; phylum Chordata; class Mammalia; order Artiodactyla; family Physeteridae; genus Kogia; species Kogia breviceps. The sequence continues at coordinate 10,076,753 of NC_081319.1, read as the reverse complement.
GTGTCATTATACATTTGTCAAAACCTATAGAATGTACAACACTAAGAGTGAACCCAAATGTAAACTGTGGACTCTGTGGCGAAAATGATGTATCAGTGTAGGTTCCTCAGTGGTAACAGATGTATCACTCTGGTAAGGGATACTGAACAAGGCTGCGGGAATGGCAGAGTGGTATATGGGAAATGTCTGTGCTCTCTGCTCAGTTTTGGTATGAATCTAAAACTGCTCTAAAAAATAAAAGTCTATTAAAAATATAGGTGGGCTTCCCTGGTGGCGCAGTGGTTAGGAATCCTCCTGCCAATGCAAGGGACGTGGGTTTGAGCCCTGGCCAGGGAAGATCCCACATGCCGCGGAGCAACTAAGCTTGTGCACCACAGCTACTGAGTCTGCGCTCTAGAGCCCGCCAGCCACAACCACTGAGCCCATGTGCCACAACTACTGAAGCCTGCACACCTAGAGTCCGTGCTCCGCAACAAGAGAAGCCACCGCAGTGAGAAGCCCATGAACCACAACGAAGAGTAGCCCCCTCTCGCTGCAGCTAGAGAAAGCCCGTGCTCAGCAACAAAGACCCAATGCAGCCAAAAATAAATAAGTAAAAATAATAAAGTTCCCTTAAAAAAATAAATAAAAAATAAAAATGCAGGCAATATTACAATTCACATAACTCTACGGAAAACTATGCTAATGAGATAGAAGTTTGGATGGGGAAAAACATTACAGAATACAGGTGTCCCAGTGGAAAAGTCACAGGGTAATCTTATCATTATGCTTTGGTATTGAAGTCTGATGTAATTGTGTGGGTATGATACTCCTAGTCCAGCTCACGTTGTTTATTTTTGTCTTGGCACTGAATTTGTGTCAATAAATGCACAATACTTTTAACCCTTTTGGAGGTACACTATGCAGTAGAACTATGTTATGACCAGTAGGAGAAGGTAGCGTGGTGAATGTGTTTTCTGTGTGTGTGTGTGTACTGTGTGGGGGGTGGTATAAGGGGGGGGTTGGAGAGGAGGGGAAGAGGGGGAGGGAGGGAGAGGGAGAGAGATTGATTTTGTAAAGATTAAGAGACAATAGACTCATGATTCAGTTTTCATTTCAAATCTCAGCTCTGCTGTTTTCTGCCCTGCTTCCTCAAGCAAAATGAGTTAAATTCACTTTAACTTTAAAATTGTGGGGCTTCCCTGGTGGCGTAGTGGTTGAGAATCCGCCTGCCGATGCAGGGGACACGGGTTCGTGCCCCGGTCCGGGAAGATCCCACGTGCCGTGGAGCGGCTGGGCCCGTGAGCCATGGCCACTGAGCCTGTGCGTCCGGAGCCTGTGCTTCACGACGGGAGAGGCCACAAGAGTGAGAGGCCTGCGTACCACCAAAAAAAAAAAAAAAAAAAAAATTGTGGTAATATCACTACCTCTGGTATTGTGGTGAGGATTAAATGATAAAGTGCTTATATTTGACTTAGCACAGTGGGTGTCACAGGTCAGTGCTGCTCACTGTGTGACCTTTGGTAAGTCCCCTAACTGCTTGGGGTCTCCAGTTCTTCATCAGAAAAGAAGGTCATTGCACAAAAGTATGGTTTGATCCCTTCCAGTTGTAAAATGCCATATGCTTTTCATTGCTAACTGCACTCAAGGGATACAATCCTGTGACCTATTTTCTCATTAATGCCATTTAGTGAACCACAGGACTAAATATTTTACTAAACTGGAGAAATCAAAACATCATTATTTTACAGGTAGGTTTTCATTTTCCCTCTGAAAACCTGGCAGATGTTGGTATATTGAGAACATAGAGAAGACAGTTTCTATTACGTTTCCTGCATGGTAGTAGAGGGAGAACTTATTCTGCTCTTACGCAGATATTTGTGCAGGTATCGCTGCCCAAATCCTAAAACCACATATGGCCCAGGACTGAGACTGCCAGATAAAGGTCAGTAGTACACTCCAGTATATTTGAATTTCAGATAAACAAGTGATTTTTTTAGTATAAATATTTTCCAAATATTGCATGAGACAGTCACTAAAAATTATTCTTTGCTTATCTGAAATTCAGATATGACTGTGCATTTTGTATCTTTATTTGCTAAATCTGATGAGCTTATAACAACAAAATTCACATGGCTATTATTTTAAACTTCTACCAGAAGGAAAAAAACCACAAGTATCCTCAAATCTTTCCTCTCCTCTGTATTCCCACAGCCACTTGGTTCAGGGTCCGCTGTGGACTAAATGTTCCTTTTTGTTTGTTTTTTTTGTGGTACACGGGCCTCTCACTGTTGTGGCCTCTCCCATTGCAGAGCACAGGCTCCAGACGCGCAGGCTCAGCGGCCATGGCTCACGGGCCCAGCCGCTCCGTGGCACGTGGGATCCTCCCGGACCGGGGCACGAACCCGTGTCCCCTGCATCGGCAGGCGGATTCTCAACCACTGCGCCATCAGGGAAGCCCTGGAGTAAATGTTCTTGTCCCCCCACAGTTCACATGTTGAAGCCATAACGCCCAGTGCAATAATATTTGGAGGTGGGGTCTTGGGAGGTAATTAGGTTTAGTTGAGGTCTTGATTTGGGTTTGTCATGAGAGATTAGTGTCCTTTGAAGAAGAGAGTCTCTCTCTCTCTCTCCTCCATGTGAATATACATTGAAAAGGCAGCCCTCTTCAAGACAGGAAGAAGGTTCTCAGCAGGAAGCACATCCTCCAGCCTATCGATGTTGAATTTCCTGCCTTCACTACTATGAAGAATCAGCGTGTCTGTTGTTTAAGCCACCCAGTTATGGTATTTTGTGACAGCAGCCTAAGCCCACTAATGTTCACTGAATTACCTCTAAGGCTAGAATGCTCAGTAGTTTCCTAATCTCCTTAGTTTCATTTATTCTTCCATTTGGTTTGATGGAACTTTCTAATAAAACATGCTACGAGGATGAATTTTATCAAACAAATTTTATCAAAATCATACCACTGTGCTGCTTAATATCCTTCAATCCTTCCTCCTCATCTTCCAAATTCATTACTGGGGCATAAAGGTTGTAAACGGTTATAGGAGGCCATCATTTTTCAGAGGTTTACGAGGTAGTCTTTGAGATGACAAGGTTTTTATCCAGGGTCTGCCAGTCCCTACCTGTTACCTGTGTTAACCTCTCTGTGCCTTAGTTTCCTCACTTGTGAAATGAAGCATAGCACTACCCAGTGTATATGTCTGTAGTGGTGTCTCAATGGATGAAATATATTGGTAGGTTGAAAATACTGAGCAAGAACTTGGCGCAGAGTAAAGTCTTAAGAAATATTAGCTGTAATGTAATTTTCATATTTTAATAATGTAATATAATGTTATTTCCACAATGACTTGGCCCCTTCCTCCCCCCCTACCACACGGCTGTACTTTAAAAGTTCACCTGTCATCTATGCCTGCATTCCTAGAGCATGTATGCATCTGCAGTACCTCTCATCCTTTGCCAATGCTGTTCTCTCTGCTTGGGATGCCTTTTCCCCTAGAATTCACTTTTCCAGGCAGCTCAAATATCTTTTCTTTAGGAAATCTATCCTTGACTTACCATGAATAGTAGTTCCTGTCTAAGCTGACACTGCCTGAAATGTCTTACTAACCTCTAAACTTATATATGAGGTAACTAATTTATTAAGTGCTTCCTTGAAAATGTTCATTTCAGCAAATCATCAGCAGAGTAGAAAATCCTTTGTCATTTGAGTTCCTTAGAGGGAGCGCCTGAGTCAGGGATTTGGGTGCCCTATGATTATGGAGAATGTGCTTTTTCGGAACCACATAAGAGTGAGGAAAGCAGGGTAGGGAAGAAATAGATGAGAACTGATGTGGTCTTACATACAGTCTTGCTTTAGTCTAGGGGCGAGGGGATATTCTGGAACATAGCTTGTACTGGAGTTGTCCCACCTGGAGGTGCGAGGCTTGTTTAACCTGACAAAAGGTATCTCCCCTACTTGGCCAAGGATAGTTTTCCAGAGAAGGTTACAGATTTGAACATAACTTGCAGGTCATCTGGAAGATGAGTGCACTTGTCTGAAAAGAGTATCTGCACGGGCACCAGATGTCTGCTGGTGTCTTTTAACTGGAGAGGACTTACAACCCTTCAGTTTAATAACTTTGTTTTTCTGCTGAAAAACAAATGATTAAGTGATCTGTCCATATCCAATTGTAAATTAATATCAGTAATTAGAACCTAGGTCTTCTATTTTCCAAGCAGGAGCTCTTTGCATTACAGAAAAGATCATTAACTTCTTTGTATTTACTGTGATTGAATGGGACTGCATACCCATTTATTCATTGCGGTGACTGGTGACTTTACTGAGATTCTGGGTCCCCAAGGCATGCTCGCTGACCTGTTTGGAAGGGACAGCCTATGACCATGACAAGGAAACTCAGCTACCTGATTTAAATGAGAGTCAAGCTCACAGTGCACATGAAAGGTAGTTTTAACTTGTTATTCTAAGGTTAACACCAACCACGTTAATGAGATCAAAATTGCATTTGTTGAGTCAGAGAATAAAGTGGTGTTTAGGTGAAAAGAAAATTGTTAAAACTGACAAAGAGAGCTAATGATAATGGGGTGCTTAATGGTGTGATGGAGGAGAGAGACAGCTGGAACACTCTCTTAATGGAAGTTCAAATAATTTTTGCTGAACTTTCTCCTAACTCTTTTGCTCTTGCCTTATGTATGTTTTATCACACTAAAACTCTGAGCATAGTGTCTAAGCCTGCATTTTGAGATATGCCTTCAGACACTCTTTAATTAGTTTTGAGGTTTTGTTATGCATAAGATCATTTTCCTCTTTAAAATAAACACAGGTAGTACTTATCAGAATGTACAGATGGGAATGATATTAGTGGAAGATAATAGTAGAAATGACAAATCCTCATTGTTCAGCTTATTGTTAGAGTGATTGAAATAAAAAGAAAAATCACTTTCATAAATCGTTGCATTGGTGGGAGAAAATATCCAAAACCAAGCAATATAATATTCTGTAGAACGTAATTTGTCCTATTGTATCGCTCTTTTTTTGTAAAATAGCACGACCTATTGCTTTTCTCAGGCACCACTACCTCACCCCCATAAATTTATTCTTCCGGCTGTGTGTCTTTCAGTAAACCAACCTTCCAGTGGTATTTAATATTCCAGAATCAGGGGTGGTCTGAACTCCTGGCTGTGTCACACTGCAGCTTATTAGCTGTATGACCCTGCAACTTCTCTGACCCTCAATTCCCCCTTTTATACATACATAGATAAAAGCCCCATCTCAGTATTATAGTAAGGACTAAGTGGGTTAGTTAATGTACTGGTCTTAGTACATGGTAAATTTTTATTATTTTGAAAGGAATAATTATTAGTATTGATTTAATTGTAAAATATAAAATAATGCTAGTATTAGGAAAAATGATTAAATTCTGCTTTAATCTTGGAGAAGGAAAAACTGTCTAATTTTGACTCAAAATGAAAAACAATAAGAAAAAAGATGACGCCTTTAGTTGACAAAAATCAGCATAAACAAAGTTAAAACAAACAAGCAAATAAAAAAAGACGAACTAGAAAAAATAATTGTGGTCAGGGAATACCTGTAGCCACATGCATCACTTCCTTTCACTCCATGCTTCTTCCTACCACCCACGTGCTTCTCTCTTCCCTCTTCTGTCTGCCTGGAACAGTCCTGTACATTATATTCTTCTCTTTCATAAAGTGACTTGTGTCCACCTCTTTTCTCACCTGGATATCCTCCTTCCCCAAAAAATAAACTAAATTGGTAGGTGTTTTATAACTAGCGTGCCCTTTGCCCTTGACTCAAAAAGTTTCCAGAAATTTGGACAGTCTATGTTAGAACTCCTAATTATCAGGGATTGTGTGTCTTTCCTCTGGTCTGGATCCATCCTTGCATAGAAATAAGAAAATGGTTGGAGGAAAAGGGAGACAGACCTTCAGTACTTCTCCTAGAAGCCATGAGAATCCATACACCTCCAGAAATGGAATTTCCTCAAGTGAAAACCTAGACCCAAGTAGCTGGGTTGGGTTCTAACAACTGTTTCCTTGATCTTGGTTGCTCATCTGTCATCTTCCTGCTTCATGGGGTAACATGAATTAGGGGTTCAGCTTAAACACTGGTCAAGTAGCACTTGTATCCTTTTCATTTTTCATTTTTCACTTGGTCCCCTCATTTTAGATCTGCATTGATATTCATATTCCAGCATGACTGTTCCTTGAAATAATCATATGCTGACTTTGTCTCCAGAATCTAACACATGCTGTTCACCTGATCACGTGGGATTTTAGTTGTCCCAATACCAAAGATGGCAGAGAATAAAGAGCCTAGCCTCTAAAACATAATTAGTATCAGCCTGTCAAATTTCCAGTAAGATGCTTAGGGAGAACAGAGAGGAAAATAACATTTACTAACCAACTATTTGGTAAACATTGTTAGGCAAATAAAATAATATTTGAGTGCATAGAAAATTTTATGAGAATACATTTTTCTTTATAATTTCCAGATCTAAAAAAGTCACAGAGATTAATTTCTTTGATTATTTAAATCAAATATTTATTGAGTTCCTATTATGTGCCAGTTGATCTTCTAGTTGATGGGGATACACCAGAGAACTAAACAGATGAAGCTCTCTTAATTCTGTAGAGTTTATAATATAGTGGGGAGAGGCACAGTAAACATAATATTTATATATATATTAATATCATGTGGTGTGTAAAGGTGATACATGCTAAGAAAAGAAAAAGAAAACTTAGAGTAGCCCAGGTAAGGGAGTGGGGTGGGACCACGTTGCAGTATTAAGTACGGTGGTCGGGGGAGACCTCTGTGGCAGGCATATGAGCAGTAAGCAAACACTTGAAGAAGGTGTGGGGTTAGCCCTGCGTTGGTCTGGGGACGACTGTTACAGGCAGAGTCCATTAGGGAAGAACTGGCGTGTTTGGGCGTGGCCGGGGACGCATGGATGAGGGGGAGAGTTCTGAGAGTAGACTGTGGAGTGAGGGCAACAATAACAGCAGGGGCAATGATTCGAAATCAGTTAGGTAAATTCTCCATGTCACATGGCTAGAAGATAGCAAAATTGGAATTCAGATCAAGATTTTCCTGACTACCAAACTCCAGCTCTTTGCACACGGTTGGATCATAAATTCATTGTTCTTTTTTGGTGCCAAGAATTTTTGTGTCTCAAGGTTTATAGTGTTTGAGGTGGGGAAGGATGGGGATACTCCTCCCCAGACTGAACCTGCCCCTGGATTCCTTTTCTCTTACCTTCCTACTGCCCTCTCCTTTCTCTGGTTTGATTCTAAGAAAGGGCCGTAGACATCTCTGGAGTTGCTTTTAACTTCACGTATTGAACTGTATAACAATCAAATTGATTTTGTGGAGCCAAACACAAAGGTTTTTCCCAGTGAGAGAAAAATAATCTGACTGGTATCTGGGTCACTTCCTTTTTTGATAACCTTAACGTTACAAAATAGTTTAAAGATGGATGTAGATGGAATTCAGAAGGAAAGCATGAAACAATTGACTTCAGCAGAACATCTCTAATTATGGCTTTAATTATTATGTAATGGAGTTGTGACTGAATTCTAATATAGCATAGATGTGGGAGTTTCCTAATAAGATATATTCAATATAGGAATTCTTAATATTCATTGGCATTTAAGATAATATGTAGTTCTCAATCTCTTTGGTAACTCACAGGCCCACGGTTGGTCCACAAATTAAGGACCATTCCTAAGAGATAATTCTGGGGAGATCATAAATGTCCTGTGTAGTTTGTGTATGAGCTCCATGAGATTTGCATTTATGTGTATACTGAGTATTTTGGGGGGTAAGGTTCACGGATTTCCTTGGCTTCTTGACCCCTAATAAGATAAAAATCACAGATCAAATAATTTACTTATGACTCACTGCTTTGTGAAATATAGTATTTTAGATTTTTGTAGTACTTCGCAATTTACAAAACACTGATATATATTTTGCCTCATTGTTCAAAGAATCACTTGCTTAAGTCTTTTGGAGTGGGGCAAATTATAAGTAACGTAAGAAAAACTTGACTACTTGGAAGTTTTGTTGAGACCAGAATGTTTATGTCAGTGTGATTGAATTTCCTGAAATAGAAAACCAGACTCAAACTAGTGTAAACATTGAAGAGAATTAGGTCAGGTAATTGAAATGTTCAAATATAAGGTTGCTTTTAGGTGTGGCTTGATGCAGAAGTTTATTGTGTCATTAGGGCTCCAGCTCAGCAGTTCTTTTGTCTTTGCTGCCTCAGTGGGTCAGCGTTGTGCTCAAGCTGGCTCCTCTGAGGTCCGTAGCAATTGTACACATCATGTTGTCTCCGCACAGTGAAGAGGAGGAGAACTTCTTGATTGTAGTGTTTCCGGGACAGCCCTGAGATTCACTCTGTCGGGCTAGCGCATTCATTCACGTGCCAGCTACCAAACTCAGTTGTTACGGCCAGAGAGCACTGCATGTGCTCATGGACTTGACTAAGTCACACACTCTCTTGGAGGAGCTGAGAGTAGTCATTTCGCTGGGGCCTTGTGGGCACCAGGATAGAGAATTAGTGGTCTTCGGAGGGGGAAAAAGGTATGGAAACTGGGAAAGTAGGAGGGTGGTCACTACACTGAGGCCAAAGGCACATGGAGAACACAGTGTCAAGAGCAAGGACGTAGGAAAAAAACCCAGTGACATAAATAGTAGTAAGTCCATGTAAAATGGGAAAACAGGAGCCCGGAGAGGTGGAATAGCAGCCTAAGTGCACACAACTAGTAAGAGGAGGACGTGGGGCTGAAAGCCAGAAATTCTAACCCCACACCTGTTGCTCTCTCTACTGTGTACTGTTACTTCCACAGAGGACCGCGTGCTTAGAGGGGATAGTCTGCAGAGCAGCCTTGGCTGTGTCCCTGGGAATAAGCCAAGGGGTTATGTATGGCATAGAAGTGGCAGCTTCTAATTTTTAGTTTCAGTTCCAGATATGGGGAGAGTTCAGAGAATGGTGTAGTTTTCACTTGCAGGGCACAGTAATGCTTTGTACTTGTCAGAGGTTTTTCAGCTGAGACTGTCAAAGGTCTCTGTAGAGATGAATCATCTCCTAGTAGATAATTGAGGAGCCAGAGGCAAAGCGTTCAGAATTAGCTAGTCCACCCCTAGGGCTACCCAGATGGCCTTGGTCTCCAATGAGTGGTTTGTTTGTTTTCTCCTATAAATAAGTACACGCACGCAGGAGCCTGAGACTCCGAAGACCAGGGCTGTCCCTGGGAACCACTGATTAACTTTTCTGTTACTGGAGGAAGAAAAGGGAAAAGCTCAATCGCAAAGTAAATTTTTACTAACATGATATTATTGAAAAGCACCCGTGACTCACGCCTGATCATGAGTTCTGCACTGGCTCCAGAAGACTACGACCTTAGGCTTCTTCCTTCCCTGTAAGATGAGGTGCCTGGATTAAAACACCAGAGAGGGCCTTTTCAGCTTTAGTATCTTACGTTCTTTGTTTGGGATCTCTACCCCCATCTCGGCAACAGAGGTATGGAGCAAATGATGATTGAAACCCATTGGATGGCATTAGGTCAGGGCTCCTCATAGGTAATGTGCAAAGGGATCACTCAATAATATTGTCCAAATGAAAGATTCATTGTCTGATTCATTGGAGTTGGAGGGGAGCCCAAGAGTCTGCATACCTAACAAACTCCCCTTTGATACCAATGCTGCCCATTCCCAGTTCATACTTTGCACACTAAGAATAGAAGGGTTTAGAGTTCAGTATGTTTCCAACGAATTCCATCCATGGAAGAGAACAGATGAGGAAAGGATTGGAAGAAGTGGTGACTCTGTCAATACAAAACCACAGCAGTCACAAGTCCGATGAGAGTCAGGACCTATAGCTTAAAAAGTAAAACAGTACCCTGGTAAAAGCATAAATCCAAACAAAAACATCTGCAGGATTTAGTTAAATGAATTATGGATGCCGTCATGGCTGCTTGTAGTTACAGCTTACGAGGAGAACCACATCTGGTTCTCTTTTAATCCACACGACTCCATTTGAGAAATACGAGGTAGGTTTTAAAGGTTTCCTGCACTGGATACACGAGGGCATCGGGCATCCGAGGTTTTCTTTGTAAGTGGCCTGGGGTTGCGTTGCCAGTTAGAAATGTATTGGAACTCTCACCAGGATCCCTATTCCTGCTATAGGACTGTTTGTATTACAGGGCATGTTCCTCAGACTAAGTCATTGCCTCTATGACCTACATTTGTTTCACTTTTCTTTTTCTTTTTGCTTTGATGGAATCATTATATTCCTACAATGAAATATAAATCACTTTCTTTTAAGTAATAACCCTGGTGACCCTGAAGCTCTTTGTGTGGGCACCCTTCATTTATCTTTCATTGTAATTTCAGTAATGAGCATAAAAGTATCTGAACAAAAAATTGTGTGGAAATACCAACATAAGATCTAGAAGTGAGTCCTTTCATAAGCCGTCTTTATTTCCCCCTATTCTCGTTCCCTGGGTCATCGACACCCTCACAGTTAACCAAGTTACAATCCCTGCTTCATGTGTTCCCTCTTGCATAAGTCTCAATAAGAATAATTAGAGCTTAAAATAAATTCATATCCTAGAATGAATGGCCTGTCCTTTATTCACCAGAATGAAATACGATTCAAGATTCTCAGTTTCTTCATCACCATTTTTATTCTGCACATCCATTTTGTTCTCTGCAATGGTTCAGCGACCCATGTCAGGTTGAAAAGAAGCAGATAAGACAAGCAGCCAACCAGGAGCTGGGCAGCATGTGCTGTGTGATTGCCACCTGTCTCTGGGGGAGCAGTGGGCTGCCAGCCTGAGCATTGCTTTCTCCCTTGTCTCAGCAGAGGGCACACGTACATGAAGTTACACATTGGCTTATAAGAACATCACTCTATCCCCTTAATTTGGAAGAGCACTGAGAGGAAAATCATTCTGTTGGCCATTTTCAGGTATCCTGGTTACCTGTTCCAAGTCAGTTTGATTCCAGGGGAATAATTGTTGGTCATTAAAAACCATTAATTGTCACAAGTCACAGGAAGATAGTTGGCAGTTCTCAAATAGCTGAACTCCTTAAGCACATGTATATTATGTAGCCCAACCCTTAACAGCAACAGTGAGAGTAATGGTAATGATAGCAAGTAACATTTGTTGAGTTCTTAAAATATCTTGTTGTGTGGTTAAAAGTATTATCTCAATTAGTCTTCTCGTGAAACTATAAATCAGCCATTGTCATTCTTCTTCATCACGTTATTATTATTTCTTGTCTGTTGTTGAAAAATATGTAGCCTCAGGGAGATTAAGTAACTTATCAAAAGTTAGTGATTGATTGGGTGTGAAGCCAAGATTAAAACTCGCTCCGGAAATCATGCTCTTAACTCCTGTATTTGGGGTTTGTTGGCTTAAGCTTAGCATTGCTCATTCTATTAAACGCTTCCTCATTACAGGTATTCCCTGAGTGCAGAGGGCCTGACTGTCCTGCCCCACGTAGTGGCACCAGGACTTAGAATAGTACCTACCACATGGGAAGGACTTAAATGTATAACTGGAGACAGAGACAGACAGAGACAGAGAGAGACAGAGACAAAGGGAAGGAACAGAGCAAGAAAGGAAATAAGAAATCATGTGAAGCTTTAAAGGGCAGGTTAAATTGTTTGTTTGTTTGTTTGTCATTTTGGTTTTATCTGAACATCCCAGGAAGCCACTGAAGGGAGGGAAGAAAGAGGATGTGATAATTATAATGTTTGATAAAAATCCAAATTAATCTGACAGTACTGTAGGCACAACTTCTTGCAACATTAGGTTTAATGCAAAATAACATTCAATAAAATATTTATTTAAAATCTGTCATCTTAATTGGGAAGATATTTCAGAACACTTTATGTGTGTATTAAATTATATATATATATATAAATCAAGACATTTTGATTAACTGATTTTTAAGAGTATATAATGAATTTATATCTTCAGTAGTTGCAATCCTGCTTTTAAATATATAATTAGGATGAGAACTAAATAAAGCTGCCATAAAAGTACTTTATACAAATGACCATAAAGTACTTATATCATTTGACTTAATAGCCTCTATGAATGCTTTCTCTTTTATTTTTTCTTTACTCCTTTCTCTCACTCTCTTTCTCTATTTCTCTATTTTGTAAATGTTTCTAGTGTCAATGTGAAAGATGCTGAAGGAAAAAAACCATTAAATATAGTGTTTATTGTATAATAGTATTTATAGTATAATATTGTTAAATATAGTATTTAACAATACATGTTGTGTTTCAGTGCGTTATAATTGCTTCTTACCTCCCTGTTCCTCTTTCCTCTCACCTCTGAAATTCCAAGAACCTATCTGGGAAAGAAGTAGTAGCTTTCCCATCACCCAAAGCAAAGAGCAGCGGGCCTGTCTAAAATGATTCAGGAGCTTGGAGAAGGGAAGGGAGATAAAGAATGCATGCTTATGTATAAAACCCTTCTCTTCCTTATACTGTAAAATGAATCTTTTATGTTGGTAAATTCACCAGAGAGCGTGATAATATCTTAGCTTCTCTCCATCTGGGAACGTGATATCCAGCTGTGTTTTCGCGACAGACTTCGATCACAGCAAACATTCCAATTGCCCTAAAGGTTTAGATGTAATGGGATTTGATCTATGTCAATTTTTCTTAACGTAGTCAATGTTGAATTTTTAATCTCTCCCTCCTAAAAACATTGGGATGTACTCCACTCTATCTTGCTTCCTCGTGGGCCACTGCTGTCACACAGTTATAGAGGAAATACTCATCATGTTTTTATCAATGTGGATCTATCCTCTGTTTTGATTCCCAACCAAGTGAGAGTTGTCAATAATAAGCATATAGCTAAATTAAATTTTTCAAGGCCTCCCAAAATCATATGTATTAGATTGTAATTCTGAGTTCCAAGTCACAAAGTCAGCCTGAGATAATTCATAAAAAAATGAAGAACTAGATTCAGCTGGTGAGCTTGAGCTCAGAAGATGCCTAGGCCTGCTGACTCAGGACAGAGTGAGTCAGGGCCCCATTATTCAACTAAGAACCTCATCGGGTGCATTCTATGAAATGTTCAGCTTCTGACCTGAATATTTGCTTGTTTGTATGGTGCAACTTTGTAAGGGTCGTGGTTGCCACTCCTGAAGCCTGAGACTCCCTGAGGGCTCTAAAAACCTCCTTTGAATCACCCTTTGCTTGCACTGCTGCAGATAACATTGCAATCAGGGAAGAAATTCTTTTTTCCTCTTGAGCAGGAAGGTCAAAACATCCATCAGTTAAAATCAACAGATGCATGTAACTCCCTTACATTTGCCATTAGGTGTCATACCTCTATTTGTAAACACACACACACACACACACATTTTTCTTAAAAACCTTTTCTATGCAGCTCTTTCAGTAGTGCTTTCAAATTAAATTTGCTGGGTTGCTTACATGTGGCCATCTTTTAGAGTCAGAGTTGCTAGCAATATACTAATTAATTGTAATGTATTTTATTAGCTTGTTCCGCAAATTCATGCGATCTCTTTTATCAGAATTTTTGCCTCAGTCATGTAGGAGAATAAAATATGTACAGAATCACATGGTAGCAAAGTTAGCTGCTTTCTGTAAAGAATTTTAAGATTCTTCATTGTGGATTTAGTTATATGAATTCTGTTTGTCTTGACAACCCTAAAATTGATGGAGGTGAGGGAGAAAAGCTGATTCTATATGGTTTTCCCTACATAGCTTATGTGTCATGTTTACTGACACTCAATTTTAAATACTCAGAACAATTTTCGGACTGGAAAGTGTTTTTGAAAAATGTTATTATGAATTTATTAAGGTCGGGAGAAGATGGCATAGACCTATTTCTTCCTGCTTCTCCCCTAAAGTAAAAATTTTAAGCACAACTAAATAGAGTTATAAATGGTGGAAACAGTGTAAGAGGCAACCAAAGGAGATTTCTGAAACGCGGTAAGAAGAGAAGCTTAGGGATGTAGGAACCTGATTAGGAACCTCAGGAATAAAGGATAAACACAGCCACGGAGTGTCTTATAACCCCCATTCAACAGAGGAAGGGAACCTGGGTTCAGCAATTTCTGACCCCCAGCCTAGCAACAGATGGCAGCACAAGTAGGCACATTCCTCACACAGACTGAACCAGAGTCCCATGGAAAACAGAACTGGCAGACCTGGCAAGAGGATCTGTTTGGAGATCCACTAACAATAAGCAACCCATATAACACTCTCCTTCCCACCAAACCTGAAGCTCCTTCCTCCACAGAGAGACGCTGAAGCTGTTGATGGCACTTGCAAGATAGAACACAATAAGCAGGCTGATTGGAGAAGCCTCCTTGTCACTCTCTCCCAGTGACACCAGAGAAAGTGTGGGGCACATCCCATCACCTGGTCTAGGAAGTTCTCTAGTTCTCTAGTTCTCATGCCTAGTTCACTAGGCATGGTGATCCTAACACGGGGAACTCCCAACAAGGATGCCGGCTGCAGGCCCAAGACTTCGTACCTGCACTGGGCGATGCCAGGGCAGTCATACAGAAGTGGCAGGAGTGACTCAGCCATGCAAGGTGTCAAACTCACAAGGTCTCCTTTTCACTTTGGGATTGAAACTCACCTCTTCCACCCATAGCAGAGTTACTGGGGCAGCTGTAGATGGAGGAGCACTGACTGAAGGATCCAACCACAAATGGGCATCTGGTTAAGGAATTTCTTCTCTTTGCTATCTTTTCCTTCACCAGGGGACACCTAGTTGTCCCATCTGAGTAAATCTCTTAGATTCCTCCTTAGGAAATACCAGCAAGAGCCAGTGGGAGACCCAGGAACATCAGACTAAAATAATACCACAAAAGATCTGAAAATTGTAATATTAAGGAGCCCAGCCCACAGAGCACACTAGGAGCAGCACGTTATATCTAAACAGGGGGGTTACCTGCTCAAATGAAAGACTTAAATAGGGTCCAGACTCTGCTGAACAATAGGAAATATGTCCAGGGTACAAGTGAAAATCACCCATCATACCAGGAACTAAGAAAATGACAATTTGAATGAGAAAAGACAATCAGCTGACAGACATCAAATTGAAATGAATCAGATGTTGAAATTATCTGATGAGGATTTAAAGCAGAGTCATGAAAATCCTCAATAACCAATTGCAAACTCTCTGGAAACAAATGAAAAAAATAGAAAATCTCACCAAAAACATAAAAGTTATTTTTAAAACCAAAGTAGATTATACAAAGGAAAAATACAATATCAGAAATAAAAAACTCACTGGGAAGACCCAGTAGTGGAATGGAGAAAATAGAGGAATCAGTAAACATGAGGACAAATCAATATTATTCACCCAAATAAAACAAACAAACAAATAAGCCAGTTAAAAAATGGGCAGAGGAACTGAACAGACATTTTTCCAAAGAGAAAATGCAGGCGGCCAACAGGCACAGGGAAAGATGCTCGTCCTCACTAATCATCAGAGGAATGCAAATCAAAACCACGATGAGATATCACCTCATACCTGTCAGAATGGCTGTCATCAAAAAGACCACAAATAACAAATGTTGCCAAGGATGTGGAGAAAAGGGTCCCTTGTACACCGTTGGTGGGAATGTAAATTGATGCAGCCACTGTGGAAAAGAGTATGGAGGTTTCTCAGAAAAACGAAAAATAGAACCACCATATGACCCAGCAATTCCACTGCTGGTATATATCCAAAAAATACTGAAACACTAATTTAAAAAGTTATATTCACCCCATTGTTCACAACATCATTATTTACAATTGCCAAGATATGGAATCATCGTTAAGTGTCGATCAACAGATGAGTGGTTAAAAAAGATGTGGTGTATATATCTACAGTGGAATACTACTCCACCATAGAAAAGAATGCAATTTTGCCATTTGCAGCAACATGGGTGGACTTGGAGGGTATTAGGCTAAGTGAAATAAGTCAGACAGTGAAAGACAAATACTATATGATATCACTTATATATGGGATCTAAAAAATACAATAAACTAGTGAATAAAACAAAAAAGAAGCAGACTTACAGATAGAACAAACTAGTGGTTACCAGTGGGGAGAAGGAAGGGGGGAGGGGCAATATAGGGGTAGGGAATTAAGAAGTACAAACTATTATGTAATACAAGCTACAAGGATATATTGTACAACCTGGGGAATATAGCCAGTATTTTACAACAGCTATACATGGAATATAACCTTTAAACATTGTGAATCACTGTATTGTATACCTGTAACTTATATAATATTGTGCATCAACTGTACTTGAATAAAAATTTTTTGAAAAATGAAAAACATAAAACAGACATAAATAAGCAGAAGCAGAGGAAGAGGAAGAAGAATAAAAATGGAGAAGAAGGAGCACAATCAATATAATCCACCATGTCAACACACTGAGGAAGAAAAAATCATACAATCCTATTAGTTGACACAGTAAAAGCATTTGACAAAATTCAACATCCATTCATGTTAAAGACTCCCAGAAAGTTAGGAATAGAAGGGAATTATCTCAACTTGATTAAGAGCAGCTGTAAAACACCTACACCAACATCATACTTCATGGTCAAAGACTGAATGTGCTTCCCTTAAGACTGGGAACAAGGTAAAGATTTCCTTTCTCACCACTCTTGTTCAGTATAGTGCTGGAGGTTCTAGCCACTGCAGTAAGGCATACAGATCAGAAAAGGAGATAAAAAATGCCCCTGTTTCCAGATGATGTTATTGTCTACATAGAATATAACCTGCAAAAAAAAAAAAAAAAAAAAAAAACCTGAGAATCTCCTAGAATTAATAAATAAGTTCAGCAAGGTTTTAGGATACAAGATGAACACATAAAAATCAATCATATTTCTATATATAAACAGTGAACATGAGGAAATTGAAATAAAAAATACAATACTATCTACATTCACCCCAAGAATAAGGAAATGCTTAGGTGTATCTCAAAACATGTGCAGGTTCTGTATGCTGATTATTACAAAATGTTGCTAAAAGGAATCAAAGAAGACCTAAACAAATGGAGAGACATTGTCTGTTCAAGAATGGGAAGACTCAACATACTAAAAATGTCAGTTATCCCTAAGTTTATCTATAGGCTTAATGAAATTCCAACATTTTTTTTAATAGGAATGGACAAGCTTGTTCTAAAATGTATATGGAAAGGTACAGGTCCTAGAATGGCTAAGACATTCTTAAAAAAGAAGAAAGTGGGAAGAATCACTGTACTTGGTATTTAGTACTATTATATAACTGCAGTATTCAAGACAGTGTACTATTGGCAGAGGGTTTGATGGATGTATCAATAGTACAAAATAGAGAATCCAAAAATAGTCCCACACCAATATGCCCAAGTGATTTTTGACAGATCAATGAAGAATGGATAGCCTTTGAAATGGTGTTAGCGTAATTGCACGTTTATAGACAAAGTAATAAAACTCAACCTGAGTGTTACCTCTTAAACAAAAGTTACCCCCCCAAAAATGGATGGTGTACTTAAAGGTAAAACAAAGTATAAAAAAAAACCTGAATAGGAGAAAATATTTAGGATTTAGATCTATGCAAAGAGTTCATAGACTTGGCAACAAAATCACAACCAATCAGAGAAAATAATTATAAATTAGACCTTATTAAAATTGACAGCATTTGCTCTTTGAAAGTTCATATGAAGAGGATGAAAAGACATTCTACATGAAAAGACAGGAAAAGATATTTGCAAAACAGATATCTAACGGCAGACTAATATCTAGAATATACAAAGAACTCTCAAAAACTCAACATTAAAATACAGCAAGACGACAACAACAAAACAGTGCGAATTTTAACAAAAAGTCATGAGGCATTTCACTGGAGAGGGCGTACAGATGGCAAGCCAGAGCACGAGAAGATGTCCGACATCATTAGCCATCAGGGAAATGCCAATTCACACCACAGTGAAATATCACGGTACACCTAGCAGAATGGCTAGTGTAAAAAATAGACAAAAGCAAATGCTGACAAGAACTCAGAGGAACTGGATCATTCACATATTGCTGGTGAGAATGAGAAGTGGTACAGCCATTCTGAGAAAGTTTGTCAGTTTCTTATAAAACTAAACATATTAACTATAAAATCCATTAATTGTATGCCTGGCATTTATCCCAGAGAGATAAAAATTTATGTTCACACAAAAGCCTGTACACAAATATTCATAGTGGCTTAATTTATAATAACCCTCACACTGAAAACAGTCCAGATGTCCTTCAGCAAGTGAGTGGTTACAAAAATCTGTGGCACATACATTCCATAAACAACTACGTGGCAATAAAAAGGAAAGGGGGGGTGTTGATACGAATAACGTACATGATTCTCTAGGGAATTATGATGAACAGAAGGAGGCTAACCGCACAAGGTTACAAGATCATATACTGTATGATTATATTTATATAGCATTTTTGAAATGATGGCAGTTTTTTAAGGGGTAAAAATTTTAGCGGTTCCCAGGAGTTATAAATGAGAGGGAGAGGGGGTCAGGAGAGACCCCCTCCTGTTTATAAATGAGCAACACTAGGGATCCCCATGGTGAAGGAACTATTCCATGTCTTGACTGTGGTGGATACACAGACCTACATAAATGCTAAAATTGTATAGAATTAAATACACACATCAGTATGAGTAAGACTGGGGAAATCTGAGTAAGACTGGTGAGTTGTACCTATGTCAATAACCTAGTTGTCATAATGTACTCTAGTTTTGTGAAATGTCATCATTGAGGGAAACCAGATGCGGTAGGCTGAAAAATGGCTCCCTGAAATATGCACGTCCTAATCCCTGGGACCTCTGAATATATTGCCTTGTGCAATAAAAGGGACTTTGCCTGTGTGATCAAGTTAAGGATCTCGAGATGGGGAGATTATGCCTGATTGTTTGGGTGGATCCAGTATAATCACAAGGATCCTTATGAGGGAAAGAGGGAGATAGCAAGTCAGAGAAGGGATGTAATGATGGAAGCCGAAGTTGGAGTGATGCAACGGCTGACTGGTGACCACGAGCCAAGGAATGCAGGCAGCCTCTAGAAGCTGGAAGAAACAAAGAAACAGAGCTCCCTAGCGCCTCAAGGAAACAGTCATGCTCCCACTTTGATTTTAGCTCAGTGAAGCCCATTTTGGACTTTTGACCTTCAGAATGAATAAGTAATACATTTGTGTTGCTTTAAGCCATCAGTTATGTCGGCATTTGTTACAGCAGCAATAGAAAATTAATATACTGGCTGAAGTGCGTATATTCCTATTAGCCTTCTATATTATTTCTCACATTTTCATGTAAATCTACAATTAACAGAGTAAAATTTTCAGTTAAAACTATGATGAATGTGATTCCCTCATATGAGCAATGCCAATTTGAGTTGTTTTAAAGCATGAAACCAAAATAGAAAGATGAAGGAGAGGAAAAAATAAATACTCTTCTTGTCTGATAAGACTTATGATAATATCTAAACTTTTTTTGAAAACAATTATTTATTATCGGCAGTTGTACGTACAGCTTCCTTTTAGGACACTTCCAACCTTCTTCCTTCTAGTATAGTACAGTGATAAAATGTATAGTTTGGGGTTCAAATGTCTCAGTTAATATTCTGGCATCACTCAAGGGCTGTGAAATCCTGGGCAGTTCCAGGTTTTTTCGTTGGAAATTGGAAATAATAAGAGTATCCCCTTCAAAAAGCAGTTGTAACAAATTATTTCCGGGAATGTGGTTATGGTATTTTCATGCCTAGTTCCATGCCTTTTCCTAAATTCTCCACCAAGACTCCTCAACCACTCATTTTTGTCTATCCCCTCATCTTCCAAAATATATCTTTCTCTGTAGTAGAAGCCCTTTTAAATGGCTGCCAATGATCCTGCCCCCTGGGATTTTTGTAAATAATATCAAATTATTTGCCTTTTTATAATCCCCTGCCCTAGAATGTATGCCAGAGTTAGAGACTTGGCTTTTATTGAATACAATATGGAAAAATAATGGGATGTCACTTCAAATATTAGGTTATAAAAAAACTATTGGCTTAAATCTTGGGTGTCCTCTCTCTGACTCTTCTCACCTGCTTGCTCTGATAAATCAAGCTGCTGTGATATGAGCTGCTCTGTGGAGAAGCCACGAGGCATGGAACTGAGAGCAGCTCCAGCTAGAAGCCAGTGAGCACCCGAAGCTGTCAGTCCAAAAATCCACAGGGAGCTGAATCTCACCTAAAATCATGTAAGGGAGCTTGAAAGGAGATCCTTTCCCAGGTGAGCCTTAGGATGAAGAGGTAGCCATAGCCAGCTCCTTGATTGCAGCCTTGCAAGAGATCATGAGCCAAAATACTCAGCTAAACCACATTGAGATCTCTGACCTACCCAAACTATAAGATAATACATGTTGTTGCTCTAAATTACTATGTTTTGGGGGCAATTTGTTATACAGCCATAGATAAGTAATACAGTCTCTGTCTTTATATTATCCATGGGCATTAAAGAAGCAAACAATGACAAAACCAAACAGTTATTTTCTTCATGTGATGGAGGGAAGAAAAATTATCTGAATGAGTTACCTCTTGTCCTGTCTAGCAGATGGAAGTGTCAGAATTCGAAATAAGCATTTATGGTGAGTGTCATGAATATGTGAATAAATGCCTGACAAACTGCCAGAAGTGTTTTGTAAAGAAACTATTTATTAACCCAGATTAAACTATTTTTGGTGGAATTTCATTCAGAGTAACCAAAAAAAATGAGTTATTTTAGGGAAGGTTGATGATTGGGAGGGATTGGGGGAATAAGTAGAAATATTGCTGTATATTCACAGATCTGTCTTGGACAAGCCCCTTGAAACCAGCTTTCTCCTCTTTTTTTTTTTTTACTTCTGAAACCACAGATTTTTCTAGAGGATAAATTATTTTTCATTGTGTGCAGCAGTGGTATTTGTTTCAGGTGTGGGATGTGGAATGTTCCTGAAGCAAGAAAAATGGCTGCCATGTTGGTAAAATGCATGCTGAAATCACATATTTTCTTAGTGAGATGAAACTGCATTATTTCACCTCCTTTGCTATAGCTGAAATACCTGCTGGCATTTGCTATAGTTATGTTCTCCTTCACCATCTGTGGTTACAAAATAAGGTGACATTATTTAGACGTCTAAAGTACTGTGATTCTGAGTCCTAATAGACCATCCTTTCCTCCCTGGGGATGCCAAATACTTAAGTCTGAGTGCTGCACAGGGGCTCAATCCATTCAGTGGAGTACATATTGGAATCTACTTCCTTCCTGAAAAATTTTACAGAAAGGAAAATGAGGTTGTTCCATCAAAGATTCTTCTTTCTTCTGTGCTGTTGTTGCTTTAGCACTGAGGCTTCTTTGGAAATGATAATTGTTAGCAGCGCAGCACAGCCTCTGACTGCAAATACAGAGATGGAGATTTTAAGGAAGGTTCAAATGCTAATTGTAATTTGAGTTGCCATATACCTATGCCAATGGCAAGAAATATGAAAGCAATCAAAGAGAGCCATTGAGTTGGGTCCTTTCCTTTCGTCTTTTCTCAGTGTTCTCTATGACCCAGGAAAGTTCCCAGCCTCTGGCCTCTCCCATCCTTGGTGTAATGAATATGTGTGGCCTTATGGCACTGAATGTCATCATGAAATTTTGTGGCAGAAGGAAAAGTGTGTCTAAGGGGAGACACAGTGTTCCTTAGCATATGTGTAACTATCCAAAGAAGATATATACAAAGAGAATAAAAATGAAAAATAGGCAGTTACTAAGTAAATTTAGTAATAAAAGACCTCTGTAAAATACTTCCCATAGCCAAGGTTTGAAACTGACACACTACCTTTTCTGCCCATGTAACATTGTGCAAAGCAGTTCACAGGGAGAGGGCAATCTGAACAATGAATCTGGAGAAGAAAAGCTAAAATGCACTTTTCCTTTGTATTTGATGGTTGGGTTGATGGGAATCTAAAATATTTATACTACAGTTGTATCAAGTATTTATTGCCTACTGGGGGAGCCATAGAGAAAGAAGAAGAAAATTGACAGTAGTGGCCAAAAACACATTTGAAATTATCTGCCCATTTTTTCACACCTGGTCACAAATAAACAAGACTGCTTGCTCAAACTTCCAAATCTGAGAGCAACCTAAGATGGTAGAAAACACTTTCTAAATTGCCTAATTTACTTTCAGTGTGTAGTTTATGCACAGGAGTATCTGGGGCCTTGTTTGAACAGCATTCTCGTTAAAGGTGCGCTACATCACACACAAAAAATGGCATGTTAATGATATTGTGACATTCATAGAACTTAAAGCCAGTTAACTTCATGCAGGCATTTTGTCAATAAAATTAAACTAATGAAAATGAAAACAAATCCAATGTAAGTTAGCTGAAAATTATTTATAAAAACTTATAAAATTATTATGTTTATATAATTATAAAATATTTATAAATATTTATAAAATTATTTATAAAAGTCAGTGTTAGTTTCCCCAAATTTAATGTTACCATTATCATCATTTTTACCTTAATGGCATAATTATATATAAATTCTTTGGAGAATCTTGTGAGTGCTTAGCAACACGTATTATGAAACCGTAAAAGATATTCATCCTTTCAAACCGATGGGCTGTGGAATCATATCTAACTTCATAGTTAGATGAAATATTTTATAAATTAAATTTTGTCACCATCTTGTTACCATTTTAATATGATATAATTACCATTAATACCATATCTCCACATTAAATGTCTGATTTTTCTCACTCTTACAAATCTACAACTTAATCTTGGAACTACTCATCTCTCCTTTTCCAGCCAGCCAGGATACAAGACAGATCCCACTGAAATGACTAAATGGGAAAGTCACCATTCTAGATCATCATGACAGGAGGAAAGGGGGTGTGGGGATTGTCCCAGATCCTTCTCAGTTCTCTCCTCTTCCAGCTTCATTTCGTGAACTTGAACAAGGAAGCCACTACAGCATCTGCAGGCCAGAGAATTATGCTGAGGCATGTTATTCCCAGATTGCTTTCTGTTTCTGCAAAGGCATAGATAATCTATTTCCCATGTGTTTTCTCACACACTTCTCTTCAAACATGAAACACCCAACTTCACCTATTTCAAATGGCTAAGTTCTTATTTGCCCATCCTTAAAAGCAAAGGCAGCTATAATCCTCTCCTTAGGTTGACGTTACTGGTTTTTAAATTTTTATGTAATTTTTTTGTGCATTGTATTGGTTAGATTTTGTGAAAATAACACTGTATCACAGATTTCCCCAACACTCAGTTAATTAGGATAATAATCATTTATTATTGCTCATATGTCTGTGGGTTGGTTGGGCTTCAGCCAGTCGAGACAGTATTTTTCTTCTTACTGCATGTCTACAGGTCAGCACATCGGGCCCTGGTCTTCCTGCTCCCGGCACTGTATAACTATTACACGTATTTCTCACGACGATGACTGGGTTGCCATCTAAGTGTGGTTCTAAAGGAGGCACAAGAAGACACGTAGAACCATAAAAGACCTCCTAAAGCCACTGCTCAGAATTGTCATATCATTACTGCTCACATATCTTTGGCCTTTTGGTCACAGGCCAAGTACAAAATCAAGAGCCCAAAGTCATACAGCCCCAAGATGAGGCCGTGGCAAGGCTGTGAATTCAGAAACACGTGAAGTTTGGGGACCGATAATGTCATCTTCCGCCTGCCTCTCTCAGGCAGTATTATTGTTTACCTTGTGAACATTATTTGGATGCCTATTTTTCTCTGCTTTGTTAGTGCCTTTCGCGTGGTAGGCTCTCAGCAGTGAAGGAATATACAAGCCCCCTGACCTTATTCCCTCTGCACATTGCTAATTACACATAAGCTCCTATGACTGATTCTTTCTACAGAGGGAATAATGGAGGAGCCTGAATTGTTTACACAGTATTGCCCTTCAGCCTCACTTCACTACTGGCAGTCATTTTATACAATTCAGCCGTATTAAAATGAATGTAAGCAAGTCCCCTAATAAATATTTATTTCCTGAATTAATGAATTCCCAGCACAGGGCTTTGGAATTTCTTTTTTTTTAAATTTAGTTATAAATAATGTGCACCTATCATGTACATTTTAGCCCAGTTATTATATATTCATGAATTTTGGTGATGGATAGTGGCAGGACAGCTGCCAACATATCTCATTTAAAGTAACTAGCTCATGACCATACTTAGGAGGACTTTATTCTGATTAACACTAACCAATCTGACTTACAAAGGTAAAAATGACTTCTTCCATTTCCATACACCTGACTTTTAGCTCTTTTTCCCCTTTGATATGTTGATTTTGGTTCTATGTCCACAGTGATCTAGAATTTCCTTATTGGACTCGTAGAGACGTATCTGGGTGAAATCTCCACTCACAGAGACTTCAGCTAGTCTTCTGTGTACTCATCCAACAAAACAAGGGAAAACAGTTATGGATATTGAGGTCAGGATTTTCTTATTTGATTTTTTTCCAAAAGAACACCATGTTGTCTCTCACTTGCCTGATAGTTTATCTTTGGCACATTTATAAATGTTGACAAATTTGAGTGACTGTGCTAATGTATTGGGAATTGTTAAAATGTAGTAGCAAAGAAGTAAAAAGAACATTAAACTTTAAGGAGAAAACAGATAATTTACTCTCAAACCATCTCTGGATAGTTTAAGGTAATAGGGATAATTTTTTAAAATTTATAAGAGGAGATTAAAAATTAATTGTCAATAAAGTGTTTGTTAGTCTAATGGCCAAAACAATGAGGATCCTGTGAGTCTACACAAAACATCAACAACAGAATATCCCAAGTTGTGAATTTTGATTCTTTTTTTCAATTTGAGTATCATAATGGTCTATACTTACCAACTCAGATAAGTTGAGACACTTTGCATAACACGTGGCTGTTAACATTCCTTCCTTTTCCTCTCCTATAGACCTGCTTCTAGAAAATGTATTACTTACACTGCTTTAGTGTAAGATTAGACTCAGTATCATTAAAACGAGCTATTTTTTTTAACTAAAATAAACTTTGCAGAAATTACAGGTATAGATTCTCAAATTTAATTCCACTGTCTGAAATACTATACCTAGCAAGTAATTTAATCAAACAGAAATTTCCATCTGATTTTACCTTCATCCAAATCAAATGTGTATAATCCAGACCTTAAATATTTTAGGACCAGAAAGATAGTTACATAAAAGTTTGGCTTTCTGGGTAAGATAATATACTCAACTAGAGTTTTATACTGTCTTTGAGCAAATTCATCTCTGTGGAAATTTGTTGTGGTGTGATACTCTTGATAAAATAAGTAGGTTGTATTTCTGCCGTATGACCTTCAGTCCTAGCTGTTTTCTGCACGCTTCTCTGTCAGAACCATAGACACCTGAATGGCTGGGGCTGCGCCGTTCTCATCTTTGTATCCCGTACAAAGGTGCCTGGAATATAAAAGGAATCTAAATAGCATCTGTCTAAAGAATTAGTCAAATGACCTCTTGTTATTTCCAACTTATTTACTGCTGTGTATTATTTAATAGTACCGACCGTTTTAGGAGACCCTCTTGGTTCCTACCTGAAATGTTTCCTTGCTCCCAACTTAACTTTTTGGCGGAATCTCAGTTTGGTTCAGTCCTGCAAGACCATGTGACCAGGAAAGATGATGGATCTTTACCAGTTTAGGTGATATCTGTTCTCTTTACCAGTGACTGGTTTGGGAAAAATCATTTCACTTTGCTGTGACCAGTGATTGAAGGTGGACAGCTGGGAGGATTGTGTCTAGGGAAGATTTTCTGTGAATCAAAAAAGACATAAATGAAACATGCCTCTTTTTCTACTGGGAATCATTGTGAATACATGTCACATCTGGAACTGGGGCATCTGAAAGGCACTCTTACATGCTATACATAGCAGAGAAGAAATTTGCAAAACTTGCATCTTTACTTTTTTTTTTTTTTTTTTTTTTTTTTTTTTGCGGTACGCGGGCCTCTCACTGTCGTGGGCTCTCCCGTTGCGGGCACAGGCTCCGGACACGCAGGCTCAGTGGCCATGGCTCACGGGCCCACCCGCTCCACGGCATGTGGGATCTTCCCGGACCGGGGCACGAACCCATGTTCCCTGCTTCGGCAGGCGGACTCTCAACCATTGCGCCACCAGGGAAGCCCTGCCATTTTTAAGCTATTTAAATAATGAATTACAGAACTGAGCTATCTGCAAATTCTATAAAGTTTCTTATGATTAAATTAATTTAGAGTTAAATTCCCACTTTCTTTTTTTTTTTGCGGTACGCGGGCCTCTCACCGTTGGGGCCTCTCCCATTGCGGAGCACAGGCTCCGGATGCGCAGGCCCAGCGGCCATGGCTCAAGGGCCCAGCCGCTCCGCGGCACGTGGGATTCTCCCAGACCAGGTCACAAGGCCGTGTCCCCTGCATCGGCAGGCGGACCCTCAACCACTGCGACACCAGGGAAGCCCAAATTTCCACTTTCTTATAGTCTAACTGATATATAACGATACACTTTTCTAAACTCCTCATTCTTCAGATGTATAAGACATTGGGTTTGCCTGGTTTTCTAATTCTTCAGTTGCAGCTTTCTCTGTGTGTCCCATGATTTGTTTGTAGGCTTTTCCCAAGGTTTTTTTTCTTGGTACCCTTTATTTCCACTGGCTGTTCTTGGTGACTTTATTCATCTCACAGCTTTACTTTACCAACTCTATTTTGATCACTACAAAGTCTTGTCTAAAGTTTTGACTTCTCAACTTAGCTTCAGGCTGGACTTTCTACTTCTCATAAGACACCTTAGCTTGGGGTTTTTATAGATTTCCGTGAACTCAGGAGTTCACGTGAGAACTCATGAACCTTCTGACCACACACTGTCTCTCATCTTGTCTTGAAGAACAGCCTCCTGAGTTTGCTGGATCAAAAAACTCTACAGTCATCTTTGGTCCCTTCTTTCTTCACTCTCCCCAGGTAATGAACCACCAAATCCTGATATTTTACCTCTAAACTGTTTTCTGAATCGGTATCTTTGTTTTCATTGCTACTGGTACCATCCAGTGGGTGTTGCAGGTTTACAGAGTGTCTGGGGTAGAGATATGATGCAATCTGAGGTGAGTTTACTTTTCTTGTCTTTGAAGTTCAACTCCACTTTTTGTGATTCTTTTTTAAGATCCATGAAATATTCTGAAGTGTCTCTGTAATGAACCTAGATTTGAATTACTTCTTGTTTTTCATGCTTGGAATGTGTTTTACATTCTGAATCATAAAATATATATTTTTCATCAGTTTCATGTCATTCTTTAATATTTGCTCTCCAGATTCTGCTTCCCCTGTATTCTTTCTGTTATTTTCTTTTTGAACAAGATAGCACTTGACATTTTTTCATTTCTACATACCACTGTATGATTGTCCACTTCACATTTTTCCAACAGTAATTGTATTTTATTTAACTGAAATAAATATATAAAAATCTACCAGACATGGACATGTGGTATCAGAAGCCAAAAGAGCAATAGCTCTACAAGGCAGTGCTCTAAGTGTTTATCTATGTTAACACATTTTATCCTCTTTGTAACATTATTATTATCATCTCTGTTTTATAAATAAGGGAAATATGGTACAGAGGGGTGAAATAACTTGTCATTGGTCATACAACTCATAAGCAGTAGAATCAGTATTTAAAAACGGGCTTCAGAATTTGTTATTAAAAAAAATTTTTTTTATACAGCAGGTTCTTATTAGTTCTCTGTTTTACACATATTAATGTATGTATGTCAATCCCAATCTCCCAATTCATCCCAGAATTTGTTATTTTTAAGCACCACCTTTGGTGGTCAAGCACTACACTATCCCAATGTGTTCCTCCTTCAGGGTTCTCAGATGTTTCTTTTTAACCTAAAGTAAATCATTTAGTAAGCAGAGTCCAATTTTATTTAATTGAAGAAAATACAAGTTGAATGCAGCAGTGAGCTAGAGATGAGGTTTGAAGAGGAATTGGCTCAGTAAAAAAACTCTAAAAATCTGCATATAAAATGAGGAAAAGAGGTTACCTCCAGTTATTATACAGTTTCGCCTGTAATCGTGTTGTAGGAAGCTTTGTGCTATGGTGTCATTAGCACCGAAGCAACACAAAAAGACAAGTGCCTCCTACCCCCCAGCTGCATGCCTAAAGTGTGAACATCATCGTATTGTACAAGTGAAAAATCCTGGGCATCTCTGAATCTAAGTGATGTTAACATGATGCAATATCCTATTTTGAAAATGCAAAATTACTTTCCTCCTTAGAGAAGGCAGAATGGGAGCCCCAGTTGACCTGTATATAATTTTTAGAAGAACAGGCACTTGCATTTCTTCCATTCATGATAAGAGAGGTGATAAGTTGACAGAATCAGTTTTTTTAAAATTTATTGGCCATTACAGTTGTAAAATACTGCAGAGAGCAGCCTAACATAAATCATTTCCCCTCAGATGAATGTGCCTTCGGAGAGGCTTTCTTCCAAGGTTTCCTCACCTCAGCCGTATCTCTCTGGAGTACTCTTGCTGTGTCTTTGGTAGCACTTTTTTTTTTTTTTTTTTTTTTTCGGTACGCGGGCCTCTCACTGTTGTGGCCTCTCCCGTTGTGGAGCACAGGTTCCGGACGCGCAGGCTCAGCGGCCATGGCTCACGGGCCCAGCCGCTCCGCGTCACGTGGGATCTTCCCGGACCGGGGCACGAACCCGTGTCCCCTGCATCGGCAGGTGGACTCTCAACCACTGCGCCACCAGGGAAGCCCTGGCAGCACTTTTGAATTTATTTTGTTTTTAATTCTGAGTAATCCTCAGTCAGAAGACAAATAAACAGAGGCTCACAACTTTAGAGTTGAAAAGGACTTTGGAAGTTTTATCATTTAGATCATCTGTGTCAGGATTCTTTCTGCTACAAGCAACAGAAAAGCATGATTCAAACTCACTTAAGCAAAAAGGGAATTAATGGTCTCTGTAAATTAATAATCCAAATATAAGTCAAGCTTCAGGTAAGGCTTGATCTAGTGGTTCAAAAACCTGTTTAAGGACTGCATCACTTTCTATTACTCCACTCTTTCTTTACAATGTTTGCTTCATTCTCAGGTTCTTTATGGTTTTTATCAGAATAAAATGGAATGCACTGATACACTCTAGTCAATCAGAGTCCACTTCTTCATTTGGCAGTGCACCCAATACCAGCCAACCTAGATGGCCTCTCTACAAATGGAAATTCACAGTGCTGGAGGAAGTAGGAAATATGAATGCTGGGGAAGAAGCCAAAGGATATCTCTTTTTACCAACCCAGTTATTTTACAGGGACATCTCTGAGCTACAAAATGGAAGGACCCATCTATTACACAACTAAATATGTGTGACAAGAAATAAATGTTAATTTTATTAAGCTAGTGAGATGTCAAGATTTATCCCTAACAGTGGGGAAATGCAGAGTTTGCCCATCCAGTTATGTTTTCAATGTTTATTTTGAGTTTTAGTCATTGAAACTTGTGGTGAACATAACTTCCAGCTCTTGCTCTTAGAGAACTCATGCTTTGACTCTTAATATTGTAGGTATTTAGATTCCTGAGTGACTGACTGAGGCTTCTGCTCAGTAAAATGGGGACAGTGAGAAATTTATGCCATGATCAAAGAAAGCATTCACTGATTAGTTAGTTAGTGCATGTAGACATAGAGCTATAGTTGCATTTCCTCTTGACTTGGGCATATTACTTCTCACCTACACCTTGAGGTAGTACAAAGGAGCCTTATTTTTTTAAACAGATCATCAATAGAATGCCATGCCTTTTGAGACAGTGAGCTCACTCTCACAAGAGATGTTCAGCTAGTATCTGAAGCTGTCAGCTCTTTTCTGTGGAACTCATTTACTCAGTACTATTTATTGACAGTTTGTTATGTATCAGGGAATCTTCTGGGTAACTGGAGGCATGTGTGAACAAAATGGACAAATTGCTGCCCTTGTTGTATTTACATATAATAGCATAGAAGGAAAATAAGCAAGTAAGTAAAATAGATGGTATATCAAATGGTATGAGTGCTTTGGAGAAAAATGAAGCAGGAGAGGGGGATAAAGAGAGTGGTATGTGATAGATTTTGGCCTTGGTTAGGAAGCTTAGTGAGACAAATTTTCAGATGTATGTTTGGTTCAGTTGTATGATTCTGTAATTCTAGAACATAGTCTCCCTTGTTATGGGCATTTAACCTTGCGCACTGTTGATGGGACTTTAAATTGGTGAAGCTACTATGAAAAAAAGTGTGGAGGTTCTCAAAACACTAAAAATAGGACTACCGTGTGACTGAGCGGTTCCACTGCTGGTTATGTATACAGAGAAAATGAAAACACTAATTTGAAAAGATTTGTGTACGTTCATAGCAGCATTATTTACGATAGCCAAGATATGGAGTCAACCCAACTGTCCATCAACAGATGAATGCATAAAGAAGATGTGGTATATGTATATACCCAAAGGAATATTACTCAGCCATAAAAAAGAATGAAGTTCTGCCATTTGCAACAGGTGGATGGACCTAGAGAGTATTAATGCTTAGTAAAATAGGTCAAACAGAGAAAGACAGAATCTGTATGTTATTGCTTATATGCGGAATCTAAAAATAAAACAAACAAATGTGTATAATGAAAGAGAAGCAGACTCACAGATATAGAAAACAAACTAGTGGATAATACTGGGGAGAGGGAAGGGAGAGGGGTAAAATAGGGGTATGGGATTCAGAGATAGAAACTACTGTGTATAAAATAGATAAGCAACAAGGATATGTTTACAGCACAGAGAATATAGCCATTATTTTGTAATAACATTAAAGGGAGTATAATCTCTAAAAATATTGAATAACTATGTTGTACACCTGAACCTAATATTGTAAATCAACTACATTTCAGTAAAATAAAGTGCAATTGGAAAAATATGGTCCCCAAAATATGTATTTTCATTCTGGCCATGAACTTCTGAGATCTCAGTGCTTAGTAGAAGCAAGGACTCAATCTTTAAGAAGATCAGTAGTGGCAATGGAGAGAGGTTTTTGAAGAAGTTACGGAGTAGGGAGAAGTGAGGAACAGCCCACTTTCTAACTCCCTCAAATAATATTTGATGAAAGATAACCTTCTTCTGTCTAGCTGGGATTACTATTGACGTCTTTTCCAATTTTGAGGGTTTTTGGTCTTTTTTCTGGATTAAATTAGACTCCACAGGATATTTCTACTCAGTTAAGACTTTTACCTAGGAAAACTACCTGGAAAAATTTTTTTAAATGATTATCTTAAGAAGGAATTATCTATGCATCTATCTATCTATCTATCTATCTACTATGTATCTAATTACAGATGTGTTATTACTTCATTAGTAGGTGGTAGTTGGGTATTCAGCTTCCTCAGGGGCAGGAAAGAGGTAATTTATTGATGAGACAAGTACCCATGAATAGGAAAAAAATGAATATGGGGATTCTCTCTCAACAACAACAACAAAATGGGAGCTTTGAAAAGAGAGATGAAGGTGATGTAGGTGATGAGGAAATTAGGGAAAGTGACTTGTAGGGAGATTTCAGAGCCAAGAGAAATCCCATAATTGAGAGAAAGAAGAATCTATGAAACAGAAATCTAAGTAACATTTAGAAGACAAAAACAGAATGCCAGACAGTTAAAATCTAATAATCATCATTGTGTGTGAAACATTTAATAATGGTAAAGAAACTTGATGCCAGTTTGGAAAATGGCACAGATACTCGGAGATTATTACACTTTGGAGCTATAATAATAATGTCGTGTTGTATATCCAGAGGTGAAATTACAGACCTACCATCTGTTTTACTTGTTTTAGGGATTCATTTGGATATTCCAGTTTATATCAGTGTCACACATTTACAAGGCAAGAGCCAGTGGCTCTTTGGTGTTCCCATGGCCCAAGCCAAGGTATACATGAGTGCAGAACTCATTGATATTAGCTGGTTTCACCAATAAAAGATGATGCATCGTGTAACAAAGATGATGGCTTTTTAGAAAGGGCTTAACAGTTGACACATCATAGGTCTTGAACCATAAAGGCCTTATCTTTGAGAAGCAGCTAAGTGTCTAGACAGAAAACTGGAGATGCTGATTTTGGCATTTTATTTGCTGTGTGGCGTTAGACCATTAGTTCTCAACTAATGGGGCATTTTTTTTTCCCACAGGGGACATTTGGCAAAGTATGGAGACCAAAATTTTGGTTTCCACAGCTTAGGGAATGGAGGTGCTTCCAGCATGTAGTGTGTTGAGGCCCGGGGTGCTGCTGAACATACTACAACATACAAGTCAGCCCGCCATAGCACAGACTTACCTGACCCCAGATATCAACAGTGTCATGGCTGAGAACCCTGGTTCAGACTCATATTTTAATTTTTCTGAGCCTATTTTCCCCTCTCCTTATATGAGGATAATTTCTTACAGGATTAATGTAAAGAAATTGATGACATGGCATGTATACAAATGCCTAAACATGGTAGATGTTTACTAAATTTTGAGTATGAACATTTAAAGTTGTCTAACTACAAAGTGATTCTAAAACCTATGAAGTAGATTGGAATAGGGTTTCGAGTGTAAAAAAATAAGGGAAACTGAACTGCACCATTTGGGGGAGGAGAAATGTATACAATATTTATTGTATGTTTTTTATGTTATTTCCTACTTTGTATCGTGGATAAGAGCTTTTTATAAGAAGTGTACATCCTCTCCCCTTCCTACCCAAAATGTTCCTTAGCAAATGTTTATGGACAATTTAATTTAAATAGATTTATATCATTGGAGAACATTACATTGCTCTTAATAAGCTAACATGTTCTGCAGGTGTTGGAGAGAGGACATGGTATTTTCTAGAAGCTGTTTGACCAAGGCAGTGTTGATTTTCAAAATCTCCTAACATCTTACATTAAAATAAGTTATTTCAAAGTAGTTTGGGAAGTGCTGAGGTGAATGAAGAAAGAAGGAAGGAGGGAGGGAGGGAAGGGAGAGGGAAAGAAAGAAGGGGGGGAGAGAGAGAGAAGAAGGAGAGAAGAGAAGGGGAGTGGAGGGGAGAGGAGAGGAGAGGAGAGGGAAAGAAAGAGAGGGAAAGAAAAACTATATATTTGTTTGTCCCCCAGGCAGGTGAAATGATCAGAATCAAATGGAACGCTATAACAGTAATTGTTGAGACATAAATGCACCAATAGTTAGCATCCGGCATAGGAAACAATGAGAAGATGGAGAACAGGACATTTGATCCAGAAGACCTGATGGAGACAGGTGCTTAAGTGGCCCTCACATTAACCGTGTTCAGCAAATCAAATGAAACGCAGTTCTGAGAACTGGATTTGGAAACCAGCCTGAAGTCAGGGAAAGTTACTCATCACAGCTATAACATTCCTTTTTCTGTGTCTCGTGCACATTCAGCCAAGCTGCTTTTTCTGGTCATATTCTGAAGTTTTGTGGGGTTTTTCCCTCAAACTTGAGTCAGAGAAATCTGGAGTTGGAGTAAGAGGAACACTTCCACCCTGCTGAATGGTTCTCCAACGTGATTACGTGTTGAAATCACCTGGGGATCATTAAACAGCACTGAAACCACCGCCACCAGGGAAGCCCTACATTCCTTTGCAAGGCAGGTTCTATTATGTTTCTTTGGCTGTGGATACCTGTTTCAATTAGACGTTGGAGCCAATTGAAATCAGACGCATCTGTGGGTGTGGCTCCTGTGTCTGACTATGCTGATTCCACCAGTAAAACATGGCCTAAAGCCTTCCAAGCAGTGCCTACAAGTTAGCAAAGAGTACTGAGCTAAGGTTATGTTCTTATCTATAAAGGAAAGTTTGGGGTTTTTTTTTTTGGTTTTGGTTCATTTGTTTGTTTGTTTTTTACCCACCAGTCTTCTAAAGTTACTCAGATCAGATGTAAGGCAATTGGTTGCAAAGTTGTCAGGATATCTCGTAGAAAACTCTGGGCACATGGCACCTTAGAAATATTATCTATTTAACACAGTGAAGTTTGAAGCTAATCAATTCCAATGAGATAATTCACCTCCTTACATTCAATAGTCCCTTTGGTTTAACTTTTAACAAACATAGCAATGCCAAAGGACTTTGGCCTGTCTGGTGGGTACACTTCAAAAAGCTTTAATACTTGAGACACTTTGAACTGTGCAAACACAGCCAGCCATGCATTTATTATTACCAGTTTCTGAATATGGCTGAGGAGGGAAAATGCCACTGTATTTCCTTTAAAAGTTATAACAAGATAGAACTAGCAGATAGGTTATGGCCCTGAGGTGACTTAACTGTATAACTCTTTTTAAAAGTTCTCAAGACTAAATTACCCTGAGTCTTTGACTCAGCATTTTACAAGCTAATACCAGAACATCCACTTAGACTTTATTAAAAACCCTCGAGAGAACTGTAATCGTGTTTCTGGAAATTTTTTAAAGAATTTTAAATGTCTGGAAAGAAAAATACTGGGTCCTGTTAAGTACATTTTGTTGAACATCTCATTTAATTTAAGTCAACATGAGTTGAGTTTTAACTTAGAAGTAAAGATTAGTGAGCAAGTGGAAAGAAACAGCACTGCTTTACTGATTAGAATAGGTGTACCCATATGTGTGGGTTTTCTAGCTAAATGAGTCTTATGCCCTTACACATTACTTTTTTTTAACCCAGATAATTTTGTAAAGACATCTGCATACTTTCTTGCAGAGAAGGTGTTAATCACAATCATACCGTTAATATGTTGAGGGCAGGCTCTCAGGTCAGAATGTCTGGATTCATATTCTAGCTCTGTATCTTTCTAACCCTGAGATCTTGGGCATGTTATTTACCTACTCTGAGCCTAACAGTCCTCTTATATAAAATGGAAATAATTATAATACATATCACACAGGTTTGTTGTGAGGACTAGAAGAAAATAATCCATTCAGATCACTCTGTGCCTAGCTTAAAAGTATACAGAATAAAAGAAACACGAGAAACGTATAGTAACTGCAAAACATGTATTGCAGTTGCTATTTTTGTGGTGAGGATTTAATGCACAGCCCATTCTATCTTGACCTGTCTGTCAGACTGTCGGCTATCGCCTTTTCTTGCATTTTTCACCATTCTTCCCACCTCACATCCTTTCCCCAAATCCTTCTGTTCTCTGCTCCTAATCTGCCATGGGTGGGACAACTAGATAAGAAGGTTTACTGAGCGTAATAAGCTGCTGAGGAGTCAGTAGATTCTGAGAGAATTTGGCTTTAACATAG
The DNA here is from genome assembly GCF_026419965.1 of Kogia breviceps. NCBI lineage: Eukaryota > Metazoa > Chordata > Mammalia > Artiodactyla > Physeteridae > Kogia > Kogia breviceps. Next base: position 10,041,453 of record NC_081319.1, on the reverse strand, counting down.
GAGTTCAGAGCAAGGCTTTTGGCTCACAGTCAGTTTTATTTCAGTGTTTGGGAATTTGGTGCATGGAAATTGCTGGAAATGTGATTTGTCGTTAAATGTGCTTAAACTGTACATAAACAACTTAATTCTGCATAATTTTAGCAGTATAAAACCGAGCTCCTCACTTTCTTTAAATATATGTTAGCTGCAGTTTTAAGACAACTGTCTTATACAGAATGAACATTTTTAGATTTGGGGGTATTATCGCAAGTAAAATTTATTTTTCATATGAAATCAGTGTTCCAACAACTTTTAAAATGATTTGATAAAAGAGAGGAAAGGCTTCTCATTCATTTCACTGTTCTAACATACGGATTATTTCTAGTTTCGTACATTCCCTTCTAGTTCTTATGCATAAACACACAAACTCTTAAGTCATTTTGATAAAAGTAAATAAATTTATAAAAGCTAGGAATATCATGCTTTTCTTACTGTGTCTGAAAAGCTTTAACCTGAACATTATAGTTCTGAAAATAAATTCTTCTCAATCATGAACTCAATGCTTAGCCAACAACAAAAAATCAAGGTATTCCCTTTCCAGTGGATGTGTTACTCGGTTTCAGAGAACAGAGCAAGAAAGGTATATATTAATTTGCAGATGATGATGAGAAATACTTCAAATGAAAGCATATTCAGAACCTTTTCCCCTCCAACCATTCTCCTCTCTGTTTATGCATATTTTAATCACATACACCAATTATTCCATAAAAGACCAGAAAACCATTTTTTGAAGGTTATCAGCATCACACAGTGTTTTAATCAAACAGTGACATAAATTATGATTCTGGAAAGTGATTATAAGCATTTAGTACACGTACACAAATGGATTGGACCATTAGAAATTTAAATTGTGTTCAGAATTTTTTCTTAAATGTCATTGAATTCTTCCATAGCGTGCTGATAACTTTTATTTCTTTTTCCAGGAGTCATAGTTTATTGTCACTGAGTTGGGAATGGGTTCGGCTCGAGTAATTTTGTCCATTAATATTCTCTCTGAAATAACGGATGTTCGAGACAGAAAAAATCCTGAGCTAGAAATTCTCATATGTATATACAGTGGAAAGAGAATGGGGCATGCTGCTGTCATACTGGTACAGGCGTATGTTTGTAAGAATAGGAGATGGAAGAAGTGTCATTTCTCTTCAGATCTTGGGGCTTTCTTAAATAATTTTTTATTATTAAATGAAAAACAAATTAAATCATTTGTATGAAAAACTATGAATGGTTTAGAAAAGCTGTTAACCAAAAGTTGCATCATATTATAATCAATGGTGTTTAAAAATAAATAAATGAATATGCTCTAAACATTTTTATACATCATATCTTTATTTGGAATCTCATTTGTTCTTGATTTAAATCTATTTTTGCCTTTAATAGTTGGTATTTAGGTGGCTAATACAGATCATCGGCATGATCTCTAATTCCACAAATTAACCAGTGTCCCTACTGTTAGTGTTCAAGAGTTAAGGGCAGGCAAAGTGTTGGCCCTGACTCTTAGTGACCGTGAAGCGTTTGAGACTGAGCAGTGCTTGTGCCTCTGCTAGGGGGTCTGCGAAGCATGTGTTTCCTCTGGCCACTCCTCCCAGTTTCTGTCTTCCCCATTTTACCACTTGACCTCTATCTTTCTGACTCTAACCTTGCTACATCATCTTGACTATCTTGATCCTGACTGGGTCTTCATTTAGTAGTTTCGCTTTTCTGTTTTTGACCCTGAATTGTTGTTACCAAGTCACCCAGTCATCACTGTGCAGAAAGAAACACTGCAGCTCCTCCCTTTAGCAAATTCCCTCTTTAAATTGTTGGCCATAAATCTGTTTTCTTCTTTGGATAATAAATGACGTAAATCCACTTGCATCCCTGAAGCTCACATCAGTGATTCTCTAGTCCAGCTGAAAACCACTCCCTGGTTCACCATGATAAAACCATTAAGCAGGCATGTTTCAGGTCAAAAGTTTCTGATAAAGTGAGTGCATGGTGAAAACGTAATTAGACCTGAATTGTTTAGACTCCTGAGCTGTCTGTAAATATAAAATAGCTGCTTTTCACAGCTCCCAGTCCTCTACCTTTCCATATTGGAATTGATAGCTGCTATACAATTTAAAGATGAAATATCCAATTTTAGATAACAGCTATTCTTTGGGGCTTTGACCAAAGAAAGACTCCATTAAGCATCGTCTTTGGCTTGGCACTTACAAAGGCTAATTTGATTCTTTCTTCCAGGTCTCTCTGCATCATGTCATCTCAGTCTTGACTTGGGGGTTTCTAAAGGAATCAAACTACAAGGTTCTTTCCCCCCTCACATTTTATTGTAGAAATTGTGGTTGGCAGTAGTGACGTCCGCATACCTATCTCATGATTGCTTTCCAATTCGGGGACTTAGTGCGGATTCTACTGGAATTTACTCTGTCATCACTCTTTGTTGCTTTTATCTTCCACTTAACTCCTCTGCCTACCACTTCCCTGAATTCTTCATGTCAGTGCCATTCTACAGTTATTTACTGTGCCAATGGTTTTGCTAGTGCCAGAATAGAGGCTCATCCATGATAAAAAGGACAATACAAGACATGACTGGAACCAAGAAAATAACTGAAACTACTGTGTTAGAGAACATCATTGAACCTAGTTCTTAGAGACCAGGTAGGTATGTGGAGCACATTTAGAGGAGAATGCAGCAATGGGAAATAATCAGGTGAAAAGCTGACATCAGAAAGTTCCTGGTGTAAGTGGTAAGAAGCAAACTATGGAGACTGGGTTTGGAGGTTAGACTTTTGTATTTAGATTGAACCGTGACAACTTTGCAGGAGAGCTAGTCTCTCAGAACGTAGTGTCAAGATAGGATTTTAGGCATGAAATAAAGTGAGAAAAATTGCCATGAATGGCCACAGTTGTTTCTGCTTCTCTCTGTCTATGCTGTCTGCATTGTGAATCTTCGTTTCTCCCATCAAGGATTCCACTTCCTGATCATCTTACACCTGGGCTGGCTTTGTGGGTTAAGACCTGCTTTGGCCAATAGAATATGGCTGAAGTGGCAGTGGGCCTGTTCTAAGCCAGAGTATCAGAAGACCTTGCCTTCTTCCTCTTGCTCTCTTGGATCCCTGAAAGCTGCCAGGTGAACAAGTCCAGTGCAGCTTGCTGGAAGGTGAGAGACCACGTGGAGAAAGGGAAGCTCTGCCTGCTGAAGCTGGCCTGGACCAGGCAGGCCTCAGGCCTCAGCTGACCTGTAAGCCATCTCATACGCATCAGTAAATCCAACCAAGACTAGAAGAACCACCTGTTCCTAAGTGCCAACTTGCAGAATCATACGCTTAATTCTTTTTTTTTTTTAAATAAATTTATTTTATTTATTTTTACTTTTGGCTGTGTTGAGTCTTTGTTGCTCCGTGCGAGCTTTCTCTAGTTATGGTGAGTGGGGGCTGCTCTTCCTTGCGGTGCGTGGTCTTCTCACTGCAGTGGCTTCTCTTGTTGCAGAGCACGGGCTCTAGGCACACGGGCTTCAATAGATGTGGCACACGGGCTCAGTAGTTGTGGCTTGCGGGCTCTAGAGCACAGGCTCAGTAGTTGTGGCACACGGGCATAGTTGCTCCATGGCATGTGGGATCTTCCCGGACCAGGGCTCAAACCCCTGTCCCCTGCATTGGCAGGCAGATTCTTAACCATTGCACCACCAGGGAAGTCCCATACGCTTAATTCTTAATCATATGCTTAATGGTGCTTTTTCATATGTTAAATAAGTGGCCACTAAATCACTAAACATGAAGATGGTTTATTATGCATTAATAGCTAACTGCTACAATTCGCTTTAATGAAAAAGTGTTTGGACTGCACGTTCGAAGGCAAAATCCATTCAACATCATTGTAAGACCATATTAATATTGAATATCTAAGATATTAATTCAGTATTTTTTTCCCAGAGTATGGAACTTGTTCTGGATTTGGAATGGGCTTAAGAGCCACAGCTCTAGGCTCTAGACTGTGGGCGAAATTATAGAGACTGTTGCTGGAAGAAGTATTTTGGAAAAAACCAAGTCAACTAAACTCTCTTCATTCATTACACATACGTATTAAAAGGGAAGGTGGCCCAAAAGAAGTTAAATGGTAGAAATTTTTCCTTTAAGATTTTTAAATGCTAGTTAAGCATCTTGCTAATCAAAAGTGTATAAAACAAATGATAGTATTAGCAAGGTTGTGGAGAAACTGGAATGCTTGTACACTGTTCTTGGGAATGTAAAATGGTGCAGCCACTATGGAAAAGAATATGGTGATTCCTCAAAGAATTAAACATAGAATTACCATATGATTAGGTAATCACACTTCTGGTTATAGATCCAAAAGAACTGATATCAGGATCTTAAGGTGATATTGGCATTCTCATGTTTGTTGTAGCATTATTCACAATAGTCAAGATATATAAATGACTTACATTGTTCATTGACAGATGAACAGATAAAGAAAATTAGATATAGGCATGCAGTGGAATATAATTCAGCTTAAAAAAAGTAAATTCTACTGTATTCAACAACATGGATGGACTAGGAGGACATTATGCTAAATAAAATAAGCCAGTCACAGAAGGAAAAATAGAGCATGATTCCACTTATATTAGGTATCTAAAATAGGCAAATTCAAAGAAACAGAGAGTGGATTGGTGGTTATCAGGGGTTGGGGAGAGAGAGATATGGGGAGTTGCTGTTCAGAGGCTGTATGTTTTCAGTTATGCAAAATGAATTCTAGAGACCTACTGTAGCACATTATGCCTGTAGTGAACACTACCTGTGCACTTAAAAAACTGTCAAGAGGGTAGATTGCATGTTAAGTGTTCTTAGTACAGTAAAAAACAATTGCAAAAGGAGACCAATATGAACTAATATGATTTTTCAGTTGTTTTTTTCCACATAAACAGATATATGAGATTTAATGGTTGCAACTACTTTGTCATTAACTTTCAGAAGAGAAGAGAATCATAGAGATTGTGTACTACAGTTCTGACATTTTGTAATTGTTAAAAAGGGTCCTGATTAGATCCTGTAAATAGTAAATGGAAGAACTTACTGTAACATTCATTCATTTCTCCTCATCTGGTGCTTGGCCTATATAATCTAATGAGTTCTTTCGAAAGTTAAATTAGTAGATAATATTTATCTCCAGGCCAAAGTAAAAACAGATGTGAGTTTAATTTTGCAAAAATTGTCTACCTTGAAAGTTCTTCCCATTCTTCCTCAGGCGCTGTTATAATTGCTATTCCGATGGCATATTCCATTGCTAAGACATTTTTCCCCTAAAATATTTTTAAGAGCCTCAGGATCTACTGCCTACTAATTGGTAGGAGAGCTATAACTTAGGTTATTCTTGGAAAGAAAGAACTAGGTAGAAATGTCATCACAATTTGTATTTTCAACCTAAAGAAGAGAAGGCTGATAGAGTAATTTAATGATGTTCCTCCAGATCATGAAGAGTTTATACAGTAGCATTGGTGACCAAATTTTGTCCATTTTTTTTGTGTGTGTACATGAGCACGAAGAATGTAAGAAAAGAAGTCTGAGCTTTAGTGCTTTCTGGTAACTTGTAAGTCAGTTAAGTGTGGCATGAAGACATACACATTAAAAAAAGTATGATACTGTCTTAATCCAGGCTTCTGTAACAAAAATACCATAGACTGGGTGATTTAAACCAAAAACATTTATTTCTCACTGTTCTGTAGTCTTGGATGTCCAAGATCAAAGTGTCAGCAGATCCGGTGTCTGGTGAAGGCCTATTTCCTGGGTTGCAGATGGCGGTCTTCTTCTCGTATCATGGTGTAGAGCAGAGAGAGGAAGCAAGCTCTCAGATCTCTCCTTTTTAGATCAGTCATCCCATTCATGGGGGCTCTACTCTTAAGACCTAATGCAATCCTGAAAGCTCCACCTCCTAATTGTGAGGGCCAGTTCAGGATAGGATTTCAACATATTAATTTTGAAGGAGACACAAACATTCAGTTCAAAACAGCTACTACGTATAGCTTTATATGGGCAATCTAAAAATGCTCTATACAAACAGACAACCCAATAAGACCACATGAGACTGATATAACCTAGAGTGGCTTGGAAGACCCTTTTTTAAGAAGGTGGGATTTCAGCTTGAAGGAAAGATGGAGAGGAACTGTAATTAGGGAACAAGAATGAGAATGTAGTTCCAGGAGAATGCAAGAGTTTAGTCTATCATTGCTGAAAATTCCATGGGATAATAGGGAGATCTACTTGATTAGAACAGTATAAGGAAAAATAAAGTAAAATTAAACAGAATGAACAAAACTAATGGGACTATTTCTATACCATTGTGAAGAACTAGAATATTATTTTATAAGTCAACATAATCTGACCAAATGGATACTGTAAACCAAATTAATGCAGTCACTGGCAGACTAGTAGTTTCTCACCACTTTTAACGTATGCCAAGCTTCAATGATATTTTGGTCATTAACTGTGGAAGACTATCCTCATCGAACCGAATCAGGCTAAATATATTAACCCAGTAAGAGGGTCATGGCTCCAAAGATAACTGGCATAGAGCCTAGCCATACCGTCTCCCACAGTGGACCATGATACTTAAATGAAACAGAGAATCCCCTTATTTCTAAAGGGGCCCTGATGGAATTCCCTTAAATCTGGAAAAACTCTCCTTTTTGTCAGGCTAGGAAAGCGGGGATCTCATTTTAGACTTTCTGGATATTTCATTGGCACTTCCATATATTTCACTGACCCATCAGTTCTTTTTTCTTTAACTCTAGTTTTGCTTTAAACTCTAGCATTGCTTGTGGTACAACGGAGGCACTCACAGACCCTTGCAAGAGCGAATAAACGAGGGGACTCTGCTGGCGATGCTTTCCTAAGAGCAGTTGCGAGTAGTAGCATTGGGTCGACACAAGCTTCTCGAGGCAGGCGTGCTGTTTGTTACTGCTTTCTACTGCACTAAGCTTATCGCTGCATAGATAGGAGGAGCTTATCTGATTCTTGTCGAACAGAATAGGTTCGGTGCCCATGGGATATTAAAATGGAAGGAAAATAAAATTCTGACCTTTTCCTTATTGAGCTTTAAGAATGATATTATACACAGGAGTGTTGTTATATATTTATCTGAGTAAATTCCTATTATGGGTAAGCACTGAAGAAAGTATCTGGTACATCATGGATATCTATCTCCTAACTGTCTTTCTCTTAACTCTGTGAAGCTCTGTGCATTAATTCATAAACCTGCAGAAACAAGTTACTGAAAAAACGCCATTTTTGTTGTGGAAAAGCCCACAAAGCCCAGCATTTTGTTGATTGCTGGCTCTCCTTGAACAGCCTCTTTACTCTGTGCTCTGCACTTGCTGCCCTGTCTAGACTCATGATTCAGATATTCTAGGTGATTTACGGTTGCTAATGGCTCTTAGTTTCTGAGACTGTGCAGGAGCAGCTGAGCCATCTTGTCACATTATGTCTTAACATTATTCCCTCAAACCATAGGCCTCAGTCCACAAGTAGCAACTCGAGGTTAGCTTCACCAATGCACTTGGCGTTTACTATTCATTCTTGATCCCAGAAGAGCAGTCAAAGAATGGGAACAGGGCCTTCCCTGAGAGTGCTGTGTGGCTACTGCAGTGACGTGTAATTGTCGCAGCTCCCTGCTTTGTGTCAGACTTTTTGGAGGTGACATTATGAGTGTTATCTCATAGTGGTGGGCAGTGTAGTGTCAGGGTTAAAAATGGTAGCTGAAGAGTTAGACTGTCACTAAAACTTGACTCCACAATGACCATGAACCAGTTGTTCAAACTCTCAGTTTCTTCAAGTCTACGATGGTACCCGTAATAGATCATTATTATAATAATAATTGTTGTAAAGACTAGATGAAGTGTTTGATGTCTACTAAGCACTCAGTAAATGTCAGCGAGTCTTATTTGTATAACCTAATCTCCAGTTAGAATTAATATCGCTTTAAAATCAAAGAGGCCTAGGTTGGAATCCTGTTGGTACTTTTGAACTTTATGATCGTTTTTACACTGATTGCAGAGGCAAAGGTGAGCACAGGTTGGTTTGTATAATGTTATCAACACTGAATTAGAGATGCACATATTACGTGGTATTATTATCAGGGTGACTATTTCAGCCAGGCCACCAGATGTTCGAGCAGTGGATTTGACACTCAGCAGCCATTCAGGTCGATCATTGTCCGTGTTCTACTGATTATGTTGCAGTTTAATATCACACCATGACCTTAGTATCAAAGTAATTTTTGTTGTTGTTGTTACATGAGACAGAGACATTCAAGAAATTTCAAAGGAGGAAAAATAATTATTGTGAGGGTACCCATAGATGGGAAACTTCAGAAACTGGCAAATCTATGAACTGGCTATCCTCTTCCTTTTTTTCTCAGAACACACATGGATCCTTTCTGTGTTGTTTCTCTATGTTCTTGACATACTACCTACGTATCGTGGCTTCCTCAGAGTTTTTCTGTTTGCTTTTGCAGGGGTATTTTCTGTTTTCTCCTCTTCCTTTATGCCTTTCTCGTACTATTCATTGTTCCCATTTCTTTGTGTTTCTTGGTTCAAATTCCTGAGGAGGTGATCAGGTCAGCCTGCCTCATGCCTTTTAGATGCCAGCCTCTCTGAGGACAGCTCATCCTTTGTTGACTGCTCACCTCACCTCTGTAGCTGAGGCCAGGGAGCGGGCTGCATTACAGGGTACACAGCATGGCTCCAAAACGTGAGGAGGATGGGCAGAGCGGTTTCCCGGAACATCTGTGTGGCTGGAGCAAAGCACGGTGACGTCTGTGTGTCGGTACTAGGACCCATGGATGCCATGCCTTCTGTTCGTTTGGTGTTTTAGTAGTTTATTTGTTGCAGCAGTTCTGCTGAAGAGAATGATTGCTGATTCTTGTTGAGGCTTGGATATTAGAATCTAGAAGATAAATTGAATCAAGCAAATGAGTAAATGGTCCAGTCAGAGGAAACATCTAAAGAGAATTTCAGGCACTTCCCTTAAAACACTAGTATATTTAACTAAAGCTAACATTGGTCTAAAAATGGGCCTTTTAAGTCACAAAAGTACAGTGTCAGTATTGCTCATGATACAGTAAACAAAACAAAATAGAATGAACACACAAAGAGATATTAGGATATGTCATTAGATAACACAGTTTTGACCTGCACGTAGATATTTCCTGATTTTTAAGGAACATTTTCAACTGTCCAGAATGATTTAGCTGCTGTTTTGTAGCGTGTCTGGAAGATGATTTTTTTTTTTTAACCATAGGAAAGAAATGCTGCTACAGTCATATGCTAAAACACCCTGCAATCATCAGTAGTTTGAAGTACTCAATAATGAATGCTTATAAAGGAAATATTGTTTAAACCATTGAATGAGTATCAATTATTCTATTCCTGTGTTGCTCCTTGGGCAAGACATACTAATTTGTTTACCAATTTACCTCTTTATCTTTTTTAGCTTTAAATAAAATTTAGTCACCAAAGTGGATGTTTGGGGATCATCAGAATATTAAATTTCCCTGCTTGACTTCCGAAAATTCAGCAAGGTACCAAGATAGCCCAATGTTGTTAAGTAAATAGAGGAATAAATAGCTCCATGTTTTTCAAATCTGTGAAGTTAGCAACATGTAGATTTCTTGCATGTTTAAAAACTACAGCTTAAGCCTCATGCCCATGACCCAGACGGAAGAAAACAACAGGCTGTGTTCACTGTGTCCACTTGCATAGGTCTCGGCCATCACTGGTTCTGTTGTGATTTTTTTTTCCCTTTTGAATTTAATGTTCAGTCATTCTAAGCACAGTACTTTGTAACATCAGTATTTAGGGTGAGCTTCCTTAATGTCAAGGACTGACTTGAGTTGTGTCAGACTCAAGAGACAGCCTTGAAAGCCAGCACACTGAGTAGAACCATTTATCCATTTAGATCACAGCTGATTATAACACCCAGCTGTTTAGCAGTTTTTCTGCTCCACCCACTGATCTACAAAAATAGGGGTGTTCTTACACATATTAATTTTGAGAAAAATTAAAAACAAAGCAACTTCAAACTAATTTTGTTTTTATGTCCTAAAAACAAAGTTTTATGTACTTATTTTATCATAAAACTTGTCTTATTTAGTATAAACGTGGCATTTTGTCTGTTTTGTTTGACATTTTGCCAATGTTATTTTAATTTATTTGTTACCTAAACAAGACATATAAATTATTTTTGGTCTTTATACATCTGCTGGTCAAAATATGACATGTTTAAGTGCTTTCAGATGTTTTATGTAAAGAAAAAAGCTGGCCTGTGCCGTGAGGACCACGTGAGATCAGTGTATGGTAATACTGCCAGAGAGTAACGTGGGTAGGGTTTCACATACTTAGCAGAGACTGAAAGCGTGAAGCACAGCCAAGAAGCTTTTCTCAGACATGATGTGTTTGAGGTTTGAAATAGAGTGAAGACTCATGAATGGGGAAGAAGTGAGGATTGTAAGTGTGCAAAAAATTTAGCATCATTTGCTGATGTTTGGATAGTATGACCAAAGGACATATAAAGATTGCAGATATCGCCAAGATTCCAGGTTAGGGGAATCTCAAGCAATACCCATTAAGCATTTAGCCCTAAACATGTGATGTGATGTGGTGCGTGTGTGTGTGTGTGTGTGTGTGTGTGTGTGTGTGTGTGTGTGTGTGAAAGAGAGAGAGATAAGACATGAGAAATGAAAAATACCACCATAAATAAACGCTTGGTTCTGTCTTATTTAGACTCTGGTGCTTGGGGATCAAAGGAGAAGGTTGTGACTTGAGTTTGACTTTGAAGTCAATGGGATGAATATAGTTTGGCAAATGCTCCATAAAGTGACCCCCCAGTGAATGAAGGTGACCTCCTCTTGTGTGATCTTCTTCCCTTGAGTGTGGACAGAACCTGTGGCTTACTTCCTTCTAACCCATCGAATATAGGAAAAGCAATAGGATGTCTTTCTAATCATATATACATATATATGTGTATGTCATATAGGTATAATATATGACATATACATATATGCCACATATCTCTGGTTCTATGGTTATATATATATATATGTATGTTATACACACACACACACACACACACACACACAGTTTTGAGCAGAGCAGACTGGAGTGAGATATGAGATTGTGGGATGAGTGCCGTGTCTGGCTGGCTCTGAAGAAGTGAGCTGCCATGTTGAGAGAGGACCTGTAAGGGGGCCACATGGCAGGGGACTGTGAGTGGCCTCTAGGAGCCGAGAGCAGCATCCAGGCGATAGACAGCAAGAAAACAGAGACCTCAGTGCCACTGTTGGCTGGAACTGAATTCTGCCAACAGACACGTGAACTTGGAAAAGGAGCCTGGGCGCCAGAGAGGGGTGCAGCCCAGCTGGGACCTTGATTGTGGCCTTGTGAGATCCTGAGCAGAGGATTCAGCTAAACCTTGCCTAGACCTCTGACCCGTGGAAACTGTGAAATAATAGATGTGTGTTGCTTTAAGCCACTACATTTGTGAAAATTTGTGAAAATTTGTTAGGTAGCAATAGAAAACTAATACAGGTGGATAGGAAAAAGAGATGAATATATTTTAGATATATAGATGAAAGAAAACAGATGAAAAGATGAAAGAAGTCAGGATGAAAATGGAAATTTCTGCTTTCTATTTTTACTTCCCTGTTAAAAGCTTGGTGAAGATTATTCCAAATTTTATGTCCATATACAACACACACACATATGTGTGTGTATATAGGTATGGGTATATAATGGGTTTTTGTATTCTCACTTTTTATGAAACTTGTTTATACCACATATACAATTCTACAACTTGCTTCCTTTAATACAGGAACATGTTACTGAACTCTGTCAACATTTGAGGATGGAGATCTGCCTCAGTTTTTGTCAATAATAGGTGAAAGCTATTTTTCCTATTAAACAGTCCTTCACTTCTTGTCCTTGTGCATCTGTATATGCGTATGTAGGAGTGTTTTGTCCAGATGATAGAAAGCTAATAATGACCTTGCTTGTTAGTAAGACATATTTAAATGAGTATGTAATCCAGTGCATTTAGAAAAAATTGGCATCTCTTGAATGCAGAGCCCTAGTTTCTCACAAATACCTCCCTCACTAAAATCCCTGCTTCTTTCTCAAAATACTGTCTTGGTGTAAGTGGATGGGGGAAACTTATGTATCAACAATTAAGATGTTGATTGTTACCAGCAAATTGCCCTGCAACAGGCTGCACTAGTATATTATATATTCCAACTAATAGTTTCTATCACTGAGTACATCTGTTTTTAATATTTGTAAACAACTTGCCAATCTGTATTTTATTTTAAAGTCGTTTAAGTTGTTATTTGCCATATAGTTTTTATTTTACTTTAAAATTCTAGTTTTTAATTAAATTAAATGTTAATATTATTTAATTTTATTTATCACTTCTGGTTTTTGTTTCATTCTTGAATAAGTACACTTTCTTTATTCGAATTTTATATATATATATATATATTTTTTTTTTTTCTTGTAGCATTTTATGTTTCATTTTCTACTTTCTTATCCTGAATTTCATTTGGAATTTATGCATGTGGGGAAGGGGGATACAAGGGGATACAAGGTAGGCATCTAACGTTTTTTCCACACCAAATGGTAACCTATTGTAGATATTCATTCTACTGAATAGGTCCATCCTCTGCCTTTTGATTTTGAATTATATATTTCTATTCAAGTATATATATGTGTGTGGAAAATTGTATATATAATTGTAGTAATATATATACATATATATGTATGTATGTATGTGTACATATACACATATATATGTATAGACATGTATATATATATGTGTGTGTGTGTGTGTGTGTGTGTGTGTGTGTGTGTGTGTATTCATTCCAGGGTCCTACTCTGGTTCCCTGATGATACATTCCCAGTTCGGTGCTATACTGATGTAATTGCCTCAGCTTCCTGATGTGCTTCCATATGTAGTAAGGCAAGATCTCTGCCATTACGCTGTCATTTTAAGATTATTATACCTAACCTCGAACCTTTACCTTTCCTTCCTGCTTCTCTTGCCTTATGAAGTCCCAGACCTCTTGGCAAAATCCACATGTTTTCTATCTTTATAATCTGATTCTAAAATCAAAACTTATTTGGAGATGTTTTATAAACTCTAGGAGATGTGAAAATGTAAACTGTGCACACCTTATAGGTAGTAGCATTTCTCATATAATTCTTACTCAACTTAGGTATAGGAAGGAAAACTGCAACGTTCCTATATTGTCCGTAACTATTTGTATTTGCCTCCTACAACTCGATCTTCAGATTATTAATAAAAATATATCCAGTATGTAATGTAAGGCATTTCAAGTTGCTTCGAGTATCTGATTATAATTCCCTACTCTCCCTGAAAGACTGCTCTACCCGAAACATCTCTAATTCTTTCTTAAAGATGGTGTTTGGGTACGAGGGGAAGGCGTGCTTCTGCTTCCTCTCGCCATTCTGCCCTTACTCTGGCCTGCAGAGCAGTGCCCCTTGTCCTCATGCAGCTGTCAGCCCTACTGGCATTCAGGGCTGTAGTCAGCATCTTTGCTCTGGGTGCAGAAAGGGCCATGTGATGCTTTCTGGCTACCTCAGCATCACTTGAGCTCTTGCTGGTGTTGTCCACCCTCTGTTTGTCTGACTTTGAATCCCATTTAGCCTGCAGCACTAGGAGCAGGGCCTCTGGGATGATCTCCTTTGTCCAGTGTCCCAGCCAAATGTTCAGCTGCTTTGGCTATGCCTTCTCCACAGTAGACCCAAGGGCAGGGAACCCAGGAAACTAACTGTCTGCAGCCCTCAGCTTTCACATGCCCAATTTCCACATGGATGTGGGAGCAGCCTATTTTTTTTTTTTTTTTTTTTTTTTTTTTTTTTTTTGCGGTACGCGGGCCTCTCACCGTTGTGGCCTCTCCCGTTGTGGAGCACAGGCTCCGGACGCACAGGCTCAGCGGCCATGGCTCACGGGCCCAGCCTCTCGGCGGCATGTGGGATCTTCCCGGACCGGGGCACGAACCCGCGTCCCCTGCATTGGCAGGCACACCCTCAACCACTGCGCCACCAGGGAAGCCCTGGAGCAGCCTATTAATCATCCCGCTTTAATAAGTAGGTAAAGGCAAGAATCCCTGGTCTCCATGGTTTCCTGAACTACGGAATGCACTTCCCCAGCTAGGACACCCACAGCATCTATTCCCTTCACGCCTTCCTCTCCCCTGACCTCTCCATTGCACTACCTAAGTGGGCAGAGAAAATTGTTTTCCTTTTACTTCCTTTTCATCTTCTTGACTCCAGCTGACTTTAATGGGGGACAGAAATGCGTCCTTGCACATTATTCAGATTGTTTTTCATGTAATAGCATCCTCCAGAAAAAAACATTGAATGATATGAGGATGGTCCCTCTTGGAATTGTACAACTTGGAGGCTTCGATCTCTACACAATGGGGGATTCTTGCAATGAGTCCAACTAGGTCAGTCACAGGAAGTGACTGAAAAAGAAGAAAGTAATTTAGCAAATATTTTATGAGGACAATAGCCTGGTTTTCAAGGCCATCGACCTACTGAATTGTGAAGGTCAGAAGTATCTCCTTTTGGCATTTCTTCTATAGTAAATTCTATCAGGCAGACAAATACCTTGAAAAACCTGGAAATAAAGTGAAAGCCAGGTGCTATAAAAAGTGTAGGAAAAATTAAAGAATTTTTAAACATCGCTCTCATTATTCATATAGAACATGTAAGATGCAGTATTAGCATGAGAAGGAGAACACTGATCTCAAAGTCATTGTCACCCAGAGCCTCAGGTTTTGTTTCTAGAAAGAGGGTATAATATTACCTCTCTACCTCTTCATTGGATTTCAAAAGGAGCCTGAAAAGCAACATTTAAAAGCCTGTACCATTAATCATATCTCTAGCCATCTCCTTCTCCCTTTTGTATTTCATCTCAGAGACTGACTGTAACCACACATTAGAGGCAGGAACAGTTCAATTAAGATCCATTCATATTTCTGCAGCCACTAGAAGTTAAAGAGTGGCAGGAAAAAAAGAAATGAGCAGGTTTTGAAAATTACCCAGTAACAGATATTGTGCTTACAATATTCCATGTTTTCACTTAGTTAACATTCATAAGACTCATCTCCATTTGACAGATGAGGAAACTGAGGCTCACAGGAGTCTGGGAATGGTTTCAGCTTATGAGCGACCAAGTAGCAAAGATACAGTTGAATTCCAGCCATGACAAGCTTTAAGGCTATTCCTCTTTCCAAGTCACTTTGTACTACAAAGAGAATGTGTTTCAAATTTTTTTAAAATGTACCTTCTTGCTCGTTAAAGAATAATGTAAGTGAGAGGTATGTGTGGGATGAACGTCATGCTGCTCTGTGGTACAGTGTCAGTAGGTTTTTGACAATTCCAGTTCCTGCAGGTTTTGCCATAATAATCTCACGGTTAAGTATTAAGTGTAAGTCAGTAAGTCAGACTGTGTTTTACAAGAATAAATATCTGTGGTTCTCTTAACTGTGGTTTACGGCTACCAGACACCATATTTTCTCATCTCCTTCCCCTCACATATACACAATACCGGTGTTTAAATTGCACGATGATCATGTTCACGCTTTATTTTTTTATTTAACCTTGGCTTAGATCTTAGTTATTTCCAGGGAAAAAGTGACACACATTTTAGGAGTACCTCGGTAGATTTAGGAATGATGTATTGCACATTCAACCTCATTTAATATTTAGCTTTACCTGCGATTTAATTCCCCTGTCACTTCCAAACACTTTGGGTGACTAGGACGATGCAATTTGTGCATTCATTTCACATTTTATATTGATCCTTCTGACATTATGTATCATGCTTCATGTTTCTATTATATCTTTTCAGACCTGATCTTATCATAGGCTGTTTCATTTTCTCTTATAACTAAATTTACTGTACCCAAGGGTTCTCAGATTTTAGAGGCTATTTCATTTTAATTTTGTGTCATTTTTTGAAATGTGCTCCATAATATATACGTAGCTTTGACTTGCTTCAAATTGAAGTTTATCATTAATTTCCTTTTGAAAGTGGGCCCAGCTTACTGACCCCGGGTAAATTGTTACTTGAACAATGAATTGCAATCTCCTATTTACGTCCTGAAAGCAAGAGCTTTTTTGTAAAAAAGAAAAAAAAAATTGCAGACACAAAAGGAAACAATGTTTTTATGTTAGCTGTGTCATGTTCCTTAAATGCAATAAAGATTTCATTTTTATTTGAATTAATTCCTAGCAGGGTTTTGTTTTTTTTTTTTTTTCCATAGGACAAGCGTCCTCATTTGCTTCTGAACTCTTTGGAGACAGAGAATGGCTTTTCCAAAGTTTAGGAGCTGCTGAAATGAGACTATTTATAAATTTAATAGATATATTTGTAGCTCTATTTTTAAGGTCCTTGTGGAAATACTTTCCAATGAAGACACTGCTTTTTAGCTAGCATGTGGAACCATAAGAGTCACCTGCTTTAAAACAATGGCAGAATTTAAAAATAGGTACCTTGGGGGCTTCCCTGGTGGCGCAGTGGTTGAGAATCCGCCTGCCAATGCAGGAGACACGGGTTCGTGCCCTGGTCCGGGAAGATCCCACATGCCGCGGAGCAACTAAGCCCGTGAGCCATGGCCGCTGAGCCTGTGCGTCCGGAGCCTGTGCTCCGCAACGGGAGAGGCCACAACAGTGAGAGGCCCGCATACCGAAAAAAAAAAAAAAAAAAAAAAAAATAGGTACCTTGGGAGGTGAAATAGTCATGTTTACAACAAACTTTATCTCCTATGACTTCAGAATTCCATTTCTAGGAATTTAAAACCTAAAGGAATAATCAGAGACACTTAACGAAGTATTAAGAAGTTCCTTGTGGTCTTTTTATAGTACCAAAAACATGGGAAACAATCAAAATATCCAGTAACAGAAGACTAATAAGATACGGATTTTCCATAATAAGCTCTACAGTCCTTAAAAATTAACGACGAGTTTCATGATAAGAAATTACGTGGGGAAAGGTGTACAAAGTCAGGTTAAAAAATACAACATGGGCTTCCCTGGTGGCGCAGTGGTTGAGAATCTGCCTGCCAATGCAGGGGACGCGGGTTCGTGCCCTGGTCTGGGAAGATCCCACATGCCGCGGAGCAGCTGGGCCCGTGAGCCACAATTACTGAGCCAGCGCTTCTGGAGCCTGTGCTCCGCAACGAGAGAGGCTGCGATAGTGAGAGGCCCGCGCACCGCGATGAAGAGTGGCCCCCCGCTCGCCACAGCTAGAGAAAGCCCGCGCACAGCAACGAAGACCCAGCACAGCCAAAAATAAGTAAATAAATAATTTTTTTTTAAAAGAGATTGGAAAGTTAGAACTTTAATGTTAAAAAAAATACAACATAAAGCAACAAAGTAAAATATGAAAAATAAAACTGTCTACAGTTATGGTGCCAGTTTAACAAACACATTATCTTTATGCAGAGAAAAAAAGAGATAAAAAGTCATCCCAAAAATGATAGTAGTGATGTGAAAGGTTGGTGGATTTAGGGGTGAATTTTACTTACTGTTTATAAAATTTGGGAAGAAAGAATTTCTAATTTTTTTTTTTTTTTTTTTTTTTTTTTTTTTTTTTTTTTTTTGCGGTACGCGGGCCTCTCACTGTTGTGGCCTCTCCCGTTGCGGAGCACAGGCTCCGGATGCGCAGGCCTAGCGGCCATGGCTCACGGGCTTAGTTGCTCCGCGGCATGTGGGATCTTCCCGGACCAGGGCACGAACCCTTGTCTCCTGCATCGGCAGGCGGATTCTCAACCACTGCGCCACCAGGGAAGCCCAGAATTTCTAATTTTTTAAAAAATAAGGACTATACTGGGCATTTTCCAAAAATCGAGTGACTCTCTTCTCCAGAATAGGCTTAATTCTTGGTTTAAAAAAAAACTCAAGAGAACAAAAGGCTAGGAAGACACCAGAGGGTCAGTATATTATGCCTTTGTTCTTTAAAAATAATACTTCTTTTACCATCCTGTGGAACTCCCACCATACACATTCTATCAGATCTGAATCTCTCTTTCACTAAGGGTAATCATGTTGTGCCCAGTGGTTATTTGTGTAAAAGAGGGGAGGAACTTGGGACTTTTAAACAAACATTCTGGTTTTTAAACAAACATTCATTAGTTCACTTAAGGCCGCTCCAACAGACAGATCCTTCTCTGTATGTTAGCAGCATTAATTAAACAGTAAAGTGGCATTGTTTGTGATACCAGAGTTCTCAAAGAAACCTTGAAAGGGTCATTCATCATTGCTTGTGTTGCTTAAAGTGAAATTTAAGTATTTAAGGAAAGTGTGCACAACTCTTGTTGCAGTTTCCCTGAAAAATTGTGTAAGTTGTAAGCTGTTAATATCATTTTTCAGATCCAGCCTTTGCCTCTTCTGGAAACACCCAGTCTCACCCATCCCCAACCCTGGGAGTCACTGTCCATTATCAGCAAGCTTGCCTGTGTGGTGCTCCACGCTCACCCCACCCGGACCCTGCTTTCTCCTAGGTCTCTGCCTCCTCTGTAGACCTCTGCAGTGCTGGCTGTTTTTCCTCCCTCAACTTTCAATGCACAGGATCCAGAAGTGAGATGGAGATCCTGCTTGCTTCTCATTGCAGCTAGACTGTGTTTCCTTTCCCTCCTAGAACTCCAACTCCTCTTGGTTTCTTTTTCTTCTTTCTTTCTTTTCTTTTCTTTTCTTTTTTTTTTTTTTTTTTTGGTTAAGGGAATGTAATCTGTTAATAGCACCTTCCGCATCTCCACAGCATTCCAGTGAAGGCTTCAGCAGTTGGTCCTCATGTTTTTCTTCCCTCCTTTTCCAGTATAGATTTCCTGGCCCATCAGAGTAAGCGTGGTTGGCATACACCTGCTGTTCCCTTGTACCTCTCTTTCTCTAGTGTGTTCTCCAGCAAGACCCCAACTCTCCTTATGTCTAAATTTCTACTTATTTCATGTCTACATCTGATCAGTGAACATGGCTGAACAACTTGACTGACTGATGCCATTTAAATTTCTAACCATGGATCTTAACCGGGTCCTTATCACATTTTTCTGATGAATAACTGCTCTTTGAGAGGGTACATTTAAATCTTCTCTCTCCTCCTTCTGTGACTCACTTTGATAGAGAAATAGTCATTTTATCCCATCTTCTCCGTCCCTTCCTCCACTTCTCCTTCACCACCCCTTTACCAAATCTGCCCATGCACCCGTTGCCCTTTCTGTTAAGTAAAGCCAATATTAATACACTGATTCTGTTTCAGTGTGCTTATTCAAGGAGTGCTGTGGCATCTCATTCTTGACTCCTTTTTCTACTCCAATTAACATGAAAAACATAAACTAGCTCTCCTATTTAAAAATAAATCCCATCCTAGGGCCCATAGTCTCTTCTGACTACTCTCCCCTTTCCCTGTTTTGCTTTATGATAAAAATCCTTGAAAATGTCTCTACTCACCCCTTCTTTGTTTCTCAGTCCTTTCCATACAAGTTTTGGCCTTCCCCGGTCTACTGGAACCAATTATGACAAGGCTAACAAATGAGTTTTTTTTTCAAAAGAGACTAGAAAAATGTGTGGCGTGGAAACTTACGTTTTTTAGAAGGTCAAGTCTTCCAAAGTTCTCCTGGAGCAATTCTTTCCTTTTTCCCATGACTGGGAAGATAGAGTCAAGCAGTTATAAAGTTAATATTTTATTTCACCTGTTAAAGGCAAACAAAATGTGGTTAGCTGGTGGTCATTCATTTTGCACTTTGAATTTGTTGACAACAGTCCAGAGAGGACAATAGTGTACACTATAAAAATTACTAGAATTTAAAGTTTTCTATCACATTGACAACTTGTAGGCAGGAATTTCCATTTCAATTGTATTAGTAATGTATGAAATTTATTTCCTTATTGTTTGAATTGTTCAAATTTTAATTTTAGTGATATTCTATTTTGAAGTTATGTATTGCCAAATAAGAGGTTTTATTTTAATTTTATCCAGATTATGGGATTATGTAAGTGATCAGGAAATGATTAGCATATGCAGTCTTTAGATTTACTGTTATATTTTTTAGTTCTTAAAATTAAAATGTTTCTCTGTATACCCTGAATATAATGTTAATATTTGGATGAGTATTAGTATATAATTTACTGCTTAAGTTGTTTTGGCTTGGGCTTTTTGGTTTTTTTTTTCTTTTGGCACCCAGACTCAGTGCACCAACTCCATTTGGAGAGCCTGACTATTTTAGCTGGGTGATGTGGTCCAGTATAGTCATCATCCAAACTTTATTTATTTATTGATTTTTATTTATTTTTTTTGTGGTACGCGGGCCTCACTGTTGTGGCCTCTCCCGTTGCGGAGCACAGGCTCCGGACGCGCAGGCTCAGCGGCCATGGCTCACGGGCCCAGATGCTCCGCGGCACGTGGGATCCTCCCGGACCGGGGCACGAACCCGCGTCCCCTGCATCGGCAGGCGGACTCTCAACCACTGCGCCACCAGGGAAGCCCTGTCATCTAAACTTTAACTCTCTGTTTTTAAAAGGCTTTGGGAAATAGCGGTTCTGAAGCAATGCGTGTGCTTCACGCATGTGCGTGTGTGTGTGTGTATTTGTATCAATAGCTTATTTCTCTATTGATTTTGACATTTTGTTCTTTATCTTTTGTACTGATGGTTGTCCAGCATTTTAAATCTTAGTTTGAAGATTGCTCCATTTGTGAATGTATAACAGACATAAATAAGATTATTTAAAACATCAAAGGCAATGACAGTTCAGTGACAACTTTATATCATCATTCATAGTTTCTTTTTATTTTTTAATTGTTTAATTTTTGATGTAAACCATCTGTGATTGCCTGTTTAACTTTTGACAAAAAAACCTGGGTGTAGAACTCATTTAATTGCAATTTAAGTGTGTGTGAATATTATTGGGAACTCATGCATGATTTACATTTAATAGTATTTTCTACTTTTGTGTATTATCATAGGAAGTTTTTTACAAATTTGACTAATTTCAGTTGATTGTAATTGTTATTTACTTTTTTTCTGTTGCTGATATTTGGAGAATGAAAGCCTTTTTGAAGCTGATTCCTTCCGTTGTTTTTTTAGCCACTATTTCCATATATATTTTAAGTCACTTTTGTTTAATGACCATAACTTGTAGGAGGTCCTTCTTAAATTTTTCTGAATCCTCCAGATTTCTCAGAGTCCTCATTTTTTTATACTTGTTATTACTATACAGATTGTGATCTCTGTATTATATATGTGCATTATATCATTTCCTATAAGCGCTGAGCATTGAGGAAAATAACATAGAGACCTCCAACAAATTTATGACAAAAGAAAAATTATATTTTTGTTGTTTGTATTTCACAGCCTGAGTACCTGTTGATAGCTTTAATTTATCTGAACTTTACCAGGCCTTTTATCCTTTTTATCTTTTTCCAATCAGATTCTCTCTTTTTTCTGTTATGTATAATCTACTTGTGTATATTATACATTGTCACATATATCACAGGAAGTCATACTGTTACATAATACATCCTATTAAATAAGTAATGTAATGTTACTTATAATTTTAGAAACAATAATTTTCTACAACACAATTGAATTTTACTTATGCCAGATGTAATGTCACTAATGAATAATCAGTAAATCATAACATTTTAGAGTTCAGGAAAAAAATTATGTAGGTAAAAATTCACAAGTAGAATACACATGGGAATTATGTAATGACTAAACTACATAGTCTTTTAAACATTTTGATTGCATAATGACTGGGTATTCTTTTTTAGAGTTTATATATACCCAGATGATTTACTTTAAGGCAGCGGTCCCCAGCCTTTTTGGCACCAAGGACCGGTTTTGGTTTTGTGGAAGACAATTTTCCCATGGACCAGGGGCTGGGGGTGGGGGGATGGTTCTAGCGGTAATGGTAATGTGAGCGATGGTTCAGGCGGTACGCGAGTGATGGGGAGTGGCAGGTGAAGCTTTGCTCCTTTGCCCGCCGCTCACTTCCTGCTGTGCAGCCCAATTCCTAACAGCCCATGGACTGGTACCAGTCTGCGGCCCAGGGGTTGCGGATCCCTACTTTAAGGTATTAGAAGAAAATAGTGAAAAATGACAGGGGTATGGTAAAAACAGTGCCTTCAAACAGTGCTTGTCACAGTGTAAATAGGTAAAATATTTTTCCTAAACAATTAAGAGATATATCAAATCCTTAAAATTTGTTAACTCTTTGGTTTAGCTATTTTACTTCTGTCAAATACATATATTTTCATTTATTTACATGTGGAAAAGGTTAAGCTGTGAATTGTCCTCAAGTTTTGTGATTATGCAGTATTGCAATTATAGAATATTATCCCCTGGCCTCAAGGGTAAGTGTGGGTCCAGGTTGTGTGAATCATAAACTTTACCTTTGCTGGCTATGCCAGTTGGTCCAGGGGATGGGCACACCACACAAGACAAAGACCAAAAAGGTTTTTTATACCGGAATAAGCATGAGAAATCTATTTCTGCTCCATGCAGTGCATTCTTAAGATAGGAGACTATGGTTCTTGCCACATGGAAATCATGTGAAAAGGCAGCCTGAGAGCCTGAGAAAATCTGAAAGACAGCAGGAAGCGGTGATAAAGGAGGCCAGTCAGGAGAGGGGAGATGGTGGGGCAGAGAAAACAAGACAGACACACAGGCCTGCTGGTGTTTTGTCTCTGAATCCAGTTTCACTCTGTCCTTTCCACAGTGTAGTAAATTAACAGGTAAATCCTCAATTTTGTGAGAGACAGTATAAGTTGAATTTGTGTTTTCTGGCAACTGGAGTATTCTGACTGATGCAAGCTTTAGAAGGACCTGTATGATAAACTAAAACTGCTTATCATAGAACAGTAAATATTAAAATCATAACATCTTATATGGAGCATTGTTGCAGATGGCCTAAAAGAGACAACAACCAAAAGAGTATACTTGTATGTAAAAAAAAGGAAACACATCAAAATATGAAAAAAATAGCTATCTTTGGTTGGTGAGATTAAAGAGAATTCATTTTTTGAAATTTTTCTAATTTATCCTGTATTGGACTTTCTGTGCTTCCTAGACTTGACTGACTATTTCCTTTCCCATATTAGGGAAGTTTTCAAGTATAATCTCTTCAAATATTTTCTCTGTCCCTTTCTTTTTCTCTTCTTCTTCTGGGACCCCTGTAATTCGAATGTCGGTGTGTTTAATGTTGTCCTAGAGATCTCTGAGACTGTCCTCAATTCTTTTCATTCTTTTTTCTTTATTTTGCTCTGCAGTAGTTATTTCCACCATTTTATCTTCCAGGTCACTTATCCGTTCTTCTTCCTCAGTTATTCTGCTACTGATTCCTTCTAGAGTATTTTATTTTCACTTATTGTGTTGTTCATCATTGTTTGTTTGCTCTTTGGTTCTTCTAGGTCTTCTTAAATGTTTCTTGTATTTTCTCTATTCTCTTTCCAAGATTTTGGCTCATCTTTACTATCATTACTCTGAATTCTTTTTCAGGTAGACTGCCCATTTCCTCTTCATTTGTTTGGTCTGGTGGGTTTTAACCCTGCTCTATCATCTGCTGTGTGTTTCTTTGTCTTCTTATTTCGCTTAACTTACTGTGTTTGGAGTCTCCTTTTCGCAGGCTGCAGGTTCATAGTTGCCATTGTTTTTGGCGTCTGCCCCCAGTGGCTATAGTTGGCTTAGTGGGTTGTGTAGGCTTTCTGGTGGAGGGGACTAGTGCCTGTTTTCTGGTGGATGAGGATGGATCTCATCTTTCTGGTGGGCAGGACCACGTTTGGTGGTGTACTTTGGGGTGTCTGTGACCTTATTATGATTGTAGTCAGCCTCTCTGCTAATGGGTCGGGTTGTGTTCCTGTCTTACTAGTTGTTTGGCATAGGGTGTCCTGCACTGTAGCTTGCTGGTCGTTGAGTGGAGCTGGGTCTTGGCATTGAGATGGAGATCTCTGAGGATGATTTTGCCATTTATTATTACATGGAGCAGGGAGGTGTCTAGAGGACCAATGTCCTGAACTCGGCTCTCCCACCTCTGAGGTACGGGCCTGACACCCGGCTGGAGCACAAAGACCGTGTGAGCCACACAGCTCAGAAGAAAAGGGAGGAAAAAAGAATGAGAGAAAGAAAGAAAGAAAGAAAGAAAAAAAAATAGAATAAAGTTATTAAAATAAAAATTTAAAAATATTATAAATAAGAGATTCAAAAGTAATAAAAAATAGAAGAAAAAAAAGGAAGAAAGAAAGAAGAGAGCAACCAAACCAAAAACTAACCCACCAATGATAACAAGTCCTACAAACTATGCTAAAAGAAAAAAAAAAAAAGGACAGACAGAACCCTAGGACAAATGGTAAAAGCAAAGCTATACAGACAAAATCACACAAAGCAGCATGCCCATATACACTCACAAAAAGAGAAAAAGGAAAAAAATATATATGTCATTGCTCCCAAAGGCCATGGCCTCAATTTTGGGATGATTCGTTGTCTATTCAGGTATTCCACAGATGCAGGGTACATCAAGTTGATTGTGGAGATTTAATCCGCTGCTCCTGAGGCTGATGGGAGAAATTTCCCTTCTCTTCTTTGTTCACACAGTTCCTGGTGTTTAGCTTTGGGTTTGGACCTGCCTCTGTGTGCAGATCTCCTGAGGGCATCTGTTCTTTGCTCAGACAGGTCGGGGTTAAAGGAGCAGCTGATTCGGGGGCTCTGGCTCACTCAGGCCGGGGGAGGGAGGAGAATAGATGTGGGGCAAGCCTGTGGCAGCAGAGGCCAGCATGACGTTGCAACAGCCTGAGGGGCTCCATGCGTTCTCCCGGGGAAGTTGTCCGTGGGTTACGGGACCCTGGCATTGGCCGCCTCCACAAGCTTCTGGGAGGGGAGGTGTGGAGAGTGCCCTGTGCTCGCATACAGGCTTCTTGGTGGCGGCAGCAGCATCCTTAGCATCTCATGCCTGCCTCTTGTGTCTGTGCTGATACCCACAGCTCGTGCCCAACTCTGGAGCTTATTTAGGCGGTGCTCTGAATTGCCTCTCCTCGCGCACCCCTAAACAATGATCTCTTGCCTCTTCAGCACCTCCAGAGTTTTTCCCAGACTCCCTCCCGGCCAGCTGTGGCGCACTAGCCCCCTTCAGGCTGTGTTCAGGCAGCCAACCCCAGTCCTCTCCCTGGGATCCGCCCGAAGCCTGAGCCTCAGCTCCCAGCCCCCGCCTGCCCCGGCAGGTGAGCAGACAAGCCTCTCGGGCTGGTGAGCGCTGGTTGGCACCGATCCTCTGTGCGGGAATCTCTCCACTTTGCCCTCCGCACCCTGTTGCTGAGCTCTCCTCCGCGGCTCCGAAGCTCCCCCCAACTTCCCACCCCCCATCCCCGCCCGCGAAGGGGCTTCCTAGTGTGTGGAAACCTTTCCTCCTTCACAGCTCCCTCCCAGAGGTGCAGGTCCCATCCCTATTCTTTTATCTGTTTTTTCTTTTTTCTTTTGCCCTACCCAGATATGTGGGGAGTTTCTTGCCTTTTGGGAGGTCTGAGGTCTTCTGCCAGCGTTCAGTAGGTGTTCTGAGGAGTTGTTCCACGTGTAGATGTATTTGTGGGGAGGAAGGTGATCTCTACGTCGTACTCATCCACCATCTTGAAGTAAAAGGGACTTGTTTTATATTTTGAAGAAAATGTTTTACTTGTAAAATAAACAGTAGAAACAATACAAAACTTTAATTATAATTTTTATTTTACTGAAGCGATTTCCTAAAATAGTGGTTTTGAAACTTGGCACAGAATAGAGTTTGGAGGGTACAGATTCCTGGGCTTCATCCCAGCCTACTGTGTCAGAAATCCTGGAAATGGGCCCAGGTATTCACATTTCTTCCACGTGTCCAGAATGAGAACCTCTGGAACTAGAACAGAGGTGGTACAGTGTAACAGCTGAGAGAGTTGGGTTGGGTATTTGACAGAACCTCGATTTGAATTCCAATTCTGCCATGAGTTAACTGTAACTGTACAACTTCAAAGAATTTTCTCTAAAATGAGGCTAATTATTTCAATTGTGAGGGTGGATGAAACAATGCTTCTGTGGCATGTAGTATCACACTTAGGCACAGTGTAAGCACTCAAGAATAATATTAATTAAAAACAAAAATAAAAAAATAAAAAGTGCTAAAATAAAAATCTGATAAATTTCATACCAATTACTATTAGCCTTGTATGATGATAATGAAAATCAATAGAAAAAAGATTTAAATTATCCCAGGTCAATTTATATACAGTTTTCAGCTTCTCATCACTGAAGGGAGAAAAATTCTCCATCATCTTCTACTCTCCGCGGCATACTTTCAAATGACATCATTTTCTATCAGAAATCACTCTCCCCCCTTTTTTGGGTTTAATTAAAAGGGATTGAATTTCAGGAGTCGCCACTGCTATACTGCTCTCAAAAACCAAAACAAACAAACAAAAATCACTTTATATTCTTTGACGGGAAGAAAAGGAAGGGGAGATTAGAAAGATTAAGTATCTAAGGACATTTACCCTCATCTCAGGTGCTTAGGTCAGGCTTGACCCCTGTGAGAGTCCAGGTAGTGCAGGGAAGTACAAGAAAATTTCTAGAGGTAGCCAGGGGGTGCAACAAGCTGAATTCCAGCCAGTCTTTTAACTGGCAGGAAAAAAAATAATAGTAAGAGGCAAACCCTTGTAAAATCATCATAGGGGAATCTAAATTGAGTTTTTGTATACTGGAGCTTTTATAGATGACAAATCAATAAAGTGCATATTATCTGGTATTAACAATCTAGAAGATACATATTGTAACTATTTAAAAACAGGATGATTGAATATTTCTTCTTTTTCTAAAAGCATTATTTATTTTGTACTCACTTTCTATTTTATAACTTTTGCCTCAGGAAGAAATAACATAATTTTCAAAATTATTTGAAGTTTATTTTTAAACAGAGAAATCAATTGTGTTATACTTCTGGCTGTTTTAAGGATGAATTGTGGTTGGCAGTTGAGTCAGGGATATTAATTTGGAGGCCATTAGGGTATTTTGGGTAGACTAGTCTTGGTATGGGTGTGTTTGTGAATTTTTCTTTACTGAAATTATATTTTATTTAAGTCAAGTGAAATATATGGAGGACAGAGGTTGTCATGTATTTAAATTATTTGTTATTTATGTTAGTCATTCTTAGTTCATGAGGGCAGGGAAATGGGTGAGTTGTATTTGGTTGTTTTTTTTTTTTTTCCTCCTGCTCCACTACCAGTGGTTAAAGCAGTGCCTGGCTTCGAGTAGGCTCTCAATAAATGTGTTGAACGTTGGACACAGGACATCAATCAGATAATGTATACAGTGGCAAAATGAAGATACCTCCACCCTTTTCTATGTGAAAAAACTCAGAAAAGGAAAGAGACTAAAACACAAAGTAGCAGATACCTGAACACCTCAAATCACAAAACCCAAAATGATTAGGAAGGAGTGCCATGGGAAGAAAGGATCTGATTGGGGGCGGGGGAGGGGCCGTGGGTGGGGGGAGGGCACTAAAGGGAAGCAGTGTTGCAACAGAATGCAGCAGAAGCTCCCACATCCAGTGTATACCAAGGGGCCAAAATAGCAATATTTTGTAACAAAAGATCAAGATGCACAGTTTACAAAGCTTCCTGATTTATAAACTTGATAGCACAGAACTGCAGGGATTGGAGGGTAGGGGGAGTTGAATTAAGTAACACATGTCATTTTTGCTGGGAGTCTTCTGTATGTGAGGTAAGGTCTAGAAGAAAGATAGGGGGCAGTAAAGGCTAAGCTCCCCACCCCCTCTCTGTCTCTGTCTCTCTCTGTCTCTCTCTGGCTCTGGCACTCGCTCTCTTTCTCTCTCTTGTCATAAATAATCTGCACTCTGAACCAGAGCCGGTGCAGCTCTGGCCTCTCTCTATTATAAAGTCCTGAAAATAGTCCTGGCCTAGGAAGGACTTACCTAATTCAAAGTGAACAATATTACAAAAGAACCAACATGTCTATGTAAAGATATGTTGGTTGGGGAGGAGGGGTGGGGAATGGAGCCTGAAAAGCAAAAGGCAAACAGAGAACACACATCAGAAAACTGTTGCAATGGGGAGGACGAGCACTGTGACTAAATATATTGCTACGGATTCAGACATAGGGATACCAGTTTTCTTGCGCTTTGCAGATATTGCATTTTTTACAAATTGAAGTTTTGGGGCAACCCTGCATCGAACAAGTCTATTGTTGCCATTTTTTTCCGATAGCATTTGCTTACTTTGTGTTTCTGTGAACATTTTGGTAATTCTTAACAATATTTCAGACTTTTTCATTATTATATTTGTTATGGTGATCTGTGATCAGTGAGCTTTGATGTTACTATTGCTTTGGGGCACCACAAACCCACCTGTAGAAGAAGGCAAACTTAATCAATTAATGTTTTGTGTGTTCTGACTGATCCACTGACCAGCCATTCTCCATCTCTCTCCCTGTCCTCAGGCCTCTATTCCCTCAGACACAACTGTATTGAAATTAGACCAGTTAATAACCCTACAATAGCCTCTTAGGGTTCAAGCGAAGACTGATATGCTTGTCACCTAAATCAAAAGCTAGAAATGGTTAGCCTTAGGGAGGAAAGCATGTTGAAAGCTGAGATAGGTCAAAAGCTAGACATATTGTGCCAAACGGTCAAGTGTGAATGCAAAGGAAAATTTCTTGAAGGAAATTAGAAGTGCTACTCCAGTGACACAAAAGATAAGACAGTGACGCAGCCTTATTGCTGATTTGTAGAAAGTTTTAGTGGTCTGGATAGGAGATCAAACCAGCCACAACAATATTCCCTTAAGCTAAAGCCTAATCCAGAGAAAGACCCTAACTCTCTTTAATTCCATGAAGGTTGAGAGAGGTGAGTAAGCTGCAGAAGAAAAATTTGAAGCTCTCTGAGGTTGGTTCATGAGGTTGAAGGAAAGAAAACCGTCTCCATGACTTCAGAGGTCATGCTTCACCTTGCTTCACAAGGTGAAGCAGCATGTGCTGATACAGAAGCTGTAGCAAGTTATCCAGAAGATCTGGCTAAGATAGTTAATTAAGATGTCTTCACTAAACAACTGATTTTCAATGAAGACAAAACAGCCTTATCTTGGAAGAAGATGCCTTCTAGGGCTTTCACAGTTAGAAAGGAGAAGTCAGTGCTTGGCTTCAAAGCGTTGGCTGATTCTCTCGTTAGGGGCTCATGCAGCTGCTGACTTTAAGTTGAAGTCAGTTCTCATTTACCATTTTGAAAGTCCTAGGACCCTTAAGAATTATGCTAAATAAACTCTGCCTGTGCTCTATAAATGGAACAACAAAGCATAGATGACAGGAAATCTGTGGACAACAGGTTTTACTGAATATTTTAAGCCCAGTGTTGTGACCTACTGCTCAGAAAGTAAGATTCCTTTCAGAGTATTGCTGCTTATTAAAAATGCACCTGGCCACCCTAGAGCTCTGATGGAGACGTACAACAAGATTCACGTTGTTTTCGTTGCTCCTAAGGTGATGTCTATTCTGTAGCCTGTGGATCAAGGAGTAATTTTGACTTTGAAGACTTATTATTTAAGAAATACTTTTTGTAAGGCTCTAACTGCCGTAGATAGTGATTCCTCTGATGAATATGGACAAAGTCAATTGAAAACTTCCTGGAAAGGATTCACCATTCTAGATGCCATTAAGAGTATTTGTGATTCATGGGAAGAGGTCAAAATATCAGCGAAGGAGTTGCTTCGAGCCCGTGGATGACTTTGAAGGGTTCAAGACTTCAGTGGAGGAAGAAACTACAGATGTGGTAGAAATAGCAAGAGAACTATAATTAGAGATGGAAGCTGCAGATGTGACTGAATTGCTGCAATCTCATGAGAAGTTGCTTCTTATGAATGAGCAAAGAAAGTGGTTTTTTGAGATGGAATCTACTCCTAGTGAAGATGCTGTGAAGAGTGTTGAAATGACAATAAAGGATTTAGAATATTACATTGACTTAGTGATAAAGCAATGACAGGGTTTAAAAGGATTGAGTCCAATTGTGAAAAAAGTTCTACTGTGGGTAAAATGCTATCAAATAGCACTGCATGCTACAGAGAGACCATTCATGAAAGGAAGCGGTAATTGATGTGGCATACTTAGTCATTGTCTTATTTTAAGACATGGCCACGGCCACCCCAGGCTTCAGCATCCACCACCCTGATCAGTCAGCAGCCATCCACATGAAGGCAAGACTCTCCACCCGCAAAAAGATGGCAACTTGCTGGACGCACAGAGGATGGTTCGCAATAAACTGGTTTTTAATTAAGGTGCATACATTGTTCTTTTAGACATAATGCTGTTGCACACTTAATAGATTACAGTGCAGTGTAAGCATAACCTTTATATGCACTGGAGAACCAAAAAAATTTGGCTGGCTAGCTTTATTGAGATATTTGCTTTATTGCTTTGGTCTAGAACCAAACCTGTGATATCTCCAAAGTGTGTAAAGCCCTTTAAAATTTTTGATACAGGGATATGATTTCAGGTGAGAAATTATAATCGTGTTCCAACAGAAACAGATGATAACCGAGCTGGCAGAGCTTAGGAAGGAACACAACCAAGCCAACGAAAAGCCTCAGGGACAGTTTAAAACACAGTGAAGATTATGGAAGCCCAAACAGTGAACACACAGACTGGAAACTGATAATATATTAAATAGGGTTATAGGAAAAAAGGATAGATACTGAAAACAAAGCAGTGCCAATATATCAATACATTTCGTATCCTTGAATTAAAAAACCCTCCTACTAAGGTTGGAGCTGAAAACATCTTCTCGAGTATCATTCAAGAATCCATTTTTGAAACAAAAGAAGAATTGAAACCATATTATGCCTCAACAAAAATCAGTAAGGTATAGTTAAAACTGAAACACAACCTAGTAAAGTTATGAATTTTAAAGATAAGAATATAATTCTCTGGGCATTCCAGCAAAAAGGCCAAATAACTTATAAGGTAGAGATATCAGGCTGGCCTAAAGGATCACAACAATATATACCATTAGAAAGCAGTAGAGGGATAAATTCATAACCCTCCAGGAAATAAAGTGTGAGCAAAATGTTACACCTAGACAGATTGTTGAACGAGAAAGGCAACAGCAGTTACTTTTTGATCATGCAAGCATTGCAAGAATATATTTCCTATATATGTACCTTGAAGAAACTGTTAAAAGAGAAACCTCAGTTGAACACTAGTTGAATAGAGACACTGTAACAGGGGGAGAGAAGTGAGCCTAAAATTCATTTAACTTGAAAACTAAGGAAGAAACAGCTCTTGGAATCACATTTTCAGTCTATAATGTGAATAAATGACAACAAAGAAAAAATATAACTAATGAAAGTTGAGAAGGAAATTAGATGTTTGTGTAAAAACATCAGTTATTTCATCTTTTATAATCAGAAGTCTAAAAGTCTCATTTATATCTGATAACTCAAACAATTGGGATTGAGTATAGTTTAAGGTGTAAAGTAAGCATTAGAAGAAATAATACAGCAGTGCATACTAAGCTGGTGTTGGAGAAAAGGAATTGGAGATTAGTTAAACCATAGTCGTCCCTAGTGTCTACAGAATAGAAGATTACGTTGTAGGTATAAAATAAAACACTAATATGTCCCAAAACAGGATAGAAAGTTTCCAAAGCATAGTAAGCTACCCAACCCACACACAATGAAGCAAAGAATTATACAGAACTTAGAAAAAATAAAGCAATAAAAGAGGAAATATACCGTGAGGTTGGAATGAATATAAATCCTATATTTTTAATATAAATGGCATACACTTACTGAAAGAAAAGAGTCTCAGTCTCTGTTACAAAGCAAAAGCCAAGTAAGTAGTGCTGTATATATGTGATAAATCTAAATCAGAAAGATTAAAAGTAAAAGGACTGTAACACCATACTGAGCTTACACATATGAAAAATAAGGTTTGTGCTCTTAATATAGGCAAAGATAAATCAGGGCAAAAAGCATTGATTGTGATAGAGAAGGTGTTGCGAGTTGAATTGTGCCCAGATACATTCACATCCTAACCCTCTCCCTGTGAATGTGTGACCTTATTTGGAAATAGGGTCTTGCAGATGTAATCAAATTAAGATGAGGTCGTACTGGATTAGGGTGGGCTCTGATGCAGTCACTGGTGTTCTTATATGAGAGATTCTTGGACAGAGACACACATGGAGGGAGATGGGTGTGTGAAGATGGAGGAAGAGATTGACATTATACCACCACAAGCCAAGCAACGCCAGGAATTGCTGGCACCTGCCAGAAGTTAGGAAGAAGCAGGGAAGGCTCCTCCCTTAGATTCTTCAGAGAGAACATGGCCTTGTGGACACCTTAGTTTTGGACTTGTAGCCTCCCATACTTAAAGACAGTAAATTAATTTTGTCCTAAATGACTGAGTTTATGATACTTTGTTGCAGCAGCCCTAAGAAGCTAATAATACACAAGGGAAACAAAATTTCAGTCAATGTAGTTCATAAAAAATACAGTAAACAATGAAAAACTAGACAAAACACTCTGGTTATAGGAGGGAGTAATTTATCTATCTCAGGCCATGAAAGATCAAGTGTACAAAAGGTAAGTGACTAAATGGTAAATTGGTGAACTCGATGTAATTTAAATGTAACAGTATCTAGACCCTGTGCCAGTTAAATATTTATTAAAAGAAGAAATTCTAAATATAGACCTATTATAGACAACTATGTCTAACCCCAATGCAGTTAAACTAGAAATGAAGATCAAACTTCGAAATAATGGCTGACCAAATGAGAGAGAGCAAGTGGGAGAGAAAAAATAGGTAGCATAGGTAGACGGGTATTGATAGACGGAGAGAGAGAGAGAGATCAGGAGAGCATGTTTCTTAATTTAGATCAGCAACGAAATCAAAATAAGAAAGTCAGGATATATAAAAAATAATGACAAAGAAAACACTATATAAGGTAACGTATGAGATACAACTAAAAGAGTGCTCAGAAAAAATATATGTAACCTCAAATGTTTATATTGTAAACAGGTGGAATGAAAGTCAATGCTTTGGACCCTTAAATCAAAAAATAGAAAATTAATATATGCATATGCAAGTATGTATTCCCCCAGTGCCTATATTTGGCCTAATGGAAAAAAACACTATAACTCTCCACTGAAGCTAGGAAGAAGACAAGAATGTCCTCTGTCAAAAATATAAATGTGGCATTAAAAATTGGGAAGAACCAGATAATGTTATCATTATTTGCAAAAGATCTGACATGATGGAACGAAGCAAGAAAATCAGCTGGGACTCAGAGTGATGCCTGGGAGCAAAATTAATATACAAAAATCAATAGCCTTGTTATATACAAACAACTATATTTTAAAGTGGCAGGAAATACTTCATTTATAATAGAATTTTTTTCTAAACTGCAGTTATTAAATCACAGTTTCCTGCAGGCTTACCTATGTATATTTGAAACAGAACTTTTGAATTTGCCCATTTACATAGGTCAGCTAATAAATCCTCCAAATATTCAATTTGTACACCAGATATATCTAACCCAGAGGCTCCTGTCTATCTTGATTTAATTTGTTACTTTATTTCTTTATTATTTAGAACAGCCTCACTATTTACTGCAAAGACTGTAGTTTTCATTAAAATCCCATCATGGACGTTGTTATTCCCTCAGTACGTATTTGCTTAAGCTCTGGATGTATGCGATAACAGGGCATATTTGTATAGAAAATAGTGGAAGAGAGAACTACATGTAAATGTCATGTTCTGAAGTACCTTATAATCCTCTGATATTTTTCTGTAATGTAAAATATTTATTTACATTTATGTTCAACTTACATTTATTGAGGGACAAACATTGGGGTATAAAAATAAATCAGCTGTGGTCAGTGATAATCTCAAAGGGTAGAGAGACACATGAATGATTAATGATAATACAATGTGGCAAATGAATTTATAGAAAGACTTAACATGAGCAAAGAGGAAGAACCTACACTCCCATCTGGAGAGTAGAAAAGGGGGAACCTTGCTGGAGATGGTGACTGAGTCTGAAGAGCTGGATTGGATTTAACTACGGTAAAGTCAGAATATTGCAGAGTGCTGGAGCACTAGTATTGAAGCCCAGAATCTAAAACTTACTAGCTGCATGACCACAGGCCAGCTACTTAACCTTGGTGTCTAAAATAGTGATTTTTTTTTTCAGTTTGGACAGACTTC
The DNA here is from genome assembly GCF_026419965.1 of Kogia breviceps. Taxonomy (NCBI): domain Eukaryota; kingdom Metazoa; phylum Chordata; class Mammalia; order Artiodactyla; family Physeteridae; genus Kogia; species Kogia breviceps. Next base: position 10,007,148 of record NC_081319.1, on the reverse strand, counting down.
TTAAAAAAAATTTTTTACTGTAGTATAGTTGCTTTACAATATTGTGTCAGTTTCTACTGTACAGCACAGTGAGCCAGCTATACGTATACAATAAATGTGTGATTTTAATGGTGTGTTTAAAATAGTTCATGCCTGTCAGTGTTGATTATTAAGTGAAATGTTTAGAACAGTACCTGGAGTGTAGTAAGTACCGTATCGATATAAACTATTCTTATTTTTAATACTAATTGGGGTCGAAGGGGAGGGAAAGAGCCTCACAGACAAGGGAGTAATATGAACAAGGACACAGAGGCAGGAAAGCCAGCCTTGTTGCAGGATAAAGTTCAAGGGAGCAGTGGCAAGAGATGATGCTGGAGAGGTAGGCAGGGACCAGTTCACCGTGGCCTTGAATGTCATCATTAGCAGTTGGAAATCATGCTGATGTCGAGGTCCTCTCTGCAGGAGAATAACACAGTCAGACTTGGCATGCAGAGCTATCACTGTGGGAGTTTGTAGTGGCTAAAACTGGAGTGAAGTAGTTTAGGCAAGAAATGATGAAGGTCTGACTAAAGGAATGATACTAGAAAATAGAGAGGATACAAGAAATGGAAGACATATTTAATGGGTAATATTATCAAGTCTCAGCAGATAGCTTATTATCATCTATTGTGGAGAGATGAGGGAAGCATGGGCCCCACGGACTTCAGCCTGAGAGGAGGTTTTTACGGTTATCAGCAGCAGACAACATCTGTGATCAGGGAAGATGAGGATGAGGGAGAAGACTTAAATGGCATTATTCACAATCTCCTTCCTCATTTTTTTGAAATGCAGAACCTTTCTTTAAACAGCTAAGCCTTTGAACTTGCTAAAATGTCAGCTCAGTTGAGCGTTACGTAGAATAAGAAAGCATAAGAGTCTCCCCTGACAAATTATGCCTTCTCTCTGTCGATGTAAATGCTCCCTTAAGTAACCCTTAAATTTCTCCTCTATTTCTCAGGAACTGGTTGGGAGCTGAAGCAGGCCATGATAATTTAGTCTCTACATAAATTCATAAAATGGAAGTGACAGGACAAAGTTATACCCTCCTGTGTTCTGAATGTTCACATCTCATTTCTGGATAGCACTGAATCTTTATCCTTTAAAAGAACATCACATTCTTAAAAATTTGGTAATTTTCATCTTATTTGATTTGATGTGGCATTCTGAAGAAATTCAGGATGTTTTCCATCTCTGCTTTTACTCATTTGAATTCTGTATAGATGCTTTCAGGGTCTTAGTTGCTGAATCTGCATTGTTGAGATGAAATCACGAGCCTTTTGATTTAATGTAAGAGCTTCATTATTCTCAGCTGTGTCGTTTGGTGCCTGTATCTCTGCTGCCTGAAAATGCCATCAGGATTCATCAAAATTAAACTCTCTTAAAATTTACTTCTGTCTAGAAACAATAGGAAAAGTAGCTGGAAGGGTACAAAGAAGTCTAAAGAGGATGCACAATACAAGTGGGGAAACCGAACAAGAATAAAATGTGCACATATTTTTTGTCTCCAAACTTTGTCTCCTGCCGACAGTTTGAAAATTTCTGATAAATTCAGAGAACAAAGCCCCGTTTCCTTTCCACAGAAGAAGAGTTCAGATTAAAGACATTAGCATAGTTTTTCCTTTTAGTTTGTGTTTGTGTTGTATTCACAAAGTTAAAATAGATGCTTATTCCTACAACATTTTAATCTTTATTTGTTATGTACTATTTACAGATAGATCAAATTTAATATAACAGAGAAAGTAGACCAAGCGTCATATACAACTGTACCTGAGAAATCAGGCCGTGAAATAGAAGGAGGTTACCTAAGACTAATATTTTCCAAAATGGCATACATACCATTGGTGATAGAGTAACAGGATTGGGGGTATGACACTAGAATGGAATTAAATTACATGGAAATATATAATAAGGAAAATGTCCCTGTTTCGGTTTTCTTTCGGCGCCTCTGATTACTTCAAAGCGCCGGTGTGTTGAAGCCGCCTTGTAGATATCACATAAGCCGGTCGCTCGCATCGCCTCCCGTTTATGCTCGGTAACATCCCTCACCTTGGGAACTTGAAATTGGCTATGGTAGGAGTATTTACACCACAGAAATCATAAAATGCTACAGTGGCCGCACTCCTCTCTCAGGCAGTTGCTGAGCATTGACCAGCAGGTCTCTGGTGAAAGGGGATGGAGGGCAAGCCTCTCTTTAATGACCAGGGCCTGAGCCTTCTGTGGGCAGGTGGACTCCGCACACCATTTTCCTTTCATTGCCTTCAGTTTTAGAATTGTCTTTCATTTATGCCACGTGATACAGGTTTTCCTTTATAGAAATCAAGTGTATGAAAATATGAAGTGTTTTTCTTTAAATATATCAATATTTAAGTCAATGCAATAAGGAATGAGCCTGGTTTAAAAAAAGAATTGGTAATAAAGAAGATATGTAAATAGACCCAAATCAGGAAAGTCTTACTGGGCAACCAAAATTTGCCAGCACCCTGCACTGTATAGTTTCCCAGTATTTGTCACTGTATAGTCAACGGCCTTAGTTCTCAGCCACAATTTTACCCTGTTAAACTTGCCTGAAGGAGTGAGGCCAGCATATCAAAGAAATATGTTTGTTTCCCGTCTCTCCGTATCTTTCCTTTTCGCCCCCGTGTAAGTTTCTGTGACACCTGAAGCGGGGGTTTATCTTTTGCCAAGATCGCCCTCCCTTGAGTGGTTCTGTCTCAGTGTTTGCAGGGGTCCCTGTGGTTGCCTACCTTAAACGTATATCTCCTTTCCTCCTGGCTCCCCTTGTTACACCCTGGGCATCTTCCCAGGGCTGCTTTTGTGAGAGCTGGAGTAGGATTGCTGGCTGGGGAACCGAGCCTCAGAAGAAACTTTGTAGCTTCGGAGACTTTGCTTGTGATTTTCTCTATTCGTTTGTGTGAAAAGGCAAGCAGATAGCATGCGCGTTGGAGACTAGACTCTGGCAAATATATTATCACTGTAATATTTACTTTGATCATCTCCTTTTGACCATTTTATTGATATCTAAGATATATAAACAGGGCCAACTCCTTCCCATAACTCAAACTGACAGCTGATTTATATTGCACCCTGTGGGCTTCTACTGACGTGGGTAAAAGTAGACTGAAAAAAATGTGCTGCTTAATCCCTTTTCTGACTGTCATTCTCTTCAAAGACGGTATTTTGGGGAAGATATAAAGGTGAAAATGTAAGAGGATGTGGAATATAGTTTTAAAATGTGTCGGTGTTCAATATTTAGAAGTCAGGAATTAGTTCTCTCTCCTTTCCAAAGACTTCTTTCCTTTGGTCTTTAGTCTCAAAAATAAGCCCAGAATGAAGACAAAATAATTTTAGAAGAGTTGAAATAGAGGATAAGATTAAACCATGGTTCCTATAGCTGCCTCTTTCCCAAGCTCAGTTTTCACTCCCTTGGGACAACTTTTCTGACCAGCCTAACATTTTCAGGCAGCTTAGATGACCATTCCCTGGGCTCCCATCGCATTTTATGTCTAAATCTGATGTATTGCACTGAATTAGACTATAATTTTTTTGAGTATGCTGCAGTATCCACTACAGCTCCTGATACGAGGAGAAGCTCAGGTATGTTGGTAAAAGGACTTTGTATAAACAATTTTCCCCAATGTAAGACACCTGCTATCTGTTTGTCTTAAAGAAAGTGATGTCTGCTTTCCAGCTGGATTGCCCAGTATCCATTCTTGAATTAAATGAATTAAATGATATAGTTTTAAGCTGCCGGTGATCCACGAAGTGTGGAGATCACACCTTGAGAATTACTGTCAATCCCTGCTCAGCACCTCTGCCTCAGCTTTTCCTGGTTAGATGCATGTTAGGCAGGACCATACTGTCTCCCTTGTTTCCCCCACCCCCAGATCCGTGCCCTGCACATGGTAAGCCTTCATGGAGTTGAACAAATAAATCCAAGAATCTGCACGTGCTTTGCAAAAGTTAAGAGGATTAAAGTGTCATTTGTAAAGTAGTGGCATATGAAAGATTTGGGGGTCAGGTGGAGACAGTTCTGTTTCCAGAAGTGTTTTGACAAGAGCACTAAATGAAATGCCTCCAGTGAATTTGAATTCATTGTGAGTCAGACAAAGGGTTGCTGTAAATTATCCTGTTGTCATGGAATATCAAGGAAGTTGATGGATAAAGGGACATACTAATGAGACTCTAAGTGACAACATGAAATGAAATCAATGGGCTCTAAGAGACTTCTTTTGAACGACCTTGGGAAAGCATCTATTCTCATCAGTGCCGATTATCAGGATTACTGAGCTTTGTAGGAGGTCCATTAACTCAAAAGGACCTTGTTCTTCTGGACCATATCTTCCCAGATAGTGGGAAGAAAAGTGGTGAGAGATCATTTTGGGAGTGTAAAAAGTGAGAAGCGTTATTATTCATGATAGGTTTTACTGCTATGCCCTCTATAGCCACATTTATGTTTTCTAAGCACCTTCATACCTAATAATTTTTGCAATCCCCATATAACCCCTGCAAGGTAAGAAAGACTGTGATTTTTAGGTGAAAAAGAGAACCTGAGGGGTTTCCCTGGTGGCGCAGTGGTTGAGAGTCCGCCTGCCGATGCAGGGGACGCGGGTTCGTGCCCCGGTCCAGGAAGATCCCACATGCCGCGGAGCGGCTGGGCCCGTGAGCCATGGCCGCTGAGCCTGCGCGTCCGGAGCCTGTGCTCCGCAACGGGAGAGGCCACAACAGTGAGAGGCCCGCGTAACGCAAAAAAAAAAAAAAAAAAAAAAAAAAAAGAGAGAGAACCTGAGTTGTGGATAGAAATAGGGGTAAGGTGAGAAAATAAGTATCTTGATTCATAAAAAGGGGTCCTTCTAGAAAGACCACACCATAAACATTGATTGCATCTTCATTTTTCAATTAAATCATTGCTTCCTTTTTTCCTTTCCTCAAGAATGCCCCTCTTTAAAGCCTGGAATCCTCTTGCCTACCTTCTGTAAGACTGCTATAAGTCTATAAGACTTTACTATTCAGGTCTTTGCTCAAATGTCATCTCTTCCAAGAAGCCATTTCAGAGTACTCTCTTTTAAGTCTCACCCTACCCTCTCAGATATATCACCCTGTATATTTCATTCACAGAAATAATCACAAGTTGATATTGGCTTGAGAGGTTTTTTTCTGTATTTACTGTTGGTCTTCTTTGACTGGAATATAAACTGCTCAAGGGTAGAGACATCCTTTGGCTTATCTTGACAATGTCTTAGCACAGTGCTTAAACATAACAGGCACTTACTGCATGTTTGTTAACTGAATGGATTCATTCTCCTTTAACTGAGTTCCTGCCATGGTCCAGGCACCAATAATATTAAACACAGTTGTTGCCTCAAGGAAACTAATCCTTGATGCCCTGAGATTATCTTACAAGCGGAGCCAATTTCTATTTTCCCTTGCTACACATGAGTCTTTTATTGGCCCTGGGCTAATAATCTTGCAGCAGCTAAGAGATGCTGATGGCCAATAAGATCAGTTAATTTAATAAGAAGCAATGGAACATAATGATTAAGAAAATGGACAGTGGAGCCAGATTGCGTTGTTCATTTTTTGGTTCTGCCGTTTGCTGCCTTTATGGCTTTGAGCAAGTTACTTAACTTCTCTAAGCCTCAGCTTTCTCATCTGAGATGGGGATAATGATATCTATTTTCGTTCTAAGGACTTAGTAAATTAATATGTGTAAAGTGCTTAAAATAGTGTCTCATGTATACTCAGTATGGTATAAGTGTAAGTAATAATTGTTGTATATAGTCACAAGTGAGAGTTCCACGCAACATCAGATTCCGTGTCACTCATGTTACTGAAAGTCAGGGGATAATCCAAAAAAGCAGTCATTGCCATTGAGAAATATAAGGGGTGCAGGGTGAGAATGTCTTACATGTATGAATGCTAAGCTAGTATATTGTGCCTTTACTTTACCATCAAACTCATTTGGATTGTACATGGAGAAGACATTTCAATTTCAAGGTAGCCAGAATGAACTTAGGGAAATGAATAGCTTTTATAAGGTGTCATGTAATAAAGCATAAAAGCACCTTTGATAAGTGTGTGCTGAAAAGTTTGATGTATGGTTCCACACATGGTAAGCGTGCCTTCATTTAAAGGGACTCAGAATGTTTCTGCACAACTCCAACAGCCAAGGGAGGAATAAATAAAGAGAAGCAGCCGCATCTGAAATGGGGGTTATGGGTATATCATAAGTATTGCCTTAGCAGCAGTAGCTTTTGGCTCAAAGGATTACACTAGAATCACTCAGAATCACAACTGAACAGAGATGAAATCTAGTTAAAAACTCAACATCTGAGCAGAAAGTAATTGAAAAATTTTTTAACATCTTTATTGGAGTATAATTGCTTTACAATGGTGTGTTAGTTTCTGCTTTATAACAAAGTGAATCAATTATATCTATACACATGTTCCCATATCTCTTCCCTCTTGCATCTCCCTCCCTCCCACCCTCCCTATCCCACCCCTCTAGGTGGTCACAAAGCACCGAGCTGAAATTTTTTTTTAAATGCACAGCAAGGGCTTCCCTAGTGGTGCAGTGGTTGAGAGTCCGCCCGCCGATGCAGGGGACACGGGTTCGTGCCCCGGTCCGGGAGGATCCCACGTGCCGCGGAGCGGCTGCGCCTGTAATCCATGGCCGCTGAGCCTGCGCGTCCGGAGCCTGTGCTCCGCAACGGGAGAGGCCACAGCAGTGAGAGGCCCTAGTACTACAAAAAAATAATAATAAAATAAAATAAAAAAATAAATGCACAGTAAGAAGATTGGTCAGTATAAACCCGAATAACCCCATACAAGCAAGAAATGATTCCATTTGAACAACCCCATTTAAAAAAATAGTGCACATCTTTTTATATTACTTTATTTTGTTGGTGCATCACTTCTGTCTTGTGAAAATGTTTGACATCTCTAACTAAAATTAAGGTTACTAGAAAAGATGATAATAGCAATAATAATTTAGGTTATACAATGCAATAACATGGCATTTGAATGTGTATCTTCACGTTAACCAGAAAACAAGTTTTCTAACCTTAATTTTGCACATAAAGTATCTGTATTTGGTTCATTGTTCCTCAAAACCCTTTCCAGATTGTTAAAGAAGTCATCATGCTCTAACTTGAGCTGTTTAATCTTGTTTATTTTCTCTATATAGCAGCCACGAGCTGTTCGCGCTTTCTCATTTCCAGACCTTTCACAATTATTGCCAAAAAGCATACCCATTTGATTGTTCTTTTGTCATTTTGCTACTGCTTTTATTATACTGCTTGATCTCATTTCTACTCATGTGGAATTCAGACTGTTAAATCTGCATCTTTTAGGTGGTCTATTAACCTACAGATGACATCTTCTCTCAACTTCATCTAGACCTCACCATTTAGCCGTGGAGGCTCCCAAATGGAATCTGCTTACTGAAAATTCCATACTTGTGGGGCTTCCCTGGTGGCTCAGTGGTTGGGAGTCCGCCTGCCGATGCAGGGGACACGGGTTCGTGCCCCGGTCCGGGAGGATCCCACATGCCGCGGAACGGGTGGGCCCGTGAGCTGTGGCCGCTGAGCCTGTGCGTCCGGAGCCTGTGCTCTGCAACGGGAGAGGCCACAGCAGTGAGAGACCCGTGTACCAAAAAAAAAAAAAAAAAAAAAAAAATTCCATACTTGTCAAGTTGCACTAATTTAATCTAAAAGTATCCTAATTAATGGCTCTTTTATATTTCCTTGTTTATTTTTCAAGGCAAAATCTCAGATTTTAAGTTCTTGGCATGGAAAAGTATCAAAGACCTAGTATTAGCGAAAAAGAAAGTCCATAAAGTATTAAGCCATTATGGAGAGTATTATCCCATTCTTATTCGAATAAAAATGATATAATTTGTGCACAGAAAAACACAAAAGGACTAGATCAACCAATTCACTGATTATATCTTTGGATGGGATTTTAGGGCATTTTCAATTCTTCTTTATTTTATTTTTATACATTTTCTTTGTCAGTATGTACTAGTTTTATTATCAGAAGAAAACAATAAAGACCTGTTTTTCTATTGACAATAAAGAAATATATCTATTTTACTGAAAGAAAGAAAATAACTGTGAGGCATGTTCTGTGAGCTTAACGTTGATAAACATTTAGTGCCAATGATGTACAAGACAGAAGAGTTAACAGAATAGAGAGAAATGAAAGATGGGACTCAAACCCTGAAGGTGCTTGGCATTAACCTAGACAATGCCGTGAATTGTTAAAAAGTCATAAAACCCTCGTTATTTGTCTATTCAAAAAATATTGGAGCATTTTCTAGTCAGTGCTGGGAACTCTTCTTGGCATGGAGATGTCCTCTGAACTGTCAAATCCTTGTAGTTTTGCAGCTAAAATTCTAGTGGAGGAGGCAGAGTACCAACAAATGAACATACTACCTGGCAATAATAAGCGTTATGCAGAAATACAATACACAGTAAGAGGGGGAGAAGGTGGTAGGACAGTGACATTTTGGCTAGCGCCTTAAGGAGAGGCTTCTCCTTTACAAGAGACACAATGTGAGGTGGCTCTATCAGAGAAGAGCAGAGGAAGGCACCAGAGCAAAGGCCCTGAGGCAGAACATGTGAGCAGCATTGAGGAACCCCAAGACCCAGTGTACCTGCTGGATGAAAATCAGGAGACAGTGCAAGGGGGAATGAAATCCGACAGATGGAGTGATGTGGGGAGACAGACCTACAGAGCCCTGCAGGCCAAGGCAAGGGTTTCATAGTTCATAACAGTGGTTACAGGGAACTATGGAAAAGTTGAGGGAAACAGGGTGAAATAATTTTATTTACGTTGTGAAAGAATCATCCAGCTCTTCCCTGGAGAATCTTGTTGGAGGTCGAGGAGGAAGGTAGATGACCTGTTTGTTGAGAGATGACGGTTTAGGCCAGTGGCTGGCAAACGATGGCCCACAACCAAATCTGGCCCACTGACTTCTTCTGGTTTAGTCTGAGAGCTAAAAATGATTTTCACATTTTTAAATGGTTACTTTTTTTTTTTTTTTTTTTTTGGTACGCGGGCCTCTCACTGTTGTGGCCTCTCCCGTTGCGGAGCACAGGCTCCGGACGCGCAGGCTCAGCGGCCACGGCTCACGGGCCCAGCCGCTCCGTGGCACATGGGATCCTCCCAGACTGGGGCACGAGCCCGTGTCCCCTGCATCGGCAGGCGGACTGTCAACCACTGCGCCACCAGGGAAGCCCAGTGGTTACATTTTAAAGCGTTATATAGGTACCTGCATAGTTTCTTTGATTTTGCCTGTTGACCTGCAAAATTGAACATATTTATTACTATCTAGCCCTTTAAGAAAAAGTTTGCCAGCTTCTGGCTTAGGCAGCAATATCAGGCCTTAGACCCAAGCAGTTTAGTTGTTTATTATTTCTCCATGCAAATTTTCACTCTGGAAAGGAGAGGGAGAGCACTGATGTTTGGCAGATGAAATGAGGGACTGAATGTGGAGAACAGAGAAGTAGTTGGATTTAGGCTCTATTTTAAAGGCCAGGCGACAAGATTGACTTATGACCATGGTGTGACCTGTGCGAGGAGCCAAAGATGAGTCTTGTGAGTTAAGCTTTGGCTTGAGCAACTGGCTGGATGATGGGGCCCATTTCCGAACTGGCAATGAGTGGGAAGGAAGTGTCTGGGCCATGGTGGGGGAACTGAGAGTGTGCTGTCTTGGATATGTTAATTTTGGGATTCCTACGAGATGTCCTTATAGAGATGTTCAATGAATGCCAAGAAGGTGATTCAAACAATACGTGCTATGGAATTTCAGAAGAGGGCTGGGTCATTGGGCCTGCCGCATAGTGTCCTTGGCAGATGAGTAGGACTAGTAATTGTAATGAAAATAGTAATAATAATTTAAAAAAAATAACAATAAGGCCTTAATCTAGCTGAAAAAATGTGTAAAGTACATGGCATCCGTGAGCATGCACCTGGCAGACCTCCAGTTACAAGGAGCGTAACTTACCAAGGACCCTGGCTCCTGAGCTTTTATATCCGTTGTAGTGGTTGCACCAGCTACTACAATGGGTGACTCTCAGTGAAGGACTGAGCATGGCAAGGGTTCAAAGGCAGGCGGAACTCCTATAAGGGCTGAGTGTGGCTCCAGGACATCCTGTCGGTCTTGCTGAGACTTCTTAGAGTATATGGCAATTAAGGGCATTTCCACGCAGCCATGCTTCCAGAGTCAGACTTGCATGATGGTCCAGTGACTCCACTTTCCCAGGTCCTGGCCCTTTATCTCTCACACAGGCATTTCCCCCAGTTCAGTCCTTGCAAGTTCAGTCCCATCTGATTTCCGCTTCAGATACCCAAACTAAACTCTGTAGCTAACACGTATTATCTGTTTAAATCCTGTTAAAGACCATGCAAACAACTCTCTAAAATAGGTTCTTCATTATTCTCAGAGACCAGGAAAATAAGGACTGAAGAGGTGAAAAGGTTTTTATAGGTTTCAGCCTTAATTTTCACGAGTTATTTTTGAATGTCTACTGTTGTCAAAAACAGGGGGTAGAACTGACTTTCTAACTCTAAAGCATATGGTTAACCAGTATGTTACTGCAGTAGTTCTCAGCTAGGGGCATTTTTCCCATGGGATATTTAACACCATCTGGAGACATTGCTGATTGTCACAAGGGGGTAGGGATATTGGGGGTAGAGGCCAGGGATACTACTAACCATCCTACAATGCACGAGATAGCCCATCAACAGAATTATAGAGCATCAAATAGCAATAGTATCGAGGTTGAGAGATCCTGCACGACACCGGTAGAATCTTACAGAGATAGCAAAGGAGGCGGGTCCCCAAGGTTTATGTGAGTAATAGGGGAAGCAGGGACAGTGTGGGAAGAAAAGTAAAAATAAATACATAAAAGCATACGTAAAAATAAATTCACTCTCCATTTCTGCATGAGGAAGAAGCAGCAAAAATAATTAATCGTAATGAATGAAATCTTAAATGTCTAATGTGTGCAAAATCTCACATTCTGAATAGGCAAGCAGAATAGGAGACAGAAAAAATAATCGGTTTGGGTTAATTTTAAAACCCGTTGACTTTTGCTGAGCAAATACCATTTGAACATTGCCTGGAAAAACAAAATCAGTTTATATGTGTATTTGCATGCTTACTTATGTGCCAGACATTTATGCTAATCATTTTACAAGATATATACTAATACTGACCTCACTTTAAAGGTGAGAAAACTGAGACTTTGTTGCAGAAAGTAGTTGAACTAGCATGGAACCTAAAGTCTGAACCTGGAGCCTTGTGCTGTAAAACTTTATTCTAGAATGGCTGTGAGAGGTGGCAGTGAATGACTCTGTTATTAAGAACATTTTTCAAATGTTAAGACAGTTGATGTTAATAATTCACAATTGTTTAACACAATCGTTTCACTTATCCAAAGTAACTGTCCATTGCTCTGATTTCTCTTTATGCCACCATTTTCTTCCACTTTATTGTGCACATTCTAGGTAGCTCTTGTACTTGAACGCAGAGTTTTATTAAAAACAAACAAGGAGACAGAAAGGCAATAAGAAACAAACAACCCCAGCAGTTTTCTTTATTTCGGCATGCATATGTGTTATGTTGTATATATTACATAAGAATAATTACATACTTTGTAGAAGCATGCACATTATTGATTGAATTCATGCTTAAGATTTTCATGAAGCCATCATTTCCCACAGGAAATAGTTTCCTTAGAGGGTTCTAAAACTCTATTTTTAGAACAATAAACAATAGCTTTATCATTTCTTGTTAGGCCATTTATACAGTATTTCCACTGTAGAGGGAACTTAATAGTCATCAATAGAGATATTTGCCAGGACTTTCCTAGAGAACTCAGGAGCCATTTGATAAAAATCAGTATGAAGCAGTGAAGGAAATATTTTGGTCATCTCTTTCTGGGTGCATTTTCCCCCCATTACATTGCTGCTTTATTCTCTTGCATAGGTTTTACTGGATGTCGTACAATGAAATCCCCATGCATAGTTCTTGGAAATTTTTACACTGTTTAGGCCCATGCAGTTTAGACAAATAATATGTTTTCAGACTACATTTTTTATTATGCAGAAGAAAGGGAAAGAAATGAAGACTAGCAAGTTAGTTACAGAAAGGGCACAAAGTGTTCACAAGAAAGTTCTACTATAGACTATTTATTCATTTGTTTGTTTATTTATAAATAGACTGGACTAATAATGATAAAAACAAATCACAATGGCTAAAAATTATTGTGCATTTTCTATGCTAAGCATTTCGTGTTCACTCTTACTGAGCCCCTCACACCACACAGGCTAAGAAGTTGGTTCTAAATTCTCCATTTTACAGATGAGACAAAGAGACACAGGATTAGGCTAAGTAACTTGTTCGGCTAGTACCTGGCAGAGCTGGATTACAAACGGGGGTGATCTGACTACACACTACACACAGGAAGATCTTGACCAAAAGAACTGAAAAGGAGTTTGTCCTTTGCCTACTGCATCTTGTATTGAGCCTCATGCAGTGACCGCCAGTTAATAAATAACTGGGCAGAATGGCACACACCACATTAACTACTGGGAGTTAAGAAATCAGTTAAGGAGTCAGTATACTGGGCTCTAGCCTACAGGGTTAGACATTTTGGAGGATAATTATGTCTACCTCTTTGGGCTTAAGGAACTTCAGTTGTAAAACTGAATGGACTACATTCAGTATGTAATCTCTGTCGTCCTTCCAGACAGCCCAAAAGTACTCCAAAGGAAATGTCATAGGGTTCAGTCACTCTTCATGCCTCTTTTAGGTGCATTCCGAATGTGTAGAACTAGAGACATTCTTTGAAACTAAAGTGTGAAATATGAAGTCTGAAGAGCCACTCTCATAGATGGGTGTTCTCCCATGCCGTCTGTTTAGAAGCACAGAAATAAAATTAGATATCTGCTCTGTGTGGATCTCACGTAGTTGACCTGATACCAAAAGGACAAATTAAATATGAGTTAGTAGGGGCAAGGCCGAAAAATAAGTTCTTCTAGTGTAAAATATTTCTACTTCTCCGTGATGATGTGTGCAAGGAGATCAGTGTCCCAGAACATGAATGAGGATGGCTACAGAAAGGTCATTTATTAAGTGAGAGAATCTTCCATGTGCTAGACACCTCGATCTGTCTCATGGTGGAGCCCCACTTTTATAAATTGAACCATGCAAATTAAAAATAGTGAGCCACTTAAGAATATCAAAATAGCCTTACTTTTATGTATAACATTTGAACAAGGAAAATTCCCCCAAATGTATAGAATCTTTTCATTCAAAAACTGGTGATTGAACTCCACTGGGAACTGGCTGTACCCTCCAGATGGTGGAGCTAGTTTAGCTGGTAAAAAGAAATACCCATCTCTGCCTCACAATTAGCCTTAGTTTATTTGACATCATCTGGACCACCATTCCTCTCTCTTAAGGTGAGAGTCTTGTATCTCATTCAATCATGACATGAGCCCCTGACTCTATGTCTAGGCATCTCTTATAAATATAATGTGTTAATGTTTCCATCTAACAGTTAAGGTACTAGTGTCCATCTGTAAAAGAAAGTGTATTGAATCGTGTAGGTGAGTATGAAGTTTATGCATGTAGAATTTAAATCTGACACGTGATACAGCCCAAATTGACTGCTTGCGTTTTCTTTTGAGGTTTGTACAAGACCTTGCTTAAGCTTGCAAATGATTATCTTAAAAGCTGAAATCTTATCCATGAAAATGGAGCTACAGTGTGAATTAGTTTTTAGGCATAATGGTGAATAAGCATGTTCAAAATTACATAAAATTGTTTAGTGAAAAGGGAATCCTGTAGCAGAATTATTATACAGTTCAATCTATCAGATACTACTCTTTGAAGGATGTGCAGTTATCAAAGTATACATGCTTCTATGAGAGGTACATTGGTGTTTAAATGTAGCTAATTACAAAGAAAGTAGAGATTTAACTTGCTATTTTTTCCATCTTCAATATTATCAACATCAAAAAAATCATTCAGACTGCTCATAAAAATTGCTTTCCATGTTTTTTATGACTAAAAACTGTTTCTTAGCAATTGGATTAATTCTCATTTTCTGAAACATTTGCCAGAGATCTGAGATGAAAGGAAAAACATTCTGATTATGTGCCCTTCTTGAGAGAGCGGTAGAGGCAAGATCTAAGTCCCAAATTATTCATTTCTGCTTCCATTCTTTCTTGAAACCTTTTCCATGGCTGTGATGTGCAAGAAATAGCTGGAGAATTTTTATATCCACCCCTTCAAGGAACATGAATCATCTGTTCCCTTTTTTTTTTTCATATAAATATGAAAGAGAGAAACTGTCCATGATGATTTGTGGAGAGTAGGTGTGTGTGAGCACTGCTATTTCCATGGTTAGTTCAGAAGTTGGTGTCACGATTGCTTCCTACACAACAATATGGGAAACCACTTAGCAGCAGGAATCCCAGTTGGCAGAATTGCCAGTTGTACCTGCTAAATAGACAGTTATTTGGGGGAGAAATCCTCAGGACACCTTAGAGAAATCAGTCAGTGTTTTATTTAGAAATTAGAGGCTCCTCTGAAGAGGGATCATGTATATAGGAAGTACACTGGAGCCCAACACTGATGATGACGATGATGATGGTTACCTTCATATAGCGACGTGCAGGTCTTTCAACAGACAAAGAACAGTTTTTCAGAAAGCAAGAGTTTTGCTGAACAGGAATGAACCTCAAAATTATATACATATATATATACATACATATATATATATATATATATACACATATATATATATATTAAACATTTCAGAAGTTGTCTGGAGAAAATTTGGGGTAGGAAGCGATCACTTGAAGGTAGATTGGAAACTGATGTTCTGGGATTCTAAGGGGATCCAAGATGGCCGTGAGCATTGCTCTGCTAGGAGGTCATTTTACCAGCAAGGCATGGAGACTGCAAGACCCGCCTGTGATGGCTGGTAAAGTACAGACTGAACTATGGTGTTAGTGTGACAGCGGCAAGGTCACTGGTTTGAACAACTCCAGGGCTACACACTTCCTTTCATGCATTCCATGAAGTACCATGGAATAAAATATTCTAGAAAGAAACAGTTTGGAAAGACCATCTTAAGCTAACCTTCATAAAATCAGAGTCCTGGTCTACAAGGTGTGCACTGAGATCAGTATCGCTTGGTCCTTGCTCTCATGACACTTCTGTGGAGTCGTCCTTTCCCCTTTTTCTACTATTTTACGGCATCAGAATGGATCTTCTAAGGTGCCACGCTCCCCTCTCCCTGTAGAAACTGATTGTCTCTTCTGAGAAAGTTGTCAGGTTTTCTGATCCACCCAGTAACAATAAATTATCAGTACATTCAGTTTTAAGGTTATTATTCAGGTGTTTCAGTGCTGCTCACTGGTTCCCTTGCGGGCCTTTCCTGGAACTGAGCATGGCGTGAATTTGGGAGCTACTCATCTTCCAAAAGTAAGGGTTTTCAAACTTTGTCCTGACTGAACAATCCTTCATTCAAAGAAGTACTTGCAAAGATGCCTAGTAAATAAAGAAGAAGAGGGGTTGTTGCTGAGTTTGGAGTCTTGTCTGCTCATTGTCTCCACCCACCCATTGCCTTCTCTTGTCCACAGTAGCCACTGAGGGAACTCCATCGACCATCTTGGGCTCTGCCATATCCAGTGTTAGAAACACTGCTTAGACAAAAATCTATTTCGTCGTCTTTAAGTCAATTTCTGGAGGTCTGTTATCATGATATTTGAAATTGTTCCCTTTCCCACTCTAAAAATAATCTCTGATTCTAACTCATTATCTAAAACTAGCACTGCAGTATTGACCTGAGCCTGTAGAACTGTATTATTCAAGAGTCTTTCAGTTGCAAGTGGCAGAAAACCCAACTCAATCTGACATAAAGGGATTCTGTTGGCTGACATAGTTGAAAAACTTAGGGGTAGCACTGGGTTCAAGCACAGCTGGCCTCCACAAGTCTTTTTCGTTCTCTCCTCTTTTTCTTTTTCTTTCATTTTCTCTTTTCCTATCATTCATAACACTCTGCCCGTATTGGCTTTATTTCTGGGCAGACCCTTCTTCATGTGGCAGCTCCCAAGTAGTCTTTAATGTGCTTTTTCCAATAGTTGTAACAGAAATTTTAGAATTGTGACTCATTAGACCAGTTGCTTTTTTTAGTTAATAGACTTTATTTTTGAGCAGTTTTAGATTTACAGATCAGTTGAGTAGAAAATACAGAGTTCTCATATATTCTTTTTCCCTACACAGTTTTTCCTATTAACATTTTGTGTTAATATGGTACATTTATTACAGTTGATCATGTATCGATATATTATTATTAACTACAGTCCACAGTTTACATAAGGGTCCACTCTTTGTGTTGTACAGTTGTGTGGATTATGACGAATGCACAGTGTCATGTATTCGCCGTTACAGTATCAGGAGCAATAGTTTCACTGCCGTAAAAGTTCCCCCTGTTCCAACTATTCATTCTTCCCTGCCTTCTGCCGAACCCCTGGCAACCAGTGATAGCTTTGCTTTTTACAGAATGACATGTAATTGGAATTGAAAAGTATTTGGTCTTTTCAGACTGATTAGAGACTGATTAGAGATTTCTTTCATTTAGCAATATGTTTTTAAGTTTCTTCCATGTCTTTTTGTCCATTTATTTTTATTGCTAAATAATATTCCGTTGTATGGAAATAGCAGAAGTTGTTTATCCTTTCACCTTTTGAAGGACATCGTGAACGCTTCCAAGTTTTGGCAGTTTTCAGTAAGGTTACCATAAATATCTGTGTGAGAGTCTTTCAGATCGAATGGATAAATACTAAGGAGCATACATTTTGGATGGTATTATAAGACGATGGCTAGCTTTGTAAGGAGCTGCTAGACTGCCTTTGGGCTGGCTATATCATTTTCTATTCCTACTAGCAATGAATAAAGGTTCCTGTTTTCCATATCCTGGTCAGCGGTTGTTGTTGCAGTGTTTGAGATTTTAGCTATTCTAAAAACCATGTAGGGGTGTCCTGTTGTCTTAATTTGCAGTGCCCTAATGAGACTGGACCAGTTTTAACTGGTGTGCCTCCTTGAACCAGTCTCTGTAGCCAAAGGGATGGAATATGTTGATTAGTCAGGTCTATGTCTCAGGCCTAATCACTCAAGCAGAGACCACAGGATATGCAGTGATTTGCAGTTACCAGAATCACAAAAGAGAAATAATTTGCAGTTATCAAAAATGAAGATAGTTGCCACACTGGTAAATACATCATATAGCCTCAATCAATCAATCAGTGAAATATCCTGACAAAAATATAATGGTATTAGAAGGAATATTCGTATTTCAGTAATTCTCAGATGAAAAACTTATGGTTTATTGCAAAGGTCAAGGAAAGAAGAAAGTATATGGAACTGTAATTTATTTTGGTTTACTGTTGTTGTATCCTAAGATAAACAAAACGTGATAGATGTATACAATGGAATATTATTCAGCCATAAGAAAGTGAAGTATTACTTATTCATACTATAACATGGATGACCTTGAAATTGTTATGCTATGTGATAGAAGGCAGACACAAAAAACCACCTACTGTATGATCCCATCCATATGAAATGTCCAGAATAGGCAAATTCACAGAAACAAAAACTATCTTAAGGGCTGCAAGCGGCTGGGGAGAGGGGAGAAAAGGAGTGACTACTAATAGATACATGCTTTCTTTTTGGCATCGTGAAAACCTCAGGGAATTAGATAGTTGTGATGTTTCTACAACTTTGTGAACATACTATAAGTCATTAAATTGTATATCTAAAAGGGTAAATTTTATGGCATGTGAATTTTTTCTTAAAAAGAATTGAAAGCAAAAAAAAAGGAAAGAGGAAAGAGGTGGTGTCCATATGGAGTGGCGGTTGGGATTAGCTGCAATGGAAGTATTGGACTCAATTTCTATAATTTATTTTCAGTATTTATTTTCAATACATTTATTTTCAGTATTAATTATTTGCTGTGCATATTGATTCATGAGTATATATAGTTCCTTTCTGTGTGAAACATATCACACAGTGGAGAAGTAATAATCCACTAGAGGTCTTTTATGATTTAAATTAAGCTATTATTCAATGTAATTACTAGTCTGAATGTTTTAAAGTTTCTCTAAATAAGAACTATGGAGGCTGTTTACAAGATGGTTCATTGCACGATTATGCATAATCAGCAATGACTGTGAGTTAATGATCACAGTGTGTGTTTTAGTTGAGAACATAATTTAGTCAATGAATATACAATGCTTATTAATTCAAAGAGTTTTTTATATATGTTGGTTCAATAAGTGTTCTTTGAAACTAATATATTGGCCAAGTAATAGGTTGCCAGTCTAAATCTAAATTGATGAGTTTGAATCTTGCAGTAGGAAGGAGTGAGCATGGGTTAAATGTACATAAATATTGGCACAAGTTAGTGACATGAGTCTGGGAGAAAATAAGGGAGCTAGTAAACATTTCATGGTTTTATTCTGATAGCTGTCCAATGATCGATTTATCTGGGGATTGATCATTAGCAAAAACGTAAGCCATATGGCAACTGACATTTACAAATGTGCTTTTATCAGTCAGTTTTATTCACTGAGGACAACAATTTAAAGAGTCAACATTGTAATAGTTCTTAATGCAATGATCGGAAGACTTCATTCAGTAATAGATATGGTGGCAGGAAGAATCTTTGCAGTATCATGGAAGAACAGTGTTAGAAAAGAATTTGAGTTGATGATAGACCACATTTATTCCATTCAAGGATCTGTGTTTATTTCAGCCAAAGTTCTGAAAGCATCTGCAGTTGGTTATTTCTGAAATGCATTGGAAAAAAATAAAAATAAGAATACATTTACATAGAGGACATAGATTTTCACATACTATGTGAAAAGCTAGATTCAACCTATGTCAGATAGCCAAGAAATGAAAAATTTGCTAAAGACAGAAAATCTTATATATTTATGTAAATTTCATCATTCCACTAAATCCTGTCACAGTAGCTATAGGCGTAATCAGCCCGCCTTTGTATTTAAAAGGAGACAAGCTATTTTTACTGCTATAACAGTAGAAATAAGACAAAGGACCATATTTCCTGCCTATGAATTAGAGAACTTACTCTGAGTTCATTCATTCATTCAAGTGATTTAAGAGATAATTTAACTATGATTTAAGATATCATTCAGCTCTCAACTTCTGATAATGCTAGGACTTTCTCATACATTTCATTTTATTATCCTGTTATCATAACTGTTGCTGTTTTCATTGTCATTGTCATCATCAACACTTTATTTCCGTAGCATTTTATAATAGTCTAGTGGCACACAACCCAATATAAACAAATCAAACATGATGCCATATTTTTGTCAAAAATTGTCGTTGGCTCTGAATCTGCTAGAAGAGAGATAAAAAGGAGAATCTAGATTGAAATGAACGGATTTAAAGATGGAATCCCTCACATATGTATAACTACCAGAATAGTTAATTTGTGTCACTATGTTTTACCATAGTTAGAACATTGGATTGAGGGTAGGAAAGTATAGCTTGTTCGTTAAATGATTTTCCAAAAACCACTTAATCATTCTGAGTCTTTATTTTCTCAGCTGCAAAATTGAGAGAACAGAGTGGAACTTGAAGTCAACATGAATACTTAGCTTATGTAGCTGCTGTCTTTCAAACCATAATGGAATTGTCACAGTGGAATGTCACTTCACTTCTGCTGACATCTCTATCACTATTTCAGTTTCTGAAAGAGATGCCAACACTCTACCCAGCTCCTTCAACTCCACTCTGAGTTATTTAGCAACCTGGCTTTTCATTCTCTGTCCAGAACAAGATCATATTTTCTTTTGGGGTACTTTATTTTAGAAGATTCTGGCTGTGGAAAAGGACAAACAAATATAAAAAGACAAAGCAGATATCATGCGAATATTTTTTAGAATGCATCCAATCATAAATGTTTGTGAAAAAGCGTGCTCTTAAAACTTGCTGCTCGTATTTGCCCAGATTCTTTTATTCAGTTTGGCCCAGAAAGGAGGGTAGTTGTTATTTTAAGAGCAAATATAGGACTCAATATTTCATTTATTCAGAAGGGGGCACACTTGTGCTTTTAATAGGAGATATATTCAGATTTGCTGGTATATGAAATTTACACAGAAAATTTTAGGAAAGGATAGAACCATTCCTCATTATCAGAGTTTCTTAAGATATGTATGTGTATACACCACTTTAATACTTCTTAAATATGGAGAATAACAGAATTCAATATGTAGATTTCTTTTGAGGGAAGGGCTTCTTCATTTTAAGTCCAGAGTCTTATTAAGTTGAAAAGTTTGTATTTTGGTCTGATAATTATTCAACACAATTAGCTTTGCTGTTCATAAAGAGTTTTATAATCATGGAAATAACATTCCTTTGACAACCTGTCATAAATTTTACTTTAGGCTCTGAAGGTGGCAACCTTATGGCCTTACGAATGTTTTCCTCACTGGTCGTCATTAAAATAATGACGTCATTAAACAATTTCATCTTCTGTATGCAAATATGACACAGGCCCACGTGGAGGAAGAAGAGTTATGCAATGAGTTATCTTTCTACCAGTGGGTTTAACTGTCCGAAGCCATAATTATCTTTTTCAGGAAAGCAGGGTGAACCTTGGCGTGCTATTTGCCTAAGGTTAGGAGTTTGGTCTGAAGCTTCTGAAAATCATGTCTAGCACCCACAACCCGGAATGATAAAATCTAGAACAGTGTGGAAAAACTAATTGTTCAGTAAATTCTTATTATTGCATGAATAAATAAAAGAAAGGTTGAAGGTATAAAGTAGTGAATGATACATTGGATGGATGATCAGATGGGTAGATAGATGGGTAGGAGGACGTACAGATGGCCAACAGGCACATGAAAAGATGCTCAACGTCACTAATTATTAGATAAATTCAAGTCAAAACTACAATGAAGTATCACCTCACACAGGTCAGAATGGCCATCATCCAAAAGTCTACAAATATAAATGTTGGAGAGGGTGTGGAGAAAAGGTTACCCTTATACACTGTTGGTGGGAATGTAAATTGGTGCAGCCACTATGGAAAACAGTATGGAGGTTCCTTAAAAAACTAAAAATAGAGTTGCCATATGATACAGCAATCCCACTCCTGGGTTTATATCCAGAAAAGATGAAAACTCCAAATCAAAAAGATACATGCACCCCAGTGTTCATAGCAGCACTCTTTACAGTAGCTAAGACATGGAAACAACCTAAGTGTCCATCGACAGCTGAATGGATAAAGAAGATGTGGTACATATATACAATGGAATATTATTCAACCATATAAAAAAGAATGAAACATTGCCATTTGTAACAACATGGGTGGACCTAGAGATTATTGTAGTAAGTGAAGTAAGTCAGATAGCAAAAGATAAATATTATATGATATCACTTATATGTGGAATCTAAAAATTAATGCAAATTAACTTATTTATAACACATAAGCAGACTCACAGACACAGAAAACAAACTTCTGGTTACCAAAGGGGGAAGGTGGGGATACATTTTGAGTATGGGATTAACAGATACATACCACTACATATAAAATAGACAAACAACAAGATTAACTGGAAAAAAAAAAATAACAAGATTTACTGTATAGGACAGGGAACTGTATTCAATGTCTTGTAATAACCTATGATGGAAAAGAATCTGAAAACTAACATATATATAATCATTTTACTGTATACCTGAAATTGACATAATATTGTTAATCAACTACAGTTCAATTAGAAACAGAGGATGCTTGAGATTGATGTGTAATACATATGTCTAGTCACCCGTTATGTCATTATCTACTTGCATGTTGCAAAGTAAGTCACTTTTGGCTTCTGAATTTCAGCTTCTTCATGTAGTGTAAAGAGGTACCACTACCTAAATTCTAAGCTCTCTTTCAATCCTAAGGTGACAAGATTCCATAAACATGTGTATACGAGGCACTTTCTGATATGTTTTCTTTTCTCCGTCCTGCACAGCCAGTCCATCAGCCATTTATTATTTGCATATTGGATCTGAATCCTTCCCTCCATGGCAGCCATCCCAGTCTGTACCACCATGGTTTTCACCTGCACTCCAGGAGTTCACCTAAGTGGTTTCTCTGCGTTGTTACATTTGCCCGCAGGGCATCCATCTTGACATATATAGCCCACAAAGTGACATGTCTTAGAAAACAGCTTAGATCATGTTACTCTTATGTTTGAATCCTTCCAATTAATGATCATAACAGTCTGAATAAAATCTGAATTTTAACCTGGTTCATAAGGTCCTATGTGAACTGGCTCCTATCTAACTTCCTCTTCGCATGTCATTGTCTTCGTCGTTTATAGTAGATCTTTCTGATCACTGGACATAGCAAACTCCCACCTTAGGGTTCTGTAGTCGATCGTTTTGCAAGTCACCTTTCTTAGAACTGCACATACCTCTGCCCTCTAATCCTTCAGGATAGAGAACAAATGTTGCCTAGGAAAGGCTTTCCCCGATCATCCTGGTGTAGTACCTCCAAGGCACCCCCGTGCGTTTGTATCCCATTACCCTGCTTTATTGTCTTCGTGGTGCTCTGTCCCTCTCTACATCATCTAGTTTATTATTTGGTTTCCTACTTTATAGTCTTTCTCCACTCTCGTAGGTAAGCTTGCTAAGGACAGGGGTGTGTTCTAACTTGTTCATTACTCCATCCTAATTGTGTAGATACAGTGGTAAACACATAGTAGGTGCTCAGGAAATATTTGTTGCATGTTAACAAGTCACCTTCCCTCCAGCCTTAAATGAGAGTTTTTGACTGGCGCAGTGATTCATATTCACCTCCGCGGATTCGTATAATACCATTATGAAATGTTGCTGGATGTGTTATCTGCCTCATAGGGATATAAGGATGTTATAAGGATTAAATGAGATAATGTATATGAAAGTTACTTTGTTAGAGAAAAAAAAAAACACCTTGTAATAGTATTTATGATCACTCTCTTGATTTCACAGCTGAGCAGATAAGAAACCTGGAACCCCAGTGGGTACATAATCACCCAGGGGCACAGATATCAGCTCTTACGTCTTCTGCCAACTATCACAAAGGTGCTTTTACATAATTTTTTCCCCTTTGTCCTGAGTGTCCCTCACTGAAAGGTCATAAGGATCACAAAGATGTTTCTGAAAATTAGAAAGGGAGGAATAAAGCCACTTTTTGTTGAGAAAGGGCATGCAGATCAATAAAAACAGCCACAGGGAATATAAGAATGAAAAATTCAAAGTAGAATTTGGCCTACTGGCCCAGATGGTAAGGGAATAAGCTAGTTGTGATGTTTAATGTGAAGCTATAGAAAAGCTAATAGGTTTGTGAACACATGTTCCAAACTCTCAGCTCAGGGTATGATTTCCCAATTCAAGAAACTTTTCTACCCTGAGGGTAACAATTTTTACTCA
Organism: Kogia breviceps; assembly: GCF_026419965.1. Taxonomy (NCBI): domain Eukaryota; kingdom Metazoa; phylum Chordata; class Mammalia; order Artiodactyla; family Physeteridae; genus Kogia; species Kogia breviceps. The sequence continues at coordinate 9,983,615 of NC_081319.1, read as the reverse complement.
GCTTTTGTGCAAAGAAACTGCCACTATTTCATATTTTCTTTTGTTTCTCTGTTGCTTTACTAAAAGTATTCAGTATTACTTGGTGGAGTTCTGCCCTATTGTTTGATATCACGACACTTTCATCCAGGCAGTGCGGTGTCCTGTCGTTGGGAGCCATTGGGGCTCAGCAGAATGGTGTACGGGGCCAGGGAGTATGCTAGTGTATTGAGTTATATCTCATACTCTTATGTAATTCACAAACCAGCCCTTTAAAAGAACTCAATTTCAGACCTGTGTGATGTCATTTGTAGTATACCTAAGCCACACTTTATTTTTAATTTGACATATGCTCATTAAAAATATACATTATCTTACTTGCTTTAGGGTCACACAACTAGTAAGTGAAGAAACTAGTCTTCCAGACTCCATTATTTGCATTTTTAAAATTGTTCAGCATTTATACGAAGGCAAAAATTAGCCTTCCAGCTCTGTTATCAATTTCTGTATCCCAGTGTATATACCAATGTCCTCTGAAGTTGCGTAGCTCTGATTTGTCATGAGGTGGCAATGTAACAACACCTTGAATTGGATCTGTGATGAATTCCCCCACCTTGGTCAATTTCTGAGGGAGCTGTCCAGAGCTGAGTTTGCCATGGAATGGCCACTGAGTGAGGAGGCATGAGAACAGACTTCCAGGGCTTGAATATTTGATTTTATGCATATCCAGTCTTAGCTTCTAGCTGAAGAATCCTAATGTGGAACCCTAGGAGAATTTGCTTTCTGGATTTCAAATACAAAAGTTCAAAGAGGTCAGGTTCTATTTAAAAAGCCTACATGCAAAAGTAAGTGAAGTACCTTGAAATTGCCAGTGAAGAGGTCATCCTGAAATCTACAGAGTAAAAAAATGACTTTTAGAGGAGGAAAATATGTTTTCAAATAAGGGAATGTATATTATAGCTTTTTAAATTCCATTCATTCAGAGAAAGTGAATAAACAGGGATAAAAGACCTTGAACAAGACTCTTTTTCATGTCTATTTAAACAAGAACTTAATTTAATTTGTGGTATTATTAAATAGGAATACAATATTAAATAGCTTAAAATTTATAGTAGTATTTCTCATATTCAAATATGTGAAAAGAATTTTATATAATTTATTATGGCTCATACTGAGGTGGCTCTGAAATTATGAATTGTGAACACTGTCTAATACTTTTCCCTTAAATATTAATAAATGTATACTTATATATTCTTAAAAAGTCAAATATTATTTTAAAATAATGTTCATATTATCATTTAAAGATCTAGAGTGTAATTTCCCAGCCTTGATTTTCATTCCATTATATGAAAGCTGAAAATATAAGATTGTAACACTTATTTTAGATTGTGGTTATTTTTTTAAAAGTCATTCACCTGTTGACTCATTCAGTAGGTATATAGTGGCACATTCCAAGTTGCGGTCACGTGGTTCCAGCCTCCATTAGACTTACAGTCTAGTTCAGGAAAGGTTAAGTAAACTGAAGCTTAAAATGCACGATAATTAGTGCTATGATGGGGTTGGTACGGCGTATTATAATCACACACTGCAGGATCCTCTTGTTTGAATTTGGTGGGGGGGTGGTCAGAGAGAGTTCCCAGGGAAGGTGATATGGAAGGTGATACCTGAAGTATTAGTAGAATTCAGCCAAGCAAAGAGATGGAGAAGAATCTTTCAGTCACGGTGAGCACAATATGTGAAAGTAGGGAGACAGAAGAGGATGTGCTGTTCTTCGAAGAAGACAAGTTCAATGTGACTACAAGTTAGAATTCTTCAAAAGATAAAACAGGGACTGGGGATAATAAATAAGACTGAGGCGGTAAGCTGAGGTGGTACCGTGGAAGCATGACCGTCCTTCTAAGAGCCTCGGGATTCTGTAGTAAGGTTTTAAATAAGGAAGCTGCCTGGTCAGGTTCACGTTTTAGAAAAGTCATTTCAGTGTGAAGAAAAATCACGGTTAGGTGAGAGCCTAAGTCTAGAGGCTGAGGGACTCTTTTGGAATCTGCTATAGTGGTTCCAGATGATACATGATGTTGGCCTCAACTAGAATAGCACTGAGTGTTGATGGCCAGAAGTAGCTGGAATCATCATTTTGGAGAAGATTAAATTGAGAGGGCTTCACAGCTGTTTGGAAGTAGAGGAGGGTGAGGCTATGAGGTCAGGGAAGCTAATTAGATTTCTGGAATCTGCAGCAGTGGTGGCTGGTTCCACTTCCAAAGATAGAAAACACAGAAGTTTGCAAGTGAAGGTAGTGAGATCATTTGGGGGCATAGAAAGTTTTATGTTTCTGTAGGATTCTAAATGAAATGGCTAGCAGAAATTTGGGCCTGTGGATTTTGAAGCTCAAGAATGAGGTGTGACCTAGAGATATAAAGTTTAGAATTTTTATCAGTTAGATGGTAATTGAGCATTTGGGAATGGATGATATTACCCAAGGAAGTTGTTGAAGAGATTCTCAAACTTTGGGGTCAGATGAATTACCCAGGAGGTATGATAAAATTCAGAATCCTGGGTACCAACTCCAGAGTCTTACTGAGTAGGTATAGGATGTAGCTCACAAATCTACGTGCTTGACAAATAAGAGTCCCTTACCATGATTTTGATGCAGATGATCCTCTGACCCCACTTTCAAGTAAAAGGAAAAGCGGATCTTGCATAGAAGCCTAAGTAGTATCAGCACATAAAAGATGGACAGAGGAGGAGGAACCAGAGAGAAGGCTGGTGAAGACGTAACCATAGGTGTGGAAGGAAAATTAAGAGTATAAAATATCACAAATTACATGGAAAGAGAATCAGTATAGGAGAAGGACTCATCGACAGGGTCAGAAGTGTTGAGACAGAAAGTAAAGATGAAGGCTGGAATACACCTACTACATGTAACAAAAAGGAGGTCATAACGAAGTTGGCAAGAAGAGTTTTAGTAGAATAATGTGGGCTGAAGCCAGATTGCAGTGGGTTGAGGGTTGAATATGATATGAGGATGAAGAGACATGAAGCAGAGGCAAAATCTTTTAAAAGAAATTAGAAGGGATGGAAGTTGCTACAGCAGATATGGGTAGGGGTGAATGTTTTAGGAAGGAAACAGCGTGGTGAGTCAAAGTCTTATCTCACCCTTGGCCTGCTCTTATCTCTAATTTTTCTGAAGCTTTTCGTCTTATCAACTTATGAATGGATGTGTTACACAATTCAGCAATAAAAAGAATGTGTTGTGTGTTAAGTTTATGTTGAAATTTCTAAGAAACTACCAAACACTTTTCCAAAGAGCTATTCTGTCTTACATTTGGATATTGGGGAGCAAATTAAGGTGCTGCTTTGTGTTTCGTGCATTACGGTTATGCCAGAAAATCTGGAAATATGCCTGACTATTAGGCGTATGCCTGACCCCTAGTGGTGGTCCACATCCATGGGGCTAAACGTGGTAATGAGTTTTTTCTACCCTTTCCATCACATGAGCTGCCACTCCACCGCCATCCTTTCTTGCAAACACATAACAGTAGAGAGATGGTTTAAATATGCCCAAACAAATTTAGATGGTGTACTGTGGGGTCCAGTGGGGGAGAAGGATGGAAGTCCTTACATCCTGCTACCTGCTTGAGATCAATATCTGCTATCATAGCTTAAGCATCACCACCATCTGGGGGACTTTGAGAACAATATTGAACTTCATTTAAGCTCAATTTCCTCATATGTACAACGGGGATTATAGTAATACCTACCTTAGAGCGATGTTGGGATGATTAAATGAGATTGTGTGTGTAAAGCGCCTAACACAGTTCAGCCCAGAGTTGACATTCACGAAAGAGCAGGTGTTCATATTTCATAACGATAAAAACAATCAATAATGTAGTCAAATACTACAATGAAATTTTATTCATGATATTGTTTTTTTTTCTGGTTCTCATTTGCTTGCATTCCGTGTTAATGTTCTCTGTTTCAGTTGGAACCTCTTTAAATTTAGGACTAGGTTGTTTTATTTGATATAGATAAAAGCCACAACCACATGAACAATAACATCCTCCATTATTTTAGAATAACTATATATCAAGACATTGCTAAAATATTTCGTATGTAAAATTTAATGCTGAAACAGTTTTATGAGGTAGGCAAAGATCTCAGATGGTCTATGTTAGAGAAAAGATTTTCATCTGCATCTTTTTCACCCAGACCTCACATCTCGACTCCTTGATGTGCTGGCCCTGCCAGTGGCAATGTTAATATCAGTTACAGCTGGTTGATACTGAGAAATACACAGATTATGTACAAAGTATTGATATTGATACCGATATTGATAAAAACCACCTTTCTTCTCTTTGAGCTTTTCCGTTCTAGAGAGCTAGGTCTCACTGAGAAAAAAAAGCTCCCGCTTATTTAACCCTCGAGAAACAAAAACAGAATGAACAAAAATCTATTCGCTTCTTTTATTACCCCAACGATACTGGGGCTGACTGTTGTTATTTTTAATGATTATGTTTCCAAGTACTTTTCCCCCCCGCACTCAACCGACTGATTAATAACCACATAATTTCTCTTTAACAATGACTTCTTCAGCTTATGTCAGAACAAATAATGAACATCCAGAACTATAAAGGACAAACCAGAACATTAATCCTTGTGTCCCTTATTCATTGGCCAACAGACTTACCAGGCCTCTTACTGAACTCATTTGCGCCCCTACACAACTTTCAATAACCTTAGGCACAGTGATCCCTGTATGAGCAGGCACTGTGATCACTGGCTTCTGCCATAAACCCAAAGCATCTGTAGGCCGCTTTCTATCACCTGGGTCACCAATCCCTCTTATCCCTATGCTAGTAATTATTGAAACTGTTAGCTTATTTATCCAACCAATAGCCCTAGCCCTATGACTAACAGACAGTATCACAGCCGGTCACCTGTTAATTCACCGAATCAGAGGAGCATCCCTTTCCCTATTAAGCGTGAATCCTCCCACAGCCCTCATTATGTTTATTAGTCTTGCTCCTCTCACTTTTCTCAAATATGCAGTAGCCCTTATTCAAGCTTACGTGCTCACCCTGTGAGTGAGCCTCTACCTACACAATATAACACAGAATGACTCGCCAAACCCATGCGTATCATATAGTAAATCCTCATCCCTGACCCCTTACAAGAGCCCTCTTAGCCCTTCTCTTAACATCCCATCTAGTCATATGATTCCATTTTAACTTTGTCATTATCCTTGGGCTGATTAACTAGTATGTTAACAATATGTCAATGATGATGAGACATCACCAGGGAAAGCACTTTTCAAGGGCGTCACACACCAGTTTCATTCAAAAAGGATGTTGATATGGCATAATTCTGTTTATTATTGCAGAGGTTCTCTTTTTTACAGGCTTCTTCTGAGGTTTTCATCACTCAAGTCTTGCCCTTACACTTGAACTAGGTGGTTGCTAACCACCCACGGGCATTCACCCCCTAAATCCATTAGAAGTGCCACTTTTCAACACCTGTCTTACTGGCCTCTGGAGTACCTATTACCCAAGCTCAGGACAGCTTGCTAGAAGGAAATTGTAAGCATATTCCTCAAGCTCTTTTTATTACAATCTCCCTAGTTTAGTTTACACTACTGCAAGCCTCAGAATATTATAAAACAGCTTTTACAATCTCAGATGGAGTCCACAGGTCAACAGTCTTCATAACCAAAGGCTTCCATGGCCTACACGTGATCACTGGCTCTACTTTTCCTAATTGTCTGCTGCCTGTGCCAACTACAGTTTCAGATCATTTCAGATTTGAAGCCACTGCCTGATACGCTTTGTGGACATAGTATGGCTGTTTCTATACATCCCCATTTATTGATGAGGGTCTATTCTGTTTTTTCTTTTATTGGGGTATAGTTATTTTACAGTGTTATGTTGGTTTCTACTGTACAGTGAAATGGAGTTGAGGGTGTGTTCTTTTAGTATCAATTAGTACAGTTGTGTTCCAATCAATTAGTTTTGGTTCAGTCTGAAAATAATAAACCTTATAGCATTAACCACAAACATAGTACTAGCTTCACCACTTGTACGTACCGAATTCTGACTTCCCCAACTAAAGACAGATACAGAAAAATCAAGTCCTTACAAATGCAGATTTGACCCCATAGGATTTTCCATAAAGATTTTCCTGGTAGCCATTACATTTCTCCCCTTGGTCGAGAGAAACTGCCCCCCTTCTGCCCCTGCCCTGAGCAGTCCAAACTAGCGCCCGAAAAACAACACTCATCATGGCACTAATCCTAATCTCACTACTAGCAGTAAGTATAGCCCGTGAGTGAACTCAAAAGTGATCAGAATGACACAAATGTGATAATTAGTTTAAATTAAAACAAATGATGTTGTCTCGTTAAACTATGATTAAATTCGTAATTACCGAGTATCTTTTGTCTACATAAATATTATTCCAGCATTCACGGTTTCCCTTATAGGGCTATTAATATATCGATCTCACTTAATATCTTCTCTACAATGTAGAGAAAAAACAATATTATCAAATAATATTATGATAATAATATTATCAGTATTCATTATAGCAACCCTAATAATTCTAAATGTCCATTTCACTCTAGCTAGCTTACTCTACTCATCATCTAACTAATATTCACAGCCTGAAAAGCTGCACTAGGTTACCCCTGCTAGGAATATCATCAAACACCTATGGCATTGATTGCATACAAAATCCAAATCTTCTCCAGTGTTAAAAATTACTGTTCTATTATATTCATGCCACTAACATGTTTATCAAAAAGCAATATAATTTGAATTCACACCACAACGTATAGCACATTAATTAGTTTTGTTAGTCTTTACCTTTCTAACAACAGCCTTAACTTTCACCTTCTCTGACCCTCTGTCAGCACCTTTACCAACTCTAACTACATGACCTTTACCACTAACACTAGAACTAGGCAATTCCACCTACGTAAAGAATCACTGGCTTGGGAAAAAAGCAAACAAACTGTCTATTACTATATGAATCATACTACATATATTCTTAATCTTAACATTCAAGGCCACGGAACTGATTCCATTCGACATCTTATTTGAAGCAACACTAGTCCCAATATTAGTTATTATTACTTGCTGAGGAAACCAAACAGGACGGCCTAATGCAGGACTCTACTTTTTTATTTTACTCGCAAGTGGCATCCCCTCCACTTCTAGTTGCACTGGTGTCTATCCAAAATACTACAGGCTCGCTGAACTGTTTAACGATGCAGTACTGAGCCCAAACAATATCGAACTCTTGATCCCATATTTTCACATGATTAGTGTGTAAAATGGCTTTTATAGTAAAAATACCCCTTTATGGATTACACCTATGATGTCAAAAATGCACGTAGCAGCCCTTATCGCCTGATCTATGATTCTTGCAGCCCTACTATGCAAACTTGGTGGCTACGAATCACAGTAATCCTGAAATCCATAGCAAAGTATGTAGGGTACCCATTCCTTACACTGTCCTTCTGAGGAGTAATTATAATGAGCTCAATCTGCTTGCGCCAAACAGACTTAAAATAGCTCATCACATGCTCCTCCATTAAGCACGTGTCACTTGTCATAGTAGCTCTTCTTACCCAAGCACCTTCAAGCTCTGCAGGCCCTAATAATCTATGGCCCTAATAATCACCCAGAGCCTCACATCATCTGCATTATTTTGCCTGGCAAATTCAAATTATCAACGTATTCATAGCTGAAACATAATTTTAGTCCGTGGCCTACAAACATTTCTTCCACTAATGGCAACATGCTGACTACTAGTAAATCTTACAGACCTAGCCCTGCCCCCAACAATCAACTTAATCAGGGAACTATTTGTAGTAATATCATCTTTCTTCTAGTCCAATATCACCATTATCCTCAGAGGGGTTAAGACAGTCATTACTGCCCTATACACTCTCTGTATATTAATCATAACACAACGAGGTAAATATATGTATCATATCAACAATATCAAACCACCATTTACATGAGAAAACATCCTCATAACTCGTGACCTGTTACCCCTTCTGCTCCTATAACTCAACCCAAAATTATTTGGGAACCTAGGTACCGTAATAGAGTTTAACAAAAACATTAGGCTGTGAAGTAAAAGAAGCTGAAATCTTCCTTTTACTGAAAAAACTTAGCCTTCTCTCGGGTGAGCGTCCTCTGGAAAGCTAGCTCTTACCAAGAGCCAGCTACCGCTTATTTACCCCTGAGAAACAAAAACTGAATGAGTGAAAATCTGTTTGCCTCTTTCATTTCCGCAAAGATAATAGGGCGCCTGTTGTTATTTTATTTTATTTTTAAAAATTAATTTATTTATTTTTGGCTGCGTTGGGTCTTTGTTGCTGTGCGCAGGCTTTCTGTAGTTGTGGCGAGCGGGGGCTACTCTTCGTTGCAGTGCACGGGCTTCCCACTGCGGTGGCTTCTCTTGTTGTGGAGCACAGGCTTCAGGCTTGTGGGCTTCAGTAGTTGTGGCTCACGGGTTCTAGAGCGCAGGCTCAGTAGTTGTGGCACACGGGCTTAGTTGCTCCGTGACATGTAGGATCTTCCCGGACCAGGGCTCAAACCCTTGTCCCCTGCATTGGCAGGCGGATTCTTAACCACTGCGCCACCAGGGAGGTCTCGTTATTATTTTAATTATTCTGTTTCCGAGCATTTTATTCACATCCAACCAACTTAGCTACCTCCTCAATGAGGAGAAATGCGGGCATCTGTGAGCTCCTCAGACTCAGCATCTCCTGAGCTTTTGTGACTCTGGAGAAGAGAAGAGACAACACCAGGGATGGCCAGTACCTGATGATTATTCCAATCAGCCACTTGGCAATTTAAGACAGTTGCATTCTTTTTCCCACCCCACCCTAAGCACATGTATTTCCTTTTTTTTTCACCTTAATAGCTGAATTTCACCCTAAAATAGTCAAAGGATTCTATTCATATTTTGTCCTTGTAGATTCACGATAGTGTTAAGACACACAGTTCCTTCATGGAAAATAAGAAAGCGTCTTCTTGGCCAAATGTGATCAGCACCATCCAGACTTATGCCTCACATGCCTGGCGAGGCATGGATTCTCTGCAGTCTTCAGTTATTTTTCAAGAGACATGTGTAAATTAAAGTAGTGACAATGATGTTAACATATGTGTTAGGCAACAAAATAGACGGCACTGATGCAGATGGTGTTACAAGTTGTATTTTCAACTTGGGTCTGCACTTGGAAACTATTCCTACTATTTCCTTCAATGTCATCAATTTTAATGGCTTCTATTCCATCTAATTTTTAAGCTGTAAATATATTCTAGTATTTGAAAAGGAAATCAAAACGATCCTTTGTAACAGAGGCTGAACCTAGTTTGTTTTCTCAGCAAAATTAGTCTTCAGTTTATATGTATCTAAATGCTGGATTATGGGTTCCCAAATCCCTAATTTATCCTAGAATTCTTCAGTTAATAAAAACCAATGTGAGAATAAGTTTGTCTCATAGGATTATTAAAAAACCTCTGAGCAAGCATTTAAATATTAGGAGATTTCATATAAAAATCTTCATTTGGGCTTCTCTGACAGATCAGTGGTTTCGAAGAGACCTTTCAGAGACCTGAGTAGGACCCCGGACAAGTAATACCCACTAACACTCTCCTATCAGCCTGAGTGCCCCTGGACACTTGACTTTTGCTTAATATCAGTGGATATTTAGTCTACTGAAATATTTTAATCCATATTTCCCTGTAGAAATTTGAACCTAAATTTAAAGGGGCTTTTCTAATGCAGTTCAAGACAACAGATATAATTCATTTTAAAGATAATTTTAGGACTAGCTTAAAAGTGTCTAGGCAAACATTTATTTAATTTCCTATGTTTCTGTAGAAATGATAATACCTAACAAATATTACTTACTCTTTGTCACATGCTGTGGTTTACATATCTCATATTTTAATTCTTACAACAAGCCGTAAGGTAGGTGCTAAATGCTATTATTAGTTTAACAAGGACAACCTGAACCTTCAAGAGGTATGTACTGTTGCCCAAGGTCTCAAAGCTTGCAAGGGGTTGAGCTGGGAAAATCTTTTCTCTAAACTTCATGTTCTTAACCACTCACTGTCTTACTCTGACATATATATTCTAAACTATTTTTAAATGTATCTTTAAAAAATAATTTAAATATGGATACTTTAAAACACATAAATATATAAATAGGGATATTTATATAAAGAAACATTTGTCCTCGTTCTGCATTAAAAGCTCCAGGTACTCTCTGCTCCCTATACCCCCTTTTAGGTCACAAAGGGACCTCTTTTTATGAATTGTCCACCAAAGGGGTCAGGGTTTGAATTCTCCCCTAGTCTTTTCCATTTTTCCCTGTTGTAAATGAATTCTGTATATGCCCTGAAGTAATTAGCAAAGACGCTGTTGTTCAGCTGAATTTTAAACTAATTAATCTGACCTGATTCCTGTCAAGAATAATTAGGAGAAAATATGTCCTCCCTGAGCAGCTCTTTCACGCTAAGATGCTAAAGCACGGTGTCTCCTGTGTGTGCACTGCGTGTGCACTGCGTGTGCAGTGTGCTAAAAGTGAGAGGACTATTTACCTAATGGTTTTAGAGGAAATGCTAAATTGATACCTCTTCATTTGCCACCAGGGCATCAGCTCTTCAGTTTCTATATCTGAATCAAAACAAGAAGCTGAACTAACAACAGGGATTCTGACATGAGTGATATCAGTGACTCCTTAAGATATTGTGGTTTGCAATTAAAACTTAAAAACTAGTCCCTCCTCTTCCAAAAGGCTTTTGAATGAAGTCACATGCCCCATTTCACAGCCTGTTCAATTTTCTTAACATAAAAGCTATTCAACTGCCTTCTAACTCTCTCTCCCATCCCCTACCTGTCCTTTTTTAAATGTTTAACATCCTTAGTAATCTAATTAACTGGTGAAATTTCTCATGTAATAAGCAAGTCCTAAGCGGTATATTTCAAGAAAGATATTTTAGGAAAAGTCAATAAGCAAGCTTTACCCACAGATGCAGTTTGTCAAGAAGGGGAGATAGGGGCTTCCATGGTGGCACAGTGGTTGAGAGTTCGCCTGCCGATGTAGGAGACACGGGTTCGTGCCCTGGTCCGGGAAGATCCCACATGCCGCGGAGCAACTAAGCCCGTGAGCCATGGCCGCTGAGCCTGCGCGTCCGGAGCCTGTGCTCCGCAACGGGAGAGGCCACAACAGTGAGAGGCCCGCATACCGCAAAAAAAAAAAAAAAAAAAAAGAAGGGGAGATAATCTCTAGTTGCAATGACGGCAGGTTTGAATATGATGACGTTTGCTGTCCATGATTGCCTGGAGCCCTAACCACTGCTCTGTCATTGTGTAGCAGCCTCTCTGCACGCCCTCTAACCTTGCCTTCTAATATATTAAGGGGCTTGTGGAAGAGGGGACCACTGGAGAACTTATATCTCACATTCCCACACAGTTCAGAGTTAATAATTTCCTTATTAAACTTATGAACCCTTCATGTTTTGTAGTCCTGCCTGCCCAACCCCCTTCTAAATTAGTTTCTAGGCAACCAATAAACATTGAATTACATTAAGCTCCTTATTTCAAGGCTGCAGTTCAGGATTTGCTGCATATTTGTTGGCTCATTTATAGAGACTGCAGCATAATATTCATTAATTCTGTTTAATCTTCAGTACTTCAGTGATTTGATTCTCAACCACGTTACCTATACCAGTTTGTCCATGTTTAAACCACCGCAGTGCTTTGATGCTGTTCTGTATGTTGATTACCCAAAGGTTCCATGAGCTCTAGTCGAATCACAGAGGCAGAATATCCACCATTTCCAGTTCTTGGTGATTATTCAGCACTTTAAGGTAACCTATTAGAGAATTAAAAATTTCAGTATCTGTCTTGAATGGCCAACATATCTATAGCTGACTTTTAATAAGAAAGAATGTGCAGTTTAGGAATAGTCTGAAAAGTTAATAAGCATTTGCAAAAAGAAGGACATTGTTTGTTTTGACAAATTAAGGTTTTGATGTGAAAGAGAGGTTCTTGGAAATATCCCTTTATTGATATGAATCAAGGAACTGAAGTTTTAATTTCAAATTTACCCAGCACTATGTGAGAATGAATATTAATCTTCCGGCAGAACTATTCTCTGTTTTGAATGTTGAATGTTTTGAGACATTCTCTAGAACACTCTTGCAAGTACTCTCTCTCTCTCTCTCTCTTTCTCTTTCTCTTTGTGTGTGTGTGTGTGTACATCTACATCTTCACAGCCAAACAAAAGCATAAATTAAATATTTGTTTACTCTCTAGTTTCATAACATAAAGTAATCACTGATATTGGTCACACTGAAGCGTGGCTTGGAAAGGAGAGAAGTGAAATCCTTTCAAATGCCAATTCAGTATCTTTCCTTCACCTGCTTTCTGGTGGGGAAGGGTGTATAAGGCTGGGTGAGAAAAGTCAATTGAATAGTTTTTGCAGGCTCAACTAAACTGTCATAGTTAACAGTCGCTTCACTGGCAGGCTCTGGAACGGTGGTGCTCCTGTGTGCCGCTGGTGATGGAGGCTCTGCCAGGATATCTCATGATGCCCCCATCGCTAGTGACACAGGAGCACCGCCGTTCCAGAGCCTGCCAGTAAAGCTACTATCAATCACTGAGAATTTGCGTGCATCTGTTCTAACAGCTAGTGTTCCCTTTAACTTATAAAAGTACCGTGAGCCCTGTGACAGGATAGCTTCAATCAGAACCACAAACACTCTTCACTGCCCGCTGTGTGCCACATAGTACTGCAGATTCCAAGGATTCTACAGTCATTAAAACAAGAAAGGGCCCGAACTCCATTCAGTTGTTAAAGTAGCAGGGAAAACAGACATAAACTATTGCAATGAGTCTATTAGTTATGTACATGTAAATAAAGAAAGGCAAAATAGAAACTCAGTGGCTGTGGAACACATAGTAAGATCTAAACTACTCTAGCAATGATGAATGTATTTTTTTATTTATTAATGCTTATTTCCAAATGTTAGTTTGTACAAACATAAATCTGGATTTCATGTTACACTGAGGGAACTGTGTACAGAGTAGGCTAGTAGACTCAGTAGGTTAAACTGTTTCTTTATATGTATATATGTGTGTGTGTGTGTGTGTGTGTGTGTGTGTGTGTGTGTGTGTGTGCGCGTGCATGTATGTATGGCTGCGTTGGGTCTTCCCTGCTATGTGCAGGCTTTCTCTAGTTGCGGCGAGCAGGGGCTACTCTTCGTTGTGTTGTGCGGGCTTCTCATTGCGGTGGCTTCTCTTGTTGTGCAACACGGACTCTAGGTGCACGGGCTTCAGTAGTTGTGGCTCGCGGGCTCTAGGGCGCAGGCTCGGTAGTTGTGGCGCACGGGCTTAGTTGCTCTGTGGCATGTGGGATCTTCCTGGACCAGGGATGGAACCCATGTCCCCTGCATTAGCAGGCGGATTCTTAACCACTGTGCCACCAAGGAAGTCCCTAAACTGTTTCTTAAAATAGATGTTTTTTTTTTTTTTCTTTTGAGCTATCAGGATACTTAGAAAACATTTGACCTCATCCTTCTCCAGGTAAGAAGAAATGTCTTATCCAAACTAATAATACCATCTTTTTTAATGAATGGAATATTTTAGTGCATGCTAGGAACTATGTTATTCTCTACTTTTAACCAATTTTTATTGTGAAATTTAATATCCTTAAAGATGAGTCTATAATAAAAGATATGTAGGTCACTGATTTATCAAAAAAAAAAAAAAGAAAAACGACACATATGTAATGCCACTCAGGTCAAGTAATGGGTAAACCGCTTGCTTCCCAGATTTGCTGAGCAGCCCAGCCCTCTTCTGAATCCATTCCTTCCCCTCTCCCTACTGCCCTTCTTCTGAGGGTCATGATTATTATTTAGCTTTTCTTTATAGTTTTACCACATTCACATGCATTCAAAAATGATGTTTTTAAATGTACTTTTAACTTCAAATAAACTGAATTGTAGTAGTGTATATGCTTTTATGTCTGTCTTCTTTCACACAACTCAACATTTGTGATAGTAATTCGTGTTCTTTTTTGTAGGATTACCTTGGTCATTTTCATTCTATTGTATGAATGTATCACAATTTATTCTACTGTGTAAATGTTCTAAAATTAATCCATTTTAGAATAAATGGCATTTGTTCGTCTGACTGATATGAATAGTATAACTCTAAATAGTCTTGTGCTTGTTTCTTGGAACCACATGTGCATATATTTCTATCTCCCAATTCTCAAAATTTGGTGTTATGCTATATCCCACAATCATGTTTCTGTAGAATTCAAAGATATATTCTTATGAAAGAAAGTTCGAAAGGAAGGACAGGCTGAGGTAACATAATAGAACCAGATGTACTGAATTGGGTGCCTGATTGCAGTCTCACAGATTTTTGGTTCAATATCTAATGGGTTAAGCTGAGTTCCTTCACGTATCATTGAAACGAATGAATAGAAGAAATAAATGATCAGTGTCCTCTTTATCATTACTAATTCTTTGTTTAACCTTTGGTAACATGGGTGAGATGCAATGCCTTCCTGCTCTTAAGTTTGGTTCAACCATTTTTATTGCATTATTTCTGTTCTTTTGTCTAGCTAAGTTTTTCCCATCACAGAATATGCTGTTCCCTTTGCCTAAAATATGTTCTTATTGTAAAACTTTGATCGCATGACTAGCTCCTTTTTTTTTGAGGTAAAGCTGACATATAATGTTAGTTGCAAGTGTATGACCTAATAGTTCAATATTTGTATACACTGCTAAGTGATCACCGCAATAAGTCTAGTTACCATCTGTCACCATACAAAGTTACAAAATTTTTTTTTTCTTGTGATAAGAACTTCTAAGATTTACATCTTAGCTTCTTTCACATATGGACCTCCTCCCTTCCTTCTCAGGATCATTTCAACTGAACTCGGAGATCTTCTTTGATAGTCCCACTACTCCCCAGTCACTCCCTATTATATTTACCCCTTATAATTGATGTTAGATAATTCATCTCTTCAATGGTTATCTTGTGTATAGTTTATTCTTTTTTTCTGGTCCCTCCTTTCCCTGACTTCCAGAAATATAAGCACCAGGAATCTCATTTCTTTTGTAGAACAAGTTAGCTACAGTATGTGGAACAATACCAGTTCATAATAGGTGCTCAGTAAATGTCTAATGAGTAAATGGAAGAAAGGAAGGTAGAGGTTTGGAAGGAGGCCAAGCAGTAAAGAGACTATTTGCATGTTTCAAAAATGCTGTAATTCTTCATGACAGGTGTAAATGAGGAGATTTGTGGATTCAGATCTTATAAGGAGACTAAGCAGTCAAAGATACCAAACCATTGAAGGTTAGAAAGAAGCAGGGAACTCAGTGTTTCCACACAGTGAGGCAGACTGAAAGCAATAAGGGAAACCAAAAGCCCAGGATGGTGTGTGACTGTCATTCCGATTTTCTATATATCTCTTTGCCAAGCTCTACATACATGAATTCCTAACAGTCTGACTAATGTTCATCTCAAAGAAAGAATCTGAGTCAAAGTGACCTCAGGGTTACTAGCCAGGGAAACAGAGGAGGGAGAGTGTGGTCATTAGACGCTGTTGTCAAAGAACAAAGGAGGGCCAAAAAATAGAAGTTTGGTACTCTCCCACATGGATTTGGAGGAAATTGGCTGACATCCAATGTGAGCAAGGCGATTGGGTAACCCTGGGAGAATGAGTCATCTTGGCAGGCTCTGCAAAAGTGCTTGCTTGTGTCAGTCATCACTGTAATGACAGATACCAAGGGTCAATATTTACAAGGGTCCACTAGGATGAGTAGTAAGATGTCTAGGAGTGGTCCCCAGGAAATCACAGAGCAGTGAGGTTCATAGAAGAGATATAAATTCCAGGAACTGACCACACTGTTAGCTATAAAGTAAATGTGTATTTAACACATGAAGAAAAGAGAGCCAAGTACTACTGTAGGCAGATCCAATAGGAATGTAATATAATACTTGTGGTTACGGATAGGGAAAATGTTTAAATATCTGTAGTAACAAATTGCCATATATTAACCCTTTAGTCAAACACAGTTTCTACTCATTTAGACTATTTTGCGTCCCTGCCAAAGATGGCAACTTTCATTTCACCATGTTAGTGAGTAAGGGAAATGACTCATTCTACAGACAACTTGGCAAGACTATAAAGTAAGAAAAGGAGGGCATGAACTGTGTCCTATAGATAACAAAATGCTTTTCTAAAGTCATTGCTGGGGAAATAGTAAAACATTACAACCCAGGAAGTCCAGGTAAATTATATGAGAGAGTAGTCAGTAGATGTCAGAGGGGAAAAATACAAGCATTTCTGAGAGGAAAAAATAGAAGACTTTGATGTGGTGACTGGGGCACCTTAGTGGAGCAGAGAATCTGAGGCAGAGATCCATTCCTGTCATTTGTGAGAGCTCAAATAGGGTGGGTTGTGCTGAGTAATTTTACTTGGCAATGAACTTAATACCTCTCTCCACTTCCCCCAATTAAAAATACAAAGCAAAATTAAACTAGGTAACAGAGCTAGATCATCTCCCTCCTAAAGCCGACTCAGCATTCCACAGCATTTATATATCAAATTCCAAGAACTAGGCTATAAAATGTGGAGTTCATTTTGCCACCTCGCAAAAGGAGCTTCAGCTTCTCATTTCTCTTACCTTGTGATGAGGAGGCCTTGAATGGGTCATTCCTGAGGACGAAAGAGACCCAAAGAGTGATAATGGCATCCCAACCTTGACCTCTGTCTCCCCTAAGAACTGCCAAGCCCTTTGGGCCTTGAGGATTTTTCTATTTCTCCCCCAATCTCTAGGAACAAAGGTGTGACTGACTCTTTCAACTGAGTGACTCTCAAGGACCTGTAGAGAATGAACTCTTTCATTAAAGTAGCACAGGAAATCCCGATGCTAAGAGGAGAAGCCA
This sequence comes from Kogia breviceps, assembly GCF_026419965.1. Lineage (NCBI taxonomy): Eukaryota > Metazoa > Chordata > Mammalia > Artiodactyla > Physeteridae > Kogia > Kogia breviceps. The sequence goes on along the minus strand of NC_081319.1, from coordinate 9,966,659 downwards.
GTCTCAGTACAAGCCTATGAAACATATTATTTTCCAGTCTAGAGATAAAGCAATGAAAATTCTCAGTGCCTGCCTCACTTGAAGGTAGTACAGGTCAGGACTTCCCTGGTGGTGCAGTGCTTAAGAATCCGCTACCAGTGCAGGGGACATGGGTTTGAGCCCTGGTCCTGGAAGATCCCACATGCCACGGAGCAGCTAAGCCCGTGCACCACAACTACTGAGCCTGTGCTGTAGAGCCCACGAGCCACAACTACTGATCCCATGTGCCACAACTCCTGAAACCCGCATAAGTAGAGCCCATGCTCCTCAACAAAAGAAGCCAGTGCAATGAGCAGCCCGCGCACTGCAAGGAAGAGTAGCCCCCACTCGCCCCAACTAGAAAAAGCCCACGGGCAGCAGTGAAGGCCCAACGCAGCCAAAAGTAAATAAATAAAATAATTTTCAAAAAATGTTAAGGGTGAAAGGATTTTTTTTTTTTTTTAAAAAAGGTAGTACAGGTCAGAGAATAATCGAATTTCAGAGCTGAAACGGATATTTCTGACTGCCTACTGTAATCACCTCACCTTCCTGTTAAGGATATTGCCAGGAAGGAGAAGTGACTTAAACAATTTGTCCCATCATGCGTTTATGTAATGTCTATTTACATAGCACCAAACATACTTGTACCAGGCACTTCATTATTGGTTATACAGATAAAATGTGACTAAGACTTGATTCTTGCCCTCAGGAACTTGCTATCAATTGGGCAGTTAAGATGAGTAAACTGAGAAAGGCATTGCCATAGTACAAAAGAGGACAGTGTACACAGTGGTTAAGAGTACAGGCAGTGGGTTGAAGCTGTCTGAGTTCAAACACAATACCACTGCTCACACGTTGGGTGGCCTTGAGCAACTGAATTCACTTTACTATGCTTCAATTTCCCTTTCCATGAAATGTTGATAACATTAGCATTTATCTTATAGGGTTACTTGATGATTAAGTGAGAAAAGATATACTCAATGCTTAGTAAAATATTTAGTAGTAGTAATCGATCAATAAATGTGTTATTATCAGTAGTATGTGTAATAGAGTAGTAGCATCATCATTATTATTAGATTCCAGGTGTGGTAGTTAAAAAGAAAGCTTCCCAGCATTGGGATTAATAGTCCATGATTATATTAAGGTTTAGGAAGAGTGTTCTGGCAAAGGGGGTTAAATTATTTTCTCGTTTCCTGGACTTTATCTTTGACTTTGTGGAGCTTTCTGAATGCCAAGGTTTGGGCTAGAGCCGTAACTGAATTGCAAACATAACTCTCATGCTCGTGATGATCCTAGGTTTATATGCCATGTGTTCTGGTAAATGGCAGTGAAGTTTATGAGGAAGAAACAGCTCTTTCTCTTTCATACAAAGGTGAAGTTTCAGTTGGAAGTGTGGCTTCCTAGGGTGTTTGTTCTTACCCCACTGACCCAAACATAGTGAACTATATGACAACAGGGTGTATATCACAGTATGTCATAGAGATGTGAGTTGGTAACATTTTGTATCTTCCGCTCTAGGCTGTAAGTATTCTGAGGTCTGGGATGTAGCAGTTATCTATTGCTGAGTAACAAACCACTCCAAAACTCAGTGACTGTTTTAGTGACTAAAACAGCAGTAGTTATGGAATTTGCATTTCGGGCAGGGCTCCGTGGGGATGACTTGTTCTGCTCCATGCTTGACTTGAGGCTGGGATCCACTTTCTAGATGGCTCACTCATGTGGCTGGCAAGGTGGTGATGGCTTTTGGTAGTGAACTCAACCAAAACTGGAGTGCTCATTTCTTGCTGGCTGCTTATTTGGGTTTCCTTACAGCATGGCTACCACCTCAGAGCAGTCAGACTACTTACATAGTAAGTTATTGCCCCTCGTGAGTGTGACAGGAGTACCGGGCAGAGACTGTGTGGCTTTGTAAATCTAGCTTCAGGAGCCAAATAACGTTACTTCCGCCATAGTTGCAAGTGCATGCACATTCAGGGGGAAAGAACATAGGCCCTCATCCCTCTATAGTGGAAATGTCAGAGTTACGTGATGAGAGGTACATGTGGGTATGACTGTTGAGAAACACAATCTGCCAAAAATGCCATTTCCGTTTTGCCCACCAGAGTGTCCAGAATAGTGCTGACACAACACTGGTACTTAACAAACATAGCTCTGAATGAATTATAGCACTGAATACAATGAGTGAATGAAAATAAGTGAATAAATTAGCATTGTTACCCTAGTTCCTGACCCTTTGTGAATGACATGGATATTAGTATCAAACTTGGCTCCTGGCTTGAAATTTTGCTCTTTAATCTGGGCACTTAACTTTTGTATGTCTACAGTTGATGTTGGAGTCTTAAACTCCTTTGGGGAATAAGGAAATGATTACAAAGACAGAGCGGTAGTGCCTTCGAAGAAAAGGAATTTGAATAAATGAGGTGGAATTTGGTTGTACAGATTTATCAAGTCGTCAAAGAATATTACAAGAGAGGAAAATAGTTCTGAAGGAGGAAAATAATTGATGATGAACCAGCGTGGTTGCAAAGAAGGAAACAATATGATGACAAGAGATCGGGCAGCTTCTAGGGGAACAGCAGCCAAAAGAATCATCAGCAAAACTATGTTTAATTAATGAACAGCAGCAAAAGAGGGTGCTCTAAAAAGATTAGAGATAGCACTTGAGGCTGTGCCTCCTGGGAAATATTGGATGACTGAAGTACTTCTGTGTGTGATGTGATTAAAATAATCAGCTAGAATGTTGAACATTGAATCATGAATTTAAAAGATTTTGTCTGCCCATGTAAAGCAAACGTAAGACAGTAATTTTTGATTAATCTTGGGGAATAGGGAAGACCACCAATATAATGGTTGTTTCCAGAAGTCATAGTGGAAATGGCTTATTCTTTGTCCATAGCAACCTGATATATTATGGTCCATCAAGATTTTAACTCTGTGCCCTTATTATAAAATACATTTGGAGCTGACAGTTGCAACTTGAGCTATGTAACTTAGGATAAGGTACAGGTTGTAAATTTCTCCCCTGTATCATCCATGATTATTTTTATTTTTTAATGAAAACGAAAGAGTGTGTAATCTTGTTAGTAAGTGCAACTCCTCAAACTTCAGAACAGAAAAAAATAAATAGAATTTTGTTGATTATGTCACTCTTGATCATTTTGCCATTGTCAGGTGTTTCTTGGATTCTTCCAGAATGTTGACGTTTACCCAACTTTGACTGAAGTTAAGGGAAAACTGTGTTCCCTTTTTATTCCCTTTTTATCATCCTTTTCAAAAATTTTGTTATAGGAAAAGAGTCACACAGGGATTTAGCTATCAGGCTTCTGAGTGTTATGAATTAACAAGAGAGCAGTATTATTCCCATATCTCTGATTCCTACTGTCGTGGTGGGAATGACCAATAATTACATTTTTTTTTTCTTATTTCACTGTACTACAATAAATACATGTTGCAGCTGAACGGGTTTGACAGAAAACATACTTTAAGTATGTGACTACATTTACAGTTATTTACATATTAATGGTATAGGATTTGGACATCATAATGTTATCACTGGCTTTAAAAAATACTTAGAATATTCTTTTAATTAAGTTTAGATTTGCTATGAGAGTTTTAAAATATAATTTGTGCTGAATTCAAAAGCTGAGTAGTCAAAGACATTATTTAAAAGTTCTCATAAACTTTAAATTATGCATGAATTGATGTTTCTTGCTAAGCAGAACATTAATTTGGTTTTGCTGTATATAAATATATCAAAATTAAAAAGTAAACATTTTCATTGGCTCTTTAGACCCTCGGATTAAGGTATCTGAAGCAGGCTGGTCAGGAACCTTTGACCTAGTAGTGGAGTTTACAGATATGCGAAACCCGTACGGCAGATTAAAAACATTGCATACAAAGACACCAGCTACGTCTTCAAAACACACCAAACGTCACTGCATAGTTTGTTAAGGTGATCATATAAGAGGGAGAGAAAGTCCAGGTGGGGCTTTGGCTACACAGTGAGACACTGCCGCCCCAAGCTGAAGTGCTTTCACTTCGTTATTCTCACTAGCTCCTGACTTGCCACCAACACCTTTCAGTACAGTCCTAATCGTCACCTATAGCTAGATTTTTATCTGTGCATTAACACGCGTAACGTCTGCCTCCCTCAGACAGGGGATACCCTTGATGGAAAGGCTATGGGTAATTTGTGTTTCCCTCTGAATCCCTGGTACTCAGTGTAGGACATCACATATAGTAGGCACTTCAGTTAATTTTTATTAAAGGTTAAAAGATGCCATTTTGGGAAAGAGATTTCTCATTTAACCTTAATCAGAGCAGCATCTGGATTGGTCACAGGCATAGATTTTAGAGTCTCCATTTACATTCAGATATATGTGAAATCATCAGCGCTGCCTTCTCTCAGGCAACAGAGTCACATGCGTTTAATTCAGGATCTGTTTTCTTCTTTGCATCTTAGTTTTACATATGCCATAGAGCTGTTACTCCTCTAGATATCTTAAGGTGACTAGCATGCTGTAAAGTCCTTGATAGAGTCTTGAGGCATCTGGTGGGAAGATATGACTAAAATCTTGCAAAAAAATAAACAAAATCTAGCAAACCACCTCATCTTTCAGTTAGTGGCATATCCCTCCAGGGTAAAGAGTAAACATTGGCTGGACCAGGTTGTCAGTCAACAAAGAAGGAAAATGTCTTTTTCTGTCCACTTCATTTTTCTCTCTTTAGAGACTTTTGACTATGGTGGGAAGTTTCTTTTTAATCTGTCTGTGCATGCCCTACAGCATCTGGTCTTGCAGTTTGTCCATTAAAGGCCTTCAGCAGTGTTTGTGGACTTGGACTCAGTCCCTCTGTGTAGTCATTTGGTGGCAGGGCATGGTAGCAGTGGACAAAACAAGGAGTAATGGAGTTAGAACTTTGTGCTCTCCGACCTTGAGGATTTAGTGCTGACAGTAGCACTTTTGAGCTATGTAATCTTGGTCAAGTTGCTTGAACTCTCAAAGTCTTAGTTTCTTCATTTATAAAATAAGATTGCCGTTTGTTAAAATGATATCATCTTTGCAAAGCTCTTAGAAGAATGCCAGCACAGTGTATGAGGATATATGCATACCCTCCCACAGATAATAAATGGAAATTTATTAGCAAATGCAAAATAAAATTTAACCCTTCAAAATAGTCCCCTAAGCCTTCACAAACTTCAAAAACCATAATATTTATAGTATACTAAACCCTCCATGGACTTTAGCATCAAAAGGTAAAAGATCAGATCTGGTTTGAACCAAGTCACAGAGGGTTTACCAGTGACATCAAAAGAAGGATCCAAATCAGAAACCTTTGTTTCCTAAGATGTGGTCTTAACCTGAACAGATTATGGAAAGACACTAGCATATTTGTACCTCTCAGGAGTTTTTAAAAGGGTGCTTTAAAAGTGTCTTTTTCACAACATCTGTAACAGGAGAGAAGGTGAGACTTTCACAAGCTTAACAGGAGAAATAGATCAGAAACTTTTTTTTTTTTTTCTAAATAAAGATCTTATTTTCATGGTGCCTGGTCTCTCTGACCTAAATTGCAGTAATTCAGTGTGTGTGAAATTACCTTTTCTAGGACAGGAAGATCACAGCAAAAAAAGAGGAAAAAAAATGGCAAGAGAAAAAGAATATACAATACAGACAAGGGTTCAGCTTGCCTGACAAAGACCCTGGGACTAATAGAAACTAGTTATAACAAAAACAACTCAGAAAGGTAACTACTAATATGAAGGACTAGCAATTATCTTCACTGGGCAGCCATGTTCAGGGGTTCAGGAGGTCTTTTAAGAACTAAAGTAAAACAGTATTGAGGCCAAAGAATGGCATCTAATGGAGTTCTCTATTTCTGGGGCTTATTTTATTTTATTAAACTTTTTTATCACTTTCAAGTTCATGGTGATGGCATAGCAGATTTATTTCTGTAATTAAATGGATTGTTATTTACCAGCAGAAATAAAGCTGGCATAAAAAGACACACAATCAGTAACATACTTCAGAGTTTATGAATTACTACTTAGGACTGATGAATGGGATCATTATTTCTTTCCGTTCAGGTTAGCACATTGTGTCTCAGGTCTGAAGGCTGGAAGCAAATCAGAAAAGGCTAGTTACTAGCAATTTGTGACCATCCATGGTTCTTTTTTGCTCCTTCTCCTTGGCTTCAAAATAAGTCATAAAAATACCACAAACTAAAATCTTCTCTTTGTGCTGTGGTCAGCCCTTGAACAACGTGAGTTACAGTCATAATATTATCACTGGCAGGTGTTACACTGTGGGTTGGATTTTGTTAACCAGGATTTGATGTGTGCGAGCTTCCAGCTTGGTGTTGGAGTTCCACATGTTAGGGGTGGGTGGTATGTGAACAGACAGGTTCTGAATGAGTCAGCCTGATACAGGCTTGGCATTTTCACATGGCTGAAGAAACTTCTGGAAGATAATAATGACTTGATAACTCTAACACTCAAGCACCTTGGGATTATTACATCTAGAAGGATCTCTAATAGGGCTGAAAAGTATTATGAAGAGGTAATGCAGTCTTCATGGCAGGAAAAGGGAGTCGAAACAGGAATGCTAGGTCCAGCATCTACAATTAATCTCTGCTGAGTTTTTACAATCCATGTTACATCCTTTGAGTAAGTATGTTTAAATGATACTGCTCACAAAATTTGCCCAAATCAACCAAATTTAGTATAAGAGTGAAGGATAAAGGAACATTCAGTTTTCAGTTTGAAAATCTTAATAAGCCCCTAGCAAATTGTGTATAGAATAAGATCAAATATCTCTCTCCCTTTTTGGTAATAGCCATAAATTGGTGAGAGTAAATATTTTGAGCTTTATATAGGAAGAAGAATGAAGACAAGAACAGACCTAACAGCAATGCAGTCATTTTGCTCATACAGTCCCCGTATTAGTTAGGATGGGTACAGTTATGTTGTGTTAACAAAATTCCTCAAATCTCAGTGGCTCAAAACAACAAAGATCTTACTTGGGCCGTAAGCCATCTTGGGTCATCAGGTGTCTCTGCTTCTCATTGTCTTCACTCAGGGATACAGGTTGGTGAACCCTCCACTACTTGGAACATCATTTATCACCTTCTCAGGTGCAAGGAAAAATAATGAATTGTGTGCCAACTCATAAAGGTTCCTGCTGACATATCATAGACCTAAGCGAGTCACCTGCAGGCCCAACTTCAAGTGCACATTTTTTAATTGAAGTATAATTAGCTTACAATATTATTTGAATTTCAGGTGTACGATATAGTGATTTGATATTTTTATAGATTATATACTATACAAAGTTATTACAAAATACTGACTATATTCCTTGTGCTGTACATTACATCCGTGAGACTTATTTATTTTATAACTGCTAGTTTGTATCTCTTAATCCCCTTCATGTCTTTTGCCCCTACCTACCCCTCTCCCCTGTGGTAACCAGTATTTCTCTTTATCTGTATTTCTGTTTCTGTTCTGTTGTATTTGTTAATTTGTTGGAATGGATACATATATGTTTATATATACATATATATATGTATATATATATATATAATGGAATATTACTCAGCCATAAAAAAGAATTAGATCTTGCCATTTTTGACAACATGGATGTACCTGGGTTGTTATGTATCTGGCACATAGAAGGTATAAGATAAATATTTGTCCGTTTTTCATTTGTTTGTTTTTTACATGTCCATCTACCCTGGTATCTAGTGAGTTTAAGAGGCAAGAGAGTTCTGTTCTGTTTGTGTTGTATTGGTGCCAAGCAATATGCCTCAGCAGTAGCATGCAGATAAATATTTGATGAATGAGTAAATTAAAGGAATAGTAGGTTATCACTAACTTGAGCGAATTATGAAGAATACAGGGCAAATCTGAATAACTGAAAATAAAATATATTTTTCAAATAAATCATTTTATTTAAGTTCGCATAAATGTAACAAAGCTAACACTATCACCCAAAAGATATTCTTTCTCGAAATGTATACTTTACATGCAGAAATTTGCCTGTCCATTTGTGAAATGGAGTGAAGCTCTCAGAGATTATCCAATAAATCTGCTATTAAAAACTTATCCTTATCTTGGATCTTAAATAACTGTCATCCATCCTATTTTAGACTTTTTATAAATTTATTTATTTATTTGTTTATTTTTGGCAGCGTTGGGTCTTCTTTGCTGTGCATGGGCTTTCTCTAGTTGCGGCGAGCAAGGGCTACTCTTTGTTGCAGTGCGTGGACTTCTCATTGTGGTGGCTTCTCTTGTTGCAGAGCACAGTCTTTAGGTGCGCGGGCTTCAGTAGTTGTGGCATGCGGGCTCAGCAGTTGTGGCTTGCAGGCTCTAGATCGCAGTCTCAGTAGTTGTGTCGCATGGGCTTAGCTGCTCCACAGCATGTGGGATCTTCCCAAACTAGGGCTCGAACCCTTACCCCTGCATCAGCAGGTGGACTCCCAACCATTGCACCACCAGGGAAGTCCCTAGGTGTTTTTAAACAGTTCAGAATGCTTAACCACATTGACCATCAGCTAGCAACTATACAGGTGGACTTGATTTGAATTTATTGTAGTTAGCATATTTACATTTTGTCTTTAAGCTGCTGCTTCACACATGCTTAAATGTAGTACTCTTAAATATTTATTACAATTCTCTTTTCAGTATACATTTATTTTCAAAGTGTGTAAACTAATCCCTTCTTCAGCAAAACATTCAGATTCCAAGTCAAATTGTTATAATATTTTGTTGAGATGTGCACAAAAGCTTAAAATATAAGTGCAGATCTCAAAGCAAACACTCCCTTCAGATGATTCTTTTCCACCTCCACCTCATTTTATTTAAAGTTTCTTTGACATTCAGCAGATTTTAGGTGAAAACTCTGATGGTGGTATCTGACCAGCCTGGACCCTCTAGGGATGCATTGGTTTAATATTATAGTGTGCTGAGGTTTGTGTGTGTGGAATGGGAGAGGTGGGTGTGGGGAGGGAGGTTAATTTGGTACTTTTTATTTCCCAGTTGAAGAGCATTAAAAATCAAAAAAGCTGTTATAAAAGGCATGTGAGCTTGGTTTCTGTGGGATTGCCTGAAGCAAATAGCGCTGTTAGAATCCATAACCAGAATGTGACAACCTCTGCTCTCACCACCTTCGGAGAAGCAAACCTCAGCATTTTGACATATCTTAGGAACACCCAACTCTACATTATATTAAAGAGGAATTGATATTTTTACTGACTATCTCATGAAGACCCATGAAAGACAATCTATATCAGACACCATATGGCTAGACTTTATGAAGTTATCCAAATTTTCTTCCATTTTCCTTTCTCTGTTTACCTCACATCTACACAAAGGGTCCTTCTCTTTTTCCTTTCTCTGCAGCCTTTGCAGTCAGTGAAGCTGGTTGCAGTTTTCTTTACCCTCCCATCTCTCTCGTCCCCAACATACACACCTAAATTAACATATTCACTCATTTACTCAACTATTATTAATTGAGTGACTACAAGTGCCAGACATTTTCCACAAGATGAACTACGTATTTAACAATGACTCTCAAATTCATGGTTTGTTTGACTAAAAAGCATTGATGTCATTCTCAGTAAATATTTACTGACTTATGGTCACAGAGCATTACCAGAGGTGGTACTGGGAGGAGGAAGAAATGTTCATGATGGTAGGAAAAGGCAGCTTTCTTGGAGCTTTGCAAGTGATAGAAGGAAGTTTAGCATTATAAAAATGAAACCCAAATGGCCGCTTTCGGCATTGGATACTTGTTTCTGGCCTGAGAGTAAAATTATACAGATTCAAGGTGTCAAAGGTAGATGAACTAAAGCCTAAGACTAAGTGGGAATAATAGGAGGTCAGAGTTGGAATGGACCTAGAAGTTATAATGTCTCAAGTCTTATTACATGTTTGAGAAACCTAAAAAGCACACAGAGAAAGGACAATATTCCAAGTCTTCATAAGTCTTTTCGGGTTTGGGATGTGCAATCATGGCTTCTTTTTGATTATTTCAAAATCTGTTAACAATTTTTTCAAGCACCTTTCCAAGGTTGTGCCCAAATATCAATTTTCTTTTTTAAGTAGAGCCTTCCCTAATCTTTCCCATCTCTCACAAAGCATTTTGAATGTGATGGTACTTAATATTACATTTATTATACATTTGTTAGCTGAAAACAAAAATTCATTGTCCTCTTTGGCTTTATTCTTTTAAGTTTCCATCTGTTGAACACTTTATGTACTAAGGGGCATTGTAATTTTATCCTTATACCTATCTTTGATGTATGCATTTACACCCCCATTTTACAGATGGAAACTGAGTCTCAGAGAGATCTAGTAACCTGAACAAGACCACAGAGCAAGTAGAGGTGTCACTTCTCAAACTTAAGTTCTTCAAATGCCAAAATTTGTTTGCTTTGTCATAATCTATACATATTTAACCAGTAACTGGGAAATGACTGGACATTGATATTTCATACATATGTACACATACATATATACACAGGAATAAGCACACACATACATATAGTTATTGTATATAATTGACTTTTAATACTTAAATGTAGGAGAGTTTATTAATGTAAACATCTAGCATTAATTTGTTTCATCTTTGCACATACTCTTCATTTCAAACAGGATATATGGTACATCTTATCATTCTTTTTAGACATTCAATATCTATACCTCCTTCCTAGACTTCGGGATACCACCTACCTTATGAGGCAGAGCCTGCCCTTTACTATTGCAGCTAAAATATCCAAACGCTAGCTTTCCCAACTTACTTTTTAGCCGGGGGAGGGCAGTCTGGCTTTAGATATCATTTCTGGTGTTATAGTCACTGTCCTGGATTGCCAACATCCTAGAAGTCCTGGAAGACACCTAACAGCATCTTAATAAATCATGCTCCACTTATTTAACCAGAAAAGGTTTCTGTGGCATGGGCTTCAGAATCCTGGGTATATGGGATAGTGGAAAGGGCTTAACTTTGATGGCAGAAAGTCACTTTGCTTTGCTGAATCTCAGTTTTTTAAATTATGGAAATTGGGATAATAATAATTGTCTGACTTGTTAAGAGTGAGAATGAAGTGGTGTGATACACATCAGGTTGAAAGTGCTATATCTGGTAGGAGAAATAGAGCTTCATACAGTCCCTACAACGTAAGAAATTCTTGAAAAAATCAAAATAAAAGAGTCATACAAATTTTCAGAGAAAATAAAAAGTAAACACCAACTTTATTTCATAAGCAATGGATTCCAAATCTTTCTTTCTAACAAAAATCTGCTTCTGGGCAAAGGTCTGCCTTGGAACATTATCTTCCACCTCCAAAGTAATTTTCTCTACTCCTAAAAGGTAATTTCTTAGTCAATGGAATCCTAGCATAGAAATCACCATTAGGAAACACTTGCTCAATTTTGGTCACCTGGGGCGTGAGCTCTGACACCTGTTTTAGGGAAGGGAGAAGCAACGAGATGGCAGGCTCGGATTTTCCTTCACAAACTCCTGTGAATCCAGAAAAAGGAGTTTAAACACAGCAAAGTGAGTTAGGTGGAGAGTCCTAAAGGATGCCTAGCTTCCTTCTGGGCTTTGACAGTGTCAATAGGGAGTTTAAGGGAAGGAAGACCCAAACCGACGGGGCTGCTGGGAGATGAACACCTCTTCGGCCGAGCTTAGCACATGCTGCCCTGGGTACTCCTGACACCCAACTCCCCTCTTTCCCACTTCGATCCCTCCCACCCCCTTGCATGCCAGAGCCTGCAGAGTCCAGGTCTTTGGGAAGTTCTTAGGAGTCATCTCTGGAGCTGCTGAGACAGGGCGCCCCACTGAGGACAGAGAAAAAAGGCGACGTTCTACAAGCCAGGAAGAGAGCTCAACAGGAACAGAATCAGTTGACTCCTGGATCTTGGACTTCCAGCCTTCAGAACTCTGTGTGGCTGACAGGGACTTGGTGCTCCGGCGGGGTATCACACCTGAACCTCTGAGGTGAGAGAGCTGAGTTCAGGATATTGGTCCACCAGAGACCTCCCGGCCCCTCATATTATAAATTGGCCAGAGCTCTCCCAGAGATCTGAGGTCTCCGTTGCAACGCTAAGACCCAGCTCCACTCAACAACCAGCAAGCTCCAGTGCTAGACACCCCATGCCAAACAGCTAGCAGGATAGGCATGCAACCCCACCCATTAGCAGAGAGGCTGCCTAAAATCATAATAAGGTCACAGACACCACGAAACACACCACAGGATGCGGTCCTGCCCACCAGAAAGACAAGACGCAGCCTCATCCACCAGAACCCAGGCACCACTCCCATCCACCAGGAAGCCTACACAATCCACTGAACCAACCTTAGCCACTGGGGGCAGGCACCAAAAACAACGGGAACTATGAACCCACAGCCTGTGAAAAGGAGACCAAACACAGTAAGTTAAGCAAAATGAGAAGACAGACAAATACACAGCAGATGAAGGAACAAGGTAAAAACCCACCAGACGAAACAAATGAAGAGGAAATCGGCAGTCCACCTGAAAAAGAATTCAGAGGAATGATAGTAAAGATGAGCCAAAAGCTTGGAAATAGAATGGAGAAAATACAAGAAATGTTTAACAAGGACCTAGAAGAACTAAAGAGCAAACAAACAATGATGAGCAACACAATAAATGAAATTTAAAATTCTCTGGAAGGAATCAATAGCAGAATAACTGAGGCAGAAGAACAGATAAGTGACCTGGAAGATAAAATAGTGGAAATAACTAAGGCAGAGCAGAATAAAGAAAAAAGAATGAAAAGAATTGAGGACACTCTCAGAGTTCTCTGGGACAACATTAAACACACCAACAGTAGAATTATACCGGTCTCAAAAGAACAAAAGTAAAAGAAAGGGACTGAGAAAATATTTGAAGAGATTATACTTGAAAACTTCCCTAATATAGGAAAGGAAATAGTCAATCAAGTCCAAGAAGCACAGAGAGTCCCATACAGGATAAATCCAAGGAGAAACATGCCAAGACACATATTAATCAAACTATCAAAAATTAAATACAAAGAAAAAATAATAAAAGCAGCAAGGGAAAAGCAACAAATAACATACATGGGAATCCCCATAAGGTTAACAGCTGTTCATTCAGCAGAAACTCTGCAAGCCAGAAGGGAGTGGCAGGACATATTTAAAGTGATGAAAGGGAAAAACATATAACCAAGATTACTCAGTAAGGATCTCATTCAGATTCAATGGAGAAATTAAAACATTTACAGACAAGCAAAAGCTAAGAGGATTTGGCACCAACAAACCAGCTTTACAACAAATGGTAAAGGAACTTCTCTAGGCAGGACACAAGAGAAGGAAAACACCTACAATAACAAACCCAAAACAATTAAGAAAATGGTAATAGGAACGTACATATCGATAATTACCTTAATGTAAATAGATTAAATGCTCCCACCAAAAGACATAGACTGGCTGAATGGATACAGAAACAAGACCCCTATATATGCTGTCTACAAGAGACCCACTTCAGACCTAGGGACAGATACAGACTGAAAGTGAGGGGATGGAAAAACATATTCCATACAAATGGAAATCAAGAGAAAGCTGGAGTAGCAACTCTCATATCAGACAAAATAGACTTTAAAATAAAGACTATTACAAGAGACAAAGAAGGACACTACATAATGATCAGGGATCAATCCAAGAAGAAGATATAACAATTGTAAGTATTTATGCACCCAACCTGGGAGCACCTCAATACATAAGGCAAATGCTAACAGACATAAAATGGGATATCAACAGTAGCAACCCGCTTTCACCAATGGACAGATCATCCAAAATAAAAATAAGTAAGGAAACACAAGGTTTAAATGATACATTAGACAAGATGGACTTAATTAATATTTATAGGACATTCCATCCAAAAACAACAGAAGACACATTCCTCTCAAGTGATCATGGAACATTCTCCAGGATAGATCATATCTTGGGTCACAGATCAAGCTTTGGTAAAGTAAAGGAAACTGAACTCGTATCAAGTATCTTTTCTGACCACAATGCTATAAGGTTAGATATAAATTAAAGAGAAAGAAACTGTAAAAAATACAAACACATGGAGGCTAAACAATACACTACTAAATAACCACGAGATCACTGAAGAAATCAAAGAGGAAATCAAAAAATACCTGGAAACAAATGAGAATGAAAACATGATGACCCAAAACCTATGAGATGCAACAAAAGCAGTTCTAAGAGGGAAGTTTATAGCAATACAATCCTACCTCAAGCAACAAGAAACATCTCAAATAAACAATCTAATCTTACACCTAAAGCAATTAGAGAGAGAACAACAACAACAACAACAACAAATCAAAGTTAGCAGAAGGAAAGAAATCATAAAGATCAGATCAGAAATAAATGAAAAAGAAATGAAGGAAATGAGAGCAAAGTTCAATAAAACTAAAATCTGGTTCTTTGAGAAGATAAAAAAAAAATGATAAACTATTAGCCAGACTCATCAAAAATAAAAAGGGAGAAGACTCAAATCAATAGAATTAGAAATGAAAAAGAAGTAACAACTGACACTGTGGAAACACAAAGGATCATGAGAGATTACTACAAGCAACTGAATGTCAATAAAATGGACAACCTGGAAGAAGTGGAAAAATTCTTGAAAAGCACAACCTTCTGAGACTGAACCCGGAAGAAATAGAAAATATAAACAGTCAAATCCCAAGCACTGAAATAGAAACTGTGATTTAAAAATCTTACAACAAACAAAGGCCCAGGACCAGATGGATTCACAGGCGAATGCTATAAAAGAAGAGCTAACACCTATCTTTTTCAAACTCTTCCAAAAGATAGCAGAGGGAGGAACACTCCCAAACTCATTCTACAAGGCCACCATTACCCTGATACCAAAACCAGACAAAGATGTCACAAAGAAAGAAAACTACAGGCCAATATCACTGATGAACCTAGATGCAAAAATCTTCAACAAAATAGTAGCAAACAGAATACAAGGGCACAGTAAAATGATCCTACATCATGATCAGGTGGGGTTTATCTCAGGAATGCAAGGATTCTTCAATACACGCAAGTCAATCAATGTGATAAACCATATTAACAAACTGAAGGAGAAAAACCCTATGATCATCTCAATAGATGCAGAAAAAGGTTTCAACAAAATTCAGCACCGATTTATGATAAAAACCCTCCAGAAAGTAGGCATAGAGGGAAGTTAACCTCAACATAATAAAGGCCATATATGACAAACCCACAGCCAACACTGTTCTCAATGGTGAAAAATTGAAACCATTTCCACTGAGATCAGGAACAAGGCAAGGTTGCCTACTCTCACCACTAATTTTCAACATAGTTTTGGAAGTTTTAGCCACAGCAGTCAAAGAAAAGGAAATAAAAGGAATCCAAATCAGAAAAGAAGAGGTAAAACTATCACTGTTTGCAGATGGCATGATACTATACATAGAGAATCCTAAAGAAGCTACCAGATAACCACTAGAGCTATTGAATGAATTTGGTAAAGTAGCAGGATACAAAATGAATGCACAGAAATCTCTTGCATTCCTAGACACTAATGATGAAAAATGTGAAACACAAATTGATGAAACACTCCCATTTACCACTGCAACAAAAAGATTAAAATACCTAGGAATAAACCTACCTAAGGAGACAAAAGACCTGTATGCAGACAATTATAAGACACTGATAAAAGCAATTAAAGATGATACAGACACATGGAGACATATGTCATGTTCTTGGATTGGAAGAATCAACATTGTGAAAATAACTATACTACCCAAAGCAATGTACAGATTCAATACAATCCCTATCAAACTACCACTGGGATTTTTCACAGAACTAGAACAAAATATTTCACATTTGTATGGAAACACAAAAGACCCCAAATAGCCAAAGAAATGTTGAGAAAAACAAAGAGCTGGAGGAATCAGGTTACCTGACCTCAGACTATACTACAAAGCTACAGTAATCAAGACAGTATGGTACTGGCACAAAAACAGAAATATACATCAATGGAACAGGATAGAAAGCCCAGAGATAAACCCACACACATCTGGTCACCTTATCTTTGATAAAAGAGGTGAGAATATACAATGGAGAAAAGACAGCCTCTTCAATAAGTGCTGCTGGGAAAACTGAACAGCTACATGTAAAAGAAAGAAATGAGAACACTCCCTAACACCACACACAAAAATAAACTCAAAATGGATTAATGACCTAAATGTAAGGCCAGACACTATCAAACTCTTAGAGGAAAACATAGGCAGAACACTATACGACATAAATCACAGCAAGATCCTTTTTGACCCATCTCCTAGAGAAATGGAAATAAAAACACAAATAAACAAATGGGACCTAATGAAACTTAAAAGCTTTTGCACAGCAAAGGATACCATAAACAAGACCAAAAGACAACCCTCAGAATGGGAGAAAATATTTGCAAATGAAGCAACTGACAAAGGATTAATTTCCAAAATTTATAAGCAACTCATGCAGCTCAATAACAAAAAAACAAACAACCCAATCCAAAAATGGGCATAAGAACTAAATAGACATTTCTCCAAAGAAGATATACAGATTGCTAACAAACACATGAAAGAATGCTCAACCTCATTAATCATTAGAGAAATGCAAATCAAAACTACAATGAGATATCATCTCACACCGGTCAGATTGGCCATCATCAAAAACTCTAGAAACAATAAATGCTGGAGAGGGTGTGGAGAAAAGGGAACCCTCTTGCACTGCTGGTGGGAATGTAAATTGATACAGCCACTATGGAGAACAGTATGGAGGTTCCTTAAAAAACTACAAATAGAACTACCATACGACCCAGCAATCCCACTACTGGGAATATACCCTGAGAAAACTATAATTCAGAAAGACTCATGTACCAAAATGTTCATTGCAGCTCTATTTACAATAGCCAGGACATGGAAGCAACCTAAGTGTCCATCAACAGATGAATGGATAAAGAAGATGTGGCACATATATACAATGGAATATTACTCAGCCATAAAAAGAATTGAAACTGAGTTATTTATAATGAGGTGGATGGACCTGGAGTCTGTCATACAGAGTGAAGTAAGTCAGAAGGAGAAAAACAAATACCGTATGCTAACACATATATATGGACTCTAAGGGAAAAAAATGTCATGAAGAGGTTAGTGGTAGGACGGGAATAAAACACAGACTTACTCGAGCATGGACTTGAGGATATGGGGAGGGGGAGGGGTGGGCTGTGACGAAGTGGGGGAGTGGCAGGGACATATATACACTATCAAATGTAAATCAGATAGCTGGTGGGAAGCTGCTGCATAGCACAGGGAGATCACCTCTGTGCTGTGTGACCGCCTGGGGGGGTGGGGTAGGGAGGGTGGGAGAGAGGGTGATGCAAGAGGGAGGAGATGTGGGAGCATGTGTGTATGTATAACTGATTTAGTTTGTTGTAGAGGGAAAACTAACACACTATTGTAAAACAATTATACTCCAATAAAGATGTTAAAAAAAAATAATAAAAAAATAAACATCAAAAAAATAAATAAATAAATAAATAAATAAAAATAAAAAATAAAAAATAAACTCAAAATGGATTAATGACCTAAATGTAAGGCCAGACACTATCAAACTCTTAGAGGAAAACATAGGCAGAATAGTCTATGACATAAATCACAGCAAGATCCTTTTTGACCCTTCTCCTCGAGCAAGGGAAATAAAAACAAAAATAGGCAAATGGGACCTAATGAAACTTACAAGCTTTTGCACAGCAAAGGAAACCCTACACAAGATGAAAAGACAACCCTCAGAATGGGAGAAAATATTTGCAAATGAAGCAACTGCCAAAGCATTAATCTCCAAAATATACAAGCAGCCCATGCAGCTCAATATCAAAAAAACAAAGAACCCAATCGAAAAATGGGCAGAAGACCTAAATAGACATTTCTCCAAAGAAGATATACAGATTGCCAACAAACACATGAAAGGATGCTCAACATCACTAATCATTAGAGAAATGCAAATCAAAACTACAATGAGGTATCACCTCATACCAGTCAATGGCCATCATCTAAAAGTCTACAAACAAGAAATGCTGGAGAGGGTGTGGAGAAAAGGGAACCCTCTTGCACTGCTGGTGGGAATGTAAATTGATACAGCCACTACAGAGAACAGTATGGAGGTTCCTTAAAAAACTAAAAATAGAACTACCATGTGACCCAGCATACTGGCATATACCTGGAGAAAACCACAATTCAAAAATGGTCATGTACCACAATGTTCATTGCAGCACTATTTACAATAGCCAGGACATGGAAGCAAACCTAAGTGTCAATCAACAGATGAATGGATAAAGAGGATGTGGCACATATATACAATGGAATATTACTCAGCCATAAAAAGAAATGAAATTGAGTTATTTGAAGTGAGGTGGATGGACCTAGAGTCTGACAGAGTAAAGTTAGTCAGAAAGAGAATAACAAATATCACATGCTAACACATATATATGGAATCTAAAATAATAATGGTTCTGATTAACCTAGGGGCAGGACAGGAATAAAGACGCAGATGTAGAGAATGGGCTTGAGGACATGGGGAAGAGGAAAGCGAAGGGGAAGCTGAGACGAAGTGAGAGAGTGGCATGGACATATATATAGTACCAAATGTAAAATAGCTATTGGGAAGCAGCCTCATAGCACAGGGAGATCAGCTCAGTGTTTTGTGACCTCCTAGAAGGGTAGGATAGGGAGATTGGGAGTGAGATGCAAGAGGGGAGCGGATATGAGGACATATGTATACGTATAGCTGATTCACTTTGTGATGCAGCAGAAACTAACACACCATTGTAAAGCAATTATACTCCAATAAAGACTTAAAAAAAAACCAAAAAACACTTGCTGAACATGAGCTCTGTTACCAGAAATTTTGTATATGTTATTTCAACCAGTACCCAAATCTGGTAGAAATGTGCTTAAAACCCCCATGTATGAGACTCAAAGAAATGAAAGTGTCTTGCTGAAGTATGTAAATCTGGCAAACAAGGGTGTCCAAAGCCATAGCGTTGATTTCAAGTCCAGAGAACTTTCTATCTTTTGTTACAGTGATGAAATAGGTGTTTTTCTCCCACCTCTTTCCCACTTGTAAGAGGTTAAGATTTCAGCCTTGTCAAATTTCTGATAAGTTAAAAATAAGAAATGGTGTTGTTTCCCTCATACTTGAAATACAGTACACCTCTATCAGTGGTTGTTGTTGTTGTCGCTATTTAGTAGTGCAGTGAACTCACTATAAGCCAAGAGGCAAAGGGTAGGCCCTATTTATCTCAATTTAAAGTGAACCTTAAGTGGAAATGTTTCTGATTCTTGGAGTTTTCCTCTTTCACTGTAACTCCTTGCATTTTATTGACAGTTTATTAGGTCCATATAAGCACTTTTTTATTCCTAACAGCTAAGCAGTTTGGCTTAAATCTAAGCTCCTCCAGTATCAAGCTGTGTAAGCCTGGGCAACTCATTTAAACTTTCTGTGCATTGGTGTCCTCATCTGTAAAATGAGGATAATTTTAGCACAGACCTTAGAAGGCTGTTTAAGAATTAAACACTGCAAACATTTATATATAGTACAAACTATTTATAAAGCACATAATGCTCAGATCATGTTAACTTGTATTGTAAAAAGAAGGCATTGGGCGTCCCTGGTGACGCAGTGGTTGGGAGTCCGCCTGCCGGTGCGGGGGACACGGGTTCGTGCCCCGGTCCGGGAGGATCCCACGTGCCGCGGAGCGGCTGGGCCCGTGAGCCATGGCCACTGAGCCTGGGCGTCCGGAGCCTGTGCTCCGCAACGGGAGAGGCCACAACAGTGAGAGGCCCGCGTACCGCAAAAAATAAATAAATAAAAATTAAAAAATAAAAAGAAGGCATTACCTGCTTTCAACAAATATATTTAATATGAATATATTATAAATGCATTAAATATTTATAAATATGCACATATATTACATATAAATGAAGTATATTTATAAATAAATGTATTAACATATTTATAATATATAAAATATTTTATAATAGATACATATTTACTGTACTTATTACATATATACTTTATAATAAGATATATATAAAAGTAAGATATAGATATTGATATACAGATAAGGATGTAGATACAGATTTCGATGTCTTACAAGAGGAAAATCCTCTGTGGAGCAAACTGTATAGGGCACCCATGGCAACGTTCTAGGGTCCACGACAAATTTGCTTCTCTAATTCATAAACTATAATCTGTGACTTTGGTGGCAGGGCCATTTGTCTCTCAGCGTGCAGTCTGTAGTCCATCACCATCAGAAACAGTTGAATCTTGTTAAAGAAGCAGATTCCTAGGCCCCAAGCAAAACTATCAAATTGGAATCCCTGGGGATAAGGCTTGGCGAGTTCTATTTTTCATCAGAACCCAGTGATTGTTATACACGCTTAAGTTTGAAACCTGCAGATGTTTTCCTTCTTCTTGCTCTGCCAGTTGCCTTGAGCAAGTCATATAACCTTTCTGTGCTTTGTGATTTGATTAAAACAAAACAAAACCTTTGGTCTTGGAGATGGGGAGATCCACAATCTAAATGTTAATCTGCCAATTTCTCATGTGCCTTTTGAGAAGAGCATACAAAGTTAGCCTTGTTTTTATCTATAAAAAGTGGAAATATTAACGCCTGTTCAACCTAACGCATGGATGTTATGAAGATAAAGTTAGATTATAGAAGTGAGGAAAAATTTCAAATCTAAGGGTTATAAAGATGAGAGCATTTCTTTTCTCTGTAAAATAGAAGATAAAAATTTCACAGGTGTGTTATGAAGGCAAATAAGATTATTTAGAAAATGTTTTGAATTTTTTTTCAGGTTAGGTGTTTCTAAAATGAGAATATGACTTAGATGAATTACTTTTAATCCTTTTAAGTTATATTGTTTTACATTGGACAATAGCAGTAATTTATCATGTGGTTCAGAATTCTCAAATGAAAAACATTATAAATATCACTGTTTCCCTTATAATTATATCCATAATTTCTAAATGCATAATAGTAAAAATCATTGGCGTTTTTTGGTATAATTGCCTGTTAATAGCACTGCAGTTTTCATGCAGACTGAAATCAAGGACAACCTAAAATGTTATTATAATTAATAATAGCTTGTGCTGATTAAATGATAAATCTTATCTGCACATTTTTCCACCCCCTTCCTGACTGAGGTTGGCACAGGCCTGGAGGATAGTGGGTTCATTTATCAGCACGAGATCCAACCCAGCAACTAATTCTAATGTTTTCTAGAACTAAAAAGGACTCCTTGTTCTATTGTGCTAGTGATTAAAGCAGATTAGGTCAATATTCTAAGTCTCTTGTTTATACCAGGAATTTGACTCTTGATTCACAAAAGTCTTTTCTCTGAAAGTTACTGTTTGCACAATGGAATCAAAAAAGTACTAGGAAGCTCAAAAATAGCAGTTGATGTCCTACCTTGATATTATCAGCTGAGTCTCTAATTCCATATATTTTGCTGATGCAAATGTTGAAGGATCCCAAGGCAACAGACAGTTCACGGTAGAAGTCTCAGGACACTCAGAATTCATCTGAGATAACGACTGCGGCTGGGGAACTAAAGGGCATTAGGACCTTGAAAGTTAATAGCACCACACTCGCCACTGATTTCATGCTCAAAAAAAAAATTGTTTTTCTTATCCTGAATTCCCTTTACCCTTCCACCCCACCCTATTCCTTCTTTTTTTACCTATTTCCTTTTTACATTTTACTTCATCTTTTCCATTCTCTGTGGTTTCCTCATTAGAAGACAAATTCTTAAATGCGTTCTCAATACAAGCATGTATTCCCTTGGCTGGAAAGACATGATGACTTTAATTCACTAAAAGGTGTAAATGGCTGCTAGGAAATCTTTTTCAGAGGGAAGGATTTTCAGGGTATTTAACAGGAGATGGGGCGTTACAACCCGATTAGAAAGAAACACAGAATCTTCTAGGCACCTTTCTTGCAAGAAGAAAAAAAAAATTAACATCTTTATTAGAGTATAACTGCTTTACACGGATGTGTTAGTTTCTGTTGTATAACAAAGTGAATCAGCTATACATATACATTTATCCCCATGTCTCCTCCCTCTTGCATCTCCCTCCCACCCTCCCTATCCCACCCCTCTAGGTGGACACAAAGCATCGAGTTGATCTCCCTGTGCTATGTGGCTGCTTCCCAGTAGCTATCTATTTTACATTTGGCAGTGTATATATGTCCATGCCACTCTCTCACTTTGTCCCAGCTTACCCTTCCCCCTTCCTGTGTCCTCAAGTCCATTCTCTATGCCTGTGTCTTTATTCCTGTCCTGCCCCTAGGTTCTTCAGAACCATTTTTGTTTTGTTTTGTTTTTTTTAGATTCCATATATATGTGTTAGCTTACGGTATTTGTTTTTCTCTTTCTGACTTACTTCGTTCTGTATGACAGTCCCTAGGTCCATCAACCTCACTGCAAATAACTCAATTTTGTTTCTTTTTATGACTGAGTAATATTCCATTGTATATATATGCCACATCTTCTTTATCCATTCACCTGTCGATGGACAAGTAGGTTGTTTCCATATCATGGCTATTGTAAATAGTGCTGCAGTGAACATTTTGGTACATGACTCTTTTTGAATTATGGTTTTCTCAGGGTATATGCCCAGTAGTGGGATTGCTGGATCACATGGTAGTTCTATTTTTAGTTTTTTAAGGAACCTTCATACTGTTCTCCATAGTGGCTGTATCAATTTACATTCCCACCAGCAGTGCAAGAGGGTTCCCTTTTCTCCACACCCTCTCCAGCATTTCTTGTTTGTAGATTTTTTTGATGATGGCCATTCTGACCGGCGTGAGGTCATACCTCATTGTAGTTTTGATTTGCATTTCTCTAATGATTAGTGATGTTGAGCATCCTTTCATGTGTTTGCTGCCAATCTGTATATCTTCTTTGGAGAAATGTCTATTTAGGTCTTCTGCCCATTTTTGGATTGGATTGTTTGTTTTTTTGATACTGAGCTGCATGAGCTGCTTGTATATTTTGGCGATTAATCCGTTGTCAGTTGCTTCGTTTGCAAATGTTTTCTCCCATTCTGAGGGTTGTCTTTTTGTCTTGTTTATGGTTTCCTTTGCTGTGCAAAAGCTTGTAAGTTTCACTAGGTCCCATTTGGTTGTTTTTATTTTTATTTCCATTTCTCTAGTAGGTGGGTCAAAAATGATATTGCTGTGATTTATGTCATGGAGTGTTCTGTATGTTTTCCTCTAAGCGTTTTATAGCGTCTGGTCTTACATTTAGGTCTTTAATCCATTTTCAGTTTATTTTTGTGTATGGTGTTAAGGAGTATTCTAATTTCATTCTTTTACATGTAGCTGTTCAGTTTTCCCAGCAGGACTTACTGAAGAGGCTGTCTTTTCTCTATTGTATATTCTTGCCTCCTTTATCAAAGATAATGTGACCATATGTGGTGGGTTTATCTCTGTGCTTTCTGTCCTGTTCCATTGATCTGTATTCCTGTTTTTGTGCCAGTACCGTACTGTCTTGATTACTGTAGCTTTGTAGTATAGTCTGAAGTAAAATATTTTTGATGTTCTTCTATTAGTGATTATGAGCCCTCTTAACTCAAATGCACTTGGATTTATACTTTTTGATCCAAATTGTCATTACTTTTGGATCACCCCAGGTAGAAGTTCCAATGACATTGTCCAAGTTAATTTATCTTATAGAAAGTTTAGGATGGCTGCCCCTTTCTTGTGTAGTGAATTTTCCAGTTCCTAACAGAAAATCACCCACAGAGACTTGGATGCTCCTTTCCACAAATGAAAGGGAACACACTAATTTCTTAGCTCATCCCAGGATACATGACAGAACCATGAATCAAAGATCAGAGTTTTGCTTGATTCAGCCATCAAATGCCACTTTCTTCTCAGTGTCATATAGCCATGACACTTGGATCTCTGCTCATCCTGACTCTAGCCAAGAGATAATTGCTTAGACTCCAGCCTAGGCATGCAATACACATTGGCTTCCTGTTGGGAGCCACACTCAGAGAGAGAGAGAGAGAGAGAGAGAGAGAGAGACAGAGACAGAGACAGAGAGAGACACAGAGAGAGAGAGAGTGGAGAGAGTGAGTGTCAACCTTCAGTTCTTATGTAGCTTTTTCAAAGAATTCTTGACATCGATGATTCCTCCTTGCAATATTTGGAATACTAAGACTATATAACAATTTATTAGGAGCCTCTGTAGCGACACCTAAAGACTGTGGGAAAGATGAAAACAATGCACACAAACGACAGGCGGACTTGCTGGGGCTCAGCGTGCGGTTTGTATGTCATTTACTGCTGCTGGCAATTTTAAGAATATATTCTTCATTGCATATCTGAAATGAAATACATTTGTCTCAACTTACCCTAATTCAGGCTTTGAAAAAGTTTATCTTACTTTGGAAAAATAGTTTAAGCAAAGCACTTAAGGAAAAACGGGTTAGAGAATATGTCTCCAAAAACTCAATGTCTTCATTAGTAGAAGTTACAGCTACCCCACTCATCTTTTAGATACTGAAATCTGACCTAACAAAATGAAAAATAAATAATCTAACTAAATATCAGGGAACTCCAGTGGTTATTAAGTATAAATACAATTAATGAATACAAAGGACTTTCATAGTACATTATATTTTACAATTATTTATAATAGTAATAAAATAAAGATAATAAAAACCTTGGAACCTTTATTAATTGTAAGAGTTTATAGTGCTTGCAGTTACTGTGTTTTGTTTTGTTTTATTTTCCTCAGAAAACAGGTTGAAACCTCTAATTTATTTTATGAACTGCCAAATTTTGCAAAAGATTCTAGGAACTCATCATGATTTGCCCCCTTCCAGAAATTCGTATATTCCTCAGAAATGAATTCTACTTAAAACTTTCTGATTAAGTCAATAATTTCTGAGTGTTCTGGGAATTAATTTATTTAATAATCTCTGCTTTGGAAAAGATGTTTGGAAAAATGAAAAAAGAAAGAATCATTAATGGAGTATGAAATAGGTTTGTTAGTTGACCCCAAGGAGGGTGGGGGATTAGACTGTGGACTCAGAGTTTATAAGAGAAGAGAAAGAAATATGGAAGCAGTCATTATAAGTACAGGAGGAAATCACAGCTCTTAGAACTCATGGCCTGTGGCTATTCTGGACCACAGTTAGGAGAATGGTAAAGTAGATCTAGGTGGTAGGCCAGGCATGTGACCCTAAGTAAATCCGTTGAACTGTATGTGCCTAGACTCTTGAGCCTCAAAACATTCTCTTTCCTAATAGAACAAAAAAACACTGTTATTTTCTGAAACCACACACACGCACACTCTACAGTGCTCGTACACTGGGCGTCTTTTCATTATTAGGAATTGATGGCAGGAAGGGCATCAAAGCTCGACAGAGTGAAGAAGTGTTTGTGAGAAGTGTTTGTGATAGAAAGGAGTTTAGTACTTTAGAAGGCAAGCGTGATCACAGAATTCTTAAATCATGGCAAAGAACTCATTTCCTTTTGCCCTGTCAGACATTTGATATTTCAAAAATGACCAGCTCTTACATTTTTACAATTATGGCAAGGCCTTCTCATGACTACCATGTCCTGGCTGCTGACCTGTGCTCCAACGTCATCTGGTGTCACTTTCCACCTTGTTCGTCTCACTGCAGCTACTCTGTTCTTATTTTAGTGCTGTGCTCTGATCACTGTTCCAACACCTAGCCTCACACTTTCCCTCAGAGGGAGAATCTTTCTCTTTCTTTCTTTCCCTTTCTTTTCTTCTTTTCCTTTCTTTAGCCTGCATGCCTTCCTATCAGCCTTTCTGTCTCCCTTTCTCTTTTCTTTTTCTTTATTCTGTCTCTCAGCTCCTTTTGTAATTAGTCCCTTCTCATGTTTATGTCCTGCCTGACATGTTTCTTACTTGGAGATACTTTTCCTGTGTACCTCATCTAAGATGGGTTCCCCCATCTTACCCTCAGCTGTTAACTGCCTCAATATCCCATTTCCACTTAAGAAGTATTAAAATAAGAATTTTTTATTCTGCACTTCTTTGATATTGATATTTACATCTATCAGAATAATTTAACTCTGGGACATGAATTCTTATGACTGTCTAAAAACATTTTGAGGGTGTATACTAAACAGTTTCTATTTTTCAAAACTGTTCATGAATCATTTTAATAAGTAAAATGAAGACAAGGACTACACATTTTCATTCATTCCAATTTCCATAGAATCAATCGAACAAATATTTTTTTCTCTGCAGAGAGATCAAGATGGTTTTCCTCCCAGATACTTTAATTTTCTATTCTTAGATTTGTATGTATATATCTTTGAGTGTGTATGTGTGTATATACATATATATATACACACACAAATATATATATATATATATATGTAAAAACTGTATTTGCTCCCACTCAAATGTGGAAAGAATAAAATACGATGCTTTATTGCTCCATAAGTGTACTTCAGAAAAACTTAAATTTCCTAAGGGAATGTAATTCATTATGAGGTGAATACTCAGTGAAGTCACAGTTCACACTTAACTATCAAGGTTATTGATCCCATCTCAAAGGATGTTCCATCGTTTCCTTCCCAATGTAGGCCCCCTCTAGGCGCACAGGGATACCTATCTGTGCCCACAGATTTAACAAAGGGGCCTATGGTCTGCATGTTCTTCTCTTCCTGACTTATAATAAATTCTAGATTACCCATAAGTGATCTTAACTAGACTCTGAGTCATGGTTTCACATCTTGCTCTACCTGCTGCTGAAGTAGCTTAAAACTGGTATAACTCATGGTCTGTTCAGAGTACATTGGTTCCCTTTCTGCAGTAACTTGGCTCCATCTTGATTTTCTTTGCTTCAGATGCTCTGAGTCTCAGAAATGCCTGCTTTCCAGGTCCTGGCATAGACTATTCATGTCAAGGCATCCATCCCATGGCTACCTATTCCCTCACCATGGTGGTCTCAGCCTCCCAGCAAGTTTAGCTCTCAATCCTCAGCAATTCCACTGGGGGCATACCAGGCTTTCTAGATCCCATCCTTTGCAGACCTGACAGTATCTCATGTCTACTCTCTTCTTAAACATATCAAGCCACTCTCTTTCCTTAGCTATAAACAACAGCTAGCAAATCCTTTTCAGAGGGAAGAACTTTCAGGATATTTAGCAAGTGAAGAGGCATCACCATGCAATTTAAAAAGCAGACCTTCAAAGCAAAATAATTTTCTAGGTACCTCTCTTGCAAGAAGAGGTTTTTTTAAAGGTTATATATAAATGACTGTGAGACCACTAACTAAAATACACACCTAATTAATATTTTTGTAATCCAACACTGCCTTCTACCTTGTTAGGTAGAAGATCCCTTGGAATTTTGAGATTCTGATATTGTTGTTGACATAGGGTATTAGATAAGTTTTTTCTAATAGGAAGAAAAAATAAGTCAGCATTGAGACTTGAAGCTGAATAGTGACTGTGTTATTCTGGGCTGAACTTGCTCTATTTTTACCTGAGGTAACAAACTTCATGGCCAAGCCTTCATGGTAGAATGGGCACAAAGAAAGAAATTGGCTTACCAGTAAGAAAAGATACTAGGAAAATGTTTTAAATATTGACATCTGGTATCATATATTATGTTTAGTTTGGAGAGATTAGTCTTTTACTCACTATGACTGGCCTCACTGGTCAATTAATGACAGAAATAATTTAAAGAGGGGAGTCATTTAAAAATGTTTGATATAGATGTACTGTTTTAACTGTCATTCACTTTATAATCATTTGAAGCAGGGCTACATTTACTGTTATTTGGTTTTTGTCTTATTTTGTTTCTTAACATGAATTTACTTACTTTGTATAAACTGTATTTATAATGCATGGTCTTTTATTTCCATGTTGTTGGCCTTTTTTAAGTGAAATGAGAACGTAAATGTATTTGTAAAATGATCCAAGACTATAAGCCTCATAGATTTTATATTCCTCTGCCTAATTTTTTGAATTTATGTTTTTCTATACATAATTCAAGACTTTGTTTGTAACCTGCTTAAGTATTTTGAAACCATTAAGCATAGACTTCAAAAGAGCTTCTCTTTCCATGCTCATATTCCATTAGGTTATACAAATAACAAAGAAGTAATAAAAAGGACACCTGGGGGGAAAAACATTTGAGAAAAAGCCAAATTATTCTTGATAAACATGCAGCTTATCTTGTGGTGGCAGAAATGGGAGAGTATTAGACCATAATTTAGTATCCTGGTGCAGTCCTTGGTTGATGAACATAAGTTTTAAGTTTTGCAAAGAAAATTGGGATTCTTAGTTAACCCAATAGGTTAGTTAAATTGAGACCAGTTAAAAGGGCTTCTCCCATGTTTACACACGTTTTATATAATAATATCAATCATGCATGTATTTTGTGTTTCTGTTCTTTTTTCTTTTAGCTTGGCTGAATTCAGTGGCCTTCTGGAGCCCCTTCTCCTGTACGCCTACTCAACTATGCGTTGGGAAGACCAAGGTGAATAAGGACTGGACTCTGAATGCAATGAAGGTCTAAAAGTGAGATAACAAACACTCTTCCATGTTTTATGTAGTAAATCCCACCAAGGACAAAAACTGAAAGTACATCATTTCACTTATTAAAAATAGGCCCCTATGTCATTTATTCTTAGGCCAGTTTTTCTTCAGTATTTTATGTAAAATTTTACTTGATAATTTAGATCAAGTTTTAAAGATGTAAAAGTATCTGGATAAAAGTATGTGCCCTTATCACTAATTGTCAGTCTACATCAGCTACTATTTATTTTAAAGTACTTCATTCCAGTGTGAGGAGGGTTACATTTAAATATTTATCAGTCTCCTGAGATTTCTGATTCATATATGTAGCTCTGAAATACTGTGAGCAGGGTGACATCTGATGCTTTTACGGATTTTTTATTTTTTTGCTCGTGAACTGCTGTGTGTCAAATGCCCTGTTCATAACATCTCGTAACTCTCATAATGAGTATAAATGTCATTATTTTGCCTTCTAGCACTTCTGATCAATATCAGGCTAATATTATTTTCTCTCTGATTTTCCTTTATATTTTTGAAATTTATAGCAAACACAAAATGAAATAATTATTTAATGTTTAACACAGTACAGTTTTTTTTTTAAAGACTGCTTTCTAAGTCCTTGCAAGTTTCAAAAATTATGAAAATATTTTAGCATAAATATTTATTTAGTGGTACCCTTAACAGTGAATTTATGAGTTTTTTTAGACCACTTTTCAAACTCATTTTAGTTTCAATTAAGATTTAGTGGAATATTTTTTTAACTCATATATAAGAAAATATTAGACTTAAAAAGGAAGTGTAAGTCACATGTTTTAGAATTATCTTTCTGTTTATACCTAGTATTTCTTAGTTATCGTAATAATATTGTGAGCCCAGTGCCTGACACATACTTGGCACTCAGAAAAGTGTATTAAATGAATGCATTCAAACTGAAATAATGTAACTGCTTAGTTAAGGCTTCTCTTGTTTTAGGTGTTTTTTTACAAGATTTTTTTCATTTTAAAAGAGATAATAGAGACTTTAGAAACTGAAAGGTCATGTTAATAGGAATCATAGCAATTATCTCGTCTATCTTCTCCAATTTTCAGATGAAGCTGACAAAGAAATTAAGTGATTTAACCAATGGCAAGTTAAATAGACTTCAAACTTTCAGATGTATTATTAAGCCATGTAGTTAATTTGGTTCAAGGTTTTGATTTAACTAACATGTATTAATAAGTATGTGTAATGATAAAGGCACTCTAATGAGTGCTGAGCTTAAAAAGAAAAAAAAGCAACACGAAATTCCTACCCAAAGTTTGTAAACTACGGACTAGTATTTGGGAACCACTGAAATTTGATTCTTAGGCTCAGGACTGGAGTCTGGGCGGGAGATACTGATTTGAGAGTCATTAGTATACACTTATAATTGAACACGTGCAATGAATGAGATCACACAAGAAGAGGAAATAAAACGAAAGAAATAGTAGAACTAGCGATGGATTCCTGGTGAAGACGTATTTATAAGATGATACAAAGAGAATCAAGGGGGAAAAGAGACATATAAAAGGAGTGAGAATCAGATGATAAATGGTTCCTTGAAAATCAAGGGACAAAGAGAACCAGGTAGTAAATGATGGGAGGTTTCTTGTATCTTGCAGAAAACTCAATTATGATGAAGTCTTAAAAGACACTATTAAAATCAGACATTCAGCATCACTGGGGGTTCTTGCAAAAGTGTTTTGCTACAAAGGGAGTAACATATGAGCTACATTGAAGATTGCAAATTCTTGGAAAGAAGGAGAGAGGAGGAAAAAAATAATACAAATAAAAGACCAGCATTTTCCAGAATGAGTTCTGCTATCTTCACAGGTTTTAGTAGCTATTATTTGAAAAATATAAAGGAGAACGTTGGGGTAGAGTTCACTTGTGAGATATCTCGAGGAAACAATTTAAAAAGTTAATTTTGCTGCAGGACTTCAGAAAATTTATTTGGCAAATGGGAATGGAGAATATCCAAAAGAGGGTATAGTTGGTCATCTATTTTGTTTAAAAAAAAGAACACTTTTGGGGATTACTATTCTATATTAGTCACTTGGGAAATTTCGCTTTGGAATAAAAAGAAAAAGCCAAGATATTTAACACTAATAGAAAAAGAAAGAAGGGAAAGAAACAACAGGAATTAAAAAAAAAATTCTCCAGCTTTATTAAGATATAATTGACATATAACATTGTGTAAGTTTAAGGTATACAATATGTTGATATGATACATTTATATATTGCAAAATGATCACTATCATAGTGCTAGCTGACACCTCCATCATGTCATATAACTACCATTTCTTTTTTGTGGTGAGAACATTTAAGGTGTACTCTTAGCAACTTTCAAGTATATTAAACAGTTTTATTAGCTAAAATCACCATAACATAATTAGACCCAGAGAACTTATTCATCTTAAAACTGGAAGTTTGTACTCTGGCTGACATCTCCTGATTACCCCCAACCCCCTGCCTCTGGTAAACACCATTCTAGTCTCTGTTTCTATGAATTTGACTTTTTAAAAATTCCACATTTAAGTGATATATCCTACAGTATTTGTCTTTCTCCAACTTATTTCAGTTAGCATAATGCCCTCAAAGTCCACCCATGTGATAGGTTGAAAGAAACCTTGTTTGTGTTGAGGTGTGAATCCCTTCTACTCCAGGATAAGTTTGATTAGATTTGAAAGCCTGAATATTGGAACTTCAATATGTTTAAAGGTTCAGTGAAAATAAAGACCTTCTGAAGTCAAGTGTACACTCAAATAGTGACAGAGCCATGCAACGGAATTTCTATTTGTTTGTGTTTTCTTCACAAAGACATCCAGGAAAGATGCATCAAAGGGAAAACCTAGCAGAAAATCTTAAACCAAAATAATTGGTAAGGCTGATTAGGAGAAGAAAAAGCATGAAGCAAAGAAACTTAGTAAGTACTTTTTTCCAGCTTTATTTCGATATAAATGATATATAACATTGTGTAAATTTAAGGTGTACAACATGTTGATTTGATACACGTATATATTGCAGAATAATTACTCCCATAACATTAGCTAATACCTGAATCATGTAGCATAATTTCCACTTCTTTTTTGTGGTGAGAATATTTAAGATATACTCCCTTAGCAACTTTCAAGTATACAATACAGTATTATTAACGTAAATTACTCTACTGTACATTAGATTCCCCAGAACTTATTTATCTTATAACTAGAAGTTTATAACCTTTGACCAACATCTCACTTCTCTGCCACCTCCCAGCTCCTGGTAACCACCCTATTTTTCTCTGTTTCTACAAGTTTTATGAATTTTGGGTTTTGTTTGGTTGGTTTTCTTAGATTCCATATGTAAATGAGATCATACAATATTTGTCTTTTAATGTCGGACTTATTTCATTTAGCATAGTGCCCTCAAGTTCTATCCATGTTGTCACAAATGGCAAGATGTCTTTCTTTCTCATGGCTAAATAATATGTACATATGTATATACACATACCCCCCACCTCATCTTTATTCATTCATCTGCTCAGGAACACTTAGGTTGTTTCCATATCTTGGTTATTATGAATAATGCTGCAGTGAACATGAGAGTGCAGATATCTCTCCCAAGATCCTGTTCTCATTTCCTTTGTATATATACCCAAAAATGGGATTGCTGGATCATATAGTAGTTTTATTTTTAATGTTTTGAGGAACCCTCTTAGTTTTCCATAGTGGCTGCACCAAGTTACATTCTCACCAAATAGTGCAGGAGAGTTCCTTTTCTCTGCATCCTCGCCAACACTTGTTGTTTCTCGTCTTTTTGATAATAGTCATTTTGACAGGTATGAGATGGTATCTCATTGTGGTTTTGCATTTTTCCAGTGATTAGTGATGTTGAGGACTTTTTCATATACCTGTTTGATTGTCTTCTTTGAAAAAAGTAAATATTGAAATCATATCAAAAGGCTTTTTGCACCACAGTTGCATAAAACTAGAAGTTTTCCTAGTTTCCTAGTTTCTCCTAGTTTACCAGGAGAAAACTGAAAAATTAAGCAATATGTGGAGATTAAACAGCATTCTACTGAACAACCAATGGGTCAAGGAAGAAAGCAAAAGACAAATCAAAACCATTTCTTGAGACAAATAAAAATGAAAATACAATATACCAAAAGTTATGGAATGCCTCTAAAGCAGTTCTAAGAGGGAAGTTTTTAGTGATAAATACCTACATGAAGAAAAAAGAAAGATCTCAAATAAACAACCTAATTTTACAACTCAAGGAACTAGAAAAAGAAGAACAAACTATGACCAAAGTTAGTGGGAGGAAAGAAAGAAACATCAGAGCAGAAATGAATGCATGAGAGACTAAAAAGAAAATAGAAAAGATCTCTGAAACTTGAGTTTTTTTGAAAAGATAAAACACACAGACCTTTAGCTAGACTTATCAAGAAAATAAAAGAGGATTCAAATAAATAAAATTATAAATGAAAGAGGGTACATTACACCTAGATACCACACAAATGGAAAGGAATATGAGAAACTACTATGAACAATTATACACCAACAAATGGACAAACTAGAAGAGATGAACACATTTTTAGTAAGTACTTCTACTGGTCTTACATTCCTGCTCATTTTCTGGCATTCCAAAATCTTATTTGAAATGTGTGGCATAAACATTCTTAGAAGAATCCACTGGTTAACAAAGAAAATTTTGTTTCATACTTAAAATTTTCTTTTCAATTCATAACTGTTTTTCTGTATGTGAGACATATTGTTTTCTTATATCAAGTGAATGCTGTTGGGAGTGAGCTTCCATCGCTTGTTCCTGTTTCTGGAGCATGGCTTGCTCTGTGGCTTGGCATTTTGGAGCTGTCCCTTTTAGACAAGTCTTGAATAAACCATCTTCTCACATAATTTGGCAGAAGCAAAATGGCATCCTCATGTAAAATGTCACCTGCTCTAGATTGGCATTATTCTTGAGATTATATGTATTTGAATAATGCTCTAAGATTCCTCTCTGTTTATCTCAGAAATATTACTACCTGATAGTTTCCAATAGGATAGATTTGCTTATTTTATTAGGTCAAACTTTAATCCTTGATAGAGAGCAAAATATTATAAACACGGAGCCTAGGACAGATAAAGTTCGATTTAGTAATTAAACATTAGAGCTGGAAAGGAAAATAGAGTTCATTTAATTCAGTGATTAGTAAGATGACTCTAGAAGAATTTCTGTTTCAGTACTATTGTGGGGGAAGAAGGTAAGCTAAATTAGTAGGGTTTTTGGTTCCTTGGTTTTCTCCCCTCATAGCATTTCTTTGGGTTTCTTTTTACTTGTGTTCTTCTTTAGTAGATGAATGTTTTATTTCAAAACAATAATTTAATATAAATATTTCATACTGAAAAGTTGGAAAATTAGTTTTTAAGGGATTAAGTGATTTTCCCAAGTCATAACTCTACTAAAAGATATAATGAGAACTAGGACCATGGTTTCTTGTGTTTTAGTGCTTTTTGATTTTTATTTCACCTTTTTGTTCTATTAAAGATCTAAGAACCCAATTGGAATTCCATAATAGGACATGATGGCTTAAAAAAAAAAGTAGAAAGAATTAAAGAAAAGGGTTATAAAGAGGATTAAAATCATCAATAATTATTCTTGCCTACTTCATTTTTCCTTCAAATAATTATTTCTTCACCTGTTTATATTCTGCATACTGTATGTGATAAAGAAGTTAAATAATAAAATTAAAATTTCCCCAAAATGTATTCATCTTGATCAGGGTTTCTCAACCTCAGCACTAAAATTTTGGACTGACACTTTTTTTGTTGTTTGCTGTCCTATGCATTGTATAATGTTTAGCAGCATCCTTGGCCTCAACCCACTAGATACATGGAGATATGACAGTCTTTTACTCAGTCATGATAATCAGACATGTCTCAGAGAATGCCAAATATCCACCAGAGACAATACTACCCCTGGTTGAGAATGATTGATCTAAATAATGTACAATCGAGATCCAAACGGAGACACCAAACTGAAGATAATCTTACCTTATGTTAGCTATTGTGAGTAGACATTTGTTCCAAGATTTTAAGCAGTCCATTGTGATATTTTAGAAATTCTAAGGGGAAACAATCGTGGCTGTAAGAAGTGAGGCAGGTGCGGGAGTCAAGCCTTAATGCAAGCAGATGAAGTGGGCTGCATCAGCGTTGACTATGTGCTTGGTGGATGTGGAGAGTCCACAAAAATATTTAACATTCTAATTTAATTGAACTCAGTTCTTGTTAACTTTTTGTATTATGTAACCCTACATGTAATAGGCAAAAAGAGTTAAATATTTGTCTTTGATGGCTGGACAAGGCAGTCAGACTCTAGAGTAGAGTATGGTGATGGGGATGGGGATTTGAAGCTTGCCACTTTGATGTCCAGATGTGTCTTAGAATGGAGGATGGAAAAAGTCATGAAGAAAGGGCTATCTTGAGGACTAGCTTTCCCTAGTTACAATAAAAGGGAATTTTTTTTCTTTTTTACTTTGTATTTAGTGGACAACTGTTAATCCCAGTGTGGAATTGTTCCTCTATCACCCATATAGTTCTCTTGAGTCTCTCAGCCTCAGTAACTGATCACTTCCTGGTGTAAAGCAGGACTCAGCTTTGCCCAACTAGATTACTTTCATGCTGTTTTCTGTACTTGTTCTATGGTCATTGGCATAGAGATATCTATTACTTTAGCATTTTGACCTGTAATGATTTTGTAAAGTAGCTGGGACAGTGATTATCTTGCCTGCCAATGCAAAGAGCCTAGGCATAACAGGAGAGAACTAAGCCACCAAGCGAAAAGATACAAAGGCAAACAGACCCTGAACAATAAAGCACCTCAGGACTTCTTTAATCACCTGGATCCAGCCGTATCTGAAGCTCCGGTTGCCCCTTGGACATCCGGCTACATGAGTCAACAAAGTAACTTTTTTTTTTTTTTGCTTCATCTAATTTGTGTTAGGTTTCCATCACTTAGAATTGATAGAGGTCTGCTGAGTATGGAGAATATTCCCATTGAGCAAATGTGAGCAAGGAATTGCAAATGCATAGAAATAAAATGACGGCTATACAGATGAAAGACTAACACGACAGAACAAGAAAAGCCCCTTGAACTTTAATGCAGGAATAATGAACAAATAAAGAGTATGTGTGAGCTATCTCACAAAAACCTGTTCCTCAAGGACAAGCAAGGCATCAGAGAAAAACGACCTCATAACAGATTGAAATAGGGATGATAATGGAGGAGGAAAATGTCCAGAATCAAACCAGAGACTGTGTCCTTCTATTCACGTACTGTGTGCAAATTCTAATGATGGAGGACCAATAATTGAGCTCACCTGTGTAAAAACTGTATAATTTATTTATTCAGCCAACATTTACAAATTATCAACCAAGAGGGAAAGATTCCAACTTGTTAAGCACCAAGTCTCTGAACTTCAGTCTTTATCTGAGATGTAAGTCTAGGGAGGGGGAAAAAAATTCAAGAAACCATGAATAGTATAAAAGCTATTGTATTGTAGGCAAGTGCAGAGTGAGACAGACAATTCACTCTATTACTTATGGCTTCTTCAATTGCAAGTGACAGAAAAAGGAATTCAAACTAGCTTAAGTAGGAAAAGAATTTTGCATGAGGATGCATTCAGGCACAGCTGGACTCAGGAGTTCAAACCATGGCACCTGAACTCTATCTCTTTCTCTTCCTCTTAATTTTGTTTGCTTCTGAGTTGTCTTTCCACATTGTTGCAAAGAAGACCATTAGCAGATCTGAGTTAATGTCATTAGAGGTCATGACTCCAAAGGTAAAGTTACCTCTTTTCCTCACATGACATTTATTGACTCTGCTTTAGTCTTAGGCCCATTTC
This sequence comes from Kogia breviceps, assembly GCF_026419965.1. Classification (NCBI taxonomy): domain Eukaryota; kingdom Metazoa; phylum Chordata; class Mammalia; order Artiodactyla; family Physeteridae; genus Kogia; species Kogia breviceps. Next base: position 9,930,112 of record NC_081319.1, on the reverse strand, counting down.
TGGAGCAATCTCTGTATCTAAGAGGATGTGCCTCAGCCTTGCCCATGTACCACTTCTGCAGCTGGGTGCTGGGACCATGATACTGGCAGACCCACCAAGATAAGGTGAAGTGAGAGTTATTGAAAGGAAAAGAAGCTAAGCTATGTAGTCAGTATCATTTATCATGATGATGGTTATGATGATAATCTTCATCATCATTATTCTAGACGACATTCAGTCTCCTAACACATCCTGGGTGGGACCTAGAAGTTGTCATGTCCCATCTGAGCTAACTATTAAAAGAGTAAGTATTTGTATGACTACTGTTGGTTAGGATGAAAAACAAGAGGATGCATTAGTGTAGAGGATTCAGTGTAATTATGCAGGCATGCTTTAGCATAATTCACTAATGTCCAAATATAAACAAATTGTCATCTACCGTTTATTGAGTACTGATTATGTGCCAGGCATTTGCTAAGTCAGCTCTTTAATTTGATCATCTCATTTAATTCTCCCAAATTTTATAAGGTAAATATTACTCTCTTTCTCAAATTGCAAATAATGCTCAGCGAGGTGAAATAATTTACTTAATTAGCAAGTGGTAGAGTTTGGATTGAAACACAGGAAGTGTGAAACAAGAACTTGGATATTTAATATGACTTTGTACTTAGGGGGACCATACATCTCAGTTTATGCCTCTTGTCCTGATACAATTATTAATTGCATTCCCTTCTACTTCAAAACATGTTTAGATTTTGACAATAAATTATATGATAGGGCTTCCCTGGTGGCGCAGTGGTTGAGAGTCCGCCTGCCGATGCAGGAGACACGGGTTCGTGCCCTGGTCCGGGAGGATCCCACATGCCGCGGAGCAACTAAGCCCGTGAGCCATGGCCGCTGAGCCTGTGCGTCCGGAGCCTGTGCTCCGCAACGGGAGAGGCCACAACAGTGAGAGGCCCGCATACCGCAAAAAAAAAAAAAAAAAAAAAAAAAAAAAAAAAAAAAAAAAAAAAAAATTATATGATAACATGAACACTGCCTCCTTCATGGATATGCTTGAACTCCCATGTATTTTATATACTTGTCTTTCATTCAGAATGATTTTAATAATCTTTTATTTTAGGAGAAGAGCTTCATATTTACAAAGAAGGTGCAAAGATAGTACAGAGAGTTCGGATATCCCCACACGCACTTTCCCTCATTATTAGCACCTTATATTAATTTGTCACAATTAATGACAATGTTGATACATTATTATTAACTAAAGTTCATACTTTATTCATATTTCCTTAGTTTTTACTTAGTGTATTTTTTCTGTTACAGGATCCCATCTAGGACATCACATTATGTTTAGTCATCATATCTCCTTAGGCTCCTCTTAACTGTGACAGTTTCTCAGGCTTTCCTTGTTTTTGATGACATTAACCCTTTTGAGAAGTACTGGCCAGGTGTTTTGTAGACTGTGTCTCAACTGGGATTTCTCTGATGTTTTCCTCACAATTATAATGGGGTTATGGGTTTGGGGGAGGAGATCACAGAGGTAAATTGCCAATTTTATCACATAACATCAAGGGTATATACTATCAATATGGCTTATCAATGTTGATATTAACCTTGATCACCTGGCTGAGGTAGTGTTTGACATGTTTCTCCATTGTAAAGTTACTCTTGTAAAATGGTTGTTAACCTTTTCAAGTTATGTTTAAATGGAGAACATGCACACATTTTAAGTGTGTGAATCCATGACTTTTGACAGATATATCTACCCATGTAACCACTATCCCTATCAAGATGTAGAACATTTCTGTCAGCCCTCTAAAGTTGTTTTAACTTGTTTTAATTTAATCTTTTGATTTCATAGAGTCCCTAAAGAATCCTTTCAGTTATGATTGAGTCAGAAGTCCCCCAACTCTTAGCAGACATATCACAATTTTGAGCTGCTCTAGAAATAAATAATCAGGTTCTTAACTATGTTTGACTCTATCAGGTTACCTTTTATAGATTGTCCATCACTCCATATATCTTTCCTGATTGAAATAACTAGGTAATGCAGACATAACCATCCCATGGCCTTGAAACCTTGTCCTATAGGTAAGAACATGAGGATGAACAAGCCTCAGAAAGGGAGATTTACCGAAAAATCACAAGGAACCAATGTTTATAACTGCTAAAGTGTGACAGGATGTGAAGAAGGCTGACATGACTGTGACAGATCTGGCTTAGAGAAGACTATTGTGGAGAATATCATGGGATCCCACTGCATTGTATATTCAGAGATTTCTAAGAGTGGATCCGAAGTAGGAGCAAGAAAGGTATGGTCTTAACATCCTAAGTAAGACATTATCAGTATTGGAAAGAGATTTCTAAAGCACTTTTATCAATTCCTTTTTTAAAGTGTTAGCTATAATATTAATCACTGTTGGATTTACAGGGAGATAATGTTTTACAAGAAGCAACATAAATATAAGTGTAAAAGTTCATGAGGCGGCATCATGCAAGTTATTTTATCAAAACTTATATAAAAATCATGGCATATAATTAGAGCTGAAAGAAATGTTAAATCTCAGAGAGCCAAAAAAATAATAATAAACCTCTTCAGTTTATAGATAATAAAAATGGATGAGTTGAATAATTTGCCCAGATAATGGGATCTTAACCTTATATATAAACTTTATTGCGGTATATTTTACATAAACAAAAGTATACACATATTAAATATGATTGATGAGTTTATAAAATATAAACTAAGCATAAAACTTTATATACTAAAAACCACCACAAATTAGATATATAACATTTCCATCACCCTGGAAAGGTACCTTATACCCCTGTTTACTCAATCCATCCCCTATTCTCAGACCCAGGCTGATCTGCTCTCACAACATATTAATTTTGACTTTTCTAGAATTTCATACTGCATACACTCTCTTTTGTCTTTCTTCTTTTACTTCCTATAACATTTTTGAGATATATCTGTTTAGTGTATATTAGTTTTTCCCTTTTCTAGCTGAGTAGTATTCCATTGTATGGATATACCACATGTATTTATCCTTTTGATGGGCATTTGGGTTGTTTCCATTTTATAGTTATTTTGAGTAACACCACTGTAAACATTTATACAGAATTACCTGTGGACATATATTGTTATTTCCTTGGGTAGAAGTGGAAATGTTGTGTTGAATGGTAAGTGTATGTTTACCTTTATGAGAGACTGAGAAAGACTTTTCTAAAGTGGTTGCACCATTTTGCATTCTGACTAGCAGTGTATAAAAGTACTAGTTCTGCTGTATCCTTTCTAACACTCAAAACGGTCAGTCTTTTTCATTTTAACCTTTGTAATAGGTAGTGGGATCTCATTTTGGTTTTAATTTGCTTATCCCTGAAAACTAATGGTGCTGAACGTCTTTTCATATACCTACTGCCTTTTGTGTATCTTCTTTAGTGAACATATACTTTTTCTGTATGTGTGTGTATTATATAATATTCCTTATGTACAAGTTCTTTGTAGAATATATGTTTTGTGCCATTTTCACCATTTCTGCTTCCTTCTCCCCTATTTTCTGAAAGAGTCTGTGTAAGATTGACATTTTTCCTTAAATTGTTGATCACATTCACCAAGGAAAGCCATCTGGACCTAGACTTTTCTTTGTGGGAAGGATTTTTTATGGTTACTTTGTTTATCTTATTCAAACAGCTTTGTTGAGATAAATTTTACTTATAAAATCCACTAATTTCAAGGATACAATTTAGTCATTTTTAGTAACTACCAAATTATACACCATCAACATGAATCAGTTTTAGAATTTTTTTTTTTTTTTTTTTTTCAGTACGCACTCCTCTCACTGCTGTGGCCTCTCCCGTTGCGGAGCACAGGCTCCGGACGCGCAGGCTCAGTGGCCATGGCTCACGGGCCCAGCCGCTCCGCGGCATGTGGGATCCTCCCGGACCGGAGCACGAACCCGTGTCCCCTGCATCAGCAGGCGGACTCCCAACCACTGCGCCACCAGGGAAGCCCTAGAATATTTTTATTACCGTAATAAGATCTCTCATGCCCATTTCCAGTTTATCCCCATTCCCACCACCAGCCCCAAGCATGGGAAGGTTTTTCAGTGTAAAGGAAATTTAACAAACATAAAGCTTTTAGATTTTTTTCTTTCTTTTTGAGTCAGTCTTGGTAAGTTGTGCCTTTCAGTGAATTTGTCCATTTCACTTAGTTATCAGTTTTTTGATATAAAAATTTTTATGACATTTCCTTATTTTCCTTTCCATAAGTCTAGGGTCTAGAGTGATGATTCTTCTTTTTATATTGGTCACTTCTCTCTTCTTTCTTTTTTTCTTTATCTGGCCATCTTAGACTTTTTCAGTTTTACTGATCTTTACGGGAACAGCTTTTGGTATTATTGGTTTTTATCTCTTTTTGCTCTTTTCTATTTTATTGATTTATACTTTTTATTCTTTCTTTTTACTTACTGTGAGTTTAATTTATTTGACTTTTTTAGTTTTGAATGCAAAGTTTAGATGATTGAATAAAATGTATATTTTCTTTTCTACTATATGGCTTTAAGCTATAAATCTCTCCCTAAGAACTGCTTTAGATATAGTCAACACATTTTGACAGGCTGTTATTGTTATCAGTCATTAAAAATATATTCTAATTTATCTGGATTTTTTTAAAACTTATGAGTTAAGTGTGTTTAAATATCAAATATTAGGGCATTTTCTAGATATTTTGTTATTGATTTTCAAGTTAATACCATTGTTATCAGAATGAGTTCAGTAATTTTAAGTGTATTGAAACTTGTTTATGGAACAATATATGGTCTATCTTGAACGATGTTCAAGTTTGTCTTCTGAGGTGTGCAACTGCTGTTATACCAATGCCGTGAATTTCAAACAATGTATTTTTCAGCTCTATACATTCTATTTATTTTTATATTTTTCACTTCTCTCCTCATTGGGTTCATGTTTCCCTCAAATCCTTGAACATATTTACACTAGCTGTTTATATTTATTTCCTATTACTGTGACACAAACTACCATGCATTTAGTGACTTAAAACAATACTCATTTATTTCACACATCTTTAGGTACTCAAGTATGGGCGGCTTGGCTGGGATCATTCCTGAGGCTCTTCTTACAGAACTGAAGTCAAAGTGTCAGCCAGGGTGAGCTGTTGTCTGGAAGCTCTGGGAAAAATCCGTGTCCAAGCTTACTTAGCTTATCAGTAGAATCCAGTTACTTACAACTGTAGGGACGATGTCCTTGTCTTCTCTTGCCATTATCCAGAGGCCAGACAGCTGCTAGGGCCACTCTCAGACCCTTCCAGATGGCTCCTTCCCTCTCAGCAATAGAGAACCTCCTTCTTGTTGAATCCTTCTCACATTTAGGATCTCTCTGACATTACTCTTTTGTGACCAGCCAAAGAAAAGTCTTATTTTAAGGGCTTATGTGATTAGGTTAGGCTCACCTGTAGAATCTCTCTCAAAGCCAACCAGTTAATAACCTCAATTATATCTGCAAAATCCCATTCAGTATATAATTATGGGGGCTATTTTAGAATTCTGTCACACTGGTTTTTTTTTTTTGTATTTGTGCTGATTCTAAAATCTGTCATTTCTAGATCTGTTTTTATTGACTAGTTTTTCTCCTGCCTTTTCACATGCCTTATAATTTTTATTGGATTCTGTACAGTGTAAAAATAATGTGGTTGTGTCTTCATTTCCCTGTCTTCCTTAAAAAAGCATTGAATCTTGTTTTAGCAGACGTTAGGGTACTTGCAGTTCAGCTAGATCCTTTCCAGGTTGGTTTTTAAGACTTTTTACATGGGTATTTAGCCCTGCTATTAAACTGTAACCTTTCTGGGTCTCTACTGATTTGTCCGAGTATTCAGAAAGATTTCTCCCCTCCAGAGAGTTAGCACTTCAGTGTCTTCCAGTGCTGTGTGAGCTCTGTTACAGTTCCCTAATAGTTATTATTTTCCTAGGGTCCCAGATCCTCATCCTATGTTTTCCCAGTTTAGTGTTGAGCCAAAATTCAAGGGACTCCCATACATATTTCTAGCCCTCTTTCTCTGTGTACCTGCTGTCTATCTTGTACTCTTGCCTGCAAGTTGCAGTTTCCAGAGTCTCCCTGAACTCTGATTTCTGTTTTCTCAAATTAGCCCATTGACCATGCTCAGCTTGGGTCTGAAAAGTGGCACCAGGCAGGAACATTCATAGGGCTTGCCTCATTCGTTCCCCTCCTTTGGGGAACACAGTCCTGAGCTCCTAGCTGCCCGGTGTCTTAAAACGGTTGTTTAAGTTATTCTAATTTTCTAGTGATTAGCTTTGAGAAGAAAATTATGGGGCCAATTACTCCATCATGGCTAGAAGCAGGAGTCCTCAACTGAGACTGATTGACTGAATGAATGTCTCCAAGAGCTTACCTGCTACCTTCTCCCCACAGAAATGAGACTTGATCCCACTTCTGATTTTATTTTAATGGGGTGCAGGGTTGAGGAACTGAACAATCAAAATCATTATAGGATAAGGACTTCCCTGGTGGTGCAGTGGTTAAGAATCCACCTGCCAATGCAGGGGACACGGGTTCAATCCCTGGTCCAGGAAGATCCCACATGCCCCAGAGCAACTAAGCCCGTGTGGCACAACTACTGAGCCTGCGCTCTAGAGCCCTCGAGCCACAACTACTGAAGCCCACACGCGTAGAGCCCGTGCTCCACAACAAAAGAAGCCACTGCAGTGAGAAACTAGCACACTGCAATGGAGAGTAGCCCCTGCTTGCATTAACTAGAGAAAGCCTGCACACAGCAACGAAGACCCAACACAGTCAAACTTAAATAAAATAAAAAATTATTTTTAAAATGCTGTGAATTCACAACACAATGATAAAAAAATATTTTTTAATCATTGTAAGATAAATAACTTGCATGGGGAAGATACTAGTATCAACTTACATTAAATAATTTCAAAGCAGATATGATCATGAGAAATGGGCCCACATCACACAGAATCAAGATATGCAAAGAATATGAGTGATTACCCTAACAAATATTGTTTGAATATTACATGAGATATGAATATTAAAAAATGATAGATGGTCTAAAATTCCATTTAATTCGATTAGTGGAATTACGCATGGTAGATGGTCTCGTAAGACATAGTAATACATTCCCCAGAGAGAACTTTCCAATAACTTAAACATTTTATGTTCAGTGGTTCACTGGACATACCCAAAACTTGATTCATCCAAGAGGAATAGTTCTGGAAACACTGCTGTTGGGGATTAGTGTCTAATACGTAGACATACAACAGAGTACAATAGTTAAAAGTGTTGTAACTGAGCTTAGACATGGGTATGAGCTCTGTTTCTGCACCCAAGAGCTAGGTGGCAGAGGGGTTGAAACATAGACTTTGAAGATAAGAGTTCCTGACTTCAAATTGAGCTCTGTGCTTCCTAGCTTTATGTCCTTGGCAAGTCTCTTAAAAACACTGTACCTCAATTTCTTCATCTGAAAAATAGGGGTGATGAATAATAATACCTGCCTTTTATGTGTTGGGGATGTGATAAATCCTTAGTTTATTATGAGGGTTAAATAAACCAACATGTGTAAACCATTCACGCACTACCTGGGGCATAGTAAGTTCCAGATAAGTGTTAGCTATTATCATAATTTCTTGTCTAAAATAATAATAAAAATAGTAAATATTTTATAGGTTTCACACAGATTGACTCACTGCATGTAAACTGCCTATGCTAGTGCCTAATAGACAGTAGATGTTCAATGAAACAGAATAAACCTCGCATCATGGTTGATTCAAGAAATCTGTGAGGTTCAGTGAGCAGGTTCAAATGCATCCATGGCCCGTAAGTAAGCAGGGTGTTATTCTTCTAAAAGATAAAGGAAACTCTACTATTTTAGATTTACTATGAGGTTTAGATAGGTGAGCTATCACACCCTATATGTCTAACACACACATACAAAAACCTATACTACGTGATCATATGATTTTTAGTATTCAAGTTGTTAATGTGGTTTATCTCATTGATTGATTTACTGTTACTGAACCATCCTTGCATCCCTGGGATAAATCCCACTTGATTATGGTGTATGATGCTTTTAATGCATTGTTGAATTCGATTTTCTAATAATTTGTTGAGGAATTTTGCATCTATGTGCATTGGTGATACTGGCCTGTAATTTTCTTTTTTTTTGTGGTGTCTTTGACTGGTTTTAGTACCAGGGTGATGCCGGCCTCATTGAACGAGTTCAGATCAGAGTGTTTCTCCTTCTGTAGTTTTTCCGAATAGTTTGAGAAGGGTAGGTGTTAATTCTTCTCTAAATGTTTGATAGGATTTGCCTGGGAAACTGTCTGGTCCTGGACTTTTATTTGTTGGGAGTGTTTTGTTTTGTTTTGGTTTTTTTGTGGTACGTGGGCCTCTCACTGCTGTGGCCTCTCCCGTTGCGGAGCACAGGCTCCGGACGCGCAGGCCCAGCGGCCATGGCTCACGGGCCCAGCCGCTCTGCAGCATGTGGGATCTTCCCGGACAGGGGCACGAACCCTTGTCCCCTGCATCAGCAGGCAGACTCTCAACCACCGTGTCACCAGGGAAGTCCCTGGAGTGTTTTATTACTTATTCAATTTCATTACTGGTGATTGGTCTGTTCATATTTTCTAGTCCTGATTCAGTCTTAAGAGATTGTAACATTTCTAGAAATTTCTCCATGTCTTCTATCTAGGGTGTCCAGTTTATTGGTATTTAATTGTTTGTAATAATCTGTTACGATTCTTTGTATTTCTGTGGTGTTGGTTGTAACTCCTCGTCTTTCATTTCTTATTATTTGGGTCCACTCTCTTTTTTTTCTTGATGATTCTGGCTAAAGGTTTATCAATTTTATCTTTTCAAAGAACCAGCTCTTAATTTTATTTATCCTTCCTAAATTTTTTTTAGTCTTTATTTCATTTATTTCTGCTCTGGTCTTATTTCTTTCCTTCTACTAACTTTGGACTTTGTTCTTTTTCTGGTTCCTTTATTTGTAAAGTTTGGTTGTTCATTTGAGATTTTTCTTGTTTTCTGAGGTAGATTTGTATTGCTGTAAACTTCTCTCCTTTTATTGCTTTCATTGAATCCTGTCATTGTTTTCCTGTTTTCATCTTATCATGAGATAAACATAAATTGTTGTGATTTTAAGACAATTAAAAAAAAATCACAGTTATACTCCAGCCTTCTTAAGTTGTAATCTTACTTCCCCACTCAACTGTTCATTTGCAGTCACTGTCATTTGGAGCTTTATATCATATGCTCAAGGTCTGGATTCATGTTAAGAGGTGACCCTAAGACTACTACCACACTCCATGTCATAGAGTTTTAAACTTTCTATAGTTCATTCTCACAGGAATCTAAGAATCAGGAGGTATTTTTAAAAATTAACTGCTTATCTTTAAGCAATAACAATCTAAATTAGTATCCTCAGTTTTGAGAGACTCAACTGAAATGAATCACTAGCTTAAGCAAGGGATGGAATATATTGGGGGACCAACTGGAATGTTCCAAGGCAAATGCGTCTTCAGCCATTGCCAGATCCAGAGTCTCAGATGACTCATCAGGGCTCTCCTTTTCTCTCTGTATGTTTGATCTGCTTCTCTACGTGGGTTGATTTTATTCTCAGTTGAGCTTTATCCATGTGATGGAAAAGACAGCTACTGGAAGCGCCCATTTCTGTCTTCCTAGATAAGAGGTCAAGAGGAATAGATCTGCCTTACGCGAGTATCAGTACATAACATCTGAGGTCCTTTACCTATCCTTGAACTCTTCAGCCTCAGCAGGGGGAAAGGAGAGCTCAATTTTGCCAACCGTAGATGTGTGCCCACACCTGAGTTTGGATACGTGAGGCATTAAGGTTAGCACTCCATCTCAACTCTTACAGACTGAGAGGGGTTCTTTCCCAGAGAAATAGCTAGCCCATGATGTTACCAAAGGAATATCAGGAACATTCCCACCCCTACCAACTTAGGGAATGTACAAAATCAGAGCTCCTTAAAAAGATGGAATCAGGAAATAGATGGAGTAACTGACACAAGATATCTACTACAAGTAAATATGACAGGAAAGTACAACAGATGAGATAGAATATTTTTCTCTTCCTCTCTGTCTCTCTGTCTTCCCTCCACAAGAAAAAACTGACCTTGACTCAGTAATGCAATACAAGTGTAAGATTGTGTTAAAAAAAAAAAAAAGCTGCGAAAACAAAACCTATGGATGGAGACCTACATGAAAGATGGAAGAGTATAATAATAGCCAGAGTACATTACTCTGGCAGAAGCAGCAGCCCTTAAGGAGGACAGCTTTATAAATTACAAATTGCATTTAAATAGACAGGGAATTGAAAGCAAAGACATTATTTTCTGCAGAAGATGATGGACAGGGGAGAACAAAGAAAATAAAACTGAGATTGTTAATAAAATACAATGCTAAGCATATAAGTTAGGACTGAGTCCTTAACTTTCATTTTTATTAATGCCTGGGTGAGGATAGATTACTGACTACACAGAACCAAGCCTGGGAACACATTTTATATTTATGATCTTTGTGCCTAAAACTAGATTCTCCTCCAATTTAATATGACACTAGGACAATGACTGGCCAAGTTTTAGATTAATCACTCTTACACAAAGATTTTTCATTCATATAATCTCAAACAAACAAACAAATACTGTGTCACCTATTAAGTTCCAGATCCTATGCACTCTGGCTGAAGATATAAATATCTTGTAAGCCCAGCATCACTTTCCTCCTCCTCTGGTAACAAATCACACTTTCTATTATGACAGTGGCCCCAGTTATCGGCCCAGGAATAAACTTTTGACTTAGGAAGAGCCAATTAAAGCCTTCCTTTAGAGTTGATCGAGAGCTTTAAGGTTAGAGAATTTCGATCGTATGCAATTTTTGTAATTCAAAATTATTTCAAAATCTACTAATTATTCTTTAAGTTCTAGAAACTGCATTCTGTGACTAAGAGGACAGTAATTTATTTGCCATTGTTTCTGCTCTGCCCACTTTTTGTTCCTGTCACTGTGAAATAAAGGCCGTGGGGAATGGCAAACCAGTTCTGTCTGATTCATTCAACACATGAGTGCTTCTTAGGTACAAAACACCATTCTGAACATTGTCCGGGATAAAAAGATAAATAATACCTAGCCCCTTACCCTCAAGGATCTTCCAGCTTAGCAAGGGGAATAAAACATGCACACCAATGACTGCAACAAAAAGAAGATAATGATTGCCGCCAGATGTTTGGGGAGAAAGAGCAAAGAGAGAACACAGAATAAGGCAACATTCAACAGTCAGTCAAGAACTATTTGTTGAGCAATTGCAAGACGTGAACTGGAAATGGAAGAGGAGAACATAGATCTTCACATGGGCAGGTGAAAAATCAAGTGTTATTACTTGTAACACAGCTCTTCAAATATATTTTTTGGCACCAAGTGCCTAATAAATAGCCTTAAATTAAAAACTAAATCAGGATACAGTCTCTATCAAATACAGCCTGAGGTACTGATGCCTAAATACTAGGATCACAGTATTTGTGTTCCCAAGGATGCCTTTCTATTGCTTTGCTTCTTTGCCCCTTTACAAATTAGCTAATGCTGCCTTAACAGGATATCTATTTCACTTGTTCCAGCCTTTTTGATCCAATGTATTGAGTAGCAGAACAGGTTAGTTACAAGAGGATATTTTGACTTCAAACAACAGAAATAAAATACTATATAATTGAAAAAAAAAACAAAACAAAAAACAGAGGCAATCTTTTAGGCACATGTGGATCCAGGAGTTCACATGTTTTAACCAGGTCCCTTTCTCTCTTCCCCACCCCTTTTGCTCTCTTCCTTTTCTCCTCTCTGGTATCTCTCATTATGGGATTCAAATATTTCCCTGTTTATGTGGGAGCTTCTGGCACAGCTACAGGCTTATACCCTCGCAGCTCCAGGGCTGGCTGGAAGGGGCGGGCCCATCACAGCATAAGGTGTGCACTTATTATATAGCAGGGCATCGCATCTGTGAGTGATTGATGATCACATTGTATACAGGGGTAGATTCGTATATTTTTTACATCACTTTTCTTGAAGATGGTAGTAAAATGGTATGTTTTTACAAAATCAAATAGTGTGACATTGTCCAAAAGATATGCATAGAGCATTTAGAGGAAGGAGGGGCTCCTTTTTCTTTTAACTCCGGCAGGGATTGTCTATTGGACAGTGGTAACCCTATGTCATCACCCTCGTTACTCCAGCAGAAGTCCAGGGATTAGCGTTGCATAACTCTTGTTAGCCTCCATTCCCTTCCTTGAACACTGCAGCCAGAAGGTTTTTTTCCTCCTCAAACCTTAAGTATTGAAACCTGAAGGAGGGGCATGTCTGAAAAGAAAATGATGGACTGGACTCTTCCTAGAAGGAAGATAAATAGGTGGTCAACAAGAAAGAAAAAAAAAAAAATCCTCTGTACCAGGAAATGTTTGAAGTGTTGTTTGGGTATCAAAAAACGGGTGCCCTACTCATAAAGCAACAAAGGATATTGGTCTAAAAAGAACACCATGGCCAAAGGTGCATGGCCTATTTCAACAGAGGATTTGAAAGTTAAAAGTTAACCTGTAAAACATGCAATTCAATTTCATCATTTTACAGATGGGGAAAGTAAAACCCAGGCACAGGAACAGAAGTGCCAAGGTCATACAGGTGGTTGGTGGAAGAGACAACCAACTACCCGACTTCTGACTTTTTAGGTGTGTGTGTGTGTGTGTGTGTGTGTGTTGTTTTGTTTATGTGCAAGGACATTTTTCTTTAGTACACTAACATTACAACAGAAAGTGTAGTCTTGTTTTTGGTTTTCTCTCCACCTTCAATTCTGTATAAGAGTTTTGCTGCACTCCAACAGAAAGTCTCAGCAAGAGAAGAAAGCACCATAAGGAGTACACTTGGGTACCAAGGACAGATAACATTGTCCTTCCTTATGTAGGAACTAGGGCCACTTGTTGCTTTAATGGGCCAAGTTTGGGCTGGACCTGTAGGAGGGGACACCTTTGAAAAACAGCTTCCTAACTGCACTACAACCTGCTCTGGCATCCTGATTGCACTCCCCAACCCTCCAAATCTTCAGCCAGGAAAAAAAAAAAAAAAAAAAAAAAAGAATGGTATACTGGATCACTGGATCGATGGGGAGATTTCTATCTGCTTCTCCTACTGTTGCCTCTTTCTTGCTATTTCCTGCCGGCGGAAACCTGACATCAGCCCAAAAGCATCTCTGGAAATGGGTAGGAGGGAGCCTTACACCTGTCAGCGCCGGAGAAGAAAAGTGCGCTCTGCAGAGTTCTCAGTTGTTCCATCTCTTGCGACGAAAGGAAGAAAATGAGCCAATCCGCCACAGATTTACTGGAGACCAGGGTTACTTCATCGGGCTCCGGCCACAGTAACCCCTGAAGACCAGAGATGCATTTCCATCCTCAGCATTTCTTGTTGGCGTCTTTCCCTACAGGCTAGCCCAGTGCCCGGCCCCGGAGAAGTCTCTGCGTAAAGGTTCTTTAAGTCATAAAACAGGCTTCTGTGTGTATGTGTGTTTTTCTTAGGAAAAACTGGCACAGACGAATTAGCAGTAGAGACTGGGGTCTCGCTACGACCCTTCATCCTTGGCGGCATCCCCTTACGACTACCTCGCATTCTCCCGGAGCTGACAGCCCCGGCTCCGGACCTCAGGGTTGGAAGCGGTCAGCCCCAGATAGTGCCGCCCTGTCCGGGGCTGATGCCACCCTGTGCCTAGAATGTGCGTGTGGGTGCAGGCGGGCGAGCGAGCGGCTTCTACACCGAGACAGGAGCAGGAGCTCAGCCTTCGCCTGCGACCTGCAATCCCCAGATTCCCTGGGGACCTCGAAACTCCCAATCGGAGGCACTCCCCCCCACAGAGCCGCCCACCCATTCCCCCCCCCCCTTACCTCAGCACGCAGCCCCTCCCTGCGTGATGATGCAAAACAGTGGGGAGGGCGGGCGCTGGGAAGGGTGGGGAGAGCCTGAGAGGGAGCGAGGGTGGGAGGGAGTGGGAGGAGGAGGAGAGGGAGCCGAACGACCATTTAAAGCGATAGCAATCCGTGCTCTCGCCCCAGTGCTGGGCTGTTGGAGAGCTCGAGCTGCGAGCCACCGAGCGCGAGCTCGAGCGCGGCGCGCCGGCCGGGGAACCCGAGAGCGCACGGCGCTGCAAGCTGGCAGGCACCGCGGGACCCCCCACCCTCGCCGGCTGCCCTTCCCCGGGCGCCCCCACCCTCCTCGCCCGCAGGAGACCCTGGGCTTCCCCGGAGGAGCTCACCCCCACGGGCCAGGACTCCGGCGAGCCCGCCACCGTCCCTTCCAGCGCCGCCGCCACCACCGCAGCCGCGGGAGCAGCATGGTCCAGCTGGGGAAGCTGCTCCGCGCCCTGACTTTGATGAAGTTCCCCTGCTGCGTGCTGGAGGTGCTCCTGTGCGCGCTGGCGGCGGCGGCGCGCGGCCAGGAGATGTACGCCCCGCACTCCATTCGGATCGAGGGGGACGTCACCCTCGGGGGGCTGTTCCCGGTGCACGCGAAGGGTCCCAGCGGAGTGCCCTGCGGCGACATCAAGAGGGAGAACGGGATCCACAGGCTGGAAGCGATGCTCTACGCCCTGGACCAGATCAACAGCGATCCGAACCTGCTGCCCAACGTGACGCTGGGAGCGCGGATCCTGGACACTTGTTCCAGGGACACTTATGCGCTCGAACAGTCGCTCACGTTCGTCCAGGCGCTCATCCAGAAGGACACCTCCGAAGTGCGCTGCACCAACGGCGAGCCTCCGGTTTTCATCAAGCCGGAGAAAGTAGTTGGAGTGATTGGGGCTTCGGGGAGTTCGGTCTCCATCATGGTAGCCAACATCCTGAGGCTTTTCCAGGTAGGGGGGCGCTCCCTCCGGGGCAGAGCGCGCCGTAGCTCCCCGCGCTCTTTATCCGGAAGGCTGGCTTGGACTCCAGGGGTGCGGAGTCTGGTCAGCCTTCGCTCATTTCCACCCTGGAGATCCTGCCGAATCCCTCCCACCTCACCCGAGGAGGTACTTTCCCTGCTTGATTCATTTCCCTTCCATCTCTCCCCTGTCCGCGCTCCACTCCATCCGGCTTGACACTCTGGATTTATGGCCCCATTTACAAGAAACAGTCTCCGAAAAACAAGGCGATGATTTAAATGGGTTTGCATTAGACTGAAATATGGTTCAAAAACAGGCTTGTAAAAGTGCCGGGCTCCTGTGAGAGCCAGTTAGGCGCAAGGAATATGAAAGATGAGAAGACGCCTAGAAACTAGGCATTTCTCCAGTTCCCAGCTTCCCTGCCCCGAGCCGCCCGACAAGCTGCAGCTCCCTCGGAAAATTTCGAGAAGAGCTTAGGGAGGCAGTTCTTAAACCGAAGGCTAGGTCCTCACCTACATTTGGATGTTAATTGCCCATTTCGCTCGGGTTGGATTTCCCGACCTGTAACCTGTCTCTGCGAGGGCCTGGGGCAGGAGGCGTGGGGACTGTCCTCAAGTGGGGAGATGCCGCCCGCAGACGTGACCCCCAGGTGATTTGCTCTGGGCAGTTGTTTAAACTGCCGTCTAAACTGCATGTGCGATCCGGCCACTGGCAGGAGCCGGGCGATCAGCTTTCTACCCCTGCCAGTTCAGCGCCCAGAGATGAGCTCATGCGAACTGCGAAACAAAATCGCTTTCTCCGCATCCACCCTGTGCCCATCCTTTCCCACGACCTCCCTAACGCAGCCCCCGAACCCCAATCCTGGGCTTTGAGGACGATTCCCAGAGCCAGACAAGAAGGCGCCTGGAGGGAGGCAGTAGGGTGCGCTGAGCAAGGCCGGGCGGTCCTCCTGCTCCGGGTGCAGGCGGGCGACGGCGGAAGATGCGAGGCCGGCGGATCGGGCCGGCTGAGCGGTGGGTTGTACTGCAGTGCTCTTCTCACCGCCTGCTCCCGCGGCCCCCGCCCCACGGCTCCTGGGCCTCCCTGGGTATAAATGGATGGCTTTTGGATGAAGAGATTGAGTTTCAGGATCTGCGTGACTATGGCTTCTCTTCTTGTTTCTCTGTCTTTCTTCCTGTGTGTCTCTCTCCTTGTGTCTCTTTCTCCCTGCTGTTTTTTTTTTTTTCTTCTTTCTCTTTCTCTCTCTCTGTTTTTATTTTCTCCCTTTCAATTTCTGCCTCTCTTCTCGTTCTCTAGCCCTGTCTCCAAGTTTTTTGTTCATCTCTGTCTTGAAGTGATCCTTTCCTAATGCACAGCTCTCTCCCTGCCTGGTAGTACCCAAATTCAGTTAATCTCTTCTCCAGAGGTTCTGGCTGACCCTTAGGCTCCCCGTATCTAAAGAGTTGGCTCCCTCTCAAGTGCCTTTCCTGAAGCATGTTGGGTTTCTTGAGGGGACTCCTTGTGAGATTCAAGCCGTCACTACATCAGCGCCCAGGAGTATGAAGTTTGTGTTTGTGCCAGAAGGAGGGGTGCCTGTCTAAGGCTGCAGCCTGGTATGGCCCCTCTGAGCCTCTGAGCATCCCTGGCAGCTCTTGAGTATGCCACCATGGCGATCTCTAGATGTTTGCAAAGCCAAAGGTGCTTCTGGGCAGCCTTCACTTTGTGGTAATGCTTTCAGGAAGAGCCTGGGTTGTTGTAGGCAAAACCCAGAAGCACTTCCTTTACCTCTGAGCTTGAACTAGAGAACCTGAGGGAGGCAGTGCGGCAGGAGGATGAGGCCAGAGGCCACCTGAGAACCACAGGGGCGACTCACAGTCTTTTCACTGGAGCTCTGGGGGTTGAAGGCACATTTGCTGTTTGACATTTTTAAAATTATTTTGGTGCCTTCACTTGGAGCTTGGGCAGTACTGCAGATGGGCCTGCCTGTCGAAAAAAGAGTGAAATCTTCAAGTCAAGAGAGAGCTTGCAGACTAGGCTGAAGAATTGTGTTTGCTGAGAAAGATCCCAGGGGGAGCTGATTCCTTCTCTGGTGTGTGGATCTGAGGCAGTTGCAAGAAAAGAAAACGCTTGCCTTATGCTTAGTTCCCCCGTTCCCTGGGCTGGCAAGGAAAGGAACTGAATGCCAGCATTAGCAGTGTGGGTTGGGACCAAAACCATTCAGAGAAAACACTGTCATTTTCCTCTAATTTGCAAATTGCAGCTATTCATGTTGGATTGAACAGCTGAGGGAAAAGAGCCCCCAGTTTTCACCTGCATTTATTGAGAAGAGGCTGGTAGTAGGAGGGCTATGCACCAACTTGTAGCTTGTGCTGCAAGCTGGATAGAAGCTTGGTGTGAGCATCCCGGGTAACCACTGCCCATGTTCAAATACACAGAGATAGATTCCAACA
This sequence comes from Kogia breviceps, assembly GCF_026419965.1. Taxonomy (NCBI): domain Eukaryota; kingdom Metazoa; phylum Chordata; class Mammalia; order Artiodactyla; family Physeteridae; genus Kogia; species Kogia breviceps. Next base: position 9,912,749 of record NC_081319.1, on the reverse strand, counting down.
ATCTCTTCCAGTAGCCTTATTTTTGTGTGTGATCTTAGAAGCTTCTGGCATGTAAGTCCAGTCCCCAGTTTCCCAGCCTCTGTAAACCTGCAAAATGAATAGAGAGAATCGTGGAACACAGACCCATTGTTCAAAGGCACAGTCACTTCAGGGAAAGAGGAAAAGAACGGGTAGGTGAATCTTCTCTGGGATTGCAGGGTTCAGCTCAATGAGGACTGTCCTGTATAAAAGAAACTTCTCTAAATGGCTGAATTCTTAGCTCTCCAGAGATTTGAGTTTTCTTTTCCCCAATCCCTTTGGGTTGCTGTGGGGAATGTGCCAAACCTATCATTTGAGATAAAAAATTTACGGTGAGGTAAGCTTCTAGGCTGGGGGAAGGAAGACTTAGTGACTTACATGGGGGGTGCTAAGCCCTGGGGGGCACGAAGGAACAAGGAGATAGTAATGGATGTAACAGATGCTGCAGCTGCCGGCAAAGCCTGGACTGAAGTTCCTTCCTGAAAATGAGGACCCAGGCAAGAATGGCCACTCAGATGTAAACAGTGTCTCTGACTCGGAATTCTCATCTGCCTGCCGGTGGGCCAGAGCTGAGCAAGTCCTTTCTCTCCTCTGTATGCACACTGAATTGGTTACTAAGTGACATGTGAGAGGACAGGAATCATATTCAGTGGATCTTTCAAATCCAGGAATTTGAGGCTAATGAAATTAGTGTGTGGCCAGGGCTCTGCCAACTAGAATTAAGTCACTGCAGCCACCCTGCAATGCATTTTCAGCCTGAAGGGAGCATCAGGGAGGAATTTCGGAAGATTTGTTTCTGAGCCTGTGCAAAATAATACTCTCCTAATGCTAAGAAAGATTAAATATAAATTAATATTGACTACGAGTAACATATTTAAAAAATAATCACAGAGTGGGGGATGGCTTAAAGTGGAGAGATTATATAATATGGTGTCCCAAGAATAAATCTCCCCTGACCACTGTTTCATGGGCTACAAGTAAGATATATTACAATGGAAAGTAATGGGAACGTTTTTATTCAAGGCTTCTCTGCTATTGACTTGAGAGCAAACACTCTGAGAGTCTAAATGACCCTTGCTACGTGCTGACTCTGAATGAACAATATTTCATGTGCAGTGACATGGTCTAAGCTATAGGCTTGGAATTGAATGGCATCTGTTTCAATTGTTTTGTTCTCTCAAGAGCAACTAGGTAGAAAAAAGTGGTCAATTTGACCCTTGTGGGAGCTTGTTGCCAATCTAAACCTGTGTCCGTCGTACCATAAACGAAATACATTTGTACATTTGTAAGTGTTTTCCTTCTGTTCATTGATGCTTGAGTATAATTTCAAACTTTGGGAGCAACATTTTATACATAAGTACTTGGTTTTCTTCCTTTCTCTTTCTCCTCTCTCTCTCTGTTTCTATCTCTCCCTTTCTCTCTTTCTCCATCTTATGTAATTGGATAGAACTGGGCACCTAGGATGATGTGGTGTTACTATAGTGGGATTTTTTTTTGTTCAAAAAACAACTCTAACTTACCCTTTTATAAATTTCATGAATACAGGTGTCAGTGCCGTTTGGAATAGTCTCTATAACAGTTTCTGTCTCCACATTTACAGTGTTTCAGCAAATTTACCTAACAGATGGTGAGTGGGCAATTTTTAAAGGGGCATTTGTTAAAAGAGCGGAGAGGGAAGGAATAGAGACAGGCACATACTATATTTGAAGATACCTCCATGTGTATTTTATGTATGTATACCCATACAATTGAGAAGTCTTTGGATGTTTTCTCTTCAAGAATAATTCAGATAGTGGATTACTTGAATTTCATAAACATTTCGGGATTAACAAATTTGTTACGTATAGAAGTTGTATCATGGATTTAAAAGACCATAGCCAATTACACAAAGCATACTCTAGTCTCAGTCCTGCAATTAATTAGCTATGTTACCTTAAGTCATTTAATTTTTCTAGGCCTAATTTTTCTCATGTGATGTTTTTTCTTTGAAAAAGTATAGTTTCTAGAAGTCTCTAATCTCTGTGTCATAGTTCAGCTTGGAGAAAACCTGTTCTTATCCAAACTCCATGACATTGTATTTCCAGCTCCAACTTTGGACTTTGAGTGAGTTGGGGGCAACTTTTTAAGGATATTTTCCCACAGCGTTTTTAGTTACTATCAGTCTAGCTGACTTCTCATCCTCAGACTTTCTCCCATATTCTTTCACCAGTGTGTTCCTTACTCACATATATAAAGACTGTTGTGAGAAGAATGGCCTCCTGGGTCAGCTTACTGCGTGGTCACGGACACGCGCCAGGGAGTAAGATTCTGAGGATTTTACAGAAGCAGATACAGGCTTCATTACCCATGTCCTCTCCCCTTTCGTCTTAGAAAAACAGCAGGCTTTTCTTGGAGAACTGCCAGATAATGACATCCTGCCTCCTCACGGGTGCCCGGGGATGAGTCGCCCAGGGACTGAACTCCAGTAAAGGAGGTGATTGGCTCATGGGTAGGCATCTGACCCCGGCTGAGTCTACCAGACTCCTCCCCAGGACTTTTCTCCCAGAGAAAGATGGAAGAATTGTCTTTTCTCTCTGGAATTTCTAAGCTGGGGAGATGTGACTCTGGACTCCCAGTGAGCATCCAGCACCAGAAGAGACTTTCTGTAAAATGAAGTCTTGCAGAGGGAAGCAGGGCTGAGTGATGGAGAGAGAGCTGGAACCCTGTTGATACTCTGGAACTTCTGAGCCAACTGTATCCAAATATGGCTGCATCCCTGAATTTCCAGTACTCGTTTGTTGAGGTTGCTGTTGTTGTTTGGTTTTTGTTTTTAAATTTCCTTTGACTGTTTTGAATTTGTTTTCAGCCATGTGCGTTTGAAAGCATCATAGCTAAAAGAGCGAATTTCCTACATTAATGTCAGGTTTGCTGACAGGCATTCCTTCAGTGAAAATAATATCTGCTCTTTTCTTTAAATAAAATCCTTCTAGCTCAGGTTTGAGATATTCAAAACTCTGCCTCCTCCCGCCCTCTTTCCAACATTTACTATATCACCTTGAAGCGTTTGTGACCACGTCGTTCCCATCTAGATGCAGTTGAGAGAGAGAGAGCAAATACTTCTGATATAAACTGCAACCTATAGGCCTCCTACCTGGAAGCTTTAGAACATACTTGATTCTTGTCATTAATGCAAATCTTTTGTTGTTGTCTCCAGGGCAGAGAAGCATTTTCATGGCATAATGGCGTACAAAGTACATTAAGCCTAACTCTACTTCTCACCCTCTTTTACTTTAAATAGGCAGAAAAGAACAATCTCAAACACATTTTCGCAACAAATAAAATACGTATGCGATTATGTTTAGAAGACACTTATGCCGCATATGGTTAGACTGATTAATTAATGGACTTTTTGCCAATTGGCACAGTAAATATATATGTTCAATGTGCTTAATTAAAAAGAAGAGAACATATTTTTACAGGTTAATTATCTGAGAAGAGTATTGTGCCAGCACACTTGATACTACAGTATTTCATGTTTGACAAGTAATCTTCTTTCAATTATATTTACTGCTAAATGTTTCTTGGATCAAGTTATTAAATTATAAGGTCAAAAGTAAAATGATATGAAATTACAATGATAAAGGGACCCATATCTCACTTTATGAGAATAGAAGTTCTAATTTCTTTTCAATACTACTAGTAGTGACCACAGTACTAATCTGAGCCCTTACTGTGAGCCTCTGTGCCCATATACATTTAGTTCTTACAGTAGTTCTGCAAAGGGCATATAATAATCCACACTGTAAAGCTGAAGAAAGTGATTCTCACAGCTGAAAGTCACATAGCTGGTGAGTGGCAAAGTCTAGATTCAAACTTAGAGTCGTCTGACAGTGCGCAGGTTATTGACCACCATGCACACTGCTCAATTGTTACACCAATAAAGAAGTGTTTGAAATAGTTATAGATTTGCCTACCCCGAAACTGCAGTGATTTAAAGACATCAAAGTTGCCAGTTGCTTCACCACATCTACTTACAGTAAGAAATTACATTTTATTCCATTTCTAAAACAAGATTAATTCTGTAGGCCCGTAGAAACTTGAGCACGCAAATCCTACCTCCAAATAAAAGATGCTTGTTTTCCATTATTCAACAGATGGCCCTGTACAGAGGCAATAAATATATAGTAGAATTTTCATTTGAATAAATGAGAAGAGCGATTTCTTCTTGTCCTGATTCAGTGCCCATCCTTATGGATTATGATGGCTCTTCCCAAACTTTATTTCATTCACTCCACTCTTTCTACAAAACTCCAGTGATGGAATCCATCATTCAGATATATGTGCAAAGCAAAAGGACTCTACTTATACAGTTGCTGAAAGTCAAGTTGGTAGAGCACAGGAAATACATCCTAATAAATGCAACATGAATGTTTGTGTGGGCCTTGGAGTGAGGGGTAGAAGAATTTTCAGTTTAATGGAATATTTTGCCTCTTGCTATGAAAGTGCAGCTTAATAGTCTTGTAATTGGTCATTTACAGAATCCTCCATCTCTGGGTTTCGTGCTTTCTTTACTCTGCAGCTGTTGATTCCTTCTCTTGTTCTGGATGGCAGATAGCAACGAAGCCACTTCAAAGGGCTCAGCCTGCCTTTTTGTGTTATTGTTTAGATGAAGATATTTCCATTTATTAAAGCACACTATTTAAACATTTTTATCATGTTTTAAACTTGACTGTGTTCTGAAGGTATGAGCACAGGCAGACATAATGGGGGATGTTTTCCAGGAGGAAACATACTCTTGTCAAAGGAATTATCAGGATTTTCATGTAGGGAATTAAGAATCAAATTCTGGAGTTAAACCTGAATTTAAATTCATACTCACAACTTATTACCAGTCTCATCTTGATCAAACGGTTACCACACTTCTCATCAATTTCCTTATCTTTGAAAGCGGAATAAGAGAAGTGTGCCTGGTGGAGTTACACGTAAAGCTCATCTGATAGAATATTCGTAAGGATTTTGCACAAAATGTACATGGACATATTTTAGCACTGAGTTTAGCATGCGATTCGTGTTCAGTACATTTAAGAGCTATTATTTTATGATTATTATGCTATCATTAAATATCACTATTACTTAAATGTCATTATTGCTAAAATTGCTGTAAAATTACCGCAGTAACCCATGATGAATTCCCCTCTTCTGTTTCCTTTGTTTAAATGGAAAATGTACATATAAATCTAGACAGAGAACACTTTAGTGATACTAGTCATTGGAGTGAGAATTTCCATGGCACTGATTAAAACAAATCCCGAATTGCATGGACTTAAGATAGCAGAGAGGCTGAGAGATTTGAAGTTAGACATCCCGAAGTGTGAATTCTACTGTGACCCTCTCCTAGCTCTAGAACCTTGAGGAAGTTAGTTAAACTTTCTGAGCTTTACTATTAGTTTCCTCATCTATATCTTTTTCAGGAATATTTATCAAGCATCTTCCTGTTCTCTATGCTTGGACGTATCGATGAATAAATTAGACAAGAGCCTTGGCTTGGCGTGCTCCTTCCTGCATGCTCTCTCTCTCCTTACACTCTCGTGTGGAAACGGATGTTATAAATAAATTCTATGCTTTGTCACAAGTTGATGGGCGCTACGGGATAAGGAAAAGGATGTGAAGCTCACTGAAGAGGCTTGGGTTGGGAGTGCTGGCGGAGTGTACAGGTAGGTTCTGTTTTTAAATAGGGTAGTCAGGGTGGATTTTATAAGTTGGCATTTGAGCAGAGACTTGAAGTGAGGGAGTTGTCAGAATGTATGAGGGGGGAGACCGCTCCCTGGGAGCAAGAACAACCAGTCCCAAAACTCTAAGGCAGAAATGTGCCGGGCAGGTTGGAGGAATATCAAGTAGGCCGCCCTGGCTGACTTAGTCAGTGGGGAGGAAGAGGCAGCAGGAGGACTTGAGGTCAGATATGGGATGGGATGGATTGGGTAAGTCCTGGGAGGCCATCACATGCGTTGTGTCTTTTACTCTAAATGTAGGCAGCCAAGGGCAGGATTTTAGCCGAGGTGTGGCATGAACTGTCTCTTGTTTGAAAAGCATAACTCTGTCTGTGGTCCTGAGGATGTGGGGAGAGAGTGGAGTCAGGGAGAATCTCGGGAGGCGACTACAGGATCCTCGAGGTCTATGTTGGTGGCCTGCGCCAGGCTGCTAGCGGCTGGTGATTCTCAGAAGTGGCACACTGGGAAGGTTGTGACAGCATTTCGTGGTCGATTGAATGCGAGAATGGAAAGGAAGAGGGGGGTCAAGGGTGAATTCGAGATTTAGGGCCTGGGGAACTGGAAAGGTGTGGTTACTGTCACCTAAGATGGAAAAAGTTGGGGGTAGAGCGTGTTTGGGGGATTAAAGACCAGTTTTGGAGGTATAAGATTTGAGATGTTCTCTTGACATCCAAGTAGAGGTGCTGAGTACACAGTTGGATACACAAGTCTGCAGTTCTGAAGAAAGGTCTGAACTAGAGATACATTTTAATAAAATGGAGATATTAAGAATAGTTTCATGGAAGCACTATTTTAAAGATAAAGTGAAGTAATGCAATTAGCTCTCTGTCTTCTCAAAACATTGAATAACTATTAGCTAAAATAATTACCTGAAATGAAAAAATACCTCTAGTTTGTTTTGTTGTTTGCAGTAAAAGTGAATAAAATGTCACAATTATTTTAATAGTATTTGTGACACAGTAGTTTTAGTTAAGACACCATGACTACAAACATTTACGATAAGCCTTTCAGTCTCCTACTTTTCACTCTGATAGGGTACTTGGAACCATATTTTGTAAGGTTTAAGTTAGTTGTCATAGGGTACCTCTTTAATTAGAAGTAATTCTGAACTGTCTAGTTCCATGCAGTTTTATATACATATATGTATAATTATTATTTTATGATTTATCAAACTCAGTTGAAAATTTGCATCACTGATATACATTAGAATTTAAGCATTTACCCAGGTATTCAAGGAAAAAAAAAGTACTTGTAATTTCCATAGGGGTACTTACTTCCACACCTTCCCTTCACTTTGCAATTGAAAACATGGCAGGGGAAATATTATCTTACTGGTCTTTGAGTTCCCCTTAGCTATCTGCAAGTCCTTAAACAGCCTTTGTGGCTTAACCAAAATTCTCTTCCATATTCATTCTGCTAACAGATATTGGTCTAAGCATGTACTTATACTAAAAAATGCATGACCACGTTGTCTCTACACATCTATAATTTTATGTTAACACTATCATTATGTAAGCTATACTTTAATTGTAATTATAACAGATTTTATATCAACACACATCCATTTCTAGTGTTCATCTGGTGTTCAGGGGGGGAGCAGAGTCTGTAGTAAATTTTATCAAAATATAACATCTGAAGAATAGAACAGAGGGTAATTGTGTAATTCTGTATTCGCTCTAATTAAGTTCAGTGGAGTTGGCATAATAGAATTAAGATGAAAAAAAAAAAAAAGGCATGGAGGTACCGTGGCTCCCTCTCCTAACACACCCTTTTCATATCCAAGAGCAGAGACTTAACACCTTTCCATACAGAAATGGAGACAGGAAGAGGCCAGGGGATGAATGACAGGCACGAATGAGGTGGACCTATGAAGAGCAACATGGAAAGGAAATATTGTTTTTGTATTTGGTAGGTGGGGAAAATGTACCACCATGTATGCCTACTGGGACCACATTTTCCAGAACAGTTAAGCCCAATGTCAGCTATGCTGTCCCACCTTCCTCATAAGTAGGAACATACTGTTACTTGAATCTTTGCTTCCTGTTTCTTGATACCTGGTTGAGAAGATTATCACAGGAACTGCATCTTGTGAGCAAGTACACTGTTTTGAAATGACTGAAAGTCACTGAAGAGTGGCTACTCCAAGCTTGCTCTCTCTTGATCTTGGACTATTTAAGTCTGGAGTGCAAGAGTGTGTTAGGGGGAAAGACCATTGGAATTCTTATGTCTTCAGCATAACGGTTATAGCATAATGGTTAGGAGTGTAGGTGCTGGTTCAGATCCCTGCTTTCCACTTGCTGACCATATGAGTTTGGGCAATTTACCTGATTACCTGAACCTCAATACTCCTGTCTATAAAATGATGTTAATAATATTTCATCCTCATAGAATTGTTTTCAATGTTAAAATGAAGTCACTTACACCAAGCACTTAATGCAATGCCTAGAGCATAGTAAAGTCTATTATTATTACTATTACTACTACTACTACTATTATTATCATTATTACTATCACAATGCCAGGTGCTATTTTTCCTATGCCTTATTCCATTGTCTTCTGCCCTGTCCCCCCATATCTGTCTTGTTTCTGTACAAGGGTAGGATTGTCACAGAGCACTTTCTTTCCCTAGTGTCTGACTCTTAGTCATCAAGGTGACTGGTCCACGACCCGACATTCATTGCTGCTCGTTTGAAGCAACCCGTTTTGAGAAGGAGAGTTGGATATGGATGCCAAGTGGGGTCAAGGAGAGAGAATTTGCTCTCTTCTGCACTCAGGAAGCTAAGTGAAATATTCAGGCCTCAGAAGGACAATCAGGCAAAGGGCAGCATGCTTAATTTCATACCTTAGTGATTAAGAACAAGTCAGACAGGCTGGATTTGAACTCATTTCCATCATGTACTGACAATGGGATCTTAGGTGCTTTTGTAACCCCTCTGAGGCTCAGTCAACATCTGAAAGAAACGAATAACATTATCAGGACCTAACGTATAGCCTCGTTGTAATAAGTGAGCAAATCCTTTTAAAGCGTTCAGCACATTGTTTGGCATATAGTAAACACTTAATAAAATTTAGCTTCTTTGACTGCTACCACTGCTAATATTATTAAGTAGCTGAGCAAATCTGAGGCCCATTTTTTTCTTGGGTTGTACATAATCATTTGGACAACCAGCTCACATTGATCAACCATTGCTTATACATAAACCCTCATGAACCCAAAGGTGCTTTAACTCTCTCCCAGTCAGAGCCTGTTCTGGGGGTCAACACCAGCGCTACCTCCATCATCTTTGCCTTTATTGTCACTACACTCGCCGTACTGAGCACTTTCTGTGTTCCAGGCACCAAATTTAGCCCTGCGTATGCACTCTATCATGTAGTTCTCACACTCAGGTAGCAAACATTATCATCATCCCCAATTTTCAGATAAAGACGCTGAGGTGTTGGAAAGGTAAGAAACTTGACCCACAGCAAGAGATGGAGCCGGAGTATTCAAACACTTCTCTCTAACCTCAAGAACCCTTAAATATTCGCATACTACTACATCCTGGTAAGAAAATCTGCTTCCAGCCACTCTGGTGAGAGTAGAAATGATTCTCAATCCCCATATCCCTCGATTGCTCCTGCCACCCTAGCCTCAGGACTAGGAGGGAAAGGAAGTGATCTCTTCAAAGACCAGCCAAAGGGAACCTACTTCCTTCTGCCTTTTCGTAATCAACTAACCAATATTTTATTTCCTTCTTAAGAATCCCCACATGTTCCTTTTGCTACTTAGCTTGGCCTTTTAGAATTCTGACATTCTGTACATGACTCATCCACTGTATTTAATGTTAATTTATTGAGGTCAAGTATAAGGTCTTACTCATCCTGAAGTCCAGTTATCCCCTGTCGCATCTAACGCTGCGCTTTTCTTCCTGTAGGACATCTGCAGATATTTATTTGAATTTTGTTGAATTGTTCTCATCAACAGTACATTAAAAGTTATCCAGAAAATGCTTTCTTAGAAGGAAAACCATCTAAATAGATTTCTAGCTGTTTACTTTTTATAGCACTATTATAGAGATTATAGATCTCCAGGTAATATTTTTTAGATTAAGTTCTTCATATCATCTTATTTTTACATACAATGATAAATCTGAATTTTCTCTGTCAAACCTCCGAGACTTCACTGGCTTGTAACTTAGCTTGTTGATTATGTGTTGTTGACTTTTCCATTTACAATGGTATTCGATCTTGGTAGGGATGGGGCTGGGTGGGAAGATACATCTTAGGGCCATAAATTGGCTTTGTAGAGAACTAACATAAAGATCTAAAGTCTCATCATATTTCTGTAGAACCCATGAATCATTTTATTATAATTCCATTCATTCAGGGAATATAAAACCATTTTCAAATCATTATTCCTAATTTGTTCATCTTCTCTTCCTTAGTTTTAGTGAGAAGAGAGCAGGCTGAATGGAAGAAAGTCATTATGACCACTCGGGCCACTAGGGTAGGCGTCAGTCCCAGAGTTTTGTTTTCATCTCTCTGATAATAATATTGGCTAATGTCTTGAGTTCTTACTTGGTCTAAATTACTTAGCTGACCATGGCAAATGGATTGTGTCATTTCATCCCCTGATAGTCATACAATTAATGTCTGTATTATTATGATATCCCATAATGCATACATGGAACAGAGCCTCAGAAGTAGTTATTTGCTTGCTAAAATATGGTAGACGTGGAATTTGGACTCAGGTCTGATTGACTCCTAAATCACTCCTAGTGATTTTTACCACTAAATTAAAGTTGTATACCTTTGGAGAGTAGATAGTTTCTAAAATTTCCTCAGCTCTAACTTTTTTTTGTTTGTTTTTGTTTTGTTTTTGTTTTTGCGTTACACGGTCCTCTCAGTGTTGTGGCCTCTCCCGCTGCGGAGAGCAGGCTCCGGACACGCGGGCTCAGTGGCCATGGCTCACGGGCCCAGCCGCTGCGCGGCATGTGGGATCTTCCCGGACCGGGGCTCGAACCCGCGTCCCCTGCATCGGCAGGCGGACTCTCAACCACTGCGCCACCAGGGAAGCCCAGCTCTAAGTTTTTATATTTAAATTTTTGTCTGATTGCAAGCTTAACAGTTAAGATGGGTAGGAAGGAATGCCAGCCTGTTGAAAGGAATTTCCCTCAAATAAGCCTGTTTTATGACACCAGTTCACTCATTCATTCACTCAGCATGTATTGAATGTTTGCTCTGTGCAAAGGCATTTTAGGCATCACAGTGGAGTGAGCGCCTCTTCCATGGTCTCTCCTGCAGCAGTCAGAGAAATCTTGGACTGGTTTGCCTGTCATGGAATGGGGCTTGGTGATAGAAGCCTGGATTGCCCTCCACTGATAAAACTAAGGCATACTCATATTAGTTTACAGGCATCTTGATGCCGTGGGATAGTAGCACACATGAATCTTACCATTTTTGCCTGGGATTAATGATATAAAGCCTTTGGATTTGGGTATGGAAAATGGGTGCAATTATGGGCATGTTAGTTCTACATATATATGGACATCACGTGTCATCAGCCTGCAGCTACCTGCCATCCCCCACTACTCCTTCTTTTCACAAACCAAACAAGTACCTTCTTATCTCTCTTGTGGATAAGCTCTTGACAGTGGCACTAGGGCCTCCCTCAATAAGTACATCATTGGCTAAACCAGTGGTTTCTCAGATATGCTCCTTGAACGGCCCTTAAGGTGGATTGACATTCCACTGCCTAGAATAGATTATGGTGTTCTTTAGAAATCATGGAGGGAAAAAATAGGCCACCAGATGTACTTTCCTTAATTTAAATTATATATATATGAACAATTGTTATATATGTGTATATATACTTGTTCATATATATGAATGATTTAAAATTGAAGATATATATAGAGATATATACACATATGTGTATTTAAATTTTGGCTTCTGTTAGCAAGTAGTAAATTAAATTATTAGCAGATCCATACTGCAGGGAAATAACCAATCAGATTTTATTCAGTAGCTTGCTTTTTTGTAGATTTATGGTTGTGATTTTATATCTGCAGGTATGTTTGCTGAAGAAAATATTTCTACCACTTTACACAAAATTAAATTCATTTAATACCAATGCGGTATGTCTCAAATGTCTTCATACAGTTTTAATCATTAATAGCATCAGAAGTATGAAATTAGAAACATACCCCCAAATCATTTGAAGATATAATTACTTTCATTTCCCTTATACTTTTGAGACTTCTGCAAAATAAGTATTTAGTTGTACTTATCTGTTTCTGTATCTCTAAGGATAGCAAACACTGAAACACAATTTTTTTTAAAAAGTCAATATTAAAAATATATTGTCCAAGATGATCAAAACTATGGAAGTGGCAAAGAAATTCAAAAATTTAAACTTTCAAAGGGTGCTTTTTTGTGAGTGTGTAGTACTTGTTCTTCTGAAGGAATTAATCTTTTTAAAAATTTAATTAATTTATTTTTTATTGAAGTATACTTGGTTTACAGCGTTGTGTTAATTACTGCTGTACAGCAAAGTGACTCTGTTATACATATGTATATACATTCTCTCCCATATTCTTTTCCATTATGGTTTATCAAAGGATATTGAATATAGTTCCCTGTGCTATATAGTAGGACCTTGTTGTTTAACCAATCTATATATACCAGTTTGCATCTGCTAATCCCAAACTCCCAGTTCATCCCTCTCCCACCTGCTTCCCCCTTGGCAGCCACCAGTCTATTCTCTATGTCTCTGATTCTGTTTCTCTTTCATAGATAGGTTCATTTGTGTCATATTTTAGATTCCACATATAAGTGGTATCATGGTATTTGTCTTTCTCTTTCTGACTTACTTTGCTTAGTATGATAATCTCTAGTTGCATCCATGTTGCTGCTGCAGATGGCATTATTTCATTCCTTTTTATTATGGCTGAGTGGTATTTCATTGTATATATGTACCACATCTTCTTTATCCATTCATCTGTTGATGGACATTTAGGTTGTTTCCATGTCTTGGCTATTGTGAATTTTGCTGCTGTGAATATCAGGGTGAATGTGTCTTTTTGAATTATAGTTTTGTCTGGATATATGTCCAGGAGTGGGATTGCTGGATCATATGGTAGGTCTACTTTTAGTTTTCTGAGGAACCTCCTGTAAAAACCTACTGTTTTTCATAGTGGCTGCCCCAACTTACATTCCCACAAACAGTGTTGTAGGAGGATTCCCTTTTCTCCAGACTTTTTAATGATGGCCATTCTGACTGGTGTGAGGTGGTACCTCATGGTAGTTTTGATTTGCATTTCTCTAATAATTAGTGATGTTGAGCATCTTTTCTTGTGCCTATTGGCCATCTGTATTTCTTCTTTGGAGAAATGTCTCTTTAAGTCTTCTGCCCATTTTTTTGATTGGGTTGTTTGCTTTTTTTGTCATCAAGTTGTATTAGCTGTTTGTATATTTTGGAAATTAAGCCCTTGCTGGTCGCATTGTTTGCAAATATTTTCTCCCATTCTGTAGGTTGTCTTTTCATTTTGTTTATGGTTTCCTTTGCTGTGAAAAAGCTTGTAAGTTTGATTCGGTCCCCTGTGTTTATTCTCATTTTTATTTCTATTGTCTTGGAAGACTGACCTAAGAAAACATTGGTATGATTTATGTCAGAGAATATTTTGTCTATGTTCTCTTCTAGAAGTTTTATGGTGTCATATCTTATGTTTATGTCTTTAAGACATTTTGAGTTTATTTTCGTGTATGGGGAAAGGGTGTGTTCTAACTTCACTGGTTTATATAAGGCTGTCCAACACCATTTGCAGAAGAGACTGTTTTTTTCCCATTATATATTCTTGCCTCCTTTGTCAAAGATTAATTGTCAAAGATTAACTGAGGTGTGTGGATTTATTTCTGGGCTCTGTATTCTGTTCCATTGATCCATATGTCTGTTTTTGTGCCAATACCACGCTGTTTTGATTACTGTGACTTCGGAGTACTGTCTGAGTCTGGGATGGGTATGCCTCCAACTTTGTTCTTTTTCTTCAGGATTGCTTTGGCAATTCTGGGTCTTTTATGGTTCTGTATGAATTTTAGGATTATTTGTTCTAATTGTGTGAAAAATGTCATGGGTAATTTGATAGGGATCACATTAAATCTGTAGATTGCTTTGGGTAGTATGAGCATTTTAACAATATTAATTCCTCCAACCCAAGAACATGAGATGTCTTTCCATTTCTTTGAATCATCTTCACTTTCCGTTATTAATGTTTTACAGTTCTCAGTGTATAAGTCTTTTGCCTTCTTGGTGAGGTTTATTCCTAAGTATTTTATTTTTGGGGTTGTGATTTTAAAAGGCATTGTTTTTTTACATTCCCTTTCTGATATTTCATTGTCGGTATAGAGAAATGCAACCAATTTCTGTATGTTAATCTTGTATTCTGCTACCTTGCTGAATTCGTTTATCAGTTGTAGTAGTTTTCATGTAGAGTCTTTAGGGTTTTCTATATAATAGTATCATATCATCTGCATATAATGACAATTTTACCTCTTCCTGAAGGAATTAATCTTGAAGTTCTACTAAGACTTTTGGGATACTTGTTTTAATGACCCACTACTTCCTGCCTGAGATTGCACTATGCCCTAGAGATTCTAGAATTAGCCTAGTAAAGCTAATAATGCAAACAACAACAACAAATCTTCACAAACCTTCCTTGCAAGGAAGTAAAGTCCACTGGAAAAACAGACAAGTGAAACACACATTCAAAATGGCAGTGATTCTCAAACATTTATGTGCTGAAGAATCATGACAAGCATGATAACCAGGACAATTACTAGACCCCTTCTCCTGCTGGTCAGGTGTAAGGTCCTGTAACTCTATTTTTGGTGAATGCCTCCAGGAGAGTCTGAGACAGATGTTCTCAGTTGTCGTCAGCCTTTAGTGTGCATCAGATTTGCCTGAGAATATTGTTAAAACACAGATTGCTGGGCTCCAGTGCCAGAGTTCTAACCGGTTCCCAGGTGTGGCTGACATTGGTGGCCCAGGGATCACACTTTGAGAACCGCCTTTCAAAACTGCAGTGTGCAATTGTGTATGTTGTGAATGAGACAGGCCCAGAGAACCAAAGGAGGGTACAGGGACTCTGCCCTAAATTAGCCAGAGGTAACGATAGCAGCTAGGATTGACCCAAGAAAAAATTATAAGAACTTTACCTGCATTTGCTCATTTAATCCTTTCAGTAAGGTACATAGGTGCTACTTAGTGTTCCTGTTTTACAGGGGTGTCCAGAGAAGGTAACTACTTTGCCCAAGTCCTAAACTGATAAGTAACAGATTAAAAATTCAAGTCTAGGAATTGAGAGCCCACACTTGTACCCTTTCTGCACGTAGAGAGGAGTAAAACATTGTCAGTGAAGCCTGCCTGGGGGCCCTGGCCTCTGAGTGTAGATAGAAGGATGAGTGGACATAAAGATCATTATTTGTGTGTGGTGGGAGTAGGGGAGGAAGTACCAGGGCTTCCAGAAGAACCTGCCCTCCTCATACGTTGCTATAAGCAAGTCTGATGATCAGGAGTCTGGAACACGAGTATGACTGTGGGATACTGAGAAGGGTTCTAGAACCCCTGAGGTTAGAGTTCTGTATCAGTTAGTAGGTAACAGGAAGTGAATGAGTGATTTCCCTTACTTTCCACGGGTAGCAGGAAGATTGGAGAGAGTCCCTCTCGCGTTAGCCCAGCTGTTGAAGGGCATCACCAGGGGACTGGGTTGCCTAGCTCTTCCAGCTTCCACATCTCTAGCACGTCCCTGTGGTCCACATAGCTTCAAAGTGACCCCAGAATCTCCAATAGTGTTCCAACAATTTGGGCAGGAAGAAAGAAAAGGAGAAAAAAAATAAGAAATTAAGTAAGAAAAAAAAGGCAGTGTCTAAATCAGAGAGCAAATTTTTTACCACAGGTGGTCAGCAGACTTGCACTTAGATCTCATCAGCTCGGAGTTTAAACTGGCCACCTTAGCCTTAAGGATAGTGGTGTCTCCTAAACCAGGGCTCTGATAGTCAGGAATAAGGAGAGCGTGGTACTGATTAGCAGTGCTTGCTGTCCCAAACAAATATTATCCCCAAACTGTATTTTTTATCCTATATTTTACTTTAAAGAATGGAGGGGAAACATTATGTATCTGTAAATAGCCTTTTAGAAAGGGTACAATTATATAATTATACAACCCTCTGGAGGGCTCCTTTCTTTAAAATCTCTTTAAAAACTGTTCAAGGTTAAGGACACTTTTATCTTAGTTTAGTAACTTGCAGTCGATTATCTTGGAAGGACATCCTCTCTCTGCAGATGTTCTGTCAGGCTTTAGAAAATTCTAGAAGTGCACAGAGAAGTGTTATGGGACATGTATTTGCAATATGCATGTCTTTGAAATGAAATCTGTTTAGGGACCAAAAGACATTTCATGTCTTTGCTATACATTTTCACGTGTTTTCCTTTCCAAAATTCCTTTGAGCAAATCTGTTAGATGGAATCAATCCATTTCTCCAATGTGAATTCTTTATTACTAAACATTCTCCAGTATGCTGTCACTCCCTTCTGTCAAAGGAGTTTCTCTGGGACCTCACCCTTCTCATCTCATACGTGAATGCGTATCTTAAACTGAAGCAACAGTCTGCTATGACTTCTCCATAACTTGAAGAACCCGTCTTTGTGGAAAAAAAAGTAGACTTACTAACTTAAAAGGTAAAATGCGCACAATGTTTCTGAGAATTAAAAACTAAGATAAAAGTATAAGCGATGGAAGAAACTTACAGTTGATCCTTTTCAAATACTTTATTTTTCAGAGAAGGTAACTGAGGTTTAAAGAAAAAATGCGTTAGTTGAACGCTAAATAATAAATCTTAAATCTCAGTGGAGCAACACACGGACAGTTCACTTCTCACGCACTCAGGAGTGCAGTATGGACTTTGATGGTGTGAGGGTCAGTTTTCTGTTCAGTGACTCAGGGACCCACCAGCTTCATCAAGTGGCTCTATGTCTGTCCTAAAAAGAAAAGGAGAGAGGAAGCTGCAAGCTACAATTATCAACTCATTATCCTTCAGACATAAACGCTTCAGGTCACCTCTGGTCACATTCTTTGGGATAGAACCATACCCAGATGCAAGCGGAGATGGAGAATGTTGTTCCTATCTTGGTCCTAGTGATACCTCTACCGGCTGGAGGAGCTAATTAAAGTGTAGTCAACAGCTGGTTGTTTCTGCCGCAATGAGTGATTAGCCGAAGACTGTGGATTAATTATGTGTGTGTCCTATATACATATAATACACACAAACATATATATGTGTGTGTATATATATTTTAGCGTGAGTTGACACATGGGGCTTCTGCCTTATCAAAAGAGTACAGAGTGCCTCTTGTTGCCCTCTCCTAGTTGAAGATGACTACTACTGTCTCTTTCCCTTCACTTTGCTACCTCACCCCCGCCTTTCAGGATTGTATGAAAAGTCTGCAAGAAATACTTTCAAAGTTGCCAGTGCTTTTAAAGGTAATACAATACTCAAACCTTAACAATTTTCCTATGTGAAACTTTTGCCAGACTAAAGTAGTTAACTTATGACAAGTAAATTTAGATTGATACAAAAGAGAAAATAAGCTGATTTCTTTTTTTTTTTACACAAATACTGTGAGCCAGGGTGGAAAATAAATGGAAAACTGGAGGAATTTAGATCCTTTGGTTGTAAATTTAAATATTTTTAATTGTAAAAATAATACAGACTCATTGCAGAAACTCCAAAATTGAAAGGATTTAAAGAAAAAAGGAAAAATAACTCAAAATCCCATTTCTGATAAATCATCTCTGTAACATTTTTGTATCTTTTGAAACTTTTTTGTGACAGGGGTACATATAGATACAGTGCAAGTATAAAATACCTTTAATTATTATATCAAACTACAAAACGGTTCTATAACATTTTTATTTAGTAAAATAAGCATGATTACTTACCACCTAATAAAAATCTGCATCATAATTTTTTTTTCTTTTTTTTCTCTTTTTTGCGGTACACGGGCCTCTCACTGTCGTGGCCTCTCCCATTGCGGAGCACAGGCTCCGGATGCTCAGGCTCAGCGGCCGTGGCTCACGGGCCCAGCTGCTCCGTGGCATGTGGGATCCTCCCAGACCGGGGCACGAACCCGTGTCCCCTGCATTAGCAGGCGGACTCCCAACCAGTGCGCCACCAGGAAAGCCCTGCATCATAATTTTTAATGGTTGAACAGCATTCTATTATTTATTTAACCAGTCCCTACTGTTCAACATTTAGATTATTTCTGTTTTGCTTTGCTAAACAATGAGACAAGCATCCTTGTTCATATGTCTTTGAGCATTTGTTTATTTTCTTAGGATGAACTTCTAGAACTTGAATGGCTGAATGTCAGTTCTGGTACATGCTGACATACTGTCTTCCAGAAAGGTTACCCTGCTTTTTATTTCTACCAACAATTTAACATCCAGTGTGGTTTCTTAGACTCATCAGTACAAGTATTATCAATATCAATACCAGTATTATCAAGTTTTTTAAAACTTTGTCATTCTAGTCAGTAAAATATGACACCTGAATTATTTTATTTGTATTTCTTTGATTAATAATAGCAAGGTTGAACATATCTTCATATCTTTATTGGCTGTTAATAGTTTTTAGTTTGTGACTTTATGACATCCATTTTTCATCATTGATTTATAACAACCTTTTATATATCAGTGTGTTTATTTTGTTGTTTGTTATAAATGCAGTTTTTTTCTCTTCATTTATTAATTTTTATTTTGTGTGTGTTGAACTTCTTTAATATTGTCAAGTCTATTCAAAAACCCTTTAATGAACGCAACAAATGTGGAAAATCAGTCATTCTCCTGCATTTTGTAATCAATTTATTTCCTTTTGGGCAGCATGGAAATGTAAATCCTTATTTCATCTTACGGTTGGAAAGAATCTATTCCCTGGGAAAGGGATTATAGTCTCCATGATGCAGTGATGGGAGATTTTACAGGGTAGGCAGGGTCTACAGAAGAAAAAACCCTAAATCACACTCCATTGGTGGTTGCCTTATTTATAAAAATGGCATTTGAGGTTGTGTGACTGCCATCAGGTAAGCAAAATTAATTTTTAGCATGAAATACTACTATGAGCAAGAACAGCCTAGGATAGGCGAGCAGTAAGAAGTGAGGGGTTATGGGAGTGGGGCATAGCCTCTGTTTCCTCCAAAAGAGCTGGAAATTTAAACTCTGGGGCTCCTGCTTGATCCAATCAGCCCAGCTAGTATGTGTTGCCAGGTAGGGTGAATAGACTCAGAAGTCCAAGAGCTCATTGTTGGTCCCCTCTGGAAATGAGCAGAGAATACTGTGTCAAGCAGAGGTGCTCAGTCCGTGGTCTGGAGACTTGGATCTCCCCCGCATAGTCCTTAAAGTCAGGGTGAGACAAAATGCCAATACAAATTATATTGATGACAGTATCAATGAGGTGACGTTGAGTCCTTTGACCCAACCTGTGTCTGCAGTGTGCCATCCATTAGTAAATGGGCAAAGCCATTTGACAGATCTCTCTGATACAGTGAATGAATCTGACACTCACATTTTGAAAAACTGAACCTGTATCCATTTGTCAAGAACAGTGGCTACTTGTTCTGCTTTATTCCCCCTGGTAGAACTCGATGACATTGCAGGCAGTAAGACGTTACCGCATTTCACCCTGGAGTGGCCCCCAAACTGAAGAAGCAGTCTTAGCAGTAGTTAGCTCCTTGTCACCAAGAATATTAAAGTAGATTTGTATGACTAGCAAATTACAGAGACTATACTGCCTACCACGACTGTATTCACTAAGGCACCCGAGTTATTCTAAAGAAATCCTAATGATACATTAGGACCATTTTGAATATTTTTATTTGATTAGCCATAATCTTCTAGTTATAACATCCATCACCATTTTGACCCATGAAACTTGGCCTTATTTTCTTACAGCCTAGCCCTGTGGCCTTGGGCTAATCACCAACCTGCTTAGATACAATTTTCTTCTGTATGAAATAGAAACAATATTATATGCTTCGAAGGACTGCAGGAAGATGAGCTGTAATGTTTATCAAGTGCCTAGTTAAGTAGCCTGGCGCATAATAACTACTTGGCTAATTGTAGATGTTGTTGGTTTCATTTTTAGTTTTATTTCCAAACATTGCTCTTTACTTTTGGAACTCTAAAATTTGTTTTGAGAGTGGAGGACTTGTTTGGATTCCTCCAATACTCTCTGTATAGTCTGTACTTCTATCCCTAGATCATTTGTATTAATGGAATAAATGATCTTTAGTATAGTGATTCCAAGGTGACAAGGAGCTAAGTGGAGGTTCAGTATACACCTGGAAGTATGGATTTCATGCCCAGTGAAAATGTGGGAAAGGCATTATTCCCACGTTATAAAGGGGGTAAAGGACCTCCAACTTGAGGAGACTCTGGGTTGAGAGATGAGAGATTTACAGGTACTGTGTTTATCCTACAGGGTACCACAGGGGCTTTTACGTTCTGTAGCAAGAATTTGCACCTTATACCCTTGTAGTTAGAAGTAAAGCATACCACATAACTACTATCTAGTAAGCATTAGAGTTAGAATAAATACCATTTATTTAACGTTTCCTTTGTTAAGCATTTTACAGTTACAACATATGCATGGATACTATATTGTAATGGTTAAGAGTGTAGTTTTTTGAGCTAGATAATCCTGGATTGGAATCTCATCTTTATTACCTCATTTTTTTTCTGTTTTATTGAGGTATAATTGAAAAAATTGTAAGATAGTCAAAGAATATATCATGATGATTTGATATACATATGTGTTGCAAAAGGATCCTTCCCATCACGTTAATTGAGACATCTCACAGCTCATGACACCTTTTTCCTTTTTTTCTCTTTTTGGTGAGAACACTTAAGTTCTATTCTCTCAGAAAATTTTAGTTATACAATACAGTATCATTGACTGTAGTAACCACGTTATACAGTAGATCCTCAGACCTTATTCATCCTGCAGCTGAAAGTTTGTACCCTTTTACCAGTCTCCCCCTCTTCTCCCCACCCACCCCCCAGCCCCTGCAACCAGTTTTCTACTCTCTGTTTCTATGAGTGTGGCTTTTTTTCTTTTTAGATTCCATATATAAATGATATCATTCGTATTTATCTTGTCTGGCTTATTTCATTAGCATAATGCACTCCTGTTTCATCTATATTGTCACAAATGACAGGATCTCCTTCATTTTCTTAAGGCTGAATAATATTCCATTACCTCTTAAATGAGTGACTTTTGGCACACTGTTTACACTTTCTAAGCCTCAGGGTTTCTTTTCTTCTGTAAAAAAAAAAAAAATACTAACAGGTTATTTTCTGATACGTGGAATGTTTGTTGAATCAACCAATAATTATTTGAGATCATAAATGTGACACTTAGCACTGTATTAACATTTATTAATACTCTCCCTGTTAATTTCTACAACAAATTGAATAATAAGTAACAATAATAATAGTACTACTAGTAGTTTTAGAAAATGCATAGGATGTGCCCGGCATCATATACTGTACTACCCTCCTTCATTTGTACCACAAGTTGCGTGTGGATATCCTCTTCCACGTTGTTTCCTTTAGAGAAAATTGAAGCTCAGCAGGATTGAGTAGCTTGCTCAAGATGTGAACTCAGGTCTGAATCACTCCAAATATAGGCTCTTAATTACTCCACGTCTTTAATTCCACATCTGCATTTGTTTGTTGTTGTTTTTAACTTTCCGAACATCTGATCTGAAATTCCTTTCTCTTTGGGGAATTTCCCACTTTGTGGGTCTTGGTGAGGAACAGAGCCTTCCTCCCGTCATACAAGCGGAACATGTCAGATACACTGTTTACCCTCATGCTCTGTCTCCCTTACAGATGGAAAACAGTCGGGCGACCTTGGGTTGGCCAACGGCACCCCTCTCTTGGATTTTGAATTACAAATAAATGATGTAAGGAAACAAGGCCAGCAGTGCTGGGTCAACCTCCTGTTTCCTGTTCCTGCTTGGTAGCAAGGCCAGCTAGGACTTATAACATCACTTTGGCCTGATCCCATAATTGCAATAGTATAGGCTTGGCTTCTGGTTATTTAGTCTGCTTCTAGTTATTGAGACCTAAGCATCAACTTCCAAAAGTTTCCTTTTCTGCTCAAATTAGCCATATCTGGTTCCAGATGATTACAAATAAGACCTTTCCTGATATACAGTGGTGACCTACTTATCCAGGCAGATGTAACATCGTCCTGGCAGGGTCAGAGGGCAAGCAAGTTCCTTGAACAGCTGAACAAGAAGAAAAAGACCTAAGAAGGCAGAATTGAAGCCAGTTCTGCTTGTGTCACAATTCTACCCGCAGCTGCCTCTGTTTCACAGATGACATGCTAAGGACCATGTCCCTTCCCCTGTAACAGATGAGCAAAGTAGACCCAGGCCTTCCAACCCAGAGACCAGCTGAGCCGTACTGTGGACAATCTAGGATGTGAAAGACTTCACTTAATGTCTTTGTCACTTGACACATTGTTCCTCTCTTTGGGAAGTAGCTTCTTTGTGTGACAAGAATATGCTGAACCAAGACCTAATTGGACAGAGGTGAAAGATGCCAAAATTAGCTACAGAAAAAAAGGCGTAAGGACTTGTATTTTCTGTTATTTGAAGGTGTTAAGACCCCACATAGAATATGAGTCCTTTAAAGGAAAGTTGTGACTGGCCCAGGGAATGTTGAATTTCCATGTGGCCGTGTGTTCTTGATGGGTCATGATGATGATGATGATGGTGGTAGCATCAGTAGCATTTATGAGTGTTTCCTGGGTGAGAGGCACTGTATCCTAATGACCTTTTATCCCCATGACAACCCTGTGAAGTAGGCAATACTGTTTCAGCATCTTCAGGGTTGTTTTATTTTTCGTTTTGTTTTGTTTTTTTAATTAGGAATTTACCCTAGATCACAACTGGGTGGTAGAACAACCAGAACTGGACACTAGCCTTTCCCGAGTTCCCAGAGTGTGACCTGAGAAGCTGTATTGCCTGATGCGGAGCCATTTAGATGTTGCCAAAGCCATGAAACGTGTACCCGTTTCTAACAGATTCTAACTCAGAAGCTCTGGGGTTAAGTGCAGAGCAGTTGAGTGTGATTGTGTTTACAGACAGTAGATAACTTAAGAGAAGTTGTTTAAAAGTATATTTGCATATTGCACTGCACTGTCACATCTGTGGCTGGTTAGCTATGGAGTAGCTGACACAAACCCCGATCCTATCTCTAATCTCATCTCTTGTATGATATTTGACCTAACTGAGGCAGGGTTTGTTTGTTCTTTCCCACAGACACACATCGCACATGCAAAACACGCTTACCATTTGTGAGTATATTCTCTTAGTTATTGAGGAGTTGAATAAGAGTGAGAAAGAAGAAGACACATAAATATGAAATACGGTCATCGTTTTTTTACTATCCTTTATGTCGTCAGTCCTTCTTAGCATTTACTGCCGTTCACCCATTTGTATTATTTGAGGTATAGCAGTTTATTCACACAGCATTTGTACATATGGCTTATCATTTGTATTCTATTTTAATAACACTAATAATTATAAACTATTGACAAACTCATCAGACCCTACATATGCATTTCAAAATCATGAAAATAAGGTGGCAAATGAGGTGTAAAGTGGAAAATCTATGTGTATCTTTTCATTGGTGGGATGCGGAGCTACCTGAATATCCCTCCTTTAGCTTTGCCTTCAAATGGTTCACTTTTTCCTCCGTGCATAGGAGTGACTTCCATTAGGTAAACAGTAGTCTTGAGGGCAAACCTAAGAAGTAGTAGAAACAGGAGAACTTTTCAGTTATGGTAAAATCAAACATATTTTTCTTCAGTAGTGAAAAAAAAATTCTTCATGAGAAGTTCAACCACCGTGAGTTCCATGGTGGAAAACTTTCCACTTATAGATGCAACTTTCCACAGAATTCTGAGAAATGTCGTTAGGTCGAGAGGGGTGTTGCATACATCTGTTTCATTTCCCTCTGACTTGTCCTTCTCCTTTCTCTATTGACATTAAAATCTATAGTGAAAGCACATAGTAAGCCATCTAGGACAATTGTTATGACATTTGATCTGAATCTCCAAAATATATTTTAGATGGGGATGCTATGAGAGTCACAGGAAGGAAAAAAATATAGAATTATTCTTATGTGATCAAATGTACTAAAATAACAGAAGCAAATCTTATTTCTAGCTAATAAAATAGCATTCCTTATATGATGTCATATTACGGCAGAAAAGAAATATATGCATCTATTTTCTTCTATATTAAAACTTCTAAGGAGTGGGGACCAGTGAACTAAATCGATTGTTTTGGGCTCTCGTTGTAGTTTTTAGCAGCCATCCTTCTTAGCAA
Source organism: Kogia breviceps (assembly GCF_026419965.1). Lineage (NCBI taxonomy): Eukaryota > Metazoa > Chordata > Mammalia > Artiodactyla > Physeteridae > Kogia > Kogia breviceps. The sequence goes on along the minus strand of NC_081319.1, from coordinate 9,888,551 downwards.
ATTTTCGGAAGCAAATGTAGTTCGTTGACTATCACCGCTAAATGTGCAATTGTGTAGATTTGTGAAAAAAAGTATTATCAAATATATATACTTTAAAATGATTTGTGTAAATGTATCTATCCATATTATTATTCTCCCTAAGTAAATCAAAATATACTATATACTATGTTTTTCTTCTATCGCTTAAAAGGGGAATGTATGTTTAAACTTATTCAAATATTTATTAGGTGTCTACTAAGTGCCAGGCATTCTACTAGGTAGTACAGATGTTGTATTAGAGGTGGAAACTGTCCTTGACCTCCAGAACTGATACTCTTGCAAGAGAAATACTGGGTCAAACTAAGTCAACAGTTTCTTTGCTACAGAGCTTTTTACGAGTCTTGTGAATTAAGCATCTCTGATAAGGAGCTGTAGTGGACAACAGATCCCAAATTTATTTGAAAGCTTTTCCTTCATGGGCTGTCTCAGGATTGGTGACCCACTGAACACACCTTGAGAGACACTAGTATTCTGCAGTGGTTAGTTAATTGTTTTCTATTAAGCAACTATATGCTGAATCCATGACATTCTTCTGGATTTTTTGGAGGATACAATGATGAACATAGCCACTGTGACGATAAGGGGGTCCAGTTTAGTTACGAAGAGAAACCACAGGAGTTATAACTTAATGTAACAAAGAAATACACACACATATACATATATTTATTTGTAAATTACTATTTATATAGTATACAATGTCTTCTGAAGAAGATAAGAGTTGTTTGCAACTTGGGATCTCACAGGAGGTTTCACAGAGAAGGTAGACCCTGAGCTGGGCAGAATTCCAGTAAGTTAATTTGGTTCTGACTGTACGATAAAATCAGTTATTTGCTCTGGTCAGTCTGACCTTGATGGAACAGCATTCCACTTGCAGGGAATAGTGTGATCAAACATGCAGTGGTGGAGACTGCCAGACTGTGATATTCCAGTACCTGGAAAGTGTTGAAACATCTGCTTTCTCCACGGTCTAGAAAAGTGAATCTCAAGTGAAATGCAAGTATAAGGGAGGCCAGTGCTCTTTGCTTTGTACACTGCTTTGACTCTACAACATGCAACAATGTAGTAATCTGTTTCAGATTGTCATTATTCAAGAGGGTTCTTAGTAACAGGAGTGGAAAAGGAAGACCTGTCTTCCTGTGTTTCTGCACTATGCTCTTAAGCCAGAAAAGGTACCAACATCACTGACCTGACCTTGTCTCAGGTATCTATCAGGTATCTACTAGAAGCATGCTGGTGAAAGGTAACTAGACGTCCAAAGGACTTAAAAGATATAACTATAACTTTTGTATACTTTATATATCTGGTGAAACAAAAATGTCCCCTGAGTGGTCCCCTTCCCTAGAAATACCAGTATGTTTTTCCAGTGCATGGCAGAACTTTGCAGGTAAAACTGGGATAAAGGTGAAGAACAGTCTTAAAATTCTAGTCCTTGAACAGCACCTAACACACAACAGATTTTCAATAATCTTAGCAACGATATTCACAAATAATAACCATCAGCATAACTCTCTTTTGTGCCAGAATACATTACCATGTTACTTTTTTTTCCTTCAGCTTAACAACTTGGGTTCTATTATTGTTTCCATTTTACAGATTAGGAAAGTGAGGCTCAGAGATGCTAAGTCACTTGGGCAAGATCACAGAGCTTGTAGGAGATACACCTGCACCCTTACTGTTGGATCCTACAAACCAGACCATAATTTAAGTCCTTCAGAATATACCTCAGAACATTTGAGTAAATTAATGAATAAATCCTCCTAGTCAGACTGATCAGATCATTATATTAGGTTCAGCTAAGTGGAGGAATGTCATAATAACAGTTGGACAGTTAAATACAGTAATTTACTTGCATTGAATTTTCTAAATGATGTTTAGCTGGTAGTTTCATGATTACACTCATCGAATAAAAACAGGCGTATTTTGGTGTTTGGAATAAGATCTCATATTGAGTAAAATACATATTTATTCCTAGACCTATGTGATGTGAGTAACAGATGACATTGAGATGCCGTCTAGAAGTACTCCTGTGCAGTTCATCATGTCAGCACAGCCAATAATTCTAGAATGTTCAGAGTGCATAATATATGCCGCCGTAAAGCATATTTCTAATCAATGCAAATAATATTTTTCCTATGCTAAACCCAGAGTTCAGTTATAACACACATCATAAGATTAATGGGCCATTTTTTCTTTATCCCTTTGCTAAATTACTTAGTTTGGCCATTGAGCAGGTTGTGAACTGGAGCTGAGCAGTAGGGGGGAGATTGTGCCTTTGATGATGAAACTACTTCCACCCCGACCACTCCTTCTACCTTCTTGGGAAAGAAGGCAACATTTCTTCTAGAAAAAGTCACAGGTTTATAAGCTGCCTTGTATAATACGTTTGGAGGAATATTGTGTCTTTTAAGCAGAGCCTATCTCGGCATATCAAATAATTTTTACCTACCATTTAATGAAATGAACACTCACTTTGAGGCTAGGTCTTTTGCCATTTGACTCCTGGATCACTCCTAGGAGTACATTTTTTTCTTGCGACGAAGTGTGAACCCAATATACTATCCATCATTCAGTCTATCTAGCTGATGTACATCATCTGAAGCACAAGCTCCCCGAGGCCAGGCATTTTATCTGCTCTATCAGTGTAGCCCTGATGCTTAGTGTCTAGCTTTTGGAGATTCTTAATAAACATTTGTACTGAATAAGGTATGTATATGGTGAGCAAAAGCTGGCTTCCCATTTTAGAGTCAAGAGTATCCCACTCGGGCTTCCCTGGTGGCGCAGTGGTTGAGAATCCGCCTGCCGATGCAGGGGATACGGGTTCGTGCCCCGGTCCGGGAAGATCCCACATGCCGCGGAGCGGCTGGGCCCGTGAGCCATGGCCGCTGAGCCTGCGCGTCCGGAGCCTGTGCTCCGCAACGGGAGAGGCCACAACAGTGAGGGGTCCGCGTACCGCAAAAACCAAAAAAAAAAAAAAAAAAGAGTATCCCACTCGTGTTCTGTGAACACTGGAGAGCAGAATCTATGTTATTTTTCAGTTCCCTTTGCAAGTTTCCTGAAAGGGCATTCCTGTCCTTAGAATGTCCATCTCCTCCCATCTTCCTGGAGAATAACTCTTCTTTCTTAAATACTTAGTCCCATTATTGACTCTTTAAGATTGAATTTATTACCTCCTTACAAACGGAAAAATGCAGTGCTTTTTTTTTTTTTTTTTTTTTTTGACATTTATCACCAGAAAATTATTCTAACCCCTGAAATTCTGGACCTAAAATGCCTGGACTAGTGGTTCTCAAAGTGTGGTACGCAGACCAGCACCTCAGCTGCACGTAGGAATTTGTTAGAAATGAAGGTCTTGGGCCGTGCTCCAGACCTACAGACTCGGGCGCTCTGGGGATGGGACCCACTACCTGTTTCAGCAAGCTCTCTTGGTGTTGCTGATGCATATACTCAAGTTTGAGACCCACTGCCTAGACCTAGAACTTAAGGTTTAGGCTTTGGACAGATCTGAGTCCTAAACACTACTGAGACACTGGAGTGACCATGAGCAAGTTACTTCTGGGAAACTCTTACCATCTGTGTGCCTTGCTTAGCTAATGGTGATTTTAATTAAGTAGAAAAATGCACACAGTGTACTCAAGAGAGGAACCAAAGCATACTTTATGTTCCATAAATTCTAGCTGTTTACCATTGTCATCAATCAGAGTTTACTGACACATCCCGAAGACATTCTTCTAATAAGTGTAATAATGTGGTTTGTAAAATGAACAGCTTAGAAGAGCATTTTACAAAGTTCATCAGACAGGGTCTCAGCAGGAAATCAGGGGTACATCAATAAGGATAAATTGAGCCCAATGTAGAGAATCAAGAGATAGTGTAGGGCTTCCCTGGTGGTGCAGCTGTTGAGAGTCCGCCTGCCGATGCAGGGGACGTGGGTTCGTGCCCCGGTCCGGGAGGATCCGACATGCCGCGGAGCGGCTGGTACCGTGAGCCGTGGCCGCTGAGCCTGCGCGTCCGGAGCCTGTGCTCCGCAACGGAAGAGGCCACAGCAGTGAGAGGCCCGCATACCACAATAAAAGTGTGGCTACTTTAGGAGAGGAAAGAGAAAGGAAGCCTTGCTGCAGAGAGTCCTCCCCAAAGATGTTGTGACGCCCCACGGAGAAGCACTATATGTTATTTGAGGGGTGCTGCCAACTCCCAGCAATTTGGCAAGAATTAGTACCCTAACTTCACTCCCCTCCTTCATTCCCTACAATCTTCTCTTGGTACGCCAAACAGAAAGCAGAGCAAGGACACTTAACTAAGATAGACCATGCAAGCCATCCATACAGAGTTGGGTGGAGAAAGGATCTGGAACGGCAGATAGAACATATTTCCCACAGGTGCTGAGCAAGCTGTAAAATCACTTGCCCTTCTAACATCGTTGCCATTGCAGGAGCACAGAGGAGCAAGTGGTTAGTTCTGACTTGGCATATCCAGGAGACTTAGGACAGAACGGGTGTATGAGTTGGGCTTTAAAGGTAGATTTGAATTTTAATGGAGAGTATGGAGTAAGAATTGGTGAAGAACCAAGGGAAAGGGAGATTCATTGCAAATGGAGAAAAGGAAAGTGGCATAAAGACAAGAAAATCAAGACTTATGGAAGAAATAGCAAATACTCTGCGTGTGACTGGAGCAGGGAATGGGTAGACGAAGGCTGGAAGATAAGATGAAGTCAGTCCCTGAATAACATTAAAGTTTCCTCCTTCAACCTCAATTTCCTTCTACTCCCTTCATTAAGATTGGAAAATTAAAAGTGAATTTGACTGGGTTGGTGACAATGGCAGTATGAAGCAAAGAGAGGAGAATAAGAGTAAAAAATCTAGTGGTACCTTGGTGAAGCTGGGTAAATGATGGGTGGTGGTGTCACATCAAAGCATGGGCAAGTGATAGTGACAAATACAGGCTTATTTCTTGACTCTATGACTTCAGTTAAGGTACTTAACCCCGCTAGGCTGCAGTCTCCCAACCTGTAAAATGGAGATAAAATCTCACTTCCTCCAAGGTTTCTGTGAGGATCTAATGAGAAATGGAAGTAAGAGTTGAGTCCAGTCATCAGTTTTTAATCCATATAAACTAATGTGATGATAAGGGTAAGAATACTTGCTATCATTTATTGAATACTTATTACGTGTGCAATATTGTGATAGTCCACTTACATGTCTTTCCTCACTTAGCTCTCTTTTCTCTTATCTGCCTTTCTATAGGCAAGAGATAACTGATGGCTCAGTTATGAGGAAACCCAGTTGTGAGGAAAATGTCAGAGGGAAAATGTACCAGAAAGGTAATTCCTAATGGATCTGTCAGCCTTAAACAGCGGATGTCTGTGCGAAAACTCCTCAACTGGACACGTTTTGATAAAGTATTAACTTAATGAATAGGCATAAACAGCTTGGAGGTTTTGGGAGCTTTATTAGTATTGGTGTGATGACTTTTGAAAGTTCTATGGTATCTAGAAGTCAAAAAGAAGACCCGGGAAGGGGGAAAACTCTCTCTGAAAGTTATTGGGGAAGTCTGGCTAGTAAGACTCCAAAAGGGAGAATCAGTAAGAGGCCGGGTTATTCATAGGCCTTCAAAGAATGTGTCCATGAGAAATATTTGCAATGATTGGATGCCGGAATAAAGGAGAATACTGGCTCCATAAATGGTAACTTATTTTATACAAACAGGCTAATGATAAAAATAACGAAAATCTGATGATTTTTGAGAGTTTCGTTGACCAAACTGAGACAAAAGTGCATAACAGCTAGATGCTCATAGTTTTAATCAGTTCACTTTGGAGTCTGAGCAAAGATAGCACCTGAAATAGTAAGGGACGTTTCTGCAGGGTCACAAAGATTTTTGGTGGTGCATTTGGGATATAAACCCATTTCCATAAGAATATTTTCAGAAGTCAAATGTTTGCTTGTCAAAAATAGCATGAACTTACTTCCAGGAAAAGTTCCTAAGAACAGAATAATTTGAGTAATGAAGAACACTGATGTAACAATTTAAGAACCCAGAAATAGAGGTAAAGAGTAAAGCAATTATGGCTTAAGAGTCTGCATAAATTCCCCTGGAAGGGGGGATACGGTCAGAGATGGCAATTTGAAAACAGTGAGTCACCAAAAGTAAAAGTTTAAATTACAAGGTGTTTGGGGTCTTCAAGACAGATTTTATAGATTGAACAACAGCAGCAGCAAGGATAAAATATAAGGCTGTCATGTAGACTGCAGCCTGAAAAGAAAGCATTGCAGAAAAGCCACATCATCCTGAATTTATATTTCCGCGTATTTGAACGGATTGGAGAGCAGTAAAGTTGTTTTAAAAGCGAGTGATTTAAGTCAGCCAGCCTGTGAATAATACGAGATATTTTTGCATTTACATTAACTTATGTCCATAAATAACGAACTTTAACAATGAACAAAATCCATAATCCTGATAATGCTAAGAAAACTGGAAAGATCCTTTACCTTGAAAAGACAGGATAAAGAAGACAGCATAGAAGTTTTGGGAGATTGCAGTTTTGGAAAAATTATATTAACATTTATTAGCTGCTACAGCTTTGAAATGTGATGATTTAAAGAAAGAAGTAGACTGTTGATTTCTAAAAGGTAGCGTGTTGGCTGAAAGAGAAGAGAATCTTGTTGAGACCTAAAGTGTTCTTTTAAGCATAGATTTCAATGTCATTTCAAAAAATACACACGATTTCCCATAACAAAGCAGTGAGGTTAATGGAATAATGCAGGTGAAAGCTTTTTGGCCCAAAGGAGTTCCATCCTTTGGAACAAAGTTTTATTGTTTAACACGCCATGACCCAGGCCTGTGAGTGCCAGCACAGTGGCTGTTTTTACAAGATCTGGTACGATATTCACAGTAGTTCTGGCCTTAGCACTAGGCAAGGATCATTCTGTTTGTATCTTCCTGACTGCTTCCACTACAGAAATGGGATAATCCCTCCTCTTCTAAACTGGAAAGTAGTTTCTTCCCTCAATAAAACTAGTTTATTCTCCAGGTTGAGCTTTTCCAACTCTTAGAGGTCTAAAATGAATGATATGAAACATACTATATTTGCATCTATTTTTATTTAAGAGTTATCTAATTAAATAGGAATTTCCTAACAGAGGCCAAAATAAACAACAAATTTTCTTTAAAAGTCATATATATTATATAACAAGATCCACCTAAGAGTTAAAATATAAGTAGGTATACAATTAAACTATTTGAAGATAATTTTTCTTCTTACCACTGAAGCAATAAGCAGGTAGTAGTACAATTTGGGGAGAACAATGTTTCTGGCTTTTGTATGTTTTATTTTAATTTGTGATATTCATGAGATCTTTTGTGAAGCCTTTGGGTATGTAGTAAAATTAATGGGTTTTTAACTTTGTATTGACTCGTATTTTTGTAGGTTTTAAATTTTTCTTCTGGCTTTAATCTATACTATCTCCTTTTACTTTTTCATTTAGAAATAATTTATTTTTCTCAGGATTGCAATCTCAGTGCAGTCCTCTACTTTTCTATTTGTTGGACATTCTCTTAGACGTCTGCATGTTTGTCTAGTTAGTACATTTCTAGTTTTTTATACAATTGATAAGAACTCTTTAATTTTATGAATTCTTTATATTTTCTCTTTGGAGACAAGATTTATAGGGATTTCCTTGGGCTTAAACTAGAAAGAAAAAGGAATTTGCACATGAAATGTTGAAGGCTTTGTTACAAAGTGGGTTAACATTATATGTATGCTTGAAATAACCTATGTACTTCAACCAGAGCACCTACTGTTAACCTCCAGATTAATATCTATCATAAAATATGTGCATGCTTCCAACATATGGCATTGCCTCCTATTACTGCATGTCCAGGAGAAATTGTTTTGTCTTGTAGCAAAAGGCATTAGCTCTTTGCGCATTTTTTTTTTTTTTTTAATGACAGCTATCCAAAAATCAAGCTGAACCCTTGTATATGAGGATAGAAAAGGACAATTTTTAGACAGGTCTAATATCCAGTTGTACCTTTCAGTCACTTAGAGAGAACGCTTAGACCCCTGAAGTCCAAAGTCACAGGTTTTTTAGGATTATGGTGGTATATACCTCCAGTTTATAGAAAAAAAAATTGCATTGTAGAAAATCCAAGTTAAATTAGGACTAAAATCCAAGTTAAATCTAGAACTAAAGTTTTACTGCCCCAAATACTTGTAAACTCTAGGTTACTGCTCTGTTGTCCATTTCATCAGTTGCAAAATATTCAAGTTAGTCTTTCAATGCTAACAAGAACATAAAAATGCATTATGTCTAAAAGCAGAACATGATTGCCAAGCCAGATCTGTGCATTATCTGAGAGTTTGGGGGGCCACCCAAGCGGCATCTACTTGTTTGCTAATGACCTTCAGTTAGACTTGCTCAAGAATTGTTACAATGTAATAGCACACACCCATATGTACTCTTGAATTTATTGAAAACACACGCAAATGTGCACACACACACACACACACACACACACACACATACACACCAGCGCGCACCTACTCTAGAGCCTAGAACTTTAAGAGTCAGAACTTTTTATCTCCTTCTGGATTAAGATGGACCCTGTATTTCCTCAGCATGCTAGTTAGAAAGTCTATAAACAATTCAAAACCAGCTTCTTAAAATTCTGTTTTTAAAAAATTGATGTTAAATATTATCCCCAGAGAGTTCTCCTCTGACTATTCAAATTGTTTTTTTCTCCCTTCATGGGATAAACAGTTAAGGTTTCTTTTTGTTTGTTTTTTTATCTCTCCTTGTAAAAAAATTCTATCTTAAAAGCTGATTTATTATTTCTTCCTTAGCATGGATGACATGGGAACAAAGTTGATATTTCATCAGTCTTGTTTTTATTTAAGTTGAAAGGTTATATATTTCTACTCTCTACTGCAATAATGCTAAATATTTTTATAGTGCTTATAAATCTTCTGACATTATTTTCTTAGTTTGTATTTAAGGCATTTACTCAAAATGGACCATATGCCTCAGCTCACGTTACCCTATCATCAGTGTGTACGGTCACTCTATTTTCTAATACTTTAAGATTGGTTTTGGCCCCGACATTCCTCTGCCAGATTTATTTCCTTTATTTTCCCCTATATAGCACCATTTGGGCCATTTAATATGTAATTTCCCAACTCATCTTTCATAGTTATTTTAAACAGATGTATATATTTGAAATACTGAATTGTTTTGTATTTTCTAATTTTTGCAAAAGTAGTATCGACTAAAAATCACATCCTATTCTTTTACTTTTTTCTACACAAAATTACTGTTTTAAAATTTGTCTGTTTTGCTCCATATAAATTATTGCTTCTGGCCACTGTCTAATATTTCACCATATGTTAATACCATGTTTTGCTTATCCATTACCCTGGTGATACATACTTAGGCTATTTTTCAACACTTTATGTCCACCATAAAGCATTAATACACTCTTTCCACATGTCCCGTTGAGTAACAGTGCAGAGTAACAGTGCAGCTGTGGAATGGCTGAGGTAGAAGTCATATATATGCCTTATTTCACAGATTCCTCCCCAGAATAGCTGTACCATTTTCCCCTCACCAGCAATACTTGGAATTTCTCTCTTGCCATATCCTTTGTCACCACATGTTGTTAATTTGCATTTTTATTTATTTATTTATGTTTGGCTGCATTGGGTCTTCGTTGCTGCACGCAGGCTCGCTCTAGTTGCAGCGAGCGGGGGCTACTCTTCGTTGCGGTGTGCAAGCTTCTCATTGCAGTGGCTTCTCTTGTTGCAGAGCACAGGCTGTAGGCACGCAGGCTCAGTAGTTGCGGCTCCCGGGCTCTAGAGCACAGGCTCAGTAGTTTTGGTGCATGGGCTTAGTTGCTCCACAGCATAGTTTGCATTTTAACTTTTGGAAATTTGGCATGTGTGGATTCATATGAAGTAAGGTGTTTTAATTCTGCATTTCTCTGATTCTACAAAAGTTAGGTCTTCATTTACGTTCTTGCTATTCATGTTTTCCATTCTATGAATTGCCTATTCATGACCTTTGCTCATTTTTCTATTGAGTATTCTGTGTCTTTAGAGATGTAGTTTTTGTATTCAGTTGTTGAGTCCTTTATTGGGTTTTAGATAATGTATATGTCTTCTACCCATCAATTGTTTTTCAGTCTGACTTTGGTATCCTTTATTGTACATAAAATTCTAATTTTTTATTAAAGTATAATTGATTTACAATATTATGTTAATTTCGGGTGTACAACATAGTGATTCAATATTTTTATAGATTATGCTCCATTGAAAGTTATTGTAAAGTATTGGCTATATTCCCCATGCCCTACAATATATCCTTGTATCTCATTTATTTTATACATAGTTGTCTGTACTTCCTAATCCCCAGTCTGTATCTTGCCCCTCTCGCTTCCCTCTCCCCACTGGTAACCACTGGATTGTTTTTCTGTATCTCTGAATCTGTTTCTGTTTTGTTGTATTCATTCATTTGTCTTATTTTTTAGATTCTACTTATAAGTGATGTCATTACAGTATTTGTCTTTGTCTGACTTATTTCACTAAGCATAATACCCTCCAGGTCCATCTATGTTGTTGCAAATGGCAAACTTTAATCATTTTTTATGGCTGAGCAGTGTTCCATTGTGTATATATGGCACATATTCTTTATTCATTCATCTGTTGATGGACACTTAGGTTGCTTCCACATCTTGGCTATTGTAAACAATGCTGTTATGAACACTGGATGTGGGTGCATGCATCTTTTCAAATCGGTGTTTTTGTTTTCTTCAGATATAAACCCAGGAGTGGAATTACTGGATTATATGGTTGTTCTGTTTTTGTTTTTATTAAACATCTTTATTGGAGTATAATTCCTTTACAATGGTGTGTTAGTTTCTGCTTTATAACAAAGTGAGTCAGCTATACACATACATATATCCCCATATCTTCTTCCTCTTGTGTCTCCCTCCCACCCTCCCTATCCCACCCGTCTGGTGGCTACATCAGTTAACATTCCCACCAACAGTGTACCAGGGTTCCCTTTTCTCCACATCCTCGCCAAGCCTTGTTATTTTTCTTCTTTTTTTATGATAGCCATTCTGACATGTGTGAGGTGATATCTCATTGCAGTTTTGATTTGCATTTCCCTAATGATTAGTGATGTTGAGCATCTTTTCATGTGCCTGTTGGCCATCTGTACGTTTTCTTTGGAAAAATGTCTATTCAGCTCTTCTGCCCATTTTTTTAATCAGATTTTTATATTAATAAATTTATAATTTAAAAATAGTTAAATTCATCACTTTTGCTTCATACCATGTATGCTTCTTTTTTTTCAAAGATCTATTTCATCTCTTACCCTGAAATCACAAATATATTACTTTGCAATTTCTTTTATTCTCTCTAGATTTTATTTAGATATTAAAACTATCGTATTTTAGTTTTGTACATTAGGTGGAATTATATAACATAATGGTTAATAGAATGATTTCTGTGGGGTTCAAGTTCCAGCTCCACCATGTATTTCTTAGGCTAGTCATTTTATCTCTCATACCTCAGTTTTTCCACCTGTAAAATGAGGATAATAGTTTATGCCTTGTGGATTTTTTTGTGAAGATTAGGTGAGCTATGTAGGACTGGGTACAACATAAGTGATATCACTAGGTTAAGATCCAGTCTGCTATCTCTTTTTAAAATGAGACTGTTTCCCCAAAAGCTGTAATTCAACTTCCTCCATTGGACTATGATTCCATCTGTTTCATGTGCCAACTTCCTATCTGTTTATAGCTCTATTTCTAGGCCACCTGTTTGATTTGTTTTCTTGTTTGGCATTTCTTCCAAGGGCATCACACAGTTCTTATCTATCATGACTTCCCAATATATCTTAATGTATAGGGCACATTCTCCATTTTGAGCTTATTTTTCAAAACTACCTTAGCTGTATGGAGAACTTTATTCTTCCAGATACATTTTATTTTATATTTTAATTTTTTTTATAATAGATAGAGCAATCTGCTCTTTTTTTTTTTTTTTTTGGCTGCATTGAGTCTTCATTGCTGCATGTAAGCTTTGTCTAGTTGCAGCAAGCAGTGGGGCAGGAGGCTACTCTTTGTTGTGGTACACAGGCTTCTCATTGCAGTGGCTTCCCTTGTTGAGCAGCACAGGCTCCAGGCTCGTGGGCTTCAGTAGTTGTGGCTCGTGGGCTCTAGAGCGCAGGTTCAGTAGTTGTGGTGCACCAGCTTAGTTGCTCCGCGGCATGTGGGATCTTCCCGGACCAGGGATTGAACCTGTGTCCCCTCCATTGGCAGACAGGTGGATTCTCAACCACTGCGCCACCAGGGAAGTCCCCCAGATACATTTGAGAATCACATTTTTATGCTGTCCCTCAAAAAAAAAGAGAGCTTGGCCTTTTATTACAGTTGCATTTAATTTTACAGATTAATATAAGGACATTTATATTATTATAGTAAGTCATCTCATCCATACCTGTGATATATATATTTCTTTTACTCATTTGTCCTCTAATAAAGTTTTCATTATGAAGATTTTCTGCATAATTTATTAGATGAAACCCCATACTCTCTATAGGTTTTGTTACTATGGTAAATTTATCTTGTATTGTATCTAGATATTGATGCTATGGAGGAACACAATTGATTTTGGTGTATTAACTTTTTTCCAGCCCCTATGTTGAACTCTTTTCTTAGATTTAATAGCTTATTGATTTTTCTGTGTTTCCAATTAAATACATAATCAAAACAATCTATAAATATGACATTTTTATCTATATTCTTCTAAACCTTCTCTCTCTTTCTGTTTCTCTCAATACACAGCTCCAAAAAGGTCAGTTCCAATAGACCAGTAATGTTAGAAATCTTTATCTTAATTCTCTCCTTAAGGGAAATGCTAATTTTTTAAAAAAATTAGTAGTATAATAATTTGTTAGTGTGTACATGTGCCATGTATTTTTGGTATATAGCCTTTATCAAGGAAAGATAGCTATTATTTGGATCTACTTTTATAAAATTTACCCTACCCAATAGATTTTGAACCTCATGGGATGCTTTTTATCTCCTCTATCTAAAAAAATTATGATATGATTTTCTCCTTTTATTTAACCAATACAATGAATCACATGAATTGATTGGCTGATACTGAACCAACCTTGCATTCTCAAGAATAAACCCACTTGACCAAATCATATTATAGTATAGATAAGCTTTTGCTGTATTACAAACCACCTCAAAACTTAGTGGCTTAAAATAGCAATTACTTGGCAATTGGGGACTGGATTCATCTGGGTAGTGTTTTACTTTTGGTTTTATCTGGGCTCCTTCATGCAGTTTTAGTCAGCTGATGGATCAGCTGAGTGAGAGCTGGTATGAGACAGCCTCACTCACATGTTTGGTGGTTGGCTTGGACAGTGGGAGCACCTGGTCCACTTGTCTTCAGAACCTAGTGGGCTAGTCCTCGGCAACTGAGCCATCAAGCTCTTTTGCTATTGGCTCATCATGTGGGTTGAGTATGCCAAAGCCCAGTCCTGCTGAAGTGGTGACTCGGGAATGAGGGTGTCAGAAGGGGATTGTACCATAATTTTTGAAACATTCTATCACAATGTTTTTAATATACCTTAAAACTCTGTGGAATAATATTGTATTTTTGAATTCTATCTAGGTTTTTGAATTCTATTTTTAATAAAGAAATTTGATTGTTATTTTTTTATATTGCCCCTGTTTGGTATAATATTCTTCTTCCACCTCTAGCCCCATTATTCTAGCTTGGGGTACTTAAAATGTATTGAAGGGGATAGAAATGAGTATTGCATCTTAAATAAAATATTCTTGGACAAGTGATTCCCACTTATCACTGAGGTTGTTCAAAAGGCTGCACTCTCACAGTGGACTATTGAACCCTTATGCACACCAAGCATTACGTCTCATTTATACCTTACTAGCGTTCTTGTGCTGGTTCCTTGTTTTTAATTTAAAAAGTAATAAGGGGCTTCTCTGGTGGCGCAGTGGTTGAGAGTCTGCCTGCCGATGCAGGGGACACGGGTTCGTGCCCCGGTCCGGGAAGATCCCACATGCCGCGGAGTGGCTGGGCCCGTGAGCCATGGCCGCTGGGCCTGCGCGTCCGGAGCCTGTGCTCTGCAACGGGAGAGGCCACAACAGTGAGAGGCCTGCGTACTGCAAAAAAAAAAAAAAAAAAGTAACAAATACTTGAAAAAATACAAAGTAAGAAGCAAAAACCCTCCATCACCCTAGTCTCTTTCCCTCACAGGGAAAACAGCTATAAAATTAAGATGTCAATTTAAAAATATTTACAAGGTGAAAATGATTCTTAAAAGTCCTTGGGGGCATTTAATCATTGAAGGGTATGCTGAAGAAGGTAAGTAACAGTTTGATCTCCAATCCAGAAACTATTGGCAAGAAGTGTAAACAGTGCTCTAACAACATGGCCTAATAGAACTATAGAACTAAAGAAAAAGCTAGGATTAGGATTATTGGGCCCAAATTCATATTTTTCATAATGAAGAACCTGAAAATCATGAAATATTGAATGATCTCTAATTTTAAGTCATTCTAGAATGCTATTTTCTATGTCGAAGAATGGAGTTTGAGAGAGAAATAAGAAGGAATAAAGTCCAATTTGGTTTTAAAGAATCATGGAGAAATGAAGATTATTTCTTTCATAATTTCTCTGTAGATAGAGCTCTTCTATGACTGACTGTTTCATTAAAGCAGGGAAATACAGGATGTTATCCAGAAAATCATATCAGTTTACTTCAAGTCAGTCCTCTTCTGGGCAAACACATCTTTAACTTCATTTGTATTATGTAGTATTTTAAATTATGAATTGTTTTGTCTTCTCAGGTCAGTCTCTTTTAGCCATGTGGGTTTGTTCTCTATTCATTCCTTCCTCCTTCCCTCTCTTCCTTCTTCTCTCCTGTACTCCCTTTTTTATTAGTGAATTGGAAAGAAGATTTCCTTATATATGCTAAACTATGCAATAGCAAAACCCCAAAATATAACTAACATTTTATGAAGAAAACAATAACTAAAAATAATTACAGTGGAAAAATCTTAGGAAACTGGAAGGAATTTGGGGGTCTTTCTGTCTCGAAGTAGATTTGGAATGTGAATTTCAGGTTCCCTTTTTTAATGCAGGGTTGCTAGTTGAGCCTTTATTTTGTTTCCAAAAAAACAATCAGCTTACATATTTTTTTAACAAGGTTTTCTTCACCTTTGGAAATTAGCAATGATTAAAAAAGAATATTATATACTTAAGTGATGTCTAATTTTTTTCCTCATGAGTTCACTGTACTTCAGGTTATAGCCCTGATCTGTTTCATCCTTCAGCAGTCCTGAGAGGGAGCAAAGGAGCAGACGTTTTTTCCTCATTTCACAGATGAGAAAACTGAGGTTCAGAGATTCAAACTGAAGTTAAGTGCTTCTGCCAAGGTCATTCTCTGAGGTGAAGCCGGAGCCAGGAATAGTACCTCATCCTCTTGTTTTCTCTCATGTGATTCTCCACCCACTGACCCACTGTGACTATAAAAACGCACTGTACCAGGCCGCACACGGTCCCTGAAACATCCTTTTCGTAGGACACTATGGTAATGACAAGATTGAACATATATAAAGAATGCTGTAAAAAAGGACCAGTCTTTTTTGTTGACTCCATCCCATAGAATTCCACAGCCACACTGCATGAGAAACGTGAGACATCCATTAAGATCATGTTCCCATTAGTTCTAGCTAGAACTAGATTTTGCAGAAATTGAAGACATATCTTGTGGCCTGACTGCTGAAAATGAGTTTCTCAGGAGTCAGAGAGGCATTGCTGCTCAACGAAGTCAAGAATGCCCTTGGCTAATTGTTTCTCCTCCATTTCTGAGCGAATTTAAATTCATAATCGGCACCATATATTATACTTCAATACTGTTCATCATCCATCTTGTACGTATTTGCAGGAAAGAATGTTGCCCAAGTCATTATATCCCCCCATGATTCATAGTCGTATGACCTTAGGTGGCAGGTCAGCAGGAGCTTACCGGTACCTTAAATCATCCCTGTTGTGGACATACAAGAGCATGACCTCCGACTTCCCAAGCTGTCTCTTCATGAAATGAAAATGGAACTGAGAGTTTAGGGGAAAGTTTTGAAAGTGTCTGGCTCTTGTAGTCATCTAATGAGGTCCTCATTTCTAGCTGCTAAGCCTGCCCTTTAATTGGTGGTCACTCGAAAATCAATGATAATATAACTGTCCAACTCTTTGGAGCTATTTTTGTCTCTGCTTTCTATCCTGCAAGTGCGTGATAAAAGAAACCACCCATTCAGCCATTATCTTGTGTCACTTACTATTCAGAGATCAGTCTTCCTTTATGTGCTCCTTCAGGAAAGACCTGGGGTTGTAGTTTTCACTTGCCTTTCAGGCAGAGAGTAGAGTCCTTGGCACAGATTAAGTCCTCAAAAATGTCAGATGGGTGGATGGGTGGGCAGTGGATTGCAGCACATGAGCAACTACAGTAACATTGTGATGTTTTACTGTACATGACAAGGAAATGACCTCAGTCGGGAAAATAAATGCCTAGCACGTAAGCCACCACTTTCCCCTTCCATCTTCATTACAGTGCTTACAAATCTATTATGACATTTTTTCCCTTTGGGTCTAGACATGACCTCAGGATCCTTGTAGAATATAAACAGTCCTGTGCAATGTAAACCTTGTATAATGTAAACAATGCTTTACTGTTTGATTTGAGCTGGGACACGAGAAGAATCCTATTTTCCGTCCATAACATAGACGTTGGGAATAATAGCTAATGTTTACGTAAACATATAGATTCATAGGATAGAAAAAATAATTTTTAACAAATGACCTAGTACAGCCTCAGGGGGAAAATATATGTTAACTTGATTATAGAAATTTGGTTCAGCCACTCAGCTTCAACCTTCAAAAATCATGTCACTTTTTATTTTAAACCAACATATGAATCCAAGGTATAGCAAAATAAGCCATAAACCTTGCAGAACAGGGCCCTTCTAGACACAATCTCATTAGGACCTGATCCTCCATGATTGAATCTACACAGAGTGGTAATGCCAGGTTCCCTACTGGGAAGTTGGGTTGGAGGAAGAGATAGACGTAGAGGTACTATGGATAATTCTAGACCGACATGGTCATCAAGAAGTCCTATGAAAAATAATTTCTGGTACGTATAGAGTAAATCAGCAATGAGAAATGGAGAGGGTTGGAATTAAGTAGACTCATCACTAGTCTGTGGTTATTACCAGTGTACCAGTTTAGCAATGAATTACTCAAGGCAATTGATGCTAGGTAGTATAACAAACACTCCTGAAAGCCAAGTGTCTTAACTTAATAAATGTTTATTTCTCTTGTCAGAGACCAGTGTGAATTAGGTGGTTCATTCTTAGCAGATTGCTTTCAAGTAGTGAATCAGGAACCCATGCCCCCCTCTACCTTGAGATGTTGTCTTAAATGCATGCTACCTGAACTACAGCAGAAGGGAACGTGGGCAGTCATGCATAATATCTCCTGGCCAGATCTGAAAGTGGTAGACCCATACCCTTGCAACAAGAATGCAAAAACTTGACCTCTGCCTGGCTCCAAGGGAGGTTAGAAAAGGTCATTGTTCTGTGTTTCCAGGAAGAGGAGAATGAAATGCATCTCACTGTCTCATCCATAGCTGAAGGCAGGAATGCACACACACACTTCAGGTGCCAGTCACCAAGTATATATTGTCACCTGTGCTTCTGACCCTTGTACCGCAGATCAGAGGTTCCAATGACCCCCTTCTTAGTTTTAATTAATTTGCTCAAGTGACTCATAGAACTCACAGAAATATTCTATTAACTAGATTAACCAGGGTATTATAAAATGATAAAACTCAGCAATAGCCAGATAGAAGACATGTATAGGACGAGGTATGGGGAGAAAGCACGGAGCCCACTCTCCCCAAAACTCCATGTGCTCACCAACTGGGAAGCTCCCTGAACCCTGTCCTTGTGGGTTTATGGAGGCTTCGGGACACAGGCATGACTGAATAACTCATTGACCATCAGCGATTGAGCTCGATCTTGAGTGGCTCTTCCCTGCCCTGAGGTCAAGGGGGTGGGACTGAAAGTTCCAACCTCTAATCACAAGGTTGCCTCCACTGGCTGCCTGCTCCCATCCTTAGGTGCTTTCCAAAGATCACCTTGTTAACTTAACAAAAGACACCATTATCATCTCATCACTTAGGAAATCCCAAGGGTTTTAGAAACTCTGGCAGAAACTGAGACAGAGACCAAAAATATAATTCTTATTGCTCCCAAATCACAGTTATCTAGGTAAATGTTTGTATCACCCCAAGCAGGCAGTAGTCACCAGGGAAAATAAGTTAATTGTCAGTCTTTTCTATTAATTTTTAATAATCAGATTTAGGAAGAGAATTTTTTTGATGGCCAGTGAAAATGTCTCTTACTTTAGCTCTTGCCTTTTTCTACTTATTATTTATTTTTTCAATTTTTAGTTTAGTTTTGAAAAGTGTCTTTAAGTTTTTTCAAGGTTAGAACTGAACCTTCTAGGGTTAAAAAAATGTTGCCTCTCTTGAAAGAGATTATTTTAGACTTAGTGAAATGGATTTGATGCTAGAGAACATGTGACATCATACATTTGACCTTTTTGAAATGATTTATATTATATCAGCTACGTTTTAAGTCCAGCAACTATAACCAAAAAAAAGAAAAGAAAAAAAACCCTACTAATTAAGGCAACTTTGCAGATTGATGGCATTAGATTATCAATTAAGATCTCAGTTTTAAACCAGATTTTTCCTCTAAATAGTGATCCAAAGAACACAACTTTTATGGTCGTTCTAATTAGGCAGCCTTCTGTTTAGTGCCTTCACTTGAAGTTTGTTAAATATTTTTGAATATCACCTATGCTCCCATGGGACATTAATGAATGTGAAGTGAACAAGGAAGAAAAAACAAAGTAAGAAAAAGGATTTTGTAGTAAAATAAACTTGAGAAATCCTGGGTTCAGTAAATTTAAACATGTTTCCTGACTGGAGGACTTTTGAGATGTGGAATGAGCTATAATGTGCTCTGTGAATTTCACTGTTAAGTAGAGTTTGGTCTGAAATGTTTTTAAACTTTATTTGGCTCTACAACCCTTTGTCAGTGGAACATTTTAAAGGACTCTTGTTTCTAGCAACTTTGGAAAATGCTGTTCTGGTCTCAGTTAAGCCCTTGAAATCTTAGCATTTGGAAGGAGACCCGCACACAAGCTCATCCAATTTCTGGTACAGAAATCTACCCTGTATCCATGCTATAGGCTCCCTCAGCTGTGGATGGGTGTTTTGATAACAATGCTCACTACCCATAAATCAGCTGATTCTATAGTCAGAATGCTGGTCTGGTAGGAGGTTTTAACTTTTTAAGTGCCCTTTACTATTAGAAAATTTTAAGTTTTAAAATTTTGTCTATTGGACCTAGATCTGAGCTCTGGATTAAGATAAATCCTACTCAAGTAAAAGAATCCTTATTTTTCAAGGATGATTTGTACATGAAAAAAAAAAAAATCCATATACTTAAAGTCATCTGTAAATAGTGACCGGAGAGTAATTGAAAATACATTTGAAAATAATTTTCATTTGAAATTTATGTCAAAATATGTTATTATATAAATGAATCCAGTATATTTTCTATTATAGCCAATAAAATTTAGGTTAAATTTTAATTAAGCACAATTGCTACAATTAAAGAAAAAGAATTACATTTTGTTTTGAGTGATTATTTCTGCAAAACTGGTTTATGGGACTGTAAACTGTCCTTCACTGCATGTTCAGTGTTAGCAGCTCAAACAGACTGGCTAATTCTGGTAAAAATTCATCAGTTTTCCAAGGCCTTCTCTTAATTATTTGATACTCAGTTGTTTTTGCTTTTACTTCCATTGTATCTCTTTTTAAAATTGTTAACTACACATCCTCATTTATCAATGGCTTTGTATGTTTAACCCAGCAGATCTCTGGTATTATTTACAATGGCTTCATGATATTATGTCTTTAAAATTCAGAATTTCACTTTACAGTTGATTTGAATTTTATTTATATTATATGGTATTATGTTTATGTTATGAATCCATTAGTGAGTAATTTGCTAAAACAGGATGAGCAGTTTGCTGACTTAGAAGGGCCGGAATCTATAGACACCTTAAAATTAGGATGTAGATAACGAATAGTTGGATGACAAGAAACCCTGTTATCTGAAAACAGGAATAATGAGTGTTCCAAATCTGATCTTTTCTGTTCTTACTTTTCTCCAAAGGTTAGTTCTAGAGTCCTTAATTCTCCATTCAGTATTAAATTATTCACTATTTGCAGCCTTCCCACCATTCTCCCCACTTCTAGGTCTGAGTGTGATGAACCTTTTGGTTTCATCCTTTATATGTGAAGTAGTGTTCCTAGTCAAGCCAGAAGGCTGTTCCATTAAAGGTTTAGCATTTTAGTGATTTTAGTACTAAGGGGAAGGATAAGTGGTCTTCAGCCGGTCAGTCTTCCACCCAGCCTTTCTTCTGATCAATTTCCTGCAGTAGAAAAATTAGACAACCAGACTGAAAGATTGAGTCCCTGACTATGACTAGCAAGTAACTACTCAGCCCTGGCTTCCTGGGCATGCCATCCTTCAAAAACAGCCTGCCAGATGAAATCTCAGTCCCCTAGCTTGGCATTCAAGATACTCATACTCTTATCCACCAAAATCCACTCCGAGTAATTCTCCCCACTTCTTTTATACAGCAAATATCCATTCACCCAACTGCATTCACTTATCTGGAGTACAAGTTCTTTTCCTTATATTCCAATATATCCCTAGTTCATCAGCTTAGGAAGTCTTTCAAATTCTTCACAATCCTAAATCCTACATGGTCTTTACTTTCCTACCTTTACAACTTGACCTTAAGAAAATTTTTGCTTTCCGAGATCTGTAAGTCAATCAATCAGTAAACCATTAATAAGTTCATAGGCTGCTTCAATACAGTTCTCCTCAATACAAATATAGTTGTCAATCCTTAATAATAACAGCTTATATTTGATCACATAGAAATGTATTTTAACTCACGTATTTGTTATCTAAAATGATAGTATAGCACTCTTCATTTTGTTGGTTATTTTCACATGTTTTAATGTCAGTATCACCTCTTTGAAGACTTAGAGCATATGTTGTCCATTTTTTCAGTCTTTTAGTATCCTGCCCTGTTTTACACTTAGTGGATGTTCAATAAATGACTTTGACATTTCCCAGAATGGAGAAATTTTTCCTTAATCCTACCTAATCCTACAAGCGTTGCCCCTCTCTTACTTTGCACATCACTAGTTAATGGCAGCTGGGCAGTTGTGTTTGATAGAAATTCAAGAAAAAATTTCTACATGTTTCAGGACCAAAGCCACAGTCATATGAGGACCCCAGTCAGCATCAGGAAGATATTCTTAAACATATACAATGGAGAATTGCACTTTTATGATTTTATGATAAATCACATGTAAAGTACTCATTCATATTCTAATTAATTACTTAATTAATTATTATTTTAAAATGTCTTTATTGGAGTATAATTGCTTTACAATGGTATGTTAGTTTCTGCTTTATAACAAAGTAAATCATCTATACATATACATATGTCCCCATATCTCCTCCCTCTGGCATCTCCCTCTCACACTCCCTATCCCACCCCTCTAGGTGGTCACAAAGCACTGAGCTGATCTCCCTGTGCTATGTGGCTACTTCCCACTAGCTGTCTATTTCACATTTGGTAGTGTATATATGTCCATGCCACTCTCTCTTTGTCCCAGCTTACCCTTCCCCCTCCGCGTATCCTCAAGTCCATTCTCTACATCTGCGTATTTATTCCTGTCCTGCCCCTAGGTTCTTCAGAACCATTTTTTCTTTCTTTTTTTGTTTGTAGATTCCATATATATGTGTTAGCATACGGTATTTGTTTTTCTCTTTCTAACTTACTTCACTCTGTATGACAGACTCTAAGTCCATCCACCTCACTACGAATAACTCAATTTCGTTTCTCTTTACGGCTGAGTTAATATTCCATTGTATATATGTGCCACATTTTCTTTATCCATTCATCTGTCGATGGACACTTAGGATGCTTCCATGTCCTGGCTATTGTAAATAGAGCCGCAAAGAACATTGTGGTACATGTCTCTTTTTGAATTATCATTTTCTCAGCGTATATGCCCAGCAGTGGGATTGCTGGGTCATATGGTAGTTCTATTTTTAGATTTTTAAGGACCCTACATACTGTTCTTCATAGTGACTGTATCAATTTACATTCCCACCAACAGTACAAGAGGGTTCCCTTTTCTCCACACCCTCTCCAGCATTTATTGTTTGTAGATGTTTTTGATGATGGCCATTCTGACCGGTGTGAGGTGGTACCGCATTGCAGTTTTGATTTGCATTTCTCTAATGATTAGTGATGTTGAGCATCCTTTCATGGGTTTGTTGTCAATCTGTATATTTTCTTTGGAGAAATGTCTGTTTAGGGCTTCTGACCATTTTACGATTGGCTTGTTTTTTTGATATTGAGCTGCATGAGCTGCTTGTATATTTTGAGATTAATCCTTTGTCAGTTGCTTCATTTGCAAATATTTTCTCACATTCTGAGGGTTGTCTTTTCATCTTGTTTATGGTTTCCTTTGTTGTGCAAAAGCTTTTAAGTTTCATCAGGTGGCATTTGTTTATTTTTGTTTGTATTTCCATTTATCTAGGAGGTGGGTCAAAAAGGATCCTGCTGTGATGTATGTCATAGAGTGCTCTGCCTATGTTTTCCTCTAAGAGTTTTATAGCTTCTGGTCTTACATTTAGATCTTTAATCCATTTTGAAGGATTTTTATGTATGGTGTTAGGGAGTGTTCTAATTTCATTGTTTTACATGTAGCTGTCCAGTTTTCCCAGCACCATTATTGAAGAGGCTGTATTTTCTTCATTGTATATTCTTGCCTCCTTTATGAAAAATAAGGTGACCATATGTGCGTGGGTTTCTCTCTGGGCTTTCTATCCTGTTCCATTGATCTATATTTCTGTTTTTGTGCCAGTACCATACTGTCTGGGTTACTGTAGCTTTGTAATATAGTCTGAGGCCTGGGAGCATAATTCCTCTAGCTCCATTTTTCTTTCTCAAGATTTCTTTGGCTATTCAAGGTCTTTTGTATTTTCACACAAATTGTGAAATTTTTTGTTCTAGTTCTGTGAAAAATGCCTTTGGTAGTTGGATAGGTATTGCATTGAATCTGTAGATTGCTGTGGGTAGTACTGTCATTTTCACAATGTTGATTCTTCCAATCCAAGAACATGGTATAACTCTCCATCTGTTTGTATCATCTTTAATTTCTTTCATCAGTGTCTTACAGTTTTCTGCATAAAGGTCTTTTATCTCCTTAGGTAGGTTTATTCCTAGGTATTTTATCTTTTTGTTGTAATGGTAAATGGGAGTGTTTCATTAATTTGTGTTTCAGATTTTTTATCATTAGTGTATAGGATTGCAAGAGATTTCTGTGCATTCATTTTGTATCCTGCTACTTTACCAAATTCATTCAATAGCTCTAGTGGTTATCTGGTAGCTTCTTTAGGATTCTCTATGTATAGTATCATGTCATCTGCAAACAGTGACAGCTTTACTTCTTCTTTTCCGATTTGGATTCCTTTTATTTCTTTTTCTTCTCTGATTGCTGTGGCTAGAACTTCCAAAACTATGTTGAATAATAGTGGTGAGAGTGAATAACCTTGTGTTCTTCCTGATCTTAGAGGAAATGGTTTCAGTTTTTCACCACTGAAAACGGTGTTGGCTGTGAGTTTGTCATATATGGTCTTTATTATGTTGAGGAAAGTTCCCTCTATGCCTACTTTCTGGAGGGTTTTTATCGTAAATGGGTGTTGAATTTTGTTGAAAGCTTTTCCTGCATCTATTGAGATGATCATATAGTTTTTCTCCTTTTATCTGTTAATATGGTTTATCACATTGATTGATCTGCATATATTGAAGAATCCTTGCATTCTTGGGATAAACCCCACTTGATCATGGTGTATGATCCTTTTAATGTGCTGATGGATTCTGTTTGCTAGTATTTTGTTGAGGATTTTTGCATCTATGTTCATCAGTGAGATTGGCCTGTAGTTTTTTTTCTTTGTGACGTCTTTGTCTGGTTTTGGTATCAGGGTGATGGTGGCCTCATAGAAAGAGATTGGGAGTGTTCCTCCCTCTGCTATCTTTTGGAAGAGTTTGAGAAGGATAGGTGTTAGCTCTTCTCTAAATGTTTGATAGAATTCGCCTGTGAAGCCATCTGGTCCTGGGCTTTTGTTTGTTGGAAGGTATTTAATCACAGTTTCAATTTCACTGCTTGTGATTGGTCTGTTCATATTTTCTATTTCTTCCTGGTTCAGTCTCAGCAAGTTGTGCATTTCTAAGATTTTGTCCATTTCTTCCAGGTTGTCCATTTTATTGGCATACAGTTGCTTGTAGTAATCTCTAATAATCTTTTGTATTTGTGCAGTGTCCGTTGTTACATCTCCTTTTTCATTTCTAATTCTATTGATTTGAGTCTTCTCCCTTTTTTTCTTGATGAGTCTTGCTAATGGTTTCTCAATTTTGTTTATCTTCTCAAAGAACCAGCTTTTAGTTTGATTGATCTTTGCTCTCGTTTCCTTCATTTCTTTTTCATTTATTTCTGATGTGATCTTTATGATTTCTTTCCTTCTGCTAACTTTGGGGTTTTTTTGTTCTTCTTTCCCTATTTGCTTTAAGTGTAAGGTTAGATTGTTTATTTGAGTTGTTTCTTCTTTCTTGAGGTAGGCTTGTATTGCTATAAACTTCCCTCTTACAACTGCTTTCGCAGCATCCTGTAGGTTTTGCGTCATCGTGTTTTCATTGTCATTTCTAGGTATTTTTTTATTTCCTCTTTGATTTCTTCAGTGATCTCTTGGTTATTTAGTAGCATATTGTTTAGCCTCCATGTTTTTGTATTTTTTACAGTTTATTTCCTGTAATTGATATCTAGTCTTGTATCATTATGGTCAGAATAGATACTTGATATGATTTTAATTTTCTTACATTTACCAAGGCTTGACTTGTGACAAGTCAAGATATGATCTATCCTGGAGAATGTTCCATGAGCACTTGAGAAGAAAGTGTATTCTATTGTTTATGGATGGAATGTCCTATAAATATCAATTAAGTCCATCTTGTTCAGTGTGTCATTTAAAGCTTGTGTTTCCTTATTTATTTTCATTTTGGATGATCTGTCCCTTGGTGAAAGTGGAGATTTAAAGTCCCCTACTATGATTGTGTTACTGTTGATTTCCCCTTCTATGGTTGTTAGTATTTGCCTTATGTATTGAGGTCCTCCTATGTTAGGTGCATAAGTATTTACAATTGTTATATCTTCTTGAATTGATCCCTTGATCATTATGTAGTGTCCTTCTTTGTCTCTTGTAATCGTCTTTATTTTAAAGTCTATTTTGTCTGATATGAGAATTGCTGTTCCAGCTTTCTTTTGATATCCATTTGCATGGAATATCTTTTTCCATCTCCTCACCTTCAGTCTGTATGTGTCCCTAGTATATGCCTGAAGTGGTTCCTTTGTAGACAGCATATATACGGGTCTTGTTTTTGTATCCATTCAGCCAGTCTATGTCCTTTGGTTGGAGCATTTAATCCATTTACATTTAAGGTAGTTATTGATATGTATGTTCCTATTACCATTTTCTTAATAGTTTTGGGTTTGTATTGGAGGTTTTTTCCTTGTCTTGTGTTTCCTATCTAGAGAATTTCCTTTAGCATTTGTAGTAAAGCTGGTTTTGTGGTGCTGAATTCTCTTAGCTTTGGCTTTTCTGTAAAGGTTTTAATTTCTCCATTGAATCTGAATGAGATCCTTGCTGGATAGAATTATCTTGGTTGTAGGTTTCCCCTTTCATTACTTTAAATATGTCTTGCCACTCCCTTCTGGCTTGCAGAGTTTCTGCGGAAAGATCAGCTGTTAACCTTATGGGGATTCCCTTGTATGTTATTTGTTGTTTTTCCCTTGCTGCTTTTAATAGTTTTTCTTTGTATTTAATTTTTGATAGTTTGATTAATATGTGTCTTGGCGTGTTTCTCCTTGGATTTATCCTGTATGGTACTCTCTGCGCTTCTTAGACTTGATTGACTATTTCCTTTCCCATATAAGGGAAGTTTTCAACTGTATTCTCCTCAAATATCTTCTCAGTCCCTTTCTTTTCCTCCTCTTCTTTAGGGACCCCTATAATTCGAACGTTGGTGTGTTTAATGTTGTCCCAGAGGTCTCTGAGACTGTCCTCAATTCTTTTCATTCCTTTTTCTTTATTTTGCTCTGCCTTAGTTATTTCTACTACTACTTTATCTTCCAGGTCACTTTTCTGTTCTTCTCGCTCAGTTATTTTGCTATTGATTCCTTCCAGTGAATTTTTAATGTCATTTATTGTGTTGTTCATCATTGTTTGTTTGCTCTTTAGTTCTTCTAGGTCCTTGTTAAACGTTTATTTTATTTTCTCCATTCTATTTCCAAGCTTTTGGCTCATCTTTACTATCATTACTCTGAGTTCTTGTTCAGGTGTATCCCTATTTCCTCGTCATTTGTTTGGTCTGGTGGGTTTTTACCTTGTTCCTTCATCTGCTGTGTATTTCTCTGTATTCTCATTTTGTGTAACTTACTGTGTTTGGGGTCTCCTTTTAGTAGGCTGCACGCTCGTAGTTACTGCTGTTTTTTGGTGTCTGCCCCCAGTGGCTAAGGTAGGTTCAGTGGGTTGTGTAGGCTTCCTGGTGGATGGGAGTGGTGCCTGTGTTCTGGTGGATGAGGCTGCATCTTGTCTTTCTGGTGGGCAGGACCGCATCCTGTGGTGTGTTTTGGGGTGTCTGTGACCTTATTATGATTTTAGGCAGCCTGTCTGCTAATGGGAGGGGTTGTGTTCCTCTCTTGTTAGTTGGTTGGCATAGGGTTTCCAGCACTGGAGCTTGCTGGTCGTTGAGTGGAGCTGGGTGTTAGCGTTGAGATGGAGATCTCTGGGAGAGCTTTCGTTGTTTGATGTTATGTGATGCCGGGAGGGGTCTTTCGTGGACCAATGTCCTGAACTCGGGTCTCCTGCCTCAGAGGCACAGGCTTAACACCCTTCAGAGCACCAGGACCCTGTCAGCTACATGGCTCAGAACAAAAGGGATGAAAGAGAGAGAGAGAGAGAGAGAGCGAGAGGGGGGGAGAGAGAGAGAGAGAGAGAGAGAGAGAAAGAAATTAAATAAAGTTATTACAATAAAAAATATTAAAAATTTAAAAGTAATTAAAGAAAAGAAAGAAAGAAAGAAGAGAACAATCAAACCAAAAAAGAAATCCACCAATGATAACAAGCACTATATACTAAAAAACAAAAAAAAACAAAAGACGGACAGACAGAACTGTAGGACAAATGGTATAAGCAAAGCTTTACAGACAAAATCACACAAAGTCCACCACCTCAATTTTGGGATGCTTCATTGTCTATTCAGGTATTCCACTGCTGGGAGAGATTTCCCTTTCTCTTCTTTGTTTACACAGCTCCTGGGGTTCAGCTTTGGATTTGGCCCCGCCTCTGTGTGTAGGTTGCCTGAGGGCATCTTTTCTTCACCCGGAGCAGCTGCTTCAGGGGCTCTGGCTCACTCAGGCAGCGGGGATGCAGGGGTAGGGCAAGCCTGTCATGGCAGAAGCCGGCATGTCGTTGCACCAGCCTGAGGTGCGCCTTGCGTTCTCCTGCGGAAGTTGTCCTGGATCACGGGACTCTGGCAATGGTGGGCTGCACAGGCTCCCAGGAGGGGAGGTGTGGACAGTGACCTGTGCTTTCACACAGGATTCTTGGTGGTGGCAGCAGCGGCCTTAGCGTCTCATGCCTGTCTATGGGATCTGAGCTGATAGCTGCGTCTCGCGCCCATCTCTGGAGCTCGTTTTGGCAGTGCTGTTAATCCCCTCTCCTTGCACACCCCAAAACAGTGGTGTCTTGCCTCTTAGGTAGATCCAGACATTTTCCTGGACTCCCTCCTGGCTAGCTGTGGTACACTAGCCCCCTTCAGGCTGTGTTCATGCAGCCAGCCCCAGTCCTCTCCCTGGGATCTGACCTCTGAAGCCCGAGCCTCAGCTCCGAGGCCCCACCTGCAGTCAGCAGACAAGCCTCTGAGGCTGGTGAATCCTGGTCGACCCCGATCTGTACGGGATGCTCTCTGCTTTGCCCTCCACACCGCTGTTGCTGTGCTGTCCTCCATGTCTCCAAAGCTCACCCCCCACTACTCCCCATCTCTACCAGCGAAGGGGCTTCTAGTGTGTGGAAACTTTTCCTCCTTCACACCTCCCTCCCAGAGGTGCAGGTCCCATCCCTATTCTTTTGTCTCTGTTTTTTCCTTTTTTCTTTTGCCCTCCCCAAGTACATGGGGAGTTACTTGCCTTTTGGGAAGTCTGAGGTCTTCTGCCAGCGTTCAGTCGGTGTTCTGTAGGAGTTGTTCCACATGTAGATGTATTTCTGATGTAGTTGTGGGGAGGAAGGTGATCTCCACGTCTTACTCCTCTGCCATCTTGAAGGTTCATTCATATTTTAAATACTCTTCAGAGCACAATTTTTTAATTTTTATTTCTCTAAACATAATTATTTAATAATTAGGAGGTGTCAAAATATTACAGTTGGTTTATCTTGTCATTCTGTTTGTTTGTTTGATCCCATATTGTATCTTGGAGATTTTGGGGCAACTTATATTCTGTAGCAGTATATAGTATATATGCACAATGTTTTAAAAGTCTGATGTATACATATTGAGTTTTACTGTCACCTAGATGGCAGATATGCAAAAAATAGATTCATTAAAATATTTCTAATGTCCTGGTTTTAAAATAGGGAGCACTTTCTCCATGTTCATCTCCTCACATAGTCATAGTTTCCTAATTTAACAAAAGATACTTGGTTTTCTGCGCACCAATGAACTTGAATGTTAAATTTACAAGTTCATGCTAATGTGTTCTCTGCTAAATTTGGGAAATATTATTTCTGTGTATCCATTGATATTTCACTATTTATCATGGTGGTATAAATGCTTGGGTTAGCTTGACCTAAAGACATCCAAATTCATGGAAGTGAATATGGAAATGGGACAAGGTAATTAAATATCACAATTAATGGGCTTAATGCTCCTATTTTGTTCTTCACACAAACATATTAAAAGTAGATTTTTTTTTAATTACATAAGACTTGGTTCTATATATAGCTCAGCCAGAAGTAAAATTATTCCTAAATCACCCTGTCTCTCAACATAACGCATCAGCTTCAGCCTGTCTGTACACATAATGACAAAGTCAGACCTTGATTGGCTTTTTTCTCTTCCAACTGGCGGTGTAGACAGCAAACAGGAACCCTGTCTGAGAAGAGACAGGGTGTATAGACCCAGAGAAAAATGTTTAACATGGTATTGTTGTTTATGTTATGATCAACCAAATTTATTGATACAGTCATTTATTTATTTGTCCTTACAAAGTCCTGTATTCATCCATCCAGCACATTTCCTGGATACTTACCATGCACCAAATACTGAAACTACAGTGATAAGCAATACAGACATAGACCATGTAGTCATGGATTTCATAATTTGGAAAGCACAGCTGGACTAGAGTTACCCTTAGGAAAAATACGTTCAAATATAATTAGATAATCACACAAATATGTGAAATGAATAATAAACATATGATGCTATAAAAGCAACGGAGACCCAGTATTTTCAAGAGGTCAAAGAAAGGCGTTTTTGTGTCAGTGCCATTTGAACTGAGATGGGAAGGACGCATTAACTAAATAATGGCGATGATGGGGAAAGTAATCACTAGCTATGTGACCTCAGGCAGGTTACTTAACCAGTTTATGCCTCAGTTTTCTCATCTATCAAATGACAAGGTTAATAGTACCTACTTTGTAGGGTCTGGTGAGGATTTGGTAAGAGTTTAGGACTGTGTTCACTACATGGGCTCTATGTAAATATTACATATTGTTGTTACGTGACATTTTTACCCATAGTTTGCTAAGTTAGAAACATACTGAAGAAAATAAAAATAATTAAATAATAGTGAATGTTGATTTCAGATTTATTCAAAGATGCAAGTGATAAAGAAAACTTTCCATACAAAAAGTCACATTCAGGTAGGGAGACAACATGGAAAATGTTGAAAGCAACGAAAATGATGATGTGAACTGCTTAAAATACGTGCACTATAAAAGGACACGTAGGAAAACTGGAAATCAATGAAGTTGTGTTAATTGCTATTTTTTTTGGAAAGGGAAGATGGATGCTTGCAATAAACTTAAATGAAATATTTTTTTAAATGGTGCCCTGGGAACAGAGAGGCATAAAATCATGCTCATAATTTTGTGGCTTGGGCTGAAGCATTTCTCAAATGTCCTTGCAAGTTTCCAAAGACAGTCTTTCCTCAGGAAAGTATTTCTCCTGTGAGTAAATAATGTTCTTGCCTAGAAGTGAAATGCAGTAATATATTACGTTGCAACTGAACGGTTAGCAAGACGGCAGCAGAAGTTCAGAAACAAATGTCACATTGCAGTCTAGAGTTTGCGGCTCTGTATGTGAACTTCCATAGCTTCTAAAGGGATGCCCTTTGTATTAAATCAAAATAGTCCAGAGGAGAATTGTGACTTCTCTTTACTTAACTATTAGAAGGATTTATTTGGAATGATTATTGTGTCATGCATGTTCTGCCTTAAATTTTCTATGGTGGAGTTGCACGATTGATAAGCTAAGGTTTCTTTTCACCATAAAAAGGCTCCTTTTAAGGAGTCCTATAATCATGACATTTAAAATACTTGCTTGCTTTTGCAGAAAGCTTCATGCTTTCCAAAGTGCTTTCTAAACGCATTACTCTGAGGCAGGTGGAACATGTCCTGTCAACAGTATTTTATAGAAAAGAAAATGGAGGCTGTAAAGGACAGCTGCTTGGTGAAGGTCATTCAGTGAGTTAGGCAAGTTTTCATCACAGGAGTACTCACAGTTGAGCAGGGAATCCAGCAGGGAAAGCTTAAGGCTTTAGTCTATCTTTACACAAGTATTTTTGCATAAATGAAAAATTTACCCAAAATGAAGTGCATTAGGTACCTAGTACTGCCTTCTGGTTCCTTAGAGTCTAGTGAGGGATATAGACTGAGCATATTCTATCCCAATGAAGATAACTTAGATTATTCTGAGGATGATCACTTGGGCTTTAGAATCTGAATTCCAGCTTGACCCCTTACATGAACGAAGTTACTTAATCTTTCAGAGCCTGTTGCTCCATCCCTTAAGTGGCAATTTTAATGCTCTCTTATATGTTTATTAACTCATTCACTTAACAGAGCACCTGCTAGATCTCAAGTACTCTGCTATGAATGGTGAAGCTTCTCTAGGAAGCCAGAAGGCATCCTTCATTGGATAGCGGAGGTCAAGAGAGGTTAGAGGTAAAACTTGAATTTGACAGTGGGAGAAGATGAAAGGTTCACACGGCAAGGAAAAGAGAAAAAGACTATTACGCAGGTTAAAGAGCTAGACCTGGAGATATTTGGAGTGACAAAGTTTCTGAATTTTGAGGTACCATACTTCCTGCCTCAGTTTCCACATCCTGGAAATGGGAATAACGATTAAACATGTTTCACAGTATTCATTTGGTAGAGATTAAATGAGGATTAAATAAGCATGGAAAGTAGCATAGGACAAATTTGATAAATTATTATGTATGAAAGTGTGTATAAATAAAATCAATTGCCATGACCCCTCTTTGTACCAAGTGATCACAGCACGCTTTAATTTTCTAGCTGAGTCTGGCTATGGATTCGTAACTTTATTCAAACAGTGTATCAGGCACCACTTTACCTTTTGATTGGCTGGTAATTTTTGCTCTTCTGCTCTAATATAATTTAAATTTTGGTTTCTAAGGTACATGGGTGTAAATAAGAAGAGTGTTAAAGAAATGTATTTCAGATTTTAAGTTCAAAAATGTAGAAAAACTTTCTTTTACTGTTTTTCATGTTACCTTCGGGTGCACTGATCAGCTACTTTTTCTTCTGCACCCAGGCAAAAGGGATTCTGAAGAACACACTTTAAAATTTTGATTTCAGGGCTTCCCTGGTGGCGCAGTGGTTGAGAGTCCGCCTGCCGATGCAGGGGATACGGGTTCGTGCCCCGGTCCGGGAAGATCCCACATGCCGCGGAGCAGCTGGGCCCGTGAGCCGTGGCCGCTGAGCCTGCGCGTCCGGAGCCTGTGCAAAAATTTTGATTTCAGATATAAGTTATTGGGAGCCTCTGCCTGCTTGAGTTAGATTTGTGCTCACCTTCAACTTTATGCGGGAGGGGGCGTACAAACAAAGGAAATTTGTATATGATTTCAAGTTATTTAATTCCTGATATTATACTGAGCCATGATAGAGTGTTATGATTTCCCTACAACATCCATGCTTCCTTTTCTTGTACCTTACCTTGTTCAGAGAGGACTTGTGCCTGTTCGGCTGTGAATTTCTCAACCAGTTCAGCTGCTAAAATCACAGGTGAAGCTTAGTTTCTGCTGATTGAATCCACCCAATCGAGATAGTTTCTCATTTTATTCAGCAAATATTTACTATGCCTTAAAAAAAGATTTTTTAAAAAAAAGCCTGGTCTTATTTGCTGATGCTGCTGGGAATTAATTAATTAATTAAGTTTTAGGTTCACAGTAAAATTGGGCACAAGGTACAGAGATTTCCCACACATTCCTCTGGTGGCAGTGTAATAAATTGGCGCAGCTACTGTGGAAAACAGTATGGAGGTCCCTCAGCAAACTAAAAATAGAATTACCATATGATCCAGCAATCCCACTCCTGGGCACGTATGCAGACAAAACTATAATTCAAAAAGATACATGCATCCCAGCGTTCGCAGCATCATAGCAGTGTAATTTACGATTGCCAAGACATGGAAACAACCTGAGTGTCCATCAACAGATCAATGGATAAAGAAGATTTTATATATATACTATATATATATATAATTTAAATTTATATATATGTATGTTTACATATATATGTATATATATATATAAATACTACTCCGCCATAAAAAAGAATGAAATTAAGTTTGCCATTTGCAGCAACATGGATGAACTTGGAGGGCAGTTTTCTAAGAGAAATAAGTCAGACAGAGAAAGGTAAATACTGTATGATATCGCTTATATGTGGAATCTAAGAAATAAAACCAACTAGCGAATATAACATAAAAGAAGTAGACTCACAGATACAGAGAACAAACTAGTAATTGCCCGTGGGGGAGGGGGGAGAGGCAATTTAACAGTTGGAATAGGGGAGTGGGAAGTACAAACTACTGGATGTAAAGTAGGCTCAAGGATGTATGATACAACAGGGGGGATATAGCCAATATTTTGTAATACATGGAAAGTAGTCTTTAAAATTGTATAAAAATATTTTATTTTTTTAAAAAGATACTTCTTAGCTGATAGAAGCTTTAGAAGTCTACAGAGGCAGATAATTTTAAAATTGCAGCATATAACTTCTGGAGCCTGGCTGACATGCTCCTAGGAAGCCGCATGAATATTACTTTCAAAGGCATTCATCACCTTAGCTTAAAGGAGTCTTTTCCTTCAGTGTGTATTAGTCCGTGGTGCATCCTTCCTTTGACTTATCTGTGAGGTTCACTTCTCGCCCCCAGGAACAAAGCCTGCCAAGGGGCAACTTGTTCGGCTTGGGAGCCCACCCAATATGAAAAGTTTGCCGGCAAAATCAGAAAGAACAGCTGCGGGAGGAGAGATGCGGGTAGATGACAGCTAATGATGCAGAAAGCAATTTGCATGAGAGCCTTCTGCTTTAACAGGAGGCAGCATGTGCTGGGTGATGGCTTACCATCCACTGCCAAGCTGCTTTCTACACCCTGAGTCCTCACTCCATCAATACACGTGTCCTGAGGGAACGCCCAGCCACCAGCTGCCACTTACCTGAGTTAGCATGAGCTGCCGTCTAGAATTTCAGAGTTTTTCATTGTTTAACTCACACGAATCTACTTTATCCTGAGGCTCCGGATGCTAGTCCCGTGCCAACTGATTTAATAACAAACATTTAAGTGCACATCCAAGGTCATCTAGATAATATTCTTTGACAGCTTATTGCATATGAGGCACTGTACTGTGCTCTTTATATACCGTATCGGACTTCATAACAGACCTCTGAAGTGGGTGGTTAAGTTTCCTGCCAAGGGCTCCATACACAAGAAACAATAATCAGAAAAGACCAAAGTATTATTTATTACTAGTGAGCTAGCCGCTGTTACTTCATTTTGGAATTCTAATTGAGGCTTTCCTTCTCCCTTTCTCTTGCTCCCAAATCACGGATGACTAGGTCAGGGGACAAGCTTAAGCTAACATGCCTTATTCGGTGAATCATAAGCTGAGCTGCTGGGACAGAACCATGTGACACGTTTGTCACTTTCAAATGTAATAATTCTACCCATTGCTCCAGAGATGTTCTGGTTACTGACTAATAACATTAACAGTTCCTCTTCCAAGAATAGGATGGAGGGGAAAGGCACTGGATCTCCTATGCCTCCCAAACATGTGAAGGCCAAAGCATGGTGGGAGGAGAAGTATATCTCTTTGTCATATGTTTTATTCCCTGTTTTATAGATGTGCATATGGAAGATTGGAAAGGCTGAGTAACTTGCCCATGTCATGTAGCCCATGCTTTTAACTTTTTTATTATACCACTTATCCTTCTCACCTATCAGTTTGCCTTTGATACTGATGTCCTGAGAAACAGACCACTGTACAGGATAGAAATGAACAACCATAAATAAGCTGGAAATGCATTTCTATTTCCATTAATTAAGATTGTCACTTGTTTCTTTTAAGTGAGGTCCTCCACCTTTTTAGGGACCTGAATAAACTAACGATGTGCTTCCATTGATTAAACAAGAATTCTCCAATAGTCTATAGAAGAATCATACATTTCTTTAAGCCCTGTGTATGCTGCTAGGGTTTAGATTCTAAATCAAATAGGTTTCTGTTTTTCATTAAAAAAAATGAACACAGGATTTCACTCATAAATTTATTAACTTTTTTTTTTCTGTCTAGCAACACGCAGTGACTGTTGTTGGGTTGGTGGACATAGTAGAGACGGACATTCAGAAAATCACAAATGTTAGGAACTCTAGCATTCATGTAGCTCAGAGTTGTAAGAAGAGACCAGAGGAAGATCAACATGCTTTAAAGTATATTACGAAGCAACACTGAAATAGAACTTAACATATAATTCATCTGGAAAGAAGCTCAGAACATGATTGCTAGTTATTTAATAATCTGGTCAAAGACAATGGAAGCACTATTAAAGTATGGCATGTTGACTGCCATTGGAAAGGTCAGGTTTCAAGCAGCAGTGCACTAATTGTGCTCAAAAATGAGTAAAGAATGCTGAATAATTAAGTGAAGAGGAAATGGGAGACCTGCATTCTAATCTTGTTGTGGCCACTGATGGGAATCATGTGGACTTTTAAGCCCATCACATAATCCTTTACCACCTTGGTTTTCTCACCTGTAAAATGAGGGAGTGACTATAGTTCTTTCATTATCCTTGATGATCTTTAGCTCTACGATTCTAGAAGCATTTTGATTTAATACAGTTTGAGGATTTATGCCTAAACTCTAGCAAGCAGAAAAATGTTCTTTTATTTCTAAAATGGCCTTGACATTATGTTAACAGAGCAAACGAAATCTTTTGAGAATTGTTCAAAGAATCACCAACTTAAAATTCATCTCCATTGTTGGTTTTTATTGTGTTTGACTTTTACTAGATCTATAGTAGTTTTATTTATTTTCCTTTGCACCCGGACTGGCAGCCTGTGTGGTTGGAGAAACACATCACCACTTATTTTAGATACTTTGTTATCAGAGCCGACTCTGTCATCTTTGCTCTGCCCGTGAATTATTTATTTAATTTGATGTGTTTTTTCCTGGATTCATAGAATTTCCTTTTGTCATGATGCTTCTTTCCATTTATGGGACTGTAAATACAGCTGAGTAAACCTCTCCAGTGGCCGAATACATATCAGGTCTTTTGTGTGAAGAATGCTAGCTAATCTTCCTGTTCATAGGCCGACTACATTTTTTTTTTTTTTTTTTTGCGGTACGCGGACCTCGCACTGTCGCGGCCTCTCCCGTTGCGGAGCACAGGCTCCGGACGCGCAGGCTCAGCGGCCATGGCTCACGGGCCCAGCTGCTCCGCGCGCGGCATGTGGGATCCTCCCGGACCGGGGCACGAACCTGCGTTCCCTGCATCGGCAGGCGGACTCTCAACCGCTGCGCCACCAGGGAAGCCCCCAACTACATTTTTATTCATTTGCTTTTTTTGTACTCACCCCTGACAGTAGTATCTGTGGAATAAATAAAATAATGATACCTAACACTTATCGAAATCGGATCAGAAAACTTGACCTTTTCCTAATTTTTTACAGTTGCTAGCTTTGTGGCAATATGCACCCCTATTTTTCTCTGAATCTCAGTTCACCCTCTACATGGGAATAATTATGCCTACCATACAACGTGTTGATCATAAAAGAAATCCTACCCATCTACTACCATATTGGGGAAAAATATTTGGATTCATTTTTACCAAACTTGGAGGCACATGTTTGCAGTGGCCTGTTTGAAAATACCGACTGCATGGGGTACAATGGGATACTCTGAAGGCACCTTACAGAGGTAGATAATATCTCTCCCAGAGCATCAGCACTAAAAGTGAGAAGTATTTTGATTTCTCATCAAGAAAGAAATGTTCAGTGATGTTCATGGTTCTCAACTTTTGGTGATTCATTAAAATCTCCTGGGGAGCTTTTTGCTAATCTTAAAGCCCAGCCTGTGATTTATACCAATTAAATATGAATTTCTGGGGAGTTGGACTGCGGCATTGGTATATTTTAAGGTTTGCAGAATGTAATGGTTAATTTTAAGTGTCAACTCAACTATATCCTGAGATACACAGATATTTTGCTAAACGTTATTTCTGGGTGGGTCTGTGAGGGTGTTCCCAGATGAGATTAGCATTTGAATTGGTCGATGGAGTAAAGCAGATTTCCCTCCCCAGTGTAGGTGGGCCTCATCCAATCTGTTGAGGGCCCCAAAAGAATAAAAAAATCAGAGGAAAGCAGAATTTGCTGTGTCTGCCTTAGTGTTTGATCTGATCTCCTGCCCTCTGACTGTGGCTTACATCAGTTCTCAAAACTACACCCCTGGATTTCCTAGTTTCC
The DNA here is from genome assembly GCF_026419965.1 of Kogia breviceps. Taxonomy (NCBI): domain Eukaryota; kingdom Metazoa; phylum Chordata; class Mammalia; order Artiodactyla; family Physeteridae; genus Kogia; species Kogia breviceps. The sequence goes on along the minus strand of NC_081319.1, from coordinate 9,851,155 downwards.
AGCTTATATTTAATATACAAGTATATATTATATTTAATATATGTTTAATATCAATTACATATGTTAAAGTAATGACATCTATCACATTATATTTATTATACATCTCCTATTGGTTCTGTTTCTCTGGAGTACCCTGATATGATGCTTCCAATACACTGTAAATATTGAGAACTACTATATATGTTAAAATACTATGGCTGAGGTATTACAGGAGTGGATGCTCTGACACTGTAGTTCTGCTTCTTACATGGGCAGCTCAATGAGGATAAGTAGCAATGTAAATTATTTTTTTCATTTTAAGTGGTGGCCAGTCATATATATATATAAACCCTTTGGGAGGCTATAAGACACTAATTAAAAGAACTTACAGGATATAAGGACTAAAACCACATCAACTTGCCACTCAGTAGAAGGAGTTCTAGGCCCAAGATTTAGAAACCTCCATACCTGAATCACTGGAAAAGATGTAGAAAAGACTCTAAAACTATTGAAATTTTCAGAGAACCCATGTGACCCTTTTGGAGGTCATGATGTCAGGACTCACTGGCCCCTGAGTCTTGTTTTGAAATACAGAGAGGGACCCACAGTTACATAGTAAATTGACACCTGAGACTTGTTTTTTTTTTTTTTTTTTTCAGCTAGAAGTGGAAAGGAGAAATAACTTTCACTGAAGCAGAGAATAGAGGTATAAGTGGGGAAGACAGGGTAAAGAAAGAGAAAAGGAAAATAATCCATTTAGAGGAGACTTGCTCTTGAGGCAAGCCCTGAACATCTGGTCATCTATATTTCCTATTTCAGGATACATTGCATGCTTTACTGTGAGTAAGCATTTAATGATTTGTCCTCCACATACTTTGTTTCATTAAAAAGATTCACTTCTGCTGGCATTTTGTTTCATGGGATCCCAGGCCCTTAGCATAGTCCCTTAGTAAAGTATTTGTGGAATGAATCAATCAGTCAATATGTCCTCAAACTCAGTACCCTTCTCAAATCAGTTACCTGCTTTATACCATAACTGAGAAGATTATATTATCATAGTGTTAGGACTCAGAGGGAAATATGATCTCGATTTTAGAAGTTGATGTCATCTGTTTTATCACCTCATTCAGTGTAAGAATTCATGCTATAAAAGTACTGGCAATGGCCTCTGTTTGAGCACTCCTAGTATCTTGAATGCTCTACTTGGTGAGTTCAGTCATCCAGCATATGAACAACTATAATTTCTACAAAGTACTTCCTTACAGTTGCCTTCCTGAAGCATGTCACCCATTGGTCTTAGCTTGACCTGATGGAGCTACAGAGAAAAATATTTGAGTTTCAAATACCCATGTTTGCACTTCACATCTTTGTAGTCCATTATCACACAACTGAAGTCTACTTTTCTTCAGGAAAACATCTAGTGTTTCTTCCTAAAAATCCTGTGAAAGTATGTCTAGGCCCTTCCCCATCTTGTTTATTGATGTTTGTACTTGCTTTTGTTTTCTAAAATACTCCAAAACAGGCAATGCTCAGAAATGGATCTGGTGCTTCTGACATGGTCCTTTTGAGACAGAATGAGACAACATATGCAAAAAAGGAAATCTATATTTCTATTAAGTATAACTGTATAATTCTTATATCATAAAATCTGCATGTGTTTGTTTCAAAAATAAAAACACAGAATAGTATAAATATACAATATTTTATATAATAGAATATAGATATAGAGTAGTATGGAAAAAAAACCCTGAAGTCATTCAAAATAACCCATTACCCAAAGAAAAGTACTTTCAGATCCATTCATCTCTGCCTTTTATCTCCCTATACTGTGTGTATGTTCATGTGTGTGAACATCACACAAACATACTAACATATACACAGAGTTTAACCTAAATAAAAACAATGTTTTAAACCCGTTTTAAAATTTAATGTAAGCATTGTACATTATTACATAGTTATACATTTAGTTCTACATCAAAGTTTGAAAACTCTTGGCTGACTGGTTAAATTCAGCCCGTAGACATTTTATTTCCCACCTCCCGGGCCTGCACAATATCTGAAAAGCCTAGGTATGTTGCAGCTTCTTCTGAAAATTGGACAGTCTGGTGATACTTGGTGTGCAGCCTTACCTGGATGTGGGGGAAGTTGAAGGGCAGGTACATCTGATGCCCTGGGAGGTGTTCTCCAACGAGAGCTTCATCGTCAGCGTTTCCCGTCTGATGCAAACAGCCTGCAAGAACAGCCCTTCCTGGGTGAATTTGTGTTTTCCGGAACATGATCATTTTAATAGCTGTAGCTCTACGCAGTGGCTGTACCACCACTCATTTCATAAATCCCCTGTCGGTAGACCTTAATGTTGGTTTCATGTTTCTTCTATTATAAATAGTGTTGCAGCAAATATCTTTTTCACCCTGTTGCTTGATAGTCTTATGATGAGCTCCCAGACTAGATGTGGAATTGTGTGGCCAAAGTAGACTTTGAGGTTTCAGAACTTGTTTTAGTCTTTTAAACATCATGAGAACCACAAAAACAGCCTGTATTTTTCACTTGCACTCTGTTAAGCAAACACGTGACCACTCTATATGTAAGAACAATTTTAAAAAATAGACTTGTTCAAAAATACATAGCAATTAAATTAATATTTTAGGGTAGAAAATTTATAAAATACCGAAAAATGTAAAGGAAAAATATAAATACACTTGTAGAACTTTGAGATAAATATTATCTTTTCCATTTTTGCATTTTCCCACTTATATATGCATATATATTTATACAAACATATATTTACATATATTTATACATGCATGATTTAATAAGGCTAAGATATACTGTTTATATAATTTTTATTTCTAGTACATTTTCACCTAATGTTATGACAATTTCCCACATGATCTAATATTCCTCATTTAGAAAATTTAAAAATTATTTAATATTTCAACATATGATATCACTTATTTAAACAATGCCCTATTGTTGGAAATGAATTATTTCCAAGTTTTTCTTTTTTACAAATAGTATTCCAGTTAATGCCATAGTACCTAGATTTCTGTGAAATCCTTAGAATAAATTTCTACACATGTACTCACTAGGTCAAATATCCAACTCGTACAGACAATTTTTTAAAAAATCTATGTGCAGACGTTTACATTCACAACTATATTAAGTATATTGATTTCATTTGTTTTGCTCTTTTGTTTTCACCCTGTTGATAGATAGGTAGGCAGATAGAGAGAGAGACAGGTATTTATTTTAATTTAATACGTCTCTCATTGATCTTGTTACCTCACGTCTCTGCCTCTTCTAAATATTTTTTGCACAGTTTTGGCGTTAACTGGGTGTTTTGCCAAAAAGTCAGTTCAGTGTTCCTCAGATAGTTGTTCAATACTGCCCGCCTCCTCAGGTGCTGAAAAAGGAAATTCTAATGATTTGTTAACACTTGTTAATATAGATAAGATTAAGGCCCCAATTTTCTTATGAAAGCTTACTACATGGGGCTGGTTTCACAGAAATATCATAACATTATATGCAGTCAAGTTGCACTGATATTTCATATGAGGAAACAAAATCTGTGAAAGGATTTAAATATGAAAATAATTATGTAAATGATAAATATTATTTATTATTAAGTATAATTAGTAGTTGTCAAGCAGATCCTTTTCTTCCAAAGAGCCACAAATCTTTCAAAATGAATGCTTGCAATTAATAATATTTAGATAGGGGAACAATGAGTTTTTCTCAACTTTTCCGTCATAGCCTAGATACTGCCAGGCCAACAACTTGATAGAATCAATGGAAGCTTAAACAGGTGATAATCTCCTCTTGCTCTCCAATTTATCACTAAATGGCTTTTCCATGGATTGCAATCATTGAAAGGTTTTAATTGTAGCCTTCTGCTATATTTACCATTAGAAAATTTCTTTTTACGTGGAGCATGCTGTGCTAGTAAGTAGTGGGTTTTTCACAAACTTGTTTATCATTCACAGTGATTAGGTTCCCCGTTATTTGAACTGGTACATAAAATGCCACTTATGGTTTTTTTTTTGAATTTTAGTTTTATTTTTTTATACAGCAGGTTCTCATTAGTTATCCATTGTATACATATTAGTGTATATACGTCAATCCCAATCTCCCAGTTCATTCCACCACCACCCTCCCCCCGCCACTTTCCCCGCTTGGTGTCCATACATTTGTTCCCTACATCTGTGTTCTCTACATCATGTTTTTAAATGATTTTTTCTCTCTGCCCTTCCTGTTAGTGTAGCCAGAAGTGGGGTCTAGCTGCTCGCTGCTCAAAAGCCAGTAAAGAGGCAAGGTTGGTGGAAAGGAAAGTTTACTTTGTTTTGGGTGCCTGCGACCAGGGGGTGGGGGAGGGAGGACGCCTGTCCCAAGGCCAACTCCCCGCACCCACCCAATCAGGGAGCAAGAGCTTTTATAGACGGAGGGAGGGGGCTCCATGCAGAAACAGCACAGTCAGCTCTGACCGCCATCTTGAAATTGGTAATCGGTGGTCTGACCAGTGTCATCTTGATTGTTTTAAGTACAGTTAGTCTTCAGTTCCAGGGTCAGTTTGTTCCCATTTCTTTGAGGCCAGTTCTCAGAATTGTGAATTGTGGCAGCTTATGGCATGGCTACAGTCTGGTCATCATGTACTTAACTTCTTCACCCAGTGGGGTTTCACACAGCTCCCAGTATATGGCTCAGAATATTATCTATAGCCATTGAGGAGAAACTAAAGGTCCTTAACTTTGCTTACTGATAAATTATTATTGCTTTGTCCTGTTTGACTGCTTTTATTTTTTGCTTCTGCATTTTCTCAGTTCTCTGATTAAACTTAATTTTTGGCTAAAGTTTTTCCACAGACAAAAAGCAGGCAGAGGACATGGTTAGGAGAAAGGATCATAGGGTCCTGCTCTGTTTCATTAGGAGTCTAATTTAGGTGCATAGTTAATGTCTGCATCGCTTGGCCTCTGCTAGAAAAGGAGTGAGGTGCACAGGACGCCCACGGCCTGCTCGGAAAGCCTGCAAACATTGGAAAGAGGTGGCGGTATCTGCCACACTGACAATCTGTTCTACTCGGTGTGATACTGCTGTTATAGCACATGCTGAGCTGTCAGTAAAAATCAGCCAAAGCATTGTGTGTAGTGTAGGGAGGTGTGGGAAAGGGGGTCATTCCAGTTGCATAAAGATGATGCACCTGGTTGGCAAGAGGGCTCGTATTCATGTTTAATCATGTACGGAGCCTCTGTCCTCCTTCCTGGTCCCCGTGACTCATCTGTTCAGGTCTCCCTGCCTCCCTGACCGCCTCCCCCATCTTCCCAGCTGCTCGTCTCTGTACTTGATTCAGAGTATCTGTGAGAGTTGACCCTGAGCTGCAGGGCCTGATCTCTGCAAAAATGGATCGGTCTGTCGTGAGCCGCACAAAACAAAACGAAAATCAGGAAACGAGTGAAAGCATCTGTGAGCTAAAGTGGAATAATTATACCTCGGTACCCTGTTTATAAAGATGATATAGCAGACTTCCTGCCATATTATCACCCAGTAAGTGTACTTTTTTTTTTTTCCTTTTAGGGAAGAGAGAATGCTTTTATGTCAATCTATTCATGCTTAAGACTCCCAGTGCCTATTGTCTATAACTGTGAGATACAACTCGGGAAGGATATAGATGGAGTATTTGGCTTCAATAACGTGGGTGGAGCAGGAGCCAGGAAACACCTGGCCCTGTTTACAACGCGTGACTTGTTAAAATGAGCATCTATACCAGGAAAAATTAATCAGCATATGTAGCCATAAGGAAGGTGGAAATTGCTGATCACATACATTGCTCAGGTGCTGTCAGAGAGATTCCGGGGCTGATGGAGGCCATACAAGCCCTGGCATCAGATGGGAACAACTCTCTCCCCCACAAGCTAGCCGGCTTTCCCCCTTCCTAAAGGCAGGCCCTTACAAAGGTGGTGTCTGGGGTGGTCCTCTAATTTTCCCTAATCTGTGTGTGGCTGTGGAATGAGATAGAGCTAACGTGCAAACAAAGGGTAGTGAAAATGCCATGAGGTCTGGAGTGAGACAGAACTGCATCCAAATCCCATCCCTAGCATTGATTTAGTTATGTAAATTGAACAAGTTCCTTAAATTCTCTGAACTGCAGTTGCCTTGTCTGTGAGGTAGAAAGCAGGTCAGTCTTTACTGGGTTATTGTATGCATTATAAATAATACGTATAAAAGGCCTAGCCCGGCACTGACATAAAACAGACACTCCAAGTGGTATCTATTACTGTAACTCAGGAAAACTACTCTGCCCCATGTAGGCAGCTCTAAAGTGAGACAATATATAATCAAATCTTCTTCAGAAGAACTTATAAGTAGGCAGTGGATTGGGTAGCTATACCCTATGGCTGGGTCTCAGTGCATCAATTCATATCCAGGGGGATTCTCAACGTGTAGTAGATGCAACAAACTTCCAATTAATGTCATCAGGAGAACTAAACCTTTGTATTCCTTTGGTTTCTAAGAAATTTTCAACCTTGATAATATGATAGAGTACTTCTGGGTTTAGCTCTCACTAAATTATAAATGCTGTCATTTTATACCTAGGATGCATGATTCACTCAGTGCAGGTGGGGGAAAACTGAATGTTTTAGACTGGCTAACTCCGGCTTGCTGAAGTTCTGGTACACGGACTAAGAGGTGAAGTCAGTAAAGGTGACGAGTTTTCATTTCTAAATGTACTAGGAACAGGTCAAGGTGCTAGTTTCCAACTGCATATATCCTTTCTGATGATGATCTTTTTTTTTTTTGCTTGAGCATAAAGGTATTGTTTTCTCTGTATTTTTGAGAAAATGTTAGCTTGGCTGTCCCAAACTAACATGACGTTATGTTAGCTAAAAACTCTGACGTTATGAAAGAGTGACTTCAGTGACTCAGTGCTTCCCACTTGGTAATTTCTCTCACCCTCAGGAGTCGCCTCAAATGCTGGCTCCCATCAATTACTGGATGCCCCATATTTTCCCAGCATCATCATAATCACTCCTATCAATTCAGCACCTGTAATGAGCCAGGCTTCTTATCCATTTACAACCTTAGCTCAGTTTGCTACCTCTTGTCCCCGTCAAGCCATTATCAAATTGTTTATTAATTAGATAAAAATGGTATTAACCACTTACATCAGGAAGGGCAAAAGGGTATCATCTTGAGTGCCCATTTTGAATGAGTGGTAATGGTTGGCAGAAGCACTGAATTAAGAAAAAAATTTAAGCTCTGTCCAGCCTTGGGGGGGGGGGGCGGGGAAGAATGCCATGATTGATTAGCAATGTCTGCCTTGGTTAAAAGAAAAAAGAATAGGAATAGGTTGAGTGACATGCAGGACTGAAAGGATGGTGATTCTCGGGCTCAATTTCCTTGCTGTTTATAATAAGCTTCTTAGAGACAAGGGTAATGTTTCAACTTTCCATCATATTGCCACACTGTTCATTTCCAAATCATTTATTTCTTCACTCCTCCATTTATTCCTGCTGAGTTCTCCTGGACTCAGAAACTTCACAGACTCTGTTACCTTATGTTGAGCCTCACATACTTCCAAAAGGCCTCCAAGGGAGGCCTTGTCCTATTTATCCCAAGAAACTCCCCCACGTTAATATGTGTCACAACATCTTTCTCTTTTATGCTATAGAACTTGTATGAATTTGTAATTATTTGTTAGAATGTTTTCTTGTTAACTGACTGTTTCCCTCACTGAACTCTAAATTCCATGAGCCCAAGAACCACATCTCTCTTTCTGACAAGCCACCTTATTTATACCCAGCACACACATCTGGGAAAGAGTAGACATTTAATAAATATTTGTTGAAACAGCAAATCCACTAAACTTTGGAGATTCAAACTTAATAAAACATGGATCCTGGCTTCACAGAACTCATATTGTAGTGAAGCAGAAAGTTGATTAAGTAAATGATTATGATGCAATGTGATAAAAGAAACACAGATGTAAGGAAATATCACTGCCTGTCTGGATCAGGGGACAAGTGTTGGGGAAGCATTCTAAAAGTGATGTCAAGATTGAAGAGTAAGAAGTAAAAATGAACCTTTTAAGAAAAATCAAGCACTGCAACTTGTGCTATTTGAATTTGATATGTTCCACCATTAAAGTTTTTTTTTTTTAAATCAAGCAGGGTATATTAATATGCATTTGTAGTATTGCCCTAAAAGCATTTTAAAAGAAATATGGATGTCTTACCTACAGAGGCACACAATTAGGCTTTTCCCTCAAGGTATTCTTAGTGTTAACCCTTTATATTGCGTTTTACTTGATGTACCCACTAATTGTTCTGATCCAGTGGCCTTGATGAAATTCTTGGTCATTTGCAAAAGTGTCAGTCGGGATTATGCGAGCATGAGTCTTTCAGAATTTTTAGTAGAAAATGGCTCAGGCATCTCCTACAGTTAGGGTACATGTGGTTACAGTAGAATAATTTAGAGAAGTGAAATTGGGTTTGTCTTTTTAGGTTTAAATATATGACTGGGGATAATAAAGGAAAATCATTACTAGCACAACAAGGGATATTTAAAATAAAAGATGGTTTTAGGTGCACCACTAACTTTCTTACAGCATCAATGATAAATTGTTAGGTATTATATTGATGGTAGCAGGCGGTAACATGTCCCTTTGCAGTTGAAGCTTTTTTTAAAGCTTATTTTTATTTTTTTAATATCTTTATTGGAGTATAATTGCTTTACAATGGTGTGTTAGTTTCTGCTTTATAACAAAGTGAATCGGCTATACATATACATATGTCCGCATATCCCCTCCCTCCCACCCTCCCTATCCCACCCCTCTAGGTGGTCACAAAGCAGTGAGCTGATCTCCCTGTGCTATGTGGCTGCTTCCCACTAGCTATCTATTTTACATTTGGTAGTGTATATATGTCCACGCCACTCTCTCACTTCGTCCCAGCTTACCCTTCCCCCTCCCATATCCTCAAGTCCATGCTCTATGTCTGCATCTTTATTCCTGTCCTGCCTCTAGGTTCTTCAGAACCATTGTTTTTTTTTTTTTTTTTTTTTAGATTCCATATATATGTGTTAGCATACAGTTATTTGTTTTTCTCTTTCTGACTTACTTCACTCTGTGTGACACACTCTAGGTCCATCCTCCTCACTACAAATAATGCAATTTTATTTCTTTTTATGGCTGAGTAACATTCCATTGCATATATGTGCCACATCTTTATCCATTCATCTGTCGATGGACACTTAGGTTGCTAGTTGAAGCTTTTTTTTACAAATAAGCTGGAGGTGGTTTTTTTTTTGGCTCGATTATATGTTTATTCTTTTATAAGGCAGAGAGGAAGAAAGGGAGGGATAGACTAAGAAAGTATGGAGCAAAACATTTCCTTAAATCACATTTAAAATAAGGTAGAGGGCTTCCCTGATGGCGCACTGGTTGAGAGTCTGCCTGCCGATGCAGGGGACGCGGGTTCGGGCCCGGTCTGGGAAGATCCCACATGCCGCGGAGCGGCTGGGCCCGTGAGCCATGGCCGCTGAGCCTGCGTGTGCGGAGCCTGTGCTCCGCAGCGGGAGAGGCCGCAACAGTGAGAGAACCGCGTACCGCCCCCCCCAAAAAAAATAAAATAAGGTAGAGTGTAGTAAAATACAAGAAGGTAGACTGAAAGGCAACAGTAAATTTTTTTAAGAAAACTTTTATAATTATATTATAGCACTTGACAGAGCTGTAGTGCTTTGTGTAGGCCTTTAAAACTTCCCCAAACATGTTCATTCACCTTGATTCAATCATGTGCAGAGAAGAAGTTCCTTGTTGGGTTGGTAAAGCAGAATCATGTCCAGACTCTAGCTGGATCCAAACACTATTGCGGTTCTGTACAAACCTGTGTGGTATGTACAGATAGAAGCAATAATATGTAAACGTGATCTCCTTTGGTACAGTGATCATTTCCTAAATTTATTTCACCTGTACCCACCACCCCTCCCCCCCCCCCACACACACAGCACTAATACCCCTGTAAGATATACTAAATGTGGTGATTTGGATAACTAGAATTTGATGGACGTAATTCCTCCAGCAAGAGGGAGTTTTAGGTAGAATGGAAGAGAAACTCATGGAAACGCTTGAATGATCCTTTCCTTGATTCCACAAAATGAGTAAGACTGATCGAGTCCCTTTCATATGCAACATCCATACTGCATTTGTTCTTACATTTTATGCTGTAATTAAATACAGAGTAAAAGTTATTGAGTGGATATTAAGTTTATTGGGTAGCTGAGTTGATAATTGTATTTTATTTTTGGCATTGGAAATCTATTTACGTTTATATTGTAGGAATATGGCAATGCTCCAAGAAAAATGAGAAATTCACTGGTAATTTCCCACACAAAGAGAGACATTGTTAACATTTTAATATTATATACTCTTTGTGTCAGTTTGTTTTTTTGCCAAAAATGGCATTTTATTGTTTGAATTTGCATTTCACTGATTATGTGATAAAAACGCCTTTTTAACTTAATTTTTATTGAGGTAACATTGGTTACCTCGTCTCAGCTCAAAATTCACTCTTTTGTTACTTGCTCTGTGAAAACTGCTATGGGTCCTTTAAATAGTTTTTCCTTGGCCAGCTGGTGTGACGTTAGGCTTTACTAATTGATGGCACCTGAGGAAGGTGTTGCTTGGTGATGCCCCGGTGCTTGCTGGGACGGCTCCTGGTGGTGTCTCCAGCCCCGACGCACTCCTGCAGCTCCGAGGGCATCCTCAGCCCTGCTCCCAGGGCTCTCAGCTTCCCCAGTAGTCGGCTTCAGCAGTGCGCAGAGGGAGCGGCGGACAACAGTTTCCCTCAGCCTCTTCTACAAGCTGTTTTGGAATAGCGCCCCAGGTGAGAAATCTCCCCGTGCACAGTTTTCCTGGAACCCTAGAAGGTGGATTTCCAGCAACTTACAGAGGGCATATTTCCAGAAAGTTCCACCATGAGACACCACAGCAACTTCTTTACCATCCAGTGAGCCACAGTCACGCTCTTTTCCACCGGGTCTGGACCTCAGTCCTGTGGGCAGGGAGGATGAGGTCTTCTTTTCAGCTGGAGGGTTAGCGGTTCTCCTTATTTCTGCTGTGTGTTTTGGCGTTCTCTTTACTTGTCGCTGTCCATTCCTTCCTTACTCTAATCCTCTTTCTTAATTAATAGTTTTTTTTTTTTTTTTTTTTTTTTTTTTTTTTTTGCGGTACGCGGGCCTCTCACTGCCGCGGCCTCTCCCGTTGCGGAGCACAGGCTCCGGACGCGCAGGCTCAGCGGCCATGGCTCACGGGCCCAGCCGCTCCGCGGCAAAAACCCGTGTCGCCTGCATAGGCAGGCGGACTCTCAACCACTGCGCCACCAGGGAAGCCCAATTAATAGTTTTTTAAATTACACTTTCCATGCTCAAATTACTGTGTTTTTTTTCTTCTGGTTGGACCCAGAATAATAACTAATCTAATATTAGTGTGTGTATTGTTTTATTTTAAAACCCGTTTTTCACATTTTTTTTGTTTCTACATCATTATTTTAATGGTTTCATACTAGTCCATGTAGTAATAAATATTTCATGCCTATTGTTATACAGTTTATAATATATACGTTTTCATTTTCACAATAGTAGACAATGCTTTAGTGAACATCTTGGTACACGTCCTTTGCTCCTATCCATAATGATTTTCATTAATTCTCAGTCATTTGGACATTTTAGTCAGAGGCAAATGATGAACACACCACGTAAAGTGCTTTATATATTTCCAGGGGAAGAGTGAACATATTATTTAGTGCCATAGTAAAACATCAGAAAAAACTGAGGGAATCATGATTTGTATTGTCTTCTGCCAAACTCTCATAGCAAGAATCTGAAAAATCTCTAGTGAAACACAACTGAAAGTAGATTTGGGATCGAGCCGTTAAATACCAGTTATCACCATCACTTCTGGCTGCGTCTGATTAAACACTTTCTTTGTGTTACGATTGGGGAATTCGCCTCACGAAAAGAACGGCAAATGGGAAAGAAGTAAACGATTCAGAATATCTTGGTCGTTCCTGGGAGAGAGTGCTTGACAAAGCAAACGGTTTACCTGAATGTCTTAAGCAAACTGAGCTTGGCTGATTTCCTGTGCTTACAGAAAAGAACCGCTGTAGCTTCAGCTGGAAACCCTAAGCCACTGGCTCAGTGGCTGTTTCTTTGATGTGCCTGCATCACAGGTATAAACAATCTGCGATGTTGAGCTGAACACACCTGAACTGCTGAGGGTCTTTCAGGTTAATTTAAACCAACAGGCAAGGGTCCTGACTGGCAACAGTAGAAGATTCTCTCCCAGCGGGAAGCGCATGGGGGCATCCCTTCTAGATCAGACATGCTTCAGAGGCTGCTCCTGGAAGCGGTGCTCTTAATTGAATGTTTGTTTCTGAATGTTTGTTGCTCACAGATGTTTTTCACCAATACTGTTGAGCCTTTTGGTGGTTTCTAAAGGAGGTTATGTTAATCTCAGAACAAGGAGATAGAACATATATGACGTGTCATCACACTATAATGATAAAAATAGACACATGCCATCATTGCTGTCATGGGCATTATCAACAACACAGTCACTGTAACTTGCTGGGCACCTGTTATGTAGACAACATGTCTCTTGTCCATGGATTACTGTAGTTAATCCTCACAAAGCTCTTAAGAAGTAAGTACCAATAATATCCCCATTTTACAGATGAAGACACTGAGGAAGAGAAAAGTTAAGAATTTGCCTATGATCATTTATCCATCTGTTCAGCCAGTGCACAAGTTAGACTGCCCAACTCCAAGATCAGGTGAGTACAATGGCCTAAGCACCATGCTTTACTGCTTCCCACTTATTTAGGAGCCAAAAGAAATCAGTTAGTGGACCTTAAAGAAAATCTTCCTCTACCTTCATTCAACTCTTTTCGTTTTCATTTTGGTGGAGTCTCTGAGAGACTTAATGTGTTATGTAGAATTATCAAGTTAAATGACTGCATTTTTCCCCTTCATTGACCATTTTGAACTGAACTGCTTGGATTTATCAGAGTTTTTGTTATTCATTGTGGTCTACAATAGCTATTACCAGCCTCTTTCCCACCATCACCACACCTGACAAATAAAATTCACACATGTGACATTCTATCATGTGCTTATCCAGAATTAATGCACAAAGCTGCATAAGTAAAAATCTGTGGTTTATGCACAGTTTCTTCCAGGCCAGCTGCTGTGTCTCCCACTCACCCTAGGGTCTGCAGTTAAGGACCTGCAAGTCTAGAGAAACTGAGAGAGATGTGTTCGCTTGGCAAATAGATCTTGAGCACCTGTAAAGTGCAAGGAGCTGGATCACTGTGGTGGGTTTGTCAGGGATTTAAAAATTAATAAGACAGCCTAGGAGACAGGCTTTGACACCACTGACAAAAAAACACTTCAATTACCAGGCAGTGAGAAAAGGAGGGACGTGGGGAGAGGAACATGTCAGCAGGGTGTGCTGCGTGTGGCCCATCTTCAAGTCTCAGTTGAATTCTACTCTTCAAATGTGGGCCACTTGTGGGAAATTCTGTACCATGAGGGTTTTTCTTAATGTTTAAAAAGTCTTACAAAAAGATGAATAGGAGACATAGCAGGTAGCAAATCAGAAAGTTGTGTCTTGTAAACAGGGGGAGGTCAATCCAACCTCCAAATCCCAAAATGTATCAATATCCCGTAATAGAGAATCACTGTCAGGGCACTTGCTGTTTGTTTATTAGTGGCAGCATGGCATAAAACCAGGATAATGCAGCGTTTAAAATCCCTACTTTGTTTGAATGTATAACTAGTATAAATACTTCTAAGATTATATACATTTAAATTTTTTCTGCAACAATTTAGACAGGGTCACAAATTCACATGATGCTCAAAAGAACACTCAGAAATATTTAATGAAAACCTTCATTCTAGTGATGAGGAAACTCTAGCTCAAATAGGAAGTGACTTGATCCCTACTCAAGCAAAAAACTGTGTAAGAGAGCTGTAATCACAAATAGCCAGTTGTCCTGCCTCCTAATTGTGTGATCCATCTTCTTCACCATCAGTCAAAACATCTGATTCTTTGAATAAAGAACTTTGGCTTGGCTTTATAGAGTAAGATTAAAAAAAAAAAAAAAAACGAAACGCTTAGGCAAAGGAACAAACAGCCAAAATTAAGTAAATGTGGGATTTTTTTTTTTAAACCAGCGTTGTCTGCATTGTTATTTTGGGCTCAGAGCAATAGATTGATGCCAAATTTAAATGGAAAGCATATCTACTCCATATTTAGAAATCTTTAGGTTCTGCATGTGTCATGAAAACTGTAAGTAAATTTTATAATAGTAAGGTGTGTGGGATTAATTTGTGTTCTATGTTGAAAAGCTCCATGGTAGGCAATTAGTTCATGAAACACCAGCAATTGCTGCCTTAAGGGCTGCATTGCTAGATAAAATTACAGACCTCAAATCTTATTATTACCCTGGTATCTATTTTTTGTTTGTGTTGTCTAGGGAATATATAATCTTAAATTCAATATTTACCTAATCAATAGGCTAAGGGTATCTTCTGGGTTCTGCCCCCCTTCAAATCTAGAACACGGTGTCTAGTTGTGAATATTAATATGCTGCTTATATAGTTGGGTACTGCTGCTTACTGTTTTTACTTCATGGCACACCTATTAAATGATACTTGTATGCTATACTAGAATAAACTAGAGGGGATCTAAATGGAGCTTGGTAAAAATTGTATAGCCTTTATATTAAACAGTGATAAAGTAAAACAACTAATAAATAAAAATTAAAAATAACAAGCCCTAATAAAGTATAAAGTATTGGGAAAGATATCAAATACTTAATTTACATAATTTTCAAGTAATGCTTTTCAGGATTTTTAATGAGAAACTTGTGCTTGCTTCCACAAACATAAGTGTTTTTTGTTTTTGTTTGTTTGTTTGTTTTTACCAGATCTTACTCTTGAAGTTGTGACTGTAATTTTAATCAGTGTTTTAATAACATCTCTCTATTTTTGTTAGTCACATTAGACAAGAAAATTTTAATCATTTTTACGATCATTCACACATTTTCAAGCCAGTGTTTTTAAAAGAATCTAATTTCTTCTTTCTTTGGCACACAAAAACTCACTGCAGTATCATCTGATGATGTGTATGAGACTGGTTTTGTTCCAAGCTGGTGGTTGCTTTTATAAGGTATGTCCCAATAACGATGGTAGAAGGCACAGGCTGTGGTAGAGCCTCCACATCCACTAGGCGGTCATATCATCTTTACATGAAGACAGAGGTGGGCGGGTAACTACCTAAACCCATGCTGACAAGGTCTCCTGGGACTGCCACCCCTGAGCTGCTGTGTCTTTGCTCTGGATCATTAGTTCTTGTAGAAATCCTAGCAGTCTCTTGTTCACCATGAGCATTGGCATACTCGCCGCTGGCTGTTGCACGAGTTGACGCCCGCTGGTTGAATGCCAAGAGAACTTTGATGGACCCCTGGGTGTGGCGTTTCTCGCCGTGTCTGCTCTCCGAGACCACTTTAGACCTTTCATCTGACTCTCTCTCTTGGGTAACCTTCCTGGGAGACCCTAGAGAGGCTATTTGTGGCTGAATGTGAATAGTTCCAGGGCTCTGGGTAACCCAGGCTGTACCAGGCAGCCCCAAGGGTTGAGGGGATCATTATCTCATGTCCCACTTGTAAACGTTAGAGTCAGCACTGTATACCTAAGCAGACTGCTTGGTACCCTCTGATTCAGGTATGTGACTTAAAACAGCCTTGAAGAACTTTGAAAGTAGTATCAAAAATGGCGCACTTCTCTGTTGTACCCTTTCTTTACCTAGATTAAACCTGCAGCCTCACAGGAGCTGAGAACATATTTTTTCTTTATCTTTTACTTAAGACACTCAGCAGGAAGGTAACACACTTTGAATGAAAAAGGACAATTCAAGTTAGGTCGGTGCTTTGCCTAAGCCAGAAAGGTTTAGGGAGAGAAACTTGAGGATGAAGAACAAAAGAGATAAGCTTTTTTCTTTTCTTTTTTTAACCTCTGATGGTTTGACTGAATTCTATTATTTGAATGATTTTGAATGGATTTGGACACACCCACATTTAAATATAAGTTCAAAAGTGCATTCTGAAGTCAAATGGAAAGTAATTTGGTTTTGTTATGAAAATAATCGTTTTATTCTCTGTATACTCCAGTCTCTCCACTCATTTAGTCATACTTGTATTCATCTATTTACATGTTCAATCATATATTCACAAAATATTTGTTACTGTGGATACTCTGCCTGGTATTGATCTAGGTGCTGAGCTGGAAAGGTGAAAAAGTCATTGTCATTACCTTGGAGGCTGTCCCAGTCTTGAGGGCAGTCATAGAGGTTAACACGTAATTATTGTACAGTTGGACAAGTATCATTATAGTCTTATGAACAGAATATCAGGGGAAGAATATTTTATTTAGTGTTATTATGTATTTGAGTATTTACCTGCCCAAGATGGAAATCTATCTAATAGAGTTTGTGCTTTAAAGGACATAATCCAACATGCTATTTTTTATTTGCTGAGAACTTTTCTCCATGAAGTGAATTAGGAACCCAGGCTTCTTCTATGTCCTGACTCTGCTATTTCCTAGGGCCTCAAAGCCTTTGGAATGTAGTTGGAAGACAGAGGAGAAAAGGGTGTAGAGGCTTTGCTCTTAATCACTCCATCCCGGAAGTGACATTTATTACCTTTGCTCACGTTCCGTTGACAAGGTGTAGATGCAGGAGGTGCTGGGCCATGCAGCCTTGGCAAGTTAACATCTAGCGATAGTTTTACACAGGAGGGCTAGTGAGCTCTTTGCTGAATTGCTCACATTCTCTTGACCAAAGTAAGGAAGTCTGTGGCCGTTTATCCCCTTCTCAAATATATGCTTCAGTTTTACCATCCCTCTAACTCTAATCACGGGCAGCAATATTTCTTCAATATTTTATCCACTTACACGGTCCAGGGAGGTTTCTTCGGCACAATAAGCAAGGCACACTGGGTTTATTTTTATAGCACATTTCCCACAGTCGTATCAAATAAATGCATTACATCTCACCAGGTGACTGCTGAATAATCTCACAACTGTGGCTTCCATGGGAAAGGCAGAGATGATTAGCTTCCAAGGTGTTTGTGGGCCAGAATTGCTCTACTCCCCTTAACTAGGTCGGTTAGTACCTGTTCGAGTTCTTTGAGGTTTGTATACTGTTCCCTTGATTCACAGGAAGAAGTCATAGACTTAATAGTCTGGTTGTGAGGATTAAATGAAATATTTTATATAAAGTGCTAAGCATGGTTTTAGGCACATGTAGAAAGCAATCCATAATTGAGGCTCTTGTCATTGCTCATTAAGGATAGGATATTAAGCGAAAATGGAAGTGTCCTTTTTGTGGAGGAGGATGATACACTGAAAAATTTAAGCGTATTATTTCCTGTATTTAATTTCTAATGAGATTTCAATATGTGCTTGCTGTCTGATTTCCCAAGAGAATGGATTTTCTGCCTCACCTTATCACATAGATACCACCTGAATAAGGTCCAAATACCTGTAACTGAATTCACTTTTAGGATTGTACTATCCTTCAAGAGGCAGCAAAATATATTAATAAACAGTGTTAGTTCTAAACTCAGATTTCAAGTTGTAGCTAGGTTACTTATCAGCTGTGTGACCTTGATCAACCTGTTTCTGAATCTGTGAATGTTAGCCAGTGATGTTTCTTTCTAGGTACATTATGCTGGGAATGAGATGATTTATATAAAACACTTAGCAGAGAAGATGGCATAGAGCAAGTACCTAATGCTTGTTACCTTAATCACTATGATTACTATGATTGTAAAGAAGAGACAGTTTAATACAGTAGACAGCATATTGGGATTGGGGTCAGATGACCTGAGTTTATATCTGTGTTCTGTTGCTTTTAGTCTTACTGAGCCTCGGTCTCCTCATCCATAAAATGGGGCTAATAATATATTCTTCACACAGTTGATACGGTGATTTTAAGCTATATGCAAGTTCATAGAAGCTTGCCTAGAACCTGTAAAATATTAAATACATGTTAAAATTATTTTCTTTTATTTGCGGTATCTATGGCCTTAGGCAAGTTGATCTTCCTCTCATATTGATTATGCCTCCTAGTTGGCCTGTTATAGTTAACATCAAAAAAAAAAAAAAAGACAAAACAAGAAAACAAACCCTCAAGCAACTGTGAAGAATAGTATTATATATAACATTTTTATTTAAGAAGAGGATGGCATTCTGTTCCTGAAGGATTTGGCCGTTGGAGTTATGGAGGAAGACCATCTTGGGATTTGTGTGGTGACATTTCTTAAATGCTTGCTGTAGCATGGATTGCTTTCATCACACAGTAGGGAAATACTAATATCTATCCTTTTAGAATCCCTAACCCAGATGAATTTTAAAGCCATTAATAAAGACTAATTCCATTTTGATATTTAGTACCCTGCTAGAGTATCTCTCACTAGAGAAGTTTAAAATGAGCATAAAAATAAATCCAGAAACAGATAAAATTAGCCTGCGCTGTGGAACACCATATTCCCAGGCGGTCAAGTCTGAGGTCCACAGTCAAAAAGGGTTTTAATCTATGAACTATGTCTACACTGAGTGTTGATGGGAGACCATGAGAAAGTGACGGCTTTTTATCCTCCTTCTGTCCTGAGGTAGCTTCTAATTCAGGTTAGATCATTACATCATTATAGAGAAGCCCTGCTATGCTCATATTTTTCTTAGACTTTGAACAAACTCAGACACCATATGATTTTTTTTTTTTTTTAACAAGGAGGGAAACCTGAGAGCTTTCTGTGGTATCTCTCTTGTACTCCTCCTGTTCTCCTATGTGGATGCCCTTCTCTATCTTGTATCACTTCCCCAGTTCAAGAATCCTTCAAGAGTAACCTCAAAGCCCATCTCTTCTTTGCAGAGTTACTTGTTCCATATTGCTTACATAGATCTCTCTTCTTCCAGCCCCCTTGAAACACTGTTCATATCTTTCAGTTGAGTGTTGAATCGCAGAATTTCTGTCATATTATTTAAGTATTTAAGTAGCGCAAGGAGAGGCTAATCCTTGAAATCAGGAAATGATTATATCTTAAATTATAATTTACAGCTCCGTGGCAGTGAACACAGTGGCTAAATAAATACAAATTTAATTAAAATGGTATGTAATGAGGGCCTTACAAAAATGCTGTTAAGAATAACATCAAGCTTGCATAAAGTTGAACATCTAAAAACAGCTAGATAACTATTTAACTTTCCATTTGTATGTATAGATACAGCACAAGGATTTGCCCATTAGGATTTTATTTTCCATGGTAGGTCATTTCGGATGCTTTAAGTGACCCTACAGGCATCTTTTTAAGATTACCTTTGGACCCTTGTTTTTCATCTTGGGACTGCCGCCATGTACAATCCTAAAATGTTCCATAAAGGCTCAGTCTTGCTTTTATTTCATGAGCCGTTTCCATTTAGTTAAAATTAAACTCTCAGCTACAGGAATATCTCCCAGGACTCAAAGCTTTCCCTTCTCGATTAAAGCGTCTAACTTGCTAGCTTCCTGAGAGCAGTGAGTTCAGAGTGAAGCTGAATGACAGTGAAACCCCAAAGTGATGTGACATCGCTTCATTCCAGAATGGGTGTTCCCTGAGGGCTGCATCTAACATATGCACAAAATCTCCCTCTCAATTTGCACTTCCAACACCATTCCTAAAATGGAAGCGTTGTTCTTTGGTGTCTCATAGGTAGCATAAATTAAATGGGATAGTTTTTGTATTGTATTCCACCTCCGTGTAGATTTTTCTTTACTGGTTTCTACATGTGTCTCAAGTTAAAGCATTGTTTCCTAACTATCTCACTCCCTTTCCTGTTTACCCTCCTGTCCCTCACTTGCATACCAGAGCACAGTAAGCAGACAGCTTTCCGAGTATCCACCATTGATCCATCCCCTGTTGCCCTGTCCTCAGAGGACCTGATTTGATAGGAAAAGACGTTCATTCTCAGATATTTACCAGCGTGAGTGAGAGTACCAATGCTTCATCTTTTCATTCGCTGTGTTAGGTTTGTAAGGAACACATGGAACAAAAGGGGCTTAATCTCCTTTGGTGCCCAGCTGGAAATCCACAGGGAGAGAAGGAGCAAACAGGTAGGCTGCTAATTTTCAAACAGGCTGTTATGATGGGACATAGAACAGGGAATGAGAGCTCACCTGGTTGGAAGCAGGTGATCAGGGGTAACAGTTTGACTTTGATAACTTTATTGAGGTACAATTTACACACAATACATTATTCGTATTTAAAGTATACTAAAAACTGTGAGTTTGTTTGTTCTTTTTTTGCGGTTCGCGGGCCTCTCACTGTTGTGGCCTCTCCCTTTGCGGAGCACAGGCTCCGGACGCGCAGGCTCAGCGGCCGTGGCTCACGGGCCCAGCCGCTCCGTGGCATGTGGGATCTTCCCGGACCGGGGCACGAACCCGTGTCCCCTGCGTCGGCAGGCGGACTCTCAACCACTGCGCCACCAGGGAAGCCCCGTGAGTTTTAATATATGCGTAGACCCACAAACCCATCATCCCCATCAAAATACCAAATATGTTATAATTCTCAATGTTTTCTTGTGCAGCTTTGCAGTCCTTTCTTCTCTCTATGCTTTACTCACTATATGTTAGTTTACATTTTCTAGAATTTTATAAAAATGGCATCATGCTTTTGTTTTCCTTGGTCTGGGTTATTTTACTCAGCATAATGATTTTGAGATTCATTCATGTTGTTGAACATAGCAGTAGTTTACTCCATGTATTCACTTATTTCTTTATGGCTGAATAGTATTCCACTACAAGAGTGTACCACAATTTCACTTTGCGCTTCCTGATGGGCGTTTGGGTTGTTTCCAGTGTTGTCTTTTGTAACTAAATCTGTTAGGAATATTTGTCTACGAGTCTTTGTGTGGATGATATACTTTCATTTCCTCTTGGTAAAAATTTAGAAGTGGCCTTGCTGGGACATACTATCAGGACTTTTGACTGATGGAGCAGCATAAGACGTTGGAATACACGCAGTCATGAATCTCTGGAGGAGGAGAGTTGGGGCACCTTTTGGTCCCTTCCCAGTGGATAACTATATAGTTCAAAGGTACCTCACATTTGCCAAGTTTTTGAGTCTCAGTTCTCAACCTTCTTTTTCAAATGTGGTCCCTTGTCAGTACTCCTTTGTTCAGTAAATTACACCACCATCTGTGAAGTTGGGCAACACAGAGTCAGCCTTGACACCCACCTCTCTTTCACTCCCTTTATGCTATTGGTCTTCAAGTCCTAGAGTTTTTCCCTCGTGAAAATCCCTACCATGTGTCCTGCCCGTGCTCTAGTGTGGGTCACTGCAGTCTCCCCCCCGGGCCGCTGGGCAGCGTGCTCACTGTCCCCCAGCCCTTGACTTGAACTCTCCATCCATTATCTGCAGTTAGCATAAAATGACCTTTGAAACATGATCTGCTCAGCAGAAGCCTGAGTAAATCACTTCACAGATTAAACCTTTAAACAGCCCTTCATAATCCTTGGGGAAAAGCCCAACATCTTTACCACGGTTTACACAGTCTGCGTATCCGTGTCCCTGCTTAATGTACATACTCAGCGTTACAACTCAGTGGCGTCCTCCGGTTCCATTTCATGTTTCGCCTACAGTGAGCTTTATTCAGGTCATCAACTTTTCCAAGTTCTTTATTACCTCTGGACCTTTACACTCCCAATGTCCCTGCCTTTCTCTTCATTTGTTTTTCTGACTCTTACTTAACCAAGTTAAATATCATTTCCCCTAGAAAACTCAGGTCTAGGTAAAATAAGTTAAGCCTGATCCTCTGTACCAATCTTAAGATATTACAATGGTGAAGATTCTGGTCAGCCTTCCTAATTAAAAGTAGGGCCTAACTCATTACTTTTGCGTTCCTAATACCTAGTACAGCAGCACATCTTGAACAAACTAAGTGCTGTAATGCATTTGATCATGAAGTAAAAGGCTATGACAGTGATCTAGACTTTCTATAACAGATGCCTGACAAATATTTGAAAACTTGAGATGAAATTAAATTTAAGAAATGTTTCTCAGTAACCAACATGGATGTCACCAATTTCATACACTAATAACCATGACTTTGCTTATGACAGAGTCCCTCTGGTTCTCATTCAAAATTAATGTTATACTTAGTCTACGCAGTCCTAGTAAATGTAGATATCAAGTTTGTTATACCAGAATATATTAGAAACAGAAAACCCAGTGGTCGAAGAGAAAAATCAATGCAGTTGTGTATAGGCACACACACTGCAGCCAAGAGTGAAGATACTGAAAAACCTGGAACTGTAATTCAAACCCTCAGCAGTCTAGGGTCATTTTGTCGAGGGTCCTATGATCTGATGCCATCATTTGATTGGAGTTGAGGCACATTTTGATGTTACTGATTAAGGTGCTGATCTGATGGGGCTACTGATAATAATAGGTACCCTTGATTGTGTTCTGCGTGACAGAAATGGAGCTAAGCTCTTTGCATTATCTCATTAAATTCTCATAACGACCCAGTAAAATTGGTATTGATTTTGTAGAAGACAAAAGGAAAGTTGAGAGAAGTTAAATATCTTGGCCTTGGTTACCTAGCTTTCAGATATGACTCTAGCCTGCTTAGTCTAATAGTCAAGAAAGGATTAAATTATGTTCTTTTACCATATTTAAAGAAACAACAAATTGTAAAAGAAGTTCATTGAAAACAGATTTTTTTCTTTAAAGTTTGGATTCTCCAGGGGGATGTTTGAGTTATCTAAAATAATAAGGTAGGAACATTTATTTCCCAATCATGCCAAATAAATGAAGTTTTCCTGTAAATGCTTTCCCATGACTGCATTACACCCCATGATTATCTGTAAAATTATGAAAAGACTCTAGCAAACGGTGCTTCCTGAAAAGTGGCAATAGCACGATGCTAATACTAGACAACGTATTACCCTATACGGGCTCATCCGGGGCCCGGTTTTCATCTTTAGCTGCAAAGAACATATATCCCTGAAATGAGTTTGTAGTCATTTTAATAAGAAGTACCAGAAGTGTAAATAGAATCTATCACCAGATCCATTTAGAACCCATTTATCTTTATGACTGTATGTGTTATGGACCATCAGCCCATGATCATACAGACCTCATCAACACTCCTCTTCCTTATGGCAAGTGTAAAATGCAGTGTCTCTACTGGGAGATTAATTTTTTTCCACACTTCTGAGTGATAGACTCCTTTGTTCCTAAACACATTTCACCTCAACTGCTTCCAGCGCTGCATTAGGTGAACCTCTACTCCCCAGCTCTGTCTTTTAAGGCGTGTTCACCGCCAGGCAGTGACTCAAGGACAGCCCGCCGCCACTCAATTCCTCCTCTCTCCCCAGCTTCTTCGCATTGTCTGATTCCCGAACTCCACTATTTTTGATACATTTTACTCTCTTGGATTTAATAAATCACCACCCCCCACAATTCTGTTGTCCGAGTCGATATAGACTTCCCCTTCCCTAGCCATGACCCCACCTCCGTTTAGCATTTTGAAAGCCCACCAGTATGGTGTATAACCAGTACTCCTCACCAGTGCAATCAGCATCTCTCCATATCTCTGTTTTCACCACTTATCTTCCCCCAGAAGACCAGCAGGATTAATCTCATTATGCTTTTATTCCCATTTTACTCTGTAACTACCGAAAGTCCAAGCATTCAAGGTATTTAAATACTAATTTTTATCCCCATAACCTCTTACATCTCTTGATGTGATCTAGTATCCCGTCTCTTTCCACTCCCTCATTCCCCAAATAGTCTCTGTGTATACTTTAGAATATATAGTCTGTCATTACCAAAATTCCCAATCTTCAGTATTTTCCTTTAGTGTTTCCTTTATCTTCTGGCTTGAATAAAAACTGACTTCCCCTGATGACACAGCTTTCCTTACTGTCTCCTCAGAGAAGGACACCTCTCTTTTGTAGAGCTTAGAGACTAGATTGTCATTCTCTTTCTCCCCCAGTGCTGCTTCTAAGACATTTCTCCTAATTAAAAAAAAACAGAAACAAAACAGCAAAAAAACCCCTCAGCTTGTATGAAGTGTGTGCCAACAAACTGTACTATCCTGGCTGTCATAATCCTCTATTAAATCTCATTTGTTTCTCATTTCCTGAATGTGTTTGCTTGCAGCTTCCTATTTTTCTGTCACTCTTCTTGTCATTATTTTTGGAGATTTGAAAAGTCCCACAGCTCATCTGCCCAGATCCCATTCTCTCAGTCCCTTGGCCTCTGAGCATCTGGTGATCTTCTCTTCCACCAGACTTGAGCCATTCATTGTTTTGGATGTACCTGTCTACATGGGTAGGAGGACCATTTCTCAAATCTCAGTTGCTAGCCTCCCATGTTCTCACAGCTCCCTCCTGCCTTTCCATATCACACAAATAACCCTAATAACCCCATTCATATCAATTCCTCCTTCCCCAGTTCGATTGCTACAACTCTCCTCGTAATCACTCCCTTGCGCATACCTTTAACTCCTTTGCCCCTTTTCCAACTGTTCCACCTACCTGACAACCCCATTCCAACTCTCTACCTGTTAAATCCTTGAACCTAAACGGTAGAATATGGCTTGAGAAGAACGCACAAGTATTCATACTGGTCTCACACTAGTGTCTTAGTGGACCTCCCCACTGACTGGAAATGTTACCTCTTACCCTCCATCAATCACACCTTCTCTGCTCTACTTACGTGTCCGTCCCATCCAACCCATCCATCCTTCTTCCTCCTCCTCCCCTCCTTCTTCCTCCAAAACCTGAGAAACATGAATATAGTAAAACATCCTTCAATAGTCTATGAAGACAAAACTCTTGATGACTAGTAATGGTGACATATACTTATTCTCATTCAGTTGTGACCCATTTAATGCAAGTGCAAGGAGATTTAACCTGAAAACGCTCCAGTAGCACAAGTAATTTGACTAGGTCCACACAACTGGTGGTGCCACGACCAGAATTCAAACCCAGAACTGCCTGGAATTCTTGCCCTTAACAACTGTGCCATCATGCAGCATGAATTACCTTCCCAAAGCAGTGAAGGAGGTAGTTTCAGGTTTCACTAAGAAAACGAACAACGTGATAGGAGAATAAAGGGGAGAGGATTTCTTCTTTTTTAAAAAAAAAAAAAAGAAAGAAAGAAAGAAAAATAGCGAATACAGTAATCATTTTACTTTTTAAAATGTAAGCTGCTTATTTCTCTCCAGCTATTATCAATCATGAAGTGATTGTGAGGACGTATACTTCAAGGTTAAATGCAGGGGGAAAACTGCCTTCATCTCTAGAAAACTGCCAAAGGACCCATTTTCAGTTCCTTCCTCTGCAGTGTGTAATTGCAGCTTTTATAAATAAGATTAAAAAGAGTCTATTAAGACTTTGGGAGTCCTTATTTTTTTCGGGTGTGTTTTTCAGGTGGCCAGAGTTCTGCAAAGTGGCATAACTGCTGCTTCAGCATAAACATACAATTCTGCAATTTTGCCACGAGAGAAGTAAATTATTTGCCAAAATAGGGCCATGTGGAAAACTCAGAAGTTGAATGTTCTTAAGAACTTTTACTGACAGATATTTAGCTTTTTTGAGCTCAGCAACCCCAAGTACCTCCTTTATAATTTAAAAACAACATCTGTGTAATAGTGTTGCCAGAATCCAGATGTTTCTGGATGGGTAGGAACACCAGAATGTATGGGTAGACTACTGCACAAAAAATGTATCTCCCTGCTAGTGATTGAAACCAACACAAACTGGAAAATAAAAGTGGTAGTCCTCAATTTCTTCCACAGACATATTTTGGCGTGTCTAAAATCAGGGACTAGCTTACAATTGATGAGGGCCATAGTTGGGAGAATTTTTTTCATTTCTTACGTAAGAGAATGGTTTGGTTTACATGGATGGCATCCTAATTTTGAGGAAATGAACACTAACATGAAGAGTGCTCTCAGTATGAATTAGAAAGCATACATTTTAAAAAAATTTCCGTTGTGTACAGCAGATTTTGCCAAGCTGAAGTTCTGTTGGGTTTTTCTCTACTTGATAAACATTTGTTTTTGACACTTCAGTTCCTTCAAGCAGCCACACCTTCATTCATCACTTAGTTTCAACAAGACCTTCAACAGTTACTGCTTCCCTGTTCTCATCGCTGACGTACCAGCCCTGCAGTCACTTCCTTACGCGATGCTCAGATGAAACTGCTCTCAAGGTCAGCAGTAGCCTCTTAAACCCAAATTTAAAAACCTCTCGATGGCTTTTGACACTGCTAAGTGTCTCCTCCTCTTCAAACTTTCTCTCTCTCTCTCTTTTTTTTTTTTTTTTTTGCCGTACGTGGACCTCTCACTGTTGCGGCCTCTCCCGTTGCGGAGCACAGGCTCCGGACGCGCAGGCTCAGCGGCCATGGCTCACGGGCCCAGCCGCTCCGCGGCACGCGGGATCCTCCCGGACCGGGGCACGAACCCGCGTCCCCTGCATCGGCAGGCGGACTCTCAACCACTGCGCCACCAGGGAAGCCCCGAACTTTCTCTTGCTTCTCATGGTGACTGGTCCTGCTTCTCCAAAATATCTGGTCCCTTTCTTGCTGATGACTACTAACAAATCGCAAAAACGTGTCTTCAGGTTCAGTCTTCAATCCAAATCTGTACGTGTCTTTTAGTGAATGAAAGCTTCTCTTAAATACATACATACATACATATATATATATATATATATGGTTCAGTCTTCATCTCTCTGCTCGTCTTTCCAAAATCAACAAATTTCCCATCTCCATCTGTGTTCTGTATGTTAATCCTAAAAGATTTGTTTCTGTCACTTCCCTCTCCTGCGTCCTGGTCTCCGTCTGATGGCTGCTTGCAAATTTTTTTTCTGCTTTTGCATCAGCTGAAAATCGAACTCATTATGGTTCTTTTACGTAGGCTGCCTCTCCACGCTTCTTGGAATCTGGTGGCAACTCCGTCATCGTTCTCCGTACCGCAATGTCAATTCTGATTCCCTCTTTCCTTTTCTTTGACCTTATGTTGGATTATGCACTGGGTACCACAGATGCTTTCTCCCAAATGTCTGTTTTATCTGGCCTTCATTTTCTACTTTAATTGCCACCACTCTGGCCCAAATTTATGCTTCTGAACAATTAATCATCTAGGGGAATCTGAGCACCAGAGAAGCACTGTGGCACTTTCTACCCTGACCTCCGCTAGCCAGTTTGGGTACTCCTTGAGGTCAGAGCCCAAGCTCCGTGTTTGGCATACAGGAGTCACTCAACACCATTTGTCTAATTGAACTGTGTCACGACAACTCACAAAGAGTAAGGATACCTGGGAGACAGGGAGAAAGCTGATACTGCTTTCAGATACCAAGAAGTCTGGAGGATGAACTGGTGAGAAAGAACCATGATGAGTTTGGTTCCAGGTGCAGATGAAAACAAAAAAAAAAACAAAACAGAGCAAAAACCAAAAAAAAAAAAACCATGTGCAAATGGTTATCAGACATCATTCTTGAGTCAGAGAAGGACTGGACCGTAAACACTGCAAGAATTTCACCCCTTCTCTTGCTTTCTTAATCCTGCTAAAGCCACTTCTTTTTTTAAAAAAATTATTTATTTATTTATTTATTTATTTATTTTTGGCTGTGTGGGGCTTCGTTTCTGTGCGCGGGCTTTCTCCAGTTGTGGCAAGCGGGGGCCACTCTTCATCGCGGCGTGCGGGCCTCTCATTATCGTGGCCTCTCTTGTTGCGGAGCACAGGCTCCAGATGTGCGGGCTCAGTAGTTGTGGCTCACGGGCCTAGTTGCTTCGCGGCATGTGGGATCTTCCCAGACCAGGGCTCCAACCCGTGTCCCCTGCATTAGTAGGCAGATTCCTAACCACTGTGCCACCAGAGAAGCCAGCCACTTCTTTTTTAATTTTCTAGAAGCCGAACATGATTGTTTAAAATCTCAACGTCTTTTCTGTTTCAAGGCCTTGCAAGTTTTCAGACAACTTTAAAGAAGTTTTGAGACACATTTATGAAAAAACTCTCTAGTCATAGATGTGAGGTTTTAACGTCAGTCACAGGCTAGAGTTTTAATGTTACTTCAGCTGAACCTCATTTAATTTTCTCCCTCTTTGTTGAGATATAACTGACATGTTAGAATTGTTATATTTAAGGTATACAACGTGGTGATTTGAGGTACAGATAATTGTGAAATGATCACTAAAATCAAGCTAATTAATGTATCTGTTACTTCACGTGGTTACCTTTTTATTTTTCTTTTTATGGTGAGAATACTTAAGATCTACTCTCAGCAGATTAC
The DNA here is from genome assembly GCF_026419965.1 of Kogia breviceps. Classification (NCBI taxonomy): domain Eukaryota; kingdom Metazoa; phylum Chordata; class Mammalia; order Artiodactyla; family Physeteridae; genus Kogia; species Kogia breviceps. The sequence continues at coordinate 9,822,783 of NC_081319.1, read as the reverse complement.
AAGTATACAATACATTATATTAGCTATAGTCACCATACAGTACATTATGTCTGCTGAACTTATTCATCTTGTAACTAGAAGTTTGTGCCCTTTGACCAACGTCTCCCCATTTTCCCCGTTTACCTCAGCCCTTGGTGATTATCATTCTGTTCTCTGTTTTTATGAGTTTGACTATTTTAAATTCCACATATAAATGAGATCATGCAATATTGCTCTTTCTGTGCCTGGCTTATTTCACGTAGCATAATGCCCTCCAGGTTCATGCATGTTGCTGCAAATGGCAGGGTTTCCTTCTCTTTTGAGGCTGAATAATATTCCATTATGTGTATATATAGCACATTTTTTCAACCTCATTTAATTTACCTTAAAAATGGCGGTGATAAAGCCTGCCATACCTCCTTTGTAAGGTTTCTATAAAGGTCTTCTCAGTGAATATATGTAAAAGACATTAATCTGGTTTCTAATTTTACTTTTTCTAATTTAGAACCTTTCCTAAGAGAATTGTGAAGCAAGGAAAGTTTATTGTTCATTTTTTGTTCAGCCTCTTCTTCAGGACCCACATGAAAACACATGATGTTGACATTTTTTCTTTAAATCAGCATCACCCGCAGTGAATGTAAACTTCACCCTCCTCTCTCCTTCAAAATTATTTTCAATCTCCCTTTACCCTTGGCCTCATAAATGCCCTTCTTCAATTATGAACTAACTCTTAGCTAGGTGGCATTGAGTGAAGTGAGCTGATAAATTAATTCACATTGAATGTCATTGGATAAGTACCAAAATGATCCCTCAAGAGATATATATCCATAAACATTTCTTTTTGTTTAAAGGCAATAGTATGATAAATTTTATGCAATCTAAATGTCAGTTGCATTTCTAATTGTTGCTTAATATTCCATTATATGGAATTAATATCATTTTATGAAATTTAGTCCAAGAAAAGGGAACATTTCTAATTGTTGCGTAGTATCCCATTGCATGAAGTTAATTCCATTTTATAAAACCCAAGAGTCCAAAAAGGGAAATTGGTTAACTGAATTCCTGTAATGGAATACCATTCAGTCGTTAGAAATCATGATGTACATCTACATTGACTTGGAAAGAGTTTGTGAATATTAATTTCATAAAAATATTATGAAATTCTTTCTATAATATGATCTTTGTGTTGTCTATGTATATGTACTAGTGTTTGTCTAAAAAATATGCATTTACATATAATTATTTACAGTGATCAAATTATTTTTAATATTTTTCTTTGGATTTTCAGATATTTCATGTAATAGTCAATTAAAGTCATAATATTAAAATTAAGTTAAATGCCATGTATTATTAGAAAGGGATGCTTTGCTAATGTGGGGAAGGACTTCATACATGATGACATGAGGGCAAAGGAAATATTTGGAGGGAGAGATGTTACCTATTTTAACATGTCCCAATGATTTATTTATTCATTCAGCTGATGTTTATTGAGCATCTACTATATGCTAGGAACTGGGGAGATGAATGAGTAAACAGACTCTGTTTCTACTTTTGTGCACTTCATTGTTTAATGAAGGAGACCAGTATAAATCAAATTACTATACACATGTACAAGCACAAACAGTAAGAGCTATAAAGGAAATGTAAGTGAGCTTCTGTTTCTAGCTCTGAAACATGAGGGTGGAATGTGTGTGTTTAAAGAAGGCTTCATTGGGCTTCCCTGGTGGTGCAGTGGGTAAGAATCTGTCTGCCAATGCAGGGGACACAGGTTCAATTCCTGGTCTGGGAATATCCCACATGCCGCGGAGCAGCTAAGCTCGTGCTCCGCAGCTACTGACCCTGCGCTCTAGACCCTGCGAGCCACAACTACTGAGCCTGTGTGCCGCAACTACTGAAGCCCGTGTGCCTAGAGCCTGTGCTCCGCAACAAGAGAAGCCACTGCAATGTGAAGCCCACGCACCGCAACGAAGAGTAGCCCCTGCTCGCCGCAACTAGAGAGAGCCCGCATGCAGCAATGAAGACCCAGTACAGCCAAAAATAAATAAATGAAATAAAAATAAATGAATAAAGAAGGCTTCATTGACAAAGTGGGATTTTGGCTGAAATCAGAGGGATACAGGTAGGTGTCGCCTGGTGGAGAGAGAGCTGAAGAAAGGTCCCAACAGTGGGAACCCAGGTGTCGCCTGGTGGAGAGAGAGCTGAAGAAAGGTCCCAACAGTGGGAACCCCATGTTTAAGACCCCGGGTGGGAGGGCGCCTGCCACTTGCCACCTGAGAGGAGCTGATTGAAAGCTAGTGTGACTGAAGTACGGAGAGGACAGTAGGAAGCTACTTGAGCACAAGTCTGGTTCTCTTTGACCTGATGACTTTGCTTTACAGACAGCACCTTCTCGCTTTTCATTGTATCCGCAGCACCTTTCACTTCCGCTTCCGATCTGTCCCTGACAGCTCAAGTAGGTGCTAGAAGAAGATCCGTTTTAAACTTAAAATCTTAGGCTTCCCTTCATGCTCCTCAACCCAATTTCTGCCTGTGAACGACCACCTTTTGGTGCTTTCTGGAGAGAATAAGTGAGCACCGTTCTGCTTGCATCAGTGGAAGGGTCTGCTGATAACAGACAGGCTGGGGAAGGAAGCTGAGCAACTTTTCAGCATTTCCACTGACAGGTCACACTCGAGTTGATAAAAACTCTCCATACTGAAAAGAAAGACTCTTTTGATGGTCTTTGTCAACAAACCCTATCATTTGCAGCAAGGCGATCTGAAAGATTTTCGAACCTGGGAGGAGAATTATTTTGAAGGAATGTCTTAGAGGGAATACTGATATCATTGGTGGTTGTATTAAGTGCCCTTTAGGTTTTCCCCTAGCCCGGGTGCTTGTGATGGTGATAGGAATTTACTGTGATTCCACCGGTACTAGCCAGATTCAGGGAATTGTTGGTGCTTCTAGAATGTATGTATTTCCATGGCATCATTTAATCTCCTTCTGTATCAGACCACATAATTAGAGTAGGCAGGAGGTGAAAGAGTTGTAACAATATAATCCTCCTTCATAAGTGGCTGTTCTCTTTTGCAGATCAAAATAGAATAACCTTAAATAGGCGAAGATGTAAGGATGCAAGGTTGGACTAGTAACACAGAGACCTTCTAAGCTGGGGAATTTTCTGGGGGCTCCAGCTATAAATGGAAGATGCTGTATTTTTGCAGTTTGCATTTCTTGCAGTGAATATGTGTTCTAGGAGGGCAGAGCCAGACTTGACCAGCTGGTGAACTTTCCAAAGATTGCTCATTAGATTGGATTCAGTCAAGAGTTTGTACACCTGAAACTACTACAATATCGTAAATCAACCATGTTTGAATTTAAAAACTAGTTAAAAATGAGTTTGGACAACCATTTCCCTATCTTGCTATCCTCACTCTGCAAAGACACCTTTAAAAATTGAAACCCCCTTTAAACTTCAATATATGTGACAAATCCGTGCATCTGTTAGAAAGTTCCAAACTTTGTCAAAGAGGAGGTGACATTTTTTAAGTCTGATACGGAAACAGTGGCAGTAGCTGATCAGTGAAAGTAGAGTTTCTGTAATTGCTAATAAACAAAATATACGGAGCCCAGATGTTGTAGCCACAGCAAGAGTTTTAGCGTGACGATCTGGGGTGTCAGTGTTGCCTCTGCTGTTTATAAATTAGGCGATCCTTGGCAGTGAAGCTTAACCTCTTCCAACTTCAGGTGTCTCACCCATAAAGAGGAATGATAATAGGAGCTTGCAAAATCATAATGATAGAATTGATTAAATAATATAAGGTAAGTGAGTGTTTTGTAGCACAGTGACTGGGGGATTTTACTGGCTTTCAGCCAGTGCTAGTAATCTCCATGGGCATTGTTTCTATGCTAAACCATAATAAGCTCTCCTTGATTTCCTGTAATTAGATGACTCTGTCATTAGGTACATACGTCTCCTCGCTTTTTTACAGAAATTGAAATGAATTTTTGTAACTATACATTATAAATTATCATTTTTGGGGTCTTCCTGAAGGAGGGATACTGTTTTGTGGGGTAGGGGGGTATTTTAGCAACATAATCAGTTAGAATGGACACTATTTGATACTGATGTAGAACAAATGTGAAAGAAAAACTCCTGTGTCCTGTGTAAAATGTGTGATGTCAGCGCACTATCTCGACGGCCGGTGTGGGGTCCAGGGAGACATAACAGTCGTTCTCCATCCTGGCTGTGCTCAGAATCCCCTGTCACTGTCCCACCCCAGGTGCTTGAATCCGTGTTGGAATAGGGAAGGGGGAGGGTAAGAAGATCTGAGCATCAATATTTGTTAAGAAACAAACAGCCTCATGTCAGTCAAGTTGATAATTTGATAGCTATTTGAGTTGGGGCCATGTTTTTGTCCTCTCTGAGACTTTGTTTCCTGGGGCTACCATAACAAAGCCCTGCAAACTCTGTAGATTCAAATAATAGACATGTATTGTCTCATGTTCTGGAGGCCAGAAATCTAAAATCAAGGTGCTGGCAGGCAGGGCCATACTCCCTGTGAAGGGTCCAGAGAAGAGTCTGTTTCACGCTGCTCTCCCCACTTCTGGTAGCCTTAGGTCCTCCTTGGCTTTCAGATGGCCACCGTCTGCTCTCTGTGTCTCTTCCGTCATCTTCCTTCTGTACATGTCTGTCTCTGTGTCCAAATTTCCTCATTTCGTAAGGATACCAGTCATCGTGGATGAGGCCCCCCCCCCAATGACCTCTTTTCCTCTTATTTCCTTTTTAAAGACCCTATTTCCAAATGTAGTCACATTCTGAGGTATTGGGGGTTAGGACTTACCATTTTGGTGAGGACACAGTTCAACCCGTAACACTTAGTGTATGTATTTGGAACATGCAGACGGTAACCATACCTCTTTCACCATCTTGTTCACAGAATGAAATGGGATCATTAGAATGCTTGCCACAAGGTCTAGCTAAAAATAAGCAATTGTAATAGTAGCTACATGGTCAGGATCATTTATTGTGATAGTTTGTTCCCATTATCATTTACTTTGTCCTCTTCTCTGTTTAAAGAAATAGCCAAGACTTTTGGGTTTCTTTGGCTCAGTGGAGGTTTTTATTGCAGGGTCAAGAGGTAGAGGTTGACTGCAAAGTTTTTCTCCTGTCTTTTGAGTCATCGTGAAAAGTGTCCCAGAGCAGGAAGCCTAATCCTACTGCACATGCTACACATTCACCAGGCAATGATTACTGTTAGATGAGAGATGGGCCCAGGCTGTCAATTTTTTTTTTTTTTAATAAATTTATTTACTTACTTATTATTTTTGGCTGCGTTGGGTCTTTGTTGCTGCGCACAGGCTTTCTCTAGTTGCGGCAAACAGAGGCTACTCTTTGTTGCGGTGCACGGGTTTCTCGTTGTGGTGGCTTCTTGTTGCAAAGCACGGGCTCTAGGCGCACAGGCTTCAGTAGTTGTGGCTCATGGGCTTCAGTAGTTGTGGCGCACGGGCTTAGTTGCTCCACAGTGTGTGGAATCTTCCCGGATCAGGGCTCAAACCCGTGTCCCCTGCATTGGCAGGCAGATTCTTAACCGCAGCACCACCAGTGAAGCCGATCAATTTTCTTGAGTACACCAAAAAATCCAATTTCTATGTGAAAGCTACCAAAAATTAAATATTGGCAACTACTTCCATCTCTACTCAACTCCATTGTCAGTGATGTCATGTTGGTAGCTTGAAATTGACCGTAGTGGGAGTACTTATACCACTGAAATTGGCAAACACTAGAGACCAGATTTTTTTTTTTTGTTTTGGTTTCTGGTGACCCTATAATTAAAAGTTGAAAGCATATCCCTTTTGTTGTGGTGGTTCTTGTTATTTTTAATTTCTGAAACATATAGTTTTAAAAGCTGGCCTTATCACGGCAGAGTAGGTAGTATGTCATAACAATGTCATAAGCTTTGTATATTCCTGCCTAAATAAAGTAGGTCATTTCGTATATAGGTATGGCCCCTTGGCAGTTTGGAGAAATATTTGTACACGTAATCTCTTTTCCCCTTCAAAATAGCCATGGGAAGTAGTCACCATTATCTCCATTGTATAAATGAAGACAGTAACTGCTTAGAGAGGTTGATTACACCTCCTGAGGTCACACAGTTAGTGAATGGTTAGTGAATTCATGACCATGGACTTGAACCCAAGACTTCTAACTCTATCCACGGTGGCTCATGCCTCATTTAGGGCATTTTAAAGAGCAGTGGGGATATCGTAGGTTGTAACACCTGTTTTTCTGACGTAGCGCAGTAAGTCGTGCATGAATTAATGAATGAGTTGGAGAAAAGCAAATTCATCAGTTCTTGAGGGTTCTCTGTAACAACACCATGATTTCCCCCTGACCATTTCTTTTGTTGGAAAGTTGACAGTCCTAACCCATACTGAGCTCTTCAAAGCTAGAAGAGAGTGATAATTGGTTGGGAGCATGGTCGGTCCCCGTCCTCAAACGGATTTTGCACATGGTTTTTTTCCTAGAGCACCAGGGAGCTACCAGGACGAGCAAATTCTGGCTGTGACTGGAATTGTCAGCTCTCGTTTTCTCAGTGCCACCTTCAGAGGGTGTAAAGCAGAAATGCAGATATCCCTTCCTAATAAGTGGGAGCACGTTCCTCCTGCGTGATGTACGAGGAAGCACGGTGGACACCCCCCAAATTCTTCCCACACTGAGAAGAGAACTGGGCTGGAAGGTACCTCTTTTTGTAAAATGACAATTCTAGATATATCCAAAAGAGAAGTTTCCTCTCTTATATCTGGTCCCTAGCCAGCAATGAGCCAGAGCAACTTCCAGCCTTGGAAAGCCCGCCTCCCCCTCTGAAACCAGCTCTAAGACTTTCCCTTCTGAGATACAGGTTGGAACTAATATCTAAATGACTGTGGTGTAATTAGGGGCTGTTAATCTGTCAAACAAGAGTTAGCCAGGCCTCCCGGCCAAATCACTGGATTCAAAGTTTTTTTTGTCTACAAAGGTAATTGCTTGAGTTTAAAACAAATACACATCAAAAACAATAAAACACGTTGTTAACTGGTCCTAATCAATAGGCATATTTTATTTTATTGTTTTTATTTTTTTCCCCTTTCAATTCATTTAATTTCAACAATCTGTCCCCCCAAAATAAAAAAGCCAATAAACAAATACTGAAATACATTTTGTTGGGTTTTTCAAACCCTCAAACTCCAGACTTATAAAAACAGCTTGTGTGTTTTCCACCCTGAGCACCCTGTTACTTTTCCATATACCACAGGCCACCCATAGACCCAAAGCCAGGGCTTTGGGTGGGGGGGAGCTGACGTGCTCTACGTGGAGCCATTAGACAGGAGGGCGATGAGGCCTGAGGAAGCACTTGCGGACAAAATGGAGTTCACTGTGGGGTTGAAGTTCTTCGGTATAAAGAAGGAAGCAACAATGACCAAGACCAGAAATAGGGTGTCGTCATACAAGATGGAAAATGTTGTAGCCTCGTAATCAGCAACTTCATTCTTCTTCCACAAGATTCTTTCATCTTTTTCCTTCCGAGACATCTGTCTATTATCAGCTTCGGAAAGCTTTCGAGCCTCTTCTTTGAAACAGCATCCTCCCTCTTCTGTGCTGCTCTGTGCTTGGGAACAAATTTCACACTTTTGTGCAAAGGGTACCAAATAGGTGCTTACGAGGGTCATCACACAGTGCAGAAGAGCAGACTGAATAAGATCCATATGCCATATTCGCCAGTACAGCCCAGCAGCCGTATATTAGAGAAAGGGTGATTGGAGAGATGCCTGAAGGGCCTCAAGCCTTCCTCATTTCCCTCTGTAAGCCCGAAAAGAGACCCCCATCTCCTGAGTCATGGGGGTGAGAAAAGCACCTCTGGTTTTTCTTCATATACCCCTTTCAACCGTCTCTGAGTTTGTGCTATAATCAGCTGGCTCTGGGAGAATGGGGCAATAGGCATATTTAAAAAACGTTGCGTTAAAACCATATGCATCGGGCTTCCCTGGTGGCGCAGTGGTTGAGAATCCGCCTGCCGATGCAGGAGACACGGGTTCGTGCCCTGGTCCGGGAAGATCCCACATGCCGCGGGGCGGCTGGGCCCGTGGGCCATGGCCGCTAGGCCTGCGCGTCCGGAGCCTGTGCTCCGCAACGGGAGAGGCCACAACAGTGAGAGGCCCGCGTACCGCAAAAAAAAAAAAAAAAAAAAAAAAAAAAAAAAAAAAAAACCATATGCATCGACAAAAGAAAAGTAAAAATGTGGATATTAACTTCTTTGTTGTTTTGAAACAATTACAAATTTATAAAAGTTTACAGGAAGAACTTCTCTTATGGAACCGTCTGAAAATGAGTTTGCCTCCTTAATGCCCATGAGCCCTGAATATTTTTAGTGTACATCTCACAAGCATGAACATTTCTCCTACAAAACCTCAATACAACCATCAAAATTAAGAGATTGGCATTTGCTACATTACTACTCTTTAATCCTCAGGCCCTACTGAAGTTTCACTGTTTATTCCAAAAGTGTCTCTTATAGGCAAAAAAAAAAAAAAAATCTAGTTCAGGATTAAGCATTGCAAAATGTTTAACTTCAGCACACTTTAGACAGATGAATCCTGGCTTGCGTATATGTTTGCATTTATGTATATTTAGTTCCATATTCTGCTTTTTTTGCTATGTATTCTAATTCTTCCATTCATTCACTTAATGGAGGCAGAATGTGACTTAAGAAACCCCTTAAAGCAATGAAGGGAAAAGTCACATTGAATAAAATAAAAGCAGCAACACCTACATAATTTTCTAAAGAGTTCATCACAGACAGTTTACTAATATTGGAAGTAAAACCTAGAAATATGATTTTTGAAGGACAGTTTTTATTGTATGTCTTTAGTATAAAAATAATAGCAAGTAATGTTTATTGAACATTGTACCAAGCTTTTTATAGCTCATTATCTCATTTAATCCTCACACAACCTAACAAGTAGGTATTCTTGTCTCTGTTTTATAGTTGAGGTGTCTGAATGTATCTGTCATTATTTCCAGCTAAACTTGTAAAAGAGGGATTTTTAGCATCAGCACAGACTTCTGAGAGATGTGTGGGTTGTATTAAGTGGTATTTTCTCACCTCATGGATGTCAGAACACGCAGCACCATTCCCTTTTGAAGTGTGTCTGGCCTCCCAGGGCAGGAAGGCCCTTAATCGTTAAAATACTCCGGTGACTTTTCTCTGAATTAGATTTTTAATGTGCAGCCTCTTCCTCAAACTTCTGCAGTCCTGGAGTTTTTCACAGTGAGAGAGTTCTGATTTTCCTTGTCCCCACGTCTCTGAAAGAAGGCAGAAGATGAAGGTGAGGAAGAAAAAGCAATGTCCTTCTTGCAGAGTGGGTCAGAAATGTATGGTAAGCATATCTGATGAGCTCCTTCACCTGCGCATCCAGCGCCATCCCTAGCGTGCCAAGGGCCTCATCCCTTGGCGTGTGCTGGTTTGGATTTTCAGGAGCCGGATGCTGAGATGAAGACAGTGCACAAGGTCTGTTACAGGGGAACCTGTGAGAGTAACAGAGAGGAGGCAGGTGTGGGCACGCGAAGCCGCTAGACTGCGGCTTAGAGCTGAGAAAGTCTGTCAGGCCCTTGAGCAGCCCTGGAGCGAAGGCAGTTGTTTAGAAGCATCTTCGCCTAGCAGAAATGGCTAGGTCCTTGTACCACCCCCTTGTGCAGTCACTGGTGCCCAAAATAGCTTGAACCCAGCTCAAAAGCTGAGGGGGATCCTAAGGAAGCCAAAACAAGGCTGTGAGCTAATCATACTCCTTGCAGTTGGACAGCAGGTCACTTCTTGAGGGGGGATCTCAGTAGCAAGTCTCGGTGTCTCCAACAGGGCAGTATATTTATGGAGCATTTCAGTGGGAGCTGGAACTGGAAGTAGAGCCAGAGGATGATTTTGCCAGTTTTTGGTTTCTGCCAGTTTCCCTGGCATTTGGAGCCTTACTTTCCTCCTCTGTAAAGCGGAACAGAACGTACATCAACCATAAAGAGGAGTGGCAAGACAAAAATGAGGTTATGCAGATGCTCTTGTGGTGCATACAAGTGCTTTGCGTTTTTACTGCAGTGGTCATATTTTATTATTTTTTTTTTCCAAATAGCACTCGTTCAAAAAATGAATAACTCTTAATTGTGCACCTACTGTGCACTGTGCTCCTTTTTAGCACTGAGATTATAGAAGTGAAATAATCAGACAGAATCCCTGCTCACAAGGAGCTTGCATGCCAGTGGGAAAAAATAGACAATAAAACATAATACACACAAAATATATCAGGTGGCGATAAATGCTTAAAAGCAAAGCAAGATACAGGAGAACGAATGAGGCTTTCATATTACATATGGTGATCAAGACAGATTTCAGTGATCTGATGATATTTGAGCCAGATAGGAGGAAAGTGAAAGTGAGTCATCAGACTGGGAAAGGAACTGCTAGGCAGAGAGAACAGCACGTGCAAGGGCCCTGAGGTGGGAATGTCCCTAGAATGTTCTAGGAATTACCCGGCATCAGATGTGGTTGAAGTGAGTGAGTAAAGGAAGTGTAAAAGGAGGTGAAGTCAAAGAGGTAAATCCTATGGAGAGTTAGCAACCATTCTAAAGGCTGGTGTTGATTGATGAGAGGGGAAGCTATTGTAGGAATTTGATCAGAGTTGGGCATGAGCCAGTAGGCTGATGTGTTTACAACAGGGCTATATGAGGGGGATTGCAGGGAGAGCAGTTATGTGACTCCTACAGTAAGATGTTAGATGATGGTCAACTCAGACCAATGCACAGACTTTAACTTTGAAGTGAAGTGATTGGATTCTTGACATGTGTTTAATATGAAGTCAACAGAGTTTACTGGTGGAGAGGATGTGAACCATGAGTGTAAAAGAGGAGCAAGGGTGACTCTATAAAGCTTTAACTGAACAACAAGCAAGGCAGCTATTTGCAAAGGTAGGAAAATGATATGGCTAGCATGTTTGCAGGGTGGGTGGTGGAATTGAAGTTAGCATCTGCAGAAGGATCAGGAGCTCAGTGTGATAAAAAAACGTCAGATGTTTTATTTTCTAGTCATGCTACTGGAGATGTTGAATAGGCCATTGAGTGAAAGCATTCTGGAGATTAAAAATGAGGATATCAGTTTGGCAGCTGCCAGCCTAAAGATGGCATTTGATGCCTGGAGAATGCAATTGTTGAGATTATCAAGAGATGAGTGTGGGTTGAAGATAGAAGATGTCCGAGCACTGAGCCCTGGACACCACCTTTTAACAGTCTCGTGATGGGGAACCAGTGAAGGTTACCGAAAAGCATCTTCTATGAAGTAGGAAGAGAACAAAGAGAAAGCGGTGTCTTGGAAACCAAGTAAAAGAGTTATTTCAAGGATGAGAAAGTGACCAACTATGTTAAGAGCTGTAACCCCATCAAGTAAGGGGCAGAGCGGCGTCAGATGTATCACAATGAAGTTTTTTGTGACCATGACAAGAGCTTTTTGGAGGAGTGGAAGATAGGAGTGGAAGCCTGATTGAACTGTGCTTTTTTTAGGAAAGAAGAGGCGATAAGTTGGGAATTGCATAGAGAAGTTATTCAAGGAGTTTTGCTGGAAAGGGGAGGGGATGATGTCATGACAGAAGGAGCAGTGGGGTAGATTGTGCTTTGGGGACACATTGGGAAATACTAGAGTGTGCTTGTATATTGATGTGTTTGATCCAGGAGAGGCAGATAATCAGGATGCAGGAGAAAATGGAGACAGTTTTAGTAGAGGAATTTTGAACAAGCAAGGGGGACAGGATATAACTCACAAAGAGGGATTGGCATTAGGGACAAAGACAGTCCATCTGCTGAAACACATAGTTCAAGGGTATAAATGCATGTTGTAGGTGAGTAGCTGCAATGGGGTAATGCATGGAGAATCTCTTGATTTCTTCTGTTTCTCAGTAAAAAAATGTGAGCAGAAAATGAGGCAGTAGAAAGTGTACTTGTGGTTTGAGGAGAAAAGAGAAATGGTTAAAGTCAAGTCTACCAGAAGATCTCAAATCTTGGTTGTGAAAGATCTCAAGGAAGCACCTCCGACCGTAGTTCGTTTTTGAGAGAGAAGTCTACTAAGAGTTTTTCAAGAAAACTGTTGTGAATTTCAACTTGATTTCCAATGTTCTCATTTTCTAGCTGTGTAAGATTTGGAAAATCACTTCACCTCTTTAGGCCTCCATTTCCTTGTCAGTTATGTCTAGGAAGTAGACAAAATCAGGGCTTTCACACTTCTTTGACCACAGCTCTCCATAAGATATTTTATATCATAACCCACTAAAGACACATGCTGATGTACACATACATGTACTTGCAAAACCAAAGTTTAAAAAGCAGTGTTTATCCTTCCTGTAAAGGATGTTGTCTCATATTTTCTATTCTACATTAATATATTTGTTTTAAAGTATCTTAGTTTTTGGATTACTTGTTTGTTTCTAAGGCTGCATAATCTGGCTATAAAATAGGTTTCACAATCCACTAATGAGCCATGATGCACAGTTTTGTTTTGTTTATTTTTGGCTGTGTTGGGTCTTCCCTGCTGTGTGCGAGCTTATTGTCATAGCTTCTCTTGTTGTGGAGCACAGGCTCTAGGCACGCGGGCTTCAGTAGTTGTGGCTCACGGGCTCTAGAGCGCAGGCTCAGTAGTTGTGACGCACGGGCCTAGTTGCTGCGCAGCATGTGGGATCTTCCCGGGCCAGGGCTCGAGCCCGTGTCCCCTGCATTGACTGGTGGATTCTTAACCACTGCGCCACCAGGGCAGCTCATGATCTACAGTTTTAAAAAACCTTCCCATATGTGTGTCCCGCTCTCTAATTATGAGTTTTTATGAACTTTTAGAGAGAACATGAGGGATAAAGTGATCTTGACTACAGCAAGCATATTAAGCACGTGGCTCTGTGACAGATTTTACATATTCCACTTTATAAAGACACTGGAATGAGACATGATTACTAAATGTGGTTGAAACAGTCCCAGATCTCAACAGTGCTGCTTTTGTTTACTATCTAGCTTCTAGGATTTCAGAATTAATGCTCCGTAGGGCCACATGTTTAAATGAAGTATATTTTGCTATCCTCAACTTCAAACGTGTCATTTGTTTGTTTGAGTTCTAATGAACAAGAAACTTTGGGAAGGAAAAGCAAATAAACTTCTAACCTGAGTAATCAGATCACAGTATCAATGGTTAATTCACCTATGCTTAATACCATTGGAGGTTACAAACCCTCAGAGAATATGATGAAAAGTATCTGCTTTGCAGAGAAACACACATACAGAAAATGCTGTATACAATTTCGGGGGAAAGGTAGTATTTATGTATTGTTTGAAGCTCATCACAAATCAGTTTTCTGAGTTCAGGTTAGGAACTCATGGTTAAATAATCTTTATGATCCTTTCTGGTTGTGTCCTCCTAAGATAAGACAAATGTACTCTTGTCTCCCTACCAGTATATGGCACCAATCACTTCTTTGTCTTCCCAACAAATCCTTATACTGAAAGGAAAAATTGAGTAGCAAGTCTTCTTTTCTATTTCACACTTGGGAACCTTGGATCTGCAGCTCTACCCTGGTGAGGTCCAAATATTTGGGCCAACTTGTGATTTTAAAAGGGAGCAATTCTTCTTATGTAAGGACTACTGTTGTTTAACTACAAGGATATTAAGTGATATACATCGCACATGTGTATGTGACTGAATGCTTTCAATACCGTGTGGTAAGCAAGCGCTCACGCCAGTATAGGTGTAAAGGCGTGTTCAGTATTCTCTTAGCCACCTGCTCACAAATTCCTATTAGACAGGTTAGGAAATCTTACTCACTAGGTTCTGAGTGAGTTTCCCTACTGGAAAAATAAAAAAGAAATTGCTAATTACCCCAGAAAAGTAACGAGAGAACGTGTACAGAAAAAATTTGAAACTGGAGAGGTAGAAAAAGGCTATAGTTTGGAGGAGATGACACCTCTTCACGACACGTCCAATGTAAGCTGGTGAAATTATTGAAGTTACAAAACGCTATCTTAGGAAGGGATTTTTCCCTGATGCGAAGTCATGAATGAGCTAAACTTTATCTTTAGCTTGCCTTGGGGCAGAACTAAGTTAGAGGGAACGGATACAGAGGTGAAAACAGGAGTCTTGGCAAGAATTTGTGGAGGTCATGGAATGGAATTCAGCTAAAGTTTCACCACAACTCTGAAGGATGTTAGGAGCCAACTGACTTCTGGATTCCATATTTTTGATATTTAAATTATAAATGTGTGATTCATTTATAATTCAGATGTGTTCTTTTAAGGGAAAACATTTTGGCTTTAAGACTCTAGTGTAGTTATAGGCACAGTCTAAATTTAGGCATATTATGTAATTCACCACAATTTTGGGGCTATTTTTTGCTGTGGGTGTTTTTCTCCAGCACCTTCTCTGTTGAAGGTGAACAAGGGCCTTAGAAGAAGACAATGGAATCTCCCCATCCCTGCCCAAAATTGTTTAAATGAAGCTCCAGAAGTCCTTGGTTCTTTTTATAAATAATTGTCTATTTCTAGAGGCTGGTGTTGGTCCATCTAGGGTGTAAAAATTGCACTGCAGGGTAATTACTCAGTGCACTATCATTCTCCTTAATGGAGGGAAGTCGTCTCCCTCACACATGTTTCTCTGGTCACTTGATCACCCTCAAATTGATAGCTTCTGATTCTGGATATTCTAGCCCGCAGGAGAGGACTGTGTGTTTTATATTGAAATTATACTTTGCTCTGTCAGGATACATGGTACAAGGAAGTCAGTGGGGAGAAAATAGAACGTAGCTTATAAAAACCAATTATAAGACACAATTTTGTCTATAATTTTCACTATTTTTTCTTTCACCACTACAAAGGAAATCTATTCATTTATTTTTTAAGCAGCTTTATTGAAGTATGATTGGCATACAGTAAACTACACAGATTTAAACTGAAAGTTTTGGTAATGTTGACATACATCTACACCTGTAAAAACATCACGACAACCAAGATAATGAACATATCTATCACCTACCCTCCCAATTTCCTCAGGCTCCTTTATAATCCCACCTTTCCCATCCCAGGAAACCATGGATCTCCCTTCTGCCATTTCACATTAGTTTGCAATTCGTAGAAATTTATATAAATGAAACATACAGTACATACCGCTTTTTGCTGGCTCCTTCTACTCAACAAAATTAGAAGTCTGTGTAGACGTGTGTTTTCTTTCAGTTAAATACTTACCTAGGAGTGAATGAATAGGTCATATGGTAGGTCTATGCGTAACTTCCTAAGAAACTGACCAACGGGGTTCCAAAGTGGTTGTCCCATCTTGCCAAGACTTGGGATGGTCATAGTTTTCTTTTAATTTTACCTTTTAAATTATGGGACCATGTAACTGACTTTGGTGTATAGTTCTTTGAATTTAACACATGTATAGACCCATGGAAACAGCACCACAGTCAGGATACAAAACAGCTACCTTAGCCTCCAGGAAAAGCCTCCCTCATGCCGTCCCTTTTTCGTCAGATTCTTCTCCACCTGCTCACCTCAAGCAACCACTGATCTGTCGGCATCACTATAAAAAATGTTGTCCTTTTGAGAATGTCCCATCAGTGGAAGCATACAGTATGAAAGTGGCATTCTTCACTCAGCATAATGCCTTTGAGATGAATCCAAGTTGCAGTGTGCATTTCTAGCTTACACTTTTATCACTGAGCAGTATTCCATTGAAGGATATGCCACAGTTTGTTTATTCCTTCACCCATAAAGAGCATCTAGGTTGTTTTCAGTTTGGGGATGTCACACATAAAGCTATTAGGAACATTCATATACAGGAATTTGTATCAATATACTTTTTTATTTTCCCAGAGTAAATACTCAGAAATGGAATTGTTTACTTTGCCTTTTGAAAAAAAATTGGTGGGCAGAGTTGTTCTTTAATTATCTCTAATTGTCAAATCCTCTCTACTTTTCCTTTAGAAATTCTTCTTTTATTGATTCTTATCTTTGCACTCAATATGCAAAAATGAAGAATTGCAAAGGCAATAGGCTAGAAAATGTAGGCACAAACTCAAACCACTAAGAAGTGACACATATCTCTATCAAAGAATATTCGAGAAGAAAACTTGCCGAGTTAATAAAAATGGAAAAATGTTAAACTGTGAATAGTTCATTTTCAGGATAATACTTTCAGAAAAATTAGATCTGGCATTTCCATGCTGGGGATGGAGCAGGAACTGACATAAACCCACTGAGGAAAACTTCTAGGGTTTCTGTGGTTAGGAATCTTTATGGATTGTGTAGAAAGAAGGGTTTACTCTGCTTAATGGTTTCAGAAAGTTGACTGGTCAAGAGTAATAAAGGGACACATCCATGACCCTGTGTGAATTAGGTGTTTCCTGAGGGCCTCATTGTTTAGCGTAATTCTCGTACATAAAATGAGCTCAAGGTTTATTCCAAAAAACAAAGTTTCATGTTTTGACAGAGCGTTACAAACCGGTAAATTATTGTGGAATATTTCTGTTTTCTGGTTTGACATTGAAAAATGCAGTTCATTTACAAGTGAAGCATCGTGGAAGAACCCACTTTTACAGAATTCTTGTTTGTAGACTTAAATGAGTTAAACTTTTTCTGCAATTCTACTCTCAAATGATTTTTTTTTTTTTAGTTTCCAGTTTTCTGAGTGCCAAAAAATGATAGATTTTACTAAAAAGACTATCTCATTTAATTCATAAAACTACCAAAATAATGCTTGCATGGTTTGTTTTCTTCTCTGATAGTAGAACAAAGAGCTTCTACCAAGCATAGGACAGTGACAGGTGGGCGCTTGTGTGGAATAACCTGAGGACAAATCAAAGCTCTCCTGCTCAGAAATATTTCTCTTGTTTCTCTGCCACATTTGGTATTTGAGGAGCTTTAGACAGTCTTTAAGACATTATCTCTAGTTCTGCTAAAACAGACATCAGTGCATTAGCACCTTGTCTTGGGGACAGTACAGCCTTGTGATTAAGAAGGTGAATTATAAATTCAAGAGCTCAATGAATGTAATTATATTATCATTATTATTATTAATTTCATCAGGTAGACCTGTGTCATGACAAAAAGCAGAGTGCACAAGAGTTGGGGAGAAGGAATAGTATTTCATCAGTGCAATTAAAGTCTCTGTCATTAATAATCCTGCTGTCTCGTATGTATCTTAACTCTTTTAAAAGCCGATGTGTTACAATGACAGTCCTTATTAAGGAGTAGACAGACTTCATTCCATCAGCATTTACTGAATTCTTTAGTAACCTGTTTTCATTAATGATTAATTTTATAGTAATTTTTAATTACTATAATAATTTAATAATTTAATATTTAATTTTATAGTATTTTATAGTAATCATAGCAGAAGTTGCCATAACTCTGCTGCAGAAATTAACTTTTTTCTTCATGAATCTCCTTTCATTCCCCCACATCCATCTCACACCCACTGTGAACACGTCTACATCCATTGTTTGGTGATACAAATATTCTTCTGGATAAGGCAGTCACCATGAATGATTTTTTTTTTAGCCATTATGGAGGGAAATTGTCAAATGACCCTTCTGGTACACTGTCACATCCTGATGACGGTTATGAGGTCAGAGTTTGGCAGAAAATAAAGTGCAAGAAAAGTAAGGTCATAGCCTGTTGAGAAGCTGTTTCTGGAGTAGAATTAAGCCTTTTCCCATTGGGACCTAGAAAGTAGGCTGCTGACTTCATGTATTGTATCAGGATGCGTCTGCATGTGCCAAACAGTCTGTGTCTGTGTAGACAAGAAAAGCAGCCCATTTCAATTCCTCACCTTTTTCTTCAGCTTCAGACGGATCACGGAGGCTGGGACCACAGCTGGAGGCAAGGCTCACAACTCTCTGTGTTTCTTTCTTCCACCACATTTTCTGCATATGTTTCCAAACCACTTCACAAGCGTCGTGTTGTTTAATCCCTACAGCGCGTTTGTAGGTGAGCCCTATGGGTCCTGTCTTATAGATGGAGAAACTGAGGGGTTCCATGACTTGACCTGTGTCACATGGCTCCCAGAAGGTAGACTGTGGATGTGGATCCCAGTGGATGTGGAAAGAAAGGGATGCAGGTACTGGCAGAAGAACTTCTGTCTGTGTGCAGGAAGGGCGTGTGTCAACTCTGGGAATGCGCTTGACTCCAAAGGGGTAAATTATACAGATATATATGGCACCTTAATATTTTTCTAAAATAATGTGTGAGAAGACCCTTCCCAGAGATGTCATCAAGACTCAAAGTCATCTAGTTAAGGGCTTTCAAGACTCCAGTAATTCCACCATAAGCAATAATTTAGTTCCCGAACCTGACTCCTTGTTTTCCTGGCTTTTTATGGTCACCCTCTTGAGGTTCATACGTGGCCTCTGCCTTACACCTGACTAGTTATTTCCTGGTCATGGAATTAACCAAGATGATTTTCTAAGCTCTCTTTGCTTCCTCTCCTCTGAGCCCTCTGTCTGGAACAGCCTCTTGCCGTTTTTGAGCTGACCAATGTCTGCTTGTTCATTAGAATGCCATTTTGCCAGGAAACCTGCCCTGCCTTCACCTGTATGTGAGGGTAAGAGAGCCTCTTTCAAGTTTCATGGCCATTCTTTTCATATTTCCATCCTAGCGCTCAGCAGCCCTCTGTCATTCACTTTTTTTTTCTCTCTCATGAGTGAGTGAGTGAGTGAGCTTCTGGACTACAAGTATTATGCTTTTCATCTCCATACCTTCAATTCTTAGCATAGTTCCTGTTACTTAGTAAGCACTTAATAAATGCTAAATGAATTAATAAATGAATAAATGATGTCTTTTTCCAAAATTTGAACCTGGCCTCTGTTACTCAGTTAATGCTCCACCTGCTAAGATATAGTTTTATGTCCTACGCTTCCCTCTTAAACCCTGTTTTTTCTAGTTTGTTTTCCCTCTGTCCCTTCCTTCCCTTTCCATTCCATTCCCTTTTGTTTTACCTCCCTCGCTATTTGCCTTTCCCCCTTCTCCCTTCTCGCCTTCCTGCCTGCCTTATGGATAAGTGCCTCCTGGGCGCTCATTATGTGGTAGGAAGAGATATGAGTTCCAGGTGAAAAATGTAGATGACTTCCCTGCATTTAGAGCACTAGCATTCTAGTGGTAGTAGAGACTGACAACAAACAGTGAAAAGAAAAGAATTTTAGAACTTGTCATTGCTACACATAAATTCCAATTTGATAAATTTATGGAAAGTAGCTGACGCTACATTAAAGAAGGTGGGGCAGGGAAGACTTATCTAAGAACCAACGAGTTGAGCTGAAACTTGAGTGAGCTTCAGTTGTTCAAGGAGCAGAGAGGAGAGGAGTGGGAGTACATCCAGGTAAAGTTTGAGAGCCAGTCCAGGCTAGATCATGCTAGTTAGTTGTAGCCACTGTTTCCTAAGTTCAGTGGGAGGCCGGTAGGGAGATGTTGACGGGGAAGTGCCATGATCAGATTACCGTATTTAAAATATGACACTGGCTGCTATATGAAGGCTGGAGTATTAGGGCCCAATACAGGAAGATTTCTGGAAGCGGAGAGACTGGAAGATGGCTATGGACATGGTGCAGGGAAGACCTGCCAGTGGTCTGGGCCAGGTTGGTAATGATGAAGGTGGAGATCATCTCTTGGGTACTGTTGCTCAGAAGAACAGTGTATCCTTAAAGGCCCGTAGAGTTAGAGTCCTTCCCTGCATGAATTTGCCCTGAGAATAAGTCTGGCACTTAGGGGAGCTGCAGTAATTCCAGCTTTCATAGGTCAACATGGACCACTCTTTCAGGAATTAACAGCTGGACCTACGGGGTGGCCATCAGGAGTTCCAGCAGGCACCAGATGGACCCAGTGTTCTCCAAGAATTCTGTTCGATCACTGAGGGTATTATCTTTGTTCAAGCACTGTGTTGATTTTCCTACTGAGTGAGTCTCCTAATGACAGGTCTTAATGTTATTCTTGTAATTATTAACTCTAAAAGCTTAAAGAATCAGCACTTCTCAGCTCTAGCTCAGGTATACAGTGTCAAATATACCTACTGTATTTTCTCTTTCTTTCCATACTAGAACTTTTTTAAACGATTTTTTTTTAAAACCCCACATTTGTTTATTTATTTATTTTTGACGGTGTTGGGTCTTCGTTTCTGTGCGAGGGCTCTCTCTAGTTGTGGCGAGCGGGGGCCACTCTTCATCGCGGTGCGCGGGCCTCTCACTATCGCGGCCTCTCTTGTCGCGGAGCACAGGCTCCAGACGCGCAGGCTCAGTAGTTGCGGCTCACAGGCCTAGTTGCTCCGCGGCATGTGGGATCCTCCCAGACCAGGGCTCGAACCCGTGTCCCCTGCATTAGCAGGCAGATTCTCAACCACTGCGCCACCAGGGAAGCCCCCATGCTACAACTTTATAATGTTTTATATCATTTTTTCCCATTTTGCGTAACCGTGCTAGAGACTCGGGTCTTAAAATTTTCATTTGCAGATCTTCCAAACAGCACATTCTCCTACTGTGCAAAATTTTCCATTTGGACTCTAAGTTCAAATTAGTTACATTTTCTATCTTTTGAAATGCAAATTATCATGGAATTTGGCAGTGTCTTCACCCCACACACACCAAAGCTAGGATTGTTCTTAGGCCACGTAAACAAATGTTCCTAAGGCAATGTTTCTCAAAAACTCAAGTTGATCCTTAAGATATTAATAGATGTTATTGCCAAATAAAGCTCCTGATTTCCTATCATTTAAAAACGTTTATATCGGTGTATATTTTACAGTGTTGTGTTAGTTTCAGTTGCACAGCAAAATGATTTAGTTATACATACACATATATCTATTCTTTTTCTGATTCTTTTCACATATAGCTTATTTCAGAATATTAGAGTTCCCTGTACTATACAGTAGGCCCTTATCGATTATCTATTTTATATATACTAGTGTGTATATGTTAATCCCAACCTCCTAATTTATCCCTCCTACCCACTTTTCTCTTTTGATAACTGTCGCCAATTATCAGAGAATTGCAAGTCAAAACCACAATGAGGTATCGCCTCACATCGGTCAGAATGGCCATCATCAAAAAATCTACAAACAATAAATGTTAGAGAGGGTGTGGAGAAAAGGGAACCCTCTTGCACTGTTGGTGGGAATGGAAATTGGAGCAGCCACTATGGAGAATAGTATGGAGATTCGTTAAAAAAGTAAAAATAGAGCTGCCATATGATCCAG
Source organism: Kogia breviceps (assembly GCF_026419965.1). Taxonomy (NCBI): domain Eukaryota; kingdom Metazoa; phylum Chordata; class Mammalia; order Artiodactyla; family Physeteridae; genus Kogia; species Kogia breviceps. The sequence goes on along the minus strand of NC_081319.1, from coordinate 9,801,544 downwards.
CAATCCCAGTCCTGGGCGTATATCTGGAGAATTCTTATCATTTCTTTAATGGTAGTTTAACCAAAAGCCACTTTCTTTAGGAAGGGGTTTCCTAAATCTTTCAGAATGGAGATATACTCTGCAGCTCTCTAAGTGGGCGTGGGCTGGGGTAGAACGTACCACATTTCTCAAAGTAAATTCACAAGATAACCCTTTAACACAAAGCTTTTAGAAGTAATAGGCAGTGGAATACACATTTGGAAATACCATTTGAAGGTATTTATATGTTCCAAAAGCAGTTTGGAAGCTTATTCTTTGGTCCAAAAGAAATAATATACTTTTATCATTTCATGCACTTCATATACTTTACCGCATTGGCTCATGCTTTTAACAGTACTTAGATCAACATAGAATAGTAAGTCCACAACATATGGAATTTTTAAAAGGCTACTGTGCTCACAGAGAAAACTCAGAGCCATTTGGGTGAGGTGAATTGCCTGGGGTGACATAGCTGGTTAGGGGAAGGACCCAGGTATTTTATTCCTTATTCTGTAGTTTTAACTGCTGTGTTCCTGGCTGCGATAATTGAGTGGAAAACCTATGCTTATCTCAGACTTCCTTCTTGCTGTCAGCACCTCTCTTCCTTTTTCCAAATTCTTATTCTGGATCATACCACTGTTAAAAACCGTGATGACAAAAACATAAGGTATCTAAAACCAAAAAGTATCGTAAGGGGAATTGACCAAACCTAAGAAACCAGGAGCGAATGTGGGTAAGGAAAAGTTCCATACTTTGTGTTCAGAGTCATTAGCTCATACGACTTGAAGAGTGTCACTGGTTAGAAGTTCGCCAGGGTCTTAAATGGTCATTCACTCAGTATGAATCATCAGTGTAACAGAGCTGCGAGAAGAGCTAATGTTATCTTAGAATTCATGATCAGAAATATAGTGTCTAGAGTAAAAGAGGAACACTCATAAGTGCTAATGAGTCTTCTCCTGGAACACTGACGAAACATTCAGAAATGTGAATAGCAGTTGCTTCCATTTGTCTTCAGAGATTCTCATCCCTAAAGTTGCTCTTTTTCTGTGACGTCCAAAAGCACACGAAGCCCCCGGACTCTCCATTTCCTCTCTGATTACCTATATTCCTTCCTTCCTAGAAGGCTGTGTCTAACAGAACCGTTAATCGTTTATGCTAGCAGGGGGCATCCCTGGAACTTCTTGATAGCTAGATATAGGCAGCCCTTCCCAACTTCCCCTTTTATCTTGAATTCCTTGAAAACTGAAGGCTGGTGGTGGGATTCTGGATTTGATGGTTATTTTGCCAAAATCTCTGAATCATGCTGGTTCTCTAGCCGTATGTTTTAGTCCATTGCTTTCTTGATATTTAAAAGTTTCATGAGAAGAAAACAAAAAAAAAAAGCAAGTGAGCAAACAAATCTAATGGCACAATTTCATGGACTCTTTCAGGAGGGTCCAAAAATGGGGATCATTTTATTTTTTAAGGTTTATTAATTCTGGAATGGGAGATTGTAATTAAGAACTACTTAGAAAAAAGAAGAAACTTTTTTTTTCTCATTTTTCTCCCAAATAGCAGGCATCCAAGACATTTAGAAGTTACTACTACTATCGCTGTTTTAAAGTTATTAGTATGGAACATAGACATGTTAATAAATATTTTGTTTCCTTAATTTCGCCATTTAAGGGGAAACTGAAAGAGGGTTCAGAGAGATGGAAACAGGAAAGTGGAGAGGAGGTACTGTTGCCTAAACAAAGGCAGAAGTGGAAAGACAGAAGTAGTGGGAGATTAGGGGCATAGCTACAAATTGAGATGCATGACAGTTTTGAAAATGGGCATTTGTAAAAAAAAAAAAAAAAAGGTCTTAATATTCCTTCCCTGCCTTGTCCATTATGCTGTGTGTTCTTTTACATAGTTTACTACTATTCAGTAAAGTCAATTAAACAAGTATTTATTGAGTCTCCATACATGCCAGGTAGTCCACTGATTATTTGGAGTCTGCAGAGATAAATATTTAACCTGAAACCACGTACAGTTAAATGGTAGAGATGCTTCACATATACAATTAACTGAAAAGCAATGCAGAACTGGCCAGAGGTCACCAAAGCAGGAAGAAATTGCCTTTGGGGGCTAATAAGTGCGTTATGTCAGTGCTTCATAGCAGTAAGGCTGCCAACAGGGAACAGAATCCAATTCAGATAATTCAAAAAACTTTAATGAAGGAACTATTTTTAGAGTTCTGGATAGGTTCAACAGAACTAACAAGGGATGCTGGAGGTTCAGGAGTAGCAATCACAGGAAGCCGTCAGCCCTGAAGGGGCCACGAGAGGAAAGAGTTTTCTGAAGCCAGGTAACAGGTGGAGGCGTGGAGGAGACCTCCTCCACAGGAGCTGGAGTCATCAAGAAAAGCAGCTACTGTCAGAGAACGTGGCCTCAAGCAAGGAGAGAGTCAGGAAGAAACACCTCCAACTCCCTCTCTTCCCAGAGAGTTGCTGCTCCACCCCATTGGCCAAAGGCAACTCAAACTCAGCCCGTGTGGGAGGCTGGGTAATGACATCAGCCTCCTGGAACGCAGATCAGAACAGGGAAAGACAGAAGAGAGATCTAAGGATGAGGAAGCAGACAGAGACCCTTGGTGGGGTATCAGAAAGGAGCAGGTCACATAATGATATAAGCCTTGGAGCTTAATGACATGGTTAATATCAGGGGAGGGCATTCCCAGCGGTGTGAACAGATTGAGAAGACGCAAAGAAGTATAAAATCAGAGACATTAATAAAGATTGGCCACTTTATGGCTAATCCGTGTCCTAAAATATATGGCATGTGTCGGATCAGTGGTCTTGAAAGGAGGTGGAGGGAAGCTTAGATGCCTAGCTGGATGGTTTGTGCTGTGGTTGGTAGTCAAATGGTTTTGACTTGAAAAGAATAGCATGTTGGAACAAGTAATCTAGTGTCACAAAGGACAGCTTGGTGGTGTAGACAATGTATGTGGAGAAACCAGGCAGGAGCGTATTGTAGTGTTGAAGGTTAGCAATTAAATTGGTCTGAAAAAGATGTTGGCAGTGGGGACAAAACAGGAAATTATGGTTCTTGTGCTGACAGGGTTTAGTGATGGATTAGATAGAGAAGGAGATGTAGGAATAAAGGCTTTGAAGTTGGTGATCTGTGTTATACCCTGACACAAGGAAGGAAGTCAGCAAGGAGGAAGATTGAGGGAGGAAGCAATGAATCATTTCATGTTACTTGCTGGGAGGTGATAATTTGGAAATGGGTTGAGGCTTGAAGTTGTAGATTTGGTAGTCAATGGCATAGCGGTGGTAGCTGCCGAAGAATGACTAGGTGGTCAAGAATAGAAAATAACATTATTAGTGGAAATGTGGTGAGTGACATCTTAGTAAATGTGATTATGTAAAAAGAGTTTAATACGATATGTAGAAAGAATTATTTTGAAGTAGAAGAAGAAAGGGGGAAAATATTGGGCCATTGGAGTCCATGAAAAGAGGCATTTTCAAGGTAAAACATTTCTGAGTAATATTTTATTTTCTCTGACTGGGAAAAGACTGTTGGGCTGAGTAGTTACGTAAATTACTCTTCCAGAGACCTTGATGGTCGAGGAGCAGCATGAACGGAGACCAAATGCAGGGATGTGACCGAGGAGGAATGTGGTTTTGTTTCTCTGGTAAAGGAGACATGAGCATGTTTACAGGGATAGGGGAAGCAATTTTCTTGCTCTCATGTTTTCTACCTGTTTCTGTGTAAATGAAACAATGTTTGTCGTCCTAAATAAAATTTGTTAACAATATACTAAGAGTCCACAGGATGCAGACACTACTTCCTTAAATTGACCCAATGAGTAATTAAATTGCCATAATATCCCAGTACTTGAAGTAAAAAGCTAAAGTTCTTTTTTTTCCTGTTGAAAATCGTAAAGGAAACTTTTTAAAGGACACTAGTAGGACATTTATCCTGGACATATATTTTTTTTCTTGAAAACATCACAGTTTTTTTTAAAGATAGCTTCTTGCTGAGTATGATTTTTACTTTGTGGACCTTGGCCAGTGATAGTAACATAAAATATCTTTTTAAATATCATAGCCCCTGATCATATGGTAGTTGTTTAAAAAATACCTTATAGGGCATCACTGGTGGCGCACTGGTTGAGAGTCCGCCTGCCGATGCAGGGGACGCGGGTTCGTGCCCCGGTCCGGGAAGATCCCACGTGCCGCGGAGCGGCTGGTCCCGTGAGCCATGGCCGCTGAGCCTGCGCGTCCGGAGCCTGTGCTCCGCAACAGGAGAGGCCACAGCAGTGAGAGGCCTGCGTACCTCAAAAAAAAAAAAAAAAAAAAAGCTAAAAAAACAACAACCTTATTTTTCTGAGGTCTTTTATAGTGCAGTTATGTGTCTGGATGGCTGAGTTTTGTTTTTATTTGTTTAGAAGGAGATTTTCTTTAAGGATGTACAGTTACTATTTCTGGTTTTCCCAACCCAGAGCACTCAGGTTATGATTCCCACCATCTTGACCTCAGTCAGCATCACATGACTTGCTTTGGCTAATGAAAAGTAAGTAAAAGAGATGCATTTAAGACTTGGTGTACACTTTCCCATGCTCTTTTCCCCTTTGGTTAATCTGTGTTGGCATTGTAAAAGGATAGATTCTCTCATCCTGGAATCCTCACTGAGCATAGTTTCTGTCAGTCTATGTTCTTCATGAAACATAGTGATAAAAAAAAAAAAAAAACACTTCGTTGCTGTGAGCAGAGGTCACTAAACTTTCCGTGAAGAAGACAGGATAGTAAATGGTTTTGACTTCATGGGTCATACAGCCTCTGCCACAACTATGCAACTCTGCCATTGTAGTACAAAAGCAGTCATGGGTAATAAGAAAAAAAAATGAGCATTTCTCTGTTTCAATAAAACTTTATTTATCAAAGGAGGCAGCAGCCAGATCCAGCCTGCAGGGGCCATATTTTAATAATACATACTTTAAACCATGAGTTATAAAGTTTGTTACAGCAGCATGACCTAGTCTATACTGTCTGATACATACCAGAAGAATGTTGAGGTCTGAAGAGATACAGTGGCAATTTGTGTTTCTCTGTTAGAATATTTGTTAAAAAGGGATCACGTAAAATTGATTTGGGTTCAGATCTTTACTTAATCTGACTGAGTCATATCAGGAATAGAAGACATAGGCAAATAAAAATTGCATAGAACAGTTATTTTTTTAAAAAATGGTGCAAACATTTAGACATTTTCATCAAAATAAAGCACATAGGGCTTCCCTGGTGGCGCAGTGGTTGAGAATCCGCCTGTCGATGCAGGGGACACGGGTTCGTGCCCCGGTCCAGGAAGATCCCACATGCCGCGGAGCGGCTGGGCCCGTGAGCCATGGCCGCTGAGCCTGCGCGTCCGGAGCCTGTGCTCCGCAACGGGAGAGGCCACAACAGTGAGAGGCCCGCGTACTGAAAAAAAAAATAAATAAATAAAATAAAAAAAATAAAGCACATAGAAGAGTACACCAAAAGAAAGTCACTTGGAGAGGCTTCAGTGAAGGCCAGAGTATAGCACCTAGGGAACATAGTAAGTCTAACCAAGGGTCCATGGAAGAGATTTCCTCACTTCTTCCATATCATTTAAACCCTAATACAAATGAAATTTGAGTTCAAATGATAATTTTTCAGGTCTAGAAAGAGGCAAAAGTGGGCTTCTGGGACACTAGTAACGTTCTCCTTCTCAAGTTCACTGCCAGTCGTATAGTTGTGCTCTCCTTGTAAAAATGCATATAGCTGCATATTTGCAACATATGTCCTTTTCTGCACATATGTTATACTTCCGTAAAAAATTTTTAATGAATTATTTAATGAACGAATGTGAGGGAAATCATTTCTGAGATATTACATAATAAATGCACGATCTGGTTTTAAGAGTGATTTGTAAAGCATGACTGTTACGTCAGTAAACTTCAGCTTTCTATAAACCAGTCAGTGGCTCTCTGGGCAATGTTCCATTTGTGATTTGGCTCCTAAACTCCCTTATTTTCTAAAAAAGTGCTTCTCTTGGTCAACCTCACAACGATTGGATATCTCTTTGGTGCGAAAAATGCACCAAATTTTCCCCTTCCATTCACAGTGAGAGTCATCTCAGCCACATTTGTTACAGTGCTCACATTTTCTGTCGCAAAGGCAAAGGGTATCTTCCTTCCCTTCAGGCTTCATGTCTTACCTCCTGTCTCTCATTCATGTGGCTGATTTCCTGCTTCATGCAAACAGAAGTCTGAGCCAAGGATTCCTGATGGGAGGTGAGAGGTTCTCATTCTCCATAATCAAATTCCGTGGCAAACAGACCCAGGGAAGGGGTACGCACAGAGGCAGGTTGGAAGGAAAATTGTCCACTTGATTCCCTGGCCTATAAACAGTCTAAAGCCACATGAAATGGCTTCAGAATAAAAAAGTATACACATACCTTCAACAGAGTAAGAAGTTGTGATTAAAAACCCAAAACAGATATGTCAGTAATTTTAGAATCCTGTTTTTAATTATTATTTTTTCTCACTGTAAGAGTAAAAATTTTAATATGCACATAGTTAATTCATTATTCCATAGCTGTTTTATTCTCTCTCTCTTTTTCATTTAACCTAGTTTTATTAGCCATATTGGACAGTTAATATATTCTTGGTCTGGTGCCATGAATGAGGTTGCTTTTCTACAGGGATAATTTATTTTATCTGCTTTTAATAGAAACTTTGGCTTAATATCTTAATAGCCTAAGTGAATATGATGATGTTATTTGAAAAGAAGGATGTATTAATTTCATTTTCAAATTAAACTTCAGAATATAATATGCACTTTCAATAATAAACTGCATTGATTTCATTATGCACTATATGAGCATAGTAGAGTGGCTTACATAATATTTTTCAAGATCTCTCTTACGTTAAAGTTGTTCATGATAATTTTTCATCAACATGAATATAGCTACAGAAATAATGATATGGGGTTTGACATTTTACAAAGCACATTTCAAAGTTCCTAAGTATAATAGGAAAAGGATGGGCTAGAAGTAGAATTCCTTAGAACTACGTTTAATTTCCATCTCTACCACTAGTCTGCGCTGTGGTTTGGAGCAGCTTAGTTTCTCTGAACCTCAGTTTCCTTATACGTATAACAAATGCAAATTCCTACCTCACATAGTATTGTCTGAAACAAATGGGATAGTTTGTTCTTGCATTCAGTACATGGTCCTGTCTCTTGTCCTTCAAAGATATTATCTCCTTTAAGTTGCACAATAGTCCTATTGGAAGATGATTATTGCAGTCAGCTGCTTTAATGAACAGTCCTCAAATCTTGGTGGCTTACAACCACAAGCATATTGTAAATAGGCCAGCAGCTATAGACTGGCGTATTTCCACATCTCTCTTTTTTGGGGGACTCAGGCTTACGCAGTGGCCGCTGTTTGGCATGGGAGTTTTCATGGAGTGGGAAAAGCAGGGGACACAGCCAAACTTTTGCTTGAACATGGTCTATGACACCTCTGCTCACATTTCATTGGCGAGAGCAGGTCACATGATGGAGCCCGACAGGCAGGGATTTGTACACTGACTACAGGGAGTCCTTCAAGGCATATGTCAATGGGGAAGTAAAAGAGAACCAACAATGGGAAATAATGTATTGTTCCCCATTATATTACCAGTTATGCAATGCTCAGTGCAGTAATGGCCTTTTTCAGAAAGTTCTAATCAAGTGATGGTGGTAACGGATACCCTAGCCTTTAACATAACTCAAAATGAAGTTAAAAAAAATAATAATACACATAAAAAAGCTATTGGAGATTTTGTAGTCACACAAATCTTTATAAAAGCTATAAGCTATATCTGTGAATATGGTGTAGTCTGAGGGAGGGACATACATGTTAATTTTATCTGTGTGTAATTTACAGATGAGCTCGTTAATTATGAATTTATTTGTAGCTCTTTTAAGACCAAATGAAAAAACATATCTATTTGTAAACCAGCAAATAGGCTCTTCCCATATATGAAGAACAGCTTGTTTCAGAGCTTAAAATATAATAAGACTAACTTTTAACTTGAACTGAAAAAAGTGTAAGTTGCAGATAAATTGAGTACTAGAATGGTTTTACTTTTTAAACCTGAATTAAGGGCTTTGAAATTAACTTATTTTTTGTTTTTTTTGTTTGTTTGGTTTTTTTTTTTTTGGCGGTACGCGGGCCTCTCACTGCTGTGGCCTCTCCCGTTGTGGAGCACAGGCTCCGGACGCGCAGGCTCAGCGGCCACGGCTCACGGGCCCAGCCGCTCCGCGGCATGTGGGATCTTCCCGGACCGGGGCACAAACCCGCGTCCCCTGCATCGGCAGGCGGACTCTCAACCACTGCGCCACCAGGGAAGCCTGAAATTAACTTATTTTTGAACAAGTTGTGCTCAATGTAAGTTTCGTTTATTAATTTGTCTTTGGACCAGCTCTTTGAATGAGAAACATAATTATTTGAAAACTTTAGTTTTCACATTTATAGCCCTGCCTCAAACTTTTCTCTGCAATAAACATGAATTGTACCCCACTTGTGGGTAAAAGTCCCATCGGCATGTGGACTCACATTGCACGGACTCGTACTGCAGTGTGCACTGAGTCCTCCAAACCAATAACTTATTTGAGATGCTTAATTCATTTGAATCTTATATGTTTTTGATTAATGTTGGAAATAATCTTAAGTTATAGCCTCAATGTTCCTTTTTAATTAATGGGAAACGTTCCAGACAATTTGAGAGACTCCCTTACATACCTATTGTTTTAGTTTAGAAAAAAATTAGAAGTATGAACAGACAAATAATTTGACTGGACCATTGAATCATTAAGAATTCTGAAGAAAGGCTCATACCTTGTGGATTAGCAGCACAGGCCCTGAAGCAGACATACCTGCCTCATTTCTAATCTCACTCCACAACTTTCCAGGCTCGTGTTTGGGAGAGTTTGCATAGTCTTTATTAGACTCAGTTTCGCCATCTGAAAAATAGAATAATGATAGGTTTGCTCTGATAATTAGAACTAATGTGCCTAGTAGATAATGTTAATCATTAAATCATAGCTTTTATGTTATCCACCATTTAACAGATTGTATGATGTTCAAACATAAAGAATCACTAATATACACATGTCAGATGCTTAAATGTATTTCACATACATAAATGAAAGGCTGTTATTGAATACCTACTTTATCCCGAGCACCGTAGCCGCTTGGAGGTGTAGAGTTGTGGGGAAAAAAAAGAATGGTCCCTAGCCTAATGGTAGGGGCAGTAAGAGTTACAGTGTTCTGCATAGACAGACACTTCTCTGCACTGCAGTGCTGTACAATGATCTAACATTTTTGGGTAGTTCTCAGAGAATCATACTATATAAAATCTGAGATATTGCTGGTAAACTAATATGAATTTTTCTCACTCTGAGACTAATATGTAGAAATGAGTCACTGAGCTAGTGATTGAGTCTAGGTCTCTCTTAAGCAGGTGCTTCATTTTTGTTTTATTTTGCAGTTTTTGTTAAGTGCTGGGTGATTGCTATTGTAGCAGTAATTAATGTCGTATAGTACTACAATAATGATGTAATACAATGGTATATGTATCTATTCCTGTGTAACAATCTACCCCTTAAAAGTAGCAGCTAAAAGCAACAATTAACATGTATTATTATGAGTATTTCGTATAGTTTCTGTGAGTCAGGAATAATTAGACCTGTTTAACTGACTCAGGGTCCCTTATGAGGTTTTAGTCAAGATGTCAGCTGGGGCTGAAGGCCTGGCAGGAATTGGAAGATTCACTTATTAGATGCTACATTCATGTGCCTGGCAAGTTAGCACTGGTTGTAGGTGAGAAGCTTCAGTTCCTTCTCTTCAGTTCCTAGCGGTGCTAGCTGCACCACTCCAGAGGGAAGCTTGAGCATCTTTACATCATGGTAGCTGGATTCCCCCAGAATAAGTGATCCCAAAGGGGTCAAGGCAAAAGCCATATAGAGTTTTGTGATCCAGCCTTAGAAGTCCACTTCATCATTTATGCAGTACCCCATGCTTATACACGCAGCTATAGGCAATGAAGGAGGTGACAAAATGGGAGAATAAGTAAATGAGTAATAGGACATGAGGCTAATTGGGGCCCATCTTAGAGACTGTCTACAGTAGTAAAAAATGAAAATGAGAATTATATGTTTGCAGTGTACTGAGATTATCTGGAAGGGTTTGAAACAAGTGAGGTTTGGTGAAATTACTCATTTTTTAATATTATATAACTTTGGGTATAATTATAGAAGTAATCGGACAGATGTGCAATACTGAAAGGGTAAAAATTTTAAATAAAATCTGTTTGACTTATTAGTAGTGAAAAACTTGAACTTTCCTTTGAAGACAAAGCTGTTTTTAAGAACTAGATTAATGCTTGAAGTGGTTACAGGAAATTTCTGATCAAGACATTTTTATGGTGATCTTTTCATATTCTTGATAAGCATCTTTAACAAGAACTTTCATTCACACAAGTAGATAATAAAATAATTAAATTCATTTTAGACCCATTAAAAATGATACCAAATTAGGTTTAAAGATGGTAACAGCTCTTTCTTTTCAATTTATTGTGATAATGTGAATGGGTTTAAAATCCAATCATATTTTTTCCATGTCAAGTGTTTCAGATTAATGAGGAAGCTCTGATTTACAAACTGCACTGTGTTGTTGGATTAGGGACTTAATGAGTTTGGACGCCCATTTTATTAAAGAATGCCTCTAAAAGACACATCAGACAGTAGCCAGACAAATCAATATACCAGAGGACTTAGATTTCAGGCAGCTGACAGAGTTGTGAATAGCAGAGAGCCCTGCTTGCCGTCCCCGGGCACAGGCTCCTCTGCAGATTGCACCTCGGCTGCGTGCTAGACTCTGTGAGCAGCATGAATGTATGCCTTCTACACACCGGGAGGCCCCCATTCTGCAGCCAACAGGCTGTTGACCTTGATGTCCAGGTGGCAGTTCACGTCCTTTGCCAAGTCTCCACATCATGGCAGAACAGCAAATGCTAGATGTGGGTTTTCATTTTCCCTGCCAGGAAGGGCCGTGGGCTTTGCAGTCTTCCTCAGGGCTAGCTTCTTTGTAAGCCTGAAGACTCTCCTCATAGGTAGAGGTGAGCATCCCAGGAGATCTAGCCAAGTAGGCATTGGTTGACTCCACTTCCACCCAAGTAAAGGAAATCCACATCCTTTGACAGAGTCACTTACGCCACCCATGTAACATGTTAAGAGTCTGATAAATAAATTTTATCTTACAATCCAACTCTGACATCTTTAAAGTTCTGAAAGCATCTCAAAACTTTCAGTAATACTTATTGCATTTTGTGAATGAACTTATATTCATTAGTAATATATGCTAATTTGGATGTTTGGAGATACATGTGATTCTCGAAAATATTTTATGCTGTGGTTTTCCAACTTGGCTGATCATGAACTCATCTGGAAAGGTTTGTTTGTATGAGTTTAAAAAGTGGTGAGTAGGCATTGTTAGTTATGACTCTTGTAATAGCGAGTATCCAAAATTCAATTTAAATGTAAAAATCCAGCATTGTTTCAGATGTGGGAAAATCCAGAAGCACCAAAAATGACTAATATTAGAGTGTTTGCTGGCACTCTGCTGGCTCTGCGTACAGGCAGCAGCAGGCTGGCTTCTTACGTTCACACTATGCTTAGCATAAAGAGGGTGTCTGTTTCCTAACAGCTCCAGCAAGGAGCTCAGTACTCAGTCTCATTTTCTTACTGCTCAGCCAGGCAGTGTGGTCAGTGGAGAGGAATGCTCTAACTGGCCAGAACTCTGCCGTGTGCCCACTCATGTAATGAAGAGTAGAGAGTCAATTCCATTCAGACCACATCACTGCGATACAGGAGAGGCAGGCAGGATTCCTCAAAGGAAAAATGAAATGCTATTATCCGGAGAAATAGATACTTGGGGACCCTCCTACTCTCCCCTGCCCTGAAAATCCGTTATATCCACAATCTGAATTTCAGAGGAGTAGGGCTTGGTTCTTTATTTTGAAAGAGTTCCCCAGGAATTTAGAAACCACTAGTCTACTGTATGTTGTAGCCTTTATAATTTCTAGATAGCTAGGGTAATAGGCAGAAACCTAATTGGATCATTAATTCTTACTGAAGCTGAGTATATACCCTGAGCTTCAAAGTAACACCAATTAGATCACCAGAAAGTGTTTAAAGAGCACATCTCTATTTGGTATGAACCATAGTGTAAGAAACTGTCGTGTCACTCAGCATAAATGTCCATTGGATACATTTCTGTTAATATCATTTCTTGATGAGTTGATGTGCATCCTTCCTCCAGATCGAAGAGATTGCTTATCCAGTTGTCTTTGCGTTTTCACTGTGGATGCAAGGAAGGTCAAAGGAGAAGTTATTGTTTTGCCATAGTAATAGTCTTTGTGGCTGTTCTATCCTTTCTCCCCTTCCTCATAACTTTGTTATTCAGTGTTTCATATAACAATAATAACAGAAGACACACTAAATCATATTCAGAGGAGAAATTTGCAAATCCTCATTAAATTAATTTTCATAACTAGAAAAATAATTTATAAAACTGTAACATTACATATACCCAAACCATATATATATATTTTTTTTTTTTTACACATGAAAAGGCAAAAGGGACATTGATTTTCGTTCACTAACTTGAAGTATTTCTAATTAATTAAGTTAAACAAGCTTTTGTTTAGCACCTACTATGTGTTAGGATCTGAAGAAAATATAAGGATAAAAAAGAGGTGACTCAAAAGATTTGACAAATATTACTGATCATTAAAACATATGTAAATAACGTCAAAGAACGCAGAATATCTCAGGGCATATAAGAGGGTCTGTTTATTAAGAATAACAAATCTTGACAGATAACTTGATAGAACTAATGTGACTGTTATCTCTGGATAGGTTGAATGTACTGCACAGAAGTATTTCAACTTGGGTCTCCAGCTTAAATGAGATTTCTCAGATGATTTCGTGACAGTGTGACCAGTGATGAGAAGGCTCATAAGGGCAGGTGACCTTCCCTTGACTCTTGGCTCTGCCATTTAACAGCTGCCGTGTGTCCCTCATCAAGTTTCTTTGGCCCTTTGAGCTTCTGTTTCCCATCAATCAAATGGAAACGTTGTCTGCACCTACCCTGTAGCGTGGTTACAAAGATTAAACGGCAAACTTTATATAAAACAGCAGAAGCCTTAATAGAAATATTAGTTGTTGCTATTATTGGCCTTAGAGATCTACCCTGTAATTTTAACTTTTCCGTAGAAGATCTTATATACCCCAAATAGAGATAATATCTGTTAATCTTACTAACTCACAGAGACTCAAGGAAGTATGTTGGCAAATCTTTCTCAATATTTGGTATAATTCAAGGTCCCTAAGCACTGTCTCACATTCTCTCTACTGAACCAATTCCCAGTCGCTGCACCTGTGCCTCAAAGTAGCCTCATGGCCTAAAATAAAAAGTTCAGAATTACCAACTCCTGTCTGAGTTTGCTCTGCCCTGGAAAATTTGGCATATATTTTCCTCTTACTAGAAATTTTGATATTGTTTATGGAAAGGTTTTAAATTAGCTGATGCCCTACAGAAAGTCCAAGCTCATGCATAGATTGTTCCTTTCTTGAGACAGAAAACACTAAGTAAGTTACATACAGTAGTTGGCAGTGGCTTCAAATTAAATCCAAACTGACAACTGCACATAGTTGGACAGGTTTCAGAATTGGAAAGGAGACCATTTACTCATTAACTGACTGTTCATACTGAGGACATTTGGTCTTTGGCCTGACTGTCCCTTCAGAACTAGGAATACAAGAAATATTCAAAACGTTCTCTCTCTTCCTGTCCTGCTTTCAAATTAAGGTGAATTACCATCTTTTTGAAGCCAAAAGCCCATCATGTAACGTGGAAATGAAAGATGGCACAGCGTTGCCACGTGTTGTAGCTAGATGGAGCAGTGTTAGTGTGGATGGTGTCTGTTAATCACAATAAGAATGCAAGTGAAAAAATAAGTAACCTCTGCTTTATCCACTCCTCTGTCGATGGACATTTAGGTGGCTTCCATGTCTTGCTTATTGTAAATAGTCCTGCTGTGAACACAGAGCTGCATGTATCTTTTTGAATTATAGTTTTGTCCAGGTATATGCCCAGCAGTGGGATTGCTGGATCATATGGTAGTTCTATTTTTAGTTTTCTGAGGAACCTCCATACTGTTTTCCACAGTGGCTGCACCGACTTACATTCCCACCAACAGTGTTGTAGGAGGGTTCTCTTTTCTCCACATCCTCTCCAGCATATGTTATTTGTAGACTTTTAGTGATGGCCGTCCTGACCGGTGTGAGGTGGTATCTCATTGTAGTTCTGATCTGCATTTCTTTGATAATTAGTGATGCTCAGCATCTTTTCGTGTGCCTACTGGCCATCTTTGTGTCTTCTTTGGAGAAATGTCAATTAAGGTCTTCTATCCATTTTTCATTGGGTTGTTTGTTTTCTTGTTGTTGAGTTGTATGAGCTGTTTGTATATTTTGGAGATTTAAGTCCTTGTCGATCACGTCATTTGCAAATTTATTCTCCCATTCTGCATGGTGTCTTTTGTTTTTAGTTTCCTTGGCTGTGCAAAATCTTACAAGTTTGATTAGGTCCCATAGTGGGATACTACTCAGCCATAAATAAGAATGAAATAATGCCATTTGCAGCAACATGGGTGCAACTAGAGATGATCATACTAAGTGAAGTAAGCCAGACAGAGAAAGGCAAATACAGTATGATATCACTTACATGTGGAATCTAAAATAAGGCACAAATGACCCTATCTACAAAACAGAAATAGTCTCACAGACAGAGATTAGACTTGTGGTTGCCAAGGGGGAGGTGGGGAGGGGGAGGGATGGGCTGGGAGTTTGGGGGCTGGTAGATGCAAACTATTACATTTAGAATGGACAAACAACAAGGTCCTACTGTACAGCACAGGGAACTACTATACCCAATCTCCTAAAATAAACCATAATGGAAAAGAGTATAAAAAAGAATGTTTATATGTGTATAACTGAGTCACTTTGCTGTACAGCAGAGATTGGCACCACATTGTAAATCAACTCTACTTCATTAAAGAAATAGAAAAAGAAATAAGTAAACTCATCTATAGGTATCCTTTGGCCTCTCTATTTGAGTCACTTACCATGAATGGATTCTCTTCTTATGACAAGGTATCTCTAACCTAGAAGTCGTCTTAGAGCTAATTGGCTTTGAAGCATCTACAAAATATCCTGGTGCCTCAGTGGAAGCTGGTGTTTGTAATTGTCTATTATCTCTGTCAAGAATGGGCTAGATTATTGTATTCAAACTCATCCTTTGTGTAGGGCCTGGTCTTTAAGGAAATCACTTTGCATTCAAAGCAAACACTGATGGGGACTCGGTGACAACTCCCATCATTATGGGAGACCTTTGGACACTTATTATACTGATTTGCCAAATGTGTTTACATTTAATTAAGAGAACTCTCCTCAACCAGGAGAAAGCTGCTGAATGAGAAACTCAATTGTTTGGAAATTTGCATCCCCTCCAACAGGCAAACAAAAGGAAACAAAATTAAAATACCATCATGTTAAAGGAAAATGATTTACGAGGGGAGAAAAAAACTACTGAGTGGTGATTTTGTGTTTCCCTCAAATACACGTTTACACCTACAATTTAAAATGAAGGACTGAGTTGTTTTTACCTCATTTTCGGGCTAGAAATGGACTTCAGAGCTTGGGTACGCTTACCCTCTGATCTCTTCTGTGGTCTTCTGTGGTTCTCCCTCCCTCCAGCCTTCTTCCCCCGCTCCCTCTATCTCTCCTTTCTTGTTCTCCTTTCCTCCCTCCCTCCCTCCCTCCCTCTCCCCCCACCATGACCTTAAAACCAATGAATAAGATTCAAATTCTGTCTACGCTGCATAATAATAGCACCATTTAAATAAAACACCTCACTTCTCTCTAACTCAGGTTTTCTGATCTGAAAAATGCAGGTGATAATAATGACTATCAGAAAATTTTTGTGAGAATTGGATTAAATAATGAATCTGAAAGGACCTTCTTCAAAATTGTGAGTCTTTATTATTAGGATCTAATGGTTTCTTTAAAGAACTAATTTCAGTATTCATGAATTCTTGCTGTCATGAAGGCCTTTGTTTATTCCAAGGCAAGTAGTTTCCACTTTATTCATTTAAGCTAGATCCTACCTTTCTGTCCCCAGAAATGAAACTTCTCCTTATCCTTTCCTTGGTTTTATTAATGTTTATCATGTCAAAGTGATAATAACATCTGTATCACCCTGTCTGCACCATTTCCATAACATGTATTGAGTATTTACTGTGTTAAGCATTAAACTACATAATATAATTAAACCTCCAACAACTACGACTCAGTAACTAGGATTGAAACTTTAGAAATGAGGAAATTGGGGTTGGTAGAAGAGCCTGTCCGAGGTCAGAGAGCTGATAGGTGGCTGAGCCGGGTTCATACCAGTTCTGTTTGCCTGATCCTGGGCTTACTGCCCACTTTCAGTTTTTGGAAATGGTTGGCATCTTTTTGATGCTGCATGTGGGGTAGTCATAAGAGGAAGGGTTCTTACACCAGGGTCCGGGGACCTCTAGGAGATTCCTCAGAGGTGCTTTGGGAGTTTGAGAAATCTCTGGAATCGGATGCAGTTGTTTGGGTAGTTGAGCAGCTTACAGATTCTCAGACTTGGCTCCAAAATACTAGGACCCAGGAAGATACTCTAAATTACATCTAGCTGCTTGGATCTTTATCAAAGGAAACGCTTTCTCTAACCTCAGCATTTAAAACAGTGGGCTTTCCAGCTATACCTGCAAGCCCACATCTGTAGCAGGAGATGGGAAGTCTTGGGGGGAGGGGCAGCGTCCCTCTTGCAAGGCTCAGTCCCCTCTGCAGGGAATTTAGTGCGCAAAATTATGGGTATTTGAGACCATAGTACTGCCAGGAAATGCAAAAAACAAAATACTTCCCCGTGACACTGCACAGTCAGGAAAACTATTGCAGAAGCGGAGTCAGTGGGCGAAGAGTCTTCCAGATCCCTTGAATCATATGGTTGATATTTAGTTTAAGAAAAATAGTGCAGTAGATATAGGCCAGGAGTGTCAGAATGCTTAGAATGTCAAGTCAGAATTCTTAGGTTGCATCCTGTTTCTTCCTGGTTAACTCTACAATTTATGAAGGTTTTTAACATCCCCAAACCTTGGTTCTCTTACCTGACAAAACTGTTGGGGAAGAGGGGTTAATAACAGTTAATTTATGAAATTGTTATGTGAATTAAATGAGATGATTCATACAAACGGCTAGAATGGTACCTGGCATATGTATTAATGTTGTTATTATTACTGTTGTTAGTAATAATAAATAATAGTATTAGTGTGTACATAATTGAAACACCGTATACATAAAAGAACTATCCACAGATATAAGAAAGGAAACTTTATTACAGCCAGTTAATCGGTAAATCTCAACTCTGATGTTCTTAGTACCGAATTTTCTCTTTAAAAGCATTTATAACTGGTTTCACTAAATACCTTAATCTTTAAATGACCTTTTTATAGTGGTATATGACCACCATGAGATGCTTTTTTGGGGTCACTTTTAGTCTTTGCAATGCATTTTTCCCCCCAGTTTAATGTAGAGAGCAGAGACAGGACAATTATTTCCTTTCACTTACTCAATGCCAGTGGTTTTAGCAGAGAAAAATCTGTTTTATCTAAAATGGCATCCATTTAATAACATCAAAAACTTATTCCTATAATTGACTAACAATTGAAAGCACAGCAAGAAACAGAAAAAGGCAGAGATACCTGTACTGAGAGCCCTGTGTACAATAATGGGAATCTCATTCCTTCAGTCCTGAAGGATTAAAAATAGATTTTAAAATGTTAAGTGAATCTGTAATAGAAACAGTGGGAAAGATATCATTTTATATTTGAGCTCCTACAAAAGCCTTAGGAAATAGAAGATCAGCCATTTGGGTGTCTGGGGGTTCATTTTTATTCTGTCCTTTGTCTTGCAAATGAAGGTTCCTAGAAGAGAGCTTGCCTCTAAAATAAAGCTTTTGAATTAACCTCTGAAAGAGGTTAAACTGTTGAAATCAGATTAACCCTGCCTCTGAGTTCTGTGTCTTGGGCTGCATTTTCTTTTCCTGACACTAGAGTACCAAACCACAGCTGGTTTCCAAGGTGCTGCTACAGAAATGTCCAGTTTTCCTAGAGATCAAATGCACTGTGTGCCCAGGAACATAACGTACATGAGTGAAGCTGGTCTAGCAAATGCATAGGAAGCAGTGAGGGTCACAGTCACCTTGAGACAGCCTGTTATGTCCCAAGAAGGTCTCAGTTCTCAGCTCCAATTCCTTGTCTGATGCTTGGATGTTTTAAGAGACTCTGAAAACCTGGAGTTTTATCTGAAATCTCCCAATTAAAGCAAAACAAAACAAAACTCTCCATTATTATTCCAAACACATATAAAAACAGAAAACAGTATTTAATGAAACTCCACTTACTCATCACTGAGCTTCCAAACTTATCAACCCACGGTCTTGTCCCTCTCTTTCATTCTACCATGTGGGTTTTTTTTTTTTAATTTTTAACGTCTTATTATTTACTGGAAACGTATATATTTTCAGTGGCAACCAAACATATAAATAAATAAATTTGTATTAGCCTTCATGTAACAGAAGTAAGACATTATAAAGACTCTATAACACTAATGAGAATTATAGTGCCACAGTATTCCATATATAGCTGATAAGTGTTGGACTCCATCTAAGAAGATTGGATCAAAAAAGTCTGTAGCACACCTTGGTCATAGGCCAGTTTCACCTATGATGAAATCATAGAACATTCAACACATGACAGCATTTTAGCAGAGAAAAATAGAAATTAGTTTTTCAAGTAGAGAAGGCACTTTTATCATTGTATTTATTTATTTATTTTTGCAGTACGCGGGCCCCTCACTGTCGCGGTCTCTCCCGTTGCGGAGCACAGGCTCCGGACGCTCAGGCTCAGCGGCCACGGCTCACGGGCCCAACCGCTCCGCGGCATGTGGGCACGTGGGATCTTCCCGGACCGGGGCACGAACCCGCGTCCCCGGCGTCGGCAGGCGGACTCTCAACCATGCGCCACCAGGGAAGCCCTATCATTCTTGATAGTGTAATTTTGTGGAATTTTTCTATATAAAGTCTCTCAAAATGATTTTCAGACAAAAACAGTGTTTCTCATTTTAACTTGAAAAATATCCACATCTACAAACAAAGCATTTTTTTGGACTTGTTCTGTTTTCTACACTCACTCTCTTCACAAGAGTTTATCATGAGGCTTCAAAGAACATCTGAAACTTGCAACTCCTGAATGTGTTGTCTTCAGCCTAGACTTTTTCCATAAACTTTGGAGCAGAAATCTAATTCTATATTTCACACTTCCATTTGGTTACCCAACAAGCAACTCAAGCTTAAAATGTTGAATTTGCTCTATCCAGAGCCTTTCTCATCTCAGTTATTGCCAACCTCTTCCTTTTGATTGCTCAAGTCAAAAATATTGGAAACATCCTTGACATTTATCTTCCTTTTAGACTGTTTGATCCATCAGGAAATCCTACTGCTTCTACTTTGCCACCATCTCCACTGCTCTGTCACCCTTGTCCAAACTACTGTCATCTATAGACTCAACTATTATATGCCTGCTTCTACTCTTGTCCCCTGTAGATCATTTTCTTTTAATATCCCCATATCTCCTTCCCGTTACATCTCCCTCCCACCCCTCTAGGTGGTCACAAAGCACTGAGCTGATCTCCCTGTGCTATGTGGCTGCTTCCCGCTAGCTATCCACCCTACGTTTGGTAGTGTATAGATGTCCATGCCACTCTCTCACTTCGTCCCAGCTTACCCTTCCCCCTCCCCATGTCCTCAAGTCCATTCTCTACGTGTGCATCTTTATTCCTGTCCTGCCCTTAGGTTCTTCAGAACCATTTTTTTTTTTAATGAAGCAAAGTCCAGATATCATATTACTTCACCTGTAATAATTTCAGTAGATGTCTCTAAACGTCAGGGACTTTTTAAAAACTTAATCAAAACATCATAATCCCTAAACATCATCAAATATATACTCAGTGTGCAAGTTTTCCTAATGGTTTCATAATTTTCGTTAATGTTTTAAATACATATTTTTTTCCCTTCTCTTCTAAGAGTTTCTTTTGACTGAGAGCTAAATAAAAGCAATACATTGTAACTGACTACTATATATTATAAGTTAAAACAATTTTTAAATCTATCAATATGCCCTCCCTCTTTTTATTTATTTTTTATTATTAATTTGTGGAAGAAACTGCATTATTTTTCCTGTGTATTTTTCCCCAATTTGGACTTTTCTCCTTGTGACGTTCGTTCCTCTCTGGGATTAAGTATATTGCTAATTAGATATAAAGATTTAATCAAATTTTGTCTTTTTAAAATAATATATGTACGGCCATAGAGATTTCATATATTTCCATTTGCATGCATGTGAGGTCTGAATACCTATATTTTAGTAGTTACATCTCTTGCCCAGCATGTAGGAGCAACACCTGAAATGTAGGTTCTCAATAAATGTTTGATGAGTAGATGGATAGATGTGAGAATGAATGAGTGATTCAATGAATGAATGGATTAATACGTGCTATTCCAGGTCCTATGCTTTCAGTCTATTAGAGAACACAGCTGAGTAAATAATGTATCAGTTATCTCTTGCTGCTCAGCAAGTTAACACAAATACTTAGCAGCTTAAAACAACAAAAAAGAGTATCTCATAGTTTCTATGGGTAAAGAATTCAGGAAATTTTAACTGGGTGCTTCTGCCTTTGGATCTCTCGGGAGGTGCCAGTTAAGATGTCTGCTGGGGCTGTCATCATCTGAAGGCTTGACTGTGGCTGGAGGAGACACTTCCAAGGTGGCTCTCTCCTTGTTCGGCACCAGGGCAGGGAACTCTGTGCATGGAGCTCTCTGAACACCCATACGGCTGAGCCCCGCTTACTCCTCTTGAGACGCAGAACTTTCCAGTGCTCCCAGGAGGCATCAGAAAAAGACACTCTAAGCTTAACTGGCCTGACACCCTTCTCCAGGGAAGACCTGTGAACCTGAGCCAAAGGGCTGGTGTACAGTTGTTCACTGTATAAGCAAGAGTAGAAGAATGGGTGATGTACAGTGGAACCTTGTACAGGAGAAATAATAGCTTTGAGAGAAGATCTGTGGCTGTTGGCAGAAGACCTCATTGCCCTGCCAGCTGTGGTGAGAAGTCCTTAGTTCCTCTCCATACAGCTGCTTGAGAATCCTTCCACCATGGCGGCTGACTTCTCCCCAAGGGAGTGATCTGACAGTGAGCAAGATGGCAGCCACAGTGCCTTTTACGACTTCGTCTCGAAGTCACGCACTGTGACTCTTGCCTTAATCTGTTCATTAGGAGTGAGTCATGGTTGTAGCCTGCATACAGTGATTAGGCTACACCCTTTGAAGAAAGTGTCAAAAGATTTGGGGGCATATTTTAAACCACAAAAAGTAAACGTAATAATCACCATAAAGTACAACAACTGCTATAGTACAGAGACGTCCAAAGAAGTGAATAGAATACGAGCAATGAGCAGTGAATTTAGGCTTTTGAAATCTGGGTTGAAACCCAGGTTAGCTCATGACAAGCTAAATATGTGACCTTAGGCAAATTATTTTCCTTCTTTGGGTCACAATTTTGATAGCTGAAAAAGCACAGAATTGAACTTGACTATAACAGTAATAATAATAAAACAAAGTGACCTTTACTGGGTATATACTATAGCACCAGCACTCTAAAGGCACAATGTGAAGTGCCTTTTAATCCTCTCGATAGCTACTGCTGTTTTGTTTTCAAGGGGAGGAAATAAGACATGGGGAGATTGAGTAACTGGTCCAGGGTCACCCATTGGTGGAGAGATTCAAGTATGCAAAATACAGGGATGCAAAAAGGAAGCCCCCATGAGGTTTGCACCAGGATGAAATGGGATTAGCTTTGTAATTCTTACAGTCTTCTTCACAGAAGAATGCGTGTCTCTTGTGACTGCAAACTTTGGCCATTTCGACTCCAGTTTATACCTTCGGTTCTAAATCTTGCTCCTCAATTTGTTATTTGTGGCCCGGTAGCATCAGCATCACCTGGGAGCTTGTTGGAAAAGCAGAATCTTGGGCCACATTTTGGATCTACTAAATCAGAATCTGCATTTTAACAAGAGCCCCAAATTATTCGTCTGCACAGAAGTGGTCTTCAGTGAGCTCCCCTTATCAGAATATCTGAAAAAGAAGTTCACATGGTCGAATTTGCAACCAGGATTGAGGACCGTTGACCTAGAGAACGACTGTGAGTGATGATTTGTCTTTGTTCTTGCCGATTGCTGGGTTAATGCTAGTTGAATGGGCATAAATGGAGATAGGAGGTGATTATGTAACTTTTCGTTTTATCTGTTTCCTTAGTAGATTTACTGGTTGGATCCTTTGGTTCCAAGCACCCTAATAATTACCTTTGAGTTAAATAAAGGGAGAGCCAATTTTCTGGAAGGGTGTAGGATAGTCCACAAAGTGGACGACAGTGCTAGCCGACATAAATGAGAGCCACATAATCTAATTTTAAATTTCTCGTAGCCATGTTTTAAAAAAAGTAAAAACAACCAGGTAAGACTTTAATTTTAATAGTGTACTCTGTTTAACTGATGAAGTAATAATTTTAAAACCCCTCTTTTTCCATTTTCTACTCTACTCTCAATACCTGTGATATCAGTTGTGTGTGGTTTTTTCCCCGCGTCAAGCAATTCTCCAGTCTATTAACTACCTGGAGTTAGCACAGACTCCACAGGTGAAGGGCTCAGTCCCACAAGACTGGCCCCCACCTACCCACTGAATTGCCAATCACAAGTCCACGTTGTCACCTGTGCTTCTGATGACAGGCTATAGATCAGAGGTTCCCAAACCCTCTGCTCAGGTTCACTAATTTGCTAGAATGGCTCACAGAACTCATGGAAAGTGTTTACTTACCAGATTATCGGTTTATTATAAAATCATACAACCCAGGAAGAGCCAGACGGAAGAGGTGCGAAGGACAAGGTATTGGGGGAGGGGCGTGGCCTTCCGTCTCCCCTCCTGATGCATCACCCTCCCAGCACCTCTGTGTGTTCAGCAACGCAGAAGCTCTCCAACCCTGTACTGCTAGCCTTCCGTGGAGGCTTCGTTACATAGGCATGACTGATGAAATCTTTCGCCATCGGTAATGGAACTCAGTGTCTAACCCCTCTCCCCTTTCAGAGGGTGTGTTGGGGGCCAGGGAAGTTGAAATTTCTAACCCTCTAGTGACCTGGTTGGTTCCCCTGATAAGCAGCCCCCTTAGGAGACTGTCCCGGGTCACCTCATTAACGTAAACTCCAGATGTGGTTGAAAGGGGTTGGTTATGAATAACGCAAGTCACACTTTTTACCTTTATCACTCTGAGCACTTAGGAACTTGCGAGGGTTTTGAGGGCTCTGTGACAAGCGTGAGGATAAAGACCCAAATGTACATTTCCTACTGGAAATCGCCCTCTATCACAATTGAACGCATTCCAAAGATTCTTTCAACATGTGCTCAATAGGATAAGTTATTCGTAAGGCATTTCCATCCTTTTTTATACCACAGTCTTTGAAATCAGGTGTATATTTTATTTACAGCTCAAGTAAATCAGGACTAGATGTATTTCAGGCCGGTTTATTTGGAAAACGATTCCAGAGAGTTGGAGTGAGGGAAAGGGTCAAGTTACAGAGAAAGGGGCTAAGGTACAGTAGCAACTTGACACCACCTACAGGTTGTCTGTGTTTGACCCCATGGGACCTTCTGACGAGTCTTGTTAAATATGTCTGAGAATGATATACCTTGGGATGCAAGGAGAAAAGTTTTATCCATCCCCCCTCTGGACAAGCATGACCCCACAGCAGTAACTGCCCTGCACACCCGGGTTGCCTATGTGCACGGGCCAAGGATGTTCCACTGGGGTCCCTTGCTGGAGCAGTTGGGCTTGCAGCACATGCCCAGGGCAGGAAATGAGCAGGCATGTGGTGCCGGAACAAGGCTAGGTGCTGTCAGGGTGTATGGGACAGAAGCTGATCAGAGCCGGGAGGAAACAGTTGTTGCAGTTGTTGGAGCTGGGCTGGGACTGAGAGGCTGTGAGTGGGACAAGAGATGTCCCGTACACTAGACAGTGCCAATTTCCTGGCAAGTTAATAGTTAAAATAAACTTTATGACTTTAAAATTGTCACAATGTGTTGTATGACTCGTACCACTTTTAATGTATTGTATTACAGTGTATTATGATAGCTCGAAGAGCAAGCTATAGCATACAGTCCCGAAAATGTTTATTCACCCAAGGAACACTTTTGGTGAGGTGTATCTTATAAGACTAGTGTATCATATATCACATTTTACTAAGAGATGCTGTACATCTTTGCTACTCAAACAGTGTGTTCTATGGAGCCAGCAGCATCCACATGCATTTATATACGTTGCCCAAATGCTCCTGGGAACTTCCAAGGGAAATAGAAAATTCATCAGCTTGAGGGTCCTACCTGGGAGCTTTTCAGAATGCAGAATCCTACATTCACCTCAGACACAGTGAGAATCTGCGTTTTAAGGAGATCCCCAGTAATTATGTGCACAGTAAAGCTTCAAAAGCACTGTACTGCAGCATGATTTGCTCAATTATTTTTAAGATGCTCTCATAATCATTATTTCACTGTAGAAAGTATGTATATTTCTAAAAAATCATAACCTGGATGTTTAGTCAGATGCACCATAGGAGGACCCCACTGTTTACCATAATGTTTCTCAAATTATTTATCAGACATTGGACTTGCACGTTCAAATGCAGATTCCTGCCTCACGACTTATACCTATGAAATCATAGTTTCTGATGGAGACTGAATGTTAAACGAGCTACCTACACAATTAGTACATCCATTAAAGTTTGAGAACCACAGTTAAAGGGGTGCAATTATGAAATCTGTTGCCTAAAGCCCCCCTTTTTAGGCTAAATACAACATTATAAATAACATCCTGATGATCTTGTATGCAAATATGGAATTTGAGCTTATTCATGCCTTTTTATGCATTTGTTTATCTAATCTTTTCTGAGTGTCTACTACATGCAAGATTCTGCTTCGATGCTGGGAAATTCATGGTAAAATAAGATAGTGTCTCTTGTCTAAAAATGCTCAGTCTGGTTGAAAGAGCATAGATTATCATTCAGCTTGATGAATGATAAGTTCATAATGTATATAATGAACTTCTATAAGTTATATAATGTAAAACAGTTTCTGAGCATCAAGAAGAGGATGTCCCCAGGTATGACTGTAGATGGAGCCTTTTAGGGAGGGAGGAGACCAGATTTCTTTCTAAAATGATACGTGCACAGTGGTTAGATCAGATCACCTTAAAAAACTGTGCCAGATTCTGTGTTTCCTAAACACTATTTTTTTATTGATTCATTGATCACAGGAATATAAATGTGATCATAAAGACCAAATCTTTATTTTCAAGCTATTAAACGTATGCATTTTCTCTCTTTTCCCAAACAACTGTATGGTCCTTAACGTGCAGGATTCTCTCTTTCCCTTGTACGTTCCCAGTGGCATTTAGGCAAAGTATAGAGATGCACACATTGTCCAACTAACTCAAGAATATCTTCCTGTCATATGCTGTGGAGCAGTTTTGTCTTAATGGAGAAGAAGCCGTTGATTTGACCTGATTCCTTTTTTCTTTCTGGGTTGAGGATAGGAAACGTAGCCCTAACCCTAACCCTAGCCTGTTCATAATTATCTACTTAGTATTACATCAGAAAGAACCTTAAGTGAATGAACTTTAAGTTACACTAGACTTTGAGTGATGATAGTACCCTCATTACCTAGAAAATGTCACTTATTTGGAAATTGCCAGAGGATTGGAAGCTGAACATCCAGAAACACTGTGGGACATGATTCTCGAGTCTCAGTTCTGCACAAGTATCTGGGGAGGAAGAATGTTTCTGATGAGCGAATCAAAGAGATGAACCCTGTCTAGGGAAACTTGGCTTAAAAGGTTTTAAGACAAAGTATGCTTCAGTTTCTTCAG
Organism: Kogia breviceps; assembly: GCF_026419965.1. Lineage (NCBI taxonomy): Eukaryota > Metazoa > Chordata > Mammalia > Artiodactyla > Physeteridae > Kogia > Kogia breviceps. Next base: position 9,775,323 of record NC_081319.1, on the reverse strand, counting down.
TTTTCTTATCTTTCTGCGTGTTAACAATAATTTGTGGAATGTCTGCAATTCACCTTGTATTGCTTCTGTAGTACTTAGCCCTGCTGAAAGCCTGGTGTTGCCTAACACAAAACCTCAGCATTGCCTAACACCTAACACCTCAGGGCCTTTCACACAGAAATACATTTCACACAACGCTAACTACGTAGTTAACCGCATGTAATCCTATTTGAAGGACAACTATGAAAAAGACATACGAAAACTATGGACTGTCTGGTGATGTCATTGACCACTGTCCCAGCTCAGAGAGTTCAGGTTCTGCAGCAGTCAGGACTGACTTGTTCGACAGATATAATAAGTGCTGTGCCCAGAGTCCACATATGTCTAGGAGCCAAGAAGCTATTTTAATTTCTTTTAAAATCGGGAGGAAAAAAACTAAACTTTTAGGTTAAAGAAAATCTTTGAATATATGATCTTAATACATTAATCTTCATACTGGTGCAGTTGTAAGATATAAGTTTTATCTTATTTTATTTTATTTTTTTACGTAGGAAGAGACCCATGCAAGCAGAAGTACCTTGACCCCATGAAGGTCATCATGCAACCATAGCAGCAAAAACAGGGGGCTTCCCCATCCCTACCCGACTAGGTGTCCAGGGGTCTCTTCTTTTCTTGACTTAACAGGCTTCCTTCTGAAGGATTGTGTTAGTTTCATAGGGCTGCTGTAAAAAGCACCACAAATAGGGTGGCTCAAAACAACAGAGAGTTGTTCGTTCACATTTCTGGAGGCTATGGAAGTCCAAAATCCAGGTGTTGGCAGAGTTGGGTCCTTCTGAGGGAGACTCCATTCCATGCCTCTCTTCCAGCTTCTGGTGACGACGGTAAACCTCGATTTCTTTGGTTTGCACCTGCATCACCTCATTCTTTGGCATCACATGGTATTCTCCCTGTATGGTTCCATCCACATTTCCCTCTTCTTATAAAAACTAGTCATGCTGGATTAGGACACACCCTAATGACCTCACCTTAACTCCATTACATCTGCAAAGATCTGTTTCCAGATACGTCCCCACTCATAGCTACTGGGGGTTAGAACTTCAACATATCTTTTTTGGGAGCAGGATTCGGCCCGCAACAGGCTGTTTACATGAGATAATCAGGAGGGCACCAAACAGAATGGATGGTACCCTCCTGAGGGCAGAGAGGTGAGATGCTGATAAAAGTCATCCCTAGGAGGTGTTGGTGACAGAGGCCCAGCCTCTTTTCTCCCGTCAGCTCTGTGATCTTCTAGTAATCAGACCACAAACCAGGCCTTTATCCCAGGGCAGCAGGTCCACGCCTTGCTGGACAATCTGTTCAAATAGTTTAGATAATGTCTCTCCCCTAGTCTCTCCTTAGTTTTGAGGAAATCTTAGCACCTCCTTTTCTTTCTTTCAAGGGTGATCTCTCCTCACATCCTCCTTCTGTCTTATTTACAAGAGACCTATTTGACTGAAAGTCTGCAACTTCAGTCATGAAAAATCTCGTTTCCTCTTATCTACGTCAGAGAAGGCTGAATGTTTAAACCTTCTCCAGGAGAGAGGGGTAATGTAAATCTTATTGCTATGTGGCAAAGGAAAAGAAACTAACCCACACCCACCAAACCAAATGGAATCACTCTGGTTGCAAAGTGAAGCAGACTAATCACGGATACCCTGACACTGGCGTCACGTCACAGAGGAGAGAAAGTTCCTTCTTCCTGAGAGGGAAGATGGTGAGCGTAGAAGGCCTCGTAGAGGAGACGGTGAGATATCAGGGGTCGCTGGGAACAGAGAGAGGACGTTGGGGACAAGTAGGTGGGGAGAGGCCTCCAGGCCGAGCCCACAGCATATACAGAGACCCCAGTGTGACAACAGATGACAAGCTCTCAAAGTGACAGTCCAGCGTGGCTACAGGACTAGAGCAGAGAGAGAGCTGAGCCTGGAAGGGGCTATTTGTTAGACGTCATTTTACCGCAACTCTATATGGTGGGGGGAGGTTATTGGATAGTTCTCCTTCGAACCACCTCTGCCCCAGGAATCCACCACATAAAAGTGATACTGGGCTTCCCTGGTGGCGCAGTGGTTGAGAGTCCGCCTGCCAATGCAGGGGACACGGGTTCGTGCCCCGGTCCGGGAAGATCCCACATGCTGTGCAGCGGCTGGGCCCATGAGCCATGGCCACTGAGGCTGCGCTCCGCAACGGGAGAGGCCACAACAGTGAGAGGCCCGCATACCGCAAAAAAAAAAAAAAAAAAAAAAAAAGTGATACTGTAATGCACATGCTCATGGGTAGTTGTCCTTGGCTGCTGTAAGTAATAACTGTGAACTTACATGCTTACGGCCACATAAACATACTATCTTATCGTCTGGACCCCAGAGGTGGAAATGAATCCCTTTGGCTTAAATCAAGGTATCGGCAGGACTGTGTTTCTTTCAAGAGGCTCTAGGGCAGAATCTGTTTCTTAGCTTTTCCAGCTTCTGGAGGCTATACCCGTATTCCGTGCCTGGTGGCCCCCTTCCATCTTCTAAGCCAGGAATGGCTGGTCCAGTCTTTCTTACACTGTGTCACTTGGACCCTGTCTTCGGCCTCCCTGTTCCACATATGGGGGCCTCGTGAATCTATGGGACCCACCAGGATCATCCAGGATAATCTCCCCCTTCAGGGTCAGCTGATTAGAATTCTTAATTTCATCTACAATCTTAATCTCCCCTTTTCCTGTAGTAGACATATCCATGGGTTCCAGGGATCAGAGGGGGTATATTCTGCTCACCACATAAAGTTCCCTGTTTACACAAATCTGGGGACAAATCTTTAGATGTGTCTTAAAATATGACATTCCAACTTCCCCAGAACTCCTCCCAATCATCTCTCTAAAGGCTGGGATGTCAACTCCCTGAGTCATGCTTTTGTGCACGTGAGTACGTTTTAAGAATAGAATCACTAGTACACCCCTCTGCCCTCTTTCTCTCTTTTGTGTCTTCCCTGGTTTTTCTGTTTCTGGCCTTCCTACATGTATGTTTGCTCTGCCTACGTCTTACTCTAACATCAGCCTCCTGTGCTCTCTAGTTAGAGGGGATTAGTGACCAGAGAATGGCATCTGCAGCATCTTCATTTAAAAGGCAAATCCTACTCTGCATGGGGCTCTACCATTTAGTTACAAGTAGTAGGAGCCTCCAGTGCCAGAGTTAATGCACTGATGTATTGAAACCCCTTAGATCTCATGACACTTGGCTTGCAAAGTCTTATATGACTAAGAAGATGCAGCTGGGTGACACTACCTGTGACTCTATCATCCACCTACTCCCTGCCAACGACTAAAGTGCATGTCGTCTGGGCTGATTACCTACTTTGTAGTCTAAGCAAAAGGGAGTGGAGGCAGAGGCCCTGGGTTATGGCAGCATCACATCCGTCATATCGGAGAGCGTGCTGGACCTCACATAGCCCGGTGATTTGGGGAACATGACTCGCTCAGCCTTGCTGTCAAAGGCAAGCCGGGTTGCACTGCAGGCAGCAGCCGAGGTTGTTGCCTGGCAGGGTCGCCTCCAAGTTGCCAGGCACCCTGTGGCCAGTGGGATCAGGAGTGATGCCTCGGTACCTGACAGATGGACTCTGTTTAGGAGAAATAACCATGCCGTGGATAACTTCAGTCTTCTCGTTCGAAGGGCGATGGCTGAATCCTGAATAAGATGCCCCTTTGAGGTCCCCATCATTCACTCCTGCTTATCAATGCTACAGGACAAAAGGAATCATTCGTGGCCTTGAAGATTCAAGGTCTTTTCTAACCCTGGGAGTTGGCTCTGTTCTTGCAAAAGGGATTAAATATGCCTTTAATAATAGAGTTTGGACTGTTTATCACCATGGCACTACCTAAAAGTGAAACATCCTCCTGGCACTTAGAACAGGGGAGAGAAAAATGCTCATTTATGGATATGCATGCTCAGAAGTTATGCCCATGTAAGAATAATCATTGATGATAGCAATTAGATTTTTCTCCGATAGGTTCTCTCTTGCCCTTTATTCAGCTGATTTAATGCAGCGGTTACTAAGAGAACATAATTGTTGAGTCACTACTCCCTGACTGTATCTGACCAGAAAATATAAGATCGGATTATAGCACTTCTGTGCTGAATGCCACAGCTGCCCAAACTGATGGATTTGACCACAGGCTACCGTTCCAGCTTGCTTTACTTCTGCTCCATTACCAAACTCCTGGTTCTGGCCAGTTGACTCATCTTCCCCCAACACCTCTTGGGTTTTCAAAGCTCATTGGTTTGGCTCTTACCATGGCTTCTCTCTAAAATGCCCTCCCCATTATGTTTTTTCGCTTCAGAACACATAGCCTTCCAGGGTCAGTACAAATTCCACCTCTTCCATGAAGCCGTTCCTTACCCACTTCACGTGTCTCATGATGAGCTTTTAATCGGCACAGTTCACAACACAGAATTCAGCCTCTCTTATCCCAAATACCTACATCCAGCCTTTAAACTCTTTTGCACTCTTGGTTGATACCAGGCACCGCAAACTGTTCATCCACAGTATTGGCCTCTCCCGGTGACGCTTTGAGGCATTCCATACAGTACTTCAGAATTGGAGTATCTTAAAAATCTGGGCACCTGGACCCCTGAAGCAGCAAAACAGCTGGCAACATTGGGTCTACATTTAAAGTGGCAACAATTAATCAGAACAGAGTGGCAGCCATCCTCCGTAGCTAGGAGTGCATTATTCAGTTTGCTGAAGATCACACCATTCCCTTTTGGCTTTGTGCAGCCGGCTTCACTCATTTATGTTCTTGCATTGTTATCTCTTCCAGCACTCTGCAATAACACACAAACTGGCCTTTACCTTTCTTTTTGTTTTTCTTTTATTTATTACTCTGCTTCCCTACTGTTCGCTCTCCACATAGAAGCTGGAATCATCTTTTAAGAAGGCTCGGGAAAGACAGTACATAAGAGGTTGTCATCACTCTGTCGGTTAAGCTCTCCCCAACCCCAATGATTTTCTATTGAATTGAGAGAAATTGCATATTCCTGTGACAGCCCCCCTCACTAGAGACCCCTCTCCCAGTTACTCATTATACTTCACCGATATTGTCTTTCTTTCTCTTCCTTGATCATGAAATTGTTCCCTCCTTACATGTTTTCTTTTCTTCCAAATCATTTTTTTTTCCGTTTTATTGAGATATAATTGACATACAGTGCTGTGTAAGTTTAAGGAGTACAGCAGAGCGACTTGACTTACATATATTGCAAAAATGATCACCACACGAAATTTACTTAACATCCATCATCTCGTACAGATACACATAAAAATATTTTTTCCTTGTGAGAAAAATTTTAGGATTTACTCTTTGAGCAGCTTTCATGTATACAGTACAGCAGTATTAAGTATAGTCATCATGTTGTCCATTACATCTCCGGTCCTTATTTATCTTGTGCCTTTTGCCCACCTTCATCTAATTCTTCCACCCATGCCCCCCCACATCCCCCTTTGCTTTCTACTCTGGTAACCACAAATCTGATCTGTTTTTCAATGAGTTGTTTATTTTTAGATCCCACATATAAGTGATATAATATTTGTCTTTCTCTGACTTATTTCACTTAGCATAATGCCCTCCGGGTACATCCATGTTGTCACAAACGGGGTTGAATTGTATTCTGGTGTGTGTGTGTGTGTGTGTGTGTGTGTGTGTGTGTGTGTGTATACACACACTCATCTTGTTTCCATGTCTTGGCAGTTGTAAAAAACTGCAATGAATATATGTGCATATATCTTTTCCAATTAGTGTTTTCAATTTTCTTTGGATTAATACCCAGAAGTAGAATTGTTGGATCACAAGGTAGTTCTGTTTTTTTCCCCACATCTTTATTGGACTATAAATGCTTTGCAATGTTCTGTTAATTTCTGCTATACAAAAAAGTGAATCAGGTATATGTATACATATATTCCCATATCCCCTCCCTCTTGAGCCTCCGTCCCACCCTCCCTGTCCCATCCCTCTAAGTCGTCACAAAGCACCAACCTGATCTCCCTGTGCTATGCAACAGCTTCTCACTAGCCGTGCATTTTACATTTAGTAGTGTATATATGTCAGTGCTACTCTCTCACTTCATCCCAGCTTCCCCTTCCGCACCGTGCCCTCAAGTCTTTTCTCTACGTCTGCATCTTTATTCCTGCCGTGCCACTAGGTTCATCAGTGCCTCTTTTTAAAATTCCATATATGTGTGTTAGCGTATGATATTTGTTTTCTTTTTCTGACTTACTTTACTCTGTAGGACAGATTCTCGGTCCATTCATCTCACTACAAATAACTCAATTTCATTCCTTAAGGCTGAGTAATATTCCCTTGTATATATGTGCCATATATTCTTTATCCATTCATCTGTCGATGGACCTTTAGGTTGCTTCCATGTCCTGGCTATTGTAAATAGTGCTGCAATGAACATTATAGTACATGTATCTTTTTGAACTATGGTTTTCTCAGGGTATACGCCCAGTAGTGAGATAGCTGAGTCATACGGTAGTTCTTTTTTATTTTTTTAAGGAACCTCCATACTCTTCTCCATAGTGGCTGTATCAATTTATATTCCCTCCAGCACTGCAGGAGGGTTCCCTTTTTTCCATACCCTCTCCAGCATTTATTGGTCGTAGATTTTTTGATCATGGCCATTCTGACCAGTGTGAGGTGGTACCTCATGGTGGTTTTGATTTGCATTTCTCTAATGATTAGTGATGTGGAGCATCTTTTCATGCATTCGTTGGCTGTCTGTTTGTCTTCTTTGTAGAAATGTCTATTTAGGTCTTCTGCCCATTTTTGGCTTCAGTTGTTTGTTTTTGTGATATTGAGTTGCATGGGCTGCTTCTATATTTTGGCGATTAATCCATTGTCAGTTGGGTCATGTACAAATATTTTCTCCCATTCTGAGGGTTGTCTTTTAGTCTTATAGTTTCCTTGGCTGTGCAAAAGCTTTGAAGTTTCATTAGGTCCCGTTTGTTTATTTTTGTTTTTATTTCCATTTCTCTAGGAGGTGGGTCAAAAAGGATCTTGCTGCGATTTATGTCATGGAGTGTTCTGCCTATGTTTTCCCCTAAGAGTTTGATAGTGTCTGGCCTTACATTTAGTTCTTTAACCCATTTTGAGTTTATTTTTGTGTATGGTGTTAGGGAGTGTTCTAATTTCATTCTTTTACATGTAACTGTCCAGTTTTCCCAGCACCACTTATTGAAGAGACTGTCTTTTCTCCACTGTATATTCTTGCCTCCTTTATCAACGATAAGGTGACCATATGTGCATGGGTTTATCTCTGGGCTTTCTATCTTGTTCCATTGACCTATCTTTCTGTTTTTGTGCCACTACCATACTGTCTTGATTACTGCAGCTTTGTAGTATAGTCTGATCAGAGAGCCTGATTCCTCCAGCCCCTTTTTTCTTTCTCAAGATTGCTTTGGCTAGTCGGGGTCCTTTGTGTTTCCATACAAATTGTGAAATATCTTGTTCTAGTTCTGTGAAAAATGCCATTGGTAGTTTGATAGGGATTGCACTGAACCTGTAGATTGCTTTAAGTAATATAGTCATTTTCACAATATTGATTCTTTCAACCCTTCCAATCCAGGATTGCCTTGAACCTGTAGATTGCTTTAGGTAATGTAGTCATTTCCACAATATTCATTCTTCCAATCCAGGAGCATGGTATATCTCTCCATCTATTTATATCATCTTTGAGTTCTTTCATCAGTGTTTTATAGTTTTCTGAGTACAGGTCTTTTGCCTCCTGAGGTAGGTTTATTCCTAGGTATTTTATTCTTTATGTTGCAATGGTAAATGGGATTGTTACCTTAATTTCTCTTCGATCTTTTGTTGTTAGTGTGTAGGCATGCAAGAGATTTCTGCATTAATTTTGTATCCTGCAACCTTACCAAATTCATTAAATAATTCCAGTAGTTTGCTGGTGGCATTTTTAGGATTTTCTATGTATAATATCATGTCATTGACAAACAGTGACAGTTTTACTTCTTTTTTTCTAATTTGTATGCTTTTATTTTTCTCCTCTGATTGCTATGACTAGGACTTCCAAAACTATGTTGAATAATAGTGGTGAGAGTGGACATCCTCATTTTGTTCCTGATCTTAGAGGAAGTGCTTTCAGTTTTTCACCATTGAGAATGATGTTGGCTGTGGGTTTGTCATATATGGCCTTTATTATGTTGAGGTAGTTTCCCTTTATGCCCACTTTCTGGAGAGTTTTTATCATAAATGAGTGTTGAATTTTGTCAAAAGCTTTTTCTGCGTCTATTGAGATGATCATATGGTTTTTCTTCTTCAATTTGTTAATGTGTATCACATGGATTGATTTGCATATACTGAAGAGTCCTTGCATCCCTGGGATAAATCCCACTTGATCATGGTGTATGATCCTTTTAATGCATTGTTGGATTCTGTTTGCTATTATTTGTTTGCTAGTTGAGGATTTTTGCATCTATACTCATCAGTGATATTGGTCTGTAATTTTCTTTCTTTGTGATATCTTTTTCGGGTTTTGGTATCAGTGTGATGGTGGCCTCATAGAATGAGTTTGGGAGTGTTCCTCCCTCCACAGTGTTTTGGAAGAGTTTGAGAAGGATAGGTGTTAACTGTTCTCTCAATTTTTGTTAAAATTCACCTGTGAAGCCGGCTGGTCCTGGACTTTTGTTGTTGGAAGATTTTAAAATCACAGTTTCAATTTCATTACTTGTGATTGGTCTGTTTATATTTTCTAATTTTTCCTGGTGCAATCTTGGAAGGTTGTACTATTCCATGAATTTGTCCATTTCTTCCAGGTTGTCCATTTTATTGGCATATAGTTGCTTGTAATAGATTATTATGATCTTTTGTATTTCTGCGATGTCAGTTGTCAGCTCTCCTTTTTCACTTCTAATTTTATTGATTTGAGCCCTCTCCCTTTATTTCTTGATGAGTCTGGCTAAAGGTTTGTCGATTTTGTTTATCTTCTCAAAGAACCAGCTTTTAGTTTTATTGATCTTTGCTATTGTTTTCTTTGTTTCTATTTATTTGTGCTCTGAACTTTATGATTTCTTGCCTTCTGCTAATTTGGGTGTTGTTTGTTCTCCTTTCTCTAGTTGCTTTAGGTGTAAGGTTAGATTGCTTCAGATTTTTCTTGTTTCTTGAGGTAGGCGTGTATAGCTCTAAACTTCCCTCTTAGAACTGCTTTTGCTGCATCCCATAGGTTTTGGATCATCGTGTTTTCCTTGTCATTTGTTTCTAGGTATTTTTTTGATTTCATCTTTGGTTTCTTCAGTGATCTCTTGGTTATTTAGCAGTGCACTGTTTAGCCTCCATGTATTTGTGTTTTTTCCTGTTTTTTCCTGTAATTGACTTCCAGTCTCACAGTGTTGTGGTCAGAAAAGATGCCTGATACGATTTCAATTTTCTTAAATTTTCCAAGGTTTGATTTGTGACCCAGAATGTGATCTATTTTGGAGAATGTTCTGTGTGCAGTTGAGAAGAAAGTGTATTCTTCTGCTTTCAGGTGGAATGTCCTAAAAACATCGGTTAAGTCTGCCTGGTCTGTTGTGTCATTTAAAAGCTTGTGTTTCCTTATTTATTTTTTGTCTGGATGATCAGTTTATTGATGTGAGTGGGGTGTTAAAGTCCCTCACTATTATTGTGTTACTGTCGATTTCTCCTTTTATGGCTGTTAGCATTTGCCTTATATATTGAGATGCTCCTATGTTGGGTACATAAATATTTATAATTGTTATGTTTTCTTCTTGGATTGATCCCTGATCATTATGTAGTGTCCTTCCTTATCTCTTTTAACAGTCTTTATTTTAAAGTCTATTTTATCTGGTACGAGTATTGCTACTCCAGCTTTCTTGTGATTTCCATTTGCTTGGAATATCTTTTTCCATCCCCTCACTTTCAGTCTGTTTGTGTCCCTAGGTCTGAAGCGGGTTTCTTGTAGACAGCATATGTAAGAGTCTTGTTTTCGTATCCATTTAGCCAGTCTGTGTCTTTTGGTTTGAGCATTTAATCCATTTACATTCAAAGTGATTATTGATCTGTATGTTCCTATTACCATTTTCTTAATTGATTTGGGTTTGTTTTCTTGGATCTTTTTCTTCTCTTGTGTTTCCTGCTTAGAGAAGTTCCTTTAGCATTTGTTGTAAAGCTGGTTTGGTGGTGCTGAATTCTTATAGCTTTTGCTTGTAGGTAAAGCTTTTGATTTCTCCATCAAATCTGAATGAGATCCTTGCTGTGTAGAGTAATCTTGGTTGTATAATTTTCCTTTATATCACTTTAAATATGTCCTGTCACTGACTTCTGGCTTGCACAGTTCCTGATGAAAGATCAGTTGTTAACCTTATGGGGATTCCCTTGTATGTTATTTGTTGCTTTTTTCTTGCTGCTTTTAATAGTTTTTCTTTGTATTTAATTTGTGGTAGTTTCATTAATATGTGTCTCGGCGTGTTTCTCTTTGGGTTTATCATGTATGAGGCTCTGCACTTCCTAGTCTTGACTATTTCCTTTCCCATGTTAGGGAAGTTTTTGACTATAATCTCTTCAAATATTTTCTCAGATGCTTTCTGTTTCTGTTCTTCTTCTGGGGCCCCTATAATTTGAATGTTTGTGCATTTAATGTTGTCCCAGTGGTCTGTGAGACTGTCCTCAATTCTTTTCATTCTTTTTTCTTTATTCTGCTCCCTGACAGTTATTTCCACCATTTTGTCTTCCAGGTCACTTATCCATTCTTCTGCCTCAGTTATTCTGCTCTTGATTCCTTCTAGAGTATTTTTAATTTCAGTTATTGTGTTGTTCATTACTGTTTGCCTGCTCTTTAGGTCTTCTAGATTCTTGTTAAATGTTTCTTGTATTTTCGCCATTCTGTTTCTGAGATTTTGGATCATCTTTACTATCATTAATATGAATTCTTTTTCAGGTAGGTTGCCTATTTCGTCTTCATTTATTTTGTCTTGCACGTTTTTACCTTGCTCCTTCGTCTGTAACATATTTTTTTGTCATTTCATGTTTTTTTTTTTTTTTTTTGATGGTTGGGGCTGTATTCCTGTCTTACTTGTTGTTTGACCTGAGGTGTCCCACACTGGAATTTGCAGGCAGTTGGATAGAGCCAGGTCTTGGTGCTGAGATAAGGACCTTTGGGAGTCCTCAATCTAATTAATATTCCCTGGGTTCTGAGGTTCTCTGTTAGTGCAGTGGTCTGGACTTCTAGCTCCCACCACAGGAGCTCGAGCCCAAACTCCAGCCTAGGAACCAAGATCCCGCAAGCCATGTGGTACAGCAAAAAAAAAAAAGAAAGAAAGAAAAAAAAGGAGCAGTACAATAACACAGAATAAAAAACGAAATAAAATTAGGTAAAAAATATTAGGAAGGGCTTCCCTGGTGGCGCAGTGGTTGAGAATCCGCCTGCCGATGCAGGAGACACGGGTTCGTGCCCTGGTCCGGGAAGATCCCACATGCCGCGGAGCAACTAAGCCCGTGAGCCATGGCTGCTAGGCCTGCGCGTCCGGAGCCTGTGCTCCGCAATGGGAGAGGCCACAACAGTGAGAGGCCCGCATACCGCAAAAAAAAAAAAAAAAAAAAAAAAAAAAAAAAAAAATTAGGAAAAATAAAAATATAATTGAAACAACTGCAACAAAGTGAAATAAAAACACAGAAAAGAAAAAAAAAGGGGGGAGTGGGGATCAAGCCAAAAGGAGAGAACAATAACAAAGTATAAAGAATAAAATAAAATTAGAAAAATAAAAGATTTATTAGAAAAAATAAGTATATAAATCAACAACAGTGAATCAAAAAGGTAAAAGAACCCCAATTGAAAAGCGGAAAAAAGAAAAGGAAAAAAAAATAAGCCTTGGCCATTGGGGTGGATTTTGGCTGGGGGTGGAAGTTAAGCATGGGTGGGGCTAAAGGCAGGATGGGACCTAGGTGGGTGGTGGGGTGACATTCAAGCTTGGGGTGGGCCTCTGCTTAGGACCTTTGCAGAAGGGGAGAGGCAGCATGTCCAAATGAGGGCCTCTGCAGTGTGGAGTTCGGGAGTTTGGAGGTAGGGCCATGGGTGAGGGTGTGTGGGTGGGGTTTAGGCCCAGGGTGGTTGGATGGGGTCTTAGCGGGGGTCTCTGAAGGTAGTGGTGGAGCCCTGGGTGGGGGTGTAGGGGCGGGGCTTGGGCTCCACCTGGTAGGAGGGAGGCTCTCAGGGCAGAGGATTAGGCCTGGGAGCCCAACAGTCTCTCTGGTGCCTAAGTGGACAGGGAAAGTGCTGGCTGTGTTCCCTTCCTTTCCTGCATGCCCCTGCTCCCCCCTCCCCCCATCCCCCCCAGGGTCTCTCCCGTCCCTGCTGGACCCCGAACAGTGGGTGGGTCCTGCTAGGTGTAGGAACTCCTCCCCTCCCCCAGCCACCCCTCAGGGGTGCAGGTCCTGGAGGTCCAGCCTTTACTTTTGCTCCCCCTTCCCTCCCTCCCACTCCCTCAGGACCCTCACGGCTGGAGGGGGCCTAGGTGGGCAGAGCAGGCCTGGGATCTTAGCAGGCTCCCGGGGGCCCATGTGGGCAGGGGAAACCTGGCCATGCTCTCTTTTGATCCTCTGCCCTCCCAGGGGCCCCCCAATTTCCCCCTTCGGGTGTGGGAGCCCTTCCTCTCCCCCAGCTGCCCCTCAGAGGTGCCAGTCCAGTCCCGCCTCCACTTCTCCTCCCCCCTCACTCCCCGTGACACCCCACATCCTACCCAGTCTCTGGCGGTTCCTCCTGTCCCCTTAGGTATCTGTGGTCCCCCACCGGTGCCTTGTAGGTGCCCTAGTTGTGCGAAGATGCAAATTCTGTGTACTCCTAGTCTGCCATCTTGACTCCGCCCCCAAGGTCGTTCTTTTTTAAATGTTTTTAGTAACCTCCATAGTGCTTTGCATAGTGGTTGCACCAGTTTACATTCCCACTAACAGGGCTCAGGGTTTCCTTTTCTCCACAATATCACCAATACTTGTTATCTCTTATCTTTTTCATGATACCCAGTCTAACAGGTATTGAGGTAATACTTCATTTTGGTTTTCATTTGCCTTTCCCTAATGATTAGTGATTTGAGGCTTTTCTTCCAAATCTTTAGTTGGCTGGTTCCTTCTCATCATTTAGGTCTTAGGACTTATTTGGCTACCCCATATAAAGTCACTCTTGTTCCTCCCAAATCATATTTGCCTGATTATCCTATCTTATTTTCTTCTACTGCTTATCTGACATGATCCTATTTCCTTCCATTACTATGTAAGCTCCTAGAGGGCAGAGATCCTGTCTTTTTCATTTTAGTTCTCCAAGTGCCTAGCACAGATCAGAGCAAACTTGGCTGGACAACAATGAAAAAGTCAGCTTACTAAGTATTTCTGTCTGCCTTACTTATAGCTTATGATGTTGTATAATAACTGTTTCTGCTATTTCTGACCAATGGATTTATAAACCTCTTGTAAGTGGACACCTGTCTTTGATGATATTTTTGAAAATACTAAAAGTAAAAAGTAGTTAGCTCTTTTATAGGTGTTTAATATATATTTGACAATATGTTTATAGATGATTCAAGAGTGGATTATAAACGACCAGGATAAGGAAATGTATTAATTAGCTTAAAAACTTTCAGATAATAACAACCTTGGCTTAAAAATAGTAAATCTGGACTTCCACTTTTGGCCAAGATGGAGTAACAGGTACCAGATTTAGGCTCTTATCTGAAACAACTGTTATGAGAAAGAAAATATATAAAATAATGCTTTTTGAAGACACTGAAAATCAGACAACGAAGAACAGATCTTCCTGAGGGATGGGAAACAAACAAGGTGTGATCCCTGTGGTCGTGTCAGCTAACTGCACAAATAAATGTATAAAAAGATGTTCAGCACAGTTAGTCATTAGGGAAATGCAAATTAAAACCACCAGAAATTACCGCTACACACCTGTGAGAATCTTTAAAATGAAAAAGACAGACCATATCAAGTGTTTGCAGTAATACAGAGGAACAGGAACTGCTAGACGAGATATAGAATAATTGGGCAGTTTCTTCAAAAGGCATTCAAAATAAATTGAAACTGTTGCGCATTGCTTGCGGGAGTATCAAATGGTGCAGCCTCTGTGGAAAGCAATATGGCAGTTCCTCAAAAGCTTGAACATAGAATTACCCTACAATCTGTAAATTCCACTTCAGCCATTGAAGGCTGGGACTCACAGATGTGCTACACCAACATCGTTAGCAGCACTGTTCACAAGAGCCAGTGGTGGGAACAATGAAAATGTCTATTGAAGTATGAATAGGTGAGTAAAATGTGGTGTCTGAAATCCTTACTCCTGCTATGACATGAATGAACCTTGAAGCATTAGGTTCAGTGAAATAAGCCAGACATAAAATAACCAATATTGCATGATTCCAGTTATATGAGGTACCGAGAAATTTACAGGGAAAGTAGGATGGTGATTGCCATGGGTGGGGGAGAGGGAAGAATGGGGAGACATTTTTAATGGGTACAGAGTGTTGGTTTGAAAAGTTGAGAAACTTCTGGAGATAGATGGTGGTGATGGTTGCACAACAATGTGAATGTCCTTAATGCCACTGAACTGTACACATAAAATAATTAAAATGGTACATTTTATGTTACATATATTTTATTGCAATAAAAAATTAGGCATTCGCAATATGACCCAGCCATTCCACTCCTAGGTTTATACTCAAGAGAAAAGAAAGCATACATCTCTACAAAGACTCGTACGTAAATGTGCATAGCGGTTTTATTTCTAGTAGCCAAAAAATACCGGGGACAATCCAAATATACATCAGTAGGTTAATGGATAAAAAAATTGTGATATCTACACAACAAAATAATGCCCATCAGTTAAAAATGAATGAACTCTCAAGCAGGCGCCAACACTGATGAATATTAAAATAATTATGTTCAGTGAAAGAAGTCAAGTATACAGTCTGTGATGTCATTTATATAAAGCTTTAGAAAATGCAGTTGAACCTCTAGTGACAGAAAGCAGATCGGTGATGGCCTGTGGCTTTGTGAGTGGTGGAGAGGGGTGCGGGGAGTGGTAGCAAAACAGGATGGGGTGAAGAGGTTCCAGAGAGCCAGTAGGAAACTTTTAGAGGTGATGGATATTGTCCTTGTGTATCTGCCTTACTTCACTTAACATAATGCTTCAGAGTTCATCTGTATTGTAGCAAGGGAATTTCATGCACCTCATTATATTTATCTACTCATGTATCCTCGGGTATTTGGGCTGTTTCCGCTTCAGGCTATGGTGAATAGTGCTCGTTGTGAACGTGCATTATCTCGATCATGGTCATTTCATAATAGTCGTATACTATGTCATACATTATCAAATTGAACACTGTAAATATGTGTGTATTTCTATTATACCTAATAAAGGGTGCTAAAAATAGTAAGTCTAACATAATAGTCATCCTGTTGGAAACATCTGTTGGATATTTCAGAAGGCCGGCCTTCTGATCCGCAAGCCATTGTGATTTGTGAAGGGCACAGCCAAGACCTGGCTCATAGTCACAGTAATTTGATCAAACCGATCGTGGAAATCACTGACATTAAGGAATGGAATGTATCTGGTATCCATGCATCTTAATGAAAATTAATGATAATGATTTGGAATTTAATGAACTCCTTGCAGTCTTTCTGAGATTTAATAGAGAATGATATAGTATTATTTGAAATCAATTTAAATTATCCAAATTAATAATTAATATGCCTGTCATAAAATTGTCTACCATCTATTATTTAGAAGTAAATGATTTAGAATCAGGTTTATCAAGTACTCTAGCTCTCTTGAAGTGTAATATTAAAGCATCTTCCTCTTGGCTCTCATTGGACAATTCTTGAAATGAAGAAATAGACTCTATGTTGTATATACTTATTGAAAAAAATATACTTGTAGCAAGACATATCTTATTTTGTATGACACTTATATAAGGCATATTCATGAACACTATTGCATTACTCCTTAGGTAGGAAATAATGAAATAAATACCACTCTTCTCATTTCACAGTCATAAACATTTTAATATCTGCCAATTAAACTCAGGATAAAAATGCAGTCACTTCATGCCATGCCTGTCGTCTCCTTGTTTTCACTCTGGTGTGCTTGCCTGCTTTAGCTTCCTTCAAAACACTAAGTTCCTTCCCTCACCTAAGACTCCTAGAAGGCTTTCCCCTTTGCTTAACTTGCATGTTACTTTCATGTCCTCAGAGTGACCTTCCTTGAATTCCAATGGAATCTGGACCCTCTTTAGAATGTTACCGCAGACACTTTTCCTTTATAGTCCTTGGTGTTGCTAATATCATGTGTTAATTATGTGTTGGTATGTTAGTATCAGCGTAATATACAACTTTATTTGTTTAATTTCTGTCTCCCCAGTAAGCCATATGTTCTGTTTCCATTTTGTTCACTAATTTATCCCTAGTGTGTAGTGCAAGGCCTAGCACAAATATGCATCGAGGTAATATATATGGTAAAAGTGAATCAATCAAACAGAGAGATCGAGAAATTAGTGACTTGGCTAAGGAGACCCAGCTAAGCGTACTAACACAATCTTCTGACCTGTGCCCTCTCTGTTAACCCACCTAGACTCTAACATTTGTCAGGGGTTGAGGGAAATGGTACTCAATGCTTCTCTAAGAAGAGATGCAGATGAATATTGTGTCCGTAGTGTCTGTATGTCAAAGGCATTTCACACAGATGTTAGCCTCTCTGGGGGTCAGTTTGGGAAGCCAGCTTGTGGAACAGTATGCTCTTATACTTCGACGATTTTGCTGTCTAAAACGCACGTAGGCCTTCTCAGGGAGAGGAAGGTAGAATCCATACTTCATACCCAAACACATGACTGATTACGTAGCAGTGGACAGATGTGGCTTTCAGCCCAAACTATGCTTATATGCCCTGGAGTTTATCCTGTGAGTTATTTGGTTAGATATGAGGAGCCCAAGTAAGCAATTCTATAATATTTCATGTCAATTTCATTAGACTGTGTGAGGATTATGGGAGATAATATGTGCAAAGCACTTACGAGAGTAAAACCTAGTAAGTAGTCAATAAATGTTAATTATTATTATTATTACTCATACTCAGGAGAAAGTCAACCAGAATTATACTTGGAGACAGACCCTCTCTCCTCCACAGCCAGCGTGTTTTGGGTCAAATTTCCTAGAGTATTTTTTTCAAGCAGGAGCAGACAGATGTGTGGGGTTTCAAGTTGTTTGCTCTCAGACACTGTGGTATATGTTGTGAGTAGGAAGTGACTGGTAAACCTGTCGACACAGTGATAATACAAAGATAATACAAAGCTTCTCTCAGATCATGGATTATGAGGGGTTGGAGGGAAGCTCTGGAAATCATCTAGTTCTAGTCCATTCTCTCATTTTGCAGATGAGGAAATTAGAAGCCAGTAAGTAACAGGTTTCAAATTTTTTTAAAAGTGAGCCAAAGGCAATACTGGGATTAGAATTTGGACTCTGTTTTCTCATTGTAGGGGTTTTTCCAATGCCCTTTATTGTATCCACTTATACAGCAGATCACTTTTCAATGGGTGATGTAGCCATTTACCACAAACTGGGTGGAAGTGTATCCTCTCACAGTTTCAGAGCCTAGAAGCCTGAAATCAAGGTGTCAATAGTGCTGGTTCCTTCTGGAGTGTGCTGGGGAGGGTCTGTCCCATGCCTCTCTCCTAGCTTCTGGCGGTTGCTGATGATCCTTGGTATGCTTGGCTTGTTAACACGTCCCTCTATTCTCAGCCTCTGTCTCCACATGGACTTCTCCTCTCTGTGCGTCTGTGTCTCTGAGACGCTCCTCGTATAGGGACAGCAGTCATTGGATTTAGGGCCTACTCTTATCCAGGAAAACCTCATTGTAACTAGTTTTATCTGCAAAGACCCTAACTCCAAATCAGGTCACATTCTGAAGTTTCAGAAATGAAACTTGGATATGAACTTGGGGATATGCTCTTCAACTCACAAAAAACAAACTTATCATGACCCGTTAAAAAAGAAAATGAGTTTAAAATCAAGTTTTCACTGTTTTGTACTGTTAACTTAGGGATAAACAACAAAAGCAACACTATTTATGAAAACACCTTGGACATATAACCGTAAAACTATAGTTCCTCTCATGCTAAGTACATCTATTCACAGGTGTATTCTTGAAATGTGCTTCTTTCCCAGCCCCGCCATATATAAAATGTTTTGTGAAAGGCGTCTCCCCCTAAGGCTGCAGGTGGCCTACCTTCAGTCACCCATATCTTTTTCTGCTACCTCGAACCTCTTGATTTACTTTTTCTGTGACTAAGAAACAGTAAGCAAAAATTTGGCTGAGGATGTCCCAGGTTTAGATTGATAGTCTTGCATCCTTGGGGAACGTCCGTCACAGGCAATCTGGGAGAGTTGGCCACCGTAGCAGGGCTCTGGAGGGAAAGTGACTCCAGGGGGTGAAAGTGATGAAGAGTTGGAATCCAGTTGCCAATTTATTATATTTCTGAAAGTGCATTCTTCAGGGAGTTGCCTTAGTTTATAGGTACAGTAGAACAGTGATCAAAATATTCAGCATGGTTATTGGCTACAGTGCCCAGACACTATTTATAAGGCACGTTTGACTCTTTCCTATAATAGTCATCTTCAGTTTGATTATACACACCTGTTCCCCCTAAAGCTGAAGAGCCCTACAGCAAGATAGCGGAACCTGCCAAGGGTAGGCAAAGGGAAAGATTTTCCTCTAGATAAAATTTTACCATATTCCTTGAATGATCTCATTCCATCATTGCTCGTTTGTTCCTAAATTGGACTCATTACCCACATCACTTGGGGAACATGGTGGGGAAAAAAAAGATTTTCTGACCCCATCTCCAGAAGTTTAATAAGTCTTTGGTGGGGATTAGAGATCTGTGTGTATCAAAAGCTAACTCAGGTGCTTCTGATAATCAAGCAAGTATGAGAAAAACAAACCGCTGAAATATTTGGCCTACACTTGAATTATCCAAAAAGAGCCAACCCCAAAGCATTGACTGCACAAATAACTCTCACAAATAGAGGCATCTTTACTTGATTTATAGCTACTCTAGACTAAAGCATAAAAATAATAATAAAACTTGAGTATTATGACTTCCTTCCAGACTTGTGTGGCCATGTAATTTGAGAAGCATAAAGCCATCACAAGCGATACTCTCTTCTCAGATTTGGTAGTTTTAAACACAGGAGCCAGGCACATATGTCTGTGCTGAAGGGCAATAAAAAGTCCAGTGATCTGTGTACAGTAACCAGGACCCAATGCAAACGTAGTGTGACTGGCCAAATCCATTTCAGCTGTACAGTTGACCTCTCTGTTGATTCCCTCCCCTCCCCTAGCTCAAGAGGGAAGGGACTGTGATGATGGCTGGGGCCATCTACACTGCATACAGTGCAGCAGTATGGAGGGAGACCTCGCAGATGTTCAGAAGGGGTAAGACATCCAGAGAAAGGAAAAGGAGCCAGAGGATACAGGTCTGGATGAGCTATGCTTGTACAGAGAACATGGCTTCCTGGAGGGTTGATCTTGGCTTGGTTTGTGGGGAGGGCCCTGGGTACGCAGTTGGAAAAGCAGGTGGAGGGGTGATTCTTGGCCCTGGCCACCTTTTCGGGACTGAGCAGCTGCACCCTGTCAGGGATGGTGGGTTTACCCTGTGGCAGGAGGGGTAGGGTTACTTGTCAATAGAAGATTCCTCTTTGACATCAGAGATGCACAGTTGCTGAAACGCCAGAGCTCTGGACCGCTGAAATAGCTACAGAACAAAAGGGAAGCAGAAGCATCTAGTTAGGGTTTCTTGCTATTCAGTTTGGGAAGAGGACATTTCAGGTGCTCTCTCCAGTGACTTAGAATCTCACTGGAATAAAATGTCGCCTTAAGAGGAGGACAAGTATGAAAGGCAGTGAGGAAAATACAGAATAGAAAATGCTGTTTCAAGGCCCATTCAGAGAGTTACATAAGGAAGTGCTGTCTGCAGGAAACAGCCCAAATGACATATTTCCTTTTAGATGTAATTTAAAAGGAGGTATCATATCTTAACAATGATCTGCTTTCCCATGAGCCTATAGACATGGGAAAGCGAGGAAATGTCGAGGGTGGAGGGACTTTCAGAGACCAGTCCAGAGCTACCTTCTCAAGTACGTTGTCTTGAAATATTCATGAGTTCTTTAACACATACGTGGCTTAAGCTTGCATTGGTCTTTTCTGTTTGCTAGCATTTCATTGAGCATATGCTATGTGCTGGGCTCTGTTGCTAAATGACTTTGTATGAGTGGAAAAATAATTTTCCCTCTACCCTTCTGAGTTCTTAGCTGAGATCTCTGTAATAAAAGATCAACATGAATAAAATGCAAATATTCATTAACATGCAAACTTGATGTGTACGTGGGAGATACCTAGGAAAAGTGAGTAACTCTCAAAGAGATGGCTTGAGAATTCAGGATTAAATATCTTCTTAATAGGAAAAAGGGAGGTGGAGATTGTAGGCCTCTTAGGAAGAGTAAACAATTTTTAGGAAAGATGAATGGACCTTTAGAAGAAGAGGTGTGAAATTTGATAGTCTGTCTGGGTATGGAGTCCACTTCTAGTCTCTTCTGGGATAAGAGAGGGGATTTGTGGCAATCCAGTTCCTTGTGGAGGATTTATCTTGAGGTAGATAAGAGGAGTTCAGAGAAATCCTTTCCCTGAATTTGCTGTTTTCCAAGCACCTACAGCTCAAAATAATCAGTATACCAAAGTGGAATATTTTAGGGGGGTATGTCCTGGATTCCTACAATCCTGTATTGGTGTGGCATGTTCTGCTGCCTTTAATTTGCATCGATTTGTTTATTCTTGACAACAAATGATAGTGTTTTTATTATTCCCATTTTACAGATGAGGAGACTAAGAGTGACAAAGATGAATTAACTTGTCTGAGGTCAAGGAGCCAGAGAAGGACATAAATCTAGGCTGACCAAACTCCAAACCAACTGTGGTAGAGCCCACATATAGAGGTTATTGTATTATGGTTTGTGGATTGTATAAAAAATATCCCTGAAAAGGGGAGATAAAGAACAGGCTGATAACTGAGTTGTGGCCATTGGTTTAGAGTAGAATTGAGAAGAAAAGGAAAGACTAAGGACATTAAAGCATAAGGACATTCAAATGTAATTTCTTCGGCTAATTTTATTTATAGAAGTGAATTTACTTGCATTGTGGGATGAGAATGTGCCTCATTCTCATTGCTTGACCACTGTCTGAATGATAATTTTGAAGATGGGAAGAGCTCCGGAGGTCATAATCTTCAGGACTGCCTCCAGATAACCGTGCTAGGAGATGATTATGTAATCTCTAACTTGTATATCTAATTCATTAAAAATATCCTCTGGGAAGGGGGGGCGGCAAAGTATTCTCCAGTTAGAGTTCAGTGAAGAGCTAATTGAATTTTAAAGCAAACATTTTATTTGGATGACTTTTTTGTTAAAGTGTTATATACTTTCATTTTACTGAATGACTGCAAAGGGTTCCCATTTAATACAGAAATGACATCAAACTTCATCTTCTTTGTTATTGTCCATAATTTTGCAGTTTAAATCACTGCTCTTCTAAAGACTTAGAAACATCTTTATTGCTTTTTTTTTTTTAAGCAGAGTGAATAGCAGTTACAAACTCAGTCACAAATTTTGCTTAAGATTCAGACAAATCTTGAACTGCCCTTTATTTCAAATCCCTCCACCTACAATGCTCTAGCCAAAAAGTTGCCAGAAATACATGAAATGAAGGGGGCTTGACTGAATGAGTGATCCATATATGAGTGGTGTATCTTGAGTGTCAAGTTTCTCCATCTGTGAAATAGTCTAACCACTAAGCCCCCTGAATTACCTGAAATAGAGATGGCACAGCAGCATGGGTAATCAGTAGATGGATGGCTTAGGGTGTTGGAATGTTTATTAATAGTTCTAATGATGCTTCAAGTACCTAGGAATACCTTAGGCCTTGGGTGAATACCTAGAAATATTTAACTATCTTTATGAGTTTTTTCCAAACCAGATGAAAAGACATCAATATTTTACATGGAGTATACTAGCTCACTCAACTGATGGGCTGCTGGTGGGCTTTACGTTACCTATATCAAGAACAGAGTTATGCTTATCAGGTTGGAAGATGCATACGCTCTACATGACTATGTTATGAGGAATCAGGATACCAGACTGCGTGGGTTTTAGAACCTGGCTTTGTCACTTACTAGTAGTGACTCTTTGGTTAAATTACTTAACCTGCTCCTGTGTCGGTTTCCTCATCTTAAGAACAAGAATAATGAAACTACACCCTGGTCTTGTTTTAAATAAGTTCATGCATGTGAAGTGTTTAGAATAGTGCCTGGCACACAGGAAGTGCTAGATCAGAATGAGCTCTTAGTTTTCTCACCTTAATTGGAACTCGGGTGCCTTTCTACAGAGATATAAAATATTTTTCCACACCTTTTGAAGAACTGAAAAGAACTTTAAGCATACCATGTCTGACTGAACGAAGGAACCAAAAAGCATACAGTGTATTTGCTATTGTGCTAAATGCCTGTAGGAACAGGAAGAATTTATTTGGTACAAACATTTTAATTTCCTCAAGAAATAGAACCTGTTACTGTAGCAGCAGCCATGCATCTGACTACAGTGAGTTCATAAAAGAGAGAGTAGTCATAGATACCACAAAGCGGAAATCATATTCTAAGCAGATTTCCAAGTCTCTAGTTATTAAATAATAAACTGAGACCTCATAAACATGGAAATATATTCTAAATGTTAAGTACTCAAGCTCTGTTATACTAATTTAAAGTCTAATTGTTTTCCACATTAAAGAGGTAGTCACTTGTTTTCAGTCTGCTACTCTCTTCTGCTGATGAAATATGAGAAATAGTATAATTTCAGTGGATAAGAAAAGTCTTTCAAACTAATAAAAGTTTTCTCCTCACATTGAACCCTGTATGTTGACTAAAGATGAGTTGATGCCCTGCAACTTTTTTTTGTAGCTCCATCCTTGGCTAGGGACCAGGCTGTCTGGTGCCTAGTGCACCTATATAAACTTAAACACTGTTGCATACTATTTAGAAAAGCTTTGCTCAACCAACTTCTACTCTGTAGCCAGCCAAGAAGGGCGGCTCCAAGGTACTCCCTGGCCCACAGCCTTACAGATCAGTCTTCTTCAGAGTATGGATCCTCCCTCTACCCTCAGCCTTACTCTACTGCCAACTAGTGACCGATTTGCCCAGTTCTCCTTTTCCTTTCTTTTTCCCTGAGCTCAAAAAGATTGTATCAACATATGAGAGAAAGCAAAAGCAAAGCTCATTGACTAGAAGCTACCCAAGAAAATCCTTAGTTTTGAGGGTCAGAGCTCATGGATAGGAAGGGGAAAGCTTTGCACGGTGAGGAGCTGGGAAATGACTCACCTGGTTATGAAACCTAGGCTATCCTTCCCCAAAGCCTACATAGCTAGTATCTACATGATGAACTGCTGTTAATGATGATGAGTTGGCTAACATTTATTTATGCCTACAGCCCGACATGCAATGATAAATTTGTTAAAAGCATTATGTATAATTCTCTCATCAGTAAAAAAAAAAAAAAAAAAAAAAAGACATTGATAACAGTTATTATTTTTATTTTACTGATGAAGTACGTGGCTTACCAGTACTTGCTCAAGGGGGTTGGATGCAGATCACAAGGTGATTAATAAATACCCAAACCCTGTTTTATTCTATACCAACAACCATGTTCTCAACTTTTATGCCGGTGGTTCTCAAAGTAGCATCCCCAGAAGGCAGCGACAGCATCACCAGGGAATCAGAAATGCAAATTCCCAGGCTTCATCTCCGACCTACTAAATTAGAAACTCTGGGGGTGAATGCCCAGCCATCTGTAGCTCAACAAGTTCTCCAGGTGATTCTGATGCATGCTAAAGTTTGAGGACCACTGCTTTATGCTCCACTGCCTCATGTTAAAAAACAAACAAACAAACAAAAAACTCTTGGTTCAAGTATCAGAAAATGACCTCATGTAAAAAAGAAAAAAAATCTCTTGGCTCAAGTATCAGAAATTGACAGCTGAGCTTACTGGGTTTCTTACAATCTTATGATTATGGCATTTGCCTGGTTCCTTTGAAGGAAGAACAAGTTGTTAAGAAAGACATAAGGTAAACCCAAGACTTCCAAATTTCCCAGATTCCTGTCACATGGTGGTGTGATACTTATGATCCTAACCATAAAGGAAGGCAAGTGACATGGAGAAAATTGACTCAGTCTTAAATGAGAAAGTATTTTTTTTGTTTTGTGACAGGTAGTATATGGATCAAGAAATTCCATTTATGTCTTTATTTCTCTAATGAAGTAAAAAGTAACCTTCTTTATCCTGAGCATTTGTGACAGCTTATTTCCTTTCAAGGGATTAGAGCAATACATATGCTAATAAATCTATAGTGGCATCATTTTACTTGCAAAGATGACAGTATAGCAAATTCATGTTACATGTATAATATTGGATGTACTCTGATAGGAGAAAGCAAAAAACACTTAACTTCCACTTAGGAAGTGTCAGTCAATACAAAGTTGACATTTAGTTCAGGAGAAATGTCATTCTTACGTTATTCTGGTACAGTAACTAGGAAAAACAAAAAACAAAAAACAAACAAAAAAAACTTCTGTGAGAATTCCGAGAGAAACTACAGTCTGTTCCCCGACTATGGATTTGATCTGTTGTAGCTAACCTGTCTTTTGTAGTTAAGTGGCTCTTGTGAATATGAAGAGTGGTATCTCCTATATCGTTCAATGTTTTGGATTGTTTATGGGTAGGAAAACATATCCATTTTCCCTTGTCCTATCCACGGCATTTAAAAAATGATCGTTTTGCCAGGTTCAGGAATGCCAGTCTTATTTGCTATTGTTTCCCCGTACCAGGCACACAGTGATAGCTTAATAAATATCTGTGGGGTAGATGGATGCTGCTGCCCTCATTAGTGAAGTTATTCCCTAACCTATTGCCCTTGTATTGTTTTCACTAGGCCAGTATATCCTTTCCATGGCCACCTTCCAGTATTGAGAGTTTATAAAACATATTTTCTTGAAGTTTAAGTTTAGTGAATCATCTAATTTTAGCATTGCAAGGAAGCTCAGAAATGTTGTATTTCCACCCTCTCTATGACATGAGTGAATACTGGTGACTTTTTCAACACCTCTAACAGAACCCTCACTGTTCCATCGTGGGGTGTGTTTTCATGATTCTGCCTTCTTTCTGCCACCCTAAAATCTTAACCTTGTTTCCTGGTTCTGTTGTGTAGGGTACCGTGTATGAGTCTGGTCCCTTGCTACTTCATGGATTGTTCTGAGACTAGCAGTGCTGTTTGCACCAGGCACGTGTGAGAGATGTGGAGTCTCAGGTACATTCCAAACCATTGACTCAGAAGTGTCATTTAAAAAATCTTCAAATTCACAAGTATTCTTTTCAGAGATCTCTAATCTACTTTTAGTTCTATCCAGTGTATTTTTCACCTTGGACGTTATAGTTTTCATTTTCAGAAGTACTATTTTCATCATGTTTCTCCAGTCTTCCACATCTCCACTTACCATGCACGGGCTTTCCTCTAGCTTCTTGAGCATATGGAATGCAGTTATAGTGATTGTTTTAATGACGTTGTATGATAATTCTATCATTTGTATTGTTCCTGGGTTGATTTCAATTGATTGGTTTTCTTCCTCTCTATAGGTCAGATTTTCCTTCTTTACATATGTTTGATAAATTTTGTCCCACTTGTTTATTTTTTATTTTCTTTCCTTTGCTTTTGGAATCATTGCCAAGTCCAGTGTCATGGATAGTACCCCCTATTTTTTCTTCTGGGAGTTTTATGGTTTCAGGTCTTATGTTCAAGTCTTTAATTCATTTTCACTTGATTTTTGTGTACGGTATAAGGCAGTGGTCTAGTTTCATTCTTTTGCATAAAACTGTCCAGTTTTCCCAACACTATTTACTGAAGGGGCTATCCTTTCCCCATTGTATAATCTTGGCTCCTTGGTTGTAAGTTAATTGACCATATACGTGTGGGTTTATTTCCAGGCTTTCTATTCTGTTTCATTGATCTCTATGTCTGTGTTAATGCCAATATCTTGCTGTTTTGATTACTATAGCTTTGTAACATAGTTTGAAATCAGGGAGTGTGATGCCTCCAGCTTTGTTCTTCTTTCTCAAGATTGCTTTGGCTCTTCGTGATCTTTTGTGGTTCTGAACAAATGTTAGGATTTTGGGGGTCGATTTCTGTGAAAAAAATGTCGTTAAAATTATTTATAGGGATTGCCTTGAATCTGTGGATTGCTTTTGGTAGTATGGACCTTTTAAGAATACTAATTCTTCCAATCTATGAGCACAACGTATCTTTCCATTTATTTGTGTCTTCAATTTCTTTCATCAGTGTCTTATAGTTTTCAGTGTACAGGTCTTTCACCTCCTTAGTTAAAGTTATTCCTAGATATTTTATTCTTTTTGATGCAATTGTAAATGAGAGTTTTTCCTTAATTTCTCTTTCTGATAGTTCATTATTAGTGTATAGAAATGCAACTGATTTTTGTATATTGGTTTTGTATTCTGCAATTTTACTGAATTTGTTTTTAGTTCTATAAGGTTTTTGGTGAAGACAGCTTATTTCAATGCCTTTTATTTCTTTGTCTTTTCTAACTGCTCTGGCTAGGACTTACAGTACTCTGTTGAATAAAATGGAACAGTGGGCATCCTTGTCTTGTTTCTGATCTTAGAGGAAAGCTTTCGGTTTTCACCATGGAGTGTGATGTTAGTTGTGGGCTTGTTATAAATGGTGTTTTCCTGGTAATTTCTGATTGGCTATCAAAAATTGTGAATTGATCTTGTTGAGTTCTGGATCTGTTTTATATTTTTATAAATATTATTTAACTTTGTTCTAGGATGTACTTAAGTTACCTGGAGCCAGTTTGATCCTTTTTCATCTTTCTCTTAAGCTTTGATAGGTGGAACCAGATCACTGTTAAGTAAAGAGATTATTTTTCTCTACTGATGAGAAAAACATTCTTCTGAGTATTCTATCCAATGCTCATGAGTTGTGAGGTTTTCCAGTTTGGCTAGCAGAGAGTTTAATTCCTGAACTTACAGTGACTGAGAATGAGCAATTTCAATTATAAGTTCTCAAAAAGCCCCAGAATGAACTTCATCTGGTAAAGATCACCTAGGCTCATAAAGATTTCTTTCCATCTCTTCACTGAACTTGCATTGATATTTATTTTATAAAGCCCAATTTGCAGGTCATTTATTATTCTTATTATGTCTTGACAAACTTTTGAGGTGAAATAACTTGAAGCATTTAATTCCCATTCTGTTGATACTTATTGTTGCATCAGTAGCTCAGTAGCCTATTTTTCTTTCGCTTTTTAGCTTTCAGTATGGAAGCTCAATTACATAGAAATAGACAGTTTTGTAAGAGCTATTCTCAAGTGCACTTGGGACCACTAGTGCCATGTGCTAATGCGGTGTGCTTTTGACGGGTAACCTGTCCTTGTTCATTACTGGGAAATATCATAAGGTTGAATTTCCTTAGTTTGATGTTATGGCTGTTAACGTCAGCTGTAATAAATTGCACAAAATCTCCATGATGTAACATCAAGGCATATAAATTCTGATCAGATGTTTGACAGACAGCCTTCAGTGTGAAGTGCTTTCCATCTTGTGATACTGGCATCTTACAGAACCTCTTCCTGAATCTTCTGCGTTTGCCTGGGCAACAAGGAAAGAGAGAATGCAAGAAGCCTCAAATTTCAAGGATCCATATTACATGGAAGAGAGCCTGAGGCTCCTTTCTTTGAGATCATGAGGAGGAAAGAGGAATCATTGAGCATCTAGCCAGATTCAACCACAGAAGAGAAGGCTTTTTAGATTGCTCTTCCTATTTGGCACACCGCTAAGAGCTTCTAACATGTTTATTTTTTTGGTTATACTCGCATGTCTCCATCTTTTGTTTATCTCTCCCCTCCTTTCCTGCACTGCACAGCAAAAGTCAGCATCATTCTGATGTAGGTGGGCACTGATATAATGGACTTTTTCCTCATTTGCCTGTTTGTGGCCCTTCCCGGTTTGGTGGCTGGACAAAGCCTTATGTTACCCTCTCACTCAGATTTGTCTGACTCATGAGCCTGTTGTATGTTTCTCAAGATAAAGAAGGTCCTAAAAACTCAAAGAAACTGACCCAAGTGTTGGATGAGTAATCCTCTCAAATAGCTGGGTAGATCCCCTCTTTCTCCTTTTCCTTTCTCCTGCCCCTCAGGAGGGACAGTGTTACAGGAGACCTTGCTCTCAAGGTGCCCATTAGGATCTGAAGGTGTTGCTAGTTGCACTGTTTGTAGACTTGCCTAAACTGGACCCTAAGGTGAGTTTGAAGGTCGTGAGTGTGAGCAGTTAGCAGAGAGTTTGGGGAGCTGAAGCTTGACTCGTTACAGATAATTTACGTGTCACCGTGTTTTTCGCTTCTGTCCAAATAGCAACGTTTCTTCAACATGAGAAACCACACAAAGTCGTTAGCACTCTGCTTGCAGCTGGGGCTTGATATGGTGGGAAGATGGACTCTTTTTTTCAGATTTTACCTCTGCTTTTACTGTCTTTTTCTGAATCTAGCAACAGCCAGATTTGTTTCATATTCTGGTTTGCAGTTTTGTCATTTCCAGTATATTTTATACCAGGCACTCCCCTTGAAGAGGCATATACGGGTTATATGGGTAACTAGCTGTCCTCTCTGAAAGGTTTATTCTGAGAGGTAAAGTCAAGTAGACGAGCGAGCCTAGTTCCAGATTATTGAAGAGAGAAAGAATGGATTCCTTTACAAGCGTTCAGAGGCAAAACCTTATCTGGTTGGTAAAACTTTAGTTTCTGGAAAGGATAATCTGACATGGAAGCCTTTGGATCCACCATTGCCAGAAAGTATTGCATTTTTGTTACAAACTATTTTCTAATGAATTCTGGGCAGTAAATCTGTAAGAGCAGTGAAGTGGCTTTTGTAAAGAAAGAGAAAGGCAGAGCAGTATATAAATAAAGAATGAGTGAGAGATAAGGAAATGAAGTCTGAAAA
Source organism: Kogia breviceps (assembly GCF_026419965.1). Taxonomy (NCBI): domain Eukaryota; kingdom Metazoa; phylum Chordata; class Mammalia; order Artiodactyla; family Physeteridae; genus Kogia; species Kogia breviceps. The sequence goes on along the minus strand of NC_081319.1, from coordinate 9,746,182 downwards.
GAGGAATAGAAATATTGCTTAAATATGTCTGAGCCATTTGGGTGGGTCTAGGGATAGAACTGAGGTTTCTTATCTGCAAATCCATCATTGTAGTTGTATGGTATACACAGGGGGCTGGTAACATCCAGTCTATGGATCATATGTGGCCCACCACCTGTTTTTGTAAATAAAGTTTTACTGGAAAACAACTCACTAATGTAGTTCAATGGCTGCTTTTGCTCTACAATGGTAGAAATGAGTAGTTGTGACACAGAGACTCTACGGCTTAAAAAGCTGAAAATATTTACTATCTGGCCTTTTACAGGAAAAGTTTGTCAACACTTGTAACACACAGTAAACATGTAAGTACTAAAGGATTGTTCTTACCCAAGTCCAACGTGAATGGTTAGAGCTAGCATGTGACTGGGAAATAATATTTCTGAATTTAAAAGTGAGCTTGGCATTTTGTTGGAGTCAGCCAGTCCAACCCCCATCTCTCCTGCCAGTGGAAAACCAAGAGGAGGAAAGGTGAAGTGACTTGCTCAAGGTGACAGCAAGTAAGTGACAAAGTCAGAATAATCCTCCAGGCCTCTACATTTTCAGCCAGAACGTCTTCTAGAGGTTGATAATGAAGGTTTACATCATGAATGAGTAAGTGGTCCCTTATATTTAGGTAAATCCCTCTCCGATTAGGGAGCTGTTTGCATAATGGAATGCTATGGTCTAGATTCTACCCAAAGGCTGTTTAATCCTTAGTAATAATAGAAAGACCTCACTGTAACGTAGACTCCTTGTTTAAAGAAGATTCTGGAAGGGACTTTTGGGTCAGCATTGTCATAAAGCTTGGGTGATCTTTCAAAGAGTATCTGTATGGATTACAAGGGTGATTTTGCTCTTAAAAATCTGTTCATCTTTATTTTGAAAATTTCTGTGAAACTTCAAATTCCCAGTTCTACCAATGTAATTCAGACCCTTGCTGCTTAATTATATTTCTTTTCAGCTATACTTTCTTGATGCAAGGTATTGGCAATGTGAAGATTTTGATGTTAAATAACTTCCTCTGACATGAACATAATTAATGAAATGGAACGCAGCTGAATGTGTGCATCAAGTTCTTGGAATATTAAAGTCCTCCACAAAGTTTGATTTCCTATATTTTTAATTATCTCCGACTTACATTGTCAAGCGTAAGAGATAAGCAAAGTAACAGATTACATTCCAAATTTGCTCTCTCCTGAACCAAGCATAACTGAGTCACTGTCTTTTTATATGTCAAAGCCCATAACTCAGAGTTGGAGTTGGGTTAGCATCTGACGTGGGAGAGTCGAATAACTTTTTTTCATCCTTGTTTGTTGTGATATTGTGTATACTGAGACATATACAAAATCAATACTTTGCCATTAAAATTATTGTCTGAGGCGTTCACATTAAATAATAGTTAATTGAAATTTATGCTAAATTGATGCTTGTATTTTTGTTTTGCTGACCAAAGTAGGTGCAGGTTATCGGTTCAAAGGAAAAAGAAAAGCAACAGCAGCCGCATTGGGGTATATTAACTTAATTAGAATTAAATAAGGTTTATAGCTTCAGAAAGACAAGCTTTATTTCGCCTATACAATTTCTTTCCCTTAAGGATTCTTTTCCGCAGTTAGATGAAAGTATGCTTCTTGAACTAAAGTGAATTATGGTAGTGTGATTACTCAGGGATTAAATACATATTAACATCCTGAAATGAAGTAACTCCTTCATCCATGTCCATGTGTTCTTCCCATATTTGGTCATTAAACAAGTATTGATTGAGAGCTCAGTCTGTTCCCAGCCTCTATTAGGCACCTGAAATAAATGGGGACCCCAACCAGACACTGCTGTTTTCACACAGCATGTAACACATACAGTCAGGGAGGCAGCTATTAATAAAATCACCCCACAAGAATAAACATAGAATTATGTTCTGAGAAACATGTAGAGGAAAAATTATGCAAAGGAAACCCGGATGACTAGGTGTTCGGGGCCCTTTCCTGTCTATTGAGCTGAAAACTAACTGGTAAGTAAGGAGTTAATTAAGGGAGGTTGGGGGCCTGGGTGAGCACGCGTCCCATGCCAAGCAAGCTGCCTGTACAGATGTTCTGTCATGGAGGAGGCGGGGTCGTGGCTTGTTCAAAAACTGCACACCAACCTAGTTCAGCGTGAGAGGCCATGGACACAGAAAGTAGAGATCGCAACCTCCTGCAGTGTTTTGTCTTTATCCAGGATCACAGCCATTGGGGGGTTTCCACAGAGAAGTCGCATGCCTCTGTTTTGATAGTTGTAAATTCCACTCCTGCTGCTAGGGTGGTACTGAACTAGCACAGGGGTAAGATTGGAAGTCTGCGGGCTATGGGGATGTCTGTGCTGAGTGATGTGTGCCATGGGATGTCTCTTCATACTCCACTCTTTCAAGACTATGGAATGTTCTGTGGACCTCACCCATGTGGCCTTTTATGAAACAGAAGACTCATCTGCTAATGAAGAAAGAAGAAAACTGACATGGAAGTCTGCTCTCAACCAGAAGCCTACATGCATCAAACTGTTCAATGCCAACTTCACTAATATATTATAAGGGAATCCTGTTCCACTTACGAAGAAATCAAGGTTTATAAATCTTGAGTGAGTCTCAAGGTTTATAAATCTTGAGTGACTCACAACTGCTTAGGTTAGGAATGAAATTTAAATCCATGGTAGTTTCATCTCTAAACCCAGGTTTTAGCCAATATAATCACCTCAGATATCTCCCTTAATGTGCATATTTTAATAGGGATCAATGACCAAGTAGATTGTTTAAGAGAATCTAATAAAGTTGTGGAAAGTAAATCCACATGTCTTTTTCAGAGGTACAGCTAATAACCTCAGGGGCAAATTAAATCATAACCTAAAAAATGCAGGGGTGGGAATCCACAAACCTTCATTCTAATTTACTCTCCCGTCATTTGTACAGAAATGTTTTTGTATTGAATATTGCTTATGTAATGTGGTCATCTGCCGGAATTTGAAGCACCCAGCCTGTCTTGTTGTTACAGTAGGATTCAACTTACGAATGTTTACTCTTTTCTCCACAGTGTTTGATTCTTCACCAAATAGATGCCAGTAGAAAGAAACTTTCAGTTGTTTTGAAATCAGAATTCTGTTTGTTTTATATTTGGTTAAATGTGTCCACATGTGAAAGCTCCCCAGGAAAGTGTGAGTAGAAGTATTAAAACTTAATTTTTCCCCAATTTTATAATGTCCTATATATGCAGAAAATGCGTACCTTCACACATACATACATGTACCTCTATTTCCTTTGTTTTGCATGGCAAATTTAAGGTAAAAATCTGACAGGTGTTTGCAATTGAGAAAATATGGGGCTTAACAGTACAAGATGTACAGAATCAAAGGCTTCATCTTGGGCAGGAAAGTTCCTTATCAAAGATCCTTTAAACTTTACAAAAATACTTAGACTTTTTCTCATTTTTTGTTCACCCCAACCCTATGAGATTAATTCGTTCATTGAAAATAACGGTTGGCCTGAACTTCAGGGTGGTTCACGTCCAGTGAGTGGAAGAACATAAATTCCTGCTCAGCTGAACAAGGTAGTAAAGTTCCCAACAAATTGTAAGGGAAGATAATTGTGAAGCTGAATCCAAGACAGTAATACACGAGAACCTTCACTTCTTTCTTTCAGGCCCTCAGGTAGCGCATATCCAGATGGGAAAATCTGGAAGTTCAGAAGGGAGTCTAGCTGTGGAACATACAAGCGATTGAGTCTTGGATGAGTTTTTCCTTTTAAGTGAAATCACTCCTGAAGAAAATTCTTTGAAAAAGTGGGTCCACAGAAAATTCCACAGTTAGGAAAGTGTGGCGTGTGAAGAGACATCCCATTGCACACATCACTCAGCACAGACCTTCCCATAGCCTTGTAGCCTATAAAGCGTCCAAAGGAATTAGGTAACCATGAAGCTTTCTCTTTTTCTCCCACCTCCTTGTGCCCATAGTTTGAAAGATTGGTTTAAGTTTTTTAGAGATTCAAATGAATTCAATTAAAAATGCCTTTTTAATGCAAGAGCATTTCTTGTATTCTGCAATGGTTCCTTCTGATTTCAGCCAGAACAATATTTCTAGAAGCATTCAGAATAGATAATGAAAATAGGAACAGTTGCTGACCTGTCAGATCAACCTATAATCTCAACATCAATGGGCAACTTTATTTAATAGTTTGGAAACTAAATAAATATAATCTAATTAACTTGCTCAGCTATAAATGATATTTATATGAGTAAATTTTTAATTCCTAACACCAGAAGGCAAGATGTTGGTCCCCACCCCCTTCATGGAAGCAGAATCCTAACCTAATAAATTAATAAATCATTATTAGGGAATCACATTAGGGAAAAGTGATCTCATTGCTTTAGAAATTTTCTTTTTTCTTATACTTTGCTTCAGGTGTCTAATTTTGGACCTTCCCAATTATGAAGAAGTAACAGAATATTTAGACCAAAAAAAAAAATTTTTTTTGAACGAATGATTGTTGCAAATGATTGTTTGCCATGGAGTTTGCTTGCCTTGATTTTCTTTTTTAATCTTTATTGGAGTATAATTGCTTCCCAGTACTGTGTTAGTTACTGTTGCACAACAAAGCAAATCAGCCATATGCAAACAAATGTCCCCATATCCCCTCCCTCTTGAGCCTCCATCCCATCCTCCCTATCCCAACCCTCTAGGTCATTGGAAAGCACTGGAGCCTATCTCCCTGTGCTATGCTGCCGTTTCCCACCAGCCAACTGTTTTACATTTGGTAGTGTATATATATCGATGCTACTCTCACTTTGCCCCAGCTTCGCGCTCCTACCCCATGTTATCAAGTCCATTCTCTATGTCTACCTCTTTATTCCTGCCCTGCAACTAGGTTCATCGGTATTTTTTTTTTTTTTTTTAGATTCCATATATATGCGTTAGCATATAGTATTTGTTTTTCCCTTTCTGACTTCACTCTTTATGACAGAGTCCAGGTCCATCCACCTCACTACAAATAACTCAATTTTGTTTCGTTTTATGGCTGTATTCCATTGTATATATATGCCACATCTTCTTTATCCATTCATCTGTTGATGGACATTTTGGTTGCTTCCATGTCCTGGCTTTTGTAAGTAGTGCTGTAGTGAACATTGTGGTGCATGTCTCTTTTTGAATTATGGTTTTCTCAGGGTATATGCCCAGTAGTGGGATTGCTGGGTCATGTGGTAGTTCTGTTTTTAGTTTTTTAAGGAACCTCTATACTGTTTTCTTTAGTGGTTGTATCAATTTACATTCCTACCAACAGTGTAGGAGGGTTCCCTTTTCACCACACCGTTTCCAACATTTATTGTTTCTAGCTGTTTTGATAATAGCCATTCTGACCAGCATGAAGTGATACCTCATTGTGGTTTTGATTTGATTTCTCTAATAATTAGTGATGTTGAGCATCTTTACAAATGCCTCTTGGCCATCTGTATGTCTTCCTCAGTGAAATGTCTATTTAGATCTTCTGCCCATTTTTTAACTGGATTTTTTTTTTTTTTTTTTTTTTTTTTTTGATAGCGAGCTCCATGAGCTGTTTGCATATTTTGGAGATTAATCCTTTGTTGTTTCATTTGCAAGTATTTTCTCCCATTCTGAGGGTGGTCTTTTTGTCTTGTTTATGGTTTGCTTTGCTATGCAAAAGCCGTTGAGTTTAATTAAGTTCCATTTGTTTGTTTTTATTTCTGTTACTCTAGGAGGTAGGTCAAAAAAGATTTTGCTGTGGTTTATGTCAAAGAGTGTTTTTCCTAGGTTTTCCTCTAAGAGTTTTATAGTGTCTGGTCTTACATTTAAGTCTTTAATCCATTTGGAGTTTATTTTTGCGTATGGTGTTAGGGAATGTTCTTATTTCATTCTTTTACATGTAGCTGTCCAGTTATCCCAGAACCACTTATTGAAGAGGCTCTCTTTTCTCCATTGTATGTTCTTGCCTCTTTTGTCATAAATAAGGTGCCCATATGTGTGTGAGTTTATCTCTGGGCATTCTATCCTGTACCATTGATCTATATTTCTGTTTTTGTGCCAGTACCGTACTGTCTTGATTACTGTAGCATTGTGGTATAGTTTGAAGTAATGGAACCTGATTCCTCCAATTCCGTTTGTCTTTCTCAATATTGCTTTGGCTATTTGGGGTCTTTTGTGTTTCCATATGAATCGTAAGATTTTTTTGTTCCAATTCTGTGAAGAATGCCATTGGTAGTTTGATAAGGATTGCATTGAATCTATAGATTGCTTTGGGTAGTATAGTCATTTTCACAATATTGATTCTTCCAATCCAAGAACATGGAATATTTCTTCATCTGTTTATGTCATCTTTGATTTCTTTCATCAGTGTTTTATAGTTTTCTGAGTACAGGTCTTTTGCGTCCTTAGGTAGATTATTTCTAGGTATTTTATTCTTTCTGTTGCAGTGGTAAATGGGAGTGTTTCCTTAATTTCTCTTTCAGATTTTTCATCATTAGTGTATAGGGATGCAAGAGATTTCTTTGCATTAATTTTGTATCTTGCAAGTTAACCAAATTCATTGACCAGCTCTAGTAGTTTTCTGGTGGCATCTTTAGGATTCTCTATGTATAGTATCGTGTCATCTGCAAACAGTGACAGTTTTACTTCTTCTTTTCCAATTTGTATTCCTTTTATTTCTTTTTCTTCTCTGATTGCTTTGGCTAGGACTTCCAAAACTTTGTTGAATAACGGTGGTGACAATGGACATCCTTGTTTTGTTCTGATCTGAGAGGAAATGCTTTCAGTTTTTCACCATTGAGAATGATGTTTGCTATGGGTTTGTCATATATGGCCATTATTATGTTGAGGTAGGTTCCCTCTGTGCCCACTTTCTGGAGAGTTTTTATCATAAATGGGTGTTGAATTTTGTCAAAAGCTTTTTCTGCGTCTATTGAGATGATCCTATGGTTTTTCTTCTTCAATTTGTTAATATGGTGTATCACATGGATTGATTTGCATATACTGAAGAATCCTTGCATCCCTGGAATAAATCCCACTTGATCATGGTGTATGATCCTTTTCATGTGTTGTTGGATTCTGTTTGCTAGTATTTTGTTGAAGATTTTTGCATCTATATTCATCAGTGATATTGGTCTGTAATTTTCTTTTGTTGTAGTGTCTTTGTCTGGTGTTGGTATCAGGGTGATGGTGGCCTCGTAGAATGATTTTGGGAGTGTTCCTTCCGTTGCAATTTTTTGGAAGAGTTTGAGAAGGATGGGTGTTAGTTCTTCTCTAAATGTTTGGTAGAATTCACCTGTAAAGCTATCGGGTCCTGGACTTTCGTTTGTTGGAAGATTTTTAATCACAGTTTAAATTTCATTACTTGTGATTTGTCTGTTCATATTTTCTATTTCTTCCTGGTTCAGTCTTGGAAGGTTATACCTGTCTCAGAATTTGTCCATTTCTTCCAGGTTGTCCATTTTATTGGCCTACAGTTGCTTGTAGTAGTCTCTTAGGATGCTTTGTATTTCTGTGGTGTCTCTTGTAACTTCCCCTTTTACATTTCAATTTTATTGATTTGAGTCCTCTCCCTCTTTTTCTTGATGAGTCTGGCTAATGGTTTATCAATTTTGTTTATCTTCTCAAAGAACCAGCTTTTAGTTTTATTGATCTTTGCTGTTGTTTTCTTTGTTTCTATCTCATTTATTTCTGCTCTGAACTTTATGATTTCTTTCCTTCTGCCAATTTGGGTTCTGTTTGTTCTTTCTCTAGTTCCTTTAGGTGTAAGGTTGGATTGTTTATTTGAGATTTTTCTTGTTTCTTGAGGTAGGCTTCTATAGCTGTAAACTTCCTTTTTAGAACTGCTTTTGCTGCATCCCATAGGTTTTGGATTGTCGTGTTTTCATTATCGTGTGTCTCTAGGTATTTTTTGATTTCCTCTTTGATTTCTTCAGTGATCTCTTGGTTATTTAGTAACGCATTGTTTAGCCTCCATGTGTTTGTGTTTTCTACGGTTTTTTTCCTGTAATTGGTTTCTAGTCTCATAGTGTTGTGGTCAGAAAAGATGCTTGGTATGATTTCCATTATCTTCAATTTACTGAGGCTTGACTTGTGACCCAAGATGTGATCTATCCTGGAGAATGTTCCTTGTGCACTTGAGAAGACAGTGTAATCTGCTGGTTTTGGATGGAATGTCCTATAAATATTGATTTAATCTGTCTGGTCTACTGTGTCATTTAAGCTCGTGTTTCCTTATTAATTATCTGTTTGGATGATCTGTCCATTGTTGTAAGTGAGGTGTTAAAGTCCCCCACTATTATTGTGTTACTGTCGATTTCCTTTTTTTTTTTTTTTTTTTTTTTTTTTTTTGTGCTACACGGGCCTCTCACTGTTGTGGCCTCTCCCGTTGCAGAGCACAGGCTCTGGACACTCAGGCTCACTGGCCATGGCTCACGGGCCTAGCCACTCCACAGCATGTGGGATCTTCCCTGACCAGGGCACGAACCCATGTCCCCTGCATTGGCAGGCAGACTCAACCACTGCGCCACCAGGGAAGCCCAATTTCCTTTTTATATAGCTGTTAGCAATTGCCTTATGTATTGAGGTGCTCCTATGTTGGGTGCATATATATTTATAAGTGTTATATCTTCTTTTTGGGTTGATCCCTTGATCATTATGTAGTGTCTTTCCTTGTCTCTTATAACATTCTTTATTTTAAAGTCTGTTTTCTCTGACATAAGGATTGCTACTTCAGCTTTCTTTTGATGTCCATTTGCATGGAATATCTTTTTCCATCCCCTCACTTTCTGTCTGTATGTGTCCCTAGGTCTGAAGTGGGTCTCTTGTAGATAGCGTATGTATGGGTCTTGTTTTGTATCCATTCAGCAAGCCTGTGTCTTTTCGTTGGAGCATTTAATCCATTCACATTTAAGGTAATTATCTGTATGTGTGTCCCTGTTGCCATTTTCTTAATTGTTTTGGGTTTGTTTTTATAGCTCCTTTTCTTCTCTTGTGTTTCCCACTTACAGAAGTTCCTTTAGCATTTGTTGTAAAGCTGCTTTGGTGGTACTGAATTCTCTTAGCTTTTGCTTGTCGGTAAAGCTTTTGATTTCTCCATCAAATCTGAATGAGATCCTTGCTGGGTGGAGTAATCGTGACTGTAGGTTCTTCCCTTTCATCACTTTAAGTATATCATGCCACTCCCTTCTGGCTTGTAGACTTTTTGCCAAGAAATCAGCTGTTAACCTTATGGGAGTTCTGTTGTATGTTATTTGTCATGTTTTCCTTGCTGCTTTCAATAATTTTTCTTTGTCTTTCGTTTTTGCCAATTTGATTAATATGTGCCTTGGTGTTTTTCTCCTGGGTTTATCCTGTATGGGAATCTCTGCACTTCCTGGACTTGGGTGGCTATTTCCTTTCCCATGTTAGGGAAGTTTTTGACTATAATCTTTTCAAATATTTTCTTGGGTCCTTTCTCTCTCTGTTCTCCTTCTGGGACCCCTGTAATGAGAATCTTTTCAAATATTTTCTTGGGTCCTTTCTCTCTCTGTTCTCCTTCTGGGACCCCTGTAATGAGAATCTTTTCAAATATTTTCTTGGGTCCTTTCTCTCTCTGTTTTCCTTCTGGGACCCCTGTAATGAGAATGTTATTGTGTTTAGTGTTGTCCCAGTGGTCTCTTAGACTGTCTTCATTTCTTTTCATTCTTTTTTCTTTCTTCTGTTCCACAGCAGTGAATTCCACCATTCTGTCTTCCAGGTCACTTATCTGTTCTTCTGCCTCAGTTATTCTTCTATTGACTCCTTCTAGTGTATTTTTCATTTCTGTTATTGTGTTGTTCATCTCTGTTTGTTTGTTCTTTAATTCTTCTAGATCTTTGTTAAACATTTCTTGCATCTTCTTGATCTTTGCCTCCATTCTTTTCCCAATGTCCTGGATCATCTTCACGTTCATTATTCTGAATTCTTTTTCTGGAAAGTTGCCTGTCTCCGCTTCATTTAGTTGTTTTTCTGGGGTTTTATCTTGTTCCTTCATCTGGTACATAGCCCACTGCCTTTTCACCTTGTTTATCTTACTGTGAATGTGGTTTTTATTCCATAGGCTGCAGGATTGTAGTTCTTCTTGCTTCTGCTGTCTGCCGTCTGGTGGATGAGGCTATCTAAGAGGCTTCTGCGTGTTTCCTCATGGGAGGGACTGGTCCTGCTTAGAGAAGTTTCTTTAACCTTTGTTGTAAAGCTGGTTTGGTGGTGCTGAATTCTTATAGCTTTTGTCTGTCTGTACAGCTTTTGACTTCTCCGTCAAATCTGAATGAGATCCTTGCTGAGTAGAGTAATCTTGGTTGTAGGTTTTTCTCTTTCATCACTTTAAGTATATCCTTCTGGCCTGCAGAGTTTCCACTGGAAATCAGCTGATAACCTTACCGAGATTCCTTTGTTATTTTCTTGCTGTTTTTAATATTTTTTCTTTGAATTTAATTTTTGTTAGTTTGATTAATATGTGGCTTGGTATTTTTCCTAGGGTTTATCCTGTATGGGACTCTCTGTGCTTCCTGGACATGGGTGACTATTTCCTTTCCCTTGTTAGGGAAGTTTTCCACTATAATTTCCTCAAATATTTTCTCTGACCCTTTCTTTTCCTCTTCTTCTGGGACCCCTATAATTCGAATATTGGTGCGTTTAGTGTTGTCCCAGAGGTTTCTGAGATTGTCCTTGATTGTCTTCATTCTTTTTTCTTTATTCTGCTCCTCAGCAGTTATTTCTATTTTGTCTTTCAGCTCACTTATTCTTTCACCTGCCTCAGTTATTCTGTTATTGATTCCTTCTAGTGTATTTTTCATTTCAGTTTTTGTGTTGTTCATCTCTGTTTGTTTGTTCTTTAGTTCTTCTAGATCTTTGTTAAACATTTCTTGTATTTTCTCAATTCATGCTTCCATCCTATTTCCAAGATTCTGGATCATCTTTACTGTCATTACTCTGAATTCTTTTTCAAGTAGATTGCCTGTTTCCTCTTCATTTATTTGGTCTTGTAGGTTTTTACCTTGCTCCTACATCTGTGACATTTTTTGGATGTCTCTCTCTCTCTTTTTTTTTTTTTTTCTTTAATTAGTGGTATTGTGTTCCTGTTTTACTGGTTGTTTGGCCCGATGTTTCCAACACTGGAGTTTGTAGGCTATTGGGTAGAGCTGGGTCTCGGTGCTGAGATGAGGAACTGTGTGAGACCTCATTCCAATGAATATTCCCTGGGTTCTGAGTTTCTCTGTTCGTCCAGTGGTTCAGACTTGGAGCTCCCGATGAAGAGTTTCCACCCGACCCCAGGCTCACAAATCAAGATCCCACAAGCCATGTGGGGTGGCATAAAAAAAAAAAAAAAGAACATTAACAAAGTAAAGAATAAAATTAGACTAGGAACCTAACAGATACATTAGAAAGAATGTAAAAATAAAAATATAGATGAATCAACAATCGGAAGGTACATCAGTACCACAGTAGTAAAAAAGAGGAGGAGGGAAAAGAAAAAAAAAAAGTGTACGGTGAGGAGGGGTGGGGAAAGGCCTTGGCTGTGGAGAGCACGACCTGAGCCAGGGTGAGGTTTGGGCAGTGGGTGGGGCCAATGCTCAGGACCCACAGGACTGGAAATGGCCCTGGGGGCTGTGGGAGTTGGAGCTTAAGCTCAAGGAACAGAAGGATTCCAGGCATGCCCCCCATCTCTGGTCTCAGAGTGCAGGGGACCTCACCTAGGAGCCCAGCAGGCTTCCTGGGCTTGAGTGGGTGGGGCAAATGCCCTCTTCTCCTCTCCTGCTTGTCCTGCAGCCCCCCGCCCCCCCGCCTGCCTCTCCTCATCTCCCTGGCCTCCCTCCTATGCCCTCAAGGACCCACGTGGTCTAGAGGGGGCTTTGCAGGATGGGGGATCGGCCTGGGAGCTCAGCGGGCTCTGTGTCCCCAGTAGGTGGGGCAGTCGCACTCTACTCCTCCCCTGCTCCTCCTGGAGGGCTCCTCCCGCCTTCCTCTCCTGATATCCCTGGCCTCAGGGACACTGATCTTGTCTGGCCTCCACTTCTCCTCCCCCCTCGGTCCCCCTGCATCCTACCAGTTCACTCTGGGGTTCCTCTTGTCTCCTTGGGGGTCAGCGTCCCCCACCAGCAGCTGGCAGGCACCCTAGTTGTTGGGAGACGCTAACTCCGCATCTTCCCACACTGCCACCTTGACTCCTCTTCCTGCCTTGATTTTTAATTTGGCGTCTTCATTATCTGAGGTACCATGCTGGTCAAAACTGTTTATCCATCCTGCTCAGTTCTCTGCTTAACAAGAGTACAAAAAAAAAAGTTTCATATAATAGTTTACTTATTGGACTCTTTGAGGATTGTCCAAATCTAAGTATTTAAGATTAGCTTTCGGACATTGATTTTTTTCTTCTATTTTCATTAGTTTAATTGAAGTATAATTTACATACAAAAGTCACGAACTTTATAATTCTGTAAGATTTGAAAATCCAAATCCCCATCACAATCAAAATATAGAACTTTTCCATCATCCTCTAAATTTCTTTGTTGTCCTCCTCTGAATTCAATTCCCTCCCCCACCAACAGACCCTAGTAACCACTGGTCGCCTTTCTCTTGTTGCAGTTTTGCCTTCTCCATAAGTGAAATCAAACAGTGTGTAATCTTTTTGTCTGGCTTCTTTCATTCAGTTTAGTACTTTCAGTATCCATCCATGTAATTTCAAGTATTAGAAGGTGGTTTCTTTGTACTGCTAAGTAGTATTGCATTGTTTAGATACACCGTAGTTTGTGGTTTATGTATTCACCACTTGCTGGGCATTTGGGTTCTTCCCAGTTGGATATTAAGAAGAAAGCTATTATAAAGGCTTTTGAACAAATCTTTAAGTGGACATATGTCTTATTTTTTCTTGGGTAAATACCTAGTCATGTAGTGCTGGGTTTTATTTTAAGTGGATGTGTACCTTTACAAGAAACTGCTAATCTGTTTTCCAAAGTGGCTATGTCATTTTGCATTCCAACCAGCAACATATGAATTACAGTTTCTCTGTATCCTCAATGACGCTTGCTTTTTCTTTTTTTAATTTTCGTCGTTCTAGTTGGTGTGTAATGGTATTTCATTGTAGTTTTAATTTGCATCTTCTTAAGGCTTAATTGTGTTAAGAATCTTTTCATATTCTTATTTGCCATTCATATATCTTTCTGCTGTCTTCACAGTTTTACATTTTTCAGAATGGCATGCAGTTGGAATTAGCCATTTCAGATTGGTTTCTATCACTTAGTAATATGCTTTTAAGCTTCCTCCATATTTATCATGGCCTTTAGTTCATTTCTTTTTAGCGTCAAATATTCTGTTGTCTAGATGTACCACGATTTATTTATCTATTTACCTACTAAAGGACATATTGGTTGCTTCTACGTTTTGGTAGTTATGAATAATGCTGCTATAAACATTCTCGTGCAAGTTTTTGTGTGGACACACACATTCAGCTTCTTTGGGTAAATACCAAGGAGTGCAGTTCCTGGATCATATAGTAAAAGTATGTTTAGTTTTGTAAGAAACCACCAAACTGCCTTCCAAAGTGTGCCTACCATTTTGCATTCCCACTAGCAATGAATGAGAGGTCCTGCAGTTCATCCAAATACTCCCAGCATTTGGTGCTCTAAGTGTTCCAGATTTTTGTCACACACTAATAAGTATGTAGTGATATCTCATTGTTGTTTTAATTTACATTTCCCTGATGACATATGATGTGGAGCATCTTTTCATATGCTTAATTGCCATCTATAAATCTTCTTTGCTGGAGTGTCTGGTAAGGTCTTTGGCCCATTTTTAATCAGGCTTTTTTAAAAATTTCAACTTTTTTTTGATATAATTGGCAAATAAAAGTATAAGATATTTAAAGTGTACTTCATAGCAATTTAATATATACATGTAGTAAAAGAATTCTCCCATCAAGTTAATCAACACATTCGTCATCTCTCATATTTATGTTTTGTTTGGTTTTTGTGAGAACATGATAGTATACTCTCTTAGCAAATTTCAGTTACACAATAAAGTGTTATTAATTATTGTCACCATGTTTATGTAAGATCCTCAGAACTTACTCATCTTATAGATGAAAGTTTGTTTCCTTTTACCAACTTGTTCCTATTTCCCCCATCCCCAGCTGCTGGTAACCACTTTTCTACTTTCTGTTTCAATGAGATACACTTTTTTTTTTTTAGGTTCTGTATATAAGGGATACTATGAATGATACCACTCAGTATTTGTCTTTCTCTGTCTAGCTTATTTCACTTCGCTTGGTCCCCTAATGGTCCATCTGTGTTGTACTAAATGGCAAGATTTTCTTCTTTCTAATTGCTGTAAAATATATATCTTACATATTCTTTATCCATTCATTTATTGATGGACACTTAGGTTGTTTTCATATCTTGACTATTGTGAATAATGCTGTAATGAACATAGGAGTGCAGATCTCTTCAATATCCAGTTGTCATTTCCTTTGGAGGTACTACTCAGAAGTGGGATTGCTGGGTCATATGGTAGTTCTAAGTAATTTTAATTTTTCGAGGAACTTTCATAATGTTTTCCCTGGTGGCCACACCAATTTACATTCCCACCAAAAGTTCACAAGGGTTCCCTTTTCTCTGCATCCTCAGTAACACTTGTCTTATTGAAGATAGCCATTCCAACAGTTGTTAGGTGATACCTCATTGTGGTTTTGATTTGCATTTCTCTCATGAATAATGATATTGAGCACCTTTTCATATACCTATTGGCCATTTGGGTGTCATCTTTGGTAAAATGTTGATTCTGCCCATTTTTAAATTTGGAATTGTTTTTGTTATTGAGCTGTATGAGTTCTGTATATATTTTGGATATTAACTCCTTATCAGGTACAGATGGTTCCCTACTTATGATGGTTCACCTTATGACACTTTGACTTATGATGGTAAGAAAGCAATACGCATTGAGTAGAAACTGTACTTTTTGAATTTTTGTCTTTTCCTGGCCAGTGATATGCAATGTGATACTCTTTTATGACGCTGGGAAGCAGAAGCAAGCTTCAGGTCCCAGTCAGCCACACGAGCACCAGGGTAAACAACTGACACAATTACAACCATCCTGTATGCTTTTCACTTTTAGCACAGTGTTCAATAAATTATATGAGATATCCAACTCTGTATTGTGTGATAATTTTTGTATTAGATAATATTGCCCACCTGTAGACTAATGTAAGTGTTCTGAGGACGTTTAAGATAGGCGAGGCTAAGCTAAAATGTTTGGTAGGTTAGATGTATCAAGTGTATTTTTGACTTAGGCTATTTTCAACTTATTACGGGTTTATTGGGATATACCCCCTTGTAAGACAAGGAAAATATGTATATGATTTTTCGAGATTGTCTCCCATTGCATAGGTTGCCTTTGCATTTTGTTGATGGTTTCCTTTGGTGTGCAGAAGCTTTTAAATTCGATGTAGTCCCACTTGTTGACTTTATTTTTCTTTGTTGCCTTTCTTTTGGAGTCAGCTCTAAAATTTCAGTGCTAAGACCTATGTCAACTTATTGCCTATGTTTTTATCTAGGAGGTTTGTGGTTATAGGTTTTACGTGCATGTCTTTAATCCATTTTGAGTTGATTTTTGTGTATGGTGTAACAGTAGGGGTCCAGTTTCATTTTTTTTTTTTCAATGTGGCTGTCCAGTTTTCCCAGTACCATTATACTTCCCCCACGGCATAATTGACCATATATGTATGGGATTATTTCTGGGCTCTCTATTCTGTTCCATTGGTCAGTATGTCTGATTTTATGCCAATATCATACTATTTTGATTACTCTAGCCTTGTAATATAGTTTGAAATCAGGGGAGTTGATGCCTCCAGCTTTGTCCTTCTGTCTCAAGGTTGCTTTGGCTATTTGGAGTCTTTTGTGGTTCATATAAATTTTAGGATAGTTTCTTTTATTGCTGTGAAAAATGTCATTGGAATTTTGATAGATACTGCATTGAATCTGTAGATATCTTTGTATACTGTGGAAATATTTACAATATTAATTCTTCCAGTCCATGTGCATGGAACATCTTTCCATTTATTTGTGTCTTCTTCAGTTTCATCATTATCTTATAGTTTTTGGTATACAAATCTTTCATCTCCTTGGTTAAGTTTATTTGTAGGTATTTTATTCCCTTTGACTCAATTGTAAATAAGATTTTTTCTTAATTTCTCTTTTTGATAGCTTATTAGTGTATAGACACACAACTGATTTTTGTGTATTAATTTTGCGTTCTGCAAATGTAGTGAATTTGAGCTTTACTTTTCTTTTAATTTTTAAAGTTGTGATTGCTGCTGGACATTGCATAGTTTGTTTGTTGCCAGATGTATTTTTTAGTGTAGGATTTTGTTCTTGTGCACAGCTACTTGAAAGCCATTTGCTTTTTTTGAAGTTTGCTTCATACACCATACATGTGTATGTATATATGGGTTGGCCAAAAATTCCTTCAGGAAAACCCTGAATGAATTTTTTGGCCAACCCAATATATGGTGTATGAATACATATGTATTATATGCATATGTATATATACTCATAAAAATATTTATTTTTACATCTATTCATATGAATTATAAATATATATTCCAGTTTTCTTGTTGCTTACGGTGAGCATATAAAGTATAAACCTGGTCTCTGTTATCCCATCATGACTCCAAAGTAAAATTCAGTTATTGGTTTGATATCAATCACTCTTTTTGCCTTTCCCTTTTTTGTTCATTTGTTTTTTGCTTGGACCAAATAACAAATCTTCTCTAGTATTAGAATGATGTTTTAATTCATTCTCTAGTATAGTATTATAGTTATGATACCAAATAATACGTTGGATTTTCTTTTTCCCTCCCTCCCTCCCTTCCAACTGTGGAGCGTTGTTGCTTGTCATTAACTATTTTTCAAAACCATTTTTTAAAAAAGTTTCTTTTCTTTTTTTTCTTTTTTTTTTGGGGGGGGGCGCTGTGTGAGTTTTAGTTGCAGCATGCGAGATCCTCGTTGAGGCATGTGGGATCTTTTCACTGCAGCACGTGGGCTCTTTGTTGTGGTACACAGGCTTCTCTCTAGTTGTGGCATGCAGGTTTTCTCTCTCTGGTTGTGGCACACAGGTTCCAGGGCATGTGGGCTGTGTAGTTGTGGCACATGGGCTCTGTAGTTTGTGGCATGGAGACTCTCTAGTTGAGGCGTCTGGACTTAGTTGCCTTGTAGCATGTGGGATCCTAGTTCCCTGACCAGGGATTGAGCCCACGTCCGCCGCATTGCAAGATGGATTCTTTATGACTGGACCACCAGGGAAGTCCCTCATGACCATTTTTAATGCGAGTAATTACTCTGAGGTTGCCAAACAAGCTGGTTGCATCCTTATTTAAATCATTTATTTTATAGGTGGAAGAGCATTTTGTTGAATTTGTACTTAATGACTGTCACTTTTACACATTAAAATCAAGAACTTAAATATATGTATTCTGCATTTACACACACTTGTGGCCTTCTCATTGTTGATCAGGAGAATCATTAGTCTTTGTTAAATAAGTTCCCACTGCTACTCATCTTGGAATAAATATGTCCAGTTGTTCAAGTGAGCAGCAACTCAGGACTAGATCAGCTCTCGAAGCAACTCTAGAAGATGACTTCTTATTCTCTGGGATTTGTTTCCCACCCCAGCCCAGTCATTATGGGGTCTGCAAAGAAAACTCTATGTTACCTCTACTTATTAGATATGCCATCCAGATATTTTTAAAATCTTGCATCTCTTTTCAAATAGTGGGATAACAAAGAGACAGAAATCTTAATTATTTTCTTTTAAAATTAGTATAATATTTTGTTATATCATTACCTTGAATTTGAATTGTTAAATTATATTAATATTATAATTTAGTGCTTGTTTTTACTGTAGACCTCATAGATGTCCTTCTTAGTATAAGATTTTGAAAATGTCATTTTCTTTTCCTTATCTGATTTAATTTTGTAAATCATCCTACACTATGATTAAATATACCAATTTGGACTTTGGAAGTCTGTATAACTGTGTGAATTAATGAAAATCTTAAAAGAAATTTGTTTCATTTCAAAACCGTTTGGTATGAAAAGTTAGACTGACAAAGTAAGTGTTGTCTCTGATAGATCCCTAAGAAACTTGTTTGAATTAGTAGATTGGAATGATTTTCAATTAACATATGGGTTGTTTTTATACAAATAAAGGTTTCTCAAGCGCTTAAGGGAATGTTTGAGAAGTTCTTTTAATTACAATAGTTGTATTACCTCTGAAATCTGTTTACCCCTGTATTTATACATATCTTTTGTTTTATAGATGATCCTTCATTTCAAGTAACCTATTCAAAGTTAGTATAGTACAAAAAGTAATGCAGTGGTTATCTCTAGGTGGTAGAAATATGGGTGATTTAAATTTCTTCTTTAGATATTATTTTACTATTTTTTGATACATTGAATCACCTTTTCCCTAAATAATTAATTCTCATCCACATTGCAGGTAAAAATGCCCAAGAGCTTTCTGTCTAACAAATCAAGCATTTTCTTGTTCGTGATTGAATTGTGGCAAGTCATTACATTTCACAAAGAAAAAACACTGCTATTTCTAGAGAATATATGACCTACAGCATGTCTGCTTTAGAATACTGGGGTGTTGGAGTAAGATGAACTGATCGCTAATTTTTTTTTCCAGTTTGAATTTTCCAGCTGGAGAAATTGAGGCTCAACACGATTTTAGGATGTGCAGTGTAATTCATAATTCAGTGCATCGCTGTATCACGATAGACCACATCCTCATTATTAGGATGACCTCCATCTCCACTGCACTCTATCTCCTCCTGATTAATTTCTTTTTAGCCAATTGATCTGCTCAGGTAAATGAATGATAAATAGTAAGGCCATGGATTCATCAAATATCTAGATAAGATATGTTTTGTATAATATGTGACTTTCAGTTTCTAGACCTTCCATTAATATTTGGCTAGTTCCTCTTCTGTGACCTAATTAACTTTTCTGGGCATATAGTGATAGTCTCATTTGAGGTAGAGCCAATCACTTGAACCTTAACTTCTATGAGTATAACCACATCAAGCATTCTATATTTTGTAAATGTAGATCCCCTTTTATTGAAATCCAGATGTTGAGCATTTTGGCCTTTGTGAGATGATGGATCATATCCAGTGCTCTTTCTTTAGGCTACCTGTAGTTCTAGGTAACTGGGTCTAAAAATGTCTATAAACTAACTCTAGAAAGTGTCAACTAAATAATTTGTTATTTATAGATTTATGTTCTATGCATTTTACATTTGGAAGTGGTTAACAGAAGCATTATATTAAAGCTTTTTCTTCCATGTGAATTGGTTAATTTAGGATCTTACATCGATTAATATTAAATGTTAGGTTTGGAAAGGCTTGGCTGTCTTTGGTTCCACTGAGTTTTTGTTTTGTTTTGTTCTCCATCCTGTCTTTATGCTTCTAGGTGCTTATGACCCTGCAGTTTTGATTGTTGGCAACGTTGTCGTTTATTTGGTTTGAGTACATTTACTGGAATTTCATTATTATATATTTTAAGTAGGACAGAGTGAATCCAAACAGGACTGAGAGACTGAGGTTAATTTTTGAATGTCCCAAAGCAAAATATTTCATATTGATGAAATGGGTCTAAAGAGTGACTATAGACTACTTCTGTACAACCTCTCCTTCTTCTTCATTCCCAACCACTGTTGAATTCACAGATTACTGTAACTGGAAAAGTCTTTACTTTTTTTCACCATGAGATAAGAAAAAGGACATCTCCAGAGATTAAGAGGTTTGTCTATATTTGCTCTGTTGATCATGACTAGTGTTAAATATTCCCTAGAAGATGGCTAGAGTTCTCAAAATGTAACCTAAATCTTGCTAAAATAGTTTTCTTTTCTTAGAAGTGGACAGAGTGTACATACGCTTGGAAAAATCCAGCCTCAGATCTTTCTCTTTACCTCACAATTATTTGAGGGAAAGAAGGACGACTCTAAGAAGGTGGAACAAAGTTTCTTAGGAGTCCCTTCCACTTGCACTTTATTTCTGACCTTTTATTGCCTTTAAATAATTGGCGAGGCCGTTGGGTTCAAAACTACAAGTGTCTTCCTTTAGAGTGTTTAGCTGATCTAAGTGTGGTAGGAGACCAGGGTACCAACACTCCAGCTCCCTTGCTGTGGTGTGCTGTAAAACCATTGGGAATGGCTGCCCGGATGGTACTAACTTTACAGCTGCTACCACTGTCACCATCTCAGCATCCTTGCATTTGGGTGGGACTGTATGACTAGTTTTTGTCTCCTGAGTAAGAGTGGAAGGATATAGTGTTGTAGGGGCAAAATGGCAGGACACAGCAGTGCCTTTTCTACCTTCCCTTTCTTTCTTTGTTGACTGGGTACAGAGGAATCTGTGGTTGTAGAAGTCGCCAGTCACACAGTAGAAGCTCTCGCTTTGGGGAAGAGAGACACCCATGAATCAGGAGCGTCTTTAATGAACTGTTACACGGATGATAAACAAACCTTTGTTATGTTAAGTCCCTCCAGTTGAGGTGTGTGTTCCTTAAGGCCACTGACATTACAGTGACTCAAAAATGCCTTTTTGGATTAATCATGTCAAATAAAAAGAACATGCTTATTTCTTTACTGCCTAGATATATTTCCCTGTGTCTGTAAGTGAAGAAATAGCCTTATGTCTATTGTGAAAAGTAGGAAAGAAAAAAAATCTTACCGGGAAAGGTAAAGGCAATGTCTTTGAAGCATATGTTTATAACACATATCATTGTTTATCTCGCAAGCAGTTTTCCCATCTCACATGAGATGTATCTTCCCCTTTCACAGTGTGCCTACTGTCATGCTGGGTGACTGATTTATAGAACACATTGCCGTCAAATCCATAAGCCTCCTCCCAAGCTATTTCTGTGAATGTAATATAATGCCCTTTAAGCTTTATTTGGAATTCACTGTCGTGTTAGTACAGCCATTTTGTGATGTGTTTTCATAAAAATATTAAGATTTATATCAGGGCAGACTCCTGAAAAATGACATGCTTCATATTAGGATTTGGGGTATGTAAGGTAAATCTCATAAGGCTGTGTGTGAAAATTCAACATGACATGGGTACATTCCTTTTATATTGGTTGAATTGTTCTTTGGTACTTGTAGAGTGAATGTTGGCTATAAAGCATGGTAATAATAAGATTTCTAACAGTAACAATAATAGTGGGCGGCATTATTAGAGCTTTAGCTATGTGTCAGATACTGTTCCAAGTTTATAACATCTAACTAACTCATTTAATTTTCGTAGAAAATGTCTCTACCGTTACCCTCATTTTCAGATGAATAAAGGAGAGGCGGAGACTTAAAGTAACTTGTGTAAGTCTCTACAGATAGTAAGCTGACATTCCAACTTGGAGCTGGTCATTGTTAGGCTGAAGCTCGAGGAAGTTAAGTAAATGTCTTTCAAACTAAGAGTAAATGTAAGAGCTGGGATTTGAACTCCCTTTTAAAACACGAAGTAGCACATTTCCCCCATTGTTACCTTTATAGTATGTTCAAAGGACCTTCCAGGAAGGAGAATGATACTGGAACTCTTGCAGAAATTAACATGGTAAGAATCAAGCAGCTTAGAAGGATCTTAGAAGATGAGGGAGAAGAAGCATGGGAGTCAGGAGATGGGTGGGTAGTTGATAGGAGAGAGCATTATATTGAGTATATATTGAACATATGTGTACGTCATTGAACATACATAATGTATATATACGTTCAATGGACACGAAGAAGATGCTGTATCATTTTAGTCAGAGTAGGGCTGCAGAGTTTCATTCTAAGAAGAGAGAATTAAAATAAATTACAGTAAGTACTATACTTACAACATTACACTGTTTTAGAATAAATGCAAAGAAATATAAGATGTGTAGTGTAATTCACTACCTTTACATGTGCCAATCAATCCAGAGCATGTGCCATTTTGAAGAAATGTGACCCAGATAATGGGTCAGCCCAAGGCATAATTTGCGAATGATAATAGCAATAGAAGATTCCAAGTACAAAGTTGACTTTTGGCATATTTATCTAATCCTATATTCCCACATCTAAATTCAATGAAATTATTAATCTATATAAAAACAGACAACGTCTAGCAATATTAGATGGTTATCATTAACAAACTTAAAATTTAGGTAACGGCTGTCAAGCCTAGTGCATAAGAGATGGAATTTTACAAAATATTTATTTCATCTGTGCCTCTTCATAAGGGAATAGCTCTATAAGAGGAACAGCTTATGCTCTGCACTTTCCCTTGAAAAACGATCCTAAAACTGTCAGTGAAAAAAGTAATGATTGTCTGAGGGACCATGCGATTTCTGTTGGTGTCCTGGGGAGCCATGATAAACACCAGAAAGCCAGACTGAGAAAAGAGCACTTTGAAGCATTTGCTTCCTGCCTCCCCTTCACAATGTAGCACAAACAGAATTTAACTTATCAGCCTGCCATTTCGTTCTACGCACATCTGGTATTCCTTATCTTCCACACACTCCCTGACGTATGCGTGTGGACTTGTAGCCCAGCCCGCTCCTGCCCAGACCAGTTGGTCTGGAGAGTAACAGATCACTAATCCGAGGACAGTTAAGATCTGGTTAAGGATTGGTATACAGGGCTCACTGAATCGGCCCTGCTCAAAGTGCCGTCTGTCGCCTTCTGCTGGCTGTGCTTGCTACCGTTACGTGGCAATATAAGTATGACACTTACGAATCAGCACTTCTGGACCTAAAGATTATTGTACTAAGTGAAGTAAGTCAGAGAAAGAAAAAATATTATATGATATCACTTACGTGTGGAATCTAAAAAATAGTACAAATAACTTAATTACAAAACAGAAACACTCACAGACAGAGAAAACAACTTACGGTTATCAAAGGAGAAGGGGGAGAGGGGTGGGATAAATTAGGAGTACTGGATTAACAGATACACACCATTATATATAAAACAGATAAACAACAAAGATTTACTGTGTAGCACGGGGAACTTTATTCAATATCTTGTAAAACTTATAATGGAGTAGAATAAAAAAAGAATGTAAGGCTTCCCTGGTGGCGCAGTGGTCGAGAGTCCGCCTGCCGATGCAGGGGACGCGGGTTCGTGCCCCCGTCCGGGAAGATCCCACATGCCGCGGAGCGGCTGGGCCCGTGAGCCGTGGCCGCTGAGCCTGCGCGTCCGGAGCCTGTGCTCCGCAGCGGAAGAGGCCACAACAGTGAGAGGCCCGCGTACCGCAAAAAAAAAAAAAAAAAAAAGAATATAAATAGATACATAGGTATAAACAAATCACTTTAATGTACACCTGAAACACAATATTGTAAATCAACTTCAATTTAAAAAAAAGACTTCAAAACTGTCCTGACAATTTGACAGTAACTTTGTCTGTTGAATATAATAATACTGAAAAAGCCAAATTTTATTTTATACATTTTTTCATTTCATGTTTCTAGGACTTTATTTTTAGTGTGTTCCACAAGTAATGATCAATAACATTTTGGAAAAATTAAAACCAAAAAACTGGTGATTTATGATGTATCATTTGAGTACCACCAATGGAAAGACCATCCTGGTTTCAATTAATTTCTATTATTCTTTCAATGCATTTAATATCTACCTAGTAAGATTGTTACCGAATTTAAAAGCAGGAGCATATTAGCTAGCTTCTAACACTGTGTTTTGCAAGTGGTCAGTTTTTAATCGAAGCTCACTAAAGATGCTACCATAAGAATGAAAACCAAGAATTGCTTATCAGCATTCTGGTTGCCTCTCACTGCAGTGAGCCTCGTGGTCTGAGGACGAGAACTGAGGCAGAAACTTCTCTTGTGGCAGAGCCTCCTTCAAGCCAGCCTGTTTTTGTAATTTGATCCCAGGGGAAAGAGGCAAATGAGATGAAAAGGGTTCCTGTCAGGGATTAATGCAAAAAGAATTGGCAAAGAATTTGGAGTCTGGACGGGACTCAGATCCATCTTCTGCAGTAGTTTACAGTGAAAACTGATGCCTTAGAACGAGGACTGGGGCCCTCAGAGAGTGACAGCTGTCCTAGAGAAGGCCCTGGTGCTCAGTGCCCAGAATGTCCCAACCCAAAGCGGTCAGGGGAGGATTTTGAGCAGTAAGGAGGCAGCCTTAGCTGCCTTCAGGAATTTCAACCTCATGTGCTCTTTTGCCAGGATCGTCTCTGAGGTCTTTTTTCCCTTTGACTTCTGTACCTTTTCTACCCTCCTTCAAGTTCACATGCATGGTGTCCTCTTTATCTCTTTTCCTGCTACAAAACTTCCTTCTTCGAAGGCCTGAATTGCCACATACTTTTCACAGAATATTCTATAGAGAGTCTTTCATTGAACATTCTGGTCCCGTTGCCAACCTCTTTCAGCAATTCTCTGTGCCACATGCCTGGAAGACAGGATTTTCCCTTCCATGCTTCAAAATAACTTTTTATTTTCTGGCGATCTTCCTCCATTCCAGATTCTGAAACCTTAATGAAAGTAATCACATCTAGGATTTTAAAGTTAAAAAAAACAAAAAACAAACAAAAAAAACTTTACTAAATGAATGAGTACTTTGTAAACATTTACTGTGTACCTGATATGTACAGGGCCCTCTGCTGGGCAGGGCTAGAGTGTACATTTGGGTCAGTTACTCATTCAGGATTTATTGAGAAGGTCACTGTAATACACGTTAGGGATAATCCTAAAGCATATACGAATATACAAATTTAAATAGAATAAGACGAAATAAATTCAAGTAGAAGGTCCATTGTTTTCTTTTTGTACCTCAGTGGGCCATCTGGAACATTCCTTAGGCAAGTGTACCCCACTGTAAAGACCACTGTTTCAGGGTGTGATCATACAGGTATTAGATAAATATATCAAGAAGTAGAAAATTATGTATCATAAGAGTTGCAGATAAAATGATATGAAGTGGTGGATGGGAGCTAGTTTTTCAAGCTGAATGGATCGTAACCATTTGTTTCAAAACACTGTATATCCAGTTCTGAGAATTTAGGAAATTAAAAATTAATATGACAGAGGACAATGATTAAGAGCAGGAGTTGGAAAACTTTTTCGAAAAAGGGTCTGATAGTAAATATTTTAGGTTTTGCAGACCACGTTGTCTTGGTCACGGGCAACTCAACTCTGCCATGTGTAACATCAACAAACACTGCCACAGGTAAAACTTCAACAGTGGGGCCTGGCTGTGTTCCAGTCCTGCCTGTGGGCTGCAGCGTACTGAAGAGTGCAGGCTTTGGAATCATGCTGGGTGACGAACTCCAGAATCTATGCCCGGTGTGTGGAAACGTGCCAGTTATATGAAGGCTCCGAGCCTTGGTTTAATGTCTCTGGGACGCCGGTAGGTGTCACCTAGGAACTAGTTAGAAATGCAGAATCTCAAGCCTTGTCCATGGTCTGTAGTTACAGAATCTGCATTTGAACAAGGCCCTCAGGGTCTTAGTTGGTGCACTGTAGCTGGAAAAACTGGGGTAGATAATGGTGGTGCTGAGAGGATCTACTAAGACTGTCTAGTTGTGTTTAACTGAGATGATCTCTTAAAGGACTTCCCATGAGGCTCGGGTTGAAATCATCAGTCCCTTGGTGTTTGCTCGCAGTGGCTGTGTTAGGATTTCTCAGAGAACTTAGAGTCTAGTGGGATTTAGGAGGGTATTATATGCACTTGCCCTTGAATGTGAGGAGGATTTAGGCCTGGAGTGATAGGGGCCACAGCCTACTAGGGTTCACTGCAGAGTGTTTAACCAGTAACATACCTGTGCTTTCAGTAATGAGTTAGTCAGTGGTTTCTGTGAATGGGACAATCTAGGCTTATCACCTGTTGGCATTTTTTTAGTCCTCTTGGAATCCTGAGATTTTGTTGTTGTTGTTGCTTGCCTGTGGTAGAGTTGATAGATGACATGCTGGAAGATCTCAAAAAATGTCTGTCTGTCTGTTCTTAAAGCTAGAAAGTCTGATGCCAGACTTTACTTAACAAATGGCATTTATGTGGAACAAAGAGTTGTGGATTTCCTTAACACAGCCACCCTAATTCTTTCTACTCATTGCAGCCAAGCCTCTAAAAAGAACTGCTCAGCCACACCCCTATGCTGTCCCTTTATCATCTGTTTTCTGGTGTTTATAGTGTGTCTATGTCTTCCCCTCCCACTCACTCCATTAACTTCTCCATACTGCCCTTTTATCCATAAAACTCCATCAAAAAATGTGGTCACCTACCACTTTGGTGTTTTCAAGGTCAAAGCCAAATCGTATTAAGTCACTCAGTGTTTTTGACACCGTTAAATATTTTTCGCCTCACGAAACACTTTTCCTGTGGACTTTGTCACACCAGAGTTTCCCTTTGTCACACTTGGTCCTCTGTCTCCTCACTGGGTACATTTTGCTTTGGAAATATCATCTGTAGCCATGAAGTTACTGACTAACGTATGACAAGTCCCACATGGAGATGGTCAGTTGCGTTTTCACTCTGACTTCACACCGATAGGCCATCCTACTTAACTGACATCTCTTCTTAGCTGTTTCATAGGCAACTGAACTGTAACAAGTCCCGTCTACGTTCCTGAATATGGTGTAACCATCTTTGTTATATACTGTACTCTCCTAGGACTGTAATAATCCATTAGCTTCATCTCATCTTGTAATTAGTCATTAAAATATATGGTGGTTACTTTGTCTTTCCCAACCTCTACCAGACTAAACATGGAAACAACTCTTCCTCCTCCTCCTTTTTCTCTTCCTCCCCTTCTTTTCCTCCTCTTCTCCCTCTCTCCCTTCTCCTTCTCTTTCTTCTTTTTATTACTATCCTGAAGTGCCCTATACCTAGACAAATATTGACATATGGACCCTCAAAATATTTACCAAATGAATTAATCTAGTTCAATGAAAAAAGCATAATCTAAGCTGCAGAGGCACAAAGACTTGACTCCGAATCCTAGGCCCCACCTCATACCTGTGTTATTTAAGGTAATTGTGTATCTTCTCCGAGTCCTCCTCTTGTCCTCTTAGTACTGTTTATAAAGACAGTTACAGTACACAGTGCTTGTAAGGATATAAATGATGCCATAAAGTAAGTGTCCATCCTGGTGCCTGATACAAAGCACAGTAAATAATCTTATGTTAATCCATCACTTCTCTTCTAGGCCTATATACAT
Source organism: Kogia breviceps (assembly GCF_026419965.1). NCBI lineage: Eukaryota > Metazoa > Chordata > Mammalia > Artiodactyla > Physeteridae > Kogia > Kogia breviceps. The sequence goes on along the minus strand of NC_081319.1, from coordinate 9,718,965 downwards.
TTATTTTTTTTTTTACGGATTGATCCCATAACGTGTGTAAGAAGATACTCTTCCAGATCCTGAGAATATACAGCGATAAACAAAATGGGCCGTATCTTTACTCTTGTGATTACTTATATTTTCATAGGGGGAGACAGATACAAAATAATTAAATACACTTACTAAATTTTAAATACATTCTCTGGGCGTGCTAAGAGGAAATAGGAAAGCCGTTCTGGTAGGGTGCCATTTGAACATTCTCAGCGAGAGTATCCTGCCAAAATGTGGAGGGTGAGTATTGCAGACACAACTGGCAGCAAACTGAGCAGCACTGAGATGGGAACGTGTCTGGATGTTCCTGGAGCATCTTCCAGTACAGCTGGAGAGGACTCAGTGTTTGAGAGGTAGGCGGGGACCCCAGTGCTATATAATGATCTGTAATCTAGGTCATTACAGAGACTCTAGATTTCTCTCTGACTGAGATACGAGTCATGGGTGGATTTTAAGAAGAAGAGTCACATAATTTGATTTAGATTTAAAGCAGATCATCTGGGCTGCTTTCTTGAGGGGAAACCTGGCAGAAGGAGGGCTGAAAAGGGAACGCAGAGATGTGTCTGTGAAATAGACTAGGCAAGACGTAATGGGAATTTAGCCTAAGACAGTCTTTCTCAAGGGTGTTTCCTGGAGCAGCATCAACATCGCCTGGGTCCCACTTCCTGAAGTTTAGAGGCTCTAGAGGTTGGTGGGACCCAGGAGTCTGTGTTGTAAGAAGCCTTCCAGGAAATACTTGTGCTCAGCAACAATGGAGAACCATTGCTCTTGGATACTAATACCTTTAAAACAGTAAAAGAAAAAAAAAAAAAAGTGGTCAGATTCCTGATATATGTTGAAGGTAAAGCTGATTGGATGGGCAGATGATTTTATGTAAAGTGTATGTGAGAAATGGATAATCGTGTGGTTTTTGAACTAAGAAGCTGGTGGAATGGAGTCACCGCATGCTGAGGGAAGGCCCTGGGAGGAACGTTTGGAACGAGCATCGCTGTAGCTCTGGCTGTGTTCGTTTCAGTATGTCTGTTAGGCATTCGAGTAGGCTTGCTGAGTAGGAAGTTGGATATTCAAGTCTGGAGTTCTGTTTCTCTTAATAAATCTGTTTAAGTTGTTATGTGGAGACCGCTATATTGCTCTTCTGGAATTCTTTCATTCAAGAAGTGAAACTAGAAGAGGACCTGCAGATATTAAAGAACTATCTAGGGCAGCAGTTTTAAAATTAGCTCAAAAAGAAAAGTGAATTCTTAAATTTCTCCCAAGAAGAATTCCTTCAACTTGTCATATGCTGTGGATCACCTAATAGAATCTTTTAAATGACTAAGTATGTTTTAATGAGCCCAGAAATGAAAATCATTCCATTACTACTTTGAAAGACAAAGGTGTCATGAACATTTCATATCCTCGGGTAGTACTCTGTGTCTGATTTAATAGCTTGCTGAGTGGCTGGGTTGCTTTAGAAGTCCACAGTGTGGCATTTTTATGTAGTTACTACCAGGGATATTAATAGTCTGTGAAATCTGTTTCCTATCAGTCCTGTTCAGAATCTGCTAGGCATAATTTGCACCAATCAGTTTAATTTTGAACAGCCCAGACTCAAAGTTATATTTGATACTGATATATAATTTCTTCTTTTACAAAATTCACATACCCAAATTATGTATCATGTTATCCAGATTTCCCCTTTGTTTACAATGCAGTAGATTTTCTTGATGTTGAAAGACTTGAATGTTTTTATTATTTAACTCACCATATGCATGAATTTATAATGGAATAATGAGTTTTATTTAACCCTGTTACAGAATTAAGAATCTAAAGTAATGGCAGTTATCTACCTATTTGTAAACAACTGTAGTTGCATAGCTCCGTCCTGAATTATGGTTCTAATATATTTTGATGCTCCAGAGTTTCCAAAGTGGCAAACTTAGAAGAAAGTGTTGGAAACCAGAATAAACTTTAGAGCTAACTATTCTAGGTGTCTTGAAAATTGAACAAAGATTAACTTCAACTAGGTTTTCTAAAAAAGTTTTTTCAACCGAAGTATAGTTAATTTACAACATTGTCTTAGTTTCAAGTGTACAGCAAAGTGATTCAATTACACACACACACACACACACACACACACACACACACACACACACACACACACATATTCTTTTTCAGATTCTTTCCCATTATAGGTGATTACAAGATATTGAGTATAGTTCCTTGTGCTATACAATAGGTCCTGTTGTTTATCAACTAGCTTTTTTGCTGAGTCCCTAAGAAGGAGTTGAGTGGTTGGCATATTGGGTGGTAACTATTAAGTTAAAATCCTTGGGGAGGCTTCAGCTGTTCTTTAAGCCTCTTTCTGAGGAGCTGTGTCGATGGCCAAAATATCTACCTTCTCCTCTAGATGTGGAAACGACCCAGTCTTGAAACATGGATCTTGTTCAGTCGTTTAAAGTCATTAAAGGCTATTCAAACCCAATAGAAATGTCAGCATACTTTAAAGATGCAAATTCATGAATCAGATATAAAACGGTGTGTGGTGTGCATAATTAAGAAGATAAAGTATGTGATAAAAATTGTCGTGGCAGGGCTTCCCTGGTGGCGCAGCGGTTGAGAGTCCGCCTGCCGATGCAGGGGACACGGGTTCGTGCCTCGGTCTGGGAGGATCCCACGTGCCGCGGGGCGGCTGGGCCCGTGAGCCGTGGCCGCTGAGCCTGCGCGTCCGGAGCCTGTGCTCCGCAACGGGAGAGGCCACAGCAGGGAGAGGCCCGCGCACTGCAAAAAAATAAATAAATAAATAAACAAATTGTCATGGCAGACTTTGAGCCGTAATGACTTGGCGCTGAGTTGGTAAGGATAAAGTTCCTTCCTGAGTCAAAAGTTTGCTGAAATTGATTCTTTGATGAAAGATCCATTAATCTGTATGTGTCTAATAATTGCTAGCTCTGTGTGCTTGTGGGTGTTCATAGTTTCCAGTTACCCTCATGGGCTCTGCACCTGCATTTCTCTGTGAGCTGTAACTTTTCGCTTCACATATGGCTTAGCTCAGAGCTATTTCACCTTGACATTAGCTACTTGGACATGCAGCTGCCATTCTGGTTCATGCATTGCAAAGACTCTCTCATCCATGATGCTGGTCTGGCTTTGTTAGATGACTCTGTCCTGTCATTCAATGTGTGGTGAGACTCAGAAGTGATGTTTGTGAAAATGTTTTAACTGATGGGTGCGTTTTGCACACACCTCCCATGGTCTCCTCTCTGGACATGCAAAGGTTCAGTTTCAAGTTTAGTTGGAAACGTGAACAACGGCTATAGCAGGGGTGTTTTGTTTTTGAAGTGAGATGACAAGATGCTCACCTCTGCTGTTTGCGCTGGAAAGTGTCTAGTGCAGATAAGGGGCTGTGGACATTTTCTACTGTTCTATAAATATCATAATGCCAATATGTCAGACAAGGTTTTAAAATAATAATAATATTTCTAATAATAAGCCCTGAAACAAAGAGGGTGATATCTTATATTACATTCCTTACAAACTCTCCCATAATGTAAGGCTCCCTGTTGATTTATTTATTTAGAAGAAAAACACACTGTTTAGAGAGTACAAAGTAGCCTGAAATTACCCAAATCAGTGCTCATTTTGGATTCTTACGCAGGTTATGTAACAAGAACCAAGAAAAGTTAGAAAGAAAATTAAGATAGATTTGATATATACGTATGACAATATTACCTCACAATTATAGGTATTTGATGTCATTATAAACATGTCTTCAAATTCACTTTACAAAGTAGTAGATAGTTATCTTGTAGCAATAATTATTATACACTTATGGGCTGGTTACCAAAAAATGATGTATTCTATTATTATAGAATTCCATGTTTTACCTTGATAAAATTTTCAGGAATGGTATTATGCTCAAATTGAATAAAAATCGTATCAACAACACAAAAGAAAGATAATTTACTTCAGGAAAATGTATTACAGCGCACACTGTAGTAAAAGCAAAGAGGATAATGTTGAAGGCACAAGTAAATATTTAAAATAAAATAAGATTGTTTCATGAATCTTCAGGGAAGTAATAAACATATAAATCTATTTATAGACACAATAAAATAATATATAATATACAAATATATCTATATATTTTAAAAGTACAACCTTAGCTAAATAAATATAAATAGGAATCTATCATATGTATATATCTATCATAGATATATATATATATATATATATACATGTGCATGTGTGCCTATTATATACAGTTGAGGTGGCTAAATACATTTTGTTTTATTTTATTAACTTTGAGATCATAGCAAAAAGAAAAGATCTGTTTAAAATTTGAGTGATTTCTTTCCGGGGGCAGATGGTGTTTCGTTATTGCTCTCCACATTTTCTCTCTCTTTATGTGTAGTTTTCATGGTTATGTTCCTTTTTAAAAAACAAATGTCCCTTGGGAGGACAAACAGAATCAGTTATCTTTAAAAGCGTTGTGTTTTCTTTCTAACATTCAGTTGAACAGTGAATATGTCAGTTTCTCCTGGGCAAAGTAGTAAAAGGATATGTGATATTGTTGGAAAAACATATGAAATTGGAACTGAGTTTTAGCTTCACCACTGTAGAGTTTGGGTCTATTGCTGTTAAACTCCTTCTTCAAATGTAGTGAAAAGCTCGGCTCTAATTACATCAGTTATTGGAAAAATCCAGATAGATTACAGAATCTTAGCAATGTAAGACACCCTACCAGACGATCTAGGCCTATCTTCTCCAAATACCTTCTATATTCCTGGTATATAGTTTGTAAGACTTCTCCCTTACTATTTGTCATGATGGGGAGATCTACCTCATAAGCATCCTATTTATTAGACGGATTTTTATATTGAACCAGTGCATCCTTTTTAACTTTAACTGACTGGTCCCAGTTATGCTCACTGGAACCATACGGCATCTATAGAATAGATGTCTTGCATTTTGCGGTTGCTTGGGCTTTGAATTTATCTAGTATGACTATCCAAAGTGGTGCTTTATCAAGATAAATAAGTATGCATGTGATGATGTGTGTGTGTGTATGTGTGTATAAATCTATTTGTGTTTATAAATGTATACCTTAAAATTTAAAAAGCCTTTTAGGAACATAAGTTCATGTTCTTAAACACAGGTCAGTCAAGCTAGATTGGATTTGAGCGTTCGGGACTTTTGTTAAAGTAGAGCAATACGTGAGAACATTGGGTTTTTAGAAGGTAAAAGCGAGAGATATATAAAGGAAGGAAAGTATTTCCAGAGAAATATTTCCTATCCTTTGTGATAGTTGCCTAAATACCCTGGTGACTTTCGTGCAGATAACTGTTGATTGGAAGGGCTGCGGGTTGGCAACTGGATGTTACTCTCCTACTCAGTGCTTTGTTCATTTCTCAACATGAGAAGCTACCAGGGAACCTAGTTGCCACTTAGAACAGAAAGGTGCAAAGGGCCTAGCAATTGTCAGTGAACTGAAGGGAATAAGGGGTTGGCCTCATTTTTGTCCTTTCTTGTTCGGCTTGTGTAAGAAAAAGACGAAAGAATAGGAAGAGGATATCCAGGCTCAAGAACTCGGGACGGAACTTTGCTTCACAGGGAGGCTGCCCTCTGGCTGCCGGCTATGGTCAAATGAAGGAGCCCAGGCTCCTAGTTCTGCAACCAATTACAGTTTCAGTTGGCGTAGCTGCTATCCTGGGCCTTTCTTCTGAAAATAAATAAGGACATGAAACAGGCACATTTCCTGGATGAGGCGATGAGTGATAAATAAAGGAAGACATTACAAAAGGCCAGAATGAAAGTAACAGAAGAAAGTGGAAAAGTCTGACTTGTAAGTTTAAGGGCCACTTAAAAAATCACCCGCAAATATCTGATTGATAGGTATGCATTTTCTTCTTTTGCCTAAGAGAGCTATTCAATGATTAAGAGATTTTGTTTTTCAAGAGAGTTTTTCTAAGTCTTCTAGATGAAATAACCTTCTTGGGAGGTTAAACTTTGTGGAACGTATCCCTTCTCTCCTCCAAGTAAACAGTTCTCTTAATTTCATTAAGTTTTTGGATGCGACTGATGGATCTATCTGATGTGGACCAAGCTCTCTGCTAAGCGATTGCATATCTTCTATGTTGGAATAGACTCAATTTTTTCATCCTAACTAAAAGATTATTTATAGCCGTCATGACCTTTTTCCAATTGATAGTTAAGACAAAGACAAGCTTGTTTACAGCTGAGAAAAGAAAACTTTCAGGATCTAGGGACCTGAGCAGGACAACTGAGGGGAAAGAAAAACGGTGATTTTTCAGTATTTTTAGTCCTGATAAGGTGACCCAAAGCACCTGAATTTTAAATACTATTATTATAAGTCAATACTCTAACGCCCTGAGTCCAGAGATGAAAGGGATTAAGAGAGTGAATGAATGATCTCAGAGCTGAAAGCTCCCTAGAGAAGAGGCGTCACAGAGGCAGCACAAGGTCTCTGTAGCATTAGGGTTTCCATCGTTAATTTCATTATCTGTATGTAACAGAGAAACGATACCTTGCCTACCTGTTCCAAAGGTTGTGGGAATTAAAGGACTACATCAATATTAAATGACTTCGTTCATATCGACATAAAAGCCCTATAGTATTTGGCCCCATTGGCTAACCCTTATCAGAGGTACAGCATGGTGTCCTGGGCACAACAGTTGAATAAGCCTTACGTTTTGTAGTCAGGCAGACCTGGGTTCTCTACTGCTTAATAACTATGTGTCCCTGAGCAAAGTTGAACCTCACTTTTCATTATCTGTTAAACTAATAATGACAACCCCTAGGTAATGGTCATACTGAGAAGATTAATGTGGAGTAACTAGCAGTAAACCTGTCGGTGGTCCATAGAAGTTAACCATTATTCCCATTATTCAGTCCATTTGCTAAGGGTTCAGCACCCTTTCCCCACTCCTAGGACATAAGCCTGAGCTTCTGTACAGAGGGGCCTCATGATGGAAGAAAAAGCCTGTCCTTCCTTCATGGTTGCCAAAATCTGGGAAGTGTACGGAACTGATTGCCAGGAAGGACATTGCCTGAAATATATCTTGAAGGAGAAGCTAAGAGAGTCTTCCAAAAAATCTTTCAGTAGGAATCTAAACTGGATTACGAAGTCAAGAATTAGAGACTTTACAAGGAATTAAAAAAATGGCAGAAACGGTACATTGTAAATGGAGTTTACCTAGAACAAGTGGGGCTTTGAGTTGTGTTTAATGGCTGCAGTTGTGCCGGTGTTGATACGGAGCAGCAAGACCAGTACGTGGCCTCGGCAAAGTCATGGCTCTAGCTTCCACGTTTAAATTCTGAACGTGGGCCATTGAGAGAATCCCTTTATCCATTCTTTCCACCTCTCAAGGTCACCCAAGCCAGGCTGGATCCCCCAGTTTTACGGACTTCTCATCCCATAGGAGCGCCAGTGGTTCCGGTAGCAATGCGCAAGGTGGTTCCTGTGATTCTCTCCCCCATCCCCACATCCTTTAATCCAAAGATTGGAGAGCTGGAAACTACTTCTTAGAGCCGCAAGTAGAGCATGGAACGGGGAGTTTTAAAAGAACTTAGTTAAGACTTTTCTAAACACTCAACTCATTATTTGGTGAAAATTACATCCTGAGAAGATGCATTTGTGTACACGTACTGCTGAGCTCTTAAAAGCAAGAACTTACACGGTGGCCAGTTTATTATTGCTCTCACTCAGAAGGAAAAGGCCAGCTTTCCCCAACCCAAAGGAAGTGCCAATTACAGAAATTGTGTATGAACTTTTCATTACTTTTGGTACAACCTCTCAGTTTTCTAGTGGTTTTGGTAAAATATATATCTTTTGGGAAATTCCAGTTTCATTTGCTAGAGTTACTTTATTTCAAAGTATTCACCTAATGCCTCACAGAATTCATTGTGCCAGGGATAGCATAAAACCTATAGAAGAGAAAATAGGATAAAGAAATATTATAAAGAAAACATCAAGTCATAAAATCAATGAGAAAGGTATGATATTATGTAATTTTCTTGCATCAGCTGTGGGTTCCACATAATAGAGTGTTTTGTGTATCCATTTCTTTTGAAGGCTGTTTGTGTTGTTTTCACAGTTCTCCAAACATACTCATTCTCATTGAATAGTATTCATTCAAGTAATGCTGACTATGAGCTGTGAGAAAACCAGAAGGATTGTATATATTGTTTCTGTTGTTTATGCAGAGTCCGGGGGGAATTTATAGCCAGGAAAATTATAATTGAAGGCCGTCAGTGACTGAGCACCAAAATAGTTGATCTAAGCGCTGAATGACATAGATATTCAGGAGTGAGGTGACGCTATGAATTGACTTTTAAGTTTTGTTTGAGAATCTGGAAACTACATCTTTGAAGACCTTGTGTTTGAATTGTCCAAGAAAGGGGAAGGTACAAAAAATAAAGCTGGGAGATAACTGCCTTTCAAGGGGTGCTGAGAGAGAGGCCTGACTAGAGCAATGATGGAAGACAAAGCCAAATGCTTAAATTAATATTGCATTTAAAAGAAATGAACTATAAGGAGTATAGAATGTTGCTTTTGTTAATGGATAGCACGTGATGGGTGGAATTTGTGTATGGCAATGTTGCCCTGAGGATGTAGGTTGTTTCTGTGTGTGTGGACAATGTGCAGCTACTAAGGAAGATGGTCCGAAAGATGGTCCTGGGAGAGCTCAGTGGCTGTGGAGAGCTGTTAGGAGGCTATATGAGTGTAATCTTGGCTTAAGTGAAGTGGCGTTTGGGCATGGGACAGGGGGCAGATGTAGGAAGCTAGAAAGAGTTTCCAGAACATGGTATTTGTTCAAAATGCAAGACTGCTCCCAACTGTGATCTGTTTGTGGTCTCCACCCCCTGAAGACTGGAGACTTTGACCAACTGACGCTCAGCTCTGATAACTGGTTAATTCATTGATATTGTATAATTATTCTTATCATGTCAATAGGGAATTAAATGTTTTTCCTAATATTGATTTATTTTATTTTATTTTAAAGATTAAAAAAAATTTTGTTGAAATATAGTTGATTTACAATATGTTCGTTTCAGGTGTACAGCAAAGTGATTCAGTTATACTCACACACGTGTGTGTGTGCATATATATGTATTCTTTCTTTACATTTTCTTCCATTATAGGTTATTCGTATGACCATGAGAATTGGTAGTATTCCAAGCCAAAAATAAAATATTGGATTTTATTAGCCCGTAGGCAGAGAACTCTTCTGCCATCGCTGAGGAACTCAGGCTGACAACTAGAGATAGTTAATACAGTAAAAAACAAAGAGAAGAAATTCTAAGATTAAGAAAGTGATCCTCTATCACGTAGTAGCTGCTAACTCAAGGTTAGCAATGAGCCTTTGAAGTGCTTAAGAAAATGATTTAGCTTCTTTAAAAAAATCCTAAACCATTATGGGATAGTACAGAGCTTTTTCAAACAAGTTAAGAAGATGGCCATTAAGAATCATGTTAGAATAATGAAGACACATTGAGATGAACATTAAAATTTGACTCTAAATGATTAACATACTAAATGTACTTGTAATTATTTGTTTGTCCCAAGATACTGACGTTGTATGTTTCCCATTCTGAAACATCCTGTGGAATTTGCATTGTGTACCAATTAATTGATATCAATTCTTCAGCTCTGCAGAGAGGTAGAGGAACTTTACAGTTTCATAAGTATCCAAAGGATCTATCCATGGGTCCAGCAGTGACCTGCCAAAAGGTACCTGTGATGGAGTAGCCAAGGAATGTGTTAAACGCTGACAACTAAAGGCACCTTTTGGGACTTAAACATCCTCTCGGTCCCTGTAGCGACATAAAAAGATACCACAGTAGGTAGCACAAGACATTATTTCTGCCATTTGATAGAGGATGTTTATTATTTTCGTCAAACACAACACAAAAAAATACCTGATAAATGGCTGCAAAGCCCATTATGAAGTGCCTCCTGGTGCGGTGCTGCTAGAATGTTTTGAAACATTCCCTTTGCTACAGTCATCAACAAATGACCTTTTGGCAGCATCTGGTCCCTTTTGGGTTGCATGCCCATCTAGAGCCCCATTATCTCATTAAATCATTTATGTGCAGGAGGAGAGATGCAGTAGCGGATAGCAAAATCTCACAATTTGTTTTTGATATATTCTGCCTTTTCGGCGAGCACAGTTGGAGTAAAACCTATATAAATAACTTAATTGAAGTCAGGCCTTTACTGTCAAGAGTGAGTGTTTTTGACAGTGTGGTACAGGCTGAGTTTAACCACTCAGAATAATTTTAGAAGCTCTGAATGATCCAGTAGCTACTTAGGATACTTTGCACTCAGTGTAAGGTTTTTGCCTTAGCACAACATAGGAAAGGTCTTGCCTGACCGATATTGCAGTGATCAACCCCTGAGTAGTCTCATGGTGTCGCTTTGCTACTTGGAACTTCAGTTTTCTCATTTGTGAAATGGAAGAATGTGTTGAATAAAGTTTCTTTTAAGCCACAGAGTAAAGGGATCGATAAGATGATGATGGAGCAGATCAGTATCTAGTTACAAGTGCCTGAATCAGATGTTCTCCATGGCTAATTAGCCACCTTCAGGACAGAATGCTTAATAGATATAGTTTCTTAGTTGATCTGAAATTAGACACATTTGTTGTTCCATTCATAGTACTAAGAGCAGAGGTTTTAGTTACAACTTCATGGTTCGATCTGGGATTCATGACTTCCTAGTTCTGTGTTTTTGGACAATTGACAATCATTTTGTACTTACGTTTGTTTTTCTCTAAAATGGTTTATTGGATAATCTATGCTAAATGGTTGAATTTTGATTGTCACTTAGTGAGCATTCAAACATTAGGTCCTATTCCTTATTATTTGTATTGATGTTTTCAGCTGTGATACTCTTCTTTGAAGGGGGGCGTCCACTTCCTTCATGAATCACTTGGGATCCTGAAGTAGCTTTCAGGGCTCTGATAATGACTATGTCCAAGTCTGAAGATTAGGTTAATGTTTGCGAGAAAGGTGGCAGTCATGTTTATAGCAGCCCCGCTGGAATATTTGGGGCTAAGCAGAAAGGTAGGCCCTCTAGTACTTTCTTCCAATATTAAGCTTAAAGAAATTACTGAATTTTTAAACTCTGATTTAGGAGGGAAACAGAGAACATTGCCATTTACTCTCTTTCACTTGAAAACTTGAGGAGATTAGAATATTTTTAATTTTCCAGTGAGGCAACTAAGGTCCAGTTTGGTTAATTGAGTTTCCAAAGTCATATAGGCAGAGAAAAATAGAGAAGTTAAATAATACTGAGTTGATGGCATGGGTGTGTATATGTGTATATATATATATGTGTGTGTGTGTGAGTGTGTGTGTGTGTGTATGTGTATGCGTGTATTGGGAGATAAGAGGGAATTCTTATACTCTTTGATCAGCTAGTTGTGTTGCTTTTTAAAATTTAGGATTTTGGAACCAGGTAGAGTTTTATGCTAAGCTTCAAGGATCTGCTATAGAGCACCTACTGTGAACCAGGGACTATTATAGATGTTGTTGCCTGTGTTATCCCATTTCAAGTAATGTGGTTAGAAACTAACAAACAGAGAAGAAACTATTAGCCCAAGTGCAGGAGTTTAAAAAAAGTATTTATATATATTTTTTTCTTGCTCTATACTAATTAGACAGTTTATCTTGATATTGAATTCTTTAATTATTATCTTTCATTCACTTATTCATTCAACAACTGCTTAGTAAATGTTTACTGGTCACTATTCTAGATGCTAGAGATACAGCAGGAGATAGTATAAATACTAAGACCATTGCCCTCAAAGAGCTTTAATTCCAGGGGAATAGATAGCCAAAAAATAAGCAATAGATAACTAATTTAATGTCAGATAGTGGAGATGGCTCTGTAGACAAGTGAAGCAGGCTAAGAAAAGCACATTTCCTTAAAACAAAGAACAGGTGTTCTGTTCTTATCTTATTCAGTTCTCTACATCCAGTCGACATAATTGACCGTACAAATTACTTTATGCATACCAGGGTTAGGCCAGATTATGATATAATACCATTTCATGTAGGAAATGGCTTTTTTTTTTTTTTTTTTTGTGGTACGCGGGCCTCTCACTGTCGTGGCCTCTCCCGTTGCGGAGCGCAGGCTCACCGGCCATGGCTCACGGGCCTAGCTGCTCCGCGGCATGTGGGATCCTCCCGGACCGGGGCACGAACCCATGACCCCTGCATCGGCAGGCGGATTCTCAACCACTGCGCCACCAGGGAAGCCCAGGAAATGGCTTTTGTCTTAAGAAGGATGACCCAGAATAAGGAAAGACTTAGGAAATCTCCTAGGCCATTTTTCTTAGTTTACAGGTAGAAAACGAAGAATTAAGTTGACCAAGACCAAAGAGATAGGTAATGGCAGAACTGGGCTTGAAATATGTTGCCTGTCTCCCAGATATAATACTCTTTTCCTTGTACCAGATGGACTCCCATCTGGGCTATACTTTTGCCTAAACTTAATTATCACATGGAAAAACTTTAAATAGCTTTTGTAGGCAGTGTAATGAAAACTTTAGGCTATAGAGCTTATATTTTGGCCCTGCTACTTCTTAGCTATATCAATTGGGGCAAAATAATTAAACTCGCTGAGGCTCTATTTCATAATTAGCAAAATGGGAATAATAAAATGTATTAGAAACACTATACCTTTTGGAAATGAGTTCATACATATAAGTAATTTTGTGTGTAGTCTAGTATAGAATAAATGTTAAAAATACTAGATCATGGGACTTCCCTGGTGATGCAGTGGTTAAGAATCGACCTGCCAATGCAGCAGACACGGGTTGAAGCCCTGGTCCGGGAAGATCCCACATGCCCCGGAGCAACTAAGCCTGTGCACCACAACTACTGAGCCTGCGTTCTGGAACCTGTGTGCCACAACTACTGAGCCCCTGTGCCACAACTACTGAAGCTTGCATGCCTAGAGCCCATGTTCCACAACAAGAGAAGCCATTGCAATGAGAAGCCCATGTACTGCAACTAGAGAAAGCCTTGAAAGCCTGCAAGCAGCACCGAAGACCCAGCGCAGCCAAAAATTCATATGTATATATATATTAGATCTTTATTTAATCAAGGATCCCCTAATTAATGAATACATAGCTGTGTTTAGCACAGAAGGCACATTTATTAATGTTTAATGAATAAGATAGAAAAGTAGTACTTCAATGGGAAGCAAATCTTTTTTTTTTTTTTTTTTTTTTTTAAATCTGGAACGTCTGGCACATCCCTGTTGCTTTAGTTACCTGTCTGTCCCCTGTAATATGCTCTTGGGTTACCCTGGTAGACTCTCTTGGTCTCTACTGTTGATTTATGGTAATGCCCTATCTAGTAAACGGAAGGAAGAGACTTGCTGAAAGGAAAAGGATTCACCTTCAACCTACTTCAAGAAATTAATTAATTGTCCCTAAACCTCTCAAAAGAAGGTAAATAACTTTAATTATCTGACAGATAGAGAAATAGAAACAATGAGTCCCCAGATTCTCTTCTTGTGCTTGGATTACTAAGTGGTTTGACTTCATCTATAAACTCATTAATTTGAGACTACCCTCTTTCTATTTCAAAGCATTCCTCAGTGAGGAATTTATCACCAAACCGATGTCCTTTCTTCAAGAAATGATCAAGTTTAATGTCTGTCATTTTGCTTTTTCTCCCCTTGCTTTGACTATTTCTTTTGTACAATAAAAACGTATTCACACTGAGTGCACACATTCTGGGGAGCCTGGGACTTCGGAAGATGCAAAACAACATTCTTTTCCACTGCTTGCTTGAATAATAAGTCAATGCTTTCTATTTTATCTGGGATAAGTACTTTTCATATTTCATATAGAATATATTCTATATTATCTTCATGGAATACAGAGATGAGATAAAAATAGAAGATGTTATAATGAATGGGGTCAGCATTTTGATTTCAGAGGAAATTCTCTTTTGTGTGTCTAGTTAGCCATATTTCTTTTTGGCTGCTGCTTCATTTTCTTTACCAACTTCTCTTCTGATCCTCTAACATACTCATTTTCTCAAGGAAAAGTAGCAGACTTATTAAAAAACTAATAATACCAGTAAAAAAAAAAAAAAGTCTTACCTATAAAGAATAAATAGTGTATAATTCCTTCTTGTATCAAGTTCTGAAATAGATAAAACTAAAGTATGGTGGAAAAAAAATCATAATAATAATTGTTTCTGGAGCTATGGGGACAGGATTATAATATTAGTGTGATTGTAATGCTATATATATATATATATATATATATATATATATATATATATATCTTGGATCACACAGGTGAATACATTTGTCAAAACTCAAACATCGCTTGAGATTTGTGCTTTAGAGTATATGAATCTTACATCAATTTTAAAAATATTGAACACTTGTTACTTATGTGCATTTTGAAGTATTTAGAGGTAAGCGTACTGATGTTGACAAGTTACTCTGAAATACATGAACAATAACTTAGATTGATGGATGAATAAAGGGGTAAGCTTGTGATAAGCAATATAATAAAATGCCAAGAGTAGAAACTGATAATGGATATATGGGTGTTCGCTGTAAAAAAGAAATATAAACTTTGATATACGTTTGAAAATGTCCATGAAAAAATATTGAAAGTATGTGGGACAAAGGTGGAGAATTGGGGACTTTCAAGGGGTTGGTTTTCTAGAGAACTTTGGATTCAGAAGCTATCAATTCCAACGGTTAATTGAACTTTAAAAACTGCTTTAATAAATGAGGATTTGTAATTTTTATGTGTTTGGCAAATAAACACTGGTTTATGTTTAGGGAATTCTAAACCACATGAGTGTTGCTGGAAGGCAAAGTGTCTGACTTCCACCAAAGAAGCCAGAAGTGCTTTCCTTGCTTTTTGGTTGAAGACCTTTGCAATTTGTGGACCTGAGTTCAGGCTCAGCCCATGAGGCTCATTTAATCCTAGGCTTTGAATTGCAAGCTCATGAATCAAAACCACAGTGCTGGACTCATTTTTAGCAGTAGCAGCCAATTTCCAAGGACAGTTGTGGTTATAGTGACAGGCGTTTGTGTCCTATGCTGGTGGTGATTCTAGCAAAAGGTGTTATTTCCGTATGATATTGACTTATCCCTGTTTTGACAAGGTTCTGACCAATTTTTAAACCTGCTTTCTGGCTTTCCTGCCATTCCTAGAAAAACTACTTAATCAATATCCTCTACCCTTTGAGAATATGTGTGTGTGTGTGTGTGTGTGTGTGTATGACTAATCTATGTATGTATATGTATGGGTGTATGTATGTGTGTATACATGTAGTTGCATATATATATATACACACACACACACGTAGAGGATTGTGAGTTCTTGTGTGTGTATTTTGTTTGTATGTACACATACACACATATGCTTTGTTTCTATTTCTTGAAACCAAGACTCGAAAATAATATATTAACTTTATAGTTCTGTGTATCAGTTATTTTTATGGATATATTTCAAGTATCTTCTATATAAACTTCTTTTATTATGCCTACAAAAATATCACAGCCTCCTCTATCCTAAAGCTACCTCAATCCAGCTGGCTTCTTAAGGTTCTATTCTATACCAACCTCACTGGCCAACATCAGCTAGAGGTACAGCAGTCCAATTCTGATGCTGAGCACCGGAAGTGAGCACGGACCTCATTAAGGACTCAGTCTTCCACAAGGCTGCTCTTCTTTGAGGTGCCAGCAGCAGGAGGAGGGTCTCCAGGACACCCACACTTCTGAGAAACTTGCAATAAATAAAATAAATCCCCCAACCCCATCAGGTTCAGTTTGCTCGGATGACTCAGAACTCAAGACAGAGCTATACTCAATGATTACAGTTTTATTATAAAGGATACACATACAGTGAGGGCTGGAAGGGAGCACAGAGCTTCCGTGCTCTCTTCCTCTGGCATCAGGGTGCATCACCCTCCACGCACATCAACGTGTTCACCAACCAGGAAGCTCCACTGAGCCTTGATGTTCAGAGATTTTACTGGAGTTTCTCCGCACAGGTGTAACTGAATAAATTATTGGCCACAGGATTAAACCAATGTCCAGCCCCTGTCTCCCTCCCAGGAGGTTGGGATGGTCCAGAGTCCCAATGTTTTTCTCATATCGTTGATCTTTCTGTTGATGAACCTCCATTCTGAAACTGCCAAGGGGCCTACCACTAGTCATTCATTAGCATAACAAACATGCTTTTCTCATCTGGGAAATGCTAAGCATTTTTAAAGCTTTTGCTTGGAGCCAGGGGCAAAGACCAGATACATTATTTATTATACTGCAGATACTTGTAATCAAAACTGTTGTATATTGGGGAAATGAAGGCAAAAACAAGTCAATATTTAGAGTTGTGGAGCATCTTTCTATTACCTTTCCTTCCATCTGAATTGTAACTGATGAATAATAAACACAAAAGACTCGAACGTGGAACACATGAGAATACAATATGCACGTGGGCCCTAATGGAGTGTTACCAGAACTTCGCTCTTATAGTGAAGCCACCATGCTTGCAGGACAAAGCCAGCTTGATCACTTAGCCAGTAACAGATAGAGGAGAATGGTAGACAGACCTAACCCAGACATTGGGAACCCTATCCCCCTCACCGTTTAGACTGATAATCAAAGTGAACCTTGTACCTACACATTGTCATGTCTAAGGGGACGTGAAACAACCAGGAAATGGCTACTGCTGTGTGTTCCAGTGAAGTAACAATCCACCCTGGTAAAAAATATGAACCTTTGGATGCTAGTGTCTTTTTCCAATCACATTAACTGCCCTGACAGCATTGGCCTGGAAGGAGTGTTTTGTGGAAAACTATAAACAGTCCCTAAAACATTTCTTCTTCCTAGAGTGCGGTGTCTCAGTGTCCTTCACTCAGTGAAGCCTTGAGGACAGCATTGAACGCATCCACTAACAATCGAGTGTCAGTGCAGTGGTATGGAATATGAAAGAATTAGGGTACCTGGCTTAAAGAATCTCCTGTTCACTTTACTAAATATTATGAATAAATAGAATACTTTCCACTGCATCCTTTCCTTCATCAGTGCTTGCTAGTTTGGTCTCCACACTCTTTACACTACTTAGAACTTCTATGAGAGGTCACCAGAACTTCTCCGTTAGCAAATCCCGTGGCCTGGTCTACATGTAAAACTCCTTGACTCCTCCAGCTCATTTAACATTTGTCATCACCCCTTTCTTTTTAGAACTTTTTTCTCTTTTAATCATTACCCAGCATTCTTTGAATTTGTCACATGTATGGCTTGTAGAAGTCCATAGGAAACCACTGAATATCTTTGGGGAGATGGGTAACTGATGAAAGCCCAACGTATTGTGTATTCTCAGTTATTATACCCTGATGACAAACATTAAAATGGCAAACGGACAAAAGCAAAATGAAGCCTGAAGTGTATGGTTTCTCTGTTTTCAAAGCAGCTGTTAATTTCCAGAATTGAAACTGATTATTCAGAATGATTTTTAACTTCTTTACAGAGTTCCCTTATTTCTCTAGTAACAGCTGTTTCTGTCTTCTAGTGATTCAACTTTGTGTGTCATGAATATTGAAATGATATGTCAGGAAATGTAATCCATAGCACTTTGATTGACTGGATGAATTCCAAATCTAGTAGCTAGTTATTTGTCGAGTCCTTCTCATGTTAAAATAATAAGAGTAAAATCTAAATCTAGAGTAGGATGCATTAGACTACCTTGAACATCTAATTTACTGTTTCATATTACATAAAATAATTCCATGGATAAACTTGTGTTTTCTAGGTTCACTTCTGACCTATTAAACCAATGATAACGTCTTTAAGAAATGTCCACCAATCCTAAAACTTAGAATCAGATATGATCTTTTTTTCTCGTTTGTGAGTTAATTTTATATATTACATGTCCCATGTATTTATTTGGTCCACTAAACAACAGGGAAGACATTAGCTCAAGAAGAACTTCAAGGTGAAATTATGTCCTTCATTTTCAGTTTTACTCTTCAGTGAGACTACAATTATAGCTCTGGCAGAGAAAGATATTAAGAAATATTTTTAGGTGCCATTAAAGAAACAAATGAACAAACATCTAAGATGGGTGACAACGTTGTTGGTACTGCAAGAAGGTGTTGCCATCTGTTTGAGCTCCTTAGGGTGATGGGTAGACATATGATGCATATTCCATTTAAGGAAGACATGAGACTTGACATGCATACGTGTTAGTTGAACAGTGCTTTATTTCTCCCTTTGAGAAATCATGGGCCTTTCTTTATTCCAGCACTTATTAGCAAGTGCTATTAATAATGCTATTATTTAGCATTATCTTTTTCATTATCCTTGAATGTTATTAGACTATGAGTTTGGTAAGGCCGGGAACTGTATCTTGTTTGTGCTTGAACTTGTTTCAGACTAAATATTCTTTTATAATAATAGTTTAATAACTGTTACGATTGAATGAATGACTACCTATACAAGGAATGAAGAAAGACATTGAGCCCAGAAAAGGTCACAAGTTTAATTACAAATGGAAAAAAAAATTCTTTACTTTCTCCATAGAAAGTCATAGGCACTGACTCCCATTTTCGGTGTAGATATAAAAACGCAATAGGAGACTGGAACAGAGTTAAAGAACCTAAATTTTTATAATATGCTGACTTCATGAACTTTTATATTTTTGTGTACTTTTCATTTCTTCTAGATGACTGTTGAAATATCAGCTTTAGAAAATAACTTGGTGTTTCATGGACTGCATCCTTGGTAATAGGGGAATGTCCCTCTGGAACTGAAGTTCAGGCATTTCCTGCAACTTTGTTAAATGATACCCCTGCAGGGGAGGTTTAAAGAACTTGACACAGCTTCCCAAGGGATCATTTCTTTTTTTTTTTTTTTTTCTCCCTACAGAAAGAAAATTGTACAAAGGGAAGATGTTGCTATTACAAAAACAAAAATAGGAAATAGGAAATATTTTCATAAGCCAAAAATGCTAACCTAAATCATAGTCTAAAATCCCCGGCTCAGTTTAGTGTTAACAAGTGCAGTGTGCAATAGTGAAAAAAAGTGAAAGTTGAATTTAGATAAGTTTTTAAATTTGTTTTATCATTATTTGGAAATGAGATTTTTCTCATTGAAGAAAAATATACAGAAAGTGAAATTCTCAGATGTTAAGAGTATGAGTTGTGATAAATGTCTATTTCCACGTAAACATTTCTCTTACCAAGATGGGGAAGTACTTCTCCTATCAAGACTTAGAACATCTCCATCAACACAAAAAGCTTCTTTGAGTCTTCTGACCAATCCTTATGCCAAAGGCAAATCATATTTTGATTTTTATTACAATAGATTTGTTTTGCCTGTTCTTGAAATTTAGATAAAGGTAATAATATACCATGCACTCTTTTGCATCAGGCTTACTTTGCTTAGTATAGGTTTTTGAGGTTCACCTGTATTGTGGTGTGTCTTGGTTCCTTTCCATTGCTGAGTTGTTTTCCATCTTACAGATAGACCACAATTTGTTTACTTATTCTCCAGCTGACGGACGTTTATGTTGTTGCCAGTTTTGAGTTATTGTGATAAAAGCCATTATGAATGTCCTTGTACAAGTCTTTTTGTGGACAGTATTTTCATTCTTCGGGGTAAATAATTAGGATTGGAATTACTAGGCTATAGGGTAGCATTATGTTTAACTTTATCTTAAACATAAAAAACAAAAAAAAATCCTCCCAAACTTTCATCCAAAGTAGCTGTACCATTTTTTTATTCCAACAAATAGTGAGAGTTCCAGTTGTTCCATAGCTACTTCAAATTTTGATGTTGCCAGTCTTTTAAATTTTAGCCTTTCTGATTGATATATATTTGTATCTTATTTTGTTTTTAATTTGCATTCCTCTGTTTGAAGACTCGTCAGATATGAAGATAGCCTATGAGCTTTCTTGTGCTTACTTTTTGCATGATTTATCTTTTTCCATGTCTTACTGTCGTATATTTAAAGTGCAGGGCTTATAGACATTATATGATTGTAACTGTATTTTGTACTCCGTTCAGTTGAATGGTAAGTACAGTTACATGTAATGTAATCATTGATATGGTTCAATCTACTATTTTCGTAGTATATTGATTCTATCTCTTCTTTTTTTAATTCCACTTTCCTCCTTTCACACCTTCTCTTGGCTTAATTAAATATCTATTGGATTGTTTTCATGGCTTTTGGCTATAAATTTTGGTATGTTTTTTAGTGATATTTTTATGAATAGCAGTCTGCCTCCTTAATTTATCAGTCCATTTGGAGATAGTATTGTATAAATTAACATAAAAGCTGAGAATTGCAAAATTTTACATTCATTTAACTTGCCCCTCTCCTTTGTGAAATTTCTGCAAACTATTTCACATCTACATATATTATATATCCCATACCACAACGTTAAAATTTTTACATTAGACATTTAGTTATCTTTTGCAGCAACTAAATAAAAATACTCTTTCTTTACTCACATATTTACCATTTCTGTTGTGTTCAGCCTGAAAGAACTTGCATTTCTTGTATGCAGTTCTGCTGCCAACCATCTTAGCTTTTGTTTGCCTGATAATGTTTTATTTTGGTTGTTGTTACTGTTGTTTGTGTTTGTTTTGCCTTCATATGGACGCTTTTTTTTTTTCTGAATGTGGGATTTTAGTTAAAAGTTCATTTTTTTCAGCACGTTAACAATGTTTATTGTTTTCTGGCTACCATTGTCTGAAGGGAAGTCAGTGTTTCTTCAAAACTCACTGTTCACTTCTATATAATGTGCTGTTTTTCTCTGGCTGTTTTTGAGATTTTCTTTTTATTTTTGGTTTGTAGCATTTTGAATATGATGTACCTAGTTGTGATTTCCTTTTTATTCATCATGCTTGGAGTTTGTTGAACTTCCTGGATCTGTAGTTTAAGGTATTTTCCTTAACTATTTGGGAAATATTTGGCTAGTATTTCTTTAAATATGTTTTCTATGCCATTCTCTCGCCCCTTTCTTCCCGAGACTCCAATTACACATATGTCTGATGATTTTAGTTTTTTCCCATGGGTCACTAAGGCTTTCCTCTTTTTGTTTTTTCAGTCTTTTGGTCTTTTCTTTCTTCACATTAGATAAAGTCTGTTTATTGGTCTTCCAGTTCAATGACCCTTTCCTTGGCCGTGTTCTGTTTAAGCCAGTCCAGTAAATTTTTATTTCACATACTGTGATTTTTTTTCATTCTAGAATTTCTATGTGGTTATTTCATATAGTTTCCTTTCCTCTGCCAAGATTCCTCATTTGACCATGTTTCCTTTTAAATTTTCAGTAGATTTGTAATAGCTCCTCTAAATACTTTTCTTGCTAATTCCAACAACTAGGTAATTTGGGGGCCTGTTTCTACTGATTTTTGTTCTCTTGACTTTAGAGCATGTTTTTATATTTATTTGGATTTCTGATTTAAAAATTATACTGGAAATTTTAAAAATATGTATGTTGTATGGACTCTGGGTTTTATCATTCTTCTTTTAAGAATATTGGCTTTTGTTCTAGTATGCTGTTAACAGTCCTGGACAATTCACTTGAACTTACAGAGGTTTCGTTTCACATATTGTTTCAGCTTTGTCTTTTGGTCTGAGAACGAGCCCCTAGCCCTTGTCCCTGAGGTGTGATTCTGAACTGTTTACCAATCCTCTTGTATTTATTAGGATTCAAACTCTCAATTCTGTCTCTCCTGTAGAGGGCAGAAGCTGAAATCTCTGCTCAGCTTTTTCAAACTGTCAGCTATTGCTTTCTGATGGAATTTTTTGAAGTTTAGTCCACACCAATTTAGCTCAGGGGTCAGAAAGGATTTGAGCTTGCCAAAATAAGATTGCTGTGGCCGATGTTTTCAATACACCTGAACATTGTACCTTTTTGGCCTGGTCACGACAGATATTTGGGTTCCAACATTGGGTTCTGTTTGTCTAAATTCTTATCTTTTCTTAAATTCACTTCCATAATCTGGTTTCTTTCTCCTTTTCCTTATGTTATAAAGCTATGCAGACTGGGAGGCTTTTTCAACTGTAATGCATTCCCTCCTTTCCAGGAATGTTTCTTCCTCCTCATTTTCCAGGCATTCTGGCAATTTTGACTTCCATTTTCTGACACCTCTAGATGTTCCTCTGTATAATCTGGGCAGTGTCCCCAGGTGATAAACCATATGGACAGATGACCTCAACCAGTGTCGTTCTTTTCTTTCAGAAACTCCCCAGTTTCTGTCTGGTGTTAGTCACTCTTTAGTACAGTCAAATCGTTTTTC
Source organism: Kogia breviceps (assembly GCF_026419965.1). NCBI lineage: Eukaryota > Metazoa > Chordata > Mammalia > Artiodactyla > Physeteridae > Kogia > Kogia breviceps. The sequence continues at coordinate 9,696,635 of NC_081319.1, read as the reverse complement.
CTTAATATTTTGACCACATGCGGTAATTGTTACCTGTGGAGACTTTCGTGCAACACAAGTGAGTAGTCTTCCACTACTGAAATAATGTTTTTGAAAGTGAATATCTTTAAGCCTTAGCTTTGTTATCTGACAAATCCTTAACAGCTGTCAAGGATTAAATTGTATAAATCTGTTGCAATTAATGTTGTTATGCAATTCGTTCCTGAAACTCTAACCTAGAGACTAAACTTGTCAATGTGCAGTATCTCTGTAGTGAATCACACTCTAATTCCAGCTTTTTGAGATCTCCTAGGGCTTTTTCTCTTCAGGTCTTGCCATTATCATGGATGCTTCAGACATTTTATGCATAGTCCTTTTAATGAAGGAAATGGATTCTTGGATTTACAGTTGCAACCGAACCAGCCTTATGAGGGTACTTATAACTTAGTCCTTCTAGAAATTGGTTGCTAAGTAATTACTAACATGTGCCATGCAGTTAGCCTGTTAGCTCATTTATTTATCTTCTGAACATTCTTAAAGTGCTCTTGTGGGGCGAATGGATAAACTCAGCACAGTCCTCCTATAGTTGATGCCTGCCAACTCAAGCTTCATTCAGCTTTGCATGTTAGCAAGTAAAATAATTCCATGTTCAGTTATTTTTTTTTTAAGTAAATCGAACTTTTTTTGAGAATGAAAAGGTCTTTAGGCTGGGAAAAAAAGATACTAATAAATCAAAGTGAGGTCAAAAACAACTGAAGGAAATTTCAAAAGAAAAAACAGAGAGGCAAAGGTCTGAACAGAGGCAAGCTCGTGATTGCCCTTGAGCATTCAGCGGCCTGGAACCTATCCCTCTGGAGTCCATGATGAGTAGTCCTAGAACAATGCATTCCTATAGGGAACAGGGGTAAAGCAGGTCACATTTTCTCTCAGTACCCAGCTTTCTATTCCATGCCTCCTCAATGAAATACGTTTTAAATTTAATTGCGTATCTTTTTTACACCATGTTTGTGTGCTGCTCAGTAGCCTTGGATCTTTTTCCTTTTTCCTTTTCTTCATTTCTGAGACATGAATCTCATTATAATAACTTCTTGAAATCTAGAGCCCATCAAATTAAAATTGTTCCAATGTTTTCAATATACCCAGTCAATGCACCATTATGATTTGTTGCTACAGGTATTTTGAATTCCAACATTAGGTTCTTAACTTGTCTAGCTTCATCAACTCTCCTATAGATATACTCTGGATTAAATTGTAGCTCTAGAATTCATATGTTGAGGTCCTAATCCCCACTGTGTTGGTATTTGGAGATGTGGCCTTTGGGAGGTCATTAGGTTTGGATGAGGTCAAAAGGGTGGGGACTTTATAGTGAGATAAGTGCCCTTGTATGAAGAGACACCAGAGAGCTTGCTCTTTCTCTCTCTGCACTGTGAGGGTACAGTGAGATGGTGTCTGTCTGCAAGGTAGGAAGAGAGCTCTCATCAGAACTTGAACATACTGACACCCTGATCTCAGACTTCCGGCCTCCACAACTGGGAGGAAATAGATTTCTTCTGTTTTATCCACCCAGTGCATGGTATTTTGTTATGGCAGTTGGAGCTGAATAATACACGCCGCTTCCATAATCTGTTTGGTTTTCAGTTTATTTTCTGTTTTTAAAATGTTACTCTTTGAATCATGTTCCATTGGCTCCCACCGCAAAGACAACTATCAGATCTCGGTGACTTCACATCACAAAGCTATCCAATTTGTTTCTTGCCCATCCAATGAATATAAGTTGGATTGAAAGGCTTCCAGAGGGAAGAGTAAAGTAAGACTATTTTACCATCCTTTGAATTTTAAGAAGGTTAGTTGCCAGTTACTAGGAATTGGTGGTCTTTCTCATGATTGATTATGCCAAAAGTACCTCCTAGACAATGTAAGACATAAAAACAGGGAGACATACATATTTACAGACGTGCAGCAGGCAGTATGTTTGCAGAACCTACTCTCTCAGTCACGGTATTGCCTCCGCTAACACTTTATTGCATGTAGCTGCTTGTTATTAGCTAAATTACTTGTACCTTGTTTTTATACCAAATAATAATAATTGCTAACATTTTTTCTAAGCATTTTTTAATGTTTTGCATCCTGCCTATGTGGCATTCAGTGAGCACCCATATTTTTAGCTGCTACCAACATCAACATGCTCATTATTAGTTTTCAAGCCCTGTGAAAACTATTAATTTAATTAATCTTATGAGGTAGGAACTGTGGTTTTCCCTATTTAACAGATGGAGCGTCTTAGGCTCCCCCAATGTTAAATACTTAAAATTTGGCATATTTAAGATTCAAAGCTATGTCTGTCTGGTCCCAAGTCCAGAACTTTAATGAATATAATATAGGATGTTGGGTCCAAGACGGCAGCATAGGAAGACCCTGAACTTACCTCCTCCCACAGAGACACCAAATATACTGCTACATATGAAGTAATTCCTGCTGAAGTAGAACTGAAGACTGGCTGCATAGCTTCCTCCACACAAGAGATACTAAAGGGGCCACACTGGTGGGAATGTTAAAATGATGTAGCCAGTATGGAAAATTGTATGGTTCCTCAAAAAGTTAAAAATATGGGGCTTCCCTGGTGGCGCAGTGGTTAAGAATCCGCCTGCCAATGTAGGGGACACAGGTTCGAGCCCTGGTCTGGGAAGATCCCACATGGCACGCAGCAACTAAGCCTGTGTGCCACAACTACAGAGCCTGAGCTCTAGAGCCTGTGAGCCACAACTACTGAGGCCACACGCCACACCTACTGAAGCCCGTGTGCATAGAGCCTGTGCTACACAACAAGAGAAGCCACCGCAATGAGAAACCCATGCACAGCAACGAAGAATAGCTCCCGCTCACCACAGCTAGAGAAAGCCTGCTCGTAGCAACAAAGACCCAATGCAGCAAAAAAAAAAAAAAAAAAAAAATTACAACTATCGTATGTTTTAGCAATTCCACTTATGGGCATATATCCAGGTAGATTGAAAGCAGGTTAGTTCTTGAAGAGATACCTTTACGCTCATGTTCACAGCAGCATTATTCACAGTAGCCGAAAAGGGGAGGCAACTCTAGTATCTATCAACAGATAAATGGATAAACAAAATGTGGTATATACATAGAATAGAATGTTATTCAGTCTTAAAAGGGAGGAGATTGTGACACATGCTACAACATGGATTGACTTTGAGTACATTATGCTAAGCAAAATAATCCAGACATTTAAAAAAAAGATAATCTATGATTCTAATTAAATTAAGTACTTAGTCAATTTCATAGAGACAGGAAGTAGAATGGTGGTTGCCAGGGGTTGTGGGGAGCAGGGGATGGAGAGTTTTTGTTTAATGAGTACAGAGTGTTAGTTTCAAGATGAAAAGACTTCTAGACATTGGTTGCACAACAGTGTGAATATACTTACCACTGAAATGTACACTTAAAAAATTTGTTAAGATGATAAATTCTGTTGTATTTTAGCACAAATAAAAATAAATAAATTTTAAAAATATGTAATATAATATATGTATGGTATTATGTTCCGGATATTGTTGTAAGTACCTTCATTTAATAGTTTACGGTTTCATAGTTTGTTCCCTATGCATGAAGTCATTACCTTATTCTTCCAAAGTAGTGTTCTCAAGTAGGCATAAGAGATTACCAATAAGCACTTATATATTTTCCATATTTCTGAAATATTCAGATTTTAAATCCTAACATATGATTTAATATTCTTCACACTGATGCTGTAATGAAAATAAGAAGCTTAACATGTATAGAAACTGAAGACTTCCCATAGTTTAGGATGGTCAAGGAATGGGTTGTTGGCCTAGAATTAGTTGGCACATTTGTGGCAGGGCTTTGGTTATCCAAAATGAATGAAAATCACTGATGTCCTACATCTGTAACCATCTATCTAGGGATCCAGCTGCCAAGTTTGAAAGACCTGGTGGCAGCTTTGCCTCCTTTGAGGTCACTCTATTGGCTCTTAACTCTCTCTCTATCACATTTTACAGCACAACTGGTGGCAAAATGACCCAAGTGTTATTATAGCAAGTTTCCCAAATCCCTCCTGTAGGAGTTATTTTTAGAAATGTTGGATCATTCTCCATGGTTTTTGGTGGTTTTTCCAGCCTAGTTCAATTGACTAAATTGACTAGACATCTACAGTGTTCGGGATTAACAAGCTCTCTCTTACGTCTTTCAGAGATTTACATTGTGCAAACTATTCCCTTTCTTGCTTATTAAAAAAATGTTTTTTTGAGATCTTGGAAATGTTGATAAATGTCATTCATTGATTTTGTCCGTTACCACATCTACTGTACCTTCTTTTCGTTGGTTTGCTTTAAATTCCTTCAAGTATTTTGTAAGATAAGTGGAATTATAAATTTAGGGCAAAAATTTATAATGGAGTGGGGGGAATAAACTTAAGTGATTCTCTGTATATAGCATTTGAGATTCTTAAATAGAGAATTTTGATCACTATTAAATACGCACAGTAATATGTTAAAACCACTATTAATATTGGAATAACTTGATTTCAAATGTCCTCCATTTGGAATTTATAGTGGTATTTAGTGGTATTGCCTCCCTTAATTCAAATTACATAGTGCAGTTCTGCCTGGAAAATTATTAACGTCTCAAAAACCTTATTTGGAAAATGTACGTAAGCTTTATGTTGCCCATTCAACTCATTCCTACTTCACTCAGTTCGTTTGCTTTTTTGTTCATTCATTCACTCAACTAATATTCACCACGTGACATGCTTTTAAACCAAAAATGGTGATTTCAATCTAAAATAGAAGGATTATGTGTTTTCTACAAAATTTAAATTTCTGAGAAAAATAGGAAGAGAAATTGGAGAAGGTCAGTAACAACTTGAATATAGTAATTAAGATATTTTTCTTCTTTTTGTTCTTTTTTGAAGCCATTCAGATTCCTTACTGACCCTACTTGTGGTCCATTTCTTTTTTCATCAAATGCCTGAATTTTCAAACTTCTTGGACATTTCTGTTAGGCAGCTATCAAAAAACAAAATCCAAATGTGGGCGATAATTTTCAGGAAAACAAAGCTCCAAATGAATGGGATGCCTGTGCATTTCCAAGAATGGCCAGTAATCAACAAATGAATAATGGCAACAGCTGAGTTAGAACAAACACGGGATTGATCCAGCTGAAGCAAAGGCTACAATTGGATTAATTTGGCACTAGGTCCATTTTAGTTCTGGCATTTGGACCCCATTTGATTTCTGCTGGTGACCTAATTCCACCTGCATTTGTCACTGCTGCTTTTAGACACTTTTTAGACACTGCTACACTTAGACACTTGACACACTGTGGAATGAAGTTGGAATGGTGATCTGGACTACAGCAAACATATTGTTTTCTGTTTATGCCTTTGCTGAATGGCTGCGAGGAGATAGATTGTGTATAACTGACAGGTGAGCAAGTCCATACCAGTACTGTCTGCCTGAGATAATATTCAGCAAATGTCTAGAGGAAATCACTCTGTTCCCTGAACAAATGATTGAATGTTTAGTGCAAAGTCTGGTGGTTTGCTAGGGATGTAATGGTGACCAAAACAAACCATCGTTAAGGCCCCGAGCTAGGAAGAAGTTACCTTTTTAAACTGACATAAGACCCATGGGTCTGTGACATACAGAGTAAAGGACATGATAGCCTGACTTCATGCTGAGGAGACAAGACAGACTCAGGTCATGTCGGATTTATTTTCGTTCATTTAACAAAGTATTACTGAGTGCCCATTCGATTAGAGATGTGTTCTCCTAGGCACTGTGCAAATGGTAGAGAGCTAAACAGACATGCCTTGTTCCTATTTACTCCTGGAGGATACAGTCTAGTTCTCTCAGCAGTTAGATGCATGTCTGGTGCCTAGCAGGAGCTTAGTAAATGTTCGCTGACTGAATATTCATGTAATAGATTTTATAGTAAAGTCTACACCAGTTCTCCCAAGTGGTCCTGTCCCACAAATCTATTATGTGGATGAATGCTCTTTAAGGAGGAGCTTCCCAAGGATAACAAACATGTCAATTACCGTGTCAAAGTACGTGTCAATGTACTTTGTCCTGAGTGGTATAACAAAGACGTATACTAGACAAGACATGTGCCACAGCAGAGTTCAACCCTGGAGTAACAACCTGTGAAATAGCACTGGTCACCCATAAATATTATGTAACAGGTGCTGGGCTCAAAGTTCCAGTAGAGCCAGTAGCTTTGAGGTTTTATATTTTAGAAAGAGATACCAACAAAATTTGTCAGTAAAGTTTAGTTCAGAATGCACTTAGTTGCAGATAGGTTGGCAAGACAAGTCTCCAAGAAGTTAACAGTTTTTGGAGAGTTTCGGAGAAGAAAGGGTGGTCATCTTTACCATGCTATGTAAAGGGCAGGCAAGGTGGAAACTAAAGAGATAAAAACTAGGTTTTGGATTAAAATATGCACACTACTATATATAAAATAGATAACCAACAAGGACCTACTGTATAGCACAGGAAAGTATACTCAATATCTTGTAATAACCTATAATGGAAGATAATGTAAAAAAGCATATATATATACATATAACTGAATCTCTTTGCTGTATAGTTGAAACTAACACAACATTGTAAATCAACTCTATTTCAATAAATAATAAAAAAAAATAGGTTTGGCAAGTTAGGAGTTACTTGGCACGTTACTATGCTAGTGTAAGTGGCAGGAGATTGCCAGAGATTCAATTTCAAAGAACTGGAATAAAAGATAAAGACAGGACGGGTTTTTGAGTATTATGGGATGCTTGACACTGAAAGCAAGGTGGGCAGAGAGAACAACGATTCGTATACGGGTAGAAAAGAGGTCCATTTGAGCCTTTTGGGAACAGGTACTTTCCCCTTGTTATTAACCGTTCCAAGCAGTAGGGTTGTTTGCTCGGGCAGTGCCTTTTTTAGTGGAAATGATATTTGTACAATGATTGGAGCTGGTTTCGCTTTATTAAGTAAGTGCCGTTTGATATAGCGTTCAGCAAACCATCGAGTCTTCTACAGTGTATGTCTCAGCGTGAAAATGGACTGACAGCAGCCATGTACGGGAACCGCGTTAGGCTCTCTCTGGCTGTAAAAAAGGAGTGATGTGGGCTTCCCTGGTGGCGCAGTGGTTGAGAGTCCGCCTGCCGATGCAGGGGACACGGGTTCGTGCCCCGGTGCGGGAAGATCCCACATGCCGCGGAGCGGCTGGGCCTGTGAGCCATGGCCGCTGAGCCTGCGCGTCCGGAGCCTGTGCTCCACAACGGGAGAGGCCATAACAGTGAGAGGCCCGCGTACCACAAAAAAGAAGTGATGTGGTCAGGTGACCTTAAGTGATGCGGGGTATGAAGGAGTCCGGGAACAGGTACGGCCAGGCTCTGTGGGAAACTGGAACATTGCTGATTTGTTATAGATTGTAGACCTGCTCCTCTGGCTCCGAGGAACCGGTGATCTTGTCTTCCATTTAGAAGCGAGTGTTGCTTCTACTGTAACTCGGACTCAGCCTTTCTACTTTTCTGATTTTTTTTTTTTTCTTTCTTATCCCCTTGAGATCTCTGTGTCTCTATTATTGTACTGTCTTTTCTCTGTCTCACGTTCGTGGTAACAGCAGAGGAAAGATTGGTGCAGTTGGCCCTCATCCATTACGGACTCTCCCCATTGGATTTCTAAAGCCCAGTAGATAGAGGCCACTGGGCTCCGACAGCTACTGTGGGCAAGAAAGTAGTTTCCTGGTCCAATCCGTTATAGCCAAAATAATAGAATCACATGTCGTCACACAAAACAGACCCCTTCTGTGGAAGGATTATACCAAGTTGTTTTTCCTCAGAAGGAGATCGCTGTCATGTTAGGTACTTGGTTTCAAAGAAGAGAAATCTCCCCAGGTTTCTACACTGTGATATGATTCAGCATACATAGTAGCAGAATTCATAAGCAGATTTATCTCAGAGGTAGAATGCAATTGGAAGTTTCATGAAGTATATTTTCCCCAAGAGTAATATTAAGGTTTATTTTTGTTTAAATTTAGAGAATTATCTCAGGGACTGATAAATGAGGAAGGTCTGAGTAGACAGACCCCCAGGTATACGTCTATGGCCACGCCCTGAGGACAAGACGGGCTGATATAGAATAAGGAGGAAGCTGCCTGCTTATATTCCTTTTCCTGAATGAGGTCAAGGAAGTGGTTACTTTGATCAGCAAGAAAAGCTCTGAGGAGAGATAAATACTAAAACAAATCAGAAGCCAAAGATTATTCTCTGTTTTAACTTTGTACAATTTATGTTGTTGTTATCATGTTGCTGTAAGGCTGTTGATTTGACCAAATTCTGTGCCATCTCTGATGAAGCTTTGCCCCCCGCCACTCTACCAAACGACAGTCCACAACAAGAATTTAAAGTCAATCTCACAAGTTTTTATGTTTAGCTCTTTTGTTAGCTATATTTTGCTGAGATGTGGTTATCTACAGGAAAAAGAATCACTGCCCTGAATGTACTGTTCAGGAATAGACAAGCAGTGGCCCACATATTGATGCTGTTAGGGCATTCTCTACCATTCTCCTCTGCTGTTTCAGTTCAGCAACGAGGAGGTTGGACTCTTTTTCATCTCATCTGCTATATTCAGTTTCATGTGCTAAAAATAAAGGCTTACTATACAAATGAATCAATTCACTTGCCAATAAAAGGAAACTTCCATCTGTATATTTCTTCGATCTTTTGGGAAATGGATGCAGGTAATACCAATTTAGAGAAAGGCAACACCATTTCAAGCAATTATGACAATTTCCCCATCCTCTCCACTGGTGTGAGGAGTGTCTCCATGATTCCATTATAAACACGATCTTCTCATGTAGAATGGATTTTTCTTTTTTCATGTTTTTATCCCCCACTTTTAAATTAAATCTGTTTAGCTTCCCTTAGATTAGGTGAACAAAAATCAAAGCCAAACTGTTTTATCTACAAATACGTTTCACTGCTACTGTGATTATAAATAGCAGTATTCCAAAAAAAAAAAAAAAGTTCTGTGGGACATGAGGCTTTTCCACCCTGGAGACTAAATCTCATTATTTATTGTAAAACATTGAAGCTATAAAACTTAAATCCACTGACTATGGAAAATCATTTAGTGGCCAAGTAATTTAACACACTACCTAAATTTCCAAGAGGTTTTGATTGCGGAGAAAAATTTTGAAGACTTCAATGCAAGACGTTCAACCAATTCATATTATATGAGTGTTGATTATGTAGTATTCCTTGTTGGAAACGCTAATGTAAAATATAATACCGATTTGTAGAACTGAATAAGAAACATGCCAAAAATCTAATAAACACGTAGAGTGAGCTAATTATATTAGCTTACTTAGCCTCAGGTTAATTATGGCAATTAAATTCTTGCTAGAATCACCCTCGCATTTCAGTGAGTCTTCTGGTGTTCATTTCAGTTCATAAAACATTAGCAGATCACCTACTAAGTGCCAGATGCTAGGTTGAGAGTGAGAATGAACAAGATGTATAGAAGTATTTGTTGACTATTCTGGAGGGGAGAAGGAAGTATAAATAAGCAACAACAAGGAATGACAAGATCTATAGGAAAAGTGTACACACACTCTGAAAGTCAACACAGGTGAGGAACATTCAACACAGCATGGGTGGAGGGAGTCCTAGACAGATTCTTGCAGAAGATGATGTCTTAGATACAAGTTGAAGTATAAGCAGTGAGCTTGGAGAAGAAGGGATGGGGCTGGGGATGGGGAGAGAAGTTGGGGTGGGGAAAAGAATCCTATTTCAAGTCAATGCAGCAGCTTGAGCAGAGCCACAGGATAGAGAAATGGCCTGGCGTAGGGGGCTTTACATCTATTTGAGGTTAACATGCAAGGCAGGGTGTGACGTGGAGTTAGTTGCAATGGTTGACCATGGCCTCATAAAGGTTCTCGTACCTCCCGCTCGGTGCTGAGCCTGCCCCGTGGATGGGTCCCCAAAGGAGAGTTTGAAGCAGGGAAGACACATGGACTGACATGCATTTGAATTGATTCCTTCGGGATACATGGTGACAAAATGGCTTGAAAGGAGACAAGACTAGAGGCCAGAGTTGCTTTAAAGGTTATTATGTTATAGAGGTCCAGGCAGGAAGCTGTTAGGGCCTGGTACTAGGGATAAGCATCAGTGGACCAAGTCAAGATGCATTTATGAAGTAAAATCAGGGAGACTTGGTAATTGACTCAAGACAGGGAGGAGAGAGAGAGAATGGAAGGAAATATCAGGAACCCATTTCTAACATGAGTGGCTAAGAGATGGCCTTGCCCCTAACTGACAGATTTGGCGGAGCAAGAGGTTCAGTTTGAAGAATCACTATAGTTGTAACTAGATCTATTGTTATTAGATAGTAAAACAAGATTCGACTTGTAGTATATATTCGACTTATATTCGATTATTGCTGTATATTTTCCTCTATATTTTTCTTCAGAATATTTCAAGGCATTTTTAATTTTTGTTTTATTTTTAACTTCTAATTATACTACGTATGCAGAAAAGTGTGTATATCATAGGTACATAGTGGTTTTCACTGTGTGGAAAACTCACTGAGCTGCAAAATTAAGACTGGTACACAACTCAGTGTTTTTTCCAAAGTGAGCTCATCTATGTAAACAGCACCGTGAATCAAGAAGCACAGTAGATTATCAGCCCTCCAGAAAGCCCCATTTCAGGGCTTTTTACAGTTAAGCCTGAGATTGACTTTCTATAAAAAAGTGTATTTCTCAATTTGCCCAGTATTTTTGGCAAGGGACAAACATTGATGAAGTTGAAATTTAAGTTGGCAGGAGGGCAAAAGGCAGGAGGTTTATTGAAGTTGTTAATAGTGTTTGGGGCAAAGAGCAGATCTCAGAGAGAGCAAGGGTTATGCAGTTTATTCACACATAGATAATAGAAGGGATCTGGTCATTTTCATGGAAGGGGATGCACTCGCCTTAATAGTTTGGCAACTGAGATTTCATGTTTTATCACTTTTAAAATGCATTTTTGACTTTTTAAAAATCTCTGACATTGAGATGTGTCATACTATTGCTGCTAAATTACAGCCACCATTAGCCTGGTAGGTGGCAGCAGTCACTCAGTTGCCTGCCTTCGTGTGCTCACACCCAGGCTGAGCTCTGGCTGTCATCAGCTCAGTTGAGTTATGTGCATGGCTGGTGCTACATATGCTGGTGCCACATGCTCAGCAGTGCCACCAAAGGGCAGAGAAATGCTTCCGTTTCTCAAGTAGAGGAGAAAAATGTCAAAGTCACCAGTGACTGGTGTGACTGATTCAGCGGGACTGCTGGTAACACATCAAACAATAAGAATGCAACTTCCTACAGACTTTGAACAGGAGCCCCCTCATTTCCAGTGACATCTGACTCACTAGAGAAAGGGACAGAACTGAGTTTGGTCAGGAAAGAGAGTGCTAGCATCAACACTTAAAAAACGAGCTGAGATGAAAATTCTGTAGAATATGATAGAGCACAGACATTGATGTTTCCCAGGGGAAAAGTGATAGAGAAGAGTTGGATCTTGAATGTGATGGAGTTTTTTTTTTTAATTAATTTTTATTGGAGTATAGTTGACTTAAAATGTTGTGTTAGTTTCCACATACAGCAAAGTGAATCAGATATACATATATATTTATATATCCACTCCTTTTAAAATTCTTTTCCCCATATAGGTTATTACAGATTAATGAGTAGAGTTCCCTGTGCTATACAGTAGGTTCTAATTAGTTATCTGTTTTATATATAGTAGGGCATGTAAGTCAATCCCAGTCTCCCAATTTATCCCTCCCCTCCCTTTTCCCTCTTGGTAACCATAAGTTTTCTACATCTGTGACTCTATTTCTGTTTTGTAAATAACTTCATTCGTACCATTTTTTTGTTTAGATTCCACATATAAGTGACATATTATATTTGTCTTTCTCTGACTTATTTCACTAAGTATGACAATCTCGAGGTCCCTCCATGTCACCGCAAATCACATTATTTCATTCTTTTTTGTGGCTGAGTAATATTCCATTGTATACATATACCACATCTTCTTTATCCATTTAGAAATATCTTAACCACTTCATTTTTTTACACTCTAGAGCATGCGTGAAAAAATTGTGATTGAAATGTTTTTCAGTAAATGTGAAATGTCTTTATATACATGCAGAATAATTCTAAGTGATAAGAACATGTGTCATAACCTATTTGTAGCATTTTATATTGTTGTTGTTCTTAGTGGTATATTAAAAAAGCAATGGTGCATCTTACAGAGGATGGTGTTAGCTGTGAGGAGTTCAGTATCTCTCCCACCCCCAATTCATAAGCCATCACTAGGATCCTGTGACAGCTCTTAATAGTCTGTTGGCCCATGACGATGACTAAAGGGAAAATAGCAGTTGACATTTGAGAACTTAACATTCCTCTGGTATCCTGATAAGCGGTTTTATATATATATTATTTTTAATGCTAACATCTCTATAAAATATCTTATTATCCTCCTTTTATGGATTAAGTACCTTCCCAAAGATGTGCTACATCTTCAGAGTTGGATTTCCAACCCGCATCTGTCTTATTCCAAGTGCCTTGAATTTAGCAACTACGCGCGTTGTCTCTTAGGCAAGTAGAGCACCAGAATCGTTTCTCATCAGCTGTGTCGTAGCAAATATAAGAGTCCAACTTACTGGAAGTAAAACTTCAAATTTTGGAAAAACGTTTGGAAGGTCAGACTTTTTTTTATAGTGCTTGGGTTACTTAAGTTCAGATGTGAACACTAGCACATAACTGCTAGAAGCGGAAATCGCTGTCTGGCTGTTACACTTTAATAGTTCAGTGAGCAACAAGGTCCTCACACAAATGCAGCCTATTCTGCAGATGTCCAGTTCTTTCACATACCTCACTTCAAATGCTTTTCTGTTGATAATAAGAATAACAACAACAACAAAAATAAAAAGTTAATGTACTACTAAAACCTATTCTCCAGTATGTGGCCAGAGTTCTTAAGCTCTGGTTTATACATTCTCATTTGATGGCCCCCTGATAGACTCAGGAGCTTTGTTCTAAAATCCAGAAGAATAAAGTTTTTATATAAATAAAATTGTGTATAAATAAAATTGACTAGTTTATTTTGTATAAATTAATTCAGAAAATAAAATAAGATGTGCACATCTAGAAAATGCAGTCTCATTCTGCAAAAGAAAAGAAGGATTTCTCCCCTTTCCTCTATTGAGACCACAAATAGGATCCATCAAGCTAATCAATTTGTTTTGGTATAAACCAAAAGAGCCAATTGATAACCACCCCTGCCAGACTTACTGGTTCTGTTGGAATCACCCCAGAAGTCGTGTTCTTGGCGGGTCTAAACTCTGCACTTTGGGTAAGCTCTGAGTGTGTCACTAATTTTACAGTTAGTTGTGAGTGAAACGCTGAGGGTTTGCAGAAAAAGTCAGAATCAGAGTTGGACCAAGTTTCATCAGTTTCTAATGACTGTCTCAGGGTGACCTCCTCATTGCTCATCTCAGGCCTGGTTGGATAGCATCACCGCCCCCATCTTGTGTTTGGCCCTCTCCTGATGGCGGCATGCCGTCTCCCTCTGCCTCTCTGTAATTGGCTGTTCATGAGAAGGAGGATGGATGAGGTGCTGAAAGCCGCCGCTTGATGGGCACTGACTGTGTGCCAGGTGCTGAGAGAAGGAGCTTAGCCTGAGTTGTCTTTATTCCTCTGTTATTTACTCGTACCTCCCCAATGCACAGATGCGAGGCTGAGTCACAGAGGGTCTGTGTCATTGATCAAAAGTCACACAGCTAGGACGTGGCCCAGAGGTGACTTGAACTTAACTCTTTCAGATGGCAAAGCATGTGATCTTAATCACCGTGTTGGATTTTAGGAATCATGGACTTGAGGATAGGACAGTCTTGGTTCAGAGTCTGCTTCAGCTTCTTGCTCTGCATCCTTGTGCAAATAAATCGCTTAACTTTTCTGTCCTGTGCTTTCCATATCTGTAAAACTAGCATTAACAGACTTGCTGAAGTTTTGTGAGGAACGTTCAAGACAACGTGTGCCAAGTAACTGAGCCAGTGCCTGAAGTATTCTAGTCGCTCAGTGAATGTCAGCATCTCTCTCAAGTCCCCTTTCTACTGGGTGGCTGCAAGCAGAAAGCTACCATCTTCAGATTTTAGACATTTTTTCCCCTCATGCCAACAGTGAGCTTATAGACGGTCGCTAAAGAATATTTCTAAGAGCCCTTTTCTCACATTAGGGTCTTTAAAAGGTGAGTGGACGATAACCTCATGTGTTTTCCATTCTGACGGAAGGGCTGATCTGTTACGAGTGTTGGTCTTTCCTAGAGACTGTGACGGGAAGTTGCCCAGGACAGGTCAATGTAACAGTGTCATTCAGATCATCTAGGTAAATGATGCCTGCTCTGACTACTCAGGAGAGAGCCCAGAACAGAATACAGTGCATCTGCCCCATTCCAGAAACAGTCCGGATTATTCTGAACAAATGGAAAGGTTGGTAAGAGAAAACTTGAATTAGTAATGTATGTTGCCAGGACTGAAGTGAATCTTTCAACCTCCTAGAAACATCTAACGCTTGTAAATTAATAACCTGATATGACTTCATTTGAGCACAAAACAAGGACCAGGAAATTATGTTGTTTATACATTGTCTTTTAAGTGTCTGATCACGGCCACTTAATACTTAGATTCTTCCAAAGGACTATTATGCAAGGCCTCCGGGCAAGAAAACTGCAAGCTTGAGAAGTAAGGATTTAAAGATCTTAAAATTTGTGAGTATTGTTCTCCTAGGCTTTTTATCAGCGTATTCCAGTGGTGCATGCTTCTTTGTGTTTGATGGGGATACTCAAAGACAGTACCAACAGGATGCGGTAATGGTAGCAAAGATAATTCCTGCCATTTAGAATGAGTAGCTGTTCTTTGGTGACCACCACCACAATTGTCTGATTGGTCACTTGACTCTAGGGGCTGCCAGTTTTACCGTCAACTGAAAATCCTGAATCACAGCAATAACTGAGGTTCAACTAGCATTTATCCAAGGCTTTGCTATTTGTTAGGCACCATTAGACGCTTGACTGAAATTTACTTCCTTGAATATATACAACCTGTCATCATGGCCTTTACGCAGATGAGGATATTGGGGCACAAAGAAACACAGCTGATAAGTGGAAAACCACAGATTTGCGTCCAGTGATCTGACTCTGGAATTTACTCCCCTACTGTCTCTTCCTGTCTGTCTCTATTTATACCCTTATTTTAAGAGTGTATGAAGTGCCACTGTGTTTGTAAATAAGTGATGTGATTATTTTGCCCTTACAAGAAGGCAGTAGCTTCTGGATCAAATAGAAAAGCAATGACTTGGAATGGTCCCAAGAAAAAATAATTCTGTACACTAGTTATTGTGCTTTACAGATTTTGGTCATTGGGAGGAAAATCTAAACCTCCCTTTTTTCAGATGATCCTCTATTTTATTTCTTCTTTTTAAATAATGACAAGGTTTATTTTGCTGTAAAACAATTTCATCAACACAACCCAATACTCATACTTTGGGTAGCTTTTGGAAAAGAAGTTGGAAAATAAATGGGTTCCTCGTAAGTATTCAAAATTTCAATGGCTTGTGGGCTTGTGCTTGTGGAAATGGATAATTTGCCCAACGCAGCAATATTTGACCCCTTAATATATAAGTTTAGGGCTTGAGCCCCAGTGAGAGAATAAAGCTTTGGCTCTGGCAATCTGAGGTTTTGCATGTAAAGGTGAAACTGTAAGAAGGAATTAGGAGTAGGGGGGCTAGCAGCGAGGATGACCCCACACGTGCCAGGCAACCTGATCACCTCTGGGGATGCAGAGAGAAATCAATCCCTGTCTTGAAGGAGCTTGCAGTCCAGTTGAGGAGGTGGAGGAACACCACCAGCCTTTCAAGGAAAAGCATCACAGTGTTCATTATGGTGCTGTGGTGAGGTTTTCCCCTGGGATCTCCACCGTCACGTGATTCAGGGTGGAAGGAACAAGTGCCAATCAAAATGCCTGATCTTTTTCTTTTCTCTTTCTAACAGTAACTGAGAGGAGGAAACAACGGTGCAGTCCCTTATTAGAAACTGTGTATGTGCACGTGTGTGCGTGTGTGTGACGAGGCATATCACTGCGGCACCCCAGTGCTATATATGCTCTTGCCTAACATCTTCCCCCATTTTCTTTAAAATTCTCTAGTGTCGTTTTTCCACATAATGCATTCACATTTTTAGGGATGGATTGCGTCCATCATTTCTTTTTACCTCCCCCAAACCCTTCCAAATGGGTCCCTTGACCAACATTACATGATGATTTTATTAAACATGATCTATGAACTTGTACACCTGCTAGGTGTGAAGAAGCTGTCCTCTCCTGGGGACAGCGGTCCATGGTGGCTTCCTGAGATGTCACAGACACGATTAGACCAGTGGTGCGTGTACCTTGGGAACCTTGCAAGGTGCTTGGAGAGAAGAAAACCAACTAACTCTCAAGTATACTTTGCTCTTTTTACCATTATTAGATATTTGACGTACAAAGTGGATACTCTAGGTGGATCATTTGAAATGTGCTTTAACATCTATAATCTGAGAATGGATATTTCCTTGTAAGTCACTCATGTAATGGAAAATGCTGTATATTAAAGGATTAGCCTAATTTTTCCTGTCAGCTTTTCCACTGTTAACAGTTCGAATCAGGAACAGTTTTATTATTTTATAGATGAATTCAGATTAGATTTGTTCCATGTAGAGCAAAATCAGGTCAGTACCTTAGAAGATGACTTTGGCTCCCATTTCACCACGATGGGGAGGTCTCATTTACACAGCACATTTCCTCCCATTGTAAAAGGTGTTTACATGACATTTGTTTTGTTTTGATTTACTACTTTTTTTCCTTGTGAGATTTCTAGAGAGGACAATCTTTCATTAAGGTACCAAATGATGACTATTTTTTCACAATCTTGCAAATAAATCCCAGGAGACTGAGAGATAACATAAACTAGCACACATGTCTCTGATAATATTTAAGAACACTGAAGACCTTTGAGATTTTTGGCTCAGGTGAAAAATCAGAGGAAAGGGGTAAGCAAACTGGAAAAGCTGGATAAAGCCAATATACACCGTGACTGAAATATTCATGTACCAGAAAGCCTATCATGAGAAAAAAAAAAACCTCTGGGTCAAGTGTGGAAAAATTAAGATTTTTCTATAGGTGACTAGAGTTCTGCATATCTAAGCTCTCAAGCTCCCAAATCCATACTTGAATGGTAGGTAGTTGTCACATTTCACCTTAATAGACCTAACATAAAAAGCTGGGAAGAGTTTTTGATATTCATGCTCCATCATGGTTAGTCAGTGTTAATTTTAGTGTTTCCCAGAGGATTACACAGTGTGGTGCTCTTGCTATAGAAGTAACGATTAGCCTGAGGTACTAAATATTTTCTATCAGACAGTTATAGCTCTGTGGGAACATGATAAGATCTGTCCAACAATTAACTCCATGAGCAAATTTTGTAAGATAATACCTGGCTTCTCCTGCATGTATTTAGATGTATTGTCAATATTAAAAATATACATATATATGTATATATATACATGTATGTATGTACATATATTTACAATACTTATATATGTGTTCATATATATATATATATATATATATTTCACATTAAATATGCAAAACATTTTCAACCACGTGTGTGGATCAAAGGCTTTTGTCTATTTCTAAAACCAACCAAAACCTCAAATCCATCAACTTCTTGGATCAGAAGTATTTATTTGATCAATAACCTTAAAACTCTCATAGTATTCTACATGCCTGGAGCCAGTTGTATACTTAGACCTCAATAAGGTTACCTTTATAGCTTTCTAGAAAAAGAGTGTTTGTTTGTTAGGACAGTTGGAATGATGAAACTCAAACAGCAGAGAATCTTAAACTGTCACTAAGCTTTGTCACAGTTTATTTGCCCTTCATTGTGACCCCATTAACCTCCCGCAATTAATGGATCTCAACACTTGTCATGCTCCATTATTGTGACTTTTTTTTTTCCTTCTGTCTCCAAATCCACACATTAAGCTCATTAGCCATTACATGCTCCAAGCCCTAGCAGGGTTCCTGACACACACAGAGCTGAGTAAATATTTACTGAGTTGAACTCTAGGTGAAAGAGTATGACCGTAAGGCCCTTACGCCCCTGCCAGTGACTTTCTTTTGGACTCGGCCAGGAACTCAAGGTACCTTATGACAGATTTCATTAAAAGGAAGTGGCTAAATGACCACGAGCTCCAGCTACACATATAGCAAGCTGGACCATTTGACTTTTGCTGTAGTTTTAGATTTCTTGTGTGGTTTTTGTCATCCACCCATCCATCCATTCATCCATTTTAAAGAATGATGTTTACATTACTTTGCCTGTCACAAAGTAGATTTGTTGATGAATGTGTGTATACCTTCTAAAGTCTTTATGATGTACTCTTTCTTAAATCTGTGCCCCATTCTGGTGTATTTAAGTATCAGCTTAGTTCAGCCTGCTGTAAGAGAATACCATGGACTAGGTGACTTAAAAAAAAAAAAAAAAATTTATTTCTCACAGTTTTGGAGGCTAAGTTCAAGATCGAGGTGCTGGCAGATTGGTGTGTGGCAGGGGCTTGCTTCCTAGTTCAGAGATGGCATCTTCTCACTGTGTCACCACGTGATGGATGGGACAAGGGACCTTTCTGGATCTCTTTCTTAAAGGCACTAACCCCATTCACGAGAGCTCTGCTTTCATGCCCTAATTACTCTCAAAAGCCCAAACTCCTCAAACCATTGCTTTGGGGTTAGGATTTCAACATATGGGGGGAGAGGGATAAAAACATTCCGTCTATTGAAAATATTCAGGTGTGGATTCACTTTCTCAGATACCCTTACAACAAAGGCTCCGATATGATCCACTCTTCCTCTTAGTTGTGATTCTTTTCAGTCTCCCACTCAATCGCAGTGAGAGGATACTCCATCCTCATAGAGCACCTGAATATACATTGGACATCTATGGATATAAGGGCACCGGAGCTACTATAGTGTAAAGATCAGTGAGGGAGAAGAGGTGGAATTTATGGATAATGCTGAAAATGATACCAATACGTGGTGACCAAACCCAAGCTTGATGAGAAATGTATCATGAGTAGCTGTGGGTATACCTGGTTGGGAAGGTGAGGTGTTGCAGCCCATCTGCAGATGTCTTGGCAGGCATTTCTGCAGTACAATCTTATATTTACTACATTTTGCCCAAAATATGAAGTTCTTTTTCCTGACTAAAGAAGTAATAAGCCATAAAGAACAAAATACATACATTGTACAGACTAAGAAATTATTTAAAATGTGCTGAATACTATATATAATAAATTTGTAAGTTGTCAAAATACATACTCAAAAAAAGGAACCCTTACTCTGAAAGACAAAATGACTGTTAAGACACATATTGAGAATTAATCAAAATATCATTTTCTGTGGTTTAATATGGTTAGCTCTTCAAATTGTATAAAATAATTTAGTAAAATTACATATTTCACCAAGATGGCTTTTGCAGAAAATGGTGGTAAAATGCTTTGAAAACTGTGACTGACTTACCTGTACAGTAATCATCTAAGTTTTTTTCTACTTTGAAAATAGTTGCGAGCAAAAGATATTTCAGTGCTAACATTTTCTATGACTGAAGATGGTAAAAGAACATTTTTCTGCATCTAGTACATGTTATTTAGCAAACATCTGTCAGGGTAGAAACCTGCCATTAGATACAAATTACTTTTCAAAAATAATAGTTAGCCTTTAAGTCTAAGATAAATCAAAGAGCGAAAGCAACTAATAAGCTCTTAGCAAGGACTTTGTCATGGGGAGGGGCATCTGTTTAACCTTGAATATCGGCAGTAGGAACAGCTCGCTAGCTATAAAAAAGCATCCCTGGGAATTTTTGAAAGGGTTCCATTTTCCCTGTTGAGAAACATGGAAATTATGCACCCTTGCTCAAAGTGAAATTGGTAAATTGGAATCACTACAATCAGAAACATCTCATCTTTGGTTTTCTTGGGTTGTTTTTGGTTTTTTTTCCACATCTTTATTGGAGTATAAATGCTTTACAATGGTGTGTTAGTTTCTGCTGTACAACAAAGTGAATCAGCTCTACGTATACATATCTCCCCATATCCCCTCCCTCTTGCGTCTCCCTCCCACCCTCCCTATCCCACCCCTCTAGGTGGTCACAAAGCACCGAGCTGATCTCCCTGTGCCATGCAGCTGCTTCTCACTAGCTATCAGTTTTACATTTGGTAGTGTATATACGTCAGTGCTGCTCTCTCACTTCCTCCCAGCTTCCCCTTCGCCCTGTGCCCTCAAGTCCGTTCTCTATGTCTGCGTCTTTATTCCTGCCTTGCCCCTAGGTTCATCAGTCCCGCTTGAATATGTCAGCGGTGAATGCACAATTCACACAAATGATTTGCCCATCGTGTGTTCTTTTCATCTTTCTTCCTCCTTCTCTATTCAAATTCACTTCTATTTATCATCACAGGAATGTTTGCCAAGAACTTTTAAACACATTCTCTGTTCTTCCTTTTACTTAGATGAGGATGACCGGTGACTTAGGGAAGTTGGCATATTTAAACAGTGGCAGTCAGTCACCATACCTGAATGTCCATTATGTGCTCTTCTTAAGGAAGTGGGATGCCTCATTGTTCTGGAATGTACTACCCTAGGGATTGTCTTTCTGACTCCCTCACTGCTCAGTCTAGTGGAGGCCTCTCAATAATTTGGTCATCATCCTCGGAGATGATTGCTTCCTGGACCTGCCTTTGTCTTTAAAAGAACAACATCAATGCCTTTGCCTCACCGATAAACTCTTTCTCAGCCACATAGGGCTTGTCTGCTGGGCCTTTGATCTAGTCATCAATTCCTGTAGATCAGTTCGCAGTCCTGCCTCACTGCCCATGAGTTTGGGGGTCTCCATTTCACTCAGTTCTATTTTCTGTATATTCCTCGTCCTTGCAAAATGGATCGTGTCCTGGACCTGATCCTATTCCCTCATGTGCTATCCTTGTCCTGGCCTATTGCCTCTTCTAATCTACCAATTTTGATTCTATTTCTCCCCTTTCTCATCACCCCTAATCTGCTACTGCTTATCCTGTAGTGTAATACATAATCAGTTGTGATGGAGCTGCCATGGATACGGTTGTTTTTATGGTGTTTTAAGGGTATAGTTGAAGTAAAAGGTATTACTAAATCGGAACTTATAACTCTGACCCTTAAGAGTACACCTTGATTTTGACAACATCATGATTGAAGAAGCACCCCAATTTCAGGAAAGTTATAAGTGAAGTATAGAAAGCTTAGATTTGAAGTATTGTCGTAATGCAGGACCTTTTACTTTAAAAAGGAGAGCTATAGATAATCCAGAAATATGGAAAACTCGAGACTTGGAAGGGAAGCCATATTGGAGACAAGATTTGGAACCTGGCTAGCCAAGAATAATTTTGATTAAATTATCTAATAATTGATAAAATATTCATTAATTTTTCAGGATGGATAGAAGCAAAATTTAGCTTGTTTTCAACTTTTTGGATTATGCCAACTATACTTTTCTTTAATAACAGGGAGGCGGTTCAGACATTCTATCCGGGGCTGTTTCTCCTCAAAAGAAACTTTTGTGACGAGGAAGAAAATGGATCCAAGAAAGAGAAGATTTAAGACAATAATTAGACATACCTGTGATATAGTCCCACAGACTAATCTAGCGTTGCTTTGTGTATCTGAGACATACTCTGCTAGCCTAAAATTAATATTCTTTTTTACTTAAAATATTTCCTTTATTTTTGGCCCCTTCCCAATCCTTGCATACATGCTTCACTCTCCAGGCTTTTCACAGAGCATACATGGAACAAAGATTGCCCATTGTGGGCAAAAATAATTTAAGATTAAAAAAAAAATCTCTTTGACTAACAGATTTTTAAAGCTTGTATCCAAATGACTAAAGATAGGAAGGTTATTCTCCTTAATCCATTCTGAGCTGAAATCTCATACTGAGGCTGGGCTGTATAGACATTCCCACCAAAAGCTACACGTCTGTTTATTTTCTGCCTTTTGAACCCCGGCTCTCATTTATCTCTGAAAGCCCTGTTGGGCTACGTTCAGCATGCTAACGTGAGAGCTTTGAGTTAGCTTCTAAGGGGGCACTTCGCAAAGTGGCTTTCACATCACTTCATACCATATTAGAGACTGGTTGGCAGTGAAAATACTTACAGTGAGGGAGTTCTCTCTTTGTTCACATTTTCTGTTTTTGGTAGTTGCCGTCGTCTCCGTGACTGCTTCCTTCTCCGGACAGTGAACCGGCTAATGACAGCATGCCCTCTGTATCTGTTTTGAGGGTGAGAGAGGCTTGCCTTGCTCGTGTGGACGGAAATGGGGTTTATCCGTGACATTTGACAACTGAATTGTCACCTTCCCCTCAGATGGTTTCCTAATTATAATTTGTTCTGTGCAGGGTCAGGAAACAGAAGAATAGAAAGACAGAATCTCTTTGCTGCACAGCAAATAGGATCAGGTCAGCCTGGGAGCCAAGGAAAGTCAGCCTGGAAATAGCTCCAAGGTGCTGGCTGGTTGGGAAGATGTGCTCTTTGGGAAGGTTACTCAGGTGGTTCAAATTCAGTCTAACCTTAAGTGAACTTGACTAATGATGGGCTCAGTGGTTTCTACCTCAAAATAGGCTGGCCCTCAGGTACCTTGTTAAGATTTGAAATTACCGTTTTGAAAGTGCCATCTATTACTGTAACTTTGCACTCAAACTCCCATTTTTAAGTAGTCAGTGGAGGTCAAACGTGCAACACTCAGAGAGCAGTGAATTGAAAATTTCCCTGGATGTTTTAATTGCCTTGCTGTAGACAGCATAGGTTATTTTAAACGGCTGTGAGAAACCACTAGTCACATATCAAGCATGATGGTTTATTGACTTTGAAGGGGGCATGGCTTGGTAGTTGAAAGAATGATCAGGCTTGCAAATGCCCGAGCATCTTGTTTGCCAGTATTTTCATATATAACCTTTCACTGCTTCCGGGACTATGTACGGTTTGGAGGGGAGCTGAGTTAATTACTGTCTAATTGGGGACAGGAAAGGATCTTGAAAGGATCCTTAATCCACCAAGTGTTAAACAACCCAAGATAAAAGTTATTGACTTCTTAAGAAACTGTTTGGCTTACTCCCCTCCTTCTCTGTCTCTTTCTCCCTCTTCCAATTCTCTTTTTCTCAGTCTTTGTTTCTTTATCCATTGTGAAGCTCTTCATTTTCCACTTTCTCTCTCTCTTCCCTCTCAGACTTCCTTCCATTTTTTTTTTCTCATAGCCAGAGAACTTGTAGTTTGTTAAAAAATGCTTTTGGACACCTCATCTCTGAAATATCGGGAGCCAGATGCACAAAGCCCTCTTTTAACAGGTGGACAAATCCTCGGTTATCTAAACCTTCTGCTTCAGAGGAGTTATGCAAAGGTAGGCAGTGGTCAGAAGCTGCAAACTACTCCAAATTGGCATGATGCTTCTCTTAAAACGGTTCATCACTTCACTAAAAAGTGATACCACTTATTTTCCAACACTCTGAAGGAGATATTTGGAGAGATACTCTCCTTTTTGTATTTTGAGACAGCAGCCATCTTTACTACATTTTTACAACGTCACAGCTCTCTCTCCCCTAAAGAGAGATCACATCTCTTTGTGTCCCTAACATCTTCCGCAGGATGGCTCCAGCGAAGTGTTCAGCGAACAGAACTGATCAGAGAGAGGCTCAAACCCGTCACTGGGGCTAGATTCACCATCCCTACAAAGAAAATGGATTAGAGCATCCAAATCTAGCAACAGTGCTCTATCATCTCATACCAATTAGAGTTAATGATTCAGCATTCATAATATCGCCAATAACTGTTAAATTCAAAGTGGTTACCTCCTACTTCATTATTAGCATTCTTTTTGTAAAAATTTTTATTTTATGTTGGAGTATGTTGATTTATTTTATATTGGAGTATGTTGTGTTAGTTCCAGGTGTATACCAAAGTGATTGTTATACATATATCCATTCTTTCTCAGATTCTTTTCCCATGTAAGTTATTACAGGATGTGGATTAGCGTTTCCTGTGCTATACAGTATGTCCTTGTTGATTATCTATTTTATGTAGAGTAGTATGTATATGTTAATCCGAAACTCCTAATTTACCTCCACACCTTCGGCTTTTGGTAACCATAAGTTTGTTTTCTATATCTGTGAGTGTGCTTCTCTTTTGTAAATAAGTTCATTTGTATCATTTTTTTTAGATTCCATGTATAAGTGATATCATATGATATTTGTCTTGGTATGACTTAGTTCACTTAGTATGATAATCTCTAAGTCCATCCCTGTTACTGCAAATGGCATTATTTAATTCTTTTTTATGGCTGAGTAATATTCCATTGTATGTGTATACCACCTCTTCTTTATCCATTCATCTGTTGTTGGACATTTAGGTTGCTTCCATGTCTTGGCTATTGTAAATGGTGCTGCTGTGAACATTGGGGTGCATGTATCTTTTTGAATTATGGTTTTCTCCAGATACATCCCCAGGAGTGGGATTTCTGGATCATATGGTAGCTCTGTTTTTAGTTTTTTAAGGAACCTCCATTCTGTTCTCCATAGTGGCTGTACCAATTGACATTCCCACCAACAGTGCAAGAGGATTCCCTTTTCTCCACACCCTCTCCAGCATTTATTGTTTGTAGGCTTTATGATGACGGCCATTCTGACCAGTGTGAGGTTATACCTCACTGTAGTTTTGATTTGCATTTCTCTAATACTTAGCAATACTGAGCATCTTTTCATGTGCTTTTTGGCCATCTGTATGTCTTCTTTGGAGAAATGTCTATTTAGATATTCTGCCCAGTTTTTGATTAGGTTGTTTGTTTTTTTGATATTGAACTGCATCAGCTGCTTGTATATTTTGGAGATTAATGCCTTGTCATTCTCATTATTTGTAAGTCTTTTCTTGCATTCTGTGGATGGTCTTTATATTTTGTTCATGACTTCCTTCCACTATTAGTTTTCTCTAGAAAAGCTTATACTTAAAATATTCCTTAGAGTGTAAGGTTTTTAGGTTTATTTTCTTATACTAACTAGGAAGACATATCCTTTAAGTTATATATATATGTATCATTTGTCATTAATAATATACATAGTAAATAACAGTAAATGATATGAAAAGGTACAGTATAAAATAGTAAATAATAAATAGTAAATACTAAGGTAGTAAATATTATACTATATATACAAACATACACACACACACAAAGGATATGTATAAATATTTTATTTCAAAACCTGAGAGAAACTAGCTTGGAATTTTCTCACATTTGTTTTACTTCCAATATTGTTTGTCAAACCACAATGGCCAGTTTTCAAATTTGGAAAGTTTTAGGTGAATTCTATGTCAGAAACAGAGATGTCGATGTTCCTTAATATAATTATTGATTTTACTGTGGCAATAGATTAAGATCAGAATGAAAAGTGAACTGTTTTATCTGAGGTATAATAGAGGCAGCCTGGATAAATAGGATTCTTTTAAGTAGAAAGCACACACAAAATAATGTTAGACAGATAAAGGTGAAAGATGGCTACAGGAAGACTAGAAAAAATTCAGAATTAATGCACGGCGTCCTTTGCTTAACAAATCTGGCAGATACAAAAGAAAAAGACAAATATTTGAATAGAAACAGAAAAAACTCTCTACCTGCCATCATAGTTCTTCAGCTTTCAAAACATTACTTAGTTATTGATCTCTTTGAGACCATTTAAGATTTTTGACATTTTTAAGAGTATATCCATTCCCTGTAATCAGAAGTAAAATGTGTCTTCATACCTTTGCTTGACACTGTAGCAGGGAAATTATCTTTTGTTTCTTTTTTTATTTTCTATGTATGAATATAAACATGACTTAAGTCTGACTGCTGGAAACCAGGCACCAAACCCCATAGCTCATTGCTGCAGGATGCATGGGCTGATCATGATGATAAACAAATCTAATGGATCCTTCTTTTGGGATGATAGTTTGTAGCTTTAGGTGTTTTCTTGGCATTAGTAGTGGCAAAATCAAGAACTGTAAATTCTTAATTGCTCAAAGTGGAGAAGGTGAAGGGAGCTATCTCTCCAATCCATGAAGGAATATTATGGCTGAAAACAACAAGGAACTTGACTAAATTATCGCCAAGTTGTCTTTAAGTTGAAGTCGGGAGAACAATTAAAAAGAAAAAATATATATATATATAATTAAACTTGTCCATATTAAACCATTTTTTAAAACGAGTCTTGGGTGGCAGAAGGCTGAACACTTTTAGCGACCTTTCATGGATGTTCATAGCAGAAGAATTATAGAGGTCATGCCATTAGAAGCACACCACTTTAGCGCCTGGAATGTTTTCACAGAAATAGGAGTACAATGTAGGAGTTGTTTATAAGCTAATCCTAATGGAAGTGTACTTCCAACATTATCACCTGTGCTCAACTATGGCGAATATGCTGTTAGGGAATTATTGACTGTTGATGGTCTTCTTTGCCTTGTAAACAGTTGACTTAAATTGTCACCTGTATGTACTTCTCAGGTCCCTGACCTACAGACACACATGGCCAACTCTCATCCATCCTGCAAGGTTGTGGCAGGCGACGGCCACTCTCTCTCTATTCCTTCTATTTCCTTAGTGATAAAACTCAGTTTTATTTGGTGTGACAGTGTACACAACTAAAAGACTACATTTTTCAAAAGTATTTTCTGGCAATGAGGTTTACCATGAGACCATTTTGGACAATGGTATATAGATGGCAGTGTTGTATGCAACGCTGGGAAGATGCCATGGAAGGACTTCACCCAGTTGGAAACGGTGCCCCTTTGTCTTTTTCTGTATCTCCCACCTTGCTGTCTGGAGTGAGTCCACGATTGCTGGAACTTTGGCAGTATCCAGGACCCTATGTGGCATTGAGGATGGAATTGACTTGATAGAGTGGTGTAGCAGAGAAATACGAAGAATGTGGGTCCCTGGTAATCATGGGACTGCCATGCCAGCTCTGGACAGTTTACCTGTCAACTTATTTCATGTGAGAGAGAAATAAACATACTTTTGAGCAACTGTTATTTTGACTTTTCTGTTTTTGCAACCAAATCATTTCTGAATTCTTACTGATTAAAAATCATAATGTCTTACTAATTCTAAAATCTAATACAGAGACGGACTAAAAATTTAGAGCAATATAGATTTTTGGAAACATCACTGTAGGACTTAGTCAAAACATACGATTTTAGTCCTTTCCCAGTGACTCTACGGCAATGAGAGTTTTGGTAAATTACTTTCCCTCTCTGAGTGTTATTTCCTTCTCTAAAAGTAGAAAGCTGAATCCTTTAGCACTAACATCCTATCCTGGAGCATTTGAGAAACACTGTCCTTGCAACCTGGCTTCTAAAGGAAAGATCAGTAAGAGGACAAAATGCCCAAGTCCAGCAAAGACTTGTCTCTAATGGGAATCCATGCATCATGGAGGGGATTAGCAGTTCCGTCTCAAAGTCTTTCCAGAAGCAACTGTGTTAACATCCAGCTAGTAGTACATCATTCATGACATTCTCTCCTCCTCAGTCTCCACAGGAAGCAGTCAACCTAAAATGTAATTACAGGTAAAAAATACACAATCACGGTAATTAGAAGATGATATGGTAGCAGGTGATGTGATAGCAGAAGTTGTAGTATACAGAGAAGGGATCTTAAAAATGGTAAATTCTAGAACAATCAGTATTTCCAACCATATGCAGTGAAGAGAACCTACCAGGCTACTGCAATCTGAAAAATATCTTGAAATTTTTACAGGAGGTATTTTGTCACACACATACTTAACCAAGAAACAGTCTCCTGATTTCAGGTCCTAAAAGCTGCAGCTAAAACAGAGATGGGTAAAATAATTTTATTTCTAGAGGGAGGTGTTTGGGCCAATGAATGACAGGACTGCAGAAACCAGTACAAGCCCCACTGGCATGCTGCTTGCAGTTCTGTTTACTGTCAATTCAAATATTTCACAACAATTATATCAAGGCCTCTTAATCCTCAGTGAACTTCACCAGTATTTTGGACCTCTGGCTAAGACTTAACCCTCCCAAAGCTTTAGTATTTGTTTTTCCTTTTCACTTCTTCTATGTCCATCCAGAAGGTAGGAAGGTGGACTGAGAGGAAGTAGACAAAGGCTCAGCTTTGCTTCTTCCACTATTGCCTGTGATGTACAGACAAGAAGAGAGCCTTATTAACAAAGCCAGCAGATTCCTTATCACCCCTGACAGCAGGGAATAGCCTGCCTCATATATACCAGGTGAAACTATGTAAACCTTCTGTCGCAGAGACCTTGTTGAAGAGTCAATGACTTTTTCCCTAACTGCCTCCTTGTTGAGTGATGCTAGTATTTGAGTGAAGGAGCCTGTTAATTATTACCCTGGAGGTATTTGGGACTTAGTAAGTCTTGGGATTTCTGTTTATGTATCACATAACTATTCTTCCAAGAGTGCCATCACTGACATAGAAAGATGTTGTATAGTTTATTAGTTTGTAAGAATAAGTATTATATTAAGAAACAAGATCAATTTAAATAAGTATTAATTTTATTTCATCATCTCGTCTTATCCTTTGCTATAAACTCAGTGGAATTATGGATCCTACCCTCAAGCCATACAAGTTTCTCTACTTTTTCAAAAGAACCCCACCTCTTCATTACTCTCTACATTTGTCTTTACCACCATCTTTCTCAGCGTAGGCTTTCTTTTGCCTCTTTGCTGGGGAAATCTTCCTCCTGTCCTCCAGTTATCTTGCACACCTCTTGGTTGTGTCTTCTCCAAAATTCCAGTTTCTCATAGTTGTTCTCACCTTAGTGACCCTTCAATATTTTATTTAGACCGGTTCCCTCCACCAAAGTGGTTTCGGGGGCACTAGACTAATCTAAAGATTCTGTGGAAGAAAAGGATGGTGGGCCACATGTAAATGCCACATAATATGTTCCCCCGTATGGTGAGGAACAATGCATGAATGCACTCGGGGAGTTCTTTATGCATTCTTTAAATAATTCTTGCATGCTTACAAGTATGTCAAACTCAAGTTAATTTAAATTGGTGACTCCATAGTTGCCACGAGACACATTTATTTGTCTGCCACATAATCATTCACTTATCTGTCTTCTTCCCTGCTAAGAGAACCCAGGTTTTCTTTTTTTTCCTGGCAACAGGAAATCCATCATCAGAAGTTAAATCTTAAGTCAATCATGGCAATCACTGTTTAGAGTATGGATGATAATATGACATAATTTCAGCCAATGAGACATGAGGAAAAGATAGTGAGGAGGGGGACATTTCAGAACAAAATCTCCTTGATCAAGAATGAAATAGATAAAAGAGAAAGCCTTTGTCTACCAGAGCTCTCCCTTCCTTCTCTTAATGATGTCATGTGAAGTGTGATGCCTGGAGCACCAGGAACCACCTTATGCATCTGAGACAAAGGTTAAGAGAACTTCAGTGAAAAAATCCAGTCCCTTGGCATGGCTGAGTCACTGTACCAATCTGAAAACAATCCTTTGTAATCTGTATCTCTCTATATATGTGAATATGTATACATATATATATTTTTACACATAAGTGTGTGTACATATATAGTTACATATTAGGTTGTCGGATCTCTAAAACTGGTTTACCTTATTTATTATTATATCTATAGTTCCTAAATTTTACAGATCAAAAAAAAGCTGGTCATATGCCATTGGTATAGTAATGTGTTATCTGAATTAAATAATAGGGAATGATTTACTGGGCAGAACTCTAATGAATCATCTGTTTTGTATTAACATATAGTCACCGAATGCTTGTTTACTTGGAGCCTAAGCCATACGAAAGCTAAAATAAACGGCATGGTTCTCTTCCTTTTCATAAGGGAAAAAAAATAAATAAGAAATTTTTGTTAAGTAAGCCTCTTTCAGGGAATCAAAGGATCAGCACCAATTTAACTTCACCTTCTGGAACATATACATCTGTAGTCTTATACAATGAGAACTAATGTGCCTGCAGCTCCGCCAGACCCTGACAGTGGCTTCTGAATCACTGAGTGAAGATTGCATCTTGTTCGGTAGCATTTCTAAGTGCATTTTATTATGCTCTTACTTTTTCACAACTGGAATTCACATAGAGTCTAGCACATAGTTTGCTACAGTATTCAATTAACTGTAACATTCCATGTTCCACCATCCTTAATAATCAAGATTCTTTGGACTGTAACGTGCTTATAAAGGTGGCAGTGGTTCTCAGAGAGAAAATAAGTTTGAATTGGATTTCATTCTCTCCTGAGACAGACTTCCTTCATTTTAAGAATCTCCTGGCTGTGTCCCTATAGAGGACCGAGCCTTTTGGCGGCCCTGTCATTGTGCTCTCTACCAAGAGGCCGGGTGACTAACGGTGGCTAGGAAGCATGCTGAGCTTTGATAATTGGGACGATTGGCAGGTAGAAATGAAAGTAGGTAAGAGACAGGCCACAAGACATTAAAAAGATCTCCTTTTCTTTTCATTTTGTGACCATGTTGTTAAGAGTGCGGTTGTCCTTTTACCCCGACGGACCTCATGCCCAGTGGTTCTCAACCACGGCAATTTTGAACAGCCTCCTGGCTCCCTAACCCCCCCCCTACCCCCACAGCCCACACACCACACACCACACACACACACACACCTCGCACACACACCACACACACTACACACATACTACACACACCCCGCACACCACACCCCGCACACACACCACACACACTACACACATACTACACACCCCCCGCACACGCACCACACACACTACACACATACTACGCACCCCCCGCACACCACACCCCGCACACACACCACATACACTACACGCATACTACACACACCCTGCACACACACCACACACACTACACACATACTACACACACCCCGCACACCACACCCCGCACACACACCACACACACTACACACATACTACACACCCCCCGCACACCACACCCCGCACACGCACCACACACACTACACACATACGACACCCCCCCGCACACCACACCCTGCACACACACCACATACACTACACACATACTACACACACCCTGCACACACACCACACACACTACACACATACTACGCACACCCCACACACCACACCCCGCACACATACCACACACACTACACACATACTACACACACCCTGCACACACACGACACTTCACACACGTACTCCACACACCACATACACACCACACACACTACACACATACTACACACACCCCGCACACCACACCCCGCACACACACACCACACTTCACACACGTACTCCACACACTACACACACACCACACACACCACACTTCACGCACATACCCCACACACCGCACACCACATACACACCACACACTACACACACAGGGATACTTTGCATTGTCTGCAGTCATTTCTGACGATGACAACTGCAGGATATACTACTGGCATCTAGTGACAGAGGTCAGGGATGCTTCTAAACATTCTACACTTCCCACTGTACAAAGAATTATCTGACCCCAGATGTCAACAGTACTAAGGTCAAGAGTTGCTGCTCTACAGAGATTTGACATTTGTACTGCTAGCAAAACACCTTAAAGGTCACCCCTGAGTGTTTGAAAAACCAAACCTCTTGGTCTGAGAATCTGGCCATCAGAGCCTGAAAGAGATGTACAATCATTTCTAATATATTGAGAAATGTTCAAACACTTACTTTGGTTACTTTTTGTTTCTTAATATATAGTTGTGTATAGGGATATTGGACAGAGATAATTCAGAGACATGTAAGATTAGGAAGGACCCTGATAGGTCATAAAAATTATTTCTGCCGTTTTCTTCTCTCCATTTGCCTGGTAAAATGTACACTGGTGATTTCTGTGGTGCCATATTGGGAGGGAGATTTTTCCTTTGTCCATTGTCTTTTTATGCTATGGAGATATGGGTAGAGGTATTTCTCTAATCTACAGAAGGCCACAGAAAGCTTATTTACATACTGTACACGCATGCAACCTTTCTCACACTTGTAACCAAGATGCCTCTCTAAGCAAATAACACTGGACAGAAGAGCCCTGTATGTGACTATGGTACATACAGTTTTCATTTTGTAAATATTCTATGTTTGCCCTGTGGTATAGCTTGGGCTCATATGATAAGCCTCATTTTATGGATAGAGAAATAATCCTGGAGAGTGTGTCCCACTTGATGGCAGCTACATGTGTTGGTATTTTGGCGGCTATAAACCACCCAAATGTTACAGCTGTCTCCGCATCTTCTATGTTTCATAGGAAATAGGGAGAGACAAGTTTTATCTCCAGTGCTGTTTCTAACGTTTGCCAAGTGTGAGATGTGAAAGATCCTATGTTTTCCTCCCTTCCCCTGGCGAAATCATCATCTTCACCGTCATCCTCATCAGTAACCACGGCCTTATGTTATTTCCTCTCAGGCATTTCAGTAAGAAGATTGTTTCTTTGGTCTATGAATTCTGACCTCGCCTTGATACTGCATCTCACTTGTTCATCTTGGTCTAGGTCAGGTCGTGTGATCTCCCTTGAGTCAGCCATGTAGCTTAAAGGAACCCTGTATTCCGAGAGGCTGGCTTGTATCACACACAGCATCTGCATCCTGCAGTACCACCATCTCCACCTAAACTACAGGAACAGAGAGATGTGGAAGGCAAAACAGTCAATATTCATGACAATAATATCTGTATCAACTATAGGGTGTTGTAAAGTCTCGTGAGATTATATATGTAAAGTATTTCACCTCCAAAAGCCTGGTATATAGAGAGATTTAATAAAGCAATAATAAAAAAATAATAGATAACATTCTGTAAAATATGTATTAGACAAATTTGACTTGCAATGCACACATAAAATCACTTGGTTCTAAGAAAATGGTTACTACCACTTACAGAATGTTAATGCATTTGGTGTCATACAGTTAAAGAAATGAAAGGCAAAGGAAAAAGAGTTGCAATACTTGATGATAATCTTTGTTGTGAGGAATTTAAGGTTGAGTGAAATTCCCGACTTCAAACAAATTCAAAATTATTAGCCATTCCTCAGTACTTTGAAATAAATACTATCAAAAATCAGAACTGACACCCAGCCATCCTAATATGAGCAGAGGTGTTATCTAGAGAAGAGATACATATAAATCATGGAGAATGGTGCTTCAAAGAATGAGCCTGAATGGATTATTTGACCATTTTTCCTTTTGGGGGGAATCCATATCAATAAAGCGTAACAAGAACGAAGAGTGAAATTACTGCTGACTGTGAACTTAATAATGCCCCACTGGGAGTTCATTAATATCTCAAGAGGTACACTGAAGCATTATCTTAATTGCTCATGATACTTCCAAAAATTGCCTTTTACAAGTTTCGTGGAAACTCTCCTCTGGAGCAAGTGTTAGTACATTTTGGATTGCCTTTCTTGGCTGTGCAAATTCCCCAGGAACCTGGTGGGGCTGTCAACCTCATTTACCTTTCCAAAGGTAAGAAGTTCCCAGGTGACTGACCGTGTTATAGGTGCTGCCCTTCTAATATAAAGAAGAAGAAGAAGAAGAAGCTCAAAATGCGTGAAACAAATTTCAGATCTTTCATTTTTCTCTACGTAAATGAAATGGTTCTACTTTTTAAAATACATGTTTAGTATTTATTTTTCATGGCAAGTTCATGTTGGAATGGGAGCAACAGTTTGGATTTCTAAAATATTTGCATTATTGTGATCTAGTCCACATCTGGATTTGGATCTTCAGTTATTTTGACAGACGTTGACACTAAGATGATGCCTAAAGGAGTGTGTTTCCAAACTTGTGGGATCCCTTTGCCTTTACAGTGATTATGGGATAAAAGTAAATTCAGAAGGGTTCTATCTTGTCAACACTTGGAAAGTAAAAGTGCTTCACACCAAGTTTGACTCGCAGACTTAGAGTGAACTCTGGGCGCTGTGGTGTTTGGTGCTTGGAGTTGTCAGCTCTCAGGCACAGAGGAAAAACAAACAGTGAACAATCCCCTAAATGACTGCCTAGGTCCCTTTACCTTTGAACCCCGATCCATTGTCAGCTTGTTCTACCTGCCAGCGATGAAGAAGGAAATCCCAGGGAAAAATGTGCCAGGGAAAAGAAAGGGACAAAAGGGTTTGCTGCTGTGACTTCAGCTGCCCCTCAGACCCCTCCCAGGGCAGGGATATCTCCCCCAAGTGCCATGGGCCCCTCTGGCCACACCACCGCTGTGCAGGAGGGATTCTATTTCCTTCAGATTATTTCATTCATCACTTCACTGGCTTACTCAGTTATTCAACAAATAATGATAAGGTTCGTATTCTGTACCCAGTGCAGTGCTATCCAGTCGTGATAAAATGAGGAACAAGGTCAGTACTCTTCAGGAAAGATGCAAACAATAAACAGATAAACAGATAATTGTATAATGAGAGTTGTGACACTTTTTACCAAAGAAAACGAGTGCTTCAGAAAAACTCATCAATTGACTCCTGCTTTCTAGGGCAAATATGGGAGAGGTTAGGAGGGAGCCTTGAGCACCTCCTAGTGAGTGGTGTGTGCCACTAACTTGGATGATTCTTTCAGTCCACCTAAAGAATTCAGTCACCACAATCACTTGTATTGGTGAGGTACGAATATTGATGAATTGAAAGTTTTTACACTGTGTAGAAGGTGTAAGTTACTTAAATGTCCATTTTGATTCTATTGAAAGTGGTTTTCCCCTAGCCTGTTTCTCTTAGATTTACAGAAATTCTTAAATATGCATAAATATTTTAAAAGTTAAATTAGAGTGAATCGGGTCTTCCTTTTCCTATTTTAAGGACAATGTATGGATTGGGAAAATGTTACATCTGATGACTTGAAGAATGAAGGTTTTATTGCTTTTCCTGTTTGCTTTACAATGCTTGAAAAGTGTCAGGAAAGTTGACTTCTACATAAATTTTATTTATTTATTTATTTTAACATCTTTGTTGGAGTATAATTGCTTTACAATGGTGTGTTAGTTTCTGCTTTACAACAAAGTGAATCAGTTATACATATACATATGTTCCCATATCTCTTCCCTCTTGCGTCTCCCTCCCTCCCATCCTCCCTATCCCACCCCCTCTAGGTGGTCACAAAGCACAGAGCTGATCTCCCTGTGCTATGCAGCTGCTTCCCACTAGCTATCTATTTTACATTTGGTAGTGTATATATGTCCCTGCCACTCTCTCACTTCGTCCCAGCTTACCCTTCCCCTCCCCATATCTTCAAGTCCATTCTCTAGTAGGTCTGCATCTTTAATCCCGTCTTGCCCCTAGGTTCTTCATGACCTTTTGTTTTTTCCTTAGATTCCATATATATGTGTTAGCATATGGTATTTGTTTTTCTCTTGGTGACTTATTTCACTCTGTATGACAGACTCTAGGTCCATCCACCTCACTACACATAACTCAAATTTCGCTTCTTTTTATGGCTGAGTAATATTCCATTGTATATATGTGCCACATCTTCTTTATCCACTCATCTGTCTATGGACACTTAGGTTGCTTCCATGTCCTGGCTATTGTAAATAGAGCTGCAATGAACATTGTGGTACATGACTCTTTTTGAATTATGATTTTCTCAGGGTATATGCCCGGTGGTGGGATTGCTGGGTCCTATGGTAGTTCTATTTGTGGTTTTTTAAGGAACCTCTATACGATTCTCTATAGTGGCTGTATCAGTTTACATTCCCACTAACAGTGCAAGAGGGTTCCGTTTTCTCCACACCTTCTCCAGCATTTTTTGTTTGTAGATATTTTGATGATGGCCATTCTGACTGGTGTGAGGTGATACCTCATTGTAGTTTGGTTTGCATTTCTCTAATGATTAGTGATGTTGAGCATCCTTTCATGTGTTTGCTGTCAATCTGTATATCTTCTTTGGAGAAATGTCTATTTAGGTCTTCTGCCCATTTTTAGATTGGGTTGTTTGTTTTTTTGATATTGATCTGCATGAGCTGCTTGTAAATTTTGGAGATTAATCCTCTGTCAGTTGCTTCATTTGCAAGTATTTTCTCCCATTCTGAGGGTTGTCTTTTGGTCTTGTTTATGGTTTCCTTTGCTGTGCAAAAGCTTTTAAGTTTCATTAGGTCCCATTTGTTTATTTTTTTGTTTATTTCCATGTCTCTAGGAGGTGGGTCAAAAAGGATCTTGCTGTGATTTATGTCATTGAGTGTTCTGCCTATGTTTTCCTCTAAGAGTTTGATAGTGTCTGGCCTTATATTTAGGTCTTTAATCCATTTTTAGTTTATTTTTGTGTATGGTGTTAGGGAGTGTTCTAATTTCATACTTTTACATGTAGCTGTCCAGTTTTCCCAGCACCACTTATTGAAGAGGCTGTCTTTTCTCCACTGTATATTCTTGCCTCCTTTATCAAAGGTAAGGTGACCATATGTGTGTGGGTTTACCTCTGGGCTTTCTATCCTGTTCCCTTGATCTATATTTCTGTTTTTGTGCTAGTACCATACTGTCTTGATTACTGAAGCTTTGTAGTATAGTCTGAAGTCAGGGAGCCTGATTCCCCCAGCTCCGTTTTTCTTTCTGAAGATTGCTTTGGCTATTCAGGGTCTTTTGTGTTTCCATACAAATCGTGAAATTTTTTGTTCTAATTCTGTGAAAAATGCCTACATAAATTTTAAATGATAATTTAAAGGTGTGAGATGTTTTTAACCCTATTTGGTACTCACCATTTTTGTGTGATAGGCAAATTTTTTATAAAGAGTAAAGAACAACAAAGTACAATGAGGTGAAAATTAAGTCCTACTATAAAGATGAAAATTTTTTGGTTTTTAAATTGGGGAAAGGAGGGCTCAAAGGGAGATGGGATATTTATTTTCATGTTGCAGAAGTGTGATTACACTAAATTGTCTTCATCAAAAGATCAGTTCTACATTTTTGAAGGAGACTGGCAATAGGGTAGAGTTTAAATAGCAGAAAAAGAAAGTATAGCTACGATATCAAGGGGAGTATGTCAGTTAATCACTGAAGACGGCTAATAATAATTTGGTCAGTTTCAGGTACCAGTTATAATGCATACTTCAAAATAATTACTCTGTAGACTTAAAGATTAGTTTGAAACAGGTAACTAAATATACAGGATAATAGTTGATAAGTAACAGAGCATATTTCTTAGGTTACATACATTCTTGCTGTTCTTCAGCTTCTATTTCTGGGGGGAGTTTCCTTATATAGCCATATTTTTATCTCAGAAATGAAATCCATTTGCTTGTTCGTTTCTTACTCTAGCATCATTATATGCATAATGTACAAATAATTACCCCTGAATATAGGATGTGTGCATGATCCTAAAGGAACGTATGAGTCTTAAGCTGGTAGGTGTTTCTTTTTTTTTTTTCTTTTTTTGTGGTATGCAGGCCTCTCACTGTTGTGGCTTTTCCTGTTCTGGAGCACAGGCTCCAGACGCGCAGGCTCAGCAGCCATGGCTTACGGGCCCAGCTGCTCCATGGCATGTGGGATCTTCCCAGACCGGGGCACAAACCCATGTCCCCTGCATCGGCAGACAGACTCTCAACCACTGCGCCACAAGGGAAGCCCCGTGTTTCTTATTTATAATGGAAGGGATACACCACTGATAGCAATCATTTCAGTGGGTTGTGAGGAAATAAATCTGCTTCACCAGGATCTTCATTACTAAAATTTGGGGCACAGTTTAGAAAATGCATTTGCACTGGAGGCATTTCACAATCACGATGTTTTACCACACCTACATAAATGTAAATTTAAGTAGAGGGCTGAGTGTATCTTTATTAGCACTTGTTCAAAGGTAGAAAGGGATTTTGTCAGGGAAGGCATCTGTGCAACAGCACAAAGATTTTGCATTTCCACAATTGAAATTGATGGAAATGTATTGCCATGCTTGGATTCTTCTTTTTTTATTTCTTGTAAGAAAAGATATTTCTCTCCCTCCCTCTGCCCCTCCTTCCCTCCTTCCCTTTAATTTTCATCCAAAGCCTTTATTCAGTTGATATTTTTCACCTAAAATTTATAAACCTTGAACTACAAATGAAACGTAGGAAACTCAATCTTTTCACATATTTGTATAAATTTTAATAAGACAGTTACATAAAATGTTTTAACGACAGTCTAAGGGTGACCTGTAAAATTGCTTTCAGTGGCTCTGTAGTCAGTACTATGGACAGAACTTGGCCTAGACTACAGTAATCTAATACCCTTCGTTATTTTATGCTTACTGTTCAAATGTTTTAGCAACAATTCAGCAAAGTATCATAGTTAAGAGTTTAGAAGTTTTCATTTGCTCTCTCTCAGCATCCAAATGAAACTTACAAAATTTTGAGAAAGGCCCTCCACAGTGCCAGAAGAGCTGAAATGATGGTGTTGGGGCAGGGAACCCCCTTACCTGGGTCTAAGGGTGTTAGTGAGCTATCAATACTTCATAATGTTCTTATGAAGAATAAATAAATAATATATAAATTAAATAAATAAATAAATTAATTAATTAAATAATGAATACAGCTTACTTAGATATTACTTAGATATTTCCTCATAGGTGATCAGCACTCAATCAATGTTAGATGGCTAATGCCATCGACCAGTATTCATGAGATGTGTCAGCTAAACCAATCTCTATACACACTCCAGTTAGACTGTTGTGTCTTTTGTTTCTATTAATGTATAAGAAGTGAAGCATGCTTCACAATGTTAGCCAGAATGGTTAAAATTATTTTTCCTCCCAACCATCATGCTCTGTGTAATTCCCATTCCATCCCCATTCCTTTCTCCAAGAGGAGAAAAAAAGACCAAAGCATAGAAGTAGATACTTCTTGTGCTGTTAAGAGGTGGTTGGTTGCATTTAGGTGGTCTACACTTCCATGCTATGTGTGGCAAAACACACTTCCTCTTTGGAGCTCAAGCCCCGTATTTTAAGTAAATTGTCATAAGTATACATGAATCTCTCACATCCTGATGGTGTGCCCTCATGTGGTGATTTCTTATCTTTTCAGATCCCCCAGATTAGTTATGCATCAACGGCACCCGAGTTAAGTGATGA
The DNA here is from genome assembly GCF_026419965.1 of Kogia breviceps. Classification (NCBI taxonomy): domain Eukaryota; kingdom Metazoa; phylum Chordata; class Mammalia; order Artiodactyla; family Physeteridae; genus Kogia; species Kogia breviceps. Next base: position 9,657,442 of record NC_081319.1, on the reverse strand, counting down.
CCGTCGCTATGACTTCTTCTCTCGTGTGGTCCCGCCCGATTCCTTCCAAGCCCAGGCCATGGTAGACATCGTAAAGGCCCTGGGTTGGAATTATGTGTCTACTCTTGCATCGGAAGGAAGTTATGGAGAGAAAGGTGTGGAATCCTTCACGCAGATTTCCAAAGAGGCAGGTAGGAAGAGATTGCAATGATCAAGATGATCCTCTTTGAATGTCTGTGGCTTGTAGAGCTCTTTCAGTCTTTATTAAACAAACACTACTGGTAATCGCCCTATCCCTACTCTCATGTTCCCGCTTGCCTGTGAAGTAAGTTTGCAAAGTCTTCGTTTAAAACACTTCGTTGTTTTGGAAGAGAATATTTTCAAAACTATTTTCATAGTTTTGAAATCCCTTTAAGTATTAGTGGAAGAAATGGAGAGAAAAAAATAGGTACTAAAATTGATATCTGACTTCTGTATAATAGATAATAGTGTGGATTGCAGGCTGTATATGGAAACATGAGCAAGTGTGGCTAAATGTGCCTCTTCATGTGTCTTTTCTCTCCGCCGCTCTCCAAAATGGAGAGAATTGTGTAAATTATGAGAACCCAACCACAGGGACACTGCTCTGAAGGGGAATGACACTGAGGGCTCTGAATGACTTGGCCAAAACAAAATTAAGTAAATTATCCAGACAGTAGAATGTACTTAGACAAATAGTCTTTGAAACTTCAGATTCTTTTGAGAAAGACAGTTCTATTAGGTGGCATTTGGAGAAGATTCTTTTATGTATGTTTATTAAGCTCAAAATGGAGATAATGGGTTCAAATGTTTGGCCTGCTGGCTTCCATTGGGCAGATTTTGAAAAAACGAGACAAAATCTTCAAACTTAGGAATCATAACAATAAATACTCAGGCTTCCCCATATGGAAATATTGGATCTAGTAAACATATTGTTTTTAAAAAAATTCATGCTTGGATATTCCTCATAAGCTCTTAGGCTAAAATCTGGTCTTCAGTTTTGATGGTAAGAATATTATCCAACTTGTCATTGACCAGAATAGTTAACTAGCCATAAAGCAAACAAAGAAGCTAGGCAATAGAAACAGAGGTTCTTTTCACGAGGAAGGATGTCATAAATCCTGAAGACATGGCTTTGAGTATTTTGCTTTCAGACTCCAGACATCCTCAGCCATGTAATGCTCCCGCATATAGATGGTGTGTCTTTACATGGCTACTGAAAGAAGGAAGCCCCGACTTGTTTATGAATCTTGTGCTTTTGACTCAGCACCTTATCATGATCTCTAATTTGAAAATTTCATTGGCGGGCTGGGTCAGTCTCGAACTCTTCCTTCTGGCTGAAATACTGTCACTGTTAACGCCTTTGACTGCCGAGCTCCTGGTCATTTACAGCTCCTGGTCATCCTAAACGCCATTTCTAGGTTCACGCAAACACGCACACAAAGCTTCCTGGATTCTGTCTGCTTGGTCTTGTGTTTCTAGTGGCTCCTCCCACAGTAGTTACCACACATTAGCATAATTTGCTGCTGTTGTTGATTTCTGTCTTGTCCGGTAGACTCTAAGAGAGATGCTGTCTGTCTGAGTCACTACTGTAGTCCCAGCTGTTTTGTTTCTAAGGGAAACTTTTCTGGTATAATTCAGCGAGAAACTTTCTGATTAGGGAAGAAATCTTAACTCTGGCCTTGTGTCTTGCGTGCTGTGATGTATAAGACTCATTAACAACTGAATTCATGAATCTTTAAAGAAAAGCCTAACCACTTTTGATAGCTGTGTGTTTGTTTCTTTCTTTGTTTCTTTGACTCCTGCTTTGACCAAAATAATGTGAGAGGCCCACTTAAAGACATATCTAAACTATGGGCATGGTAGGCAATAGGTAAGACAAGATGAAGAGAAAATATGGGTAAAATAGTAAGATAAAGCTCAGAAGTAAAGTTCAGATACCTTCTTGTTCTACATAATTGCTGCTGTGGATCTCAAATTTAATATGCACTTTGTACTGGACAAAGCAAAGGACACTACCCATTTCGTTACAAAATGTACGGTGTTCAGAAGCTCAAAGTCATGTTGATTGTTCAGTAGGACAGGAGCAAGACAAATGTTGGCCTTTATAAAAGACTGTATTCTATAGACAGGTCAGTGGTGAGTTTCGTAAAGTTGTTTATTCCTGGTGTCACTTAGTGAAAACTTAAGATATGAGTCTGCTGTACGACTCTTCAAAAAGGAAAAGTTGTGGTAATACGGTCGGAGCTCCCCAGCTCGTAGTTTTAGCTAATCATATCAATATATCGAAATGACCCTACTCAAAAATAAAATTGTATTATTGGCAGCCATTTTGGATGAAGTCCTTCAATCTGAAAGCCTTTGAATTTGGGGATGAGTGTAACTAAACAGCCAGCTGCCGAAATGCCAGAAAACGTTGAGGGTTCAGATAATGTCTTGCGATCAGTTCTTCTTCACCTTAAGTATTATGACAGTTGACATGTATTTATATTAAATTTCTTTGGAGCCGTAGCATATGTGCAATTAATTTAAGTGAATTCACTTGTGTGCTTAACAAGCACCCCTGCATTCAACTCCCTACTCATCCCTTCAAAAAAGAGGAAATAGAGAGGAGGGAAAATTATAATTGAAATGGAGTATGGTACGTTTACTCACTCAGTGTTTGTATTACTTCAGAAAAAACCTGAGATGGTAAACATGATTCCATCATTAAATTCTTCAGTGGGTGTCACTTCTGTGGGCCTCTCATATTGTGAGCATCTTGCTAACGCAAAGGTGATTCCAGTGTATAGAGATACATATTCATATTCCACGACCTCTAAGAAGAATCCAACTACGTCCTCTGATTTTCAGTCCAAGAAACAGCAATATATTCTAATTCAGAATACAAAGAGAAAGGATTTTTAAAATGTGCCCTTTTGGAATTTCGGGGAAGTATGCATACTTAGGGAATTTTAGGGAATTTTCAAGGGTTAATTTTCAATGTTTACTTTGTTCCTTTGCCTGCTGCTTCTAGAACCTTACCCTCAAGAAAGTTACAAGCCAAGGTGTATCTATGGGAGAGGCAGTGTGTCATATACATAAGCCAGCACTGAGGTATCAGAAAGACTGGATTTGAATAATGGGCTCCATTGCTACTGTGCTGTACAACTTTTGACACATGATTGAACTTTCCACATCTCAGATTCCTAATATAGAGAATGAGGTTAATGATGATCAGGTTGGTGAAATAAATAGGAGCATGTATGGGGAACACAACACCCAGTGACACCTAATTCTTAGTGTTCCCCACTAGTTTCCTATAAATCAGTAGCATTTTTGCTTGAGTTTCAAAAGTTTGAAAATAAGTAGTGATGGATAACGTTTGCCTTTAGTTATAACTCAAAGGTTATTTATATATAGATATATAAATATATATTTATATATATAATTATATAGAATAGCTGAGTTGCTATTCTTTTTCTTAATTTGAATAATAGTTATCTATTTTGGGGGTTTTTTGTTTGGGGGATGTATGTTTATTCCTTTTTCAATTTAATTTTTTTTTATACAGCAGGTTCTTATTATCTATTTTATACATAGTAGTGTATATATGTCAATCCCAATCTCCCAATTCATCCCACCGCCACCCCCCGCCCCGGCTTTCCCCCCTTGGTGTCCATACGTTCTCTCCATCTGTGTCTCTATTTCTGCCTTGCAAACCGGTTTATCTGTACTGTTTTTCTGGATTCCACATATACGCGTTAATATACGATATTTGTTTTCCTGTTTCTGACTTACTTCAGTCTTAGGACGATCTCTAGGTCCATCCACGTCCCTACAAATGACCCAGTTTCGTTCCTTTTTATGGTTGAGTAAAATTTCTTTGTATATATGTACCACATCTTCGTTATCCATTCGTCTGTCGATGGGCATTTAGGTTGCTTCCATGACCTGGCTGTTGTAAATAGTGCTGCAACGAATATTGGGGTGCATGTGTCCTTTTGAGTTATGGTTGCTATTCTTACTATTATGCTTCCATTCTATAAGAAGCATACCAAGAAAAGAAAGTGAGCTATTCAAGTTGTCCTGTGTATGTGGTGTGTGTGTGTGAGGGTTGGGGGAGAGCCCGAGCATAAGCTCGATGTTGTTTCTATGTTCTGCTAGAAGGTTCCAAGGAGTTACTTCCATTCTTTCTAAACAGTTTGACTTTGAAGATTGTGGTTCTTCTTCTGTATAAATGTCTGTAACAGTTTCACTCTGCTAAAATGCTTTAGTTCCAAAGTTTAGACTTAAGTCCTGAACCAAAGGCTGCTTGTAAAACTGGAGCGTAAAAGATCTCCACCACGCATGTAGGCATAGAAAATGGGGTGCACGCTCCTTTGTCAGACTCTGATAGAGCAAATCAAGGCAATGATGTCAGAAAAAGAAGCCATCCTTCAGCAGGGGGCCACCTAATTGTCTGGGACATGAAGGCTTACATACAGTTTCTCTAAGCTGTCAGAAAACCTCAATAATTTTCCTCTCATGTATAGTCATGAGATATTTAAATACGCATGGATGCTGCTCCTTGTTGAACTTTCAGAAAGGACTGTAACATGATTTTCTCAGATGATGAAATTTTTTAGAAAACAGTTATATTTGCATAAATCGCCCTGTATATTTGAAGGGATGCACATGCAGTATCGACAAAAGCAAGTTATTGATTAATATCAGAGAGAATGAGAGAGTATTCACTCCCAATGTGCTTTAAAATTCATGTCAACATAATAAACTAAATAGTGTAAATTAGACATAAAGACTCCTTTTTCTAAGTAAGGGGCAAAGGAAATGCTTATGATATCATAAGTCACTAATACAGTCCAGATCATTTGAACTAGATTTGGGTCAAGGTTTACAAGAGTAAGGATATCACATACAACTCTTCTAGTCTGCCAGACAATTTTCAGGAGAATCCCATGACCACTGCTTCACAATATGACAAAAATAGTCGTGGTTTGTTACTGCCATGGTGTCGTGAGACATATCAACTGTTCAAAACCAGAAAGAATATTTGAGCTATCTTTTGGTATTTCATGCCAATCACTTAATACAGTTATTTCAGTTTTTCTCATTATTAGTCAGGTAAACTCTAGAACTTCTTTTTATTTAATACTTTATCTCGACCTAGAATATTCTTACCTAGCATAACTAGGTGAAGATTTAATTGACTATTAGTAACTATTATTCAGTCCTCCATTTTTTCTAGACCTTAGGAGCGAGTTGGATTTGTTCATTATAGGATTCTGTTCTTATCAGAGGATTCTTTGCTCCTCTTTGCTTCACAGATGCAGTGCTCTCTTTCGTTGGGTTGTCCTCAGTCTTCCCCACCTGACTGTAGCCTATGTGAGGTCAAGGACTTTGCCCTGGGACCCTATCATCTAGCCTAACTTTTGGCATTGACAAGGCATTCAGCAAATATTTGTTAAAGGAAAGAGAAAAGGAAGGAACAGTTGGTTTTTTTTCCCTTTGCCTTTTAGGGAGAAAAAGGCATGTAGAGGGAGGACGTATGATACATAATTTTTAGGATATATAATTTTGTGACTTGTGGGTCACAAAAATTGTATCCTACATCTGTTTGCTCTGGTATGTCACAGTTACTGCTGCCCTAAATCTACTTTATCCTTCCCTGTTCCTGTCCCCACACAAAATGTACAGCAGTGTGATGCAACAAGGCTATAATTCCCAATACCCCCATCTATGTATCTATGTTAAATTTGAGGATTTTCCAGTGTTTTTTTTTTTTTTTTTTGACTCTGTCTATATCATGGTGAATATAGAAAATTCTGAGACCTTTTAATGTCTGGTTGGAGTGTTTCCTTAATGAACTGTTCAGCGGTCCCAGCTTAAATACAGGTGTTGAATAAGGACTTAATTTCAAAATACAAAATCAGAAGCACTCTCATAATATCATCTATTTTCAGTTGTGCTTAAAACGAAACTGTAAGTTCCTCAAGAAGAAGCTTTATTTTAGTTTCTGGACCCTCAGTGGTTAGCACCACATTTTAGATTTTAACCCATACTGGATCTTTTAGCACATCTTGAGAATGTCCTCTCATCCCCATTACCTGTACAGTTACTTTAGTTCTGGGCTCCACTTTATTTACTGTGATTCACAGCTATAGTTACTCATGGCTCCAGGTTAGCTCCTCCAATATCGCATCCATTTTAGTAAAATGTTCATCTTTCTAAAATACAAATACAGCCATTCTGTTATCTGTTCCTGGCTTCCCTTACCCCAGAGGATTGAGTAAAGCGTGTCTAGCATGGGATATAGGTCCTTTCTGACCTGGTGTCTGATTTAATCACCCATGTCACTCCACACTAGGCCTGCCATCTTTCATTCCCACCTCAAGTCCCCATACACACACTCCTTGCCCCACCACAGTCAAACTTCTGTGGGTTTCAGGATATTCTGTGCCTTTGCTAATGCTTTGCTTTCTGTGTGGATTACCAGCTAACTATAATCTATTTTTCCAAAACAGAACTCCTTGGGGAAAAAAAAGTTACCCCTGCCTTAGTCTTCCTTCATGGTCCTGTTTTGGATCACAGTGTGCACGTTTGTCTTTTTAACTAGCACAGCACCTTCAAGTCCCTCTCCATGAATAAATTCATGGAGAATGACCAATCGATGAAGTCTTGATGAGAGAATGAGGCTGCATATCACTCCTAAGAGGCCAGATATTCATGTCCCCAGCCTCCTTCGAAGCTAGGGCGCAGCCATGTCGCCCAGTCTCGGCTAATCAGACGCACCCAGACATACCCACCATAGATGGATTAAGAGCTAGGGACACAAAGAAGCAGGCGTAATGGAAAACCCATCTTGTTGACAGCGGCAGCAGTAATATCCATGCTCCAGGGGTAGATGGGTTATCTAGCCTGAAATGGCAGCCGTAGTACCGTCTCCAGCTTCCCATTTCCAAGAGTAGCAGCAGCAGTGGCCCAGCTGACTTGGTTCTGTGGTACTGTTTTGGCTTTGGTTCTGACAGCCTACTCATGCTTTTGTTTCAACTCATTTTGTAACTTCGGTTCCCTGGTCTCCCCAGTGATTCTGCAGATTATCCAAAATAATTTAAGTAAGTGTTTTTCTACTTAATCTAGAGAGACTTTACTTCAGACGTTTGGCTTTTGCCTTCATTACTGTAAGTGAAGAGTGTTGCTTCTGTGAGTTCCGTAACACCTTGTGCATAACTGTCGGAATTTGTTGTATGTTATTGTGATCGTTGTCATCTATCTCATCGTCTCCCATGTGCATGTGAGCTTATTTTTATTTTTTTATTCCTTTTTTATCGAGGTGTAGTTGACATACGGCGCTATGTAAGTTTTAGGTGTGCAGCATGAAGATTTGGCTTACAAACATGAAATGATTATCACAGTCAGTTTAGTGACTACCCGTCCTCTCATATAGATACAGAATTAAAGAAACAGAAAAAAAATTGTTGTGCTGAAATCAACTCTCATATATAACATACAGCAGTTATCACTGAAAGTTTTTAACTTTTGTCTGCCTTCATTCAGTTCTCCCTCCCTCCACCCCTTGCCTCTGGTAACCACAAGTTTGACCTGTTTTTCTGTGAGTTTGTTTGTTTGGTTTTGAAGTATAATTGACCTGCAACACTATGTCAGTTCCCGTCACACAGTGTAGTGATTCAGTATTTGTATACATTTCAAAATGTTCACCATGATAAGTCTAGTTACATACAGTATGTCACCACACAACAATATTACATAGTTATTGACTACATTCCCCACACTGTGCCTTTCATATCCATGACTCATTTATTTTAGAATGTAAGTTTATTGAGGGCAGGAATTATGTTGTATTTGACTTTCCATACTCGAGGAGAATGTCCAACAAAGACTAGGCTCAATAAATGCACACTGAATTTAAAACTACTCTACTAGTAACATAAGAGGCGATGACTCCACGTCTGTAGTTGGTACAGTAAAACTGTTGGAAGATTTTCCAATTTTGGTTTTCTAAAGTTATCATTAATTGGCTATAATAAACTGACATTATAGAAGAAAAATAGGAAAAGAAATCTGGGATATGCCTACACTCATACATTGAATATCTGAGTACTTTCTTTGGGTAAGATACTCTTGCAGGATAAAAATAAGTAATAATTATAGTAGTAACAGCAAAAGACAAAGAAAAGATCTGCTTTCTAAGACGAGAAATACATAAGTAGAGCAGTGAAGCCAGCCTTTTTGGGGCATGCTGCAAAGGAGAACTCCGGAAGAAGGTAGATGCTTAGCTAAGCAGCGAAGGTAAGTAGAAGTTAGCAGACAAGGCTGCTCTAAATAGGGTGGTGAATGACATTTTAGGAAAAGAGTCATGTTAAAAACCCCAAATAAAGTTGTTTAATGGTATTTAAACTTTTAAATGGTATAAGAGAAATAGCATCACATTGAAAAAATTTTGACTGAAATCACTAGATGGAAAGTGCTCTTCGACCCAACATAGGAAGTATTGCAGAATATGCTATGGCTTTTGGGCTAAGAACTTGTGGTTCTGGCCCCAACTCCTACAGTAACTGACTGGGAGCCAGCATCCTGATGCTTTGGTTTGCAAAGTCATCATATATTTACTGAGAAAAATAGTCTCCCTTGATTTAGAGAATCCTCAGATCCATATCACCCTGATGGCAAAGATGAGCTTCCTCTCGGCAGTTGAACATCATTGTTGAAGTGGAACGAACGTGGATGATACATTAGTGTTTTTGCTGCATGGAGACATAGACAGTGAAAAAGCATATCTTAGCAGTTCCTCCTCATCTCTTCCACTTACCTTCACTGCACCCGAGCAATGTGGAGGAATGCGAAAAGATCTGAAGATAAAATGAACCCCTCCTTTATTCATTGACTTGGGTATGGTTACCATATGTTGCACGTGCTAAGGAGAAAAAGGACTTGGGATTCTGGCATTGAAGTTAAAGGTTTAGTGAAAAGGAACATAGGTCATCGTTTAATATTGGAGTAGAGGCTCAGATACAGAAAATTCTTTTGAACAATAGAATTTCTTGGTCAGTTGAGTAGAGGGGAAGAGAATCATTGTTCTGGGGTAGCTTACTTCAGAAAGTAACCATGCTTTTGTAATAGTTATCATTATACCACTAAACTTTACAGGCCAGAACGTTTGATTTATTCTCCCTGTTTAATGGCACTGCATTCAGCCTTCAAGTGAACCTTTCTTTTCCCAGGGTTTACAAAAATGTTCATTGGGAAAGACTTCCGGTTTTGAATCTCATAGGTTTTGATAAATGTCAGCAAAAGAGATAAAATATTGGAAGAATATTAGTCAGCTTATAGAACAGGAGGGAACTATATAAAACCTAAGTTTAAGTGCTTATGGGGCCTACCTATGTTTTGCTTGTGGGAAAGTAGGACGCCTTGATTTTGAGTCCCGCTAAGCCTGTGCACAGTGAGGAAGAGTTCTTTCCCAATGTAATTTCAGTGATCTAACCAAAAGGTGGGGTGGTCACAGTCTAAACAAAGTGCTGCCTTTTGGGTTGCCTTTGCCAGAGTGTTCCACTCCACTGGAACAGGCAAGTATAGGCACCCACACAGAAAAACGCAGTGCTCGTCAGAAATGAGGCAAGGAGGTAGGCACTGGAATTAGTCAAATGGATAGATCTGAAAAATAGGACACTCCAGTCCAAGAAACATTAAATTAATATGTTTCCATGGAAAATATCTATTTACTGGAGCTCAACTCTTTCCTAAATTATTTTGTATTTTGAACAACTCCACGCATGTAAATGTAGCCCCTTTGAGACCTGCACAGAGGGATCTGTTTACCTTCTATTTGGCAAATGGATCCCTGCCGTTAAATCTTTCAAGCGATTATAGGAAATTGTACAAAGCCCCACGTCAATTGCCTTCGTGCTCCCCAGGCAAACTGAAGGACAGCTAGATGATTAAGATCTCTGGCAGTAATAGTAGCCATCCTAAAGACATACTGCATTAACTGACTGAAATCCTGTGACCTTGTGTAGCTCCAAATTTGCCTTTTCCCAGTTCTTCACATTTCTTGTTACTCTTTTGGCTGGATGTCATAAATGGCAAGCACTGAAAACATATTGCCAATAATTATTAGATGGCATTATTCCATTGCATTAATATTTTAGAGGTGGTATCATTTATCAAGCAAGCTCCTTTTTAGGTAGGTATGACTGGGATGTCCGTCCAATCTACAAGTCATAGTAGTAGGATGACCCTTTGAGAAACTAGCATATAGGTTACCATGTAGGCTTTTACATACAAGGGGAAACATTAAAAGTGAAGTCATCGGGGCTTCCCTGGTGGCGCAGTGGTTGAGAATCCGCCTGCCGATGCAGGGGACACGGGTTCGTGCCCCGGTCTGGGAAGATCCCACATGCCGCGGAGCGGCTGGGCCCGGGAGCCATGGCCGCTGAGCCTGAGCGTCCGGAGCCTGTGCTCCACAACGGGAGAGGCCACAACAGTGAGGCCCGCATACCACAAAAAAAAAAAAAAAAAAAGTGAAGTCATCATAATAATGATGAAGGTCTCAAGAGAAAACTTCAAGGTATATATTTAGAAGAGCTTAAAAATAAATGTCTACTAAAAATGTCGACATGTAAAAAAGGTTAATTTTCCTAAGGTATTAGTGATCCTTTGGATTTAAATTTGAAAGTTTAAAAGATCAATATCACAAGGGCATACCCAGCATATTTTTTATGAAAGAAGGTAAATTCCCTTGGGAAAGATGAAATTGTCAATTAAAACTACAGAAAGTTTGATGTATGGTGACTAATTATATAGAAATATGTTGTTTTCAATGTCTTAATCCTAGAGGCCACAGAAATTATAGCTTCTTCTGGTCAGAATTTTTTTAGCAAAAATGTAGTTACTCCTCGCTGCATGTAAGGATCATGAGGGTTATTTTCTAAGAAGCTGATATACAGTGATGCACTTCGTACAGATTCTACTCTACACACTTTTGATTAGCTACCGTAAACTGTGTTGTCTGTCTGTTCTTATGGGTGCTTTGTTCAACAGTTACCAGCGCATAATTAAGAAAGGAAGTAGAAATTAGTGTGGCTTACAGGAGACTCACAGGGCGCATCCTGCTTTAGGGTTTGCATCATTTATCTATTGGGAGCCCAGTATATTTTTCCCCGGCTTTCTTGAAATATAATTGGCATATAACATTATTGAAGCTTAAGGTGTACAACATGATGATTTGATACACTTATATGTATTTCAAAATGATTACCATGGCAGGGTTAGTCAGAGCCTGTCACCTCACACAATTACCATTTCTTTTTTGTGGTGAAAACACCATCTTACTGTCTCAGCAACTTTCAAGTATCTAATACAGTATTGTCAGCTGTACTCATCTTTCTGTACCTTAGATTCCCAAAACTTTTTTATCTTATAACTGAAAGTTTGCACCATTTGACTGCCATGTCCTAATTACCTCCTCCCTAGCCCCTGGAAACTCCATTCTACTCTCTGTTCCCTTGAGTTCAGCTTTTGAAGCTTCCACATATAAGTGGTATCATATAGTAATTGTCTTTCTCTAACTTATTTCACTTAGCATAATGCTTCCAAGTTCCATCCATGTTGTTGCAAATGGCAGGATTTCCTTCTTTCTCATGATGGAGTAGTAGCCCATTGTATGTGTGTGTGTATGTGTGTATATACCACATTTTCTTTATTCATCCATCCCTATATGGACATTTAGGTTTTTTCTTTATGTTAGCTCTTGTGAATAATACTGCAGTAAACATGGGAGTGCAGATATTTCTTGGAGATCCTGAGTTTATTTCCTTTGAACATATACCCAGAAATGTAATTGCTGGATCATATGGTAGTTCTATTTTTAATTTCTTAGGGAACATTCATACTGTTTCCCACAGTGGCTCTACCAGTTATATTCCCACCAACAGTGCATGGGGGTTCCTTTTTTACCACATCCCTGCCAACATTTGTTATCTCTTGTCTTTTTGATAATAGCCATTCTAAAAGATGTGCGGTGGTATCTCATCATGGTTTTAATTTGCATTTCCCTGATGATTAGTGATGTTGAGCATCGTCTCATGTACCTGTTGGCCATCTGTATATCTTCTTTGGAAAAATGACCATTCAGCTCCTCTACCCATATTTTAATCAGACTGTTTTTTTTTTTCCCTTGGTCTGTATTTTTGCTATTGAGTTATATGAGTTTCACATATATTTTGGATATTAACCCTGATCAGATATATGATTTCAAAATACTGTCTCCTATTCTGTAGGTGGCCATTTCATTTTGTTGATTATTTCTTTTGCTGTGCAGAAACTTTTTAGTTTGGTATAATTCACTTATTTATTTTGACTTTTGTTGCTTGTGCTTTTTGATGTCATACCCCCAAAATTGTTCTCAAAGACCAATATAGAGGACCAGTTTCCCTGTTTTCTTCTGGAAATTTTACAGTTTCAAGTCTTCTGTTTAATCTACTCAAGTTCAATTTTGTGAGTGGTGTAAGACAAAGTCCATTTCATTTTTCTGCATTGATTATCCAATTTCCCAGTACCATTTATTGAAGAAATTATCCTTTCCCCATTAAGTATTCTTGGCTTTCTTGTCAAATACTGTTGACCACATAGGCAAGGGTTTATTTCTGGGCTCTCGATTCTGTTCTGTTGGTCTATGTGTCTGTTTTTATGCCAGTACCATACAGTTTTGGTTACTATAGCTTTGTAATACAGCTTGATATCTGAAATATGACTCCAGCATTGTTATTCTTTCTCAGGATTACTTAGGCTATTAGGGGTCTTTGTAGTTCCATACAAATTTTAGAATTTTTTCCCGTTTCTGTGAAAATTGCCACTAGAATTTTGATAGGGATTGTATTGAATATCTGTCTAGGGTTTGGGTAGTATGGACATTTTTACAATATTAATTATTCTGAGTCATTAACATGAGCTTCATGTCTTCTTTAATTTCAAAGTCTCAGTTTTCAGTGTACAGAACTTTCATCTCTGGTTAAATTTGTTCCTAAGTATTTTATTGTTTTTGATACTATTGTGAATGGGATTGCTTTCCTTATTTGTTTTTCAAGTGTTTTGATGTTTATGTACAGAAATACAACGGATTTCTGTAGGTTGATTTCGTATCCTGCAAATTACAGAATTGGCTTTTTAGTTCTTTCAGTTTTTTGGTGGGGTATTTAGGATTTTCCATATATAAAATTATGGCATCTGTAAACAAAGACAGTTTTACTTCTTCTGTTTCAATTTGGATGCCTTTGTTCCTTTTTCTTCCTTGATTGTTCTGGTTAGAATTTCCAGTACTTTAAGAGTAACATACTAAATAGGAGTGGTGTGAGTAGGCACATTTGTCTCATTCCTGATCTTAGAGGAAAAGCTTTCAGTCTTTTACTGTTGAGTATGATGTTAGCTGTGGGCTGATCATACATGGCCATTATTTGGTTGAGGCATATTCATTCTATACCCATTTGGGTTTTTGTTGTTTTTTTAATCATGAAAAAATCCAGTACTTTTTCAGATGCTTTTTTTTTTTTTTTTTTGCATCTGTTGAGGTGATCATATGATTTTTATCTTTCATTCTAGTGATATAGTGCATCACATTTATTGATTAGTTCATGTTGAACCATTTTTCTATCTCAGGGAAAAATCCTACCTGATGTGTATTCCTTTTAATGTGCTGTTGAATTCAGCTTGTCAGTACAGTTTACTTTTGAACAATGGGAGGTTTAGAGGTGTCAGGGTTTAGAGGTGTCTACTCTCTAAAAAATAAAATAAAAAGGAAATTCCCTGGAGGACTAGCAGTTGAGACTGTGCACTTTCACTGCCAAGGGCATGGGTTCAGTCCCTGCTTGAGGAACTAAGATCCTGCAAGCTGTGTGGCATGGCCAAATTAAATAAATAAATAAATAAATAATTTTTAAAATAATAAAAAATAAAATAGAGGTGTCTACTCTCCACAGAATCGAAAATCCACATAAAACTTTACAGCTGGTCCTCCCCGTCTGCAGTTCCTGAACTGCACATTCAACCAACCATGGATCATGTGTTACTATAGTATGTGTTTGGGAAAAAAAAAAAAAACATCTATAAGTGGACCCACACAGTTCAAGCTCATGTCGTTCTAGGGGCAACTGTATTTTGTTGAGAATTTTTCATTCTATAGCCATCAGGGTTATTGGCCTCTGGTTTTCTTTTCTTGTAATATCCTTATTTTGCTTTGGTATCAGAGTAATGCTGGCCTCATGAGATAAGTTTGGGAGTGTTCCATCCTCTTCAATTTTAAAGGAATTTGACAGGAATTGTTATTAATTCTTCATTAAATGTTTCATAGAATTCACCAAGGAAACCATCTGATCCTGACTTCTTTTGGTTGGGAGATTTTTGATCACTGGCAATCTCCTTACTTGTTATGGTATGTTCAGATTTTCTATTTCTTCATGATGCAGTCTTGGAGGGTTTTATGTTTCTAGAAATGTATCCATTTCTTTTAGATTATCCAATTTGATGGTGAATTATTATTCATAATAGTCTCTAATGATCTTTATTCTGTGTAACAAGTTTTAATGTCTTTTCTTTCACATCTGATTTTATTTATTTGATTCTTCTCTCTTTTTTCCTTAGTTTTCTGGCTAAAGGTTTGTCAATTTTGTTTTTCTTTAAAAAAAAAACATTTAGTTTTGTCAATCTTTCTGTTGTTTTTCTGGTCTCTATATCATTATTTCTGCACTAATTTTTGTTATTTACTTTAATCTTCTAACTTGGGGCTCAGTTTGTTCTTCTTTTTCTAGTTCTTTGAGGTGTAAAGATATGTTACTTGAGGTCTTTCTTTTTATGTAAATGTAGACATTTATTGCTATAAAATTCCCACTGAGAACTTCTTGTACTGCATTCCAAACAGTTTGGTATGCATGTTTTTTTTTTTAAATTTCCCTTTGATTTCTTCTTTGACCTATTTGTTGTTCAGGAGTGTGTTGTTTAATCTCCACATACTGTGAAATATCCAGTTTTCTTCCTGTTATTGATTTCTAATTTCAGACCACTGTGATTGAAAAAGATACTTGGTATGATTTCAGTCTTCTTCAATTTGCTAAGGCTTATTTTGTGACCTGTCATATGATCTGTCCTGGAGAATGTTCTGTGTACTCTGGAGAAAACAGTGTGTTCTGTTACTGTTGAGTACAATGTTCTTTATATGTCTGTTAGGGCCATTTGGTCTAAAGTATGGTTCAAGTTTAACATTTCCTTATTTATTTTCTGTCTGGATGATCTATCCATTATTGAAAGTGGGGTATTGAAGTTTCCTGCTATTATTGTATTATTTATTTCTTCCTTCAGACCTGTTAGTATTTGCTTAATATATTTAGGTGCTCTGATGTTGGATGCATATATATTTATTACTGATATATTTTCTGGAGAATTGAATTGATCTATTTATCAGTATCTGTGGCCTTTTTTGTCTCTTGTGTAGTTGTTGTTGTTGTTATTAATGCCGGCTTAATTCCCTCAGATAGAAGTGGAAAGGCTGTTTCTACTGGTAAAAATTACTCATCAGAATTTAGGGACTCGGTGTCCTCAGCCCTATCAATTTCTTACCAAATGGCTGTATTCCAACTTCCAGAATTCTATTCCTTCCAAATAAATGCCCTTGTTTTAACCGTAAATAGCCTTTGAAGCATGGTGTTACAGTTTTTGGCTTAAAGTTGGTCATGTCTGATATAACATGCCTCTGTTCTCTTTTGACTTCCACTTGCATGGAATGTTTTTTTTTCATTCTTTCAGTTTGACCCTATGTGTGTTCTTAAAACTGACGTGAGTCATGTATAGTTGAGGCTTGTGGGTTGTTTTTTAATCCATCCAGTCACTCTCTGCCTTCTGATTAGGTGATTTAATCTATTCACATTAATAGTAATTATTGATATGTAAGGACTACTAATGTCATTTTATTAATTGTTTTCTGGATGGTTTGTAGTTCTCTCATTCCTTTCTCCCTCTCCTTCCATCTTCCTTTGTGATTTGGTGATTTTCCATAGTACACTTTGATTCCTTTATTTATCTTTTGTTTATCTACTATAGGTTTTGCTTTTGTGGCTATCATGAGGATTACCTAAAACATATTATAAATGTAATAGTCTTTTTAGGCTGGTAACAACACAACTTTAATTGCATTCAAAACTGTACCTTTTTACTCCCCCACCCTTTTATATTTTTGATATCACAGTTTACCTATTTTTATATCATGTATTTATTAACCTAGTATTGTAGCTATAGGTGTTAAATACTTTTTAATTTTAACCTTTATACTAGAGTTAAATGTTTAAAACACCACCACATTATAGTATTAAGTATTCTGAACTTGACTCCGTACTTGAATTTGATTACATACTTACCTTTACTAGCATGTTATATATTTTTATACATTTTCCTGTTACTAATTAGCTTCCTTTCATTTTAGGTTGAAGAACTCCTTTCAGCATTTCTTGTAAGGCAGGTCTAACGGTTATGTACTCCCTCAGATTTTGGTTATCTAGGAAAGTCTTTATTTCTTCCTTATTCCTGAAGGACAGTTTTGCTGGGTGGAATGTTTTTAGTTCACATTTGTTTCGCTCATCACTTTAAATCGATCCTTCCAATCCTGCCCTTTACGATTTATGCTGAAATTTACAGTGATAATCTTATGGGGGTTTCCTTGTAAGTTACAAGCTTTTTTCTCTTGCTGTCTTTAAGATTCTTTCTTTGTCTTTGAATTTTGACAGTTTTGTTACAAAGTATCTTGGAGAAGACCTCTTTGAGTTGAATCATTTGGCAACCTATAAGCTTCATGAACTTGGATATCCAAATCACTTCCCAGATTTGGGAAGTTCTCAGTCATTATTTTTGAAAAAAACTTTGTACCCTTTTCTCCATCTTTTATCCTCTGACACTCCAATAATTCACATATTGCTTCTTTTGATGGTATCTGGTAGATCACATATCCTTTCCTCTTTCTTATTTTTGTTGTTGTTGTTCTCCTCTAACTGGGTAACTTCAAAGTTTCTATCTTCTAATCTATAGATTCTTGTTTCTGCTTGATTCATTCTGCTATTGATATTCTGTATTGTGTTTTAAAATTTCATTCATTATATTCTTTAGCTTTAGAATTTATTTGGTTCTTTCTTAAGATTTCTCTTTGTTAAACTTCTCATTTTGTTTCTGTGTTGTTTTTCTGACTTCATCAAATTGTCTGTGTTTTCTTGTACCTCACTGATCTTTCTCAAAAGAGCTATTGTGAATTCTTTATTGGATGAATTGTAGATCTCCATGACTATGGGATTGGCTACTGGAAGATTATTGTGATCCTTTGGTAGTGTCATCTTTCCTTTATTTTTTATGTTTCTTGAAGTCTTACAGTGTTGTATTTGCATTTGATGTTGTAGTCACCTCCTCTAGTCATTACTAACTTACTTCAGGAGAGAAATAACTTCCATCAGTCATGATAGGAAGTCTGAGGCTTTCTCAGTCTTTCTGTGGATATGCCTGCTCCATGCTTCTTGCTCCCTCTTGTGGCAGAATTCTTAAGCTTGTATGTCTTTTCTAGTCCTTCAACACACCACGCTGGGTGCTGGCAGACTCCCTTTTGCTTTCCCAAGGGTGGAGCTAAGGCTTAAGTTTGTGGTCTCTCCCTGGTCCACAGATTTTTATTGGCTTTGTACACACAAGTTCACTAGATGTCTGCCAAAGCTCATGCTTGCCATCATCAGGGGCACAAATAGAGAGCCAATCACAGTTTGGGGTGTTGGGGTGAGGTACATGGAGTGCAGGGGGTGCTCCATGAACCTCACCTCAACCGCTGTGGGCAAGTTGTCCCCAACAGTTCATGGGTAGACTTCTTGATGGTTTCTGTGATGCACTTAATAGGATCTACATCCCTTTAATGCCTTCTGAGAGTTCCATCTGCCTCTTTCCCAGTGTGTTTTTATCCATCCAGCCATGCAAGTCAAAACTCAGGATGGGGTGAGGTAGAACTGGGCCTCTTTGGCAGAGTGTCCCACACAGTGAGCTGGGTACTCACTCCCATGCTCTCCTCCCCGCCCTGGGACAGATCATCAGCCAAGAAGGTTTCTTCTGGCACTGAGTTGTGTGTCCATGAAGGAGAGGTGATGTGAGTAAAGTTAAACTGTTTCTCCTACCTTGTCCAATGCATCCAAACATATTTTGTCACTCAACTGGTGTGCTGGAACTTTTCCACTGGAAATCTGACCTTCCACAAGGGCTCACTTGTCTTTAGGGGCTTCTGTAAGCCCCTGTTCTCCAGGGGCTCATGGGCCATGGCCAAGGAGAGCTGGAATCAGTTCATGGGCCACTGCAGGGTCCATGTCTGAGGTCTGTATCCTTACTACCTGATGCATGGGTGGGTTAGACTCTTCCTGGATCCTTTGGTGTATTGTGCTGTATCCCACAGACAAAGGCACTTACGTCTATGGATGGATGACAAATTGTTGTTATTGAGGGAGGGATATGACGAGGGACGTCTTATTCAGCCATGTTGCTGACAATCACTCCTCCTACTATATTTTTAAAGAATTGAATATGAGTTATACTTGGGCATATTAAGTCTAAATTGAAAGAAAAAAATAGAACAAGTATATTTTGTAAAGAAAATATATATGTTAACTCAAGTGATTGCCTTTTTGAAGACTTGTACTGGATCAACTTCCACATATTACCTAGTTGTTCTGTATGTTTTGCTAAGTCTGTATAGAACACTGAACCAAATTGTAATTATCTATCCCGAGCACTTTTAAATTTCAAAAAAAAAATCTCTTACTGAGGAGAGAAACAGAAGAGCAGACAGAAGATGCTGGTTGGAGACTAAGCATTAGTGATGAAAATTACTAGAGTAGAGTCAAGATCATGAGATGCTGAAAATGAGGTGATGGTCCCTGGTTATAAACCCCTTTACTTCTAATGTTTTCTTTGGGTCACAGTATTTTCCCAGGTACTCCCTTAATGTTACTGAACAAAGTTAAGTTTCAGTTTCCCTATACAGTGTGAACTAAGGTTTAGCTGTAGCTTATTTTCTCTGCACAGATTTGCTCAGCCTTAGATTACTGCATTCATGTTAGAGTAATGATTTTTGGTGACAACGTGGATTGACAGCATAAGACTCCTGTTGAGCTGTCTGATTCCCAGTTTGACTGGTTTTTGTCTGATAATTATTATTTGCTACCTGGCTTGTGTCCACTTCTTTTAAAGGTGAACTCATCCTCTATGCACATTTATTATGTGAAAACATAAAACCTTGTTTACATTTCAATGTGTACAAAAAACAACTTTAGCCTTGAAGTCAGCCTTCTAAGTATAAAATGCATGAATTAGTTCACAGTGAAATACTGAGTATTATACATTTTTATATCATGACCTTGTATTATGCTCTAGAGGGACAGAGCTGGTGCCATGAGTCATAACAAAATTTCTAGTTATTTTGGAAGTTCTTTCTAATCATTGTGGTTTTGTTGTTGCTGTTTTTATTTGTTTACTCTTTATTAAGTATTTAAATAATTTGGTCAAAAATGTTTGAGAATTACCAAAAAAGAAAAAAAAATGAGTGTAAGCAACATAAACCAATAATAGATGCAAAAGAAAAAATAAATGGGTTTATTTGGAAGGTTATGAGGCAACTCAAGGAATTAGAGGAAGGAACAAAGAGCTAAGCTTGGAACAGACCGGAAATAAGTCTACTCTAATAGTCCAGGAAGCAGGAGATGAAGATCTGTGTCTTCAGGTCACCACCAACAGGGTGAATCAGCTCCAGCTCCATTTAGGCTTTCAGTTCTGTGCTCCAAACTCAGATTCCAATGAGAAAGCAAACCAATGGTCTGCCATTAATCATGTGCCCATTCCTTTGCAGTTGATCGACAATTCTGCCAGAGACTTTTGTGGAGTTATTATAGACACATCTAAGGCAGACATCAGATCTTAATATGCAAACAGTGACAGGTAGGCGGGGCTGGTGCCCATGACACATGTGCACTACCGTATATGATACAGCAGAGTGTCTTCCCTTTCCCTATTATGCCTTATCAAGCACGTTGGAAAATGTTCTAGTTGAAGCAGTTGTCTTAAGTTTCTGAAATAAAAATGTTTTCCTTTTCCATTAAACAGATCCTCAAGAGAAGTCATTAATTACTTAAATATTTGTAGATGTTTCCCCAAACCACCGGCTTGCTAAAAAGATAGGGAATGCAATTTCCCAAGCTTTACATCTGTGACAGGATTCATTAAGAGCCAGACTCCAATCATCAGGTGATCCAGTTAGCTCTACCTTACCCCATGACTTAAGGTATAAGAAATGCAAGTAGGGGGTAATTTATCACCACTACTGGAAAATCCCACAATATCTGAGTACTCATTCTAATGGTAAGGGTCAAGAGGAGCCTTTTTACATGGTAAGAATGGCTTTTGCTCATTTGTGCTGAGCAGCTTGGAAAAAGAAATGCTATTTCATGTTTTTACAATCCCAGAATTTCTCCAAAGCAAACTTTGTGGCTGTGGGTTTTTGATAATGGGAATAAATAAACTTTCTTTGAAATGAAGAAGTGCCAGAAGACAGGGCTTGTTCCTGAATTCTTCCCTGCAAGGGCATGAGTTTAATAAGGTGGCTGAACATTCTGTGTTGAAGCCCAGAAGAAATGAGACTTGTTGAGAAAGAAAATGACAGGGACCTATTGCATGCTGGAATAGGGATGAGCAACCTCTGGTTGTGTTTGCCACGGACTGTAATAAAACACTTTCCCAAAACTGTGGGAGACAATTACAGACAGAAAAGTTTCTAGTAAAACTAGCTTTATAGAGCTACCATTAATTGTTCAGTTGAGAAAATGCTGTGTAAAAGAGGAGTATCTGTGAGACTGCTGCTTTTTTTGTTATATCCACTAGTTTGTTGTATTTTTGGATTCCACATATAAGAGATATAATACAGTATTTTCCTTTCTCTGTCTGACTTGTTTCACTTAGCATAATGCCTATTTTTTGATTGAGTTGTTTGGTTTTTTTTTTTTTTTATGGTGAGTTGTATGAGCTGTTCGTTTCAGCTTGGGTTGGTTGGCTCAGTTATTTTGTTGTTTTTTATGTTGCACATACAAATGAAACCATACAGTATTAAAAAAAATACACATATAGACTTTTCCAAGATCTGAGTCAGCATATATAGAACTGAAATGCAAATACTTAGGTGTGGGTTATTCTTCGTTATGGAACAAAGTTCAGTGAGTAGGCTAACACAGAAAAAGAAGATGGAAGACCCTTTATTCTGTTTTAAATTTATTTCCCTTTCTCGCAACTTCTTTTGGCCACTGGCTTAGTTTTCTTTGTCCTTTACTTTCCTTGGGCAAGCCCGTCCCCAAACACCAAACGTTCCATTCCTCTAGGCTTTGACTCAGCTAGTTTCCTCTGCCTAGAATATCCCCTCCCAAGCCCAGCTGCCTGGCAAACCCATCCCTCAGTAAAGGTTCTCTGTTATGTTCGTTTCTGCTCATCTCCACTCCTGTGTGTTGTTCCTGAGACTTACAAATATATCTGTGGCAATACTGTGGCAGTGTTTCATGTTGTCACTGTCAGAACATGAAAGATTATGAACTCCTCAAGGGAAGCTACAGATATTAAAAATGGTAGGGGAGAAATGAAAATTCTTGGGCATTTCCAATCCACATGCTGACCAGAGCTTGTAACACAGTCCCATGGAAATATTAAATGCTAAATAAACACTTGTTTATGTAGTAAAATTGTGGCATCTAAAATCCTTAAATCTACGTGCCCTTTTCATTCAAATCTTTCTGTAAATCTCACCTCTCCAGAGAGCCTTTCATCTCACCCAGTGTAATATTAGGGGGACAAACTGCCATGGCAATCTGCTGGAGACACATATATTCCCTCATTTCTTAAGGTTGGTTTAGCTGAGAGTTTATGATGCTTTAGAAAACTTATACCGTGTTAACACTAGATTTAAGATTGTAAAATTAGTGATTTTTCTTTTTATCAGTGCTGTTGAGTTTGTTTAAAGCAAGACCTAATTTGTTTTCTTAAATTGAAGTTTAGACTAATTCTGACCATAGATTAAAGGGTTTGCTTAGTGCATTCAATACATGAAGTAGATCTTCATAGATTTTTGTGTTTGTCACAGAAAAATTAAGTTTAAAATAGAGACACAACTGATACATGTTTAGAATAAGACAAAGCCACATTGGTTCTGTTGAGTTGGGAGATCAAAAATGAGCTTTTTTCCTAAATTAAGAAGAAGAATTTTACCATGAGAAACAATAAACCACTGAGTTTCACGTGAAATCTCTTTCTGATAGGGCAGAACTATTACCTGGTTTAAGATCAGCTTGCTTTAGCTTTTGCAGCATTCAAGTTCTGAGTAGAATCATCAGAGAAGGGAACAAGTGTAATACTAACTTGTCTTTTATTATTTTCCTTCAAAGAGAAGGGGCTTAGTCTGGGAGAAAAATCAAGATTTATTCTAGTTCTTTGGAGGGACACAGAGACTAATACAAAGAGGTGGGAGGCTTCCCTGGTGGCTCAGTGGTTGAGAGTCCGCCTGCCGATGCAGGGGACGCGGGTTCGAGCCCCGGTCCGGGAGGATCCCACGTGTCGCGGAGCGGCTGGGCCCGTGAGCCATGGCCGCTGCGCCTGTGCGTCCGGAGCCTGTGCTCCGCAACGGGAGAGGCCACAACAGTGAGAGGCCCGCATACCGAAAAAAAAAAAAGAGGTGGGAAAATATTCAATGCCTAGTATTCATTCTTCCCTTCTTATCTCTCTTTCTTTCTTTTCTGCATTTTTCATCGTGTCCCCAAACAACCATAGAACACCTGTATATTCCTGTTTCATAATGGTTAAGAGTGTGATTAAAAGTCAGATGTACCTAGGTTGAAAATCTAGCTTTGCCTCTTAGAGAAATGTGTGAGTCACTTATCCTCATAAAGATTCCATTTCCTTATTTAAAAAAACAGAAAAAATACTAGTTCCTTCCTTCAAAGGCTTTTATGGAAAGTAAATGAGATAATCCAATGTATAAAATTGCTTACCATGGTACCCATCATAGAGTAAACACTCTATCAACATTAACTTCTATAATGATTATCCTAACCAGAAATAGAATAATGATGATGATAATTCTTATATTACTTCTATTTTTCATATATTCCACAAATATTTATTGAGTGTCTACTGATTGTCAAGCACGATTCTGGATGCCAGGAGTGAGAAAGAGAGATCTAGACCTTTCCTGTACGTTCTAGAGAGATGAGCAGAAAGTAAACATATAATTGTGTTGTGTTGGGGATAGGTCAGTTAAAAAGGCAGTGTTCTTTCATTTTTTTTCCCTCATGCATCTTTATTTTAATGAACTCCTCACTGAAATTTGGGATTTCATTTGATTATAAATGTGGACAACTAACTGTAGTAGTAGGAGCAGTTCTTGTGACTTTGTAACCAAGAATATTCACAGATCCATTCATAACACAGTGCAGCTGTTGCAAATACTGCAAAATAGGATCACTAGTTGGCAATGATGATACAACAATGAATTTTGTAAAGTCTTCACTTTTGAAGCTTACATTATAATGGGGGACACAGATGGCTTGAAAATGGGAGAATGGGGTGAGATGGTGACAAATGCTTGATTCAAGGGACAGCCAGTAGCACTTGTTAATTACTTGCCTATGGGGTTTGAATGACATTCAGTATGAATCAGAGGTGTTTGTTGTGTGCAACTAATTGGATGGTGGTGACTTTTTACTGAAGTGTGAGGAGCAGGTGTGGGGAGGCGAGTGAAAATTAGAGCCCTATTTTGTTCTTGTAAAATTTCAAATGCCTAGAGTATATCCAAGTGGGAAAACTGAATGGGCATTTTGATGAACAAATCTAGAACTAAGAGGAAGGGTTCACGATGGAGATCTCATTTTGAGAATTCATGAGTGTGTAAGTGGTATTTAATGCCATGAGTTGGGATGTAATGACTTAAGCAGAGAAGTTGCTGGAGGACTGAGTCAACAGAATAGTTACAAGACTAGAATTTGGATGGATCCAGCAAGATGAACTCTGAAGTGCCTGAAGAGGTAGAACGAAAACCAGAAAGTATGGTGCCCCAGAGACCAACTTCAATGAGTGTTTCCAATAAGCAGGGGTGAGGAACTGAAAATCAAGTAAGATGAGACCTGAGAATTGATGATTGGATTCATCAACAAGGAGGTCATCAGTAGCTTTGAAAAAAACATAACCTGTTGGAAGGTGAAGATAAAGCCTGAATAGAATAAGTTCAGTAAAGAATGAGAGGAGATAAATTGGACAAACTGAGGAGAACACTTAAATAGAGGAGTATCTTATAATAGAGTTGAGAGAAATAGCTGTCAGAGTTATAAGGGCTCTAAGAAGGCATGTTTGGAGTGTTTTTTACATTCACTTTCCATTCTATTACTTCCATGTTTCTTCTTCCCATTCTTCTAATTCCTCGCACTCCTGTGTTCCCTTTTCTTCCTTATTTTTTTCGCATCTTCTCCATCTTCCAAACATCTGCTACCCTGGACTGTATCAGGCTGAGGATACAAATATGAAACGACCAGCCCTGTCTCTCAAAGAGCTCGTTGCCTAGGTCCAGTCCACGTGAATGGTATCACAAGGTATACCACTCTAGGGCTGGCTCACAGGGGTAGCTAGACAAGCTCGCCAAAAGTTCCATCCTGGCTCTTTGTCCCCATTACTGTTGAAGAATGCTTCCTTCACTATTAAATGGAAATGTAAAAGAATCTTGCTCAGAGAGCACCACCGCTAGCTCTTCCTTTCTCTTGAAGAAAACAAGTACAGAACTCAAAGTAGAACTTTCCATCAAATGTTTAGTGAGTGTCTGCTCTATGCTCATCACTGTTAGAGTTTTTGAGTTATCAGTGGTAAAAAGTCTTTGTCTTCATGGAGTTCCTACTAGCAGGTGAAGGCAACAGTAAGCAGGTAAAGGAGATTAAGGAGAGAGAGGGGTAGGGATGTGTGCTGGATGTTATTTTCCATAGCGTGGTTGGGAAAGCCTCTCTGAGGTGGAGATATTTGAACAGATAGATAAATGAAGTGAGGAACTGAGCCATTTTAAAATTGGGGAGAAATTATTCTAGGCAGAAGGAACAGCACTGTTGAAAGAGCTTGAGGTAGGAATGTCTTAGTACCTTCAAAGAAAGAATCTCACTGTGTGGAATGGTTTAGTTGAGATCATGCCTCTGCCATTCTTTAAAAAGTCCATTTGATCCTTTTATGCGATGTTTATGGAATCTTTCAAACAAAAGGCTAACCCCTGGGGTAGTAGTGTAACCTCCGTTCCAGTGCACAAGTCCTCTTGACCGCTTCCCTGTCGGATGGGCTTCCTTACAGCCCCTACGGTAAGCAGTCAACTGGCCACCTCCGAGATTGTCCCACTCCATTGCTTATCAGAAAATAAAATCTCAACAGAGACTCAAAATTAGTCTCATTATACCTCTGGCCACTTGTGGAGGTGAAGCGACCAAGAATGGTGAGACTTTTCTCAAAGCTGCCTTTCTACAGTGAGTTATCACCCGTGCCGCAAGCCACCTGTGTCACGTGACAGCCCTAAATCTGTGTCCAGCATCACCATTAACAGAGCCACATTTTCACCTCTTCCTTTCAAGTCCCATTAGTTGCTAGACCTTATTCTCTTCCACTGATGTCTCAATAGGAATCAGACAGAATTCTTTGGCTGCAAGCAACAGAAGGAAACTATCACTACTTTAACTATAAAGAAATGTTTTGGGATTAACAAAAGTGAAGTAGTTGATGAGAATCTGAAAGTTTTAGTAAGAGTCACCCACTTCTTACTGGCCCTGCCATTGGAATGAATAAGTTCAAACATGTCTTCAGTCCTTGTAACACTTGACTCCAAGGGAATTCCAGAAAAGAAGGATCCACTTGGGCCAACTGGGTCCCTTGCCCATGACCAGGTGATAGCAGTGTAATATGAGAACAAGCTGAAAAAATGAAAGAAATGCAAAGACAGAAAAAGTAGTCTGTAGGAGTCATATTGTTCCCATAGTGGGAAGATACACATCTATATTTATTGCTCTGCTAACACTGTACCTTCTCCCGTAGACATACGAGGATGCCACTAGAGATAAATGAATGAATGAATCCAGGAAGCAAACATAACTGATGTCCATGTTAGATTTTCATTAGCTCTCACTTGAGATACTGAGGTAGCATTTCCTAGAATGTTTCCTTACTACCCACCTTCCTCACCAACCCCGACTGTGCTGTCTCATGAACCACCCCATGGCACATCCCAGCAACTGCATTTCTTGCTTAAACGCCTTCGTTGATTCCAGAATCAAGTATACTATACAGAGCAGTTATAAGCTAGATTTGCTCATGGAAGGCCAGTCACTGGCTCCCTGGTCGTACCATGTATGATACGGTTAAAAAAAAAAAAAAAATTAAACTGTCAAAGTAATTTGAATCAAATGTTTTATTTTTTATGGTCCACTGACTTTATCACTGGAGTAGATAAATATATTTTAAAGTGTTAGACCATGCTTGGTTTACATTTTTGGTTCAAATTTCGTTTCAGTTTGAACAGTAATGGACTTGAGATACACCAGAGAAGAAGAAAATCTTCCAGTAATATAAAGTAACATTGAAGTTGCAGTATTTACTGTATAATTTCAATATATTATACTTATTAAGTGCAATATCTATACAAGTTATCACAACACAGGGACTTAGGTACCTATGATTATGACATTAAGGAAAAAGTATTGGTTACCACAAGTCTCTTTAGGAATTTTTACTTAAAAACATTTACTTAAAAACACATATTAATGATAAACTCCTTTAAAGCTCTTATGCTTAAAATTTCAGTTGAGCCATCTGGCTTTCCAGTTGTATATTCTAATACCAGCATTTGTATTATGTATTTGGCATTGCCAATTAATTTTTCATTCTCAGTGAATTTTCTCAGTAATTGCAAATTCAGTTTTGCTTTTAAAGTAGTTTTAAATTATTAAGTATTTGAAGATACATCCTTACTTTAATGTCAAAGAGGAAAACTTGACTTTCATCAATATGAATGTTAAATTTTCTTTCTCTTACTATTATTTATGTTATCTGGAAAGTTCATTGATCTGGCTAAAGCTTATCATCACCCATTTTAGAGATAGAGAAACTGGGGCAGAGAGATCTTGTATAACTTTATTCTTAGCAGTCTCTCCACACTGAGGGCAAAGTACTGGAGCTGGTATTTAAATTTTGAATTTTTTTCCTTTAAGAAAAGGAGCTATTAATTAATAAAAATAAATAAATAAAAAATAAAGCATAGGGAATTCCCTGGCCATGCAGTGGTCCGGGCTCTGCATTCTCACTGCTGAGGGCCCGGGTTCGATCCCTGATCAGGGAACTAAGATCCTGCCAGCTGCGTGGCATGGCCAAAAAAAATAATAATAAAGTGTAAAAAAAAGAAAAGGAGCTATCCCTGTGTTTAAATACGGAAACATTTTTCTTGAATTTCTAATAGCGGCATAGATGTATTCTTTTCCCTGTTCTTACACCTTTATCATTGTAATATTTTTCAGGACCAAGGAATTACGTATACAATTTAGCCAATAGCCTAAGCAAGCATTTTGAATAACAGCCATGGATATATTGCAGTGTTGGAATTTCCCCCTACATTAGCTGATGAATGAGTAATCCAGTAGTTAACAGGAGGTGTTTTCTCTGGGATGACAAATGGGAGTGAACCCTCCCATATGCCCTTTCCCCAGCCACGGCCTTCACCCAAATTAGGAGATTCTTTTAGTGTCATGTAGACTGAGTTTTATTCCAAGGCAGACTGAAGTGACAGTAACAGACCTGGGACGCTAGCCCAGAAATGTGGCCTCAGCCTGCTCTTCTAACCACTAGAGCATGGACACCGAATCTGTGCATTTTCTAAGCCAATTCCAGGGCAGCTGCTTGTTAATGAACAGATGTCAGTTGATGACACTGACATCCATCAGAGAAAATGATTCTTCTTGAATTAGTCCCTGGGCAGTGCAGAAGTCACCACTGTAAGCATTGGCCCAGGATTCCTGCTTACTGCTTTATTAATAATAAACGCCCTTGTTGCCTTGGCGTTTATCTGATGAGGAAGTGAATAAAATTTGACTCTCTGTGTTTAAATGAAATGTCTTGTAAATCATGGCAACCTTTGCAGTTACCCTATTTCATTTATTACAAAATAAGATAAGCTTTGCCCAGCTGAATGGGATGGAAGCTCATTCCACCTCCAACAAAATGATAAATGATAGAACGGTTTTTTAATAACACAGACAACATGGCTCTTTGTATTTTAATATTCACTATTCTATTGTTAATGGAATCTTAAGAAAGTGATTTTGTTTTCAATCAATCAAATATTTCCTCGTCACCACTCTAAGCAAAAATACTATAGTATTATAGCTTCTCTTTTTTATTATTATTATTGCCCAAGTAAGAAACACCATCCCTAATAAGTGTAATTTGCAGTAACCACACAGTAAGCGTTCAGTTTTGAAACTTGTTTCTTCTGCCACCACTGAGATACCGTCTCTAATCAGTCAGCTGTGATGATAGCTGCTCTTTTCCTAGCCCTATTGAGATCGAAGATCTATGTAGTTTTTCATACATCCCTGCCTGTGCCTTTGCAGAGTGCTCTTTTGTGGTTAGTTAAGAGTCCTTTGGTTGCAAATAACACAGATTGATTCTTATTAGCTTAAGGGAAATGTTGAATTTATTGACAGAATACTTGGCTGTGTCACAGCAATCAAGGCAGACTAGAGTAAGCAGTCCCTGAGAAGGTGAGATCAAAACACAGCAGAACCTTTAGCAGTAGGTGCTCATGAATCTTCTTTCTAGAATCTTGTCGTATCAGCAACAATGAATCTGAGTCTGTCAGAGTCAAGAAAAAAAATGCAAATTCCTAAGAGAATCTGGCCCAATGAAAATCTGATACTCAGTGCAATCTGATACTGCATTGAGAAGTGATGTTATGGAGTAACTACCTCGGGGTAACGGCCAGCCTCTCCATGGTAAGGTTTGATCTTGTTTTGACTTTTAGCATATGGTGGACCAATGTCTAATTTAATTACTTCTACATTACCCATATAAAATACAGAGAGAAAAGAATGATAACAGAGAAGAAAAAGTATTTGCATTCTTTATGTGCGTGGATATTCACACACACACCTTTTTTTTTTGGTCTAGATGTATATAGGTATTCAGAGGCTTTATAAACTCGTAAAGCCATTTCTTGTATTTAGGATTTCTGCCCCCTGCCCCATCCCTGCGTAAACTTATTTGGCTTTCTCTTTGATTTCTTTCCCTTCTATTTCTTTGCCTAGAGCTTAACCTAATCACAGCTTACCTTCTGTAGAGTCTTGTCTGTAGAGGGATAGGATTATTTTCCGAAGGCTTTCTCTCTGGGAGTGGAAGTGCAAAACCACTGCAGGGTTTCCCCAGGATTCTGTCCTAAATTACAGGGCATCCATTTTGCAGAAGTACCCTTTTGTCCTCATTCCAGCCAACACTATGACTCCAACTCCTTGCCCACCTAATTACGTTAGTGTTAAGAAGAGCTTAGGTAGCCAGTTGGCACTCCCAGCTTCTACAAGGTGGTTCCATCCTGAGATTGCTTGGTGGAAACAGTATCCACTTAAATTGTGTTCTTAAACTTCCAGACCAACTAAATTAAAAAAAAAAAAAAAAAGAACAGAAAATTGGGTGTGGGATAGTGTGAAGCTCTGTGAAATAATATCCTTGAGTGAGATGTAAAGAGTACTGTTATCTGAGCTTTGAAAAGTGAATCAGGCAGTAGCAGATGGCAATGAAAGTAAGCCGAATCTCAGGTAGAACTATACATTAGTTTTATTTTATATAACATATGTGATTAATGTACTGTTGTTACGTGTGTATTGTTCTTAGGAAAAGGGTATATTGTCACTCATCCCCTTATGACACAAACATGGTAGACAGGATTCCTGGGGCAGTGATTAGCTCATCTTGACCCAAAGAATAAAAGAAGAGAGATGTTTCTTTGCCAATCAGTCAACAATTGGGCCGGTTGAATCTAAACACTGATGATATAAATATAAATAAGACAGTGATTTCCCCCAAGAAGCTCAGAGTCTGATAGGAAGGAAGACATTTTTAACACCTGAAAAAGTATTAAAAATGGTGGTATATATAGAACAATGATTTTGAACTGTTAGTTTGTATCAGAATCACCTAAAGAATTTTTTTTTTTTTTTTTCTTTTTTTTTTGCGGTATGCGGGCCTCTCACTGTTGTGGCCTCTCCCGTTGCGGAGCACAGGCTCCGGACGCGCAGGCTCAGCGGCCATGGCTCACGGGCCCAGCCGCTCCGCGGCACGTGGGATCTTCCCGGACCGGGGCATGAACCCGCGTCCCCCGCATCGGCAGGTGGACTCCCAACCACTGCGCCACCAGGGAAGCCCTAAAGAATTTTTTAAAACAAATATTTCAGGGCCTTATCCCTAAAGTTCCTGGTTCAGTAGGTTTAGGATAGAGCCTTGAGCATTTATATTTTTAACTCCTTCCCAGGTGTTCCTGGTCTGAGGACCAGGCTCTGAGAAGCAATGACATAGGAACCTGTGTAGGCCTGATGGAGGTCTGCCCTCTCTATCCTGGGGGTGACTAGGGAAGCAAAACCTTTCTTAGTGTTCTTAGTTATGAAAAGCAGATTTGGGCTATTTTAAGTAGAACGAACATTAAATGGACATTGGTTGGTTCATGGGCAATGACCTTGGAGGCGAATTTTCTAGGAATAATGGACCAAAGCACACCACACACGTGGTCTGATGACTAACTGGCCAGTGAGAGCTGAGCAAAGGTTACAGCTACAGTGGAGCTAAGAGGAGCGTCACTTTGCTGCAATTGTGATTTTGCCAACATGGAGACCACTTCTTAAGACCACTAGCATCCCTGAGTGCCAGATACTTTTCTCCACTCTTGGATTCAGGGTGGAGGCTTCTTCCTCACCTTGCTTAATTTTGAAACAAACTGTCGACAGAGTTGAAGCCAGTCGGTGGATCCTTGTGACAGACTTAGACTTTAGATGTGAAGGAAGCTGGGGAAGTGACACTAACCAGCCTTGACCAATCTTCACACGTAGCAAGATGATACAAAAGGAACTGAGGTTACATAAAAGATGTCTACTACAGGGACACGTGATGGATATTTGGCTGCTTCCACTCAGAAGAAAAGATTAAGTGTGGTCCATTTTATAGACTAGGAGAAGATGTAAGAAGATTGAGCTACAAAGAGAATCCTTAATGAGACCCACATGGCCCTTTATGATCTGGCTGCAATATCCATTTCTAGCCTCGCCTTGCCTTTCATTTTCTCCTGGTCCTTAAACTCCATACATGGCAGCTGTCCTTCAGAGTCTCATATATGCTGAAACGTGTTTTGTGTAATGCTGTTCCCTGTGCCTGGAGCATTTGTCCTGTGTTTTTGCCTGGTTAAGGTTAATGATCAGCTCTCAGCTCACTTGTCACCTATCTTTGGGGGGCTTCCCTGACCTCCATTATGCCATAAAATGGTACCACAGACTGGGAGGCTTAAACAACAGAAATGCATTGTCTCACTGTTCTGGAGCTGGAAGTCCAAAATCAAAGTGTTGGCAGGGTTGATTCCTTCTAAGGGTTGTGAGGGAAGGATGTGTTCCAGGCCTCTCTTTTTGGCTCAGAGATGGTTGTCTTGTTCCTGCATCACTTCACATGGTCTCTCCTCTATGTGTGTGTGTGTGTCTATGCGTCCCAGTTTCTCTTTTTCATAACGATACCAGTCATATTGGATTAGGGCTTACACTAATGACCTCATTTTAACTTTATTGCCTCTATAAGGATCCTGTCTCCAAATAAGGTCATATGCTGGGGGATTGTGGGTTAGGAATCCAACAGATCTTTATCTACAGGACACTGTTCAACCGTAAACAATAGGTGTCATAGCACCATGGAGTTCTAATTTTAGAACGTATTACGCTTGTAACGTTGTTATTTATGCAGTGATGTGATTGTCTATCCCCCCACTGGATCATAGCCCCTAAGGAGGTGCCAGTTGGTATGTGTTAAATAAACACAAGGGAAGAGACCTGCATACCTGGCTCAGTTGTTTGGTCCTTGGCACGTGGTCCATAAGATACAAGGGCATGACTTGTTAAGAACCCTGATTTAGGAAATGAGAACACCACCTCCTCGCTAAACGCCAGCACCAAGTAAATGCCAGGTGCATCACATGTTGCCGGGCGAGGGTCACGTGCAGTCTGGAAAACTTCACAGTGTAAAGCATTCTCTCTACAGCTTCCCCTAGGGAAACAGTACCTCAGCAATGAAGTGAAAACAGCATGCAGTGTTCCCCATCCACTTACTCCCTGGCTGCAGAAGTATGTTTAGAATATATTCTCGCTAGAAATAATGTGTCCTTCAGCACTTATGTGGGGAAAGGACTTCCATGCTGATATTTGAAATTGTCAGTGTGTTCCATTTCCACATACATCCTTTTAGCACAAAATTTTCAAAACGATACAGTGTCAGTAAGACATGAGCTGTTAAACACCCAAAGGATTTGCTAAAGGAATAGATGGGATGCCCTCTGGGTTTTGAAATGGTAAACCTCCACTTTTATTTAGAGCAACAAAATTGAGAGCTAAATCTGGGAGGGGGGGGATTAGCCAAGTGATGTGGTGGACACTTAAAATTCTTAAGTGATATAGCTGGATTCATAATCCTCTGTCATTTAAAAATTACTTATAGTCCTTCTAGAGATAAAGAAATTAACTTGGTGATTTTCCAGTCATATTTCTATGACATTGTGGCTTTAATTCAGGGAACAGCAATTTCAATAATCTTATCTTACAGAGCTGAGTCAGTCTGTTTCTTCTTGCTAGAAGCTTTCAAAACAATACACATCTTTTGCAGTTCACAGTCCCCAGAACATCCACGATATTCATCACCTAGTCTTCTACCACACATTATATAGTATAATGTTGCATTATTGCCGCAAAACGGCATCATTGGGCATTGTGTCAATGGCTAGAAACTTAATTTATAATGTTATATTTTTGGAAAGAATAAGTTCTGGATATTTGGTCGCATGATACTAAGCATTTCGAGTTCTGTGGGAAAACACATACTTCCTTTGAAGGAGTAAACCCAGTGGTACCATTATACTAAATTTTAGAAAAATGATATATGTATATAATAAGCTATAGATTTTTAATAACCAGGGAACGATAAATATGTATACACCTATGCTATCATAGGAAAAATAATAAATACACACATATATATACAAACACACATGTGTACATATATATGTACATATATATGATATATATCTATCCTGGAACAGTCTTGAAAGGTAGATACTATTAATTTCCCTACCTTCCAGATGAAACTACTGAGGTATTGTAACTTGTCCAAGATCACAGAGCTAGGAAGGGACAGAGACAATATTTAAACAATGGCTGTTAGTTTGGCTTCTTAGCTCCTGTCTTAATCTCTATGCCTCCCAAAAGTATTACTGAGTCCCTCATGAATATAACTAGCTACCTTCAAATTAACCATCAAGTTATCTTACCCTTATTACTTACGGTCTTGTTAGATTCTACCACTTCTCTCCATTTCAGCTGCCACTACCCTGGTCCAGATCAATGCACTGTCTCACATTACTTAGATCGTTACAGTGGACCCCAGCAAAAGCTTACCAGCTGCTTTCTCCACCTCCTCTCTTGCTCTAATCCATCCTCCATATGGCGCCTGTAACAATCTTACTCAATGCGTTGCATGCATCATTCTTTCTTAAACCTGTCCAGTGGTTTCCCAGTTCTCATTGGATGAAGACCAAACTCCTCACATTCACAAGGCTCTAAGCGATCTGGCTCCTGCCTGGCTCAGCACGGTGTCTTGTGTTCCTCTCTATGTTGCTTATTTGTGTCTTAGTCCTACTGGCCTCTTCCTTTGCTCAGACGTGCCACGATGCCCTAGACTTGGAGATTAAACACATCTTACTCCCTCGGCCGAGATTGCTCTCCCCAGCTCCCCCGGAATCACCCACCATGCATTTACCAAGGAAATTCTACCCATGCTTCACAGCTTGGCTGGTATTCCACGACCCCATGGAAGTCTGAGTTCTTCCTCCAGAATGAGACTGGAGTCTCATTTCCTCCAAAATGTAAATTCATGAGTAGGATTTTTTTTCTCTTTTGTTTCCTGCTGCCACCATTGTGTGTAGTATAAAAGTCCTCATGGATGAATTGTTGGATTTCTTTGGAATGACCAGATCAAGAAAACTGTTCTTATAGAGGCAGGTACAAAGCAGCTTTGAGAAGGTAGAATTTAACGTCCACTTCAAAGGGTGACTAGGGTCTAAATAAGGCTAAGGGTGGGAATGGGGGAGAAATCTTTCCAGGAAGCAGAAATCACTTGAAAATCTTAGTGATGAAAAACCACAGTGTTTGGAGGTGGTGAATGGGGCAGATTTATTTGAATGCAGATGAGAAACGGCACGCATCGGATGGTTTTGAAAAGTTAGCTCAGGTCAAATCGGAGAGCTGAGTCATATATTTATTCTATAAATAATAAGAAACCACTCAAAATATTAAGGATGTGACTGAGAGCACAGTGACTTAGGGAGAACTGTTTGCCAGGGGCGTACTTAAATTTTAATGTTTTATAACCAGATAGGTTAGCTTTCAATGCCAGCCGTCATCTTTACTTGCTCTTTGACCTTGGAAGTTATACAGAAGCCCTGTATTAGTTAGGGCATTGATGTTTATATCAAACAAATACTGAAGTTTCAGTGTACAATGAAAGTACAATACAAGTTTATTTCTAGCTGTTGTCCAGTATGGGAGTCCTTAGTTACTAGTCCTTCATCTTTATTCCTTGAATCTGTGGTTGTGTAACCCCCCTGAACCCTCAGAGATTGCTGTGTTCAGCTGGAAAACAGGGAATGAGGTAGGGGAGAAAGGTCTACTTGCTTCTGAAAAGTTCCATCCTCACCTTCAGTGGGTGAAAACTCGTCATGTGGTCATGCCTGGATGCACAGGATGCTGGGAAATAGAATTGTAGGCAGGTTAGCTTCCATCCAGACAAGTTTACACTGTGGAAAGAGGAGTCTGAAATTTTGGTAGGCAATCAGCAAGTATTGTTATGTACTCTAAGCCACAACTTCTTTTTCAGTAAAATGAGGATGGTAATAATGTCTAACATACAGGTTTGTAAAGAGAAATAATGATATAGTATGTGGAATGTCCCGGCACAGTGTCAAGAATTTAAGTGACCCACTCCTTTGATTAAGGAGGGATATCAGGGACTAAATTCCACTGAGGACATTGGAAAGGAAAGGCATGCGGAGAAACCAAGAAAAGTGTGTGTTAAACTTGGTTCTAAATTGATGTTTTCAGCTTTGCTTCTGGAACATGTATTTAAACTCTTGAGAACTTGAATGAAAATGATAACTTTCCCATATTCAGCTAGGGACAGCTTTGCAGTGCAGCCAGCAGCTGCTCCCAACAATCCTGTTGTATGCAGATATCATAGCCCTACATTGATCAAGTTAGCACAGTATTCAAAGATTGCCATGATTCTATAATCTTTAGCAATTTTGAGTTATTTATTTTTTAAGATTGGCTGATACTGTTGTAGTGTCTCAATGAAACAAAAATCATTGGACTTTGCTTGTAGTGTGGAAGAGATTATTACATCACTTCTTAATTTAGTGCTTAAGGCAGTGTACAGAAAAAAATATGAAAACAATTGAGTAATGGGTAACAACATGAATTAACTTGTTTATTGATACATTTTATCAATAAACATTATCGAAAGTAAAGCAAAACTGCCAGAGAAGTCAACACAAAATCATTAAAAGTAGCAGTGATACCTTCATTGTTGGCTAATCTTTGTCTGTCTCTTTATCTATCTATCTATCATCAGCTATTCATCTACCTAATCTATCATTTATCCATTCATATGCATACATTTGAAAGAAATTATACTTGCATTATTAGTTATAACCTTTTCTATGTGATTTCTGATTTTGACTTTGGCTTGACTAAGATGATACCCTGTGACATGGAAAACTTAACAAGAAATGGATTTGCATTTGTAGATTAGGTAAAAAAAAAATCAAATAAATCCACAAAATGTGACACTTCGTGTTATGATTTTGCAAGCTCATCCTTTCATCTTTATCTTTCAGAGAAGAAAACTAATGCAACTGACCTGCTATCAATAAATTTACCTTAAAACTAAGTAAATGCTCTTTTACTAAAGTTATTAAATATTAAGTAATTTTAACGACTCCTAGAAAAGTAAGTTAAATAGATAAAAATGACCTTCCTAACTACTTAAACTGGAAAGCTTGCAGTTGTTTTTCCACTTAGTTCTCTTTCTTGTTTCTTTGAGCTATTTTACTGGCCAGGACTTTGAGTTACTTATATCTTGGCCACACCCCATCCTTCTGTCTTCACACTGTCTATGGTTATTCATGCCCTTACCTCAACTGTTACAATAGCCAATTCACCCAACCAGTCTTCCATTTTACACTTGTGACTTAATGGATCATCTTTATTCATTCCACTCAAAGTTCTAGGCCTCACTTTTGCCTAAAGAAGCACAGCAGCTAACCTTGTGATCAACCTTTGTTTAGTCTTGTCCCTATCTTTTTTTTTTTTTTTTTTTTTCTTTTTTGTAGTACACGGGCCTCTCACTGCTGTGGCCTCTCCCGTTACGGAGCACAGGCCCCGGACACGCGGGCCCAGCGGCCATGGCTCACGGGCCCAGCCGCTCTGCGGCACGTGGGATCCTCCCGGACCGGGGCACGAACCCGCGTCCCCTGCATCGGCAGGCGGACTCTCAACCACTGCGCCACCAGGGAAGCCCCCTAACTTCTTGACTAGTGCCATTCAATGAAGTCAAAGTTCATGTGAGAGTGAGCTTGTCATTTTTCTTCATACAGACCCCAGATTTTCTGACGCCTTCTCTTTGCGTATTCTGGTCTCTCCTTAACTTCTAATCTCTACAAGTCAGGACTCAATCAATTCTTCAAGTACTGAGGAGTCAGTATTGGAAAAAAAGAGTATGGGGGCTTCCCTGGTGGCGCAGTGGTTGAGAGTCTGCCTGCCAATGCAGGGGACACAGGTTCGAGCCCTGGCCTGGCAGGATCCCACATGCCGCGGAGCAACTGAGCCCGTGAGCCACAACTACTGAGCCTGCACGTCTGGAGCCTGTGCTCCGCAAAAAGAGAGGCAGCGATAGCACACTGCGATGAAGAGCGGCCCCTGCTTGCCACAACTAGAGAAAGCCCTCGCACAGAAACGAAGACCCAACCCAGGCAAAACTTAATTACTTAATTTTAAAAAAACCCCGCAAGTCCATGTATTTTCAAAAAAAAAAAAAAAGTATGGATTCTTAAGCTAGATTTCCAGATTTCTGACCTCAATGTTACTTTGTTGTTGTTGCTGCTGTTGTTATTTTAATGAGACCATTGAGCAGGCTGTTTAAACTTTTGGAGCCTTGGCTTTGTAATTATTAAAATAGGCCCCCAAATGCATACCCTTTAGGGTGCTTGGAAGTTGAAATATCAAGGTGCAAGTAACATCTGTTCTCTCTGAGCAACCAGGGAATTTTTTCTGTTGTTCTAAAACGACAGGTCCCTTTTCTGTTTATCTTAGGTCCTGGTCTCATTTCTACTGCCTGAATATGAGCTGTTTGAAAATGCAGTCATTCTGTTTGTCATCTTGGTATTTATTTTGTCCCCACATTTACAATGACAGGAAGACCAATGTCTGACTCCTCTGGGTAACCAGTTATATCATGTGATTATTAATTAAAATAAACGGAAGGAAAGGGAAGGGAAGGAAGAAAGGGAGATAATGTTGTTTTTGTTTTACATCTCAAGAATGTGGACATATAATGTGTTTTTAATACTACTACTTACTAAACCACTTGTCTTAATGTATGCTCTAGAGTCAAAAGTGAAACTTTCTTATCATTACCTATAATTCATTATTACTTAAGTTCCCAAGTTTGATTAAATCCTATCACAAATGAAAATACTTTTAAAATAGAATTTTTCATTCCAGTAATTTTTCATTCCACTGTCCTTTGCCTCTCAGAAATAATTCCTTTTACATCTTGTTCAAAATATACAGCCTTGTGGTAAATGTTAGATTGCTATTTTGTTTAATTTCTTTCTTGCTTTTGCTCAGGTTTGCTGATTAATTGCCTTCCTTATTAGCAGATGTCTCCTTAATGAATTTAACATTTTGGTTAAGCGTCTCTTTCAGCTAATGTGAAAGCAAGGTTTCTTAGAGAACAATTTCTCTGTGTTTTATTGAAGCCAAAGTCATATCGTGGCATCAGAAAGTCTAGACAGAGTGTCTAAGAACATTTGTTAGTTAATTGAAATTACCTTAAAGGCAACACCTCTGATGTATTGGGCAAAGGCCAAGATAAAAATTGATTTAGAAACATTCTTTTTAGTCTTTACCAGTGCCTCATTCCCGCCATTCTCTTCCTGACATTATACATCATTTCTTTTACATTGTATTATAAGATTTTTTCCTTCTTTTCTGCCCTTTGAATTTTAAATGGCCCGGTGATCCTGCTGTTGTCTTAAATACATCACATTCATGTAGATCACTGTCTACACGTTAGCTGTGTAATGACAATATCTCAGTTTTTAGCCCATGGGAAGGAAAGGGAAGTGAAGGGCAGGGAAAAAGGGAGGGAGGAAGGAAGGGAGGGAGGGAGGAAGAAAGAATAAATCAGCTCTGATTCCTCTCTCCTAAGCCTTTAGGTTTGTACAGGCAGATAAGCTGTTTATAATGGTTAGGTCAAGAATCAGCCCATAAGGCAGGAATTGCATATTGTCAAGATTATCCCTGAGACTCCCATACAGAAGGACAAAAGTTGCAGATGGACCCATCTTTCCGGTGGTCTAAGACAGTTTTGTTTTGTTTTTTTCCTTAACATTGAAACATATACCTATTTCTCCAATGGAACACCAAATAAATGTATTGGGTTTGTTTTAAGGATGGCATGTAAAAAATACAGTATTTTGAAAAGAAAAACAGAGTTGGAGGAATCAGGCCCCCTGACTTCAGACTATACTACATAGCTACAGTAATCAAGACAGTATGGTACTGGCACAAAAACAGAAATATACATCAATGGAACAGGATAGAAAGCTCAGAGATAAAACCATGCACATATGGTCACCTTATCTTTGATAAAGGAGGCAAGAATATATAGTGGAGAAAAGACAGCCTCTTCAATAAGTGGTGCTGGGAAAACTGGACAGCTACATGTAAAACAATGAAATTAGAACACTCCCTAGCACCATACACAAAAATAAACTCAAAATGGATTAAAGAACTAAATGTAAGGCCAGATACTATTAAACTCTTAGAGGAAAACATAGGCAGAACACTCCATGACATAAAGCAGAGCAAGATCCTTTTTGACCCACCTCCTAGAGAAATGGAAATAACAACAAAAGTAAACAAATGGGACCTAATGAAACTTAAAAGCTCTTGCAAAGCAAAGGAAACCATAAACAAGACCAAAAGACAACCCTCAGAATGGGAGAAAATAGTTGCAAATGAAGCACCTGACAAAGGATTAATCTCCAGAATTTACAAGTAGCTCATGCAGATCAATATCAAAAAGACAAACAACCCAATCCAAAAATGGGCAGAAGACCTAAATAGACATTTCTCCAAAGAAGATATACAGACTGCCAACAAACACATGAAAGAATGCTCAACATCATTAATCATTAGAGAAATGCAAATCAAAACTACAATGAGATATCATCTCACACCGGTCAGAATGGCCATCATCAAAATATCTACAAACAATAAATGCTGGAGAGTGTGTGGAGAAAAGGGAACCCTCTTGCACTGTTGGTGAGAATGTAAATTGATACAGCCACTATGGAGAACAGTATGGAATTTCCTTAAAAAACTAAAAACAGAACTACCATATGACCCAGAAATCCCACTACTGGACGTATACCCTGAGAAAGCCATAATTCAAAGAGTCATGTACCACAATGTTCATTGCAGCTCTATTTACAGCAGCCAGGACATGGAAGCAACCTAAGTGTCCATCGACAGATGAATGGATAAGGAAGATGTGGCACATATATACAATGGAATATTACTCAGCCATAAAAACAAATGAAATTGAGTTATTTGTAGTGAGGTGGATGGACCTAGAGTCTGTCAGGCAGAGTGAAGTAAGTCAGAAAGAGAAAAACAAATACCTTATGCTAACTCATATATATATGGAATGTAAAAAAAAGGGGGGGGGGCTGGGGCATGAAGAACCTAGGGGCAAGATGGGAATAAATACACAGTCTAGTAGAGAATGGACTTGAGGATATGGGGAGGGAGAAGGGTAAGCTGGAACAAAGTGAGAGAGTGGCATGGACATATATACACTGCCAGATGTAAAATAGATAGCTAGTGGGAAGCAGCCGTATAGCACAGGGAGATCAGCTCTGTGTTTTGTGACCACCTAGAGGGGTGGGATAGGGAGGATGGGAGGGAGATGCAAGAGGGAGGAGATATGGGGATATATGTATATGTATAACTGATTCACTTTGTTATAAAGCAGAAACTAATACACCACTGTAAAACAATTATACTCCAATAAATATGTTAAAAAAATAAAAAAAATACAGTATCTTGACACTCTAGGATCTAACTTTGGACAGCTGTGTATGGTCAGAGAAACCTGGTATCTGAAGTGTATGGAGGGAATGCCAGATTCATGGCTCCCTCACTCCCAACCCCATGGATGCTCACAGGAATTATTCACCATAGAGCATAAGCAAGTGGAAACATCTGCCATGTTTAATTTTCCTCCCCCCTAATCATTTTTGTTTGTTTGAATGAACACACCTTTAACTTATATGAGCAACTCTACTGTATCTGAAAAGTAAAGACTAGATCCAGGTTTTCCATGTGGACAATCAGAGCTTGCTTATGTATTGTTTTTCTCCTATATTGCCTCTTTTAGATTACA
The DNA here is from genome assembly GCF_026419965.1 of Kogia breviceps. NCBI lineage: Eukaryota > Metazoa > Chordata > Mammalia > Artiodactyla > Physeteridae > Kogia > Kogia breviceps. The sequence goes on along the minus strand of NC_081319.1, from coordinate 9,616,336 downwards.
GAAATTAACCACTGGTTTGCTTTTCTACTCTATATTTTAAATTCTAAATAGTCCCTTGGGTTAAAGAAACCTCACATCCCTCAAAATAGGTGGTTGATTTTATCTACTTACTTGTTAAACTGAAGTGACTTGTTTGAACTTAACAAGAGTTGGTTGAACTGTTCCTCCCTGTAGACACCATGTAACTTGCCTTCTCCTTGTCCCTGCTGTTGACTTGGGGGTTGTAATATATCTTGTGTTGAATAAGGAATATAAGGGTCATCTTAAACTTCATACATGCTCTGTCATATGGCTCTGTCATATTTAAGGGAGAACAGGTCTATCTAGGGATTCACTTCACTTCATGCAGACATTACCAAGTCATAGTGGAAAAAACAATTTTACATCTGCTTTTCTTTTTACTTTACCCCAAAAACGGAAGCTCTAGAAATCTTCCATACCTTATTCACAGCTCAGAGACTCATTGCACATTAGCGTAGTAAGCGGCTCTAGGAAGTCCTGAGTAGAAACCCTTTAAGTTGGTTAACAAGGCAATTTCCAAACTTAATTGACTTTGGAATTCTTTCCCTCCTGTGTGTTATTTTTCCATCTAACCTCCTATAAATTGACATCTTCTGACACAGAGCACAGTTTAAGAAATGATGGTCTAGGAACAGTGAAACAAATAATCAATGTCTTAAATTTTTATTATGGTAAAAAAATGCATAAAATAAAATGTACCATTTCTAAGTGTACCTTCAGTGTTGTTAAGTATATTTACATTATTGCAAACAATCTCCAGAAACTTTTTCGTCTTGCAAAATTGAAACTGTGCCCATTAAGCAACAACTCCCCTTTTTTCCTTTCCTCATTCCACTGGCAGCCACCATTCTTTGTGTTTCTATGAAATTGACTGCTCTAGGTATCTCATGTAAGTAGAATCATACAGTATTTGTCTTTTTGTGACTGATTTATTTCACTTAGATGAACCTTATGTTCTTGAGGTTCATCCCTGTTGCAGTGTGTGTCAGAATTTCCGTCTTTTTAAGGCTGAATAATATTCCATTGTATAGATAGACCATACATGATAATTGCATTTTTAATTTTTTGAGGAACCATCAGACTCTTGTCTCTAGTGGCTTTACCATTTTATATTCCCACTAACAGTGCACAAGAGCTCTAATTTCTCTGCATCCTCTCCACCACATTTTGTCATTTTTGTTGTTGGCTTTTATGTTACTTATCCTAATGGATGCAAGGGGATATCTTACTTTGGTCTTGAGTTGTATTTCCCTAATGATTAGTGATGTTGAACATCTTTTCATATGCTTGTTGTCCATTTGTATATCATCTTTGGAGAAATGTCTATTCAAGTCCTTTGCCGCTAAAAACATAGGGTTATACCGTTGTGAATTGTAGGAGTTCTTTATGTATTTTATTGATAGATATTAACCCCTTAGCAGATGTGATTTGCAAATATTTTCTCTCATTCTGAAGATTGCTTTTACCCTCTGTTGACTGTACTCTCTTACTCACAAGAGTTTGAAATTTTGGTATAGCCTAATTTGTCTACTTTTACTTTTGTGTGTGTGTGTGTGTGTGTGTGTGGTATGCGAGCCTCTCACCGTTGGGGCCTCTCCTGCTGCGGAGCACAGGCTCCAGATGTGCAGGCTCAGTGGCCACGGCTTACGGGCCCAGCCGCTCCGTGGCATGTGGGATCTTCCCGGACCGGGGCATGAACCCGTGTCCCCTGCATCGGCAGGCGGATTCTCAACCACTGCACCACCAGGGAAGCCCTGTCTACTTTTACTTTTACTGCCTGTGTTTTGATGTTATATCTAGGAAATATTTACCAAATCCAATGTCATGAAGCTTTCCCCTTGGTTTTCTTTTAAGAGTTTTATAGTTTGGTTCTTATGTTTAGGTCTTTGTTACATTTTCAGATAATTTCATATATAATTAAGGATGTAACTTCATTCTTTTGCATGTGGCTATCCAGTTTTCCCAACGCCATTTTTTAGAGCTCATAAGTTTTAAAACAAATGATCACAAAAATTAGTTTGCTCATAGTAAACCAGACTGGACTATGGTGACTACTACTTTCCTTTCAACATGTTTACAAATAATCTTATTTTTAATTTCTACAAGAATCTTGGCCAGGATTGACATTGAATGGCTTCTGTGTCACTGTCGGCAAAGAAAATGGTGGAATCAATGTGCATTGCATTCTTATTATATGCAGGAGGCTTATACTTCTTATACCTTTTACTTCTCATTATAGGCTAGTGCATCCCAAGCAACATTCTGTGGACCTGCACTAAACAGGCTACATAAGTACTGACTAGGGTGGCATTCAGGGTGATATATATATATATATATATATTTTTTTTTAATGTTGCCCATCAGTTGAAATGCAGTTCAGACCCATGACACAGTCACCTCTGGCAGGTGTAATTCACTCACATCACAGCTTCTAATGTGAAGAGCTTGACTTCAAATCCAGAGCCCAAAATTCTGACCCCAAAGTTCATATTCTTTTTTCTAACAGACCCCAAGTCAAGCCAAGGATTTAAAGATACTTCTTTTTAACAAGGAAGCACTTTAGCAGATAGTTGACAAACTTACATCTTCTACTACCTTTAAGTCTGTTTTCTGTGTCAGTCATAGAGTTAAGAAGTATCCTATCTGACTAGGAGTGTGCATCCAACACCTTTTTGTTCTTATTTTATTGAACCTTTCTTTCATATTTGCTACCCTTGAGTTTTTTAATTTTAAGCCAGTCCATTTTATCCTTAATGCATCCACTACTTAAGATCCATTCCTAACAAGCCATTTTGTTTTTAATTGAGCAAAACATCCCATGACCATTTTTTTTTTTTAATGAATCCCATTCAGCAAAGCTGTGTTGATTGCTGAAATTGTTTCCCCTCTGCTCCAGTCTTAGGTCCTACTTATCTATGTTGTGAGCATGGATATTCAATCATAGAAGTTATTGAATATGGTGTCAAATTTCTTTCCAATATTCCATTATAAATTACCATAGAGCTCTTACACTAGTGCCCTTCTCTTCTTGCCATACCTGGTGGCCTCCAAAATGATTGAACATCCTACATTCCTGTATTTATCATGCTGTATCCCCCCCCATACTTTTCCTTTTAATTGAGAGACCCTTCAGTTAGATTTGTCTCTCTTTAGTGTAGATCCATTTTTCCCAGTCTTTAAATGCTTTCTTCCACTGAGAGCCCATTGTTTTGGAGCCTTAGCCAAGGTTTAGAAATCCAGATTCCATTTTTTGACCCTAACTACCTGGACAATTGTTAATTTCCTCTCTTCTCATGTGTCTTAAAAAGTGCTGAGAGTAGCAACAAAAAAACTTTATATTTTATAATCTGTGCTTTGACATTTCTTATAGAGAAAATGTCTTTTGTCCCAGCTCTTAAAATAATATTAAATTACACAAAACTTAAGAAAAGCTATAGGAATTTAGTCTAATGGACATATGTGTATATAAATCCTAACTGGATTTATATACACATATAATGTGATATAATATCAGTCTGTTGTGTTCTTCTCTAAGTTCATGGCTAAAGAATGGCACGGACCCCAAATGGTGTAGTCTTGTTCTGCTTATGACCGTTCTCAACTTTTACATCTTTTTCTCACTTACCCCATTGTCCTCGTTTTTTCAACTCTCAAGAGAATTATGTAGGTAATAAAAAACTTCTCTCAGAATGTACTGATAATGCAAAAAAAAAAAAACCTATTTAAATGAAATAACACTTAAATATGTTTTAAACTTTAGATAGCCTAAAGCTTTTCACCCTTTAATGTGCCATTATCCAAGCATTGTATAAAACTGATTTCCCTGTAATTAGCTATTTTGTTGTAGTTTGCAGATTTTCCTCCCTTTGATATCTTTTCTGATACCTTTTAAACATTATTGCTTCAATAAAAATCTTTTGTACAGGATTGCTTCTGTTTTAGTGTGTTTTATTTATTTATTTATTTTTTACCTTTGGTTTCCCAGTAATAAAGGAAGAAAGATCTCAGGGAAAAAAAAGGATAAAGTTACAGCCCAATAAATCTAGCAGTTTGTGTTCTGCTTTTCGCTCTTGTTAAACATCAAGTTCAGAAAGGGTACCAACTCCTTCCAAGTGGCTTTGTATGTTTTATTTCATCCCCCAATTCCTCAAGTAGGAAAGGTTCAATTAATGGTAAGAAGCATTTTTTTTTCTGAAGAAAAAACATTCCGTAATCTCAACAATAGTAAGAAGCCATGTTCAAGGTAAAAGTATTCTCTCGGAAGTCGGTGAAATTCTTTCATTGATAATATCTTCCATTGCTGAAGTCCACAGGGAAATAGGTTATTTTATGCAATCGTATATGATTTTCTATAGCAGGTTTTTTTGTGATCCTGCTCTGTGCTAGGTATTAGGTATGGGGTAGAGGGAGATATGTTAAAAATATAAAAAGACAGTGGTTTTGAACTATTAGCAGTTTTCAGGGGGAGTGTAACGCAGCTCATCACATCACATCACATCATAGTGAGGATAGCCGAATAGCATAGTGGGAGTGACTCTCAAAGAGGCTTGGTGTCAAAATGAATTATAAACCTTTAAAATATGTATTCTTGGAGGAAGGAAGGGATGGCTAGGTGGAATACAGAGGATTTTTAGGACAGTGAACGTATTTCATATGATGCTGTAATGGTATATATCTTGTGATACATTTGTCCAGACCCACAGAATGTACAATACCAAGAGTGAACCCTAATGTAAACTGTAGACTTCAGATGATTATGACATGTCAATGTAAATTCATCAGTTATAACAAATGTATCCCTCTGGAGGGGGATGTTGATAAGGGAGGGGGTTATGCATGAGTGAGCTGTAGGTATATATGGTAAATATCTGTATCTTACCATCAACTTTGCTGGGAGCCTAAAACCGCTCTAAAAATTAATGTCTTAATAAAAATAATAGTAGTAGTAGTAGTAAAAAAAAGATGAATAAAAATGATAGGTTTAGCTCAAAAGGGAAAATGATATAAATCATCTGAGTTTTTATAAATTCTAGTCAGTCAAATAAAGCTATCAAGGTGTTTCAGTAACTCTGTATAGATAGGTAGGTAGATCTGTATACATATTCTTGCCTTATTCCAAGAGATTCTGGTTCTCCAGTTCTCAGTTGTGTCTGAGCATCCACAGTTTTGAAAGTTCCACATGTAAATCCAGTGAGCTTTCAAGGATAAGGTCAGTGTCATGGTCTCTTTGATGTCAAAGATTCCAGATCAGGGAAAAGCCCATAACTAAGTCCTACCTATTGTACTTCCTCGTTGTGTACAAGGAAGAAAAATACTTCATGCCTTTAACATCTGGTGCCTTATATTTTGATGGGAATTGGGAAAGTGGTGATGCATAGAAAGTTTTTGTCTTGAGGCTGGCGCTAAGTAAGTGCTTACTAAATGTTAATTTCTATCTGTACCATTGTTTTCATTGTGGTTGCTCTTGGTGCCATTAACCAAGAAGATGTGAATACACACACACACACACACACACACACACACTCTCACTGTGATAAAAACTCAAAGAAACAAACAGTTCAGGGTGGGGAAATTAAGAAAGTCTTTAGAGAAGAAGAGAAATTTAAGTTGGAATTTAAGATATTGCATGAAGAGTTGAACTTATAGAAAAGGAATACTTTGAAGACAAAGAATGGATAGTCCTGAATGCCATGCTTAGAAACGTGGCCCTGTTGGAAGATGCCACTTAAAGAAAGTAACATCTGTCAACAGATGAATGGATAAAGAAGATGTGGTATATATATTCAATGGAATATTACTCAGCCATGAGAAAGAAGTAAATCTTGCCATTTGTGACAACATGGATGGAGCTTGAGGACGTTATGCTAGGTGAGATAGATAAGACAGAGAAAGCACGTGCTGTAACGTTTTTCTGGAATATAAAAGAGCCAAACTTGTAAAAACAGAGAGTCGAATGGTGGTTACCAAGGACTGGAAGATAGGGAAGTAAGAGAATGTTGTTTAAGGGCATAAACTTTCAACTAGTATTTAGTAAATAAGTAGTAGAGAGCTAATGTACAGTACAGTACATTATATTACAGTACATTATATACTGTATATACATACAGTATATACTGTATATACATACAGTACATTATTATTATATTATATTATAATCATCACACTCCCTAGGAGATAATCTTAATTATTCCAGCACAAAAAAGAAATGAGAATTATGTGACGTTATAGAGGGGGTAACTATCTCTACAATAGCAGTCATATCACAATATATAAATGCATCAAATCAACATGTTCTATACTTTAAAATCACACAGTGTTAAATATTAAATATATCAATAAAAATTAACTTTACAAACGTGCAAAAGAAATAAAACTAATAAGCATATATGGCAAAAACTGTGACATCAAATTTGTGTTTTGGGATGGTTAATCTTATGACAGTGAGGAGAGAAATTGGGGGTGAGAAAGAGAGAGGATGAAATAAATAAATAAATAGAATGAGAGAGACTAGAGACAGAGCCACTGTACTGGAGACATAACGTACCCTGTAGCACACTTTTATAGTAGAAAATGCGGCTTTCTATGGAAAATAATCTATTCCCTTTTTTGAAAAAGTAAAAAACTTGTGAATATTTCCATTTATCCTGTCCTAAAGAATTGTCCTCCTATTGTGATCTCTGTCTTTTTATAGAGCTCCTTGTATTAGCTGTATTAATTTGTTTTATGTATCACTTTCCAAAATAGAAGTAGTTTTATTGTTTTTTCTTAATAAAAACAATGTATTACAAGCATAAAATATATACATATATGTATATTTATGATAGAAATATATGTATATATACTTTTATAGTTACATTCTAACACAAAACTCTACACGTAATAATGTAAAATATGTTAATTATTCTGCTGTTCAATGATAAATAATGTTAACATTGTAGAATATAGCTACATTCAGATATAATTCTCTCTTCTCTGTCTTCCTGTGTGCATCTTTACCTCTTCAGTGCATACTGCTTTCTTTTTTCCACTCAAAGCATCATAGTATCTTTCCATATAAATAAATTAAAACTACATTATCATTTTCAGTGACTATATGGTATTTCATCTCTTGAACGCTAATATATTTAAGCAGTCTACTCTTGATGAATATTTATATGTTCAAATATATTTGTTTCTACAAACCAAGTTGTGATATATACCCATTACATTTTATTCATTTGCCAGTCCTATTCTGCCTTGATATCTCTTGTTGTTGATCCATTTTTATTTCACCTTGCGTTTCTAGTTATTGATGTTCTGTGCTCACCCAATTGTCAATTACAGTCGTAATACGCAGGAAAATATTAATGCTGAGCATTTAGTGCGTGTCAGTAACTATACTGAGTGTTTTTAAGCATTCTATATCTTTTAATTAAGATAGTTTTAGAGCAGTTTTCGTTTCACAGCAGAACTGAAGGGAAGGCACAGAGATTTTCTCTAAGCCCCCTATTCCACATATGCACAGCCTCCCCTCTTATCAACATCCCCTGCCAGAGTGGTACCTCTGTTATCATTGTTGAGCTTACATTGACACCGGATGATCATCCAAAGTTCACTCTTGGTGTCGCATAGTCTGTGGGTTTGGACACATTTATAATAACACGTAGCCATCAGTATGGTATCAGGCGGAGTGTTTTCACTGCCCTAAAAAATCCTCTGTGCTCTGCGGTTTCATCTCTCTTCCCACCCCGACCCCTTTCACCACTGATCTTTTTACTGTCCCCATAGTTTTATTTTTCCCATCATGTCGTATAGTTGGAAACGTAGTATATGTAGCCGTTTCACACTGGCTTCTTTCGCTTAATAATACGTGCGTGCATTTCTCCCACGTGTTTCCATGGCTTGAAAACTCGTCGTCTGGACGCGCTGCAGTTTGTCCGTTCACCTGCTGAAGGGCATGTCGGTTGCTTCCAAGTTTGGGCCAATTATGAATAAAGCTTCTATAAGTATTTTGTGTGCAGGATCTTGTGGGGACATAAGGTTTCAACTCCTTCAGGTAAATACCAAGGAATGAAACTGCTGAATCATACTGTAAGAATTTTTTTTTTTTTTTCAGTTTGATAAGAAATCACCAAACTGTCTTCCAAAGTGGCTGCACCATTTTGTATCCCCACCGGCAATAAATGAGAGTTCCTGTTACTCTTCATCCTCACCGACATTCCGTGTTGTCAGTGTTTTGACCAATCTAATAGGTGTATAGCGGTATCTCATCATTGTTTTAATTTTTGTTTCCCTGATGACATATGGCATGGAGCATAGTTGTGTATGCTTATTTGTCATCTGTTTATACTCTTTGGTGAGAAGTCTGTTAAGATCTTTGGACCATGTTTCATCACATTGTTTTCTTATTGCTGAGTTTTTAGAGTTCTCTGTATATTTTGGATAGTAATCCTTTTTTAAATGTGTCTTTTGCAAATATTTCCTCCCTGTCTGCGGCTTTCTTACTATTCTCTTAAAAAGATTACTTAATTTCCTATTTTTATGAGTTAAGTGGCACTACCGGTATCTTACAGATAAGTGAACAGAGGCTTGGAAAATTGAAAAAGGCTCTCGCAAGTTGACATACTTAGTAAATGCTGAAGCGAAGATTTGAACCCTTGTCTATGTGAATGCAGGCACCATGGCCTTAATTAGTAGAGCATATTAAAATGAGGGTGAAGAAAGTAGCTTCTGCTTTTATCCTCTGATACTCACCTCTTCCAAATAGACCTCATCACTTTCACAGGGAGTTTGGAAGGGTTGGTTCTATGTCACAGTACCACTGCACACAGGGAGTTGAGAAATGATTGGTTTTTGGCCTCGGTTGTGTTATTTATTATTATGTCCAGAAGTTTGTCTGTTCCTGTTTGCTCATTAAAAACCTCAGAGAAGAACTGAAGACAATTTATGCCCCACAGAAAATACTCATTCTGGCCATGTTTCCTCAATGTTCAGATAGATCCTACTATGTAACGCTCTTTGGGCATTTTAATTAGATTTCTGTGGCTGTTTTGCTGCTGCCCTGTAAGAGTGAGCTCATTGAAAAGCAGTGCTCTTTCATATGAGGTGCTATCCAGGCATCCTAGTACCGTTCCATCCCTGAGGTAGTTCTCAGGCGTGGCCCCCAGAGCGTCTACATTACGGGCCACTGCATGTTCTGAGAGACATGCAAACTCTTGGGCTTCACGTCTCACCAACAAGCTCAGGAACTCCGGGAGTGGTGCTCAGCGATCTGTTTTGCCAGACTCTCTAGGACATTCGGATACATGCCAACACGCGAGATCTAATTCATTATGATTGAAGTCGCTAACTGGGAGCACCTGCCCTTCAAAGTTTCCAAATTGTGTCAACACTTACATTTCTGGGGCCAGAGCCAAATACCTTACCAAGAAATGGAGCAAACTGTGTTTCTGAAGACAGTGTTGGCCTGCCCTTTCTCACCCTTCTTCAGTTGGAAGCAAAGTCTAACCAAAACTTTGAGTCAAGATCTTCAATTTTCCTAGTGAAATTATGCCATGGGCATGGCTGGCAACTGGAGCAGAGATGTGTAGTCCATCATCGGGAGACAGAGCCTGTTTTCCAGTCACTCTGGAACTCTTTAGCGACTCTTCACACAACAGCCGCTCAGCTCCTGTCAGAAGCCTTCCTATATCTGTTGACATTCAGTGTAATGCAGAAGCAGTGTAATCGACCACCTAATCACCCGTATTTCAAATTTTGTTTCAATTTAAATCAACAAAAAAGTCGAGTGCTTGGAACATGTGCATGGGTTTGGTTTTTTTTTTTTTTGGCCTCTTTTTTCTTAAGAAATTCAAGTACAGATATGCACTTCAAAATTATGCTCTATTCTAGAGTTGATTTTTTAAAAATTACTATATACGAACATTTTATTTGTCCTTGTATGAGAATCCAGGCAATACGTTTTGTTTAAAGGTTCCCGCCAGGAAGTAGTTGTTACTGATTACCTTGGTGTCAATCCTAATTGTTCATTAAACACATTTTAATTGGATTTATTAAAATCAGTAAGTCCAGCGCATAGTTATTTTTAAAGAATAAACATCTCACTGGGTAATTCACCTTTGGTGGTTAACTGATTCTCTCTCTTTTCTTAGACAGCATTATCTATCTCTTTCTCTCTATTGTGTATTTTTGTGCTGGTTATTGTGTAGCTCGGAGACATAGTTAATATACCATTGTAATAATGATCTTTAGCTCATCTATCTGGGATAATCACAGTTTCCCTTGGACTTTATTACTTTTCCATTTTTATTTTAATGATGCTGATGTTAATTAGTCTTCTGTTGTTAGTAATTTCAAACTTTTCCTAGAACTAGTATAATTAAACTGTTTATTTGCTTCCAGTACACCTAAGTGTGTAAGACAGCCCTCATATTAACTATGCCACAATAAGCCATTGATGTGGAGAACACACACACACACACACACACACACCCATCTTCTCCTCTTCTCTAGCTAGCAACACGATGTGCCTTTGAAATAAAATAAATATGGCAGGAGAGAAACTATTCCTTATGTGCTTCCCGTGCTGCTCTCTGACTCCCGTTGGCATCACTTACAACCTTGTATTGTCATTGCCTCCTGGTCTTTCTCGTCCTCCATACATTTGTCAAGGGCAAGGGCTGTGACATATGCATTGGTGTAGCCTCAATGCCTAGTACAGCAACTAGTACAGAGTTGATTCCCAAGAATGTAATCAAGTGCCAAATAGTGCGATACCGGATTCCTCTTTCAGAAACTCGGAAGAAAGACAAAAGTTGAAGGATCAGAGTTTCCTGGTGAAGGTTTATAGAGACAGAAAAATGTGGAGTGGGCATTGGCTGAACAGATTTTGTACTTGGCATTGAAATTGGGCAGAAGCTTAGAGACATTCTGTCCAGGGGAGGTCTAGGCACGGGCCAAGAGACGTGTGTGGAGTGGGGAGTGAGGAGATGCACACGTTTTGACGGGTACCTGGAAGTAAGCTGGGAGGTCAGCATTACCAGCCTGAGCAAGAGCCAGACATCCAGGCGAAAACTTCACAGCTGTTAAATAGGAAGTGTAGGTCCAGAGAGCTTCGCGAGTGGGTATGTGATATAATGGAATTGGTAGTTAAAATTTTAGGCTGATAGGGTATTGTAAATCTGAGTTGGCAAACGATGGTCTGCAGGCCAAATCCAGCTCTCAGCCTGTTTTTGTAGGGCTCTCAAGTGAAGATTTTTTTTTTTTTTTTTTTTTTTTTACATCTTTAAAGGGTAATTAAAACATAAAGTAGGATATGAAACAGTGAACTTTTTTGGCCCTCAAAGCCTAAAATATTCATTGCCTGGGCAGAAAAGGGTTTCCTTGTTTCTTCAGGTGTAAGAGGTAAGGAGGAGTCATGTGTAAAGACACGAGGTTTACTTGAATGTGTAAGGATAGGAAGGACAGAGATGATAAATGGATTTCTCCATGTGAGCGGCTGAACTCAGCCGTTTGTCTCTCGCTCATGTTTTCTGTTGGTGGGCAGCTTCCCCCCCGTGGTGATTTGGGGACTCAGGCTCCTTCCTTCCGGTGGCCCTGACATTCTGTAGGATCTCATCATGATTGTATCCAAATAGTGAAAAGCGAAACAGAGTGACTGCCCTGCCTGCTTATTAAAAACCTTGGACTCACCCATATTTTTTATTTCATTTTTGTTTCTTGGCCGAGTAGTACCTTCCCAACCATAGGTCTGTGCCTGGTATGATCACTGGCTCTGTGCTCGCCCTTTCTGTCAGGGTGGGAGGTGGTGGTGGCAGTTAACTCAGCTGGGAGGTGATTGTTTCCCATAACAGTGAAACCAGATCCACATAGTGATACGTAGATCATATATATATACACACGCATGCATTTATGTATGTAATTATACGCGTGTATGCCTTACGTATACACACACATACACATATATATAGATGAGGAGGCAATGACTCACTGGGGGGTTGGAGAATAACAGCCTGGATCTCTCCTACTTTCTACTTTCCGCTTTCTGTACTTCTCTCCTTTCTCCTGTGACTTCTGACTCTCCTACATTCCAGTTATGCTGTTGAGCAATGTGTTATCTTTTCTCATGTACTTTCCCCCCCTCCTTGTTTATCACACGAGGATGTATCCGGTTCTTGGCTCTGCCGTGAGGGTTACTGCTGTGAAGTTTGGGGATCATCGCCTGGCATATAGTAAATGCTCAAGAAAAGCTGTCTGCTACTGCTGTTGCTATCACTATGGGTGCTGTGATTGCCTTAAAATATTCTAACAAATGTTCACGGGGCTTAGCAACAGCTGACTATGGAGGGATGGAAGAGAGACACGGAGCACAGTGACCTCAGGCTTTTGTCTTATATGATGGGATAAATGGCAGGGAGATGGGAAGAGCTGGTATTCAGGGTGAATTTAAAATATGTATCCATCAGCCAGGCAAAAACAGTAATAAAAATAATTTGTGCACCTATATGCTTCTCAGGGACTCAGGAATTTAATGGTCGTGAGTCAAACATAAAGCATCAGAAATGTCACATTGCAGAATAAGGAATAAATAGTGATAGCTCCAGCACTGTATCAGAATGATTAAATATTGCCTCTTTCGCTGAGGCTATCGCACTGTGTGTTTTATACACATACACACATATGTTCTGCAATGAATTTCATTGTGAGCGCGTTGTTTTTTCTGAGAGGTTGTTGAACATTGATAGAGCCCTCATGTCTGTTTCGGTCCTGTCTCGTGTCCTAAACCAGGAGCCGTGGTCAGGATTGTGATTACACTCTAGTCCAGTAATCAGTCCATTGATGATATTTGCAAATATCCTCTGTCTGTGCTTCCTTAACGGTCTTGTCCAGTGTGCACAGTTTTAGAAGCAGGTTGATCAGGGGAAAGCAGGTGTTTGGCATTTGCTTCAAATAAGCCAGGTTATTTCTTGACCAGCTTAAGTCTTGCCAGTCGTTATTCTCTACATACAGCGTGTCTTCTGGTAACGTTCCCAAACGGGTGTTTTCTTAGCAAAAATAAAGACTCAGAAGCAGATTTCAAAACAGATGCATGCTGGTTTTAGACACACGGGTTCCTGGGCCTATTTTTAAAGCCAAGGGAAATTCTAAACCCTCTTATTTGCTCCAATGTGGGAGCAAGATCTGACAGCCCTTGGTTCCTTCCCTCTTACTTCCTAAACAAATTTGCTTCATTCTGTTAAGTTGTTTATGGAGAGCTCTACTCATACTAACACGCTGCTTTGCTTTTGCCAGTTCTTCGGATTTCTGGGATGGGGCAAGGCTCTAGGATTCATCATTTTGCAAGCTTCTTACTGGTTTGTGGCTGCCTCTCCGGCATAAAGTTTACTGATGGATTTTTGTCCCCCTTGGGAATCCCCCAGGTAGAGCACAAAGGCAGCGTCCAATCCTCAATAAACGCATGTCATTGAGTTAAGCGTGCTCTTAGACGTGGAGAAGGACAGGAGCAGCCCGTGGCTCACCCGAGCCAGAGGTAAGGCAGACATCCGACAGAAGCTGAGCCAGTATATGGGAAATCTATTTCCCATCCTCCCCAAACCATGATTTCACAATGTAAAAAATTATCTAAATGCGTCCGATCTCATTTCCACAGTATTAACAACTAACAACTTGCATTATTACTTTCTCACCTCTTCTGAGACAGTCATGCCCCTGACCCCCCAAGATATATATTTGTATTATCTATAATCTTTCTTTATTTCTTTACCAAGCATTCATTGACTGAATATTATATGATAATCTTTTGATACAGCAGTGAGCAAAATTATCTCTATAAGGTTTTAATTTATTTTACTTGATTTAGATTGGTTATTGCTTTACAGCCTACGTGGTTCTATAATATTAGCCACAACCATGAGAAGAGAAGGTGGTCCTTCCATACCGACCTTGAAGTTGAATATGTTGATATTCAGCCCACAGGTCATCACTTCCATCTTGAGCCCATGGCCCTTAACCCTTCCTTCACTCCTTTGTAATAAAGGTGTGTATGCCCAGTTCTTGCACTTTGTGTTGAAGGGCACTCTGCATCTTATTCAACTTTATGGACAAGTCTTCTGTTCCTAGACGGTTAAAACTTCATTTTACATACAACAACTACTCAATAATTGTTTGCTAATGAATTAATGCAGAAATGGCACTCCTGGATATTTATGCTCAAGGAATGAAGGCTCGTGTTTATACAAAAATCTTCACACGTGTTCAGTGCAGCATTTTTCATAATCATAAAAACTGGTAATAACCAAAATGTCCATCAATTGGTAAATAAACAAACTGTGGTATACCTATATATTGGAATACTAGTCAGCCATACAAAGGAAAAATATTAATAAAAGCAACAACTTGGCTGTATCTCAAAGGCATTATGCTGAGTGAAACAAGTTAATCTCAAAAGGTTATACACTGTATGATTCATTTTTATGACATTTTAAAAAGGACAGGACAGTAGAGAGGGAAGACAGATGACTTGTTGCCAGAGTTTAGTGATTAGGGGAGCATTTGACTGTAAAGCAAAGGTAAGCTTTTTTCAGCGGGGGTGGGGGGATGGGGGTTGGTAGAACTATTCTCATTGTGGTGGTGATTATACAAATTTACACATGGGCTGCAATTCATATGGTGGAACTTCCCAATATGCCAATTTTACTATGTATCCATTTAAAAAATAAAACAAAAGAACTACCTGTTGTGAACTCATACGGCACTGTTAATATTAGCGGGCTCCATCACATCTAAACTCTAGATCAGTGTTCTTGAACTTGACTGATTGTCAGAAATATCCGCGCCTCTCAGTAACAGGACAGACCCCAGAGCTCTGCTGAGGATGTTGACTCACCAGAGCTGGCTGAAGGTCAAGGAACAAGAGCCTGGGTGATTCTTGGGACTGAGAAAGTTTGAGAAACTGCTCTGGGTCCGTGTTCCGAACTTTAGTGAGAAGACCTGGTAAGGTCCGGAGTGGGGTCCACAAATTGGCATCATTACCAAGGACTCCAGCAGAATCCATTCCAAGTGGTCCATGGACACGTCTTGACAAATGCCTCCTCTAGTTCAGTGCTCTCCAGTAGATGTCAAACTCAGCTGCCTCTTTTGTGCCCATTCAATAATTCTGTGTCCTCGTTTAGCCCTCTCTCTCATTCTCCAGCATAGGTATCTCATACCTGCCCCACCCACTCTCCTAAGTCATTACTTAAACCATGCCTTTGCCACCTAGGACAGCATTTTTAGATGAGCTCACCTTCACCTTCCTATTCTTAAACTTTAAAAACATGGAATTGCATCTAATTCCATCCTCTGTTTCCAAGTGCCTGAGGAAGAGGTGTGTCTCATCTTCATAGCTTCCATGTCTCTGTCTCTATGCTCCTGATCTGAGTGCCTCTCGACCCTCTGTTTTCTCTCTCTTGCATTTCCAGTTTCTCCCCCTACACTGGCAGTGACTGTGCTCGGGTCACCTCCATCTTATACTGTCCACTATCCTTTGACTTGACATATCCCTTTATTGCTCGCCCTTTCTGTCTTTCTTCACAGCCAGACTCTTCAAGTAGATCATCTCTGATTACACTTTCTCTTCAGTGCCTGCCCTTCCCTTTTCAACCTGTAGTAATCAAGCTTTTATCTCCAACCTTGTGCTGAGATGTCACAAGGTAAAACCTTCCAATAACCTCCTGAGCACCTGATCCTCTGGACCAATCCAGTCTTCTTCATCTAACTGCGTCTTGCCAAGCCTTCCGTTCCTATTAAAAAGGCATATCGTTTCTGTTCTCTTCCTAATTTTCGGTCCATTTATTCTTTCCTAGCTCATAATTCTTTATGCTTCAATGTCCGCATTATTCAGGGGTCTGTCCTGGGCCCTCCTTTTCTTACTGAATTGTTTCTTCTCTGGGAAATTCCTTCCATTCCCATGACCTCCATTACCACCTATAGGATCATGATTCCTATAACTATACGTCTGGTTAAGATCATAGTCATGGGATGAATAGGTGCTCAGTAAGTGTTTGTTTAGAGGATAAATGGGTGACTGCCTGGATGGATGGCTAATGGAATGAGTATCTGTGAACTAGAGAAACACCACAGAAAAAGGAAATAGGTGACTGATATGTGATTGTGTGAGTTTGTTTATAGGTAGAGACAGACTTTAAGTTGCTTATTTGCTTGTATTAATTCGTTTTTTGACACTTGGGAATAATCAGAACATTAAATTATGCTTAGCTTGGGAGTTCCGTGATGGAACAGGAGTCCTTCTTGGCCAGTGGACCACTTTGGGAAGGTCAAGAATTCAGGACCTCTCATTCATTCTGTTTCTTCCAAGGACCTCATTGCTACTATGCAAATTAAACAAACAAAAAATAACAACAACAACAATAAAAACAAAGCTATGAATTAATGGGACTAACAAATGCTAATATATGGGTACCACATCTCTGAAGCATCCATGATGGCTAAGATACTTTGTGACCCACCCATTGATATCCATTCTCTGTATCTCTCTTTCTGTATGTCATCCCCTCCCTTCTCTCTCTTGTGCCCTCTCTCTTGCTCTCAAACTCTTTTTCTTGCTCTCTCTCTCTTTCTCTCTCATTCACTCACATATACTTAAGGACACATGTTGGGGTAATTCGCTAAGTTAAGAAGCGATATTTTTAGAAGGACCTAAAATATAAGCTCTAACGAAAGTGTGGGAATTTTGACACACAAATACATATACAACCAGAGGCCAGAATTCTGAAAAGTAGAAGAAACTTCATAGAACCAGGGATTAGTGAGGCGACAACCATGAATGTGAATTCAGCCTCAGGACTTTGGGCTGCTAGTGGATATCTTGACTACTTCAGGTTCAAAAAGTACAATCCACTGGCTCCAAGGAGCACGGAGCATAGAGCCTCACATATAATAGACACTCAGAAAAGTCAGTTCTCTTCCCCTCTTTTCCTTTTCAGAAAGAGATGTTCTCTCTGCTTTAGACATCTTCTGGTAAGCCAAATATTTCACCTCTGTTCACTAATAGAAAAAATTCTGTATATTATATACATTGATATTTTCTGTCCATCTAAGTCACTTTTCCTTTGCCAGTTTGCAGTTTCCGGTTTACTCACCTGTACCGTCACCGAACTTTTCCAGAGTCCGTACATAGACTCACTCCTTGAGTTTTGCTGATTCGAGACAAGCTCTCTGTTATCTCTTAGTCTCTATTTTTCCCTCATTAGAATTGGGGGGAGGTGGTGCTACCAGGTAGGAATTGTGTGAGAACCTAACAGGGTGAAGCATATCAGTGAGCTTACCACAGTTTTGGCCTTATAGGGAGCATTCTAAAAATGGTACATGATGTTCTTGTTGTTGTTTTAGATGTCTGTTTCTACTTATAAAGCGTTTAAGATCTGGAGTGTTTTCAATCCTTGGATCCTCTATATTAGTCACGTCTCAGAGCGAACATCAGCCCTCAGGGGGCTCTTTTCTGATTATCCCATCTAATGTGGAGCCCCAGTAACCTCCTCTCGCAGCACCCAATGTAGAATGAAAGTGAGAATCACAGACTCTGGAGTCAGAAGGCAAATCCTGGCTCTCCCTAGTTTCAGCCAAATGACTTAACCTCCTAATGACTCAGTGCCCTTATCTGTTAAGCAGAGGTAATAATAATACCTGTTTCATAGGGTTGTGATGAGGGTAAAATGAGTTCATATGAGCCAAATGCTTCTTAGTACAGTTTCTTGTCCAAAATGTATGTTAAGTGTTTGTTTTTTTCATATCATAGTCACAGCACGTATTGCTTTCTGAAATTATCTTGCTCAGTTATCGTTTGATAGTCTATTTCGTCCCTCCAGAGTAAAAGAGGAACCAGTGAAAGAGGGAAGGATCCATGTTTCATCTTTCCTTGTTCACTGCTCTGTCCCCAGAGGCTTGCACGGAGCTTGGCATCCATCCTGTCTTTGAGAAATGAATGAATAAGTGGTGTATGTAATCAGTCATTCAGTCCCTAATACCTGGTCTAGCACATTATGAAGAGTAGGTTATCAAACTATAGTGATGGTGATAACATTCAAATACTGTCTATGATTTTTTTTTTTTAAGTCACGCAGTCATTACGTAGTGAGAAAATTGAGAGCCATAGTTGCTCTCTGAATTGTGTGAATTCTTCACGAAGAATTCTGACCTCCCTCCATGCGCTAGTGAGGCAGGGAGGCTGCCTCCTCTGTCTCACTTGATTTAGTTTGGTGGCTTCCCTTGGATGGGAGCCATGAAAATAAATGACAAGAAAACCCCCCACCATGCACTACAATTCAAAGAAAGTTCTTTACAGATTTATTTCTCGTAGGAAAAGGAATTGTTGTTTGTCTTAACTTGAGGACCCGTGCTGAATTTTTCTTGTTATTCACCTATACTCTGTGTGTAAGTTCTGGAGAAAAAAGAAACTTGGGATTTGCAAACTATGTAGTTGGTATGCTGTGGGCCATGGAGTTAAATTGGCTTCAAAGCAGCTTTATTTTAGTGATTTATCCAGTAAAATCTTTAAAGCAGGGAGCTGCAAAAACTTTGAGATTGGACTTCATTAAATAATATGGGGGGGGGCTTCCCTGGTGGCGCAGTGGTTGAGAATCCGCCTGCCGTTGCAGGGGATACGGGTTCGTGCCCCGGTCCGGGAAGATCCCACATGCCGCGGAGCGGCTGGGCCCGTGAGCCATGGCCGCTGAGCCTGCGCGTCCGGAGCCTGTGCTCCGCAACGGGAGAGGCCGCAACAGCGAGAGGCCCGCATACCACAAAAAAAAAAAAAAAAAAAAAAAAAAAAAAATAATAATAATATGGGGGGGAGTGTAAAGCTGTCAAGGGCACAGCAGAGAATATTAAAGAGATAAAGTGGCTTTGGGGAGGCTGTGAAGCTCGTAGTCCATTTTAGAAATCTGTACTAAGCTGTTAGGATAAAAAAGTGTGTGAACTAAATATGTGATGGTCTATATTTGCTAACAGCATTTGTCTGCAATGGCTCCCAATTCTAAGCTTGTCAAGTCTTATTTGTATTAGTCAGAGTTCTCTAGAGAGACAGAACCAATAGGATATGTGTATGTGTATAAAAGTCTGGCAAGTCCGAGATCTGAAGGGACGTCAGCAGACTGGAGACCTAAGGCAGGGCCAACATTGCAGTTCAGTTCCTGACAAACGCACATTTCTTCTCCCCACTCCAGAGCCTCCATACATGTTCTTCCCTTTGCCTGGAACGCTCTTCCTCCTACTCATGGCCTGGAAAAGCCCTCCCTATTCAGCCTCAGCGTAAATGGCATTTCTTTAGTGGCGATGTTCTTGACCTCTAATTTCCTTATTAACATCTTCACTTCCAGCTTCTTATTTTTTTTGATTATACTTATCACAGTTATATAGTTTGGCATGTTTATAATTACAAACATTTTCATATACCTTTTTCCAGCAGATGTAGGTATTTCTTTCTAAACGAGGTGTTAGAGCTTGACCAGGTCCTTGCTTAAAAATGCATTTTCTTCATCACCATATCGCATGTGAGTCAGTAGGTTAAAAAGTAGGACTAGAGGATTTTGCTTTGTAAAAGCTTCCCAAGTCACTGATGTTTCTAGTTAATATACCAGTGTCTGGGAATTATGTTATTAGAGCAAACTTTAACCTAAGTCAGGACTCCACCCCACCTCTGGTGATGAGAGCTGATGGTCAGCTGATGTTTATGCCCTACTGGCACCCACAGGTTAGACTCAGTTCTAGACCAGATGGAGACACAAATAACATTCTTTCAAATAATTAAAAACATTTCTCATCTCCACTGTTCCTTCATGTTCAAAATAAAAATTTACAATTCTCTCAATAATAATCACTCCTTTCTGGACCCTTAGGCTTCTCTGATGCCTTCAGTTCTTTAATATATGGTACGTCCAAAGCTGTGATTATTAGACTCAAGCAATACTCTTTTTCTTGACATATTCCTAATACAGAAATATGGGTAATTCTTCAAGATAATATAGTCCCATTCACACAGACCTCTGTTCCGTATTTTTTCTTAACTTCTTCTCTTTTGCTTGTTCCTAATCAGTCTGTGTTTTTGAAATCTCGGTCAAGTTTTATATTTTCAGAATTCCTGCTTATAATTGAGGTACTTCTCAAGAGAAAATACTTTATACCTCAAGGTTTCTCCCAGAAACCTTAGGCAGAAACAACTTCAGCTTTCTTGTTCTATGAGTTCTCTATTGACCAGATGACAGAGTGTGTAGTCACTGCAGTGTTAAAAAAGTCACAATTGAAAGCCCAGCCAACTCAAATGAGCAAAGACAAAGCAAAACAAAACAAAATAAACAATAAAAAAACAGGACCTTGGAAGGAAGTCCATTTCTCCATTCTAAGACCCAGGAGGGCTGAATGAAAATACGGTGGAAGTTGAAGATTAAAGGAAGCCCAGTTGAGTATTCTGGTTGTTGAATAACACAAGATTTAAAAGAAGAGATTGGTATGAGATTGTGGAGGCTAGGCATGGATAATATTTTGGAAATAGTAGAGAGCCATGAGCCGATGATGAGTTTTTATCAGAGGTGTTGTAGAATCAGCTTTTAAAGACTGTTAATATAGGTGAGAAATAAAAGATAAAAGGAAGAAAAGAGATGAAGGAAAGGTACACCACAGCAGCATGGATGAATCTTCCAGACAAGATGTTGAGCAAAAGAATCCAAGCACAGAGGGATAATGGTCTATGGTTCCATTTATGTAAAACTGAAAAGTAGAAGAAAACTAATTTATGTTGATTGAATTCAGCGGTTACTTTTAGAGGGAGGTAATGACTGGAAGGCTTCTGGGGGTACTGATAACCTTCTCTATCTTGATCCAGCATGTAAAATTCATCTAGCTCTACAAATGAGTTATGTATACTTTACGTATGTGTGTCATAACTCGAAAAGTTTACTTGCCAAAAGAGGAATTGGGTTAGAGTGGAGGCAGTGAAATTGGAAAGCCAGAAAAAAAATTCTTTCAACAGTGCATTTTTAAGAAAAAAAAGAAGTCTAGTGAGATCTATAAATAGGGTATAACCATTCCTGTTATTAAAGTGTACTTGGGGGGGCTTCCCTGGTGGCACAGTGGTTGAGAATCCGCCTGCCGATGCAGGGGACACAGGTTCGTGCCCCGGTCCGGGAAGATCCCACATGCCGCGGAGCGGCTGGGCCCGTGAGCCATGGCCGTTGAGCCTGCGCGTCCAGAGCCTGTGCTCCGCAAAGGGAGAGGCCACAGCAGTGAGAGGCCCACGTACCACAAAAAAAAATTTAAAAATAAAAAAAAAAAATAAAGTGGACTTGATATCTGCAAGATTCGCTGTGGATGGCTTCTGTCAGTGCCTCCCACACTGTAAGTGCATAAGGTCTATGAGCCTCCCCGTGAATCTGCCCTTGTGGCTTGCTTGGATCCATGCATTGTGGAGGAAATGACACTGTGACAAGTCCGTGCCTAGCCATCAGGAGGGCTGGAACCTTCTACTCTCTTGGGGGATCGGTCCGTGGTGCTGTAAAGCAGCTTGATTTGCACGGGCAAATGCTGAGACATCACACGGAGAGAGAGAGCTCTGAGAGACCAGATGTGTGAGTGACGTATCCATGCATCTTCCAGTTCCGCTGAGCGAGTGTCGGGGCCGATGCCACATGGAGCAGAAGAATCGCTCAGGCAACCGTCTCCTGAATTCTTGACCCACAAAAACCAGATGCTTGTTCGTTTCAGTCCCTGAGCTTTAGAGTAGAGTATCACACAGTAATAGGTAAATGTAACTGTTGTCTTCTAGAATGTGGCCCTCAATGGAGGATGGGGAATTTTGTCCTCAAGGGGACACTTTCAGTGTCTGGAGATGTTTTCAGTTGTCATGACTGGAGAGGCTGCCTAGTGTGGGCAGACAAGGAACATCGCTAAACCTTCTACACAGCCCAGAATAGCCCCACAACAAAGCGTCATCCGGCCCCAAATGGTTCTAGTGCCAACGTTGAGAAAGCCTTATACAGAGCAACCATTCATCACTTAGGTGGTACCCAGGAATTTTTCTCTGAAGCTACATTTTCGAAACATTCCTGATATCATTCATTATCGGGGATTAACGTTATATATAATGTAAAATCTTAAAATCATCCCAGACCTTCAGAACCAGAACCTCCAGGGAAGGGGCTTGGGAAGTTTGTTTGTTTGTTTGTTTTTTTAACTTTAATAGAAACTTGAAAAACACTGCTTTAGCCCGGTGTTTCTCAAATTTCAATTGTGTGTAGAAATAATCTGGGTATCTTGTTACATTGTAGAATCTCATTCCCTTGGGCTAGGATGAAGCCCAAATTTCTGATTTCTAACAAGCTCCCGGGTGATGTCCAAGCATTGTTCCTTAGACCACACTTTGTATAACAAGACTCTAGAGCAGTAGTTCTCAAACTTTTGACTGTCTCAAACTTTAGAATCACCTGGAAGGCAGGGACTGCTTGGTTCACTCCTAGAGTTTGACTGTGCAGGTTTGGGATGGGGCCCAAGAATTCGTACTTCCCCTAAGTTCCTAGGTGATGCTAACACCACTAGTCCAGGAATCAAACTTTGAGAACCAATTCCCTAGATTATTATTCTGCACATCTAAGTGTGTGTAAAAATGTACCACAGATGACTACAAAAATTGAAGTTTCTCAGACCTCTCCCCATGTCCCACTATATTTCTTCCTTCCTAAATTTGCATTTTAATAAATTGCATCACCTGGGGTGATTCTAATATTTGTACTATAGGACCATACTTTCGGGATATGTTAGAATATCTAGAGTTTGAGGGAGGGGCATGGGTAATTTGGAAAAACACATGTAATTTTTATAACTGGTTTAATTTGCATCTAATTCTCATGTTGAATTTATTTTGAAATATCAGATAATACTAAAACAGTAGAGGAGATTTTTATGCTTATCAAAGGTGGCCATGGCTTATATTCTAGAACCAGAAGTACTGTTGTAGAAAAGGTGTTTCCTTCCTGGGTCTGTCACTCGGTTCTTTGGGACTCCATGCCCTTAGATTCTCTGTAGCAGCTCCAAGTTGGATGTTGCTGCGAGTTTTGAGACAAGACATTAATAGTCATGAGTACAGTTAAACTTTCTTGAATTTTTGCTATGAAGGCATTATGTAAATACCTTGCCAATGCTATCTAATATGATACACTAGATAATCCCTTCATATGCAGTTATTATCCCCAATGCATAGATGGGAAAATGAAAGCATATCAAGTTTAAGATACTTGCCTAGGATTATATAGCTACTTAATATCAAAGTCAGAGTTTTCACCTTGTCTGATGGATAACTCATAGGCTGACAGATGGATAAGAGAGAAGATACCGGCATCTGTAATTAAATATGATTCTTTTAAACGGAATGACCTCGCTTTGTAATAAGTAAAGGAGATATGTATTACTTTGACAGGATGTGGCAATCACTGAAGTTTGTATTATTTTCTACTATTAATTACATTACCAGTTTTTTCTTTTTACCCTTCTTGGAACTTTAATAAATTCTTCTTACCTTTCTATTAGAGTCAGTAATATGTTCTATTGGCCAATATTGGGTTACTTGCCAATTATTTAACCAATCCCTTTAGCCGAGAAACTTTCGTGAAGTCAACTGGCTTAGCCCTGCGTTCCTAAGTCCATTGCTGGCAAAGGGAAAAAGATGGTCTTGGCCTCATCAGGTCTGAAGATCAGCTCTCCCTGAAGCACACAGACTACCTCATAAGGAAGGATGGACACATACGTGAAAACGTGGAGAAATGGGTACTGGGCAGAAATAATCACTACTGAGACGGGGAGAAGGACTTGACCGAGTGTTAGAAGGGCGCTTGACTGGACCATATGTCAAAAACTGTTTTCTCCATTGCTGGACAGTCCCTTGCTTTTAATAGAAATGGAAAAATACTGGAGCCAGTGCTGCATTGATTGTAGAGCAATGTTTCCTTTCGCCATTTGGAAATGAATTCATTAATAATTACTCATTAAAAATAGCTTTCTAAGAGGGAAAAGACATGAGATTTATGCTCTGGGTCAGTATGTTGGGGATGTCTGAGCTGTGTTTCATTTGTGAATAACTAAGTCAGTGAAAAACTACAAAGGTTGGCTCTTGAGAAGTAAATAATAATCAGCTTGCTTTCTAGGTGATTTATTTAAGTGTTATCTTTAAAAATAAGTACAGGAAGAGGAGAGTAGTGTGGAAAGGTGATGAAATATGTTCTGTATATTCAGATTGAATCACGAGAACATGAAGACTAGGGTTTTAGCCTCCCAACAACATCAGTTTTTCTTTTGTGGTGGTTGTTGTTTTTTAACTGGGTAAGGTAGCTGTTCCCAAACATCATATTTTATCTTTCTAAGTTAACATCAGTGCTCATATGCAGTGGGTGAGTTGGTTGTGGTTTTCAGAAACATGCTAAAAGTCATAGTAGTAATCATTTCAAAGGGACTGATGATGTGGGACTCTTGGGTTGCGGATTCAATTTAGTGGCATCATTTTCCTGTGAATTTTATAACTTTGAATTAATAATTTGGGAAAGATCTCTAGATAGGACCATACAGTTGTTCACTTCGACTCCATAGCTAGGTCAGTCAAATAGCATACACTCCTGGGACATCGGGGAATGGAGAGTTTACCTTGAAGGGCTCTCCCCAGCTCAGGGGCACGTAACTCATTAAGTGCCAGACACAAAGCAGGATTTTTAGGCTGCGTTATTTTTATTCAGTACTTTTACACCATGTTTCTTTGTGTTAAGTTGCTTTCCAATGTCAAGACTCATCGACTTCAATATTCTCTGAGGTGGTAAATCTTTATTTGAGGATGAATTCAGTATTTGAAAACACAACAAAGCCGGTCAGGGCAGTGTGTGGTTAATTATGCGAGTGTGGTGGCCTACTGGGAGGAGGCAGGGAAAGCAAAACCAAGATAGGAGCTCAGAGTAATGGTCATAATTTTCATGGACGACTAGTAAACTGGCCATGAAGATGGTTTTTAAAAAGGAAAATAAGGTGCCTCGTTAGCGCAGTAGGTAGCGCGTCAGTCTCATAAAAAGGAAAATAAAATGGTAATCTGCTGGTTTTCACCATATTGAAAAAAGACTCATTTGAAGGGCCTTTATTTTATATTTATTTTAACACCCTAGTGAAAATAGAAATGACTAGAATTGTGCTGTGTGTCTTCAAATCATTCTTAAATTTCCCCCAGTTGCCTCAGTGTATCAGATATGATTGTCTGTGCTCATGACATTGAATCAGTACCCTAGTTCTAAGGCAAATATGCACTGAAATCTTATAGAGAAGAGGCTGGGACGTAGGCCTCAGTGGTGGGGCCCGGTGCGCGGGGCTGGGAATGCACTTCTGTGTTTCTTAGTCTTTTTGCTTCATTTTTCTCTTTCTCTTTTTCACTGCCTCCTTGTGGCCGCTCTGTTCATTAGACCTCTCATTAGAAGGCGGATAGGGAAATCAAAAGGTAATGAAACTTCAATCTGCTAATTTGGCAACTTGTTAGCAGCTCCTATAAAATGTTCAGTGGGAAAGATGCTATCATTATTAGCTAAAAGGAAGCTTAGGGATAATCTATGGAATTTATTTATCTGTTACTAATTCATTAATAATTGCTCATTAAATTAAGCCAACCAATTTATTGCACAGCTAAATTACAACATGTGTGTTTTTTTCTCTACCCGCGGTTAAAAACTTTTGCTGGAAAAGAAATCAAGTATTATATATTTAATAAGCCGCACATTTCCTAAAGCAGGGTGCATGACCCGGCAAAGCCAACCTCCTTTATTCCCCAGGATGTATAAACAAGTGCTAGCAACGGCGACACTGAATCATCTTGGACCAGGAAAAAATAACCCTGTTGACTCTGGGGTGCAAGACAGGAGAGTCTATCTATACGTTTGCTAAACCTTTGCAAGAGATGAAAAGGGAGAGATAGCACCTGAGAAAATTTAGAAGTGTTGGTAGCTTTCAGGGTAGCTTGCGTTAGTGTGACTGTAATTGGTTTCAAGAACAAGATGATGTAAAGGAAATTTGAAGCCATTTCAGCCTTCTTTTATCATTTGTTATGCTCTAATGGACGCGTGCTTCCAAACAGCTGGCTTCGTAATAGAATCAGAACCCCCAGGTGCTGTGGAAGGCTAAAGTGCAGGAAGTGCCAGAGCAGGTTTTTGGCTGAAAATCTGGACAAGATACATATGTAAAATGAAGTAGGAATTTTGGTTAGAGATCATTTCCGTATGGACCGTTTGCAAGGAGAGAAGGTGATGGCAATGAAGAAAGAGAGCATGAAAAATTAAATGTAACCTGAAAGAGAAATAGAAGAAAGCAAAAGAGAACAAAAGGTTGCCTAGGGAGCATGCAAAGGCTGAAGGAGTACACTTATCATTGCCCAGATGAGTTGCTGTGACCTCCCACTTGCTAACAGCTGTCTTCATCAGAGACGCAGAACAGTTTTTCTCAACCTTGACCGAATGTCGGAATTTCCTAGGGAGTTTGATAATGTACTGATGCCTGAGTCCCACTCCTAGAGAGCCTGAGTTCATCAGTCTAGGTCAGGACTTGTGCATCCCGAGTCTTTAAAGTGGCCCAGGTGGTTCTAATACATAGACAAGCTTGCCAACTATTGGTGTGGAATATGAAGATTTCATTTCTGACCGCACGTTCCTTTCCATCTGCAGGCTCCCTTTTTATAGCGTGTCCCTTATCCCCTCTACACACATCGTCTTAGTCACACCGGGAACCCCAATAAACTGATAAAATATTCTAACACCCAAGCTCGAGAAGCAAATTCTTTATAACAGCATCTCCATAAATCGAGGCTTCTACATCAAGTTGAGGCTTCTGTCTCCTTGGCTTCAGCTTTGAACACTAAATGTGTAGGATGTTAAACTCTGTAATAGGAAGCAGTAGAATTATAGTGGATATTTAACATTTTTAAGACACTCGTAGCATAAATTTCAGAATATGTTGCTCTCTTTCCAGATCATATTGGCTTTGCTATATCTGTTCAAAAACATGGTGAAAATGGCACATTTTAATCTTGCAGATGCCTCTGCAATTATAACCATGAAAATGGGATTTACTTACTCAAAGCTGTTTCTTTCTCGAAGGGGTATCTGAAGCACAAAGGGGAAAGGTTATTCGAAGGGTCATTTAGATGCACTGGGTCTTCTATATTTAGTACAGCTGCCTTAAGGTCAAATGTGGCAAGATAAAAACACATAGAAAAAGGCGTTAGTACTTTGACCACAGAATATTTAACCACAATTACTCCTCCAAATTAGAAAGGATTACTACCCCTCCAATTTTGTCTCTCTCCACATATTCAATTGTTCATTTATTCATTCATTTACTCCTTTAGTTGCTCATTTTTTTCTTTCAAATGGCAGTAAAACTAGAGAAGAGCAAAACAGACGTGTCCCTGGCCTTCCCTGAGCTTAATGTGTCTCTTAGCGGTGACTGTGATGAGGTGGCACAAAGACATGAAATCAGGGCCGCGGACTGGAGAGCGGCGTAGGCTAGAGCTTCAGTCCTCAGGCTGGCGCCGCTGGCTTGTACTTGCTAGTGTGTGACCTTGGGAAAGTTACTGAGCTTCTCTCTGGTTCTCTTTTCTCATCTGTGAGATGCAGATGTATTTCTCAAATCCACATTAGCACCTTCTGTGGGTTGGGCCTGGTGCCAGGTGGTGTGGGTACAGAAGGGCACAGGCAGTAGGGAGCCTTGCCCACAGGGCACCTTTTTATGCAACACTCACTTTAATAAATACTACCTGTCATTGTTTTATCATCACAGGACTATATTGGGTTCTGTGGGGGACTCAGGACATCAAGGATGGTTACTGTTACGTCCTATTACAGTCCTATTAGACAAGCTCTTTCCTTTGATTTTGCTTAACTAAACTGTGCCCTCACCCCACAGTGCTCTGCAGTGTGTCTTTTCTAGCAGCCCTCAGGCACAGGGGTGTAAGAGCCCAGAGCAAAGAACATGTAGCATAAGCTTGGGTAGAGTTTTTCCAGGAGGATGCGATCGATAAGAAATCAAGTGATTCGAAGGTTCAACAAGATCATGGCTGAATGTACCTTCTACAGGTGGAGGTATCTTGTCCATACTACTTACTGCTGTATTCCCAGGGATGAGTAATGCTGGCAAACGCTAGGAAGTCAAGTATGTAGTTGAATGAATAAATGAATCAAATGAAGGATCTAAGTTGGAGAGCTAAAGGGACAAAAGTGAAGGATCTAAGTTGGATAGCTAAAGGGACAGGACATGAGAGAAGGGGACCCACAGAGTGAGAGAAAATAGAGGTTAAACCTCCAAAATCAACGTACTCTGAGTGCAGGAATGCAAGAGCTGGAGACAAAGGAGGTCGTTGCCAGAGGGCCAGGCATTTTATTTAAAGCTTTCAAAAAGAGCACAATTCAGAAAGTGTCAAGAGGTGAGTAGGGACCGCACCATGGCCTGTACAGCTAATGTGGAATGTACAGAAAAAATCATATGGCACTAAGGAGCTGCCTCTTGACTAGGCAGTTTGAAGGTAGATGGAAGTCATCCAGGGGTGAGGGTTTAAGACTGAAGAGGCAGGGTATGAACCACTTGCCACGTGTTCAGTGAACATCGAGCTGGCAAGGAGATTAGCCAAGAGCCATAACACGGGGCAGGAGGTGAGGTGGGTAAAGTAGAGGCAGGTATAACTGGTTGGCATGGGTCTCAAGGGATCATTTTTATTTTTTACATGAGGACAGAGAGGCAGTAGTTTGAACTTGGCAGGAGAGATGTGTAGCTCGCCTTTCAGGAACAAGGGACGAGAGGGGTGAAGTGAAAAGACCCAGAGGGCACAACTTTTAAGCGGGATGGACTCACAGCATGTACTCAGTCCCTGCTAAATTTGCACAGAGGATCCTTTGGGCACAGTAACGGAGTGTTTCCTTTCGGGCGACCTAGGAGCCCGATCTGCATCACCTGTTCACAGTCCGTCACATCCAACACCCCTTTGCATTCAACTATTGCCACATTCTTCGAGGTAATTGGAGATGGCTTGGGTGCTGAGTCAAGGAATCCCGAGCTAAGGAACTTCGGCTGCACAGAGCTGGCGAAAGTATTATCAGCTGAAACAAACGGAGGATTTTACTCCATTCTCATCTCTTAGCTGCAGTGGCTTCACAGCCATTAGTAATGTAGCCAAAGAAGCACTGCCACCACTGTCTAATAAACCTTAGTGTGCCAGTCAGCTTACAAGTGAGGCTTGGGGTATCTTCGAAGGATTTGGTATCCTGAATGCAGAGACTTAATTTTATATATATATATGTACACACATATATATATATATATATATATATATATATATTTTTTTTTTTTTCTTTAACTGGTAAGCTCTAGGGAGTGCAGGGATGTGGAAGCATAAGACTAGGTGTTATGGAACGAATGTTATGGAACGAATGTTAAGAATCAAGAAGAGAAATGCTGAAAGCACCCCAGATGGGATTTTAAGGGAAGTTTCCTTCTAATTTAAGACCTTACTCTCCAAAAATAAAGGAAGCATTCGATATATGTAATATAAAAGGAAGTATCTGAATATCTCAGCATCAGAGTGAAGACTGAGGACGCTATTCACCATGAAAGCCTCCTGTGACCTCTCTGCCCCCTGCTCACGCATTCCAGATGTGTCATGTGACAAGACACAATGATACAGCAGTACGGCCACTTAGGCGCATGTTGTGCACTGTTGTTTTTGAGGAATTATAGTGTCCCATCCTGGTTCGTGCCTTGTAAAGATTAATGTTATCTTTGGTGGAAGCCTGCTGTGATGAATAATTGAATAACTAGTAAATAAAATAGAGGCGACACAATATTAAAAATGGAAACCACTCCAGTATTAAATGGAGAAGTTTCTACCCCTGGTGGTGCTGAATCATGGAAAGAAATGTCATTCACTAGTTTATTCCCACGTGGAAAGGCAGTTCCACAAATAAGCCACTAGGTGTTTATTATTGTGTTTGTTACTGAGGTGTTCAGGCTCTTATACTGTATGATATTTAGCATGGTTGAGAAAAATGGTAAACTTCTTCACATTTGATGAAAGCACCTCACCTTTGATTAAAATATATGTATGATTTGACCAAGTTTTCTAAAAGGCAAATGCACAAATGTGAATTCTGTATAAATTCAATTGTAGTTTTGCAAACTGTGATACCTGTGCAGAACTCCTGGGGTGCTTGTTATATTTGCAGAAGCTCCTACTGGACTTTCAAATCAGATTCTTTACAGGTAAGGTCCAGTACCTCTGGAATTCTGAGGCAGGTTGGAAGAGAAACAGACCCTGAGAGAAACTGGAGTTGGTGATGGTCATTTTGAGTTTCTCAGTAGGAGTTTTGGAGCCTTTAACCAATAACTGGTAAAGCCTGGCTGTAGTTCTTACCAGGTAGAGTAAGGTAAATCCATCACCTCTGAGTGTCAGAGATAGGATCCATTTGGAAGACTGAATTTTATATTAATCTATAAAAAGGGCCAATAGGGCTTCCCTGGTGGCGCAGTGGTTGAGAATCCGCCTGCCGATGCAGGGGACACGGGTTCGTGCCCTGGTCCGGGAAGATCCCACATGCCGCGGAGCAACTAAGCCCGTGAGCCATGGCCGCTAGGCCTGCGCATCCGGAGCCTGTGCTCCGCAACGGGAGAGGCCACAACAGTGAGAGGCCCGCGTACCGCAAAAAAAAAAAAAAAAAAAAGGGCCAATAAATTCCCAGGATTCCAAATTAGCCTCTGAACTTCTAAAAAGGAAAAAAAGAAAAAAGGCACCCAGGAGAAAAGTCTTCCTTCTGTATTTCAACTAGGAATAGTTATAAAAATAAGTATGAACAGAAACTCATTTTGCATTTCAGGCTTCCCATTGGATTTACTAGCACACATGATTAATGAGGAGTGTAAAGGAGCCAGCTCTTTTTCCTGACCCTTCTCCTGCTTTTGACATCACTAACCGTGGCTGCTTTCGTTAAAACTCTCCCACTCTTGACTTCTCTGACTCAGTGTTCTTCAGGGCCCCTGGCTCTCTGACCATTTTTTGGCTGGCTTCTTTTGTGGGCTAGCACCTCTTCTTTCCCAATGAACAGATGTCATTCCCTCAGCGTCGACTGTTTTTTTTTTTTTTTTTAAATATGATCAACTGTTACAGGCATGCATGTCCCCTTCTAAACTACCTCCCCAGTCTTGACTTCTCCAAGTCCCAAATTCCATAGTTTCCCAGTTGAAGAATCATGCTTGTATATCAAATGATGCAATTAATCCACCCCTTCTAAATGAAGCATAGTTTTCCAAACTCTTCTTTAGCCTCTGCCATTCTCCTGGATCTTCTTTTTGGTTTTTGTTTTGTTTTATTTTATTTTTTCTCTTTTTACACTGAGATTTAGATCCTTTCCAACTTTTTCATTTCCACTAAATGGTAAGAAAACCAAAATATCTACTAGGTTTCCCTGATTCTTCTCTCCTTTTCTTCTTCTTCCTCCTCCTCCCGCATTTCCCCTGCCTCCCTTCCTCCCCCCCTCCTCCCTCCTCCCCCCTTCTCTTCTTCCTCCTTTTTCTCCTTCTTCTTCTCTCTTCTGTCTTCTCTCTTTCTCTCTTTCTCTCTTTCTCCATTCATCCACTCAGTACTCATGCATCCATCCATCCACCTGTACAATAAATATTTAAGTGCCATCTATGTGGGAGGAATTGTGTCACTTCCAGAGATATAATGAAAAAAGAGAGGGAAAGAGTCTAGCCTGTATGGAACTTTAAAGATTAAAGATTTAGTTAAGGGATTTCCCTGGTGGCACAATGCTTAAGAATCCGCCTGCCAATGCAGGAGACACGGGTTCAATCCCTGGTCCAGGAAGATCCCACATACCACGGAGCAACTGAGCCCGTTCGCCACAACTCCTGAGCCCGTGCACCACAACTAATGAGCCCGCACGCCTAGAGCCTGTGCTCCGCAACAAGAGAAGCCACCGCAATGAGAAGCCTGTGCACCGCAACCAAGAGTAGCCCCCACTCGCCACAACTAGAGAAAGCCCGTGTGCAGCAATAAAGACCCAACACAGCCAAAAATAAAAAAATAAAAATATTTAGTGAAATAATCACTCAAATATGTAATTGCAAACTTTGATGAACACTGAGAAAGGAATGTCCAGAGTACTGTGGAATCCTTAACTGGACAACCTGATCTCCTGAGAGTGAAGGAAGGGATGGGGATGAGGGAGGATATTTCTGAGGAAGATACTTTCCAGCTGGAAGACAAGGAGAACTTACCTGGCTAAAGCTGAGTGGGAACAAAAAAAGAACATTCTGAAGTTTTATTTTGTTTTTATTCATCCATTCCTTTATCATCTAATAACGAATTATTTGAACGAATAGTTCGGTACCGTACTAATGCCAGGAGATTCAGTGTAAGTAATACCTTCAACAGTTCAACACGTATTTATTATATATCCATGATGTGCCAGACACTGACAAGATACTGCAGGTTGAGTTTCCATTCCTCAAGCACACATGTACCCCTGCAAAGACACACACCTTTTCTCTGATGAAGACCTTACAAGGTCTTTATTGTATATCCAATCCAAACTTTCTAAAAGAGCTGTCATGGGTTATCCCAATCAGACCATATTTGGTTACTCAAATCCCAGTTTGGGGGGTTAAATGAATCATTTTAGGAGCCTTCACGACACAGCCTTTGTGTTTTGGTACATACTTGTCTCTCAGTATACTTCCTTGGCCCGGAAACTCTGCCTTCCGGGAGGTAATGTAGCTGAGAAAAAAGAGAACAAGGTTTGGAGACAGATTCAACTTAAGTCTTAGCTCAAGCAGTAACTGGTCACGGACCCTTGTGCCAGTGACTTAACCTCTCTGACTCCATTCTTATCATCTCCAAACTTGGAGATAACAAGCTTGCCAATTTATTGTTCATGTTTAAGTAGGACTAAGTACACACATAGCACATGTCCAGTGAATGGTGGTTGAGAGGTGAGGAGGCTGTTAGTAGTATTATAACAGCAACAACCATTGTTGCATTACAAAACTTGGTTCCAAACGTTTAGCTATTGGAGGCCTTTTAGGATTTTCACCATCTTGATTCTGTTCCATTTTTCCACGTTTACTTCCTCATGCTTTCACTGAGCTCCAAGTGAAATACTTACTAGCCAATTCTGTCAGTCCTTGCTCAAGGCAAGGAAGACTCCTTTATCAGCTCAACCAGTCAAAAATAAAATTCTTAGAGGATTGTCTTCTAGAAGATAAAGAAGGTATTTTTGTGTCATCTTGATATGAAAATTGGATTTGAACAGTATTAGCCAAATACTCCCCTACCAAATTTTTAATAATCATCATTTCTTCCTTTCAAAAATCTATGGACTTTGCCACTTATTTATGTCATAATAACACTATTGAATGGTGATATCATACAACTATAGGGGTAGGAAGGTCCTTGGACATCACCCACTTCAAGCTTTTAACGTTACAGATAGAATACAATTGAAGCCCAGTGATGTGAAGTGACTTCATCTTAGTTATGCAAAAACCAAATAGGCCTTAATATAAAATTGGGTTGTCTGGGATGTAGGTTATGGAACAAAGATGTGTGTGCAGGAGGTTTATTGGGAAGAACTCTCGGGAACACCGGTGAGGACGTGGAGGGACCAGGTGGGCAGAAGAAGAGGTTGAACATCCATACAGTCTCAACAAAGGCCTCGAATTACCCCGTAGTGGACTCTGGGCTAGGACGGCGCTTCAAATTGTCATGCCTTGAGGTACGTGGACAAGTCACTAGACATGGCCTGCCTCTGGCGCGGGGGCCTGACCTTGGACAAGGGCAATTCTAGGAGTGCCATCAGCCGCCAACACTCCTGGCAGTTGGGGGAAAGAGGGCCTTGGTCCTGAACGGGGTCTAGGAGGCTCATTACAGCATTCATTGCATAGGACAAGGATGATTTCATCATTTTATCTCCCAGGAGAGAGGGGCAAAGAGCCTTATAGTTGATTCCTTAGTGTCTCATTACCACGGAGTATCTCGATTCCTTTCTTTTAAACAAAAAGTACTATTCGAAGAAGATACGTTTGCCTAAAAATCTCGTTCAGTGATAGTTTGGGATGTTCATAGAGGTCATATAAGCTAATCAGCAAAAGAGGAGGAGAGGAAACTTAGTGATGGTTCTCAGGGATAGGAGGCCACAGTTAAAAGAATTATATACTGTTTAAACTACATTTTTGAAGGTCACCTCCGAGGCAGTAAAATGACTGTAGAGCTCACAAATATGCAAATATACAAGAAAGTGAGAAAGGCTTATCATATCTAGGAACAGCCTGATAATTGGATAAAAATGATCATTTCTCAAATTCTTAATTCCACGAATATTTATTGAGCCCCTGGGTGTCCCTGTTGATATTCTAGGTCCCAAGATTCAGCAGCAAACAAAATAAAGTCAAAGCCCTGCCTTTAGGACCTCAGTTCTTACAGGTCATTCTATTGTGTTTTCTCATGTCTTTCCCTCTATGTTTCAAATTTCTAGAGGATGGAGCTGTGTTCCATCTTTTTTCATATCTTTAGTACCTGACTTCGTGCCTGGTATGTAAATGTTTGTTGAATGAAACAAGCCACAAACTCTTCTACACGTGTAGACAAGTACTTGAACTTCAGACTTCACACTTCTAAATATTTAATTGCCCAACAAATTTTTCATCTCCAGCCAGATTTCAGAGATCGCGTATATTATCCTGAGGTGCACTAGAAGGAAAGGAAATGCTGCCAGGTTTGAAAAATACATACATGGCTTCCCTGGTGGCGCAGTGGTTGGGAGTCCGCCTGCCGATGCAGGGGACACGGGTTCGTGCCCCGGTCCGGGAAGATCCCACATGCCGCAGAGTGGCTGGGCCCGTGAGCCATGGCCGCTGAGCCTGCGCGTCCAGCACCTGTGCTCCGCAACGGGAGAGGCCACAACAGTGAGAGGCCCGCGTACCGCAAAGCAAAAAAAAAAAAAAAAAAAAGAAAGAAAAGAAAAATACATACAGAAGAAAAGAGTATGATTTGCTAGTCACTGAAAAAAATAATCTTGACTTTGATTGCTTTTTTGTTCTCATTTTCTTGGCGTAGTTATTCAGACACCTACTGAATTTTCCTGAGAAGGTTTCAGTGTTTATAAATTGAATTCTTTATACACCCCACGATTTGTTTGACATTAGTGTTCAGAAGGACCTAGAAGCCTCCTTTGCGAATCATATGCCCCCATTGGAACCTCTTTCAAAGTGAGGCAACATATTTACTGTTTCGTGAAATTATATTTTTTGTACTTTATTTTTTTATTTTTTTTATTTTTTGTGGTACGCGGGCCTCTCACTGTTGTGGCCTCTCCCGTTGCGGGGCACAGGCTCCGGACGCGCAGGCTCAGCGGCCATGGCTCACGGGCCCAGCCGCTCCGCGGCATGTGGGATCTTCCCGGACCGGGGCACGAACCCGTATCCCCTGCATCGGCAGGCGGATTCTCAACCACTGCGCCACCAGGGAAGCCCTATTTTTTGTACTTTAAAAGTGACCTCCACAAAAAAAAAAAAAAAAAGACAGATGATTTAATCATGTGATAACATACTTAGTCTCATATAAGCATCCCTTGGAGAGTTGATAAAATACGTATTTCCCTAAGATGTATCCCCTGAAGTTCTGATTTTAAAGATCTGGGGCAAAACCTTGTACCCTCACACTGCTGAGCTTTCAAAATTGTTTAATATGTTAGAAAGAACAGAGATTTTAAAGTCAAAAGTGAAATCTGTGTCCTGATTCTGATGCCTACTTCCTGACTCTGAGCAAGCCCCAGCCGGGACCTTATCTGTGTCTCCGTTTCCTCAACGTGTTTGAAGTGATATTAACATTAAATGTCTTTTCTACCCTCAGAGGGTTGTTGGCATAGACTTAAAAAGTAAGTGTGCATAACAGTGTCTTACAAACCTTAAAAAGTACCCCCATGTCCTTGTGAATGAAATGTTGAAGAACTAGACATTATGCTTCTCTCTAACCCACTACCCTCAGCACAGCCTTTGCAAAATGAGACAAAGCTCACCTTTCCCACCGAGTCAATGCCTTGAATTGCTTGGGAGACTGCCATTGTCTCTTTTTGGAAACCCCACCTGGCAAAGATATTCCACCTCAGAGGAGAGGAATAAGAATTGTCAAATAGTCATGATTTTAAAAGACAAGGTAGTCCTATCTCTATGTAAAGGTTTAAAAAATTCTGATCTCTTTAGAATAACAAAGTGAATGTTTTCCCTGAGCTCTGAATCTGCTTTTATTTCCAAAAGGTTTTAGAAAGGCCTTGGAAACTTTTCTCTTTCTGATAATCCATTCACTTTGTAGAAACATAACTTATTTTACAGGTGGTTTAATGCCAATACTTCCGTCATTTAGAAGTGGGGAAAGCAACGTCTGTGAATTTTCCATGTCTTTTCATTATTATCATATGTTAGCATAATTATGTAAATAAGGAGAGTACCGTAAGTTAATTGATAGAAAGCAGATGTATATATATGTATGTGTATTTAATTTTCCCTTCCCCAAAATAATAAAAGGACACACCACAACTGAAGACAGAATATTTTAATGCTGTCTTTGCCAACACTGTGAACAAATGAGATTATCTCAGTTCTGCATAATACATAGGATTTGAGATTGCTTTAAAATCTCATCCAGAATTGAAAAATAATACGTCTTTTGTGGCCACATTCTTTTATATGCAGGCTACTAATACCACTGCCCTTATTCTCCCTAAAATACACAAAATAAAATGTTCTCTATTCTCTCAGAAATCTGGTAACATGTTTCTGCTACTCAAGTTGAAAGTCTGCATCTGAGAAATGTTTAAGGTTGTGTGCGTGTGTGTGTGCGCTCTCTGCTGGTGTTCTTTCATTAGAAACACAAGTGACCCAACCGACAGCTTTATAGATGGTGTTGGATATGCCAATATTAAATTCTGCTCCATCACTAAATTTTAGGGTATTTGTGTCAGGGCAGGCATCTTAGATATGTGATTCAGGCATCCCTGTAACCAGCTAAATGGAATGTTTTCTAGTAACTTATGTGATCACATCATTTACTTTTTTGCATCCTGAGGAAATGGTTTCCTTTCTTTAGGCAAGCTGGTATACCTCTAAGGTCATTTGTCTGCTTAACTGTTGCTGAAATTGCAAAGAAAGGGAGAAATAAACAAAAAGGCAAAATGCCTTTCTCAAAAGAATGGAGTTCATTTGAAGGAGAAATGAAGGATTATGATGTCCAGATTGAGAAAGGAAGTGAAGAAGTTCTGCAGAACTTCAAATGGGCCACCAGTGAGACTGCTGATGAGATTCTGGCCAATTATGGTTTGGTCCCGTGGAGTATTGACCTGAGTGTGGGCTGACTGACCTAATTCCCACTCAACTGGCCGAGTATGAGGTTCTGATTGTTTCCCTGTGGCTTCCTGGCTGTCCTCTTCAGCCTTGTTACCTGCAGTTGTTTTTTCCATTCGGGTCCAGGTTCTTACTACAGACTTTTTAAATGGAAATGATTATCCAAACCTAAAATTTGAAGAAAACAGTTTACAAATCAGCAAGGCTGTTATGCTTTTTATTTCATTTAAAAGACATTACAATAAAAATACAGAAAACTGTGAGAGAAACAATTGCCCATAGTCCTTTGTTCATGTCTTATTGAGGTTTTTCTTCTCTGTACACACGTATATGCTGATTGCAAAAGTAATATGTGCACATTATGAAATTTTAAAAAATTCTGCAGGAAAGTATAAGGTAAAAATATAACAGAAAATTATATTTAATATTTGAAATAACTTAAAATTCCTAAGTTAGAGATAACCATTGTTCACATATACATATATATGTACACATGTATAAAACTCTCTTTTAAAACTAAACCCTACATTTTGTAATTTTGTGATTTCTTTTATCACTTACAATAGTCCACCAATATCCTTATTATCCAAGATTCATATTTCTTTTAAAATTGTGATTTTAGTACACTACAGTATTATACCTATTATACGGCTTTATCAAAATATATTTAGCCAAACCCTGTTGCTGAAGTCAAGGTGTTATATCTTATTATGAGCATGTGGTGACCAGGATGTGACTGATTTTGTAGTGCTCGATCTGGTAGCTAAGCTTTCAGAAATCCCAGATTATTGCCTTAACATAAATTCCTAGAAATTCAATCATTGATTAAAAAGCATGTATGTGTTTAAATATTTGATATATTTTATTTGATGTAAAATTTCACATTCCTACAGAAATCTCTTACTGACTTACAGTCTAAACAGCACAGGTAACACCAGTTTACTGAGTGTTATCAATATTTTTCAGCATTGAAAATGTCCTAGGTAACACAAGAAATTGCCTCAATTCACATTATTTTCATTTCTACTGAAATTGAAAACATTTCTTATGTTACTTTTTCACATCTTGACTTTATCACAGTGCTAAATTGAATGTATTTTTGCATATGCCTCTTGGTACATGTATGAATTGGTCTATATGATTGAAATTATTGGATGTGTATTTATATTTAAAAGACATTGTTTTCACCATTGGAATAGGATGTTATGGTTAATTATATGGTAATTCATTACAGTTGGAGGCATCAGTTTGAATTCATGTTCAGTTGATTATAGCCACGGATAGTTACATATAGAAATATTTAGAGATATTTTTATACACGTGGATTAGTGTACACACATATTTTCTTGCTCTGTTAGTGTCAGCTGAGAGGACCTAGAAGCACTTATACCTCAGTAGCATCAACACACCTGGCATCCACGTCTTGGTTTCCATACCATTCTCGAATAAATGGAGCCAGGACTCCTTGAGGAAATGACTAATTTTATGGTTGGGGCAGAAAATATACAAAATGAGTCTGGAATATTTTATAGTTCCAGAAAGTTAAAAACTGCTCAAAAATAAAGGCCACAGTGGTGGGAGTATGTAAATGAGATACAGGAAACAATGAAAAGAGTACTCAATGGCCAAAGCTATAAATATCTCAGCAACAAAATGAATAAAGTAGTATCAAATTATAACCTAAAATATAGACTAAGTATCCATGAGTCCATACTGATGTAAATAAATGACTAAATAAATAAATGGAAGTGAATAGAAAAATCTCCCATGCTGAAGAATTCCAAATGCAATAAGTTCTGTAACTACTTCATCTTTAAAGAGTTAGAGCATCACTTGCCATTCCCTAAGTATGGATGGTGTTAAGTGACTTTCTTTTATTTATTTATTTATTAATAACATCTTCATTGGAGTATAAGTGCTTTACAATGGTGTGTTAGTTTGTGCTTTATAACAAAGTGAATCAGTTTTATATATATATACATACATACACCCCATATTTCCTCCCTCTTGCGTCTTCCTCCCACCCTCCCTATCCAACCCCTCTAGGTGGTCACCAAGCACCAAGCTGATCTCCCTGTGCTATGAGGCTGCTGCCCACCAGCTATCTAATTTACATTTCGTAGTGTATATATGTCCATGCCACTCTCTCACTTCATACGAGCTTACCCTTCCCACTGCCTGTATCCTCAAGTTGATTCTCTACGCCTGAGTCTTTATTCCGATCCTGCCCCTAGGTTCTTCAAAAGCATTTCTTTTTCTTTTTTAGATTCCATATATATGTGTTAGCATATGGTGTTTGTTTTTCTCTCTCTGACTTACTTCACTCCGTATGACTCTAGGTCCATCCACCTCACTACAAATAACTCAATTTCATTTATTTTTATGGCTGAGTAATATTCCATTGTATATATGTGCCACATCTTCTTTATCCATTCATCTGTCGACGGACACTTAGGTTGCTTCCATGTCCTGGCTGCTGTAAATAGTGCTGCAATGAACATTTTGGTACATGACTCTTTTTGAATTATGGTTTTCTCAGGGTATATGCCCAGTAGTGGGATTGCTGGGTCGTATGGTAGTTACATTTTAGTTTTTTAAGGAACCTCCATACTGCTCTCCATAGTGGCTATATCAACTTACATTCCCATCAGCAGTGCTAGAGGGTTCCCTTTTCTCCACAACCTCTCCAGCATTTGTTGTTTGTAGTTTTTTTTCTCGATGGCCATTCTAAATGGTGTGAGGTAATACCTCATTGAAGTTTTGATGTGCATTTCTGTAATGATTAGTGATGTTGAGCATCCTGTCCTGTGTTTGTTGGAAATCTGTGTATCTTCATTGAAAAAATGTCTATTTAGGTCTTCTGCACATTTTTGGATGGGATTGTTTGTTTTTTTGATATTGACCTGCTTGTAAATTTTGCAGATTAATCCTTTGTCAGTTGCTGCGTTTGCAAATATTTTCTCCCATTCTGAGGGTTGTCTTTTCATCTTGTTTATGGTTTCCTTTGCTGTGCAAAAGCTTTTAAGTTTCATTAGGTCCCCTTTGTTTATTTTTGGTTTTATTTCCATTTCTCTGGGAGGTTGGTCAAAAAGGATCTTGCTGTGATTTATTTCATAGAATATTCTGCCTATGTTTTCCTCTAAGAGTTTTATAGTGTCTGGGCTTACATTTAGGTTTTAATCCATTTTGAGTTTATTTTTGTGTATGGTGTTAGGGAGTGTTCTAATTTCATTCTTTTATATGTAGCTGTCCAGTTTTCCCAGCACCACTTATTGAACAGGTGGTCTTTTCTCTCTTGTATATTCTTGCCTCCTTTATCAAAATAACCCGACCATATGTTCATGGGTTTATCTCTGGGCTTTCTATCCTGTTCCATTGATCTATATTTCTGTTTTTGTGCCAGAACCATATTGTCTTGATTACAGTAACTTTGTACTATAGTGTGAAGTCCAGGAGCCTGATTCCTCCAGCTCCGTTTTTCTTTCTCAAGATTGCTTTGGCTATTCGGGGTCTTTTGTGTTTCCATACAAATTGTGAAATTTTTTGTTCTAGTTCTGTGAATAATGCCAGTGGTAGTTTGATGGGGATTGCACTGAATCTGTAGATTGCTTTGGGTAGTAGAGTCATTTTCACAATGTTGATTCTTCCAATCCAAGAACGTGGTATATCTCTCCATCTGTTTGTATCATCTTTAATTTCTTTCAACAGTGTCTTATAGTTTTCTGCATGTAGGTCTTTTGTCTCTTTAGGTAGGTTTATTCTTAGGTATTTTATTCTTTTTGTTGCAATGGTAAATGAGAGTGTTTCCTTAATTTCTCTTTCAGATTTTTCACCATTAGTATATAGGAATGCAAGAGATTTCATTTTGTATCCTGCTACTTTACCAAATTCATTGATTAGCTGTAGTAGTTTTCTAGTAGCATCTTTAGGATTATCTATGTACTGTAACATGTCATCTGCAAACAGTGACAGCTTTACTTCTTCTTTTCCGATTTGGATTACTTTTATTTCTATTTATTCTTTGATTGCTGTGGTAGAACTTCCAAAACTATGTTGAATAAGAGTGGTGAGAATGGACAACCTTGTCTTGTTCCTGATCTTAGTGGAAATGATTTCAGTTTTTCAGCAGTGAGAATGATGTTGGCTGTGGGTTTGTCATATATGGCCTTTATTATGTTCAGGTTAAGTTCCCTCCGTGTCTACTTTCTGGAGGGTTTTATCATAAATGGCTGTTGAATTTTTTCAAAAGTTCTTTTTGCATCTACTGAGGTGATCATATGGTTCTTCTCCTTCAGTTTGTTAATATGGTGTATCACACTGATTGATTTGCGTGTATTGAAGAATCCTTGCATTCCTGGGATAAACCCCTAAAGAATTGTTTTTTTTTCAAAAATAAACTGTTCTTCTCCCTCTTGAGTTATATATAGTCATCCTTTTTTATAGAAACTTTTCATGGTTTGCATATTTTTGGTTTATCCTTCTTTATATGGGAAGTCTATTGTGGTCTGATCTTCTCTACAAACATGGCAAGAATAGTCCCTTTGCCCATATCATTGCCCACAAGGATACTCTTGAAATTTTCTTGTTGAACCTTAATATGAAGAGCCTGGTGATAGAAACACGTATGGTCAATGTCGGGATTTTCCAGCTGGAAGACTGTTAGGGGGAAGCTGCGGCTGCAGGTGGCTGTGCAAACGATTTTGCTCTCTTCATGGTTTTCTCTTTATGTTGGTAAAGCTGCTTTGTTAATCTAATTTTTATAGATTTTTTTTCACCTGGTCTTCATTTATTTTATAGAATATGGCTATTCATGATCTCTTTCCTGCTGCTTTTATTTTTGGCTTAGGGATTATTTACTGGCTTTCTCCTTGACATCTTTCCTGCCTTGGATCATCCTAGAGCAACTACATTCAAAAGCTGTTGTTAGAGAATAGGAAATAGTTACAAGGTAGTGGTCCTTGTAGACTGCATGGCTAATCCTGTTGTCCAGTGTTTTTGTTTTTGTTTTCCTATTTAGGAAGTATAAGAGAAGGAGAGAGCATACTGGAGGGTGTTCACTAAGCAAATTATGTTTCTTTAAATTAGTTCTCCAAACCACTGATCCTAGCGAAATATCTCAAAGTTTGGGGATACATTTTCAGTACCAACAATTATGAGGAACTTTTCTCTCTGTAAATTTCCTTAATCGTGTTTATAAACTTTTGACAGTATGGTAGATTTGTATTTGATGCAGTGTGTGTAGCATGGGGGTGAGGGGAGAGTCATAGAGACGGTTGGGTGCATATACCTAAGTCACCATTTATTCCCAAATATCAAACATTTTATACATCCCATATTCAGTCATTTTGCTCATTCTTATGTGCCCTGCTGTTGTACTTTGTATATTACAAATTGTGTACTAAATTTTCATGTTTTCTTTAGTTTTGATAATTATAATTTTATAACTATTTAATATAATATTCAGATAGTTTGTGCATCATAATATATATATATACTACTTCCTTGCTGAGTCACATTGTGGTTTACTCTCTTTGTTTTCATAGAAAATACCAGAAATAATATTTTCATTTTAATGTTACTTTTGGCTTGTGTGTGTGTGTGTGTTACACGGGCCTCTCACTGTTGTGGCCTCTCTCGTTGCGGAGCACAGGCTCCGGACGCGCAGGCTCAGTGGCCATGGCTCACGGGCCTAGCTTTTCCGCGGCACGTGGGATCTTCCCGGACCGGGGCACGAACCTGCATCCCCTGCATCGGCAGGCAGACTCTTAACCACTGCACCACCAGGGAAGCCCACTTTTGGCTTTTTTATTCACATATATTTTAAGAAACAGTCAGATTAATGTATTATAGGGTAATTTTATTATCAAGTTTTTCATTCAAAACTTTTCAAATTGCTTTTCTAAATATGTATACTAGTTTACAACATTTTGAGCAATATGTACCTACAGTTTCTGCTCAAACTTAGCAGCACTTGGTGTAATTTCTTTTGTATGTTAAATGAATCAATTAACTAGAAATGGACATGTCCAAATTGCCAAGGTGATTATTTTCTTCGAATATTATGAGCTTGCTTATAGATGAAACATATGTAGAATGGTCTTAAAAACTTAATATGTATATTTATCTCATTTATATGATAGTCTTGTCCCATAAACTATTTTAGGGGAGGTTCTGAATTTTTGCAACTGAAACACTAGTTTACAAATGTTACCTGGAAAATCAACTTCATCTGATAATGCACTTGTAGTAACTATTTACATGGGTTTCTGTGAGAATAACAAAATCAGTGG
The DNA here is from genome assembly GCF_026419965.1 of Kogia breviceps. Taxonomy (NCBI): domain Eukaryota; kingdom Metazoa; phylum Chordata; class Mammalia; order Artiodactyla; family Physeteridae; genus Kogia; species Kogia breviceps. The sequence goes on along the minus strand of NC_081319.1, from coordinate 9,572,606 downwards.
TGAGCAGTTTAGGGAGTTTATATCGCCCTAAGATCTTCGTGGCCTTTTTTTTTTTTTCTTTTTTTTTTTTTGTTTTTTTGTTTTTTTTGTGGTACACGGACCTCTCACTGTTGTGGCCTCTCCCGTTGAGGAGCACAGGCTCCGGACGCACAGGCTCAGCGGCCATGGCTCACGGGCCCAGCCGCTCCGCGGCATGTGGGATCTTCCCAGACCGGAGCACGAACCCGTGTCCCCTGCATCGGCAGGCGGATTCTCAACCACTGCGCCACCAGGGAAGCCCATTCGTGGCCTTTTTTGAAGTACAGAGTGTCAGCACCTTCTGCTGTTCAGGTAGTATTCTCAATTATGGCTTCAAAAAAAATAGCATTCACTTACTTAATTCAATATTTGCTGTGTACCTATGTCAGGTTCTAAGACGCATCCAACATATAAAGGAATACGAATTTCAGAACAGAATGTATATTAGTTTTCTGGTTTTGTGTCACAAATTACCATAGATTTAGCAACATCCATTTATTATCTCACAGACACTACAAGTTACAAATCAGGGCAAAGTAACATGTCCTCATTCATGGCGTCAGCACAGGCTGGAGCCTCATCTGAGACTTGACTGGGGAAGGATCCAATTCCAATGTCATTGAAGTTGATAGCAGAATTCCTTTCCTTGTTCCTTTGTGACGGAGTGCCCTGGCTTTTCACTGGCTGTCAGCTAGAGGCCACCATAGGCCCTAGAGGCCTCCCACAGTTCCCTACCATGTTGACTTCTCCCTGATTATTGCTTCTTCAAGGCCAGCTGAAGATTCTCTCTTATTCCAGTTTACTAAAATGGAGTCCTATAAAATATAATCATGGAGTGATATCCCCTTAACTATGCTCTGTTCTATTGATTAAAAGGATCTGCCTGCCCTCAAGGGGAGGGGGTTATCCAAGGCGTCAGATCATCAGGTCACCTTAGGGTATATCCAAAGCAGAAGGTAATTCAGAAAAGTTTGAATTTTCTCTTTGAATTTATATAAAACAAGAGCTTCCTGCCTTGTTCTTCATTATGTTCAACTCATTCCCTCATTTATCTACGTTGTTTCTGTGAAAGTCCTCATGCTGTGATACACTCTGTAGTCTGTACTTGGGGAATTTGCATGATTATAAAATTCTCTTTTAAGGGTTTTTATTATTTCATCACAAACATTTGTTTCATGATCATACCGTACAAAGCCTAAGAGTGGCATTGCTCTAATTTGTTTCCATAAATAAATTTCACCTGTCATCAAGGATATTCACAGGGCACCCTCCAGGGCATTCTGATTTAACTAAGACTTGCTGGAAGTTAAGGAATTATCTTTCAGTGATTAGAAGAAAATAGATTCCAACTGTAGTATTTGGTTGTAATTTTTATTTAAATTATTTTAATATTAATTAAGGTGTCTCTTGCAATATTCAGCCTGTTTAACTGTAGAAGTCTTATTCAGTCATATATTAATCATTTTCTATACTAGATACAATAATTTCTTTTTGGATTACTTTTTACCATTTGTAAGTTTACCACTTACACTAATCCATGGAAAATCACAAGAATTCAGCTCACATTGAACAAATGTTCATAATCCAGGCATTTGGAAGTGTAAAGGGAAATCATGTATTCTAGAATAATTGGGCAACTCTGTACAACACGGTTGTTAGAGTTCTAGCAGATAATGGAGTAGCTGTTGCCTCTGCAGTGCCTACCCTACAGTGTTTGACATCATTTTTTTTTTTTTCATTTATTCACTGTGTTGTCCCAGAGAAAGTAGAGTCATTGAGTTCACAAAGACCTAGGATTTTGTCGGATGCCCACGTCTTTCAGTACAACTTTGAATAAAATCCTGTTCTCTCCTTTGAAATTCTCATCTACATAAAGGGAATAGTAATACTACCTTCCTCGTGTGGATATTACTACCCTTAAAATGAAATGGCAATATAAAATGCTTACCACTGCAGAAACACAAAGCCCTCAACAAATGGGAGCTATTTAAGTTACAGTTATTCGTGAAAGGTATTAAAAGGGCAGCCTCACTGCCATGCGTTGGTTGGTTAGCGTCAGAACCAAATTGTGAGAGAAATTTTCACTCCTGTCATACCTGATAAGGCTCTTTTGGTTTGTAAGCGACCGAAATACAACTCATAAAATACAACTCATAAAACAGGCAATATAATTGCTCAAATAGTATGAAAATCCAAGGTGATTCCTTGCTTTAGAGATCATTGGACCCCTGGGCTCAAACACTTTGTCAGAATTAGATCTCTTCCTTTGTCTTGTTCAGTGTGTACTTCACAATGAATCATCTTCACTCAGTCACTCCTTTTACAGAGTGACCAGAAAGGTATTCCTTCCTAATTGGTTGCTTAAAAAAAAAATGCCTGTGTTTAGCTCTGATGTTACAAATGTATGTCATGTTCCCGTCACTGAGCTTGTAACTGTGATGTGGGGAGTTTAGTGTTAGGAATGTGTCACCCCGGGTCTTGTTGGCAAGGCCAATCCAAACTGAAACACATGAACCAGGACTAGGTGAGGAGAAGTGCTGATAACCTAAGGGGAGAAGGGTCAGTGCTGGATGTTATATCGATAAATAACAGAGTAGATATTTAGTACAGCTACATTTAAGGTAAATGCCCAGGTATGTATAAGTTATAGGTTTTTTTGGAAGTAAGAAATAGATATCGATTCTAGTTAACACCAGCAAAACACAAATTTATTAGTGGGGAAACAGGATTTAGGAATCTCAGGACACAACGTCTTCAGGGATCCAATCTTGAGCCCTTGTTTAAGGAACCGTTGAGAATTTCCTCCAAATCTTGCATTGTTTGAAAGAGAAGGTAAATTCTTGGGCAAGGGTGAATGATTCACCTACGTTGGGTCATGTTTCCATCCTTTGCACAGGAGCGGAGGGCATTGTGAGGCCACCACATACAGCACTCCTACCAAGAATGTGTCCAGTGGGAGAGGGGTGGTTTTCCAAATCAAAATCTAAGGGGCTGTTCCCAGAAGAAGTGGAAATGGACATTTCACAGGCAAGAATAACAGAGGACTCCATGGCCATGTTCTCTGTTCTCATGAGTCCCTTCCACAAGTGGCTCAAGGAGTTTAGAATCAAGTGTTCTGGGTTTTGACCATGGCTCTGCTACCAAGTATGTGATATTACTTAATATTTCCATATCTTGGCTTTCTCAGTGTGGATAATATTGACATCTATGATTTTGGTGTCTAGAATGGGAAAGGATAATAGCTTTGATAACGACGAGATGAAGATGTGGTCGACCCCCTGTTGATTGGGGTGGGGTATTAATAGTTTTCTTTAAAAATTTGACAAATGTTGACATAGTAGTGAATGTGTATTTTTACCCCAAAGGAAAGAAAGTCAGGATCTTCTTTTAAGCCTTCATAGCATCATTCAGTGAAAAGATTCGTGGGATGAGAGTAAGTAGATTGAGTACTTTCCCTTATTTCCATTGTGATCAACTATATGACTCCTTAGAAGACGTCCCTTAATCTTCCTGGCCTCAATTATTAATCTGAGGGGTGGTGTAGGGGAATGCATTGTCTTGTGTTTACCTTCTAGTGTTAAAATTAGTGATAATTAATGAGACAAGAGAGAGAGACAAATGGTTACTCTATAGAAATATTTTTACCATAGGTAACTTTTTGAGCATTTACTATCTAAGAGGCATTGATTTAAACATGTACAGGTATTAATTAATTTAATCTTCATAATGACCCTATGAGGTAGACTCATTATTATTTCCTTGTTATAGCTGAGGAAATGAGACACAGAGAATTAAGAAACTTGTCCAGCTTCTTACATGCAGAAGTGACAGAGCTAGGGTTCAAACCCAAGCACTCTGTGAGTGTTCTGTAAACTGTCACTCATCTACATAGAAAGATATTGGTCATTGATCCACTATCCTGGCTAGTATACTCAGTGGGATTTTGAAAAACGTTGAGGTGGTTTGAATGTAGTGTAAAAAAAAATTGAAGAATGCGTCGATTTTAATGGGAAATACTCTCTGGAGAAGAAGAACAGTAGTGGGAGAAAGAGAGAAAACAAATGAGTTTCTTCCCTTCCCCCACTAGGCTTACCCTAGGCACAGTTTTTTTTTTTTTTTTTTTTTCTGGTTGACAGTTGTTTAATGCTTCCTTATGTTTGTAGACTTTGTGGATCAGCAGTTTCCCATCTTCCACTTGAGCCCTTATGTAGGAAAGACATTACCTACTCAAATTGATTAAATTAATAGTGACCTCAATATAGGTTCACACATTTCAGAATAGCAACAAACACAATGTTATACCCAACACTTGAAAGGAATGAAAAATAATATGAAAAAGGCACCATGGAGATGCTGGTCATTTCAAAGTAATATGTGTCTTAAGAGTAGGCAAGATCATGTAGTGCTGGGTTTTCACCTCCCCTATCAAGGGTAGTCACCAGGCTGCTCTCTTGTAGAAGTTACTCGAATCATTGTCATCTGATCACATATGTACCAGAACTGCTCCTTAGTGTCCAACTCAGAGCAAAGGTTTTTCAGTAGGAGGCGTTTGGTGTAACTTTGATTCTTCTCTTGTAAACATCCAAGATTCCTCTGAAGTCAATGAGAGCAGTGTAGAAGGTAAGAAGAAACTCGGCCACAGATGAAAAGTTGAGTATGGGCCAGTGGCTTGAAGGAGCTTTCAAAGAGATTTTGTTTGCGTAAGAGCATTTTTTTTCTGAACGGCATTTGTGAATAGACAACAGTCTGAAAAAGCTTAAAGTATGATGTGTTAGGGAATTTTGGCAGCCAGCATTAGGCATGCCTCAGGGAGAAAATGATGGAGTGAAGCAGGATTCTGCCTGTGGGAGCAATTCTGGGACGCAGCTATTGCTTAAGAGCCTTTTGGTGCGTGTACGCATCTTGTGGAGGGCAGATGGTGACACAGGTCATTACCGCCTCGACCGGACGGCAAGAAACAGCATTTACAGCCGGCCGTCCACTCCCTCATTCCCAGGAGCGTTGAAAAACTGCCCAGCCAGTGGCGTTAAACCTGGAGCTGTTACAAATTGTGTGTGTTTTATGGAGAGGGAGGTGGGAAGACAGCTAGAGGAAAAGAGGAGGGTTCTGGGTAGTAAAACCTGCAGGAAAAAACATCTAGATGTCCCCCCTCCTTTGGGAGGTTCTAGGAGTGAGACTTGGTCACTGAATTGAGCATTGGGCAGGTGGATTAGTGATTCTTGGATTTGAGTCAGTTTCCTTGTTGTATACATACTCCATCCAAAGAACACATGCCCTGCAAAGATTATTGCAATATACTCAACACCCAGTCGAAAGGTGTCTGGTAACACAATATCAGCACTTAAATGCTTCTTTAGAATTTCATCAAATTGGCCATATGATCATATGAACAGATGGCATTCTAAAATATTTTCATCTGAAGTCTTTTTTTTTTTTTAATTGGGAGTATATATTTTTTTCCTTCTGGAACACTTTCTGTATTGGCTAAGTTCCAAGGCGAACCAATGAAAACATCTTTGCTGGGATGTTCCTGGGCAGTGACGTGACAGATCTGTAGAGGCAAATCACCATAACAACGACTACAACAACAATCATCGTAACCGGTGGCATTTATTGAACACTTACTACGTGGGAGGCACTGACCTGAGGACTTTCCATGCACTGATGTATTTAATCCTACAGCGTCTCTGTGAGATAGATATGATCATCTGTTTACAGATGGGAAAACTAAGGCATTTAGTATTTGAGGAATTGCCCAAGGTCTCCCAGTTAGGAAGAGGCAGATTTGGATTTACCCAAGCAGCCCCGTTCTAAATCTGCCCCTTTAATGCTGCCCTTTAGTGGGGCAGTGCCTCAGTTCACCATTTATCAGGACCCAGTTTATAGCGGGCACTGTACGAGGTGCCCATGATACAGAGGAATCCCAAGCCCATGTGAGCCGCTGGGTGAGAGAGATGTGAACGAAGAACTATAGCACTGCACTGAGCAGAAATGTATCAGGGATAAGCAAGTTGGACAGAGAAAGAAGTGATTGAGGAAGCAGGAAAGGAAAGACTCAATGCATGTGGTAACATTTGAGATGCCTTTTGAGGCACAAGTCGGAGTTTGAAGAAATGATGTTGCAGGGGGAGAAATCGCACATGTGCACAGTACAGAGATGTGAAAAAGCTCTCTCTTGTATATGGGAAGAGTCTCTTCCAACATTTTTTCTCACTCAGATCTTGTAAAAAAGTCAAATTCTCAGTATTGGCTCTGGATTGAATCAAAATATACATTAATTTTTCATAAAACATAGGGCACCTTTTCAAAGTCAGACTGAGCTTTTGTTTCTGAGTTTACTAATGCTTTTTGTAAATTTGAAGAGTTTCTTTAAGACAAGTTGTAGGTTCACAGCAAAATCGAGAAGATATGTTTTCCAGTCTACCCCCTGCCACCACTCATGTGTAGCTTCCCCAGTTATCAACATCGTCCACCAGCGTGGTATGTTTCCTGCAACTAATGAACCTACCCTGACACGTTATTATCCAAACTATGGACCCAAAGTCCATAGTTTGCATAACGATTCATTCTAATATTGTACAATCTATGAGTTCGGAAAAATGTATACTGACGTATATTCATCATTACAGACTGAGCTTTTTATCATCGGAGTTGGGGCAGAGGTATGACAAAAAGTAGGAAGATAGAATCCGAGCATTTATCTTCCTTAACACCCACTATAGACATCTTGTGAACCAGACCAGGTGAGAACAATCTAGATGGAAGTGGGAGAAAAAGGACTCAAGTATCAGAGGATAGGAGGAGACGTGTAAGAGGGAAAGAGGTCTCTCAGAGTCAGTTTGTTTGGCAGAGATGTAAGTCAGTCAACATGCCTTTGAGTGCCTCGAAATTCCTGAGAGATGGGTGTGGGGCTCTTTTCCAGGATGTGATGAAAAGCTAATATTTGGGGGCATTTACCATGTGCCAAGCACTGTGTTGAGTGTTCTGTAAGTTATAATTCAGTCTATCCACTCAACTACCTGATTGCGGTAGCTACTTTTATTAGCAACATTTTGAAGATGAGGGTTATATAACTACTAAGAAGCAGAATTAAGATTCTAACTCAAGGCCTGATGGACTCAATTCTGGTTGCTTAGGATGACCTTTCAGGCCTTCCGATTTAACCCTATCAGGATCTCTTCTAAGTGATTATTTTCTGTGAATCTTGAGATGATAGTGAAATCTGGATATTTATGAATACTTACGAGGACCCTAATGGGGTTGCTCAGTACATTAAGAGCCTGTCTGAATACAGATTCTTTCTTATTTGCACGGCTATAGGGAGAGTAATGTTAAAATAATTCTGTGTTAAATGAATTTAAAGCTGTTACCAAGTTTGTGTTCAGACCTTTTTTTTTCCCTTCAGAATCTGATAATATGTTCTTGAAATAGAGACTAGAATATATATGTCCTAGTTTAGAATTCTGGAAAACTTTGTAACTGAAGTTAGAGAATTACATTTTGAATAGAGAAAGCCCAATTTATTTAATCTGCTTATTGCAGCTTTTCAAGATAAGATTTGTCAGAAGGCTAAAAAGTATTCCTGACCACTGGCAAGTTCTTCTAAATGGACACTTTGATTAATTATGATCCTTCCACTGATTAAACATCAGTGACTAATCCTCTAATGTAGGGGGAAGGAACCACTGCTGTAGTTTCTGGAAAATGTGTGGTTAAGGATACATAGAAGAATATACAGTTATGATTATGATATCAGATCGTACCAGCTATTGTAAGTGACGTTTCTTAAAGTCTTCCACCTTATTTAATCTGTGCAGGGAGAATAAAAATCTGTAACAGGAATTTTGAAAGACTCTATGTTCTTTTGGTAATTGTGCCAACTACAAGCGATAGAGCAATGGGCACTTAATGAATATCCACTACACGGAAGACATTGTCGTGGAGGAAAGACAAGGCTCAAGTGACTAGAGTTGCTCTATTTCACTTTCACAAAGATCATGACTTTTCAGCAAGTCAGAACCTTCCTTTTACAAAATGACTCCAGACTGCAGTGAATAAACCCAGTGACTGGATTTCCATGGAGCCTCTAGGTTGGAGGGAGGCCATCGAATCCATCCCCTCCGCAGCTGTTATTTAATACCCTCGAATCGTCCACATTCCTTTTGAGAGGCTACCTCGTCTTTTCTTGAATACTTCCCACAATTAGCAATTTATCATATCCTAAAGCAGCTCATGGCATTTTTAAGGACTTTGGAACATGTTAGGTTTTCCTGCTGCAGTTTCTACCCAGGGGTCCTACTTTTAGTTGCCCCACACTTTAAAGTCTGCAACACAGTTTTCGGTGTTTAAAGTACAGAACTCTATAATAGCCAAAGAAAAGGAATCCTGAAGCAAATAGCAGTGGGGGTTAGGAAAATGAAATTTTGTGTCATGTTTAGGCAGAAATAATGCTTCAATAAAGTTCTGAAAAATAAGATGACTTTGAGAATTGAAAACCAAATTTAACCTCGTAACTCGCATTCTGAGATTCATTAGAAAAAGCATACCTGCTTCTTTAGTAATAATAATTACCTTCAATCAACTATACTCCAATATAAAATGAAAATTTAAAAAAAAATACCTTCAACTGGGGAAAGGAGGGTAGTGATTAAAGTCGATTCCAGCTGCATGGTTTGAGTCCCCGTCTCTACCACGTACCAGCAGCACCCCTCCTGGTGAGCTAGTTACCTCTCTGGGCCTAGTTCCCTAACCAGTAACAAGAGTACGCATATCACAGGATCCTTGTATGGTTGTGATAATGTTCATAAAGTACTTAGCACTGAGCCTAGTTCATAAGAACACACTCCATAAAATCTCTGTTCAACAAATGTCATTAATGACACATGTACCAAGTATCTAAGGGTGATTCTTTACATGACATGGTGTGATAACCTTTCCCTGGGGAAAAAAATATATGTTTTTCTGGCAACGCCAAAAGATAATCATGTTTTTATGTTTTGAGGAAACGTTCATTAGTTTACAAAACACTATTTGGTTGCAAAATAATTACTGAGGGATCATTTGTTAACATAGTTTGTCAAGATAAGGAAAAGATTTGTGACATCTTTCCAGCATATACTCTCCATTAGAGATGATGTTTGGCTTTACTCCTTAATATTCCTCAAAGGAGCCAGATCAAAGATTCTTTCATTAAACTCATTAAAGTTTGTTTTTTTTTTCTTTGACCCATCTTAGGACTGGCCTCTGCAGTACGACATTCATCTTTCTTTTTATTGCCTGCAGTGAGACTGAACTCTTCGTAATATTTATTTATGTCCCCCCAACCCCGCTCTAGATCCATGTTGATACCTAATTAGTATCTAAGCACCTCCCTTATTAGAGTAGAGTTTCCAGTCTTGAAGTTAGAAAGGCAGGTTTTAAAGCTTTTCACCTTAAACCTATGTTACCTTGCTCATTACTACTAATCAACCTGACAGTAAACAGCAGGAGCAGCCAGTGATTTCCTTCCTTTCTAGTTAGATGTGGATGTCCTGGCTATTTGTACATAGTCCTTCATGCACGGTGCCTCTGCAATTTTCTGCTCCTATAAATAGCATTTTTTCAGCTCTTAATATGTAAGCCAAGTCACTCATTGTATTTGGTACAGCGTTCTCTGTGCACGGGCGGGCACAGAGTCTTTTGCTTCTTAAGCTTCTCTGAAGAGATGTTTATCCTAGTAACTTGGCCACCACGTATGCAGATGGCAGCACTGACTAGCACTCCCGGGCTGCCCTTGGTGCTCAGATATTGCCCGGGCTTTGTCTCCAGTCCTCAAGGACTGTGATGCAGAGTTCTACCCACAGCCACAGACACTTGACCTCAGCCACCAAGCAGATCCTTCACAGCCAGTGGCAGCACATTCCTCATCTTTCTTCTGTATTTAAAGTGTCACAGGAGAGATGCAAATGCATTCAGCTCACAACGGAAACATAGCCTATTTTTGAACTGCCTACATGGATAATATTCTTAATTTCTCAACTGGATGAGAAGAATATAACATACATGTAATTCGTTCCTCGCCCTAAATTAAGTATATGTGGAGCTCAGAATTTCTTTGAAAGAAAAAACACAACCTATTTAGAAAATGTTTGATTGAATTACATTGCATAAATTAGATCGATACAGCAGAGGTACCAAGATCTACTCACTGAGTGCCTAAGAATGTGCCAAACAATGCTCTAGATCTTTGAAATACTTTGTCTCATTTTATCTTTACCACGAATGTGGATGAATATTACTGTTTCTCCTTTTTCAAAAGAAGGGGCTGTGCTAGATTGATCGTAGTCTTAGTTTTTCACGCCTTCCTATGTCCATGCTCCAGGCAATGATAGCATCTCTTACCAAGAGAGAGAATTTTTCCCACTGCTTGAATATGGGCTGCCCTGATGACTTGCTTTGACCATTAGAATATGTTGGAAATAGACAATGTGCTAGTTTCCAATCTAGCTATCAAGAGGCCTTGCCTCCTTTTGCTTTCCGTCTTGGAACTCTGCCCAGATGCCTTACCAACAAGCTTAGGTTGGCCTTGTAGGTGATAAGAGATCCAGGGCTCAGTTACTACACTTGCCACAGCCAAGAGCCAGCTGACCACCAGACAGATGAGTGACACTTTTCCTAGAACATTGAGCCCCAGCCTCTGACCCAGCTGACTGCAGACCCACAATCCAGCCCTGAAAGGTCAGCCATGCCTGACCCAGATTGGCAAAACCACTCCCAGATTCCTGAGCAACAATACATGCATACTGTTTCAAACCACTGTGCTTTGGGGCTGTTTGTTGCACAGCAACAGCTGTCTGATACAGGGAACTCTCTGCCTCTTATTTCTTCTTCCTTCTTCCGTGACCCAAGGCACTGATGCTGTTAATTTAGAAAAGGAAGAAATTAAGTGCTTCTTCATGTACAAGCCTGTGAGGACCAAACTTAACTCATTTGGTTCTCAATGAATTTCAGAGCATGGTATCTTATCTCCATTCACGGATGAGGAAACTGGAGCTCAGAGGAGGCTTCTTGTCCCAGTCACTAGGTCATTAAGTGGCGGCACCAGAATTTGAGCAGAAGCCTGAAGCCCCTGTCCTTTCCCTTTTGACATTTCTCTTGTGCCCCATCGCTTTCTGATGTTGATGTTTAGCAGTTGTCTTAAGAAACCCTCAACTTTAAGCAGTCCTTTCTGGGAATCCTACAGAATGTTTGGTAGATAATTACTATGTTTTCTATCCTTTGCCTTTTGGCGCTACTCCAGGTGGTAGGAAAAAACCCATAAAACCCCATTTCTTCCCTTCACAATCCAACCCCACAGCATTAAGGGATATACTGCACACACCACAGGATTGGGTCAAGATGATGTCAATCACAGTGCTCTTCACATTGTGTGGAAAGTTGCTTCTTCTTGATGCCATAGTTTGCTCCTTGGTAAAATACGATGAATCCTACCTTATAGAGTGATTGTGAGTATGAAATGAATTACTTTCATCAGGCAGGTAGCACAGTATCCAGAATATAACAGACTCTGAATAAAAGAAGTTTTCTCCTCTCACTGTTCCTTCTCCTTCCTGTCCAAATTCAAGCCAAACAGTGATCTGAACAGGAGTCTCTGTGGGCAGACTTTATCTCAAAGGACCACACAGCTTCTGTAACAACTACTGCTGTCTGTTGTAATGCAAACACAGCCATGGTCTGTATCTGAATGAATGGATTTGGCTGTTCCAATAAAACTTTATTTACAAAATCAGGCAAATTGTCTGTGGGCCGTAGTTTGACGAACCCCTGATCTGGAGTCTGTGACTGACCTTCTTGTGTCAGTTCTGCCTTTATTTTGGCTTCTTGCTGCTTTGGCTTGATTTCCAGACTTTGTGGAGTTCAACTGAGGCTGAACCTTCCTGAGACTTAACCTTCTGTTTCTACTCGGGGAGACCCCCTTCCTAGCACTTGCAGTTTCTACAGACATCCTCCTAATACAGACATCCTCCTCAATGTCCATAGTGCATCACCACCATCTCTTAAGAACATAATTTCAGGCCCCGGGCACTGTGCTTAGAGGGAAACATTTTGATCTGGAACATTTTCCTGAAGACTCTGAAAAGATACTGTTCATTTAACAGGTTTTCTGAAAGCCCATGTTGGAGAGCAAGAAACACAGGAGTTAAGGCTTTGTGCTACTTCTTTCAGCATCAGGGTTTTCTCTCAAGGCTTTAATTCACAAGTTAGTTCTGTGCTTGTGAAATCAGAGCATCACACACTGTACCAAGTAGCCTGGCTGTAACTTTTGACACATTTTCAATTACTTTTGGCTGCAGGCAATCCCCCAGATTTTAACAAGTGTACTGAGTAAAGACACTCCATCATTTTATCAATTAATTCTCCTTCTTCTACTAGAGATAATGCCCAGTAAGAGCAGACATCTACTCTTCCCAGTGGATCTCCATCAAACATCCATGAGTTAGGAATGGCAGCAATCTTTTAGCATGTGTGTTTTTTGGTTGTTTTTTTGTGTGTTGGTTTTTCATTCTGGTTCGACAGTCTCTTAGAGACAGCAGAGTCAGATCTAGGTGGTATGGAACCCAAACTTATTTGTGGTGGTGGGCAGTCTCCTAAAATAAATATCCATACCGATAGCGATATTGATATCGATATAAAATTAAGTAGAAGAACTTGCAAGGAGCTGTGTTAGTGAGAGACCCTGAACTGAAGCTTCATTAACTTTGCAGTGCATCATAATCTTCTAGGAGTATATTAGAAATCTATGGATATAGGGCAGAGGGCACAGCCTGCAATGCTTTTATGGACCGAGCAAGCAATAAAAGGAAGTGAAGTGAGCTAAGTGCATGCACATTGCTGGGGTGATTAGTGGGACACTGACACCCTGGAGAGGACAAACTTTGCTAAATAAGGAAGCTGCTATTTTGGCCATGCAGCTGATTGTGGCCATGTAAGCTCCCTACTGCCACATCCTGGAATTTTTTTAAAGCATCTAGACATATGGTATTTTTTAAATCTTAAAGCTCCCAATGTTAAGGTGCACCAAATAAATATATCTGTTGGGAGTAATTTTAGCCCAATGACTTATAGTTGGTGACCTCAAAAATAGATTTTATATTTGTAAGAAAACATTCAAGTAGTTTGAAATATGAATGAGGGAATTATATATGATAATTAATAATTATATATAAAACTACTAATATATGGTTAAATGTTGGTGTATACTGAAGATCTATCTTGCAAGAAGGACCATGTATCTCACTCACCCCTCAGACCTGAAATATACATTGGCAACCTAAGTCTCCCACTTCTAACACAGATAGAGGATGTTCAAAAAATAAAAATAAAAATAAAAAATCCGGTTGATTTTTTTCCCCTGCTTTTCAGGAAAATTTCAGTGTCACCTCAGACCGCTTATTCCTTCACTCATTCTCTCTCAAATGGTTCTTAGCACAGTGCCTGGCACATAAGTAATCAGTATATGGTTGTTGGATTAATTAAAATGTAATTCAGCCAAAGTCTGCTTTAATGTTGACCTTCCTTAATGTCAAATTTGAGAGGGCCTTAATCAATGAACAACATAGCACATGACTTCATTTGATCAGAAAGGTTTGATTTTGATTTCTTTGTGGTATGTGAATAAGGTATCTATATGGATTACAAATATATGCATAATAATAATAGTAGTACTAGCAGTCAATAATAATTACAGTTATGATTATAATAATTGTTAATGCTTATGTATGTGCCATGCACTGTTTTGAATAATTTACACATATCAATTCATTTAATACTCATAATTTGCATTATTGGTTATCTGTAGAGTGCGTTGCTTTTTAAAGTTTAAATTAGGAATTTTTTTTAAATGTGAAATTCCTGAATAAGACCATCCCATAAACCTGAGATTAAGCAAGGAAAAGGAAAACTTAAAGGCAAGACTATTTACTTTTGTGTTAAATATACTCAGTCAAGATAGATTGTTTACCTGCTATGAGCTAGATGCTGGGCTAAATACAGACTACACACTTGGGTAAGCTGGTGAGTGAAAACGTGAACAGATGAGGAGTTGATCCTGAATTTCTAAAGCCATTCCAACCTTCTATCAGCATGAAAAATGGGGAACGTAGGAAGCTGGTGGTACTTCAGATTTGCCAACTGAGTAAGTCACGTGGTTCCTCTCACCAGCTTTCCAGGGCACCTCTCCAGATCTCTATTTATGCACAGATGTGCGTGCTGCGTGTGAGAACATTTCAGAGATCTGCCAGCTTTTGAAGGTCCCAGTTCTGTCAGTGCTGGCATATAGCGACAATCACTACACCTGTTTTTTTCCTGTATCCCTTGCTGAAATCCTTGGTTTTTAACCTATGGAACTTTTTTATAGCTTCAATGAAATGGAATGGAAACAACGTCTTTATCTCTGAGAAAGTGGACAGGCAGCGGTACCACCAACCGAGCTGTTAACTCATAACCACTTTTTGTGCTCGATCTTTATATCTGATTCCCTGCAGGATGTATCTTAGCATCAGAAGAAGATTAAACAAAGATGTTAACTTAAATAATGGTTCTCTGACTGGCTAGAGCTAAATGGTCCAGAGAAATAGGGCATGCTGTTTCTTTCCCAAGGAACCCCAAGGGTTCACAATATGAGATCTCTTACAGGGTGTGCACCTCAAATTAGACAGCCATGGTGGAGGGTGGTTTGACCAAAGAACTTACTTGATTCATCAGAACATGATCAGATTTAGCATGGTCTTTCTCATCTTTAAAGTGGCAGAGTTGGACTAGAGGATGGATTGAGATCTCTTGCAACATTAATATAGTGTGTCTTTCTTTATGGTATCTGACAGATATCTGACAGACATTTGAATGTGGATTCAAACTGTGCCTTGCGTTATGCAATAGACTATTTGAATGCTGTTGCCTTGTTGGTCTTTGTGTGTGTGTGCGTGACTTCAGACAATTGTTTTGCACATGTAAATGCAATTATTAAAAATTGGTGGGTATTAGTCAAGTGACGGAAACTTTAGTGTCCATCGGCCTTTAGACTCAATATCTATTTTGGCAAGTTTGGAGTTTGGGATGTAGGATTTTCTTAAAACTGGGCACTGCTACAAACCATTTAGGTTTCAGATGAAGAGCACTGATCCATTTTATTGAATAGGATTATTTTTCTGCAGACTTATTTCCAGTGCCCCCATGTGTTCCAGGGTTATGTGTGAAGCGTCTTTCCATTCGTTAATTATGCCTTTCCATTTGTTTCTTTCAGAGTTGACATAACCCACTTCTCCTCATGGTTATACGTATGGTTTGGGACTTTGCTATTGGAATTTTGCTGACAAAATTGACAATGGGGAGTCATAAATTGGCATAGGTTAAAAATCCATTAAAGATATCTTTCTCATTATAAAAATGAAGTTAGACATACTAAATTGTTTGCTTAAGGCAATGCTTTCCAAACGTTTCCATAGCAGTGCACAGATGGAAGATAATGATATGCATATGACAAAGTTGGGTAACCTTTGGAGGCTATTAGTGGCTACAGCTGACCAGCCCAGGGCCGCCAGTGACTGTAGGCCATTTCTGGCCTTCCTGAAGGCTGAAAGATTAAGATCTAAGCATAGTTTTTACTCATTTATGATACATTTCATAATACATCATTTGCAAAGCTCTGGCCTAAATTCAGCTGATAACAGAGCTACCAGTAGCCTCGTCTCCATTGGCTTAAGGTAAAATGGTATTTATTGCCTTGTGCAATACAGGTAAAGTTGAGGCTTGATGTTTTGTATCCTCCTTGCCCTGGAACATCTTCAATCCCTAGCTCAAATTGGCTCCAGGAAGTGGATAATCTCATGATGGCAGCAAAGTGGCTTCAGCAGTTCCAGACTTTTCCTACTCCTGGGTTAAACTTCTCCAAGAATAAGAAGCTCCTTCCCAGGATTCCTATAGAAAATCATATGACGTCTCATTGGTTCTGAATGTTATATGAACCCAGCCCTAAACCAATCAAGGTGCTCAGGAGAATGTAAGTCACTCATTGCCTTTTGAGATAGAGTAAGCCTGAATCAAATGGGAAAAAGGCAACTCCCTGTCAACTTAAAAAAAAAAAAAAAAAAAAAAAAAAAGCACAACAGGAGAATTGTGAGTTAAGTTTTATTTGGGGCAAAATGAGGACTATAGCCTGGGAGACAGCATTTCAGATAGCTCTGAGAAACTCCTTTGAAGAGGTTGGGGGGAAGGTCAGAATATATGTGATTTTGGTAAAGGGGGAGTACATGCAATCGAGCACATATTTTTTTGCAGAAGGTCTCATGAGGGTTATCGTTAGTCACGAGGAGCAGATGTCACCATGAAGGAATTTCGTGCTTTTTCAGATATGAGGAGATGGAAGACTTGGGCTCGTAAAATCAGCTCCTGAAAATATCTAACTATCTGAAGAGCTGTTCTGCCAGTTTTTCTCAGAGCACAGAGTGCCTCATTGCTGATCACCACCCTGAATTCCTTTCAGGAGATGTTGAAGGTCAGCGGCTGCAGCGGCACCTGATTTAATCCTTGTAGAGGTAGATGGCAAGTGCCAATTTGTAGTTGACATACCCAAAGTAAAACTACAGTTACCAAAAGAAGGAGGATCGATGGATGGGAAAAATCATAGATACTCTCTATATTCTAAAATCTAGGTTTTCTGACATCTATATCACTTAGATGTTTTATTATATTATATTCAGGAGAGATACAGAAACACTTAAAAATGACTAAATGGAAACCTAGAACTGAAAAATGCAATTTTTAAAGTCACAAATTTATTAGATGGGATTAGCAGCATGTTGGACTTAACATATCCTTTGATCAATGACCTTAAAGAAAGACAAATAGGAATCAACTGACTGAAGCCCAGATGATTGAAAAAGCTTAGCAAAACCTTAAAAAGCTGTGAAATAATATCAAGGTACATAACATATGTCTATTTAGATTCCAAAATGGGAAGAGAGATGAAAAGAGGCTGAACATATATTAGAATAGATAATGACAAAAAAGGTTTTAAAATGAGGAAAACGATACCTTCCAAATCAAAGAATCTTACTGACCCTCAAGCAGGGTAAGAAAAAGAAAATCATATCTAAGCATATCATGGTCACATTGCTGAAAACCAAAGGAAATGTGACATTGAAAGTAGGCAGAGAGAAGAGAGACATGAGAAAAACAAAAAGAGGAAGACATGATCAGTGATGTCTGACTTCTTGTGGGAAACAATAAAATGTCCTTAAAATGCTGAATTGGAGGGCTTCCCTGGTGGCGCAGTGGTTGGGAGTCCGCCTGTCGATGCAGGGGACACGGGTTTGTGCCCCTGTCCGGGAAGATCCCACATGCCGTGGAGCGGCTGGGCCCGTGAGCCGTGGCCTCTGAGCCTGTGCGTCCGGAGCCTGTGCTCCGCAACAGGGGAGGCCACAACAGTGAGAGGCCCGCTTACCGCAAAAAAAAAAAAAAAAACTGAATTGGAAAAGAAGAAAAGAAAACCCACAAATCTTGAATTCTAGATCCAGAAGAAACATGTATGATGGTTCATTTTATGTGTCGACTTGCCTGGGCTAAGAGATTCTCAGAAAACTGATAAAATGTGATTTCTGGGTGTGACTTTGAAGGTGTTTCTGGAAAATATTAGCATTAGACTCCTGAGTACTGTGGATGGGCATTATGCAGTTACTTGAGGACCCAAATAGAGCAGAAAGGTGGGGGAAGGGAGACTGTGCTCTCTTCTTGATCTGAGATATCCATCTCCTGCCCTCAAACACTGGTGCTCCTGCTTCTGAGGCCTTCGAACCTGAACCAGGACTTGAACTATTGGCCTCTCTAGGTTTTCAAGTCTTTGGACTTGAGCTGGGCTTTCCTGGTTCTCAGGCCTACAGGTTTGGACTGGAATTCTACCACCAGCTTTTCTGGGCCTCCAGTTCACAGATGGCAGATCATGGGATTTCTCAGCTGCCATAACTGCTTGAGCCAATCCCTCATAATAAATCTCCTGTGTACACATATCCTATTGTTCTGTTTCTCTGGAGAACCCTGACTAATACAGTATACTTCAAAAATGATCATAGAAATTGGGAGAATTAATCTCAAGAAACTTGCAGTAGAGCAAGTGACAAAGTGAATTGTATAAGCATAAGGAGAATAATACCTAATAGAAATTTTGATCTTTGGAAAGGAGTGAAGAACACTAGAAAAGTAACTGTATATAAAAATCACTATTTTTTTCTATTCTTAAATTCTTTAAATTGCAATTAACTATTCCAAGCAAAAATAATAGCAATTACTTGGGATCTTATGATATATGAGGAAATGCAGATTGCAGTGGTAGTAAATGAAATTGTTCACTTGTAAGTTTCTTATATTGTCAGTGCCTTTTCTTTGAAATAATATCAAAATAACAAACTACTTCAATAAATTGAAAAAGAAATGTACGTGACTTTTACCCTGAAGATTTCAAGATATAGCTGAAAGAAGTGAAAGAGACTATAAATGACTGGAGAAATTTAACTTGCTCATACTTAGAATGATTTAATATTACTAATTTGTCTTTGAGTGCATTTTTAACAAAATCCTTTCTCCTTCTATGTTAAAACCTGAATTTGTTCTCAAAGTAGTGCCTGCATCTGTTCATCTACAATGAAAGTTTATTAGAAATAAAAAATTATGGACTTCTACAAAGCTTCCTAGCTCTGCTCCCTTGGAAATGTGAAAAAGGTGAAACATCAGCAGTATGATAATTGTAACCCCAAGCAATAGGCTTATTGCCTCTGCCTGGGACGTATTATAAATTACTGGTGGAAAGCTCTAACTTCGGGCTTCGCTTAGTGAGGTGACATATCTCTTGATATGCCCTGGAAACTATGTCTCTGAAGTTATTACAAGAGCCTTTGGTTCCTGTGTGCTCAAGGCTTCTAAGGAAGGTGAACTTCACATCCACAATTGGGGTTGTGTCTCCTTTCGCTGAAGCCGTCGTCACTTAGTAGATCAAAGACCATCATTCCTGGATGGCTATTTAGGTAGATATAAGTTCTACTTTAAGCAGAAGACTATACACTGCTGACAAGTTTTTGCCTGATCTAATTCCTTTTGTACAGACTGGTACCAGGTGTGGCTAATTTGGACCTCATGAGTCTAAATGAGACACAAATGAAACATGAAGCAGCTTCCCTGGTACACCACTATGTCAGTTCTCCAGTCCATCTATAGATGAAGTGCAATCCCAGTTGAACTCCCAAGACTTTCTTGTGCAGAGATCGTAAAACTGATTCTAAAATGTGTATGAAAATGCAAGTGACCTAGAACAGTCAGTAGCCAAAACAATCTTAATAAAGGAAAATATTCTTAGAAGATTACAGTCCCAGATTTCAAGACCTATTATAAAGCTATAGTAATTGAGAGACTATCACCTTGGCTTATGGTTAGAAGAAGAGATCAATGAAATAGAATAAGGAGTCCAGAAACTGCCATGGCCCACACATGTCACCTGATTTTCTACAGAGGCCCAAAATAATTCAATAGGGTTAGGAAAGTCCTTTCAACCCACATCTCTTAAACAACTGTATATCTATTTTTTTTTAAAAAAAATGAACATACATAAATATTAAACAGAATCAAAAATGTAATTGTAAAAGTTAAAACTATTAAACTCTTAGAAAAAAGGAAAAAAAAAACCACATAATAGTATACATGCATGACCTTAGGGTAAGCAAAAATTTCTTAGGCTGTAAAAAAAAAAATTATTATTATAAAAGAAAAAAAATGATAAATTTGACTGTGTTAAAACTAAAAATTCTGATCATCAGAATGGCAAGCCACAAATTAGGAGGAAACGTTGTATATGAATATCTCATATATATTATGTTTTATAAAGAAAGAATGCCTACAAATCAATAATAAAAAGACATAATCCGGGGGGGGGGGCTTCAAGATGGCAGAGGAGTAAGATGTGGAGATCACCTTCCTCCCCACAAATACATCAGAAATACATCTACATGTGGAACAACTCCTACAGAACAACTCCTGAATGCTGGCGGAAGACCTCAGACTTTGCAAAAGGCAAGAAAATCCCCTTGTATCTGGGTGGGGCAAAAGAAAAAAAGAAAAAAACAGAGATGAAAGAATAGGGATGGGACCTGCACCTCTGGGAGGGAGCTGTGAAGGAGGAAAAGTTTCCACATGCTAGGAAGCCCCTGGTGGAGATGGGGGGGTGGGCAGGGAGGACGCTTCAGAGGAGAGTGCAGCAACAGGGGTGCAGAGGGAAAAGTGGAGAGATTTACATACAGAGGACCGGTGCCGACCGGCACTCACCAGCCCAAGAGGCTTGTCTGCTCACCCGCCGGGGTGGGCGGGGGCTGGGAGCTGAGGCTCGGGCTTCAGAGGTCGGATCTCATGGAGAGGACTGGGGTTGGCTGTGTCAACACAGCCTGAAAGGGGCTAGTGCACCACGGCTAGCCGGGAGGGAGTCTGGGAAAAAGTCTGGAGCTGCCAAAGAGGCAAGAGGCCGTTGTTTCAGGGTGCATGAAGAGAGGGGATTCCTTCCCCATCTGCTCAAAGAAGGCAGAGCACCACCTAAATGAGCTCCAGAGATGGGTGCAAGCTGCGGCCATCAGCTTGGACCCCAGAGAAAGGCATGAAATGCTAATACTGCTGCTGCTGCCACTGTGTGCAAGCACAGGTCACCATCCACACACCCCCAGGAGCCTGTGCAGCCCACCACTGCTAGGGTCCTGTGATCCAGGGACAGCTTCCCCGGGAGAACACACAGTGCTCCTCAGGCTGATGCAACGTCACAGTGGCCTCTGCTGCCAAAGGCTCACTCCACAATCCAGTTATGACTACTTTACCCCTCCCTCTCCCTGGCCTGAGTGAGCAAGAGCCACCTAATCAGCCACTGCTTTAACTCCCTCCTGTCTGGGCAGGTAAGAGATGCCTGAGGGCGACCTACACACAGAGGTGGCGAAAAAACCAAAGCTGAACCCCAGGAGCTATGTGAACAAAGAAGAGAAGGGAAATCTCTCCCAGCAGCCTCAGGAGCAGCGGATTAAATCTCCACAGTCAGCTTGATGTAGCCTGCCTCTGTGGAATACCTGAACAGACAACAAATCATCCCAAACTGAGGAGGTGGACTTTGGGAGCAACTGCAGACTTGGGGTCTGCTGTCTGCGACTGATTTGTTTCAGATTTCTATGTTTATCTTAGTTTAGTTTTTAGCGCTTGTTGTTACTGGTGGATTTGTTTATTGGTTTGGTTGCTCTCTTTTTCTTTATTATTTTTTTTTTAAATTATTTTAAAACAACTTTTTCTTTCTTTCTCCCTTTTCTTCTGAGCCATGTGTCTGACAGGGTCTTGGTGCTCCAGCCTGGTGTTAGGCCTGAGCCTCTGAGGTGGGAGAACTGAGTTCAGGACATTGGACCACCAGAGACCTCCTGGCCCCATGTTATAAAAATTAGTGAGAGCTCCCCCAGAGTTCTCTGTCTCAATGCTAAGACCCAGCTCCACCCAAAGGCCAGCAAACTCCAGAGCTGGACACGCCATGTCAAACAACTACCAACACAGGAACACAACACCACCCATTAGCAGAGACGCTGCCAAAAATCATAGTAGGTTCACAGACACCCCAAAACACACCACTGGACTACAGCCCTGCCCACCAGAAAGACAAGATCCAGCCCCACCCACCAGAACACAGGCACCAGTCCTCTCCAGCAGGAAGCCTACACAAGCCACTGAACCAACTTCACCCACTGAGAGGAGACACCAAAAACAACGGGAACTATGAACCTGCAGCCTGTGAAAAGGAGACCCCAAACACAGTAAATTAAACAAAATGAGAATACCGAGAAATATGCAGCAGATGAAGGAGCAAGGTAAAAACCCACCAGACCAAACAAATGAAGAGGAAATAGACAGTCTACCTGAAAAAGAATTCAGACAAATGATAGTAAAGATGATCTAAAATCTTGGAAATAAAATGGAGAAAGTACAAGAAATGTTTAACAAGGACCTAGAAAAAGTAAAGAGCAAACAAACAATGATGAACAGCACAATAAATGATCTTAAAAATTCTCTAGAAGGAATCAATAGCAGAATAACTGAAGCAGAGGAACGGATAAGTGACCTGGAAGATAAAATAGTGGAAATACCTGCTGCAGAGCAGAATAAAGAAAATAATGAAAAGAATTGAGGACAGTCTCAGAGACCTCTGGGATAACATTAAAAGCACCTACATTCGAATTATAGAGGTCCCAGAAGAAGAAGAAGAGAAAAAGAAAGGGTGTGAGAAAATATTTGAAGAGATTATAGTTGAAAACTTCCCTAACATGGGAAAGGAAATATTCAATCAAGTCCAGGAAGTGCAGAGTCCCATACATGACAATTCCAAGGAGAAACATGCCAAGACATATATTAATCAAACTATCAAAAATTAAATACAAAGAAAAACTATTAAAAGCAGCAAGGGAAAAACAACAAACAACATGCAAGGGAAACCCCATAAGGTTAACAGCTGATCTTTCAGCAGAAACTCTACAAGCAAGAAGGGAGTGGCAGGACATATTTAAAGTGATGAAAGGGAAAACCCTACAACCAAAATTACTCTACCCAGCAAGAATCTCATTCAGATTCGACAGAGAAATTAAAACCTTTACAGACAAGCAAAAGCTAAGCGAATTCAGCACTACCAAATCAGCTTTACAACAAATGCTAAAGGCATTTCTCCAGGCAGGAAACACGAGAGAATCAAAAGAGCTACTAAAACAAACCCAAAACAATTAAGAAAATGGTAATAGGAACATATATATTGATAAATACCTTAAATGTAAATGGATTAAATGCTCCAACCAAAAGACAAGGCTGGCTGAATGAATACAAAAACAAGAGCCATATATATGCTGTCTACAAGAGACCCACTTCAGGACTAGGGACACATATAGACTGAAAGTGAGGGGAAGGAAAAAGATATTCCATGCAAATGGAAATCAAAAGAAAGCTGGAGTAGCAATTCCCATGTCAGAAAGTATAGACTTTAAGGTAAAGACTATTACAAGGGAAAAAGAAGGACACCACATAATGATCAAGGGATCAATCCAAGAAGAAGATAAAACAATTGTAAATATTTATGTACCCAATATAGGAGCACCTCAATACATAAGGCAAATGCTAACAGCCATAAAATGGGAAATTGACAGTAACACAATCATAGTAGGGGACTTTAAGATACCACTTTCACCAATGGACAGATCATCCAAAATGAAAATAAATAGGAAACACAAGATTTAAATGACACACTAAACAAGATGGACTTTATTGATTTTTATAGCACTTTCCATCCAAAAACAACAGAATATGCTTTCTTCTCAAGTGTTCATGGAACATTCTCCAGGATAGATCATATCTTGGGTCACAAATCAAACCTTGGTAAATTTAAGAAAATTGAAATCGTATCAAGTATCTTTTCCAACCACAACACTATGAGACTAAATATCAATTGCAGGAAAAAAACTGTAAAAAACACAAACACATGGAGGCTAAACAATACACTACTAAATAACTAAGAGATCACTGAAGAAATCAATGAGGAAATCAAAAAATACTTGGAAACTAAGGACAATGAAAACACAATGACCCAAAACCTATGGGATGCAACAAAAGCAGTTCTAAGAGGGAAGTTTATAGCACTACAGTCCTTCCTCAAGAAACAAGAAAAATCTCAAATGAACAACCTAACCTTACACCTAAAGGAACTAGAGAAAGAACAACAACAACAACAACAACAAAAACCAAAGTTAGCAAAAGGAAAAAAAACCTAAAGATCAGATCAGAAATAAATGAAAATAAATGAAGGGAACCATAGCAAAAATCAATAAAACTAAAGTTGGTTCTTCGAGAAAATAAACAAAATTGATAAACCATTAGCCAGACTCATCAAGAAAAAAAGGAAGAAGACTCAAACAGAATTAGAAATGAAAAAGGAGAAGTAACAACTGGCACTGCAGAAATATAAAGGATCACGAGAGATTACTACAAACAACTCCATGCCAATAAAATGGACAACCTGGAAGAAATGGACAAATTCTTAGAAAAGCACAACCTTCTGAGACTGAACCAGGAAGAAATAGAAAATATGAACAGACCAATCACAAGCAGTGAAATTGAAACTGTGATTAAAAATCTTCCAACAAACAAAAGCCCAGGACCAGATGGCTTCACAGGTGAATTCTATCAAACATCTAGAGAAGAGCTAGCACCCATCCTTCTCAAACGCTTCCAAAATACAGCAGAGGGAGGAACATTCCAAAACTCATTCTACGAGGCCACCGTCACCCTGATACCAAAACCAGACAAAGATGTCACAAAAAGAGAAAACTACAGGCCAGTATCACTGATAAACATAGATGCAAAAATCCTTAACAAAATACTAGCAAACAGAATCCAGTAGCACATTAAAAGACTCATACACCATGATCAAGTGGGGTTTATCCCAGGAATGAAAGGATTCTTCAATATATGGAAATCCATCAGTGTGATAAACCATATTAACAAACTGAAGGAGAAAAACCATATGATCATCTCAATAGATGCAGAAAAAACATTTCACAAAATTCAACACCCATTTATGATAAAAACCCTCCAGAAAGTAGGCATAGAGGGAACTTACTTCAACATAATAAAAACCATATATGACAAACCCACAGCCAACATCGTTCTCACTGCTGAAAACCTGATACCGTGTCCACTAAGATATGGAACAAGGCAAGGTTGTCCACTCTCACCACTATTATTCAACATAGTTTTGGAAGTTTTAGCCACAGCAGTCAGAGAAGAAAAAGAAATAAAAGGAATCCAAATCAGAAAAGAAGAAGTAAAGATGTCACTGTTTGCAGATGACATGATAGTATACATAGAAAATCCTAAAGATGCTACCAGAAAACTACTAGAACTAATCAGTGAATTTGGTAAAGTAGCAGGTTACAAAATTAACACACAGAAATCTCTTGCGTTCCTATACACTATTGATGAAAAATCTGAAACAGAAATTAAGAAAACACTCCCGTTTACCACTGCAAAAAAAAGAATAAAATACCTAGGAATAAAGCTACCTAAGGAGACAAAAGACTTGTATGCAGAAAACTATAAGACACTGATGAAAGAAATTAAAGATGATACAAACAGATGGAGAGATATACCATGATCTTGGATTGGAAGAATCAACATTGTGAAAATGACTCTACTACCCAAAGCAATCTACAGATTCAGTGCAATCCCTATCAAACTACCACTGGCATTATTCACAGAACTAGAACAAAAAATTTCACAATTTGTATGGAAACACAAAAGACCCCGAATAGCCAAAGCAATCTTGAGAAAGAAAAACGGAGCTGGAGGAATCAGGCTCCTGGACTTCACACTATACTACAAAGTTACTGTAATCAAGACAGTATGGTACTGGCACAAAAACAGAAATATAGATCAATGGAACAGGATAGAAAGCCCAGAGATAAACCCGCACACATATGGTCACCTTATCTTTGATAAAGGAGGCAAGAATATACAATGGAGAAAAGACAGCCTCTTCAATAAGTGGTGCTGGGAAAACTGGACACCTCCATGTAAAAGAATGAAATTAGAACACTCCCTAACACCATACACAAAAATAAACTCAGAATGGATTAAAGACCTAAATGTAAGCC
Organism: Kogia breviceps; assembly: GCF_026419965.1. Lineage (NCBI taxonomy): Eukaryota > Metazoa > Chordata > Mammalia > Artiodactyla > Physeteridae > Kogia > Kogia breviceps. Next base: position 9,546,864 of record NC_081319.1, on the reverse strand, counting down.
CAGACACTATAAAACTCTTAGAGGAAAACATAGGCAGAACAGTCTATGAAATAAATCACAGCAAGATCCCTTTTGACCTACCTTCCTAGAGAAATGGAAATAAAAACAAAATAAACAAATGGAACCTAATGAAACTTAAAAGCTTTTGCACAGCAAAGGAAACCATAAACAAGACGAAAAGACAACCCTCAGAATGGGATAAAATATTTGCAAATGAATCAGTGGACAAAGGATTAATCTCTAAAATATATAAATATGAATATTAATCTTTTTTTTTTTTTTTTTTTTTTTTTTTTTTTTTTTTCAGTATGCAGGCCTCTCACTGTTGTGGTCTCTCCCGTTGCGGAGCACAGGCTCCGGACGCGCAGGCCTAGCGGCCATGGCTCACGGGCTTAGTTGCTCCACGGCATGTGGGATCTTCCCGGACCAGGGCACGAACCCGTGTCTCCTGCATCGGCAGGCAGATTCTCAACCACTGCGCCACCAGGGAAGCCCTGAATATTAATCTTATATGAATCTTCAATCTTAGAACATTTTGAAATGTTATACATTGTATAACATGGAAATTATTCCTCAATTAAAAGTGTTTTTTGAGATGAAATTAACCAGTATGGTTAATTTTATCCAATATAATAAGGGAGTTTTGAGTTGTGGCTCCATATTAAATGATTTTAGTTTCAAATATGTTACTTTTAATGGGGGGCCCTTTGATCAGTGATACCTACTGTCTATGCTTCAGATATGCCATCTGTAAATCACCTTTATAAGAGACTTATTTTGAAGATCAAATAAGACTAAAAGTATTTAGTATATAGGGCGTAGGATGTCATCAGTACAGGTAGTTTGCTCCTCTTATTGCTTTTATCACCTTTATTATCATACATAAGTGGAGATCAGAAGGAGAACACAATAGTTTATTAAACACTATGTTTATTAAAAATCCAGGAGACAAATATGTAGATAGTGATAGAAATAGACATGGATATAGACATTTATAGCAATGTGAAGTCTGTGTGTTTACTCTGGAGTTCACATCTGGCCTTCTAGATGTCTGTGACGCAACTTCACAGACTTATATGTTAAGTGCATGTGTATACTGATATGTACATTTTGGGGGGATAGAGCTTCCATAGCTTTCTTGAGATTCTCAAAGAGGTTTTGTGACCTCTGCTAAAAGATGAATTATATGTACTCATGGAATTACCTGTCATGACGTACTTTTATTCCAAGCAGTTATCCAGCTTTTGACAGTAAAGGCGGAAGGACTCTAGAGAATAAAAGTTAGCGTGCCATCTGTCGGTCTCCTCACATTTATTTCTTGGGCTTTGTTTAGCTTTTACAATTGTCCACCATTTCTTGGAGTGAAGGTAAATGAGCAGGGGATTGGAAGGTATCTCAATATTATTGTGGACAGAATAATCCTATGTGTTATATAAGCCACATACCTAGGAGACAATTAGGAAATGTGGGTAAGGAGCATTTTTGAATGCTTATCTTCAAAACCGTAGTGTTGTGTGACTTTAAAACTTAAACGTGGTTTAATAACATGGAAACTGACTCTGATAAGGGAAATGAAATTAGACCTAGAGGTAAAAAAGAGGATGACTGAACAAATCACTTCTTAATCACCAAAATGAAAAGTATTGGCATAGACAAGTCACCACGTTAGAAAGCTATTGCTTCCTGAATTCTGCATGTAAAAAATCTGTGGAAATACACAAGGATTGATACTTTTGTATTTGTTACAAATACAGCTGTACGGGAGAGAGACCAAAAATAACAAAATAAGCACAAGAGAGACGTATATCTTTGTCTCACTAAGGTCTGAGCGGCTCTGTCTACAAGTCATCAGGGGCCCAAACTAATTCTCTCTTGTCTACCATGCCAAAGACATTGCCCTCACCAGCAAGAATCAAGATGGCACACCACAGATCTGCATTCCCACCAGGAAGGAGGAAATGAGAAGGAAAAAGAAACACCCTTTCCCTTTAATGACAAGGCCGGACGTTGTAGGCATTCTCATGCTCATATATCTTGGGCAAAAGTTATTAGTCACATTATTCTTTTTGGCCAAGTGCTTAGCTGAGTATTCTATAGGAAAAAGAAGAGCAGCTGTTGATGGAACAATACATTTGAAACTAGATCTCCCTAAAGAATTAAAGCTACAAAGAAAAAAAAAAAAAAAAAACTCGGAGGATTCATTTTCCTTTATGCAATTTCTTTCAAAGGATTATATCATTCCTTGTAATTGGTAATGGCGACTGTTGGGAGCCAGAGGGTATAATTTTACTTTTCTATGTTGGCTGGAAGCACTTAGAAGTGGTTAAAAGAATGCACTTATTTTCTAACGTTATTTAACTATAGAAATGATTTGTGTTAATAAGTAAGCATTTACATAAACACTAAACATCTGCTGATATTCAGGAAAAATAAAAATAATTGGCAGACTGGAAAAAGAGATTAAAACCCTTGCATGGTAGGCACTTGGGAAGTTGGAGTAAAGTCTACTTCATTTATGAATGTATTAGATAATGCAGTTGACTGCTAGTGAGAGAGTCCCATTAGGGAAGCTTAACAAAAAGAAAGATGGAGAGAAGATCAATATGGCTAGATTGGAAGGAAGTACAGGCTAAAATGTGCGAGATCATTACGGTGGAGAGGTTGACTCGGGGTGGGTGGTAAAGTACCTTCTGAAGTTTGGTAGGGAGTATAGATATTATTCTGTAGGCAACTGGCAGACATCGGCAAATGTTTTGTTATTAGGTCTTCACTAATGATATACTGAGAGGGAGTCAGGCGGAGTTGATGGAGTTCAACAAGGGGCTATTAAAAATGTGAATAACCAGGGAGAATTTTAATGTTTCCAAAGAAAGAAAAAAGGAGTGTTTCATTTACTGAGAAAAGTCTACTTGACTAGGAGTCGAGATAATAGTTATTCTCTCAAGTGCCTGACCTTAAATCTTTTTTTTTTTTTTTTTAGGGTTTTAGTGTCACTGTGAGGGTATTGTTATATTTTTCACAGAGGCAGCATGGTAATATAATGAAAATAGGCATAAAATACATGAAAAAATACTAAATGCCATTCAAATCCTGTATACTTGAATCATTTGAATCAGTCCTTACTTATAATCATAAGAGAGCAAATAGATGATTAAAGTAGTGTTAGATTATTATGGTCCTTGTATTTTAATTGTGATACTTGTTGTGTGACAGGGAACCATATAGGTCACTACTCAGTTCAGATGGCGGCAGTGCAAAAATATTCAGAGGACATTGGCCACCATTTGGGTTCACTTCCAAGATATTCAGTCTTTTCCGTGAACTCAATTTGTGTGCCCAGTCCTGTAATGGATGCTGCAAGTGGAGTGACTCCCTCAAAATATCCCCTGGCAACTAGGATTTAAGGCCTTTAAATCCCTTGTATGCATTAAAAGTCATACAAATAACTTGCCTTCGAGAGCAAATTATCAAAGAGATTTACTACTCTTCCATTTCAATTGCTAGAAGTGAGAGGCCTAAAATGGATGAATAAATTCCCTTAGCCAGAGGACAAAGGCTTTTTTTTCCCTCAATTATCAGAAGTAAATATTAAAACTGAAGGTGAGGACACAGGGAATCCACTCCTTGCATTCACCGTCCAAAATAAAAATCAGTGCAAGATATCTGACCTACATTCAGATTAAATTACAACTTGTTCTTCAGTTGCTTTCGATAGTGAAAGAGGGAAGAGAAGATGCCAGGTAGGAAATCAGGCAGAGAAAACAGAATTTATTATAGAAAGGAAAGTGCATTAACCCTAAGCTCCCTGGTGTTAAAAGCTAGGTTGAGATGATTCTGATGTTGGTCGTAGAAATGACTGCCTTGAAGAGAGCAAGTTGTATTTCCCTTCTCGCCTGTTTCCCCCATTGCCCTGGTGTCCTTTTGGATGCAGAGCTCCGCACCTTCTCATTAGGCCTTCCCAAAGAGAACAGTGTGCCCTCGGCTGAGAAATGTTGATTTGTCCGCTGATGCTCTAAAGTAAAAGTTCTCATTCTCTTCTGGAGCTCACACTCCTTTGAGAATCTGATGGATGTTACAAAGCAAAGCTTGTAAAATGTTTGACTAGAGGATGAGGTTAGATGTTGTTTGACCTGCCCAGGGTATTTAAATGAAATTGAATTCTTTGTCAACACTGAAAACTTGGGAGATTTCCTGCAGAGAGCTAGATTTTTGGCTTTCCAAGAATAGTCCTGGACATGCCAGCAACTGGCTATAAAGCCGAGTGGTTGATGGTCCTTTAGACCATCCTTCTTCAGTATACATCTGTACCTTCATCCGTACATTCTTCAGTATAGATGTTGCCCATCACTCTATTTTAAAATATCAACTTTACTCATTTCCATTAATACCTTTTTGACTTACGCAGGCCTAGGTAGATGTTGTAGTTTATAATCTCTTTCTTTTAGTTCCATCCACAGGAAATGATGATGATGATAATGAAACTTATGTAGTATTCATCATTTTCCAAATGTTGTTGTAAGCATTTTAAACATTTCAGTTCACTTAATCCTCACGGCATTCCTAAGAGTAGATTCTATTTCAAATCCTACTTTGCAGCTGAGGAAACTGAGGCACACGGAGTTAAGTAACTTGCCCAAGGTCACAGTGCTAACAAATGGTACAGTCAGGATTTAGACTCCAGAGGTGGGGCTTTGAACTACCCTCTTAATATTGCCCCCCGTTTCAGACTAGGTTGATGAGATCCCCACCCTTTGAGGGACCCCAGAAGAATCTCTTGGGCACTGGAAAGGCCTCTCAGAAAATGCTTTAGAAATGCTCACTTCAAGTACCTCATGGAACAGACAATTACAGAAACTGAAAATTGAGTTGTTTCATTATCCTATTATAAGATAATTGATTAAATCAGAACGTGAAAACTAAATTGTTCAGCATTTATATAATCTAACAAATGACGGCTACATAAGTATTGATTTAAAAAGGACGATGATCAGTGAATTAATGTTTCCAAGTGTACGGAGCACAGCTTTGCATACTGTGAACCCTCATGGTATGTGCTCCATGTGGATGGCCGCCCGGCCTTCTCCCGCATCCCACGAGCTTGCCCAGGACCACGGGTGCAGGCAGGAGTAGTTTTCCTCCCTCAGGCATCATGGTTACTGTGCTAGGCTCTCTTGGGCACGGTTGTTTCACAGCCGATGTCAGCAAGGCTATACAAGGAGCAGGACCATCTTCATCCCACACAGCCCCGTGGTTGGTTTAAGGCTCTGCTGTTGCCGTCTAGAAACTAGTAATACATTTTGTTTTAACAAAGGGCCCCCATTTTCATTTTGCACTGGGCTCCACAAATGATATAGGCAGATCTGATCAACAGGCAGCGGGTCTTGGGCTATGGCTTCCCAAGGGCAGGGAGCTCTATCTGTCTGTTTACTGAACCTCCAGGGCACCCAGAACTGTACCCCGCACACTGTAAGCACCCAGTAAACATTTCTTAAAGAATGTTAAGAGTACAAGCTGTAGCTCAGCAGACTTTTTCTTTGAAAGGCAAGATGGTATATAGTTTTGGCCTTGCCAGCAATATGATCCGTGTTGCAGTTATTTAACTCTGCTGTTGTAGCTCAAAAGCAGCCATGACAGTAGAGGAAGGAGTGAGCTCAGCTGTGTCCCAGTGGAACTGTATCTACATAGGTAGGTCGTGGGCTGGGTTTGTTTAACAGGCTATAGTTTGCTGAGCCCTGCTCTAGACTCAGACTGTTCAGATTCAAACTCTAACAGTGCCACTTATTCCATGAGTTTGGGCTAGTTACTTAACGTCTCTGAGCTTTAGTTTTTGGTAAAACTGGGGTAACAGGAGCGCTTTCCTCATGGGGCGGTTGTGAGGATTAAATTAGATAATGTATAAAAGGCACCTAGCCCAGCTTAGCACACGGTGACTGGGAGATGCTGTAGCTGTTACTTCTCTAATCATTGCTGTTAACGGGTTGACTTTCAAAGCTCTAAGCATTCTGCAGCTGATAAACAGATAAGAGATGATTTCTTCAAATCCTTTTCTGGATCAGTCTTGAGGGAAGAACAAATATTCTGTTAAATATCCCCAGAAAACAACCTTTCTCCACCTTCGTCTACAAATACTTCATGGTAAGGAAGGTGATGATTTTGGTTTTCATAGGGGATCCCTGTTCACTGCAACTAGTCAGTGAGGAGGCAGAACACCCCCATTTATTCTCTGTAGGAGAATTGAACCTCAGTTTCTCATCAGTAAAATGAAGGGGCTGCAGTAGAAAATTGCCCAAGGCCCTGTTGAAATGGGAGAGGTCCCATAATGTAGACATTAACCGCTTAGACTCTGGAGCGACATTTGGTTTTAAACCCTGCCTCCACTAGTGTTCAGCCTGTGATGTTCGGTCGACTCTCAGAGGGGCCACCACCTTTCCAGCTCCTGGAGTAAATGGTCTACCCCGCGTCCTTTCTGGCTGTCAGATTCTTCATGCATAAAATAAGGAATCAACACATTGCCTTGACTCTTCAAGCAGGATTTTGCATTGAAGCTGATGTTTATGAAAGGGTGCTTAGAAATATCCCCATTTCGATTTTATGCTTTGGCAACACTGTTTATTTGCTTCAGTGTTTTCCGAGAAGAACAAAACCCAAAATGGTCTAACAGTGATTATTATACTCATTCAAGGCATTTAAACCATGTACCTTTTTTAATATAAAGGGTGGTGGAGAGAAGTTGGTTGGGTGAAACTTCTAGCACTCGTGGCTTGCTTTCTCCATTGAAGACAGTGTTGATGAGAGCTGTGTAATTTTTCTTAAAATTACAGCAGGTTCTACCTGGATACCACAAAGCACGCCAACCAGCTGTGAAATGTCTTCCCCAGCTGGATGACTGCAAACTCCCCTGCCGGGGTTGCTGTGTTTCCACCCTTGTTCCTCTATAGTCTGTTTCTCCACAGAGCTGCATAAGTCACTTTCTAAATCTAACCGTGCCACTTCCCTGGGTATATTGCGCCCTCAGCACTTAGATAAAGTGCACCTGTCTCACCAGGTCACAGGGCTGATAGGGATGTTCCTGCATGACCCTCGGCCCCTCATTCATTTCCCTATTCCTTTTCCCTTTTCCTCCAGAGTGTACCATGCTTATCTGCTTCCAGAACCCTTGCCTGGCTGGTTCCTCGGTCTAGGACAACGCTGCCCCAGAGCTTTGCATGCTAGCTTGTCTCCTTGTTATGCTTCAGGGATCAACTCAAACATCAGGGCACACTTATTACTCTAGGAAACTCTGTTTGATTCGTTAATTTATGGTTTCATCTGTTAGAGGGAAAGCGCTATGAAAAAGGGACTGTCTCATTGAGTGTCGTCCCTAGAACACTGCCTGATGCATGGGAGATGTTCGATAAATACACATTTATTGAGTGGGTAAATGAATGAATGAATAAGAATGATTTCTGACTGTAGTTTGTTTAAAGGAACACATTTATGTAAGTGAAAAAGCTTACCTGCTCACCATTTTTATCACTTCAGTATCAGAGGAAATGCTGGATGGTAACTGGAGTGCCTCTTTGATTTTCCGTAGTTATTCTCTGGTAAGAAGCTTTGGGAGTTTTTATAGTGAGGTGACCCATTTGATGTAGTATGATGGTTATTTTTTCTGTGAGACTGTAGACTTCCAACACACACACACACACACACACACACACACACACACACACACACACACACACAATAAGGGACATCAAGTCCCTAAAGAAAGGGGCTCAGGAACCATTTGCTGAATACCTACTATGTCATGTCCTAAGGAATATCCTAGGCTCTGGAAATGCAAAATTGAAAAAGCATGATGCTTATCCTTGAAGAATTTATCATCCAGTAGGGTGTAGAGATAGTTCAATAAATGAGCAGCCCTTTGATAAATTTTCTGCTGGAGACTTTTAAAAGTTGCTAAGAGGATCTAAGACAGTGATTATGTTTCTCAGGGTATTTGAGAATCCCATGTCGCGGTAACTAGACCTCAAAAGTAGAATTTGCCAAACAGAAAAGAAGAGGATACCATTTCTGACAGAGGATCTGCCTAAGCAAAGCCTTGGAAGAGTCAAAGTGGGTTGTACATGGATTTCTTTGCCCCATTTCCCATGTCTTACTTTAAGGTTCTGGCTACTGAGTAATGCAAGTTACCCTTTATTACTTATCAGACTCTCTCTTTTTTGGAAATCCTAAATGAGGGAGGCCTTTGAGGTAGGGGCAGACTGGGTGAGGGACCTATAAGGTTTTCTCTGAAGGGCCTCTCTGCTATCAAGAGTGTGTTTTTAGGAGACCATGTCCATTTTGTTACATTGTTGTCTGCACATTGCTTATTATCTCCCAGTCCCACCCATAAAGGCATTTTGTGAGGATATCTTGATCATGCAAGATCAAGAGTCTTTTTGGTAAAGAGTAACCTAGTATTTTAAGTAGCAGAGCGAATCTCTCTGAACAGCCATTGAAATCTGCTTATCTCCATGTCAACAAAGTTCATCATACCAGGAAGCTCAATAGCTCCCATGGATGCTGGTATCTAGAGAGGAAAGTCATTTGGCTCTAATTAAGCTTCCACTCCTTCCTCTTTCTCCCACAAGAGTATGGTAAGAATTGATCCATGAGCACAGACATAAGAAACAAACTTACGGTTACCAAAGGGGAAAGCGGGGGAGGGATAAATTAGGAGCTTGGTATTAACATATACACACTACTCTATCTAAAATAGATAAACAACAAGGACCTACTGTATAGCACAGGGAACTATATTCAATATCTTGTAATAACTTATATTGGAAAAGAATCTGAAAAGGAATATATATATGTGTATATATAACTGAATCACTTTGCTGTAAACCTGAAACTAAACTAACACAGCATTGTAAACTAACACAACATTGTATAATTCAATTAAAAGAAGAATTGAGCTATGAGTGTAGTTTGCTCACATCTATTATGTGAGTATTTATTAATATCCACCTGAGCCTAGATAGAAATCAATACTTTTGCAAAACCATTCTGATTAGTCTACATTGGATTTCACACGTCTACCTGTAGCCTCTTGCATAATGCCCTCCACAGTCTTGTGAACTTTTAAGTTTCGTTTGTTGACCCTTGTAAGGGATTCCCTTGTTGAATGCTTAATGGCTATAAAAGTTTCATTCCTGGGGCTTCCCTGGTGGCTCAGTGGTTGAGAGTCCGCCTGCCAATGCAGGGGATACGGGTTCGTGCCCCGGTCCAGGAGGATCCCACATGCCGCAGAGCTGCTGGGCCCGTGAGCCATGGCCGCTGAGCCTGCGCGCCTGGAGCCTGGGCTCCGCAACGGGAGAGGCCACAACAGTGCGAGGCCCGCGTACCACAAAAAAAAAAAAAAAAAAAAAAAAAAGTTTCATTCCTTTTCTCCTTCTTTTGGTAATTCGGTGACTTGCCATAGGAAATTATAGGTATCATTACCCAGTTAGCTTCTTGCTCTTTCACATCTTGGGGTTTCCAGTGATTGAGCCATCTATGTGTTGGACGTTGTGCAAAGCATTTTATTTAATCCTTATGTCCAACCCTAAAAGTGAGGTAGTACGTTTTGGCATCATATATTTTTTTCAGTTGACACTACTCAGGCCCAGAAAATAAAATAGTTTACAAATCACATCCAGTGAGTGACATGGCAGCCTGATTCCAAAGTCCATTATCTAGCCACTTTATTTATTTGTTTGTTTGTTGAATCATTATCAAGCCATTATATAACATAGTGTTTCCTTGCCAGCTTCCTTCTCTAGGTTTAAACTTTGTTCTCTTTCTCTGTCTTTTCACTGTCGTGTTTTTAGCTAGCTCCCTTCTCACTTCATTGGTATCCTGTCTTCTGTCTTCAGAAACGTGCTTAAACCTAGAGCGCAGGGGACCGAAGAATGGTGATCAGGTTGGGGAAGTAGGCTTTATGCCAGAATTCAAACACGTGGAGGCCTAGGATCTAGGTAGGTAGTCCTACCAAAGGAAGCAGACAGGGTATGAAAGCAGTGGGGAATAGCGTCAACAAGGGCAACTCTAGGGCGCACATCCTTGTTCGAAACGAAGCTACTATTCAGCCGTGGACAAAGGGACCCACTGTGGCTAAATTGTTTCATTCTCCAAGGAGAGCTATAAATCCCGATTTTTCCAAGAACATTCCGGTTTTTGAAGTGGTGGCCACTAATTTGAATCCCTTAAAACAAAGTATAAACAAAAGATTCCTACGGGCTGAGCTGGGACACGGGCTCCCAGTTAACCCCTTGTATACTGTAAGACTAGGGGTGTCTGCCGTCACTCCTCGTATCCTCCTCTATTATTTCAAGGAAATCTGTGCTGTAAACTCTGAGTGCATTGTTGCCATTCTAAGAGCTTATGAAGAATCAGAAGGAAAGGAAGATGACAAAAGGGTAGCTGAGCGGTGGGGAGGGTCCAGTCGTGCACACAGATGCTGAAGAAGCAGGAAAGGATATGTAAAGGTGGCAATCCAAGGCGAGTACTGAAAACCCCAAGGGTTTCGTAAAAGTACTTTGCAAGACTCATGTAAGGTATATGTGAAAGTTAATGAGTGTGCCCTGCAGCACGTTCCAAAGGAAAGGCATTGGCATTGGTCTCTTGCTGGGTTGGAGCCAGATGGAACAGTCAAAGCTGACAGGGTAAATGATCTGTCTGTGGTCACAGCCTTTCATCCACTCATTTGGAATCTCTTTTCTCCCTCTTTTCTGCTAGAGCGTTTGGCTAGCAAGCCAAGGCCGCCTAATTGGAATTCCAAAGTCCATGTTGGCTGCTCGATCCATTTTGCACTTTTTAAAGAATATTACTTAATTTGTAAAACGGAGGTCTGGGAAATGCTCAAGCCACGTGGAAGAGCCCGGTGCTTCACAGGATGGTTATAAGCAAAGTGGGACTCGTAGAGCAAGGTTGTGGAGGTACTCGCTAGCACTGATTCTTCACTGTTTTTCGTGCGAAAGGTTCTGGTCAGCGATTTTGATTTCCAGCAGTCACAAAACGTTAGCCCGACAAAGGCCCCTTGAGATGATCTGCTGTGTTCATCTCGTTTTGCGGATGAATAGTAGCTGAGACTTAGGGTTAAACTGAGTCTCCATGAGAAAAGTCTGCATCTTGTTCTCTGCGTCCCTAAGGCTGTGGTCAAATGTCTGCTTTGCTTATGGATACAATAAGCATTGGAGTCTCAGAGACTGAAATCCAGATTCTGCCAGTTACTACGTCAGTGACTTCTTGGAGTTGAGTGCACTGTTCTGTCAACTGAGGATGACTGTGATGACTGAGTGTGTGAACAAGTGAAAAGCACGTAACAGCAAGTGTGTCAAACATATTAAGGTCACTCTTTGGGGCTCAGTTCCCTCACCTGTCAAGTGAAGGTAGCCCAAAGGAGTGAATATTCAAGGCAGCTTGCCTTAAACCTGCCACTGAGTGGAGAGTCAATCAGTGTTCACTTGATTATTAGTTAGGGGTTAATCATTTTCGTTACTTTCATTGCGTCTGTATGTATCTTTCCCCATGGGATATGCATTTAGTGGCTGGTAGGGAGGCCGTTGTTCAAATTTAACTTCCCAGTCACTGGTGTGCTTTTTAGCAGCCACTTTTTCCTTTTCTAGGTGAGTGGGCGACTGGGTATTTGTGAATTCTTTCCCAAGGACTCAGGCCACATTCAAGTATATCCTATACTAGAAAGGGTATCAGAAATAATACAGCCCAGCTGCCTCTTTACGAGGGTCTAACACTATAGCTATTTCTGGGCGTGTTTTGAATGGAAACCATTTTAGTCCAAGCTTTTGATCCGACTTGAGGTTAAATTAAGGGCAGAAGTTTGAAGGAAGTATCTATTTATGTAATTATTTAAAAAACAGGTATCATGTTTATGATGCGTCAGGCTCTTTTTGCAAGAGCACTGTAGATCATAACTCATAATAATCCTATTAGATGGTTATTATTATTTTTTATTTGCATTTTATCCATCAGCAGCAGTAGCAAAGAAATGATGAGTAACTTCGTTTCTTTATCCTGCAGAAAAGCGATCCCATGGCCTTCAGAGAGGGCTATAGGTGAGGTCATGATTCCCACCTAGAGGGATTTGTTCCAAAAGAAAAGGGACAATGCTTAACTTAAAGTGATGCCAGAAGAATGCAAATAAACATGCTGGAGAGAGAGAACATTTCAAACCCAGCCTAGTGCTGTGCCAGTTGCTATCCTGATGCGGGGGTGGGGGTGGGCGGAGCTTGTCCTGTAGTTTCCTGTCTTTGAGAGCTGCACTTATCTCTCAATCTGCCTCAGTACAAAACAGGCCAGCCTGCCTCTCTTTCTAAGCTGCCTGAACGCTCTTCTTTTTCATTTTCCAAAGATGGCCCTGCTAAGACGTGCGAGTCTTCTGATGGCATTAGCTCCTTAATCCTCCTAAATGCAATGGGAGGCCAGGTGGCGTCGCGGGAAAGGGTATGCGGCCATCGATGTTGCCTTGGGACCCCTGAGCTAGACAGTGGTCAGTGCTGGGTGTGGGGCAGTGTCTCCATCCTGACTCCAGGGTCGCCGTGAGATCCAATAAGCCCTAGAGCACCTCTGTCTCCATAACAGTGAAGTTGAAAAAGGGTTGAGAGAGAGAGCCCACGCACGAGAAGGTCTGATATACCTCACCGTGATGAAATAACCGAGGAAGGTATGGTAAGTATAATAATATACTAGAAGAAAAAAAAAAAAATCTAGTCTGTTGTTCAAGGGGAAAAAAAAATCCAAAATACAAGTTAAAGCCAGTGCTATTAAAACTCAATTTTTCTGGCTACAAATTGCAGGATTCAGTACAGCAGTGTTACTCTTCAAAAGAAAGCATTTCGTTTGAATACACTATGCTTGACAGTCACCTGAATTGCTGCATGAAATTACAAGAACTGGTCTTGAAAAATAAAACCATGTCATGGAACATGGAGTTTCTCAGTGGAGATAGAGGCTGCTGGAAATTGCTTTTTGCAAGGCAGGACAAGTAACATCAGAAAGGATTGTTTGCGTGTGACCAGAGTCGACTCAGAAATTACATGTAACAAAGAAGTCTCTGTGAATTAGCAACGCTTGAACGTTGTGATTACTTACCTTTGAAAACCTTATGTAGGGAACACAATGTGCCTACTTACTTATTTTTTTACCACACACAATGATTGCTGTTTTGTTTTATTTTTTTCAATACAGCAAAAAACATTCAGCTCAGGATTTTTGGCGTAAACTCAATGAAACCCAGATAAATGTATTTATTTTATGACAGTCTAAAGAGAAACTGTGCACTGCACCACATTTCAAGTTGCTGAATGTACTTGAACCTACAATCATAAAATCACATTCACTTTTAAAAGTTGAATAATGCATTTTTTTCAGCAGAGGTACCTAACCAACTATTCAAAAATAAGTTTTCTTCTATATATAAATGTAACTTGAGCTTGTTTTATATCCACTGAACTGACCCTTTGACTTTGGGATTGCAGGAGGCCCCTTTAGTATTTAAACAGGGCACTTATTTGATTTTGTAATAGCAACTGGGAGTTTTCCATACAGAGGGGAGATATCTGGTGAAATTGGATATCGTTCTCTGGTGCTTTTGTCTGTTTCAGGGAAACTCATAACTCTTAGTGCATTTGGAATTTGTTGTTCATTGTGATTTTTCCTTTTTTTTTTGATTCAAAAAAAAGTGGAAATTGCTTCTTTGTGGAAAATTGAGATGCAGTGATGTATACTGATTACAGGAACTTAAAAGGTCCATGTTGATAGTGTTATATATTTTGGCAACTATTAATTAGGCCTACCTCACTGTCTTTGGTTGGCAAGGAGAAAAGAAAGCTGAAGTTTTTTTGTTTGTTGGTTTTTCTTTCTCTATTAGCAAAACAATTCAAGAAGATTATTCTGTCTCCCATAATGAAACCAAGCTGTTACCACAAGACCTTGAAATGTTAAAATGTGGCATGGGTTAATGAGAAAATTGTATGAATTGGTATTCCGATGAGGTGTCTAGAGGCTGGGGTTAGAACTGATATTATTGTGAGAGCTTAGTTTGCAGACCCAGCGAAAGAAGGGAATAGATACCCGCCCAGCTGGTTATAAACACCCCTTGAGGTGTTTCATTAGCCCCCATAGAGAGACCCCCTCATGCCTCCATGTTTCTCACATGTCTTCCGCACTAATTTAGAGTCAAGTTTGTGTTAAAATATAATCTTTAAATAATGGTAAATGACTCTCATACAGATATAAAATGAACCCATTAAAATTTTTATTTAACTAGTTATCAATGGAGGACCCTGGGTGATGTTATAACCAGTTCAGAGGAGAATCCAAAGAACAGACACGTTTATAGGTCAGGGATACTGAAGCATACTTGCACGGGGCTGCAAAGTTGGATGGGGGGAGGGGTAGTCAGTGGAACCTCCACCGGGCAGCCTGTATTTGCATGTCTTTGGACAAGGCTTATTTCCTCTTGCCATCAGTCATCTACGATTCAGAGATGTGACCTATCTCAAAGGCAGTAAAAAGACAGAGCCCCCATAAAATCAGAAGCAGATAGCCTAGAAGGAAAGGTGTCCTCTAAACAAGGCAGAACCTTCCATGGAGGCACATGGTTTCTACTACTGTTGTATGGTGGGATCCATAATCCATTCTGCTTACAAAAACACACCTAAAATGTAACAGAAAATCTCTCCCAATGTGAAAAGAAGGGACTTGTACAAGAAAGTCAGAATGGACACTCCCGTACTCTTTGTTGCTTTAAGCTTCATCAAAGATATCCTACCGGAAGCATAACTTGGCTGACTCTTCTTTTTCAAACTGAACGCTGCTCAGTCAACCTTTGCTGCTCATTAGAATCATCTGAGGAGCTTTGAAAAAAAAAAAATCTGATGCCTGGACCCAACCCCAGAGGTCCATTGTAATTGTTCTGGGTTCACCCGCTATATCTGTTTAAAGGTCCTCAGGTAATTCTACTATGTGGCCATGCTGAGAACTGCTGCACGGAAGAGTTGGGGATGGCTTCTCGACCACCTTCTCCTGTGATGATTTAGCCAAGCTGGCAAAACCAGAGGCGTTTGGGGGCCAGGCTGATGATGTAAATGCATGAAGACCTTGCTTCTCCTACTCATTCAAATTAAAGTTGATATTTCTGTTGCCTCAGGAAGATAGGAGCAAATTCAGTCTCTGGGCTGCTGTTTTGTGACCCACGTCCTCTTGCTGTGTCTTTAACTAGGAACATCTTCTCACCTCTTTCATTTTAACACTCCCTCCCCACTCCCCGAATCTTTTGCATACTAACTCCTACCCTTCCTTTAGATTAGTACGTCTCAAACTTTAGTGTGTATCAGAATCACCTGGAGGGCTTTTAATGTGCCTGCCGCTGGGTCCCACCCCAAGATTTTCAGATTCAAGAGATGTGGGATAAAGCCAGAAAATTTGCATTCCGGCCAAGTTTCCATGTGATGCTGATGTTGCTTATCTGGGACCATACTTTGAGAACCACTGCTTTCAATCTTAACTTGTGGTCATGTCTTCTGTGCTGGATTGATACCTGAATTAGCTCTCCACTGGAGTCTAGCTAGACTGCACCTCATTGTGGGCAAAGATGGTCTTTTAGGCACCGTAGTATCTTTACCACGTGTCTTGAATCGTGGACAAAAAGGAATTGAATGGTGGAGAAACATGAATGCTTAAGAAGCATTCATCTTAAGACATAAATTTTTCTCAGCACTTCCTCATTTTCTTTGAGTTACTTTTTCTCAATTCTCACTGTATTTCGTTGCTTCCTATTCATCCAGGGATTTACTCTGTGACACCTCCGCTTGGTTTAAGAATGGTCGCCTCTCCAAGTTGCATGTTCTTTATCCTCAAAATATTGCAGCTTCAGCATCACCTGGAGTTTATTAGAAATGCAGAATCTCAGGCCTGACCCTGGACTCAATGAATGAGAATCACACAATGTCAAGGTCCCTAGCTGAGAAGTACAGAGGACCGCACTTCCACGTTCAAAAACCACTCCTCTCTTATCAGCCTAAACGCATCCTCAGTCCGTCCTATATTCGTATTTTTAAAAAGCCACTTGAGCTGGTAGCTTTCTGTTTTCTCAGGGCTGTCTCAGCTGAGTGCCTATCGAATCTGATCACTTTTGTGTTGTACTCTTAGCAGCTGATAACTGCTTCCTGTACCCTTCCAGGCAGATCAGTGTTTCTGTTTTAACAGGGTATTTCCCAGCCCCATCTCAAAGAATTAAGGAAACCGAACTCTTAAATACTGTGACAGATTCATGGAGAAGAAAGACATACCAGGGAACTTTAACTCATACACGTGTTTTATTGAAGAAAGCCATTTCTGAGTGGTTAGGACACGATCACTTATTCTTACACCTCAGCTTCATCTTCCTTCTCCATTGTCATCTTTTTGGTCCTTCCACCCCGTCTCTTTCCTTATTCCCCTCCATGACCTTTTCCTCTCTTCCTCTCATATTCGTAGACATTTGTACATTATTTTATAATGTAAAGCAACTCGTTTGGGGTCTCAGCTTCCATGTGATATAGGCCGGAGAGCACACACACTCAATTTCCACATGAGTAACTGATGCTAGGGTGACGCGGCCTTCTGATGCCCAACCCGGTGATGAAGAGTCTGACCGAACCTTCCTAAGAGCTGTCACTGAGCATGTATCCTTAAGACACAGGACCGTATAGGAGGGCATGTTTTAGGCTATTGCAGAAGATAACACACCACCACACTGCATGTAAAATTTCTCATTTTAACCACTACCTCTTTAATGAAATATAGGTATAACAGGGCTTGTCCCTTTATCGTAAACGCATTGCCTCGGTTTAAGAGAAAACGAACAACCTCTAAATTTTAGTATCTCCCTTCCAAAACTGTGACTTCATTCCCAACCCAGTTAATTACAAAAGGCTAATTTGTTCAATTTCTCTCTTGTTTGCCTGCCAGGATACACAGTAGCTGCTAAAACAGTGTCCTGTGTCAGGCTCCCCTAGATGGGAGCCTCTTTACACACTGGACTTAATCTTTAATGTACTTCCGATTCCTTATCTGGTCCGGGACTTAGTGCATGCTCCGTAACTATCTTAGATGAAAATTGCTGCAGGATCAATGGCTAAGATAGAGGACTAGAATATGCTCCTAGAATTCTAATTGCCATGTTCTTTGTGGGTTATATTTCAGACTAGCTCAAACCAAAAGTGAGGCCATATGATCACTTACTCATGTTATTTTTCTTTTTTTTTTTAACTCATCTTTTTGACCCAGTGAAATACAGCCCTAGCCCTTGGGATTTGTAACGCCTAGTATTTTTGACTCTTGATTGTTAGTTTTATTTCTTGTTGTGCAAGTGAGAACCACATACACAGTATAAAGTATAGAAAAATACTTTATTGGTACAGTAATATAACATATTAATTATTGTTGCTACCATTATGCTCAAGGACAGTTGGTTTGTTGTGAAAGTGCAACGCCTTCCCAGATTACAGTTAGGTTTTGTTTTAAGGGTTCTTTGTTTTGAATTTGAACCAATGAAAAACAATATTATAATTGGTAGTTAGTTCAGTCAAAGAAAGGATGCTTAATCTACCACATGACCAAACTCTCGTTGCTTGGACTTGAATGAAAAAAAATATAGAGATATAGATAGGATAATGTTTAATTTAGGCACCCCAGAGCCCGGTCAGTTTGACACATAAAAGGAACCATTACAACCCTAGAGTCCAGTTTTAACTTCATATTTTCTCCCTCATAAAGACTTTGGCCCACCACACTCATCTGGATAAGTGATTTCTAGAATGTTAGATTTCATGGACTAGACACTTTTCTAAGAAAACAAAAATGTGTGAGCTAGAAGGAGATTTCCAATGCTTTATTTTGCCAAGTAAGACCATTTAAAACACAATCTGTTTCTGTCTACTATCCACATTATTTTGTAAAAGATGTCTCTTATTGGCCACATTTGATCAAGATGGACATTCTGAACCAATCAGTAGTGGCCTGGGGTAGATGTTCGTATGGTATGAATCTAGCTGTCTGGATCATCATCTGTTCATTAAGAAGAAATGGTTGTTCCTATACATTTTGAATATTTTCATTGTATTGTCTATGTCCTTATAGTTTTCTTTTAATAAGACATGTTAAAAAGGAGTAGGGTGAGAGAGAATAAGATGAAGACAAAAGAAAATGGATGAAAAAGTACTGGCATGTTTTACATTTTTCATAGTTACTAGCTAAGAAGGATGGTTGTGATACCTATTTGTTATATTTGAATCTATTTTTTCCTCAGGCTACTATAGGACTAAGTAATAATTGATGAGTTTTCAGTATATTAAGAATCGTAAGTCATATATTACTGTGAGGATAAACACTTTTTGCTTTGCTATATTGTCTTTTTAATATTTGCCTTTCAATTGTTATTGAATAACATTTTGATTTTTAAATTAAGTTTGCAGTAGCATTTATATATTATGGGGAGTTTGATTTATTCAGCATAAATATTCTTAGCAGTGATAAGATGCATAAAAGCTATATTTAAGATACACTCACAATGATAAGGTCATGTTTAATAGAAGATGCCTCAAAGCAATTTCTGAAAAATAATCTTAATTAAACATTAGCATTAGGCTGTTGGTGTGATTTTGTTTTTGACTTTAATTTTATCATGGTTAAACTAAATATAAGATAAAAATTAAAATTTGATAAAACCCAAACTCTACAATTTGTCTTATTTAAGCAAATCAGTGTTCAGGTAAATGAAAACATATATTTAATTATTAACTGAATAGTATTTTATATTTAAAAAAGTGAGTGATGTCCTTGTTTTAATTCACCTTCTTAAGCTTCTTAAAAGACCATCTTATTTCCTTTTTTCTAGTCTTCTTTCTAACTTACTGATTATTTAATGTATAGACTTTTTGATTCATTTATTATTGATCTGACATACATATATTGAGCACCTATTTACCTAGGTATTTACTTGGGGTTAAGGACATAATAATGAGTAAGTTGTGATTCCTGCTATCAGGTAGTCACTATACAGGTGGGAAGACAGGTATATGAGCAAGTTCAGAAGGTATGGCAAGAGCTATGATAAAGTTTGAGTCAGCAAGAGCATCGGGAGAAAATGTGTGAGATGTAATTGGAATAAAGGGAATCCTCGGGTCTTTGCTGAATGGGCTGGATATAAACTGAGGCATTTCAAAGCAAATAAATATCAAATACAATTATCATTTAGCTTTTTGGGAGGCCTAAGATTAGAAATATCAATATTATTGAAACAGCATTGCTTTGATCTCGGGAAAACAATGTCAGGTCCAATATAGATGATTTCTGTAGTGTCTTTTCACCCCTGAGAATTTATGATTCTAATATACACTTTGGTGTGAATATTAAATATTGTATGATAATGCTTTAGTGTTTGAACACATAAAAACAACATATTACTGATTTACTCACAACTGAGTTGGTGTAAGGGTTGGGTTGAGGTTCGTTCAATATTGGAATGTTTTATCAAGTAAAGGTATAACTCATATTATCTGAAAGCCTTAAGCCCTAAAAAAAAAACCCCTCAGTTTATTGTAAATAATCAAGGTGTGGGCCTAACCTGGATCAATTTCAGTGTGATCAGAATAGGTAAATTTCAGCACGACCACATCTCCTCTTACTATAATCATCATACCAACTGGAAGAAGTCTTGGTAAAGATATCTTTTACAAAGGGCGCTCCTCCTCTGCCCCTCTGCACCACTGATTGCATGAGGTGTGGACATTTGACCAAATCATACGTTGCAGCACTGAGAGGAGAAGCCAGTTAGCCTTGGTGTTGGCTCTAAGAGTTGCCGTCACAGCCTTCTCTGGACGAATGCAAGCTAAAGTTGTGAGGGAGCAGAAACCATGAGGAAGCAGAGGAAGTTCTCTGTGGAGACTGGAGTGTAAAGATGAGAGGAGGTTGGAAGGTAAGACATCAAGCAGCCATAAGGTGTGCCCTAGAGAGCAGGTGAGGAGCAGGTACCCTTGACCTTCATGTCTTTTCAGCTCCACTCCTATAAGACCCTGCTGACCACTGTTGCCATGATGTGACTGCTTCTCCAGGGCTCCTTACCTTCTGATGTGTATGTCTGTGTCCGTGTACGTAAGAGAGAAAGCTTGAGTTGGTTTATATTCACTGAAACCAAAGAACTGAGAGTCTGAAGAGCCTGTTGAGTTGTGCTTATGGTTTTTCCTGCTGGGAACCAGTTTTACCAAACACATGGTCATATCTGGACTGTTTCTCCTGGTGCTGAAAACCGTGGCCCATGTCCCTCCCTGGAACACTTCGCTGTTGGCTCAGTGTCAGAAAGGGGGGGCTGGTGACTGCAAGGGAACCTCAGCAGCCTGAGTTTCTTACAACGCCTGGATGGTCCCATCAGAAATGGGTGTTTGCTCTATTTTATTTTAATCGCTCTATCAAAATAAAAGCTACATTATTGGTTCTTTGGAAAGCCAGAAATATTTAGCATTTTATATCTTCATTAGTCATAAAAGCGTTTACCGCTCTTTTATTCTTATGGGGAAAGTTGAATCTATCTACGCTAACGGTAGCTCGGTAAAAGGTAGCATGTTGAGTCAGTGCATCCAGACCTAGACCTGTCGGATAGTCCTTGGTCTGTGAAGGCAGAATGCTGCAGTTAAATATGACTTCTTGTCATACTTCATGTGTGACATCTGGCATATCATGCTCCCTGGATATCAGTTTCATCATTCGGTCAGTGCAATTTTGTCTTTTTTTTTTTTTTGAATTGTGACAGCACTTATGTTGTATAAGTACTAAATGAGTGAGCTTTGGAACCTGTATCCTAGGTTCACATCCTGGCTTCTCTCCTGGTTAGCTACGTGATCGTAGGCAACATATGTGGTGTGTGTGGTGACTTCGTGTTTCAGCTTGTGCATCTGCAAAACTGAAGTAACAGTGATACCTATTTATAGGCTGTCATGAGAGGTAAATACGTTAAAACATGTAAAGCACTGATACAAAGCCTCACAGTGCCTGGCACGTAGCAAGAGCTCAGAAAAGTGTTTACAGTAAGCGTTTATTATCATAGAGTGCTTTGTAAATTCTACGGCACTGTACACATGTGGGGATGTTGAAACAAAGGTTTCTTGAGGCACAGAATGATGTATTTTGAGTTAATCTTCAAAGCACCTACAATTGACAGCTTGCTAATGGTTGAGTCTGTAATTTCTATCTCCTTATATAAAGACCAATTACATAGAAATGGTCCAGAAATGAGCTCTCCTGTGGGACTAAGCAGCTTTATGAAAAAGCTTTTATCACCATTGCCAGACTTGCAGGTAAGGAGAATGCATCCGTTTCTAGGGATTTTAACTTGGCACCTTTCATGGACGCTAAATTTACTCTGAAAAGAAAAAAGAAGATAAAAAGCATCTGTTCTTCTTGTGCTGGCAGAGGTAGCAGAGAATGGTTCTCTTTGGCATCCTCTAATTTACTTAAGCTTTTTCTTCCCCCAGACAGGTGAGTGGTGAGATAATTGATGAGGCTTTCTGGTTCCATACACTTGGGTGTTTCTAAAGCAAGGGTGAAACATGGAAATAAAATTTGTTTTAAAGTATAGTTTTTAAAAGAGAATAAGGCAGAACCTTCCAGAGTCTTTTTGTTTGTTTTTTTTTTTTTTTTACTTATTGTCTTATTCTTTGTAAATCTAATTCTTTTTACAGTGTTAAACAGATATTTTATATGATTTCGTGGTCAAATAGAGAATATTTTATAAGACCTCCTTTTGTGCTCCATACCTCTTCTGTCTTATTAGTGAGGCAGATAGTTTCTCAGTAGTTAGGAATAGGAGACCTCAATGAATTGTAATGTTTCTCCTCTATCCCCTTTATACAGAAATTTTTCTGTGTCATAAAAACTGCTGGATGGAGCAGTACTTAAAAACATGTTTCCCTGATCATTTATCTGCAGGTTGGCATTTTCTATTTGAAACTTCATGGGATTCCTTCTTGTTTTGTTTTAAACGATAGGCGGGCCTCTCACTGTCGCGGCCTCTCCCGTTGCGGAGCACAGGCTCCGGACGCGCAGGCTCAGCGACCATGACTCACGGGCCCAGCCGCTCCGCGGCACGTGGGATCCTCCCGGACCGGGGCACGAACCCGCGTCCCCTGCATAGGCAGGCGGACTCGCAACCACTGCGCCACCAGGGAAGGGAAGCCCTCATGGGATTCCTTCTACCAAAGTTTTCCTAAGAAGGCTGGAGCTGTTTTCTGTTTGTTTTGGTTTTTCGGTATTCTTTAAACTTTGCTCCTCTAAATGTGAACATCAACCAGCAGCATCAACACCACCATCACCTGGGAGGTTTTCAGAAACGCAGAACTCCAGGCTCCACCCCAGACCTACTGAATCAGCACCTATATTTTTAAAACATATCCACACAATTCTTGTGCACGTTAACATTTTAAAAACACTACATTGAAACATCAGAATTCCATTTTCCACAAGCTTTCAAGATGTCTCTTTAAGCCAGGATGATGGACTAGATCAGTATTTCCACAATTACATTTGAGAGTAGGTGTTGCAAGGAAAATGGTGTATTCGCTTTCTGTTTACTGCTATAAAAACTTACCGTAAAAGTTGTGGCTTAAAACAATACAAAACAAGATAGATTATCTTACAGTACTAGAGGTCCAAGACCAAAATGGGTCTCGGATGTCTAAAACCAAGGTGTCTGCAAGGCTGTATTCCTTCTGCAGATTGGAATGAGGAAGAACTTGATTCCTTGCAATTTCCAGATTCTGGAGGCTGACCCCAGTCCTTGGCTTACGGTCACCTTCCATCTTCACAGCCAGTAGGGTAGCACCTTTGAATCTCTCCCTGACTCTTCTACTTCCCTCTTTCACTTACAATGACCCAGTGATTACTATGGGCCCACTAGATAATCCAGGAGCATCTCCCTACCCTGAAGTCAGTTGTCTAACTATCTTAATTCCGTCTACACCCTTACTTTTTCCTTGCCATGTGATGTAACATAATCAATATTTCTGGGATTGAAGAAGTGGGCATCTTTGGGGTGTCATTATGCTGCCTACATAAACAGGATCTGTGAACTAGTAAATCTGGGCAACACTGATCAAACTTAACTAAGAAGCTATCTTTTATGCAGGACTTCTAAAAATCTTTACTGTGTTAAAATCACATTATGAAACACCGAGAGTGAGATATACTGTGCAATAATCCCCAAATGTATTTAGCCAAATACTCTTTTATTTATATCTACAGAAGTGGGGCTTCATTTGGGAAATGTGAACCAGAGCAATTTCCCTTCTTCCTTTCCATCCTATGCAAGGATCAACCAGCACACAATGGAACCCTGGGCTTGGAGATTTAGGCCTAAATTTTCATCACTGGACCTAATCTCAGATTCCTTTAATTGTAGGCAGGTTACTTTACTTTTCTGTTTCAATTTTGATTGGTTTATTGGGAAACCTATATTCACATCTTTAAACTACCACTTACTTTTTATATGACCTTGACTTTAACCTCTCTAATTCCAAGTTCCGAGTTGTGGGAAATGTCAAGAACATGAGTCCTAGGGTCAGACAGCCTGGGTTAGATGCTAATGCGGTCACCTTATGACCTAGAAAAAAGGGTCTTTTTCTTTAACCTCTTTGTGCTTCAGTTTTCACATCTGTTAAATGAAAGAAAGAGTGGTCTCAACCTCGTAAAAATGTGAATTTAAATTAGATAGTGAACATGAAATGTGAAATACAAAGCTTAGCATGCACTAAGTTCTCAGCACAAGTTTGGATGAGGATTTTACTTTTCAGTTACTATTATTAATAGAAAATAAACACAAACACCAAATTCATATGCAAACAAGTAAATAGTTTAAGAAGAATGAGCCCCATGCTTCATGGGGCATCTTGATTTAATGCATATGAAAGAGTACTTTTGACTCTAAAAACCGAGAAAGAATTCAAAGTGAAGACTTAACTGTTCAATGCAACCCAACCAGTGAGAAGAGTTTGGAAAGGCATTTGGCTGGATGAGTTGAGTTTTAAAAGCTTTGGGGCATTATTTGGAAGAAATGCTTTTATCAGCAGTGTCGTTTCAGGGCTTCCCTGGTGGCGCAGTGGTCAAGAGTCCGCCTGCCAATGCAGGGGACACGGGTTCAAGCCCTGGTCCAGGGAAGATCCTACATGCTGCAGAGCAACTAAGCCCGTGCACCACACCTGCTGAGCCTGCACTCTAGAGTCCATGAGCCACAACTACTGAGCCCACGTGCCACAACTACTGAAGCCCACATGCCTAGAGCCCGTGCTCCGCAACAAGAGAAGCCACTAAAATGAGAAACCCATGCACCGCAATGAAGAGTAGCCCCCACTCGCCACAGCTAGAGAAAGCCCACGTGCAGCAACAAAGACCCAACACAGCCAAAAATAAGTAAAATAATTTTTAAAAAAAAATCATTTCAGATGAGTATTGACACACATGTAGCCTGTTGGAGTCAAAATCACTGAAAGATTCTTCAGACTTCAACCCATGGATTTTTCCTGGCAGTTAAAAACTTCACAAAGCAGAATTATTGACAACATAAAACACTTCAGCAGTTTTTTTTTTTTTTTTAAAGAAATAACATGGAGTTCCTGACCTGATACTTTATTTTAAAATTCTAATAAAACCAATTTTATATGAAAGCTGATTCCAGCAACATATTAAACCCATTCAGAAGATTAGGCCTTGTAATTAAAAGTGCTGTCTATACTTTTATAAAGTGACAGTTCAAATATAACTGGAACTACAGTGTCAATATCTTTCTGAGGAAGGAAAGCATAATAGAGAATCTTAATTTGTCTCTATGGCGTCCTAATAACTCATTAAGTTGTGATAGAAAAATGGGCTTTGAAGGAAATTGAGAGAAACACTAATTTCCCCAGGTATAATCAGCTAAGTAGAAATCACAATACTCATAAGCATAGATACACATAGTCACAAAATACTGATGACCAAAGTACCAGAGTAGTTGGCTTCAAGAGTAAAGAGTGTATGGTGTGTGTGTGGGGTGTTTGTGTGTGATGTGTACCTGTATAGTATGTGTGGGTCTGTGTGTGATGTGTGCGTTGTGTGTGGTGCATGTGCGTGACGTGTGTGTGGTGTGTGTGTGTGTGTGTGTGTGTGTACACGTGTGCTTTCTCTTGGATCTGCACACTAGTGCAGAGGACCAATGCTAATAGTCAAACTGGACAGATATGTTTTAAAATATCAGTGCGGTATTACATAATTATAATAATAGGAGGGGCTCTGTCATCTGCTTTGAATAGGGAGATGCAGTTTGTGAAAGTTTGGACCAGGTGAATTTACAAGTTGTGACACCTTCCCTCGCTTTATTGCCATCTGTATTTAATCAAGTCTCAATCGAGCACTGCCTAGGGAACCTAGGGCTGGCTTTTCATGTTCTAACTCAGGTTGACTCCACCTGAGGCTTTGGTGTGAGGCGGTACCTTGTATTTTGATTTGCATTTCTCTGGTAATTAGCGCTGTTCAGCATCTTTCCGTGTGCCTGTAGACCTACTGTTGAAATCAGACTTAATTTACCTCCTGGCTAGTCTTGGGAAAATCACCTTCTCACCTTTTCTTCCATTTATGAAACAAAACTATTGTTTACCTGTGGTGCACTTAGCCTGTTTGACACTCAAAGTAAATAGTTTTTTAACAACTCTTTCCTCTAGGTGACAAAAAAAATTTCAATAATAATCATGAAATGAAATGAATAATATAGTAATAATAGAAGAAAAAGAAGTTCTAGCAGTAAAAATCTTACTTTATTGCATTTCATATGTCTGCATGCTTATAATAAAACAATAAATAAATATACAACAAAAATTACAGTATAGAATAGAAAAACAGTAAGAGATGATACATTTTAAATACATTATCTTTTTTTAAAAGAAGGATAAATATCGTACCTCCATATTGTTTGGCCCGTTATAGGAATAATTAGTATCCCAGTTTCCGTTTGGAAGCTTTAACTTCTGCGAATTTGTCAACTATTTTGTAAAAACTGATCTTTGCATATGCGTGTTCAGTAGACACCTTAGCCAGATTTGTTAATCTATATCTATATATCTCTGTGTGTATATATATATATATATATATATATATATATTTTTTTTTTTTTTTTTTTTTTTTTCTTTTTGGTACGTGGGCCTCTCACTGCTGTGGCCCCTCCCGTTGCGGAGCACAGGCTCCGGAAGCACAGGCTCAGCGGCCGTGGCTCACGGGGCCCAGCCGCTCCGCGGCATGTGGGATCTTCCCGGACCGGGGCACGAACCCACGCCCTCTGAATCAGCAGGCGGACTCTCAACCACTGCGCCCCCAGGGAAGCCCTATTAATCTATATTTGTTCAAAGATGATCAAAGAGCACTTTTTATTAATTTTATTTCAAAAAGGTTTTTTCCACAAGAAGCAATAGATCTACAAATAGTAAAACTCTTAAAGATAACCATAAAATTCAAAATTCATGAAATTCCCATTTCATCAGAAATTCCAGAAATTGCCAGAACACTGATATCTTTATTTCTTTGAGATTAGTTTCTCAAACGTCTCCACATTTGGAGATTTTTCCTTTAAATACCTTTGTCAAAAATTAATCGTAAACATCTATCGTATTTTGTAAGACCTTCTGAATTTTCTGTTTCTGTAAAATTACATAAAATGGTGACCGATACCAGTTATTGGCATTAATCCATTGCTTTAGAACAATTAACAGAACAGAAGTATTTATTGAAATGTTTCTGCGTCTTTACAGTCACTGTGATATGATTGATAATTGCAAATGTACTATTTAAGAATATGCGATATTAGAGGAGTTGGAGGCAAGAACTACGGCTGCTGTGAGCTTGGATTATCCCTAACTGTAATGAACTTACTCTTGAAATGAATATGTTAACTGAATCTGTGTATATCAGGAGCAGCTGCATAATTTGGGATTTTCTGAGTTCAGTTACAAGTAGAATACAATGTTTGTTAAAGGATAAGTGATAGGGGCTTCCCTGGTGGCGCAGTGGTTGAGAGTCCACCTGCCGATGCAGGCGACATGGGTTCGTGCCCCGGTCCGGGAAGATCCCATGTGCCGCGGAGCCTGTGTGTCCGGAGCCCGTGCTCCACAACGGGAGAGGCCACAACAGTGGGAGGCCTGCGTACAGCAAAAAAAGAAAAAAATAAAAGAAAAAGTGATAAAAATGGTGCTCATATATTATCAAAACAAGAGTCACTGCAATTGTTTAGAACTTAGACCAGGGGTCAGTAAACTTTGACTTATGGGTTAAATTTTTTAAGCTGCCTATTGTTATAAATAATTTTTTTTAATGACCATTTTTTACACATCCTCTAAGGAAGTTGGCTGCTGTCATGCTGCAACAGAGTTGAGTAGCTGCAACAGAGATCACGTGACCTACAAAGTCTGAAATATTTACTATCTGACCCTTTACAGATCCTGACTTAGATCAACCAGAATTTTTTGGAGTGGAGCGTTTTACCTGCCATTGTTTCGAATGGCTAGCCTATGGTTGTAATAAAAAGCACATAACTTATAATTTCTTTTTAAAATTCCCTACGGATGGTGCATCTTTTGTTGCCTGATCATTTGCACCACCCCATTTCAGTATGCCTCTGATTCAACCTGTAGTGTTCTTGTGTTATTTTATTGAATGAAGGTCATAGCTGAGCACCTTCATTCAGTTGGGTGTAGTGCATGGTAAACCTCCCATGCTTTTCCGTGTACTTTCCCTTCCAAAAGCACACAGCCATAAATTATATGGGGAGAATGTCCAAAGACATACGGGTAGTACACTCTAGGTAAAATGTTGTAAGGTGCAGTGAGCATATACTTACAACATCCAGGTAAATCCCCATGTCCCAGAGGACCAGGCAGAACTGAGTGTATATTCTACTACTGCCAACAGTTTAGACGCCTCTAACTTCCACATAGTCCATTGCTTTTTAAAATCTCAGTGTGATGTCAACCTCCTCCTTTTTTAGTTTTTATTTTATATTGGACTATAGTTGATTTACAGTGCTGTGTTAGTTTCAGGTATAGAGCAAGGTGATTCAGTTATATGTATACATATATCCTTTTTCAAATTCTTTCCCCATTTAGGTTATTACAGAATATTGAGCAGAGTTCCTTGTGCTATACAGTAGGTCATTGTTGGTTATCTGTTTGAAACATAGTATTGTGCATATGTCAATTCCCACCGCTTGTGATAAGACAGCTCACACTTTGGTCTGAGAGGAATACAGTATTCTTGATTTTTTTTTTTTTTTTTAATGCCTTCCCACCTTCTATTTACCATCTTTCCTTATGGAATTTTCTTCTTCCCATTTATCTTAGAGTAATTCCTGAAGCCCATCAGTGATTTTAGTGTGTATACAGCATTTGGAGCTTAAGTCTATGCAATGTCATTAGCAGGTAACGTGGGTTGAATTCACGCCATATATGAATATATGGGTTTGGCCAAAAGGTTCGTTTCGGTTTTCCGTACCATGTCCTGGAAAACCCAAACGAACTTTTTGGCCAACCCAGTGGAAACTCTCTTTGGATGTGGATGATTGTGTGCGTTCATTTGATTCTTTTAATTCACAACACTGTCAAAAGGTAGCAATGCAGATCTGATCCTAGTCTCTAATTAAGGTATTTGAATGACACAAACCGTGTACCTTCCCCTCTAGGGACGGAAATTTGCCAGAGCTAGCTTAATGCTCGCAGCTCACATCATTGCAAAGGTGGTTGCTTGGTTCAAGCTAAATTAAAACCCATATTCATTTTTACAAGATTATGTGCATTTTCTTAATATTTTGTATTAAACATTTAACAGCTGGTTGATTAGACTTATTTTGTATAATCACATTTCAAGATGTAATTTGGCATTGTTGGGACAATCGATAAACTTGAGGTCTGTGTGATTGCTGACTATTATACTCTGGGTAGAAAAATTCATTATCTCACATTCTTC
Organism: Kogia breviceps; assembly: GCF_026419965.1. Taxonomy (NCBI): domain Eukaryota; kingdom Metazoa; phylum Chordata; class Mammalia; order Artiodactyla; family Physeteridae; genus Kogia; species Kogia breviceps. The sequence continues at coordinate 9,517,830 of NC_081319.1, read as the reverse complement.
CCTTGTGGGTGTTGCTGTGACACTAACCTGCGACTCTTTACCAGACGCAATCCAATTGCAGGCTCAATTGCTTCAAAAGCATGGGTTTTATTTTTATGCACGAAATGTAGACTTCTCATTCATTTTTATTTCATTTATTCAGTTTCAGTAACCCTTTGCATATGCAATGACAGGTGACTATGATGCCCTATCCTCTCTTATTCTTTTTTTCTCCCTTTTGTTAACCAAAACATAAAGCATTAAAACCTGCCCATGGTTTATTTAATCATTCATGTCTCCGTCTAGAACTTGAGGATATCTGCATTCATGTCTCTTCCTTTCTTCTCGTTTATATTGAGGTCATTAAAGGTGTGATTTTATTTATTCCTTTTTTAAAAAAATACGTTTATTTTTAAATTTATTTCTGGCTGTGTTTGATCTCCGTTGCTGTGCACAGGCTCACTCTTCATTGCAGTGTGCAGGCTTCTCATTGCGGTGCTTCTCTTGTTGTGGAGCACGGGCTCTAGGTGTGCGGGCTTCAGTAATTGTGGCATGTGGGCTCAGTAGTTGTGGCACGTGGGCTCAGTACTTGTGGCATGTGGGCTCAGTACTTGTGGCTCGTGGGCTCTAGAGTGCAGGCTCAGTAGTTGTGGTGTACAGACTTAGTTACTCCACGGCATGTGGGATCCTTCCGGAACAGGACTCGAACCCGTGTCCCCTGCATTGGCAGGCGGATTCCTAACCACTGTGCCACCAGGGAAGTCCTATTCCTCTTTTGAATATAGTCTGCGTTTAAGAATGAAAAATCTTTCATTTCTATTATCAAATCACAATAAAAATGAATATGTCACAAAAGGCAAGTATATTTGCAAATACACTGAAGAAAAAATGTCATCTTGGTTTAATACTGACAGCCTCTTCTTAGAACAGGACTTCAGCTTTATCTGGTGCAGTTTTGAGTAAAACTTGGGAGAGGGTTGAAGGATCTGTTTCCCGATTCCTGGATAGAAGGCTTGCACCCCATCTGAGCCAGCATGGTTGATAATATGGAATGAGGTGGATGAGATTGTTTTCAGAACTATCTTGTCAATAAGGCCACATCTCATTTGCAAATGATTCACTGACGCATCTGGAGAGATTTACAGCAGTAGATTCTTCGAAGTCTTAAGTGACCTAAGAGTTCAGGAAGTATTGATTTCCCAAACTCACTGGCCTGGTGTGTGGCTCGAGTTCTTGCGGGAATGCTCTAAAGGAAACAGAAGAGGTGTGAGCAGGATTTCTCCAGGGGCAGGCCAGTACATTGGAACATGGAGGAATCCACGTAACATGTCTTCTTCTGTCCAAGACCCTTGGAAAACTCAGTGAACTCTTCACTCCTTTACTGTTAACACTTCAGTCATCTCCTGGGACGTGGGAAGCATTTATACAAAACCACCCGATTTAGTCACACAAATGAAGGCTGTGATGTGATCCAGCATCTTGCTTTGTCTCTTGTGCTTAAAGAAGTGTTATGCGTGTATATGTTAATCCCAACAAAATAACCAACAAGGACCTACTGTATAGCACAGGGAACGATACTCAATATTTTGTAAGAACCTATAAGGGAAAAGAATCTGAATTCTTTTGCCATACAATTGAAATTAACACAACATTGTTAATCAATTATACTTCAGTCAAAAAATGAGAAGTGTCGTGTGACATAAAGCCTGAAATACTACACTCTTCAGTGAGGGAGGGGAAGAAATTCCTCTTGAGCGTGTGAAAAATGGTGAGCGTTACTTATTTCTAAAGCCATTAAATGCAGAATTCATTTGTTTCCACTTCTTTGATTTGAGACATACGTGCTGATAAATAGCAAGCTTCCTTTAACAATGATAAATGCTCACATTCTTTTAAAATGGCTTTTATTGATATGTGTACTCTTTCAAGTCTCAAGAGAACAATATTTTGCTGCAGTACTGATCTATCTTAGCAGAGACACTAAGGGGAGGTGGGGAACGAGCTGCAGAAAAAGATGCTGTAAATAGCACAATTCTAAAAATTCAGTGTAATTTCTCTTTTAGCATGCAGAGGTCACGATTTCAATGACAGCTGGCCATATGAGAGAGGTCTGATTTTGATATCCAGTATTGTAAACTGTTATTCAAATTGATAGTGTTAATCATATGAAAGGGATGCTTTCTTTATATTTTTTATAAAGTTGAATTCTATGTGTTTAGACATTCCATCAACCGTGCTGCGTGAGCCTTGAGGTCTGAGTACAATGATCCCTTTCCCATTGACAGGATGAAGACTCAATCATTTTTATCCTCTAAGGATATCCAAAGAGAGAGAGATGTTTGTTTTTTGAAAGGGTTGAGTTAAAAATCTCTGGCTCTGCTTCATTAAATGAAAAGATACTATCATAGAAGAGTTAACAAAAATGTTCACTGTTTCGGAAAGTTTGATGGCCTAGAAGGTCATAGGAGTTTTAAGCATTCCATTTATGCTGGTTTATTGATTCACTGAGAGACATGGGATGGAGGAAAGAGTAAGAGTGGGATGTCGGGGGAACCGCATCAGAATCCTCAGAGCTGATGAGGAAACAGCTCTGGACTGAGGGTCAGTTGTTTGCAATTTGTGTCCTGGCATGTGTTGGTATTGGACAAATCAGTTTAACTTCCAAGCTTCTGTCCTCTCATCTATACAATGAATGGGTACCTCACCTTTCCCCACCTCCTTTAGTACTTGGTGGTGTTCAAATAAGGTTACCAAAGGAGAAGGGGGAGGGATATTAGGAATTGGGGAATAACACACACACACTACTATATATAAAATAGGTACCCAACAAGGACCTACCTTATAGCACAGGGAACTCTACTCAATATTTTATAATAACCTATAAGGGAAAATAAGCTGAAAAAGAATATAGATATATGATATAGATATATCTTATATATATATATATGAATATATTATATATATATATATATATATATATATATATATCACTTTGCTGTACACTTGAAACTTAACCCAACATTGTAAATCAACTATGCTTCAATAAAAAAAAGAATGGAGGAATTAAAAAGTGTTTAGAACCAATAAAGGGAGTCCTTATGGGGGAAAGGTATTATTTTAGTGAAAGAACCAATGAAGAATGGCATAAAGCACTTATTAATTTATTCAGGAAAACTAGTAGTGTGGAGATTATTTTTTAAATTACTCTAGTACTGCAAGAAATGCATACACAGATTACTAGGGAATTCACAAAGGTAAGAGCATATCTTTAGAACCACTGCCTTAGAAATGTAATGAAATATTAAAATAGTTCCTTCCTCTCTCTCTCTCTCTATATATATATATATATATACACACACACACACACACACACACACACACACACACACACACACACACATATATATATATATTTATTTATATGTATGCCTGCCCTAAACTCCCACTGAATTTGAATTCTCTGGATGGATTCCCACATAGACATGATATCCAATTATCCCCTAATTTTCAAGAATCTAAAAATGAGTGGTGATATGTACACGTATAACTGATTATAGCAGAAACTAACACAACATTGTAAATCAACTATACTCCAATAAAAAAATTTAAAATAAAGATCACACACAAAAAAATTAAAAAAATAAAACGAATCATAAAATCAGCCTGCTCCATTCCCCCCCCACCACACACACAGCCAGTTGGGAACTTGAATAAATGCAAATAGTGGTTTGGAAAAAGCAGTCATGTTTGAGATTCATGAGTTGACCTCCTTTTTACCGTCCAGGGATGCATAGTGGTCCATGCTTACAGAGTCGCTGCTTGGAGACAAGTGACAACTGCTTCTGACGGCTGAGGCTGCTCAAGCCACGGGGAAAACCAGTGGCTATAAAAAAATCAGCCAGTTTCTTAGTTCTTGTTCAGGGAGAGGAACAGCTTGCCTTCCAAAGGCTTCTTGAATCAGGGCATATTGTTGATTAACCCGCTCACGACCTGCCAAGTTACCAGCTGCTGAGAATAACTTGATGTTTCGTACTGGGATTTTGGTTGCAAGCAAAATTCGGAGCATCTTCGGAGGCCATCACAGTTTTGAGAGAGAATTAAGAGGGAAAGTTGTCTTATTAGTCTGTATCCCCTTGAGAATGAATAGGATATTTTTCTTTTATGTTGATTTCTTTATCCCTAGCAACTAAAAGAGCGCTTGAGACATGCCAGATGCTTAGTGAATTTTCTGCTGAATGAGTGAATGCCTGGATGTAACATGGCAAAGAGGGTAAAACCCAGAATGTAACATCACCAGCTGAGAGAGGATGAAATCAGAAATTTAAGAAGAAAAAAACGTGTTAATTTCGGAGCATCAGCTCTGATGCCGAGTTGGCCGTCACCTTCCCTTTCCAGGGAAAGGGAAGGTCAGCATCTTTAAAATCAGAGAGCTGTCCTAAGTGTGCTTTCATTTTTTAGGTTCTCAGATCAAGCCAGCTAGAATACGCATGGCTCTGTTCAGGACTGCTTTAAATCTCAATGTCTCCCGAAGTAAGATGCAGATTCTTCTCAGGCACAGTGGTGCCCCTGAAATTACTGAACATATTTAAGTGAGATCTGAAGTCTGACATTTCTTGGCCGAAAGAGATGATGGATTAACCTTTCAGTAACCTGTCCAGACAGCACATGAGTTCTACTCTCAGTGAGAGACGTAGTGCTCCCTGGCAGGGGCAGAGGAGAGCATTTTTCACCCAAGCCTGTGGTTTCGTATGGTTTTTGTCTCATGAAGTCTCGTGCAATCCAACCCCAGCCCCATTGTTCTTACCGCTGCTTTTTATTACACGTTGCTATAGGCAAGCTCACCTCTGCAAGCTCCCCGAAACGCTCTGTCCAGTCTGGCTCCTGAGCGTTTCCTTTGAGTGTTCATCTGCTCTTGCTTCCGGGCTTCCTGCTGTCTGTCCTCTTCCCTCTCAATCTAGAAAGGAATCTGCATATGTGAAAGATGATGCAGACAGTCAGTGACTAAGAAAAATCAAAATCCCTGAGCCTATAATTCTCAGGCTTCCAACGAATGTGCCTCAGTCACCAAAATCTTTGCCCACGTCTCCTCTGACCCTGGGTACCTTTTCCCGCATCCACGTGGCTACTCACTGTCTCCCACTCTGTCTCCCTCCCCCCCAGCTGTCTTGGCCACAGATACCAGCAGGTGCCGGTCGGTCGCTTCTTCCCAGCATCTCCCGGCACTGCAGTTGTGATTCCTGGCCTTCTTCCTGCATTGTACCTTTCTTTGAAAGTTTACACCGTCAGGAGTTTTCTCTCCCTTTTATAAAGGGCTGGAAATTCGTTAAAGGCAAGGATAAGTTAGGATTGTGTTCAACTGCACCTAACAGAAAGCGGAATGCTAGGAGTCAAATAAAAGCATGGCTTGTCTTCTCACGTATCAGGAAGCTCAGAGGTCAGTGGCTGCTGCTCAACGATGCTTAACGTCAGGGGCTCTAGTTCTTTCTTTCTGGTTTCCTGTCTTCAGAGTGTTGTTCACCATTTTCCCTGTGGCTGGATGGTGTCAAGGAAGGGAGGGCTGAGCGATCTTATCCGTAACGACTTTTCCAATTTGACTTCTGTCTTCCCTCCATTAAGTATCCTTCCACTGACCCCCTACACAGATGGGAAACATCCCATCGGACACTAAACTTCTTCCATCACGCTTTTATGTGAAACATCCCATTGGACACTAAACTTCTTCCATCACGCTTTTGGTGATTCCTCTAACAAGATGTGTTATGTATGTCTTTATCTGCTTCTATGACATCTGTCATTCTCTCCCTGTAATTTGTGAGCTATATTTTGAAAGACAGAAATCCTACCACTCCGCTGTCATTAAATTTGTGATTTGGGGTGAGTTACTTCAGAATGCCTCTGTTTCCACCTGTCCAAATGGGAATGTTAGCAAAGCTGCCGCATGGGGTTATATAACTAATGAATATGATATAAAGCATTTAGGATGGCATCTGACACATACACAGAAGTTAGTGAGTGTCAGACCTTCTTCTGTGATCAATCTCATCACTATCAACCTCTCCAGACCCCAGTTGCCCCATTTGTGATGGAGAATGGAACACAGTCATTTCTAAGACTCCTTATACTTCCCTCATATATTCCGTCAGAAAAAAAAAAAAAAAAAATTCCTAGAGAGCCTTTCACATAATAGGGTCTCAGTATTTTCTAACGTGAGTTGGCATATCTAAATACTAGAGCACATCTTCAGAGAGAGTGTATCATGTGTGACCTCTGACACAACTGAGTTGCAGACTTTAAATGCTTTCCTATTACTTCTGCTTATTAGATGGAAAAGAATCCATAATCATTCGGGAGAGAAAAGTATTTTTGATGGAAACACTCTGTGGCCTGACTCCTCAAGTTTCTCTTGCAGTTATAGATTGCTCGCTACCACAGGCAGACAGAAGACTGACCAGTGTCCAGCTCCAGATTGAAAAGCAGATGGATTTCTGGCATGCTGAAACTCTTTCCATCACCTCCGCGGCTTGTATGGCCTCACGCTGCTGACAGTGGGCTCTTCAGTCGAGGCCGACGTGTTACGAACGGAGTTGTCCTGTGACTTGCGTCCATTTGCAACCAGTATGATGATGCCGTCCAGTTTTTCCTACATGTTTGTGCCCCGTAGAAATGCGACCGAATTGTCAATTGCAGTGCCAGCTGGCCACTGCCAAATTCCAATTCGTCTTCACACACAAAAGAAAGGCACCTCACAAGTTAGATCCTTAAGCCCGTGGTGTTGAACCAATGTTTTCTCAAATGTAAGTTGCTCACGTGCTGAGGGGACTGGATAACGTCAGGTATGTAACAGAGCGCGAGCTGAATCCCCTCTGAGGGACTAAGCTAGAACACAAGCCGTAGAAAGTTTGCATTCAATAGGGCCGTCGCTTGAGATGAAAAAACTGGTTACATGTTAGAGGTGAGTGTAGCATGCTGAGTTATCAGCATTGTTGAGAAGTAAGCTAACTGACATCTGACCACCAGGTGTGTGTGTGCAGGTGTACGGACCACTTCATTCCTTGCTGGGAGACACACAAGACCTGGATTATTGTCTCACAGTGGCCCATTTCTGGCATGACACGCTTGGTGTGCATTGAGTGCTGGGTCAAATTCGTCTGTGTGCAATACACGTACATTTACCTACCTGCCACATTCTCCCTTGGGTCTGAGGCAAATGAAATGACTGTCTTTCCAGCAGGTACCACTCAAGCCTGCCGGGAGGAAAAGGTCCAAACAGCATGTTTCTCTCTCATCCTGTGTTTTTCAGTCTTCTCTCCTTTTGACAGTTTAGCTTTATGAACGTGACCATTCTCACTACCATGTTAACAGCTAGTTTCTTTCTTCTGTTGAGCTGTTTGATTTTGCTCACCTGCGGGCAGTTCTCTCTCAGACACGGTGAGCACCTCGATTCTGCCACCACGAAACTCCACGCATCGGTTCCCCTAGCGCGCGCTGGCTGAGCCCGAAACCCGCAAGTGCAGGCCACCCCTCCACTAATTGTGTCGCCCAATGGAGTTTGCTCTCATTTGCTTAACCACTCAGTTGTAAGTGAATCCTGATGGGAAGCTGGGTTTCCGTCCAGAATTATTCCCCTTCTCCTGCCGAGAAGGTGGCAACGTGGCCATGTCTTCCCCACAGCAGCCCTAGAACAGTTTGCAGATGGTTTCATCCCTCTATCCTCTGTGATGTTTTCCAGCCTTGGAGCGATTGTGGCCTTGAGACTGTAAGGCTCCATTACCAAGGGATATTTCTCCTGTTGCTCTCTTTCTGCATCACTGGAAACCTTATAACAAAGCAGAATGATGCCTCCCTTCCTTCTTTCTCCCTATCTCCCTATCCTGAGAGCCCCCTAAAAATGTCTGGCTAGAATATCCATGCCTAAGTTCTACCTTTACCTACATTGGCTACAACCCATTTGGAGATACCCCCGTGAATATTTCTCCAAATCTGATCTCCTGGCCACCTGCAGCAGTATCACCTAGAGCAGTGATCTCAAAATATGGCCCCCTGACCTACAACATCAGAATCACCTGGAAATTTGTTAGAAATACAGATTCAGAGGCCTCACCCAAACCTACTAAACGAGAATTTCTGGCGGTGCGGACCAGAAATACGTGTTTTGAAACAACTCCTCCAGGTGAATGAATGCATGAGAACCACTGAGTTAAAGGTCTTGTTAAAAATTCAGATTCCTGGGCTTCCCTGGTGGCGCAGTGGTTGAGAGTCCGCCTGCCGATGCAGGGGACGCGGGTTCGTGCCCCGGTCCGGGAAGATCCCACATGCCGCGGAGCAGCTGGGCCGGTGAGCCGTGGCCGCTGCGCCTGCGCGTCTGGAGCCTGTGCTCCTCAACGGGAGAGGCCACAACAGTGAGAGGCCCACGTACCACAAAAAAAAAAAAAAAAAATTAAAAAAATTCAGATTCCTGGGCCTGCTCCACTACTTACTAAATAAGAATTCGTTACAGATAAGACCCAGAAAGGTAGGTAGGTATAGGTAGATTAGATAGATAGATAGGGGTGTGTGTGTGTGTGTGTGTGTGTGTGTGTGTGTGTGTGTGTGTGTGTACTTAAATTTTATCTTGAAATAATTTTAGATTTACAGAAGAGTTACAAAGATAGAATTCCTATATACCCATCTTCGATTTCCCCCAAATGTTAATAATTTAAATAACTAGTGTACATTTACCAAAATTGAGAAATTAACAGTGTAAAAATACTCTTAACTGCAGACTTTATTCAAATTTCACCAGTTTTTACATGAATGTCTTTTTGCTGTCCAGGGATCCAATCCACTTTTCAGTTTCTCAGTCTTTTATTTCGTGATCTTGACAATTGTGAAAAGTACAAGTCAGGTATCTTGTAGAATGTCCCTCAATTTGAATTTTTTTCTGACATTTGCTCATGAGCAGATGAAGATTAAGGTTATGGGTTTGGGGAAGAGTGAAATACAAATGGCGTCACCCTGATCATCACATCATATCGGGGGGCACGTTAAATCAACATGACTTAGCACTAGTGATGTTAACTTAGTGGTCCAGTTAGAATCTGCTGAGTTTATCCACTGTTCAGTTATTCTTTTTCCTTTTCCATATTCTTAAGCTAGGCACTAAGTCCAGACTGCACTTAAGGGCAAAAAAATTAACCTCCACCTCTTCAAAGGAAGAATATCAAAGAAGTTGTAGGCATATGTTTAAACCACCGGAATAATTAGTAAATATTCGGGGTGAGATTCTTTTAAGCTATATACATGTTCAGTGTCTCCTTATAATGTCCCACATGAATTTTAGCATCCATCAGTGGACCTTGCTTGCAGCGGTTTTTCCTCTAATGTTCTAATGGTGATATTCCATGTCCCTCATTCCTTCAAAATTTATCAGTTGGGATTGTTCTGTGAGGAGGATTCATTCCATCTTTCCTATTTATTGATTATTTTGGTCATTTATTTTTTAATAGTATGGATTCCTGCGTATGTATTGTGTGTATTCTTTGGATAGTCATTCAGTACCATCATTATTTATTTTGTTGCTGATATTATTCTAGCTTTGTTCATTGGGAGCTCTTTAAGGTTGGCTCCTATGTCCTTCTGACATCCCCCCTTCCATTATTTTTTTCTTTTGTGGACTTCTTGCTTCCTGACATGACAAGTTGATCCAGACTTGTCTTGCATGTACTTTGCCGCAACTTCAGAATCACCCGTTTCTCCAAAGAGACTTGGTTCTTTTTGTTGAAAGATGGTATTTCAAAACCAGTCTGGTCACTAGATGTTACTGTGGAGTGTCACTACTTCTAGACTCTCTCAGTGGATAGTGGTAGGGTACCTATGTATGTATGGATACTAGCCCACATATGTATGTATAAGATAACCCACGCATGCAAGCGTCTCACTCTAAGCCACGAGTTTACACTATGTCTGACTCCACCTCACGCCGCATGTTCCATTCTAGCCACATTCTCTTGTTTGCGTTTAAATTCTTTACCTAACTGAGAAACCTGCTTTCCATTGTACACAATTTCTTTCTTGTTTTGTTTGACTCCAGTATGGGTAGCAGATCCAGCATTGCTAACTCGTATCCCTGTGGAAAATTGACAAATTAGAGTACCATTTTATGTGCTGTTCTTCTTGTCTTTATCCTTAGAGTTTCCAGTCATACACTATTTTTAAAAGTAACTTAAGACAACTCCTTTCCTATTCATTCCCTTCAGTGAAATTCTCTGATACATTTATAATGCAGTTCGTTTGTCACAGTCTGCATTCCATTTTAGGATCCCCTAATTTCTTGGTTGATTTTGCATACAGTAAAGTCCAGTTGTTGTGACGCGTTGTTCTTAGGGTTTTGGCAAGTGCCTGGAATCATGTATCTACATCACAGTACCATACAGAGCATGTCCACTGCCCCCAAATGCCCTTGTGCAGTCCCTTTGTAGTCAAGCCCTCCTCTCTCTCCTAACCGCTAGTATCCACTGCTCTACTTTCCACCCCTATGGTTTTGCTTTTTCCTAGAATGTCATATGAATGAATTATATAATATGTAGTATTTTTGGTTTAACTTTTTCAGTTAGCAAAATGCATTTAAGATTCATTCACGTTCTTCCAAGAATCAGTAGTTCCCTTTTGTTGCTGAGTAGGATCCTATTGCCTGGGTAGACCACGGTTAGTTTATCCATTCACCTGTTGACAGATGTCTTAGTTGTTTCCAGTTTTAGTGATTATAAATGAAGTTTCTGTAAACATTTACGAGCACATTTGCGTGAACATAACTTTTCAATTCACTTGGATAAACAGCTAGGATTGGAACTACTGCTTGATATGTTCACTCTATATTTAACATTTTGGAAATGCCAAACTATCTTCCAAACTGGTTGTACCATTGTGCATTTCCACCAGCAATGAATGAGCATTCTATTGCTTCGCATCTTCTCTAGTATTTGGTATTGTTAGTATTTTTTAAAAGCTACTTTAATAGGTATTTAGTAATATATCGTTGTGGCTTTTTCTGCTTTTTTGCGGGGAGGAGTTGTTTAGCTCTTCTTTCTCGTATTTCTTAAAGTAGAAGTTTAGGTTGCTGATATTGGATGTTTCTTCTTTCTGAACATAAGCATTTAATGATATCTATTTCCCTATAAACATCAGTTTAGCTGTAATCTATACATTTTGAGATGTTGCAGTTTCGTTTTCATTTAGTTAGAAATACTTTTAAATTTCCCTTGACACTTCCTCTTTGACACGTGGGTAGTTTAGATGTGTGTTGTTTAATTTCCAAGTGTTCGGAGATTTTCCTGTTTTCTTTCTGTTATTGATTTCCAGTTTGATTCTGTTATGGTCTGAGAGCATAATGTTCTTTTGAATTTAAGGGTTTTTTTCTCTTTTATGACCCAGAAGATGGTCTAGCTTAATGAATGTTCCATTTTCCACTTGAAAAGAATGTCTACTCTTCTGTTGTCCTGGGGATCGCTCTTTAAATGTCAATTAGGTCAAGTTGGTTTTTAGTGTTGCTGGACTTCTATACTTTATAGAAGGACCATCGGTGATTTCAAGCACATTGAAGCTTGAGAGCCATTTAGAGAGAGCTGACACTGGTTGCGATTAAGATGTAATGGAGGTTCACTTTTGGAGTAGAGTTTATACTTCTCTATGCTTATGGAAGCCTAGTAGCTTCCACCCAGTTGTCGATGCTCTGGGTATAAGCTTGTTGATTATGGGTATCATCACACTGCAGAAAGAACAAGCTTTTCCTCTTTTCTCTGCCCCTGGGTCTTCTGCCCATTGGATGACCTTTGGGGCCTTTCCTACAAATAATCCTCTCTACCTCTTTTGTCTATGCCAGCCTTTCTTAAGTTGTGTTTCATAAAACAAACAGACAAAAGAAACCACTAGATCCAGGAGCTGCTACTAAGCAGGTGTTGAGTAGTGGGGAGGGTATCAGTTGCTTACTAAACTGCTGCATATTCCCCTGTCTTGAAATTCATAAGCCAGTTAATACAATAATCGTCCTGAGAAGTCTGGGGTAAATACGTCTATTTTTCTATTTAATCCTCTTTTCTACTAACATGAAATGGTCAATGCTAACTACCTTATAAGGACTTTTAAGATCAGATAACATACATAGAACACACATTTGTAGGTTGGGCACATAGTATGTGGTCAATAAAAATGTATTACTCTGATTTATAGTAGTTGATCTTGTTCTTGTTGTTTTATTTTTAGATTTACTGCATTGGCTGTGAGCTTGAAAAGTTGGAACGGGTATAAAGGGGAAAAAATTATGAGAATGTGAACACCAGGAAAGCAATAGAAATTGACATGAGTTTTACCTGTTCAAGTACTTTTATATTGTAGTTGACTGTGGTTTTCTTGTAGTGTATTACATTCATTTTAAAGGCCTCCCATCCAGTTTGTCTACCTAAACCTACCTCTCCAGAATCAGTATCACTGGTACTCCTGTGCATACAAGTGCATTACTAAGAGAATGAGGCTGTGCCTTACCATGGAAGGTGCACGAAGTATGAACTCAGCGTAATGTCCTAAGCCTTGCTCATTCAGCAAATCACCAAGGAAGTGCTATGCACTCAGAGTTTGCAAGTTCCTCCTCCCCATCTACTTTCCCTGGTTTGTTTGGTATCTCTGCGCGAACTTTATTGACACTCTGCTTTCTTTTCTTACACAGGTGGGCTCTGCATTGCCCAGTCCGTGAGAATCCCCCAAGAACGCAAAGACAGGACCATTGACTTCGATAGAATTATCAAGCAGCTCCTAGACACACCCAACTCCAGGGCTGTTGTGATTTTTGCCAACGATGAGGATATCAAGTAAGGCTGAGTGGTGAAATTCGTTAAAATGCATGTTGCAATTTAGGAGACAGAAAGATCAGGATCCTGGCAGACCAAGGGGAAAAGATAGCACAGGATCAAATCAATAATTACATGGTGGCAAAGTCTGTTCGCACTTACGACCCCACAGAAGTGGTTAGAGCGAACCATGGAAGCAGCAGCATGTTTCTGTCGTATATTTCCCCCCATTGGCTAAAAACATGTATTCAGTTACTTGTAAAAAGAGAAAACCCCTGGACTTTCCGAAGGTTCTTTTATTAAATAATATATCCACGTGTAACAGACTTTGATCTAAAGAGTGGCTCTTCTTAGTGTAGAAGAACAATGCCTTATATTTCTGGCCATGTTTCTCCTGCTTTGGATTTCACGTGTTCACAGCCAAGCTTGCCCGTATCTCTCCATTCTTCGATCCACTTCTTGTCTTTTTCTTTACCTTCATCCTCCTTGGTGTCAACAATCTGATTGTTAATTCTCACTTTCCTTTTTAGCTCATTCCTTGGCCAAGCCTTGGAGGGCGAACCTTGGAAATGTTTCTAGAATGCAAATAGGCCCTGTTTCCATTTCTGACCACTGCCACCTCGGTTGGTCCACAGTCCTTATCATTTTTAGAACAAACAGTAATTACACCTTTAACAGTAATTAAACAGTAATTTAAAATATCAAAAAATGTTAAAAAAAATCTAGATTAAAAAAAAAAAAAGCTGCATTCATCCTGTCCCGTAGGTAACAACTTCTCCTTTCCAGACGCTATAGCTAATAACCAGTGTCTTGTATATTTTTCTAGAGACAGTGTGTATATTTTTACACAAATGGTAGAATACTGTTGTTCTCCCCCCCTGCTAGCCTTCACTCACCCTTGTTTCATAGAAGCCTCTGAATGTCAGTACCTATAGATCTATTCAGTCTTTTCAATAGCCGGGCAGAATTTCATTTTATATATTTCCTGTAATTTATCTAACCGCTCCCTTCCTGATTGGCATTTAAGTTTGATTACAGACTCCTGCAATTATAAATTGTGTTGCGATAAACTTTCTCTTCCACAAATCTGTGTGTGCAAATATGAAATATTAATATCCACGTACAATATGTGATATATAATATTAACATACTGCAAATATATAATAATGTACAAGTGTATTACTTTATATATTTGTTAAGTATTTAAAACAGAAATTCCTGGAAAATAAGTTTCCAGGACAAAGATGCATTCCTTCTTAAATGTGAATATTGTTTTCCAAAGAGATGTGGCCAGTTTACACCTCTGCTGATGGGAAATCTGTGTGGATTTTTTAAATCTTAGATTGTCTGACAGTTCAACATAATATGGCATTTAATTTGAAGGTGAATATCTTCTATTAAGCGTAAAGTTGAAGGTTCCAGGCCGTTGTTACCCCCACGTGGAGGGGGGTAACAGCCTGCCTGCCGGTCCTGTGTCTCCCCCTCCGCGTGTACCCTCCATCTGCTTGTGAATCCACCCGTCACCGAACTGGAGTCTGTAGTCTCCACTAGTCTGTACGCGTCATTAACATGGAGGTGATGCCCCTTTTGACTTCCTTCCGTAACCTTAATTAACCCCATCACAGTTTTGAGCTCTGACATGGGTGGCAGGACGAGTAAATGAGAAGAGTATTAAACCTCAAGTCAGGATACCCGAGGATGGATTTTTTTTTTTTTTTTTTGCCACTTAAATGACCACTGTCTCAGCTTGGGCGAGCCTCTCCCCGCACCCTGCTTCCCTAACTCTCTGAGGCCTCAGTTTTCCCATCAGTAAAATGAAAATCCTTTTGAGCTCTTTCTATGATGATGTGGACTTCTGCTTTTCTAGCTTTATTTCATTCCTTGCTCCCTCGTGGTTTGTGTACTGCAGGCAAGGGTCCACGTGCGTTTCCTCCTTCCTGGGTCGCGGAACATTCTCTTCGAGCTACCTGGAATGCTCTGCTTCCCCACTTCATCATTTTAGCGCCATCGATAGTGTTACGCTTGAGGGAAGATTTCTCTGAACAGTGTAGCTTGGATAAGTTTGTCGTAACAACTCAGTTTCATAGTTTATGTCACTGATGTAATTTTGCATCCTTTGATCATTTAAGTAGTGTCTGTATTCTGCACTAGCCTGTAGGCATCATGAAGACAGATGATGCCCCTTTTGACTTCCTTTCGTATCACAGAGCTCAGTACATGGCAGATCCTCAGTGAATGTCATCAAATGGGAATGAATCAAATGCCTAGTCCATTTAATAATTTAAGTAAAGGGCTCTCTCTCTGAACTTCATGATGCTTTAAAATGTGGTCCTATTTTTGCATGTAGACCCTGCCTTCACTCACTCAGTTCTCCACCTACAATGCATGACTGGACCTTCAGTGTGTCCTAATCGCTCCTCCAGCGGGGCTTTGGCTCATGGTGTTTCTCCTCTCCTTTTCTACCTGTTGAGACTGTGTCTGTTGTTCAAGGTTTATTTCAAATGTGCCCTTCTCCATGAAGCTGTTTCTGATCACCCCTTAGACGTACCATTTCTCTCCTTACAAAATGCCGATTCTCTTGTTCTTAGGGCATTTTCTTCAACACTTTGTGATTTAGTTATTTAAGGCACTTTGTTGTTATAATATTACTCTTTCTTTTTTTTGTTCCAGATCTTGTCAACTCATACTTTTCTTAATCATCTCATATTCTTTTTTCATACACATTTTGCACATTCTAAAATATGTAATACATTGATCAGGTGTGGCCCCCTGTTTATATTTAGGTACATGGCACATAAAAGATTTATTTACTAATAGCCCTGGTGATTAATTGGTTGTAGTATCCTTGACTTGCAGGTATTGTGAGGTTTTAGTTTGCCATGTGAAAAGGTATAAAATCTGCTCAATAGCTATGCTCATTATTTTTTGCATGGGAGTTTGTGGTTGAATAGCATTGTGTAGTGTGACTCATAGAAGAGACAGCAGTAATAGTTTTTGAGCACAGTAATAAAAGTCAAGTGCATATATAAGTTTCTTCCAAAACATGAACTTAAGCCCACTGTTAACCCACATGTTATGTTATTTCTTTGTTCAGAAGATCTACACTGTAGATGGGGAATTTTGAGACATCTTAGAACATTAATTTTAAATACTTTGTCAGAGAATAGCAGTGAGAAGAACTTAATATCAAGATTTTGAAGCTAAGTGCTTAATCAGTCATGGGTACTGATAATTTGAATGTTAGGCAAGAGTGTATCGTTTTCCCGAAACACTTTTTTTTCTGATTATAAAAGTAATACAGGGCTATTGTAATCCATTGGAAAATAATGGAAACTTTTTTGTCGTTGCATTTTAGTTAAAGGAATTCTTATGTTTACTCTGCCCCCTGATTATCTAGAAGAATTAAAGGTCAGAGAGAATAATCACAAATCAGGATTGTAAGTAATCCCCTATAAAACTTGCTATCCCAACACTCAGAGATAACCACTAATAAAATTCTGGTTTGACCTTTGCAATTATTTTATTCTAAACGTAAGTAAGTTTTCCCCAACAGAATCAGGATCGCATAGTATTTAATATTCTACTTTTTGCAGTTCACATCTCATACCATAATATGTTTAAATGGTTTAATCTTATTTCTCTTAATAAATTAACCCACACTTTTATGTAAACATATTAAGGTGAATATTTACTGTTTTTTAAACATCTTTATTGGAGTATAATTGCTTTACAGTGGTGAGTTAGTTTCTGCTTTATAACAAAGTGAATCAGCTATACATATACATATATACCCATATCCCCTCCCTCTTGCGTCTCCCTCCCTCCTAGCCTCCCTATCCCACCCCTCTAGGTGGTCACAAAGCCCAGAGGTGATCTCCCTGTGCTATGCGGCTGCTTCCCACTAGCTATCCACCCTACGTTTGGTAGTGTATATATGTCCATGCCACTCTCTCTCTTCATCCCAGCTTACCCTTCCCCCGCCCCATATCCTCAAATCCCTGCTGTAGTAGGTCTGTGTTTTATTCCTATTCTACGCCTAGTCTCTTCATGACATTTTTTTTTCTTAGAGTTCATATATATGTGTTAGCATACGGTATTTGTATTTCTCCTTCTGACTTACTTCACTCTGTATGACAGACTCCAGGTCCATCCACCTCACTACAAATAACTCAGTTTCATTTCTTTTTATGGCTCAGTAATATTCCGTTGTATATATGTGCCACATCTTCTTTATCCATTCATCTGTTGATGGGCACTTAGGTTGCTTCCATGTCCTGGCTATTATAAACAGAGCTGCAATGAACATTTTGGTACGTGACTCTTTTGAGTTATGGTTTTCTCAGGGTATATGCCCAGTAGTGGGATTGCTGGGTCATATGGTAGTTCTATTTGTAGTTTTTTAAGGAACTTCTCCATAGTGGCTGTATCAATTTACATTCCCACCAGCAGTGCAAGAGTGTTCCCTTTTCTCCACACCCTCTCCAGCATTTATTGTTTCTAGATTTTTTGATGATGGCCATTCTGACCGGTGTGAGATGATATCTCATTGTACTTTTGATTTGCATTTCTCTAATGATTAATGATGTTGAGCATTCTTTCATGTGTTTGTTGGCAATCTGTATATCTTCTTTGGAGAAATGTCTATTTAGGTCTTCAGTCCATTTTTGGATTGGGTTGTTTGTTTTTTTTTTTGTTATTGAGCTGATACAAATCAATGGAGAGATATACCATGTTCTTGGATTAGAAGAATCAACATTGTGAAAATGACTCTACTACCCAAAGCAATCTACCGATTCAATGCAATCCCTATCAAACTACCACTGGCATTTTTACAGAACTAGAACAAAAAATTTAACAATTTGTATGGAAACACAAAAGACCACGAATAGCCAAAGCAATCTTGAGAATGAAAAATGGAGCTGGAGGAATCGGGCTCCCTGACTTCAGACTACACTACAAAGCTACAGTAATCAAGACAGTATGGTACTGGCACAAAAACAGAAATATAGGTCAATGGAACAGGATAGAAAGCCCAGACATAAACCCACACACATATGGTCACCTTATCTTTGATAAAGGAGGGAAGGATGTACAGTGGAGAAAAGACAGCCTCTTCAATGAGTGGTGCTGGGAAAACTGGACAGCTACATGTAAAAGTTTGAAATTACAACACTTCCTAACACCATACACAAAAATAAACTCAAAATGTAAGACCTAAATGTAAGGCCAGACACTATCAAACTGTTGGAGGAAAACATAGGCAGAACACTCTATGACATAAATCACAGGAAGATTTTTTTTTGACACACCTCCTAGAGAAATGGAAATAACAACAAAAATAAACAAATGGGACCTAATGAAACTTAAAAGCTTTTGCACAGCAAAGGATACCATAAACGAGACCAAAAGACAACCCTCAAAATGGGAGAAAATAGTTGCAAATGAAGCAACTGACAAAGGATTAATCTCCAAAATTTATAAGCAACTCTTACTTTTTGTATTTATATCAGTTTTATCTTTCTTACCTTGTTATAGATGGCTTCTCCCCATCCTTTTCATGCTCTTCAAATGTCATCAGCACTTTCTCAATGAATTGTTATTAGCAACAAATTGTGTATTATCCTTATTTTTCTGTGCTGTCATACAACTCTATACTTTTAAGTATGCATATATTCATATATGTGGGGCCAGCCTTCATTATGTAAGAACTGAATAATCTTTTGTCGTTTTTTTAATTTTACTTTTTTTTTCTTAACACTACCTTGCAGAAATCAAACTATGTATAATTTTAATTGGTCTCTAATCCATCCTTTGGATACACTATCATTTCTTTAACCAGTCCCTTATTGCTCTGCATTTAGGTTATCTCCAGTAGTGAACATATGATTTTCACAGCATCAGTAATCATATCCTTTGGATAGATTAGTATCAATAGAAATGGTATCTGTATGGATAGAGTATAAACGGTTGTGTTTTATTTTTGTGAAAATAATAAAAGTCCATAATTTTTTAAAAAAACAAAATATGACTAAAACATTTTTGATGCAAAACATCGGTCTCCTGTCCCATCCCACCATACTCTCTGGTTTTGTTCTCCTTGAGCAATTATTTTATTTCTTTAAGCTAATTCTACTGCTCTTACCTGCATAATGTGCTTATACTACAATTTTGTAACTATTACTTTAAAATATTATCTATCAGTTCCTCTTATGTGAGGTAGAATTTAGCTTATTTACACCTCCTTTATCTTCCCAACATTGTTCCAGATTTTCATTTAGTAAAAATCAGAGTTGACATTATTATGATTGTATAAATATTATATACTACAGCATCAAGTATTTTTTCTATGATATGATTTTGGGGAAAAAACTTTTGTTTTTTCCTGGAGTTAATATGACAGTTTTTTTACTTGCATAGTTATCTTTAATATTTTATTATTAATGTCCTAGGTCTATCACTTTTCCCAGGTATTCATATATATAAAATAATCTGTGAGTTCCATTACTTTTTGGGACACTTCCCTCCTGAAAGTTCCATCTTTCTGTTTTAAACTAGGCTGGTCTCTGTTATTTTAAGATTTTCTTTTTCTTTCTCTCTCTCTTTCATTTTTATTCATCATTTATTTTCTTTATTTTGCTGAAATGCACCCTCCAATGATTTTCTACTAAAGGAAAAATTAAAGAAAAACTTTTTTGTGTGTTTCATGCCTAAAAATATTCTTATCCTGCCTCCACACTTAATTACTAGTTGGAAATGTAAGGTGTGGTCTCATATTTATTTTTAAATACATAACACCTAGCACATAAATGAGTTATAGCAAGTATCTATGGTGACTAATGAGTTACAAAACTTGAAACTTGCAAGGGATTTGAGATTCTAAGTCTGGATAGAAAAATCTTTAAGATCCCTCGGATATCTGTCTATCTCTCTGTCTATCTGTCTTTCCATCTATCTGTCTGTCTATCTACCTTTATAGATGCCAGTTCTATTTGTATAGAGATTCTGTGTGTGTTAAGTATTAGAATTCTAGATTATAAATGTTTTTTTCTCAAACTTTGGAAGGCATTACTTCATCATCTGTCATCCTTTTTTTTTTCCCTTCTCTTGAGAGGTTGGTAATATTCTGCTACTTATTACTCTCCAGAGGTCCCAGTTTTCTCTTGAAAGCTTTATTCTCACTTTTTCCAGAATTCTTAATTCTGTGACATGCTTTATTTCCCCCCATTAAATTGCAGGATGAGTCTCTTTTAATTTGGAAATGCATACTTTCAATTCCTTGCAGGTTTATTTTTTTCATTAAAAAGTTATTTAAAACTTTAATTTCTCTTTACATTTGTTCTGGAAATGCTGTTAGTTGGATGTAAGTCTTCCTGGGTTTCTTCTTTAAGACACTTATCTGTTCTTGTGTATGTTATACCTTTTTGTTGTTGTTTTGCTTTCTGAAAATGTTTCTTCACTTTCTTCTTTATCTCTTCTAACTTAATTTTAGTTTCATATTTTTAATAACTAAGGGTTATTTCTTATTGTCGTTTCTATCTTATTCTTGATAATAGAGATGATAATTCTCATTTAACTGCACTTGCTTTTTTTGGTTTCTTTTTTTTTTGTTTTTTTGGTATATTTTCTCTGTCTCACTCCACACCAGTTTCCTTTCCCTTGTTAATTTATTTGGTTTCTATTTTACCTCAGGAATTTTCCACAATGATGGGTCATTTCCGGCAGTTTCCATCTGAATAAGACACAGAGAGTTCTATGTACATGGGCAGAATTTGTCAACTGATAGGGCTCTGGGTGGACTGGTCAGGCATCCCAGTGGCCATTCCATGAGGGAATAACTCTGTGTCAGTATCTAGAATCTTTTTCCTGGGGTGGTTCAGATTTTTCCAGAGAAGCTGTTTTCTGCCTGGGACAACACACCCTTGGTTTCTAGAATTCTGGAAGCAGAGGTGAAAATTTCCTAGAGGGTCTTACCATTTCATTTCTTAATGGTAATTTAACGTCTTCCCTTACTCCCACCACCATCATGTTTAACTCACCACCTCACATCTACCACCTTCTACTGTTTGGGTGTTCACAGTATCAGAACCTATTCCTTAGGATTTTATTAGAAAATTACCATTCCATATGCTGCCCAGATGAAAGAGGAGGAGACCTTTGGTTTTTGCAATTTCATATACAGTTTTTCAACCAATCATATTGTATTAAACCATGTACATCTGTGGTACCTGATATCTACAAGTCCTGAGAGACAAACCAACCACCACTGCTGTTATTATCCACCAACGTAGTTTCTGTTGCACAAATGTAGTTACCTCTTATCCAACCCCTGTTCTTCCAAAAATATTATGGTATTAATTTCATGAATAATGAGTTTCCCTTTTGTTATTTGCCCTTATTGCCCTTGTTGTTTGTGTACTATTTTCATTTATAAACATGAGTTATACATGTTTCAAGCTAATGTGAATTTCTGTTCATTTTTATAAATAATTCAAGATGCTTCATTTAGACCGATATATTTCTTTCCAGAAAAGATATGTGCTACCAGCAGCAAATGGGAGTGCTCATGTCTCCAGCCTCATGCCAAAACTCACAACACAGAATAAAACCAAACAAACGTTTTGGCCAAAATTAAATATTGTGTTCTAATTCACATTTTCCACCTTTTTAATGTATGTGAATAACCAGCTTACTGGTTATTTATATTACTCCTTTTATCTTTTGATTTTTAATACTCTGCCTATTTATCTCAAGCTACTTTGATTACTTGTCTTATTGGTTTACAAAAACTCTTTATATATTAAGGATGTAAATCTTTTTTCTTACTATTGATCACTTTTTGAGAAATACTGACTTGCTTTTCTTCTGCTTGATTCCTAATATGTATGTGTTCAGTAGTTGCTGTTTATCATTAAGATATATTTTTAATGTTCCTCTCCACAGGCAGATCCTTGCAGCAGCCAAAAGAGCTGACCAAGTAGGCCATTTCCTTTGGGTGGGATCAGACAGCTGGGGATCCAAAATAAACCCACTGCACCAGCATGAAGATATTGCAGAAGGAGCCATCACCATTCAGCCCAAGCGAGCAACTGTGGAAGGTATGAGTTTTGTCAGTAGCATGATACTCTAAGAGAATGGTTGGTGCTGTGTAGGGTGGCTAAAGCGTGTGTCTCTTTGTGGGTTGGGTTTTTTACATAATTTATGCAGGATAGTTTCAAACTTGCAGCCATGAAATACAAATGAAGCCCTATATCTGGTCTGTTCTTTTAGTTGATAGTCTTCTTTTGAAAAGATCATGTTATTTTCATAATAATATCCAAATTAGCATATATCCTTTGTTTTATTATGCTACAAGAGCTTTCTGAGAGATCATTACCCTTAATAAGAAGTGAAATAATAACACAATAAAAGTGTATATAAGCAAGCTGCATTTTCTAAGAGAGTATTTTCCCTTTGTAATTTATCCATTACTTCCGTAGCAGGATAACTATAGGGATTCTTTTCCCCCATTACCTCTTGAGGTCTCTTCTAACCCCCCAGATCATACAGCATATGATCCAGCTCAGGCACCAGCATCACCTTGCCTTCCTGGGGCTCTTTTGTTCTTGCCTTTTCTCTTTCTCTTACCTTCTGAAATTGCTGCCCCTTTTCTTTTCCTTTGCCTTCCTTGCTGCTGCAAAGATTTTTTAAGAGGTAAAAGGAGGAGAGGGTGTTTATTGGCATCTTTCTGATCTAACAAAAGTTGCTGATTACAATTTATGTCCTCCTTTAATTTGAATAGTTATTGCTAAAAGAGGACAGTGTAAAGAAAAGCAACTCGTCCGCTGGTATCCTGCTTTGTCTTCCTTTTTGGATGGGCCAGGTCTCCAAAGATTCCATAGAGCATGCTTTGCACGTTAAAAAGAACTCCATCCTCTCACTCACAAAGAATCAAATATTTGCCTTTCTTTCTATTCTGTCTCTACTCCAATCTAAGTAATTATTCTCCCCAGAATGCTGCATGTTCTATGTGGGCCTTTTTAAACAAACCAAGTTGTGGTTCTGTCACTGTTTCCTTTCTATGTTATCTCAGGGAGATAAAGATCCCATGAGTCACCCATGTGTTCATTGAGAGGCTTTGAATTAATTTCATTCCCAAATATATGTCTGGAGAAGATTGCCTATCTTCCTACCCAACCCAGTACATCTGCAGATGAGCTACAAGAATAAAAGCCATTTTAACTCTTTCCACTCCTTTTCACTAAAAACTATCTCCTGTGTGCTTTGCTCTGTGCTGAGTTGGAAAAATAAGAAGAGGACAAAAATCCCATCCTCAAAGCATACAGAGCTCAGTAAATGTATCAGAAAATAGTCGGTGACTCTGTAACATGAGAAATACTGTAAGCACAGTGCGGAATATATGGATAGATGGTGTGGGATAAGATAAAATGCAAGCTTGTCTAGGGTGGTGATGCTGTGGTTGCGGAAAGATGCCTGAGAGGAGGTAAAACACGAAGTGATGCACTAAAGCTCATCAGACAACACGAAGAAACTCCTCTACTCCGAACCCAGGAGGTGGGAGCAAAAGAGTGAAGGAGCAGGGCATATTGGGGTAAGTTTAAATAATTCATTCTGCAGCCCAATCCTTCATTGTAGCGATCCTTAAATCCTTCCAGTTCTTTTTTTTTCTTTACATTTTGTTTTTAACATCTTTATTGGAGTATAATTGCTTTACAGTGGTGAGTTAGTTTCTGCTTTATAACAAAGTGAATTATCAATACATATACATATATCCCCATATCCCCTCCGTGTTGCGTCTCCCTCCCATCCTCCCTATCCCACCTCTCTACGTGGTCACAAAGCACTGAGCTGATCTCCCTGTGCTATGCGGCTGCTTCCCACTAGCTATCTGTTTTACATTTGGTGGTGTACATATGTCAGTGCCACTCTCTCACTTTGTCCCAGCTTGCCCTTCCCCCTCCCTGTGTCCTCAAGTCCATTCTCTCTGTCTACATCTTTATTCCTGTCCTGCCCCTATATTCTTCAGAACCTTTTTTTTTTTTACATTCCATATAGATGTGTAAGCATATGGTATTTGTTTTTCTCTTTGTGACTTACTTCACTCTGTATGACAGAGTCCATTCACCTCACTACAAATAACTCAATTTTGTTTCTTTTTGTGGCTGAGTAATATTCCATTGTATATATGTGCCACATCTTCTTTATCCATTCATCTGTCGATGGACACTTAGGTTGCTTCCATGTCCTGGCTATTGTAAATAAGGATGCAATGAACATTGTGGTACATGTCTCTTTTTGAATTATGGTATTCTCAGGGTATATGCCCAGTAGTGGGATTGCTGGGTAGTATGATAGTTCTAGCTGTAGTTTTCTAAGGAACCTCCATACTGTTCTCCATAGTAGCTGTATCAATTTACATTCCCACGGACAGTGGAAGAGGGTTCCCTTTTCTCCACACCCTCTCCCGCATTTATAGTTTGTACATTTTTTGATGATGGCCATTCGGACTGGAGTGAGGTGATACCTCACGGTAGTTTTGATTTGCACTTCCCGAATGATTAGTGATGTTGAGCATCCTTTCATGTGTTTGTTGGCAATCTGTATATCTCCTTTGGAGAAATGTCTATTTAGGTCTTCTGCCCATTTTTGGATTGGGTTGTTTGGTTTTTTTTTTGATATTGAGCTGCATGAGCTGCTTGTAAATTTTGGAGATTAATCCTTTGTCAGTTGCTTCATTTACAAATATTTTCACCCATTCTGAGGGTTGTCTTTTCATCTTGTTTATGTTTTCCTCTGCTGTGCAAAAGCTTTTAAGTTACATTAGGTCCCATTTTTTATTTTGTTTTTATTTCCATTTCTCTAGGAGGTGGGTCAGAAGGGATCTTGGAGTGATTTATTCCATAGATTGTTCTGCCTATGTTTTCCTCTAAGAGTTTTATAGTGTCTGGCCTTACATTTAGTTATTGAATCCATTTTGAGTTTATTTTTGTGTATGGTGTTAGGGAGTGTTCTAATTTCATTCTTTTACATGTAGCTGTCCAGTTTTCCCAGCACCCCTTATTGAAGAGGTTATATTTTCTCCATTGTATATTCTTCCCTCTTTTATCAAATATAAGGTGACCATATGTGCGTGGGTTTCTCTCTGGACTTTTTATCCTGTTCCATTGATCTGTAGTTCTGTTTTTGTACCAGCACCATACTGTCTTGACTACTGTAGCTTTGTAGTGTAGTCTGAAGTCTGGAAGCCTGTTTCCTCCTGCTCCATTTTTTCTCTCTCAAGATTGCTTTGAGTATTCAGGGTCTTTTGTGTTTCCATATATATATTGTGAAACTTTTTGTTCTAGCTTTGTGAAAAATGCCATTGGTAGTTTGATAGGGATTTCATGTAATCTGTAGATTGCTTTGGGTAGTGTAGTCATTTTCACACTGTTTACTCTTCCAATCCAAGATCATGGTATATCTCTCCATCTGTTTGTATCTTTAGTTTCTTTCATCAGTGTCTTGTAGTTTTCTGCATACAGGTTTTGTCTCTATAGGTAGGTTTATTCTTAGGTATTTTATTTTTTTTGTTGCAATGGTAAATGGAAGTGTTTCCTTAATTTCCCTTTCAGATTTTTCATTATTCGTGTATAGGAATGCAGGAGATTTCTGTGCATTCATTTTGTATCCTGCTACTTTACCAAATTCGTTGATTAGCTCTAGTAGTTTGCTGGTAGCATCTTTAGGGTTCTCTATGTATAGTATCATGTCATCTGCAAACAGTGACAGCTTTACTTCTTCTTTTCCGATTTGGATTCCTTTTATTTCTTTTTCTTCTCTGATTGCTGTGGCTAAAACTTCCAAGCTATGTTAAATAATAGTGGTGAGAGTGGACAACCTTGTCATGTTCCTGATCTTAGAGGAAACGGTTTCAGTTTTTCACCACTGAGAACGATGTTGGTTGTGGTTTGTCCTATGTAGCCTTTATTATGTTGAGGTAAGTTCCCTCTATGCCTACTTTCTAGAGGGTTTTTATCATAAATACATGTTGGATTTTGTCAGAAACTTTTTCTGCTTCTATTGAGATGATCATATGGTTTTTCTCCTTCAATTTGTTAATATGGTGTATATCATTGATTGATTTGCATATATTGAAGAATCCTTGCATTCCTAGGATAAACTCCACTTGATCATGGTGTATGATCCTTTTAATGTGCTGTTAGACTTTGTTTGCTAGTATTTTGTTGAGGATTTTTGCATCTATGTTCATCAGTGATATTGGCCTGTAGTTTTCTCTTTTTGTGACGTATTTGTCTGGTTTTGGTATCAGGGTGATAATGGCCTCATAGAATGAGTTTGGGAGTGTTCCTCCCCCTGCTATATTTTGGAAGAGTTCGAGAAGGATAGGTGTTAGCTCTTCTCTAAATGTTTGATAGAATTCACCTGTGAAGCCATCTGGTCCTGGGCTTTTGTTTGTTGGAAGATTTGTAATCACAGTTTCAATTTCAGTGCTTGTGATTTGTCTATTCTTATTTTCTATTTCTTCCTGGCTCATTCTCTGAAGGTTGTGCTTTTCTGAGAATTTGTCCATATCTTCCAGGTTGTCCATTTTATTTGCATATAGTTGCTTGTAGTAATCTCTCACGATCCTTTGTATTTCTGGAGTGTCAGTTTTTACTTCTCCTTTTTCATTTCTAATTCTACTGATTTGAGTCTTCTCCCTTCTTTTCTTGATGAGCCTGGCTAATGGTTTATCAATTTTATTTATCTTCTCAAAGAACCAGCTTTTAGTTTTATTGATCTTTGCTCTTGTTGCCTTCATTTCTTCTTCATTTATTTCTGATCTGATCTTTATGATTTCTTTCCTTCTGCTAACTTTGCAGTTTTTTGTTCTTCTTTTTCTAAGTGCTTTAGGTGCAAGGTTAGGTTGTTTATTTGAGATGTTTCTTGTTTCTTGAGGTAGGATTGTATAGATAGAAACTTCCCTCTTAGAACTGCTTTTGCCTCATCCCATAGGTTTTGGGTCATCATGTTTTCATTGTCATCTGTTTCTAGGTATTTTTTTTATTTCCTCTTTGATTTCTTCAGTGATCTCTTGGTTATTTACTAGTGTATTGTTTAGCATCCATGTGTTTGTATTTTTTGCACATTTTTTCCTGCAATTGATATCTAGTCTCATAGCATTGTGTTTTAAAACATACTTGATATGATTTCAATTTTCTTAAATTTACCAAGGCTTGATTTGTTACCCAAGATATGATCTATCCTGAAGAGTGTTCCGTGAGCACTTGAGAAGAAAGCGTATTCTGTTGTTTTTGGATGGAAAGTCCTATAAATATCAATAAAGTCCATCTTGTTTAATGTGTCATTTAAAGCTTGTGTTCCCTTATGTATTTTCATTTTGGTTGATCTGTGCATTGATGAAAATGGGGTGTTAAAGTCCCCTACTGTGATTGTGTAACTGTCGATTTCCCCTTTTATTTGCCTTATGTAGTGAAGTGCTCCTAAGTTGGGTGCATAAATATTTACAATTGTTGTATCTTCTTCTTGGATTGATCCCTTGATCATTGTATAGTGTCCTTCTTTGTCTCTTGTAATAGTCTTTATTTCAAAGTCTGTTTTGTCTGATATGAGAATTGGTACTTCAGCTTTCTTTTGATTTCCATTTGCATGGAATATCTTTTTCCATCCCCTCACCTTCAGTCTGTATGTGTCCCTAGGTCTGAAGTGCGTCTCTTGTAGACAGCCTATATATGGGTCTTGTTTTTGTATCCATTCAACCAGTCTATGTCTTTTGGTGGGAGCATTTAATCCATTTACATTTAAGGTAGTTGTCGATATGTATGTTCCTGTTACCATTTTCTTAATTGTTTTGGGTTTGTTATTGTAGGTCTTTTCCTTCTCTTGTGTTTCCTGCCTAGAGAATATCCTTTAGTATTTGTTGTAAAGCTCGTTTGGTGGTGCTGAATTCTCTCAACTTTTGGTTGTCTGTAAAGGTTTTAATTTCTCCGTCAAATCTGAGTGAGATCCTTGGTGGGTGGAGTCATCATGGTTGTAAGTTTTTCCCTTTCATCACTTTAAATATGTCCTGCCACTCCCTTCTGCCTTGCAGAGTTTCTGCTGAAAGATCACCTGTTAGCCTTATGGGGATTCCCTTGTATGTTATTTGTTGTTTTTCCCTTGCTGCTTTTAATATTTTTTCTTTGTATTTAATTTTTGATAGTTTGACTAATATGTGTCTTGGTGTGTGTCTCTTTGGATTTATCCTGTATGGGACTCTCTGCTCTTCCTGGAGTTGATTGACTATTTCCTTTCCCATATTAGTGAAGTTTTCAACTATAATCTCTTTACATACTTTCTCAGTCCCTTTTTTTTCTCTTCTTTCTCTT
Source organism: Kogia breviceps (assembly GCF_026419965.1). Taxonomy (NCBI): domain Eukaryota; kingdom Metazoa; phylum Chordata; class Mammalia; order Artiodactyla; family Physeteridae; genus Kogia; species Kogia breviceps. The sequence continues at coordinate 9,489,668 of NC_081319.1, read as the reverse complement.
GGACCTCTATAATTCGAATGTTGGTGTGTTTAATGTTGTCCCAGAGGTCTCTGAGACTGTCCTCAATTCTTTTCATTCTTTTCTTTATTCTGCTATGCTTTAGTTATTTCTACTATTTTATCTTCGAGGTCACTTGTCCATTCTTCTGCCTCAGTTATTCTGCTATTGACTCCTTCTAGAGAATGTTTAATTTCATTTATTGTGTTATTCATCATTGTTTTTTTGCTGTTTAGTTCTTCTAGGTCCTTGTTAAACTTCTTTTGTATTTTCGCCATTCTATTTCCAAGATTTGGATCATCTTTACTGTCATTACTCTGAATTCTTTTTCAGGTAGACTGCCTATCTCCTCTTCCTTTGTTTGGTCTGGTGGGTTTTTACTTTGCTTCTTCATCTGCTGTGTGTTTTTCTGTCTTCTCATTTTCCTTAACTTACGGTTTCTGGGGTCTCCTGTTTACAGGCTGCAGGTTCATTGTTCCCATTGTTTTTGGTGTCTGCCAAAAGGTTGGTTCAGTGGGTTGTGTAGGCTTCCTGTTGGAGGGGACTGGTGCCTGTGTTCTGGTGGATGAGTCTGGATCTTTTTTTCTGGTGGGCTGGACCGCATCCATTGGTGTGTTTTGGGGTGTCTGTTACCTTTTTATGATTTTAGGCAGCCTCTTTGCAAATGAGTGGGTTTGTGTTCCTGTTTTGAGAATTGTTTGGCGTAGGGTGTCTAGCACTGTAGCTTGCTTGTCATTGAGTGGAACTCAGTTTTAGCGTTGAGATAGAGATCTCTTGGAGATCTTTCACTGTTTGATATTTTGTGGAGCCGGGAGGTCTCTCGTGGACCAATGTCCTGAACTCAGGTCTCCCACCTCAGAGGCACAGGCCTGACACCCCACCCGAGCACCAAGACCCTTTTAACCACACGGCCAGGCGCGTGGGGAGTTTCTTGCCTTTTGGGAAGTCTAAGGTTTTCTGACAGCGTTCCGTAGGTGTTCTGTAGGAGTTGTTTCACATGTAGCTGTATTTCTGATGTATTTGTGGGGAGGAAGGTGATGTCCACGTGTTACTCCTCTGCTATCTTGAATGTCTCTCTACATGTTGTTTTTGAAAATGCTCCTGACAGAAGATAGAGATGCATCCAAAGGTGTTGCATGTTGTGCCAACTCTCTGGTTCCACAAATTCCCCCTTCCAGTTCTTTCAAAAGCTTCCCATTCATTGGGAAAACTCTTCCCTCTCCTAGAGTAGCAGTCACTGTTCTCTTTTCCTGATTAACTCCTTTCTATTCTTTGGGTCTCTGCTTAGATATTAATTTTCCTTGGAAGCCATCTGCAACCATTGCACCCCATACAGGTCTGGTTTGAGTCTCCTTCTGTTGCTTTTATTGCACCCTACATACTCTGTACCATTATAATATCTCTTTACTTGTCTCTATGTGGAAACCTATCCGCTATGCATCATTGTACCACCAGCACCTTGAACTTGGCCTGGATATGGCACGTGATCAAACATGTTTTTAAGTGGTGGGATGCCTGGGTGGATGGAGGAATTACAGGCCACATAAAGGTATGGCACAAAATATGGATGATAAGTGGACCAGAGTTGGATCATGAAGGGTCTTATAAACTACACTTAGGAATTTGTATTTCAGGCAGCACCTGAGTTTGAAAATGGGATGTAATAAGAGGGATTTAGAAAGTTCACTCACAAGACTCTATGAAGTGGTGAAGTGTAAGATTTGGGTGGGTGTCAAAGCAAAGCAACAGATTACAGGGTCTCTTCTGAGGTCCTCTCTTCCTAAGCGGTAGGTACATCATAGGCATGTTAGTAACTCCATGGTTTCTACCTCCAGCTTCAAGATATTATAGGAAATTACTAAGCACTTCAAAAATTTTATAAATTCTTGAAACAAAATACTTCTTCATGTATATATAGGGATACACAAAGTTATTAAATCAGACACAAAACAGCATCCTGAATCTGCCAAGAAAAATGTGGTCTCAAAAATGAAATGGAGGAGAAATGGTATTATCAATGAAAGTACTACTGAAATGTGACAGAACAGCAACTCTTCATGCAAAACTTTGCATTCCTCCCCAGAAAGAACTTGAGGCTTTTCATGTGACTGTTTAGAAATGGTGTGGCTTCTGTCTAGCCATATTGTCTTCTGCGTTGATAAAAAGATTGTGGCTGTGCATTTATAGTGCCACACTCCTAAGGAAGTGAAAAAGGAAATGTATTCCATCGCACTAAGTTTTCTGAACAAAGCTATGAAATATCTCAAATGAAACTACAGAGTGTTATTCTGTATGAGCAATTAAGTTTTCCTCTCCTGTGTTTTTTTTTCCTTTTCCTTTTTGGTGGTTGTTCCATACTGGATTCTACTGGGATGGACATCATCCAAATAGTCATAATACTGCTACATCCCTCTATCGTTGCCTGGGTTGTGCAGTGCTGTACCTTGTAATTTAAATAAGAAAAACCCAATCAATAATCAGCGTGTCTTTTTTTCCTTTAGATCGTACTTTGAACACATTTGGCAAACACCTAAATGTTTGGCTTCTCTTCTGTGTATCTGCATGAACAATTAACAACAAATTGCCTTAGGCCAAAGGGCTAGCCAGTGCATTGCGCCTGTGAAAGTCGTGTTCATCTTCTTTTAGCTTCTATCTGTATTTATTCTCCATTTGTAGAAAACAAGTTCTCAGTGTTTGCTAGCCCAGGGGGTCATTTTCCCCCACTTTCAATTAGATGATGATAGGAACCGTGCCCGGGAAAGGTCACCCCTAGCCCTGTTGTCTGCCCAGCATTCATGGGAGATCTCAGAGTGTTTCCAGACTTGGCAGCACTTCTCCAGCTCCTGAGCCAAAACCCTTCTATCATTTTTAGTTTTTCTGTATTGTCTGATGAGTCAAAGGACCCCTGGCATTTCTGTCTCTTCTGTTGCCCCATTAACAGGGATCCCCAGTCATTTTCTCCAGCCCTGAACAAGTCCTCAAAGCAAAATGCCCAAATCGCCTTCCACTCTTTGTCCTCCAAAAGGCTCTACTTCTCTGAGGGTAGGCTGTCCTGGGCATCCTCTGCTTATAGCCAGCAAGGATCATGGGCCAGGTTCTTTTCCTCTCTGACATAATCATTAACATTAGGAAGCAAGCATAATGAAGGGTGGATTTTCAAAGCCGACTCTAATGGTCCTGACTATTGGTGATGATTTTCAAATGGGTCTATAGCACAGCTTGGTTCCTGAATTAAATCTGTGATACGTGTAAGAAAAGACAAAAAGCACTCTGGACCTGGCATGAAAAAATTGGTTATTTCATGCATTTTCTAAGTCAAGATAGAAAAATTTCTTTATTTTTTCTTAAAACCAGAGATCAAAGCTTTGAAGAACTGAACTAAAATGTTTTTGGCTCCAATTTAGATATACCCTACTTTAGTCTTCCTTCATTACCTGGAATGGTCCACACACATCATAAAGTTTTGTTAGGGGAATGAGAGAAAATGCCAAGAAATGAAATACTGCCCTAAACCACAATATTATTTCTAAGCAATGCTATAATTAATAAAAGACCTATAACCTTGTTTAATGAAAGAGGAGTGAGACTATTCCATGTTCAGTGTTATGACAGTTTTTTTCATTGAATCTGTCATAAATGTTTATAAGCTCTAGCAAGGTATCAGCCACTGATCTAAACACTGAGCTATAGTGAGTGACAATGCAGATCACACCCCTGCTCTCCTGGAGTTTCCCTCCTAATATGGAGTTGTCAAGTGATAAAGAAGAGTATAAATAAGAAAATGTCACATTGGGATAATTACTATCAAGTGTATTTCCTTAAGGACCAACTTGTAAATTATTGAGATACAAGTGAAAAATAAAGAAGAAGAGAGACAAGGCAACCAGTATACCATGGAGGTTAAAAAAAAAAAATAAGAGATTTGGAGGATCTGTAGGAATGTCAGTAGCTCAGACCTCTTGAACCTGTTCTGGACTCCTGGCACATATTCATATCAGATCCTTACACTGCCTAAAATACCCAAGGTTTCCCATTTCACTGTTTCTGACCCATCTGGAAAATACTGGGGGTTTTGTGGATGATCAAACCATTAATGTTTTTAAAGACTTCCTTCTTTTTCCAGAGTTAGTCTATGCTGAGAAACCAAACTCAATGCTCCCACAGTCCAAAAGGTGTCACATACCCCCTTTATGAAAAACACAAATCATACTCATGGGCAGCAAGGCCCACTGGAATCTGATCCTTCAGGACAGTGCCTAAGACCCATGGCTTCCTGGGGATTATCCATCTTTTTTTTTTTTTTTTTTTTTCCTTAAACTTTGGCATTTAGTAATATAGCCCTAGCATATAGTAAGTCCTAAAAAAACAAATTTATCATTTTTGTCTGTTATATCTGAATCTATCTATAATACCTGAACATGCAAAAGACTGCATATTTGTATGAATTTGAAGTTTCTTAGGATGGCAGAAATATTCATCCAAAATGGCTTTTCTCTCTGACTTTGTATTCTAAGATATTTAGTCAAAAAGATCTCCACTTCAGGATTTGACCAGAAATTTCAAAGGTGGGTTTATACACTTTTCTATTTGCTTCCCTTAAGAGTATCTCTTGCCTTCTTTGTTCATCTTGCCTTTTCTTTCAGATTTTGAGAGACTTCCCATGAAGGACTGACATGATGGCTCAATTAGGTGATTTCCTGAGATGTTATAAACAAACACGGAAAGACTCAGCCTTGACTCCTCAGAAAGCAGAAAGTACAGCAGAGGCTGCCTCTATTTGTGTTAGACATTTCATTGGGAACTTCCTTTCCAAACTGTACTGCTTGCTTTTTTCATAGATGGTATATTTGGTGTTGTATCTAAAAGGTGTCACCATACCCAAGGTCATCTAGATTTTCTCTTATGTTATCTTCTGGGAGTTTTGTAGTTTTGTTTTACATTTAGCTCTATGATCCATTTTCAGCTGATTTTTTGTAGAGTGTAAGGTGTGTGTCTAAGCTGAATTGTTTTCATGTGGATGTCTAGTTGTTAAAGCCCCATTTGTTGAGGAGACTATCTTTGCTCCATTGTATTGCCTTTGCTCTTTTGTCAAAGATCAGCTGACTGTATTTATGGGGGCCTATTTCTGGATGCTGTCTTCTGTTCCACTGACATATTTGTCTGTTATTTCTCAGATACCACATTGTCTTGATTACTATCACTTTATAGTAAGTCTTGAAGTTGGGTAGCATCAGTCCTCCACCTTCATTCTTCTCCTTCAATATTGTGTTAGCTATTGTGAGTCTTTTGCCTCTTCATGTAAACTTTAGAATCAGTTTGTTGGTATCCATAACATAATTTCCTGAGATTTTTATTGGGATTGCATTGAATCTATAGATCTATTTGGGTAGAACTGACATCTTGACAATAGTAAATTTCCCTCTCCATGAACATGGAGTATTTCTACATTTACTTAGTTCTTCTTTGATTTCATTCATCAGTGTTTTGTAGTTTTTCTCATATAAATCTTGTACATATTTTATTAGATTTATACCTAAGGATATAATAAGGATAGTTTTATGTCTTCTTCCCAATCTATATAACTTATATTTCCTTTTTCTTGCCTTAATGCATTAGCAAATACTTCCTTTATGAAAGTGAAAAGATATAGTGGGAGGGGACATCCTTGCTTTGTAGTTTATCGTAGTAAGGGAAAGCTCTGAGTTTCTAACCATTAAGTATGATGTTAGCTGTAGATATTTTTGTAGATATATAATTTTTTTTAACAAACTTAGACTATAAGGTGAGTCATATTACTGTAAAATAAAAATTCAGATAGTTTCAAGAATGATTGTTGCCTTCACTATACATGCCTACAGTTATAACCATGTAATAACATAGGTAATGTTATTTTGTTAAATTTTATCATGAAATGAAGCCATTTTATATACATAGGAATTCTATGTAGGAATAGGAATTAGGAATTCTATGAAAATATTTATGCAAGGATAGTCTTTGAAGAAAAATGTAAGCTAGGGAATGCTTTTATAATTGTGAAATCAGCACAGCTTATGGTTCATTGATTGGCAAAAACATTGTTTTAAAAAAGAGAGAGAGATGTAATATTTCAAACAAATACCCCATTGTGTTGAAATTAGAAATGTATAAATATTGATAACCTAATTTTAATTTTGATTTGGAAAGCAGAATGCCAAAATGTCTTAATAAAACATTTTTTAGGCCGAGGAATATGACACTGATAATATTATTTTGGGATTCCATTCAGTTAGCACATTCCACAGTGCATTGATTCCTTGCTTAAAATAAATCATGACCTTTATGTGCTCTTTGCCCAGTTGAGAACTGATGTGTGCTCAAGGTTACATACTGTTCCTCTAACTATAGCTCCAGCAACTTTCCTCCCTGAGTCATCACATTCAGGAACTTTCACTTTATAAATGTACCTCCCCCTTTTTTTTACCCACTCCAAGATTGTATTCACTGTCATCACATCATCATTAATGTTTCTTTATATCACAGAATTATAGGTAATGAGCTGTTAGATGTGGAAGAGATCATTTATTGTCAATCAGTTAACAAATGTTGGCTGTCTACTCTCTGACAGGCACTGACCAGGTGCTGGTAAGCAGAAAACAAACATTCTTTCCCTCATGGAGATTAAGGTATAGCAGAGGGAGAGAGATAATTATTAATTGGCTGAATAAATAAGTAAATAATAGACAGTGTTAGCTGTTGGTAAATTGTATGAATTTTATCTCTTTATGGATATTCTCATTTTGTTTATTCATCATTTTCCTAGTTTTCTTTCTTTGTTCATGATTTCCTTTAAATATTTGATCATATTTAAGACAATTGACTCAAAATATTTTTCTAGTAAGTCCAATGTCTGGGCATATTAATGGATGGTCTATGTCATTTTCCCCCTTTGAATGTATTGTACGTACCTATTTTTTTGTATGCTTTGTGATTCTTTTGTTGAAAACTGGGCATTTGAATATTATAATGTGGTACCTCTGAAACTCAGATTCTCCATCTTTCCCAGGGTTTGATGTTCTTGCTTGTCAAAGGTAGAAGTTGCTGGTTTGTTTAGTGACTTCATCAAACTTAAAAAGACAGTATTCCTTATCATGTGTGGTCACTGAACTTCCTGCTCTGTTAGCTTGTATTCAGCTAGCCTTTTGACAGAGATTTCCTTGAATGCCAGGAGCTAAAACAAAAAAAAATACTTTTCACAGCTGATTAATTTATTAGGGCTGCCATAACAAAGTACTATAGACTGGGTGGCTTAAACAATAGAAATTTATTGTTTCACAGTTCTGAAGGCTAGAAGTCCAAGATCAAGGTGTTGGCAGGGTTATTCCTTGTTAGGGTTATGAAAGAAAATCTGTTCCATGCCTCTTGCCTACCTTCTGATGACTTGCTGGCAATCTTGGTATTTCTTGGGTCCCTTTCATCTTCACATGATGATCTCCCTATGTGTGTATGTCTCTCTGTTCTGATTTTCCCTTTTATGAGGATGCCTTTCATATTGGAAAGGGTCCACTCTAAAGACTTCATCTTAACTTTACTAACTACATTTGTAATGACCTATTTTGAATAAGGTCACATTTGAGATGCTGCGGTTTTGGATTTCAACATGTGAATTTTGAGGGAGGCTTAATTTAACATGTAGCACTCAGTCTTTGTGGATTGGCTCTGTTCTGGGGCCTTCCTTCTGCACATAACCAGGCTGTTTGCAATTCTGCCTTAGCCTTTACTTCCTGTTTGTGCTGAACCTAGAGATTAGTCAAAGATGAAAGTTTAAGGTCAGCTCTTCTCATGATTTTTCTGAGCATCCATCCTGCCCTGGATATATGTGTGACTTTCTAAATTCCCCAGTATACACAGGCATTTCTGAATGTCCTAATTTCCCAAAGAAACTCTTTTCAGATTTTCCTCCAAGGCTTTCTGCTGTCTGTTGTTTGTTTCCACCATAATATTTTGTTCTAGGTGACTATTGGTTTTCCATTCACCTTATAATGCTTATGAACAATGCCTATGTTCTTCCCTCCCTGAGTGAGTCCCAACTTAGGTAAAACAGAGATAAGTATGTTGTGTCAATCCTTCAGATAGTCCCCATAAAGTTTGGAATAGAGAAACACAATACTTTGCTAATAAAGTCTACTCTGCTCTGTCCTGAGAACCAAGTACTAGGGTCTCCCCCTACGAATGCAGGCTGTGGTCTTCAGGTCTTCAAGACTGCCATTGAGGTAGGGTGGGGTGGGAAAAAGAAAATAAAAATGCCACAAAGCTTTTCTACTGTTTTCAAGTTGGCCTTTTTCTTGATTAAGCATTCATTTGATTACTGTAAATCTTTGACCATTGTCCAGAGTTCTGGCAAAGTTGATTTTGACAATTTCTGCTTATTTTCAATATTTCTCTTGAGGGACAGGAGTTTGGAGATGCCTGTTCTGCTGTTTTTCTGACATCACACCTGAGAAGTGCTATAAAGAAAAAAAAAGTAGAGCAGGGTAAGGGACATCAGCAGCAGTGGTGGTGGGTGTTGCAGTTTTAAACAGAGTGGTCAAGGTAGGCTTCATTGACAAGTTGACTTTTTTTTTTTTTTTTTTTTTTTGTGGTATGCGGGCCTCTCACTGTTGTGGCCTCTCCCGTTGCGGAGCACAGGCTCCGGACGCGCAGGCCCAGCGGCCATGGCTCACGGGCTCAGTTGCTCCGCGGCATGTGGGATCTTCCCGGACCGGGGCACGAACCCGTGTCTCCTGCATCGGCAGGCGGATTCTCAACCACTGCGCCACCAGGGAAGCCCGACAAGTTGACTTTTGATAAATGATTCAAGGAAGTGAAGGGACCATCCAAGTATATAGCTGGGGGAAGATTATAGTGAGCATAGAAAACAGTACAAGGGTCTTAGGGCAGGAAGATCCCTGGTGTATGTGAGGAAGAAGGAAGCTGATGAGGCTGGAACAGAGTGAGCAAGAAGGAGCTAAAGTCAAAAGATAATGGGAGGAATGGGAAGGTGGGATCACACAGGACCTTGAAGGCCGTTATAAAGATTTTACCATTTATTATGAGTAAAGTAGAAGATCTTTGCAGCATTTGAACACAAGAATAACTTGATCTATCCAACATGTTAAAAAGGATAATACTAGCTCTTAGGTTGAATATAGGGGAACAAGGATGAAGTCTGGGAGAGTGGTTCTGATACTGTTACAGTACATCATGTAAGAGATGATAGTAGAATGAAACTGGGAGGAAGCAATGAAGGTAATGAGAAGTGTATGGATTTAAAATATAATTTGAAAGTAAAGCCAATAGGATTTTGGACATAAGAAAGATAAGTCAAGAATGATTGCCAAGTTCTTTACTTGAGCAACTAGAGAGATGGAATTGTCATTAGCTGATGGGAAAAAAACAGTAATTAGAACAGTTTTTATGTGAACAGACAACAATGTCAAATTTGGATGTGTTGAGCTGGGAATACTTATTAGACATCCAAGTGGAGATGTGAAGTAGACAATTGGGAATGTGAGCCTGGAACTTCTGAGAGACTTTTGGAAAGAGAATTATTTTCCTGGAATCATTGAAATAGAGATGACATTTAAAGAAGTAATATAGAAAATAATAGGGAACCAAAGAGTGATCGCTCTAACATTCCAATATTAAGAGGCTGGGAAGAGGAGAAAGTAGATTGACCAGTGAGATCATGTAAAAACAATATGAGCCTGATTTCTTGGAACCAGGTTAAGAAAATATTTCAGAGTATAAGTATTTTATCAGCATCATCAGAATACTATTCCTTAGTAAGTAGAGGTAACGGAGAATTGACCATTTAACTTGGTAGTGTGGAGTTCATTGGTGATTTTTTTGACCAGTTGTTACACTTGAGTGGTGTTGGCAAAAGCCTGGTTGAAGTATGTTTAAGAGAGAAATGGAGGAGTAAGTCTATAGTTAAATATCATCCCCTAGAACTACTACTACCCTCTCCCAGTTTTCATACCACAGACCTCGAGGAAGGAGGACATGGTCACCCAGATCTTTTGAGTATATTCAAAGGACATTCCACTGTAAATGGCAAAAGAGTGGCAACATATAGGACAAATCATAATTCCGCCCTCCAGAATATCAAGCCAATTTTGCATATGAGGTCATGTCGTGATACATAGAGCAAAAGCCTTAGAGGAAGGCAAGTGTTTACTATCGTAGCAACATGATGCAGTCTACTTCTAGGCATTTGTTTCATACATTTGTATTTGTTTATATTTTAGCTTATAGAAAATATGTGGGGTGTGTGTTTGTGTGTGTGCATATGTGTGTGTGTGTGTTATATAATCACCACCAAGGGTATTGCTAGATACAGAGAGAGTGAATTTAGGTATGAGTATAACTGAGTTCACTTCTTACATTGCACCACCATTGAGCTAGGGTGCTAAGTAGGCATGGGAAAATATTTCCACTCCAGTTTTCTCGTATAGAAAATGAATGGAAAGGATTAAATGATTAGTGAGAAATTTTGTAGCCCTCATGTTCTCTGATTATCTATTGCAAAAATAAAACGTGTGTGTGTGTGTGTGTGTGTGTGTGTGTGTGTGTGTGCAATGTAGGCAAAAAGAACTAACAAGGTTGTTGCCAAGAGGAATAGGTGAAAGAAGAAAGAGAAAAAATCAGAAGTATAGCAGAGTTCTGAGGACAGGATTAAAACAGATGGAAAAAAACCCTGAAAATACCCATTTGGGTTTTATTCATGTATAGTATAGTTAGAAAACAATGAAATTACTAGAGGAGAAGTTGAAGAAGAAGAAAAACAAGAAAGGGAACGAGGGCGAGGTGAAGTGTAACATCAGAAGCTGAGAGAAAGGAAGAAATATACAAATAGAGAGTAGAGGGCAAGAAAATCACAAATACCTTAACCTTTTGAAAAGCCCTATCCTTGCAACTGATGAGTCCAAACATACTTTTCTTCTCTTTTCAGAGCTATTTTTTTAATTCTTATCACAAGAAAAAGGAAATAATTTTTTTATCTGTTTTCACCATTTAGAAGGCCACTGACTTGCTCCGTCACCTGGAAGAAGGCAGTTAGGTAAAGACCGAGAATAAGGCCTCTTTCTTTGTCAGCAGTGGGTCATCCCAAGAGCCCACAAACTCACCTGTGGGCTGTGAAGAACTCTACCTACAGTAGTTTAAAAATGTCATTAGTTTAGACTGAGTGTGAATAATAAGAGAGAGGCCCTTGAAACGATTAAATGCAGAGCTGATTATGAAAGCAAAGCTGAAGTGAGAATTTGAAGGGCCATTAACTTAGCCAAAAGGATGGCTGGAAGAAATATCATTTATAAAAATTGGGAGATTGAAGGGGCTTCTTTAATGTTCTTTAACAAAAATTAGATGTTTGATAATCTCTTCTTACTTCGATAAGCAGGGGAAAAAACCCTCAAAATTAGAAATTTTTTTTTTCAGGTTCATTATGTTCTAGATGTTAGGTGTGTGCTATTAGGTTAATTAGAATTTTAAAGTTAAAATGACCTTCTTCCAACTTTAAGTAGAAACTTTTTTCTTCTCTTAGTCAGTTGTGAAAGAGGATGTTTATCACAGTATTTGTCACTTGACTTAGAAAGTTGCTCCCGTAACCTCTTAATGCTCTGTCCTCTTTAATTTTGCGTAAACTATTTTTTCTTAAAATTAACATTTTAGACAAAAATAACAGTTTGTCTTTTGGATTCGAGGAGGTTTTGGCACAAGACAACATGTTTGAGTTTTTTCGAAGCCCCTTACTTAACATAAATTCAACACACTTCATTTGAGTACAGCCCAGAAATCCTAATAAGTTCTAGAGATAAGGGATAGGGTACCACCCGCATATTAAAGGTACTCTTGGTGTATTTGGGGAATCAGATTAAAAAAATCAGAGCATCATAATGATCTCAGAGAGACACAGTGAGCGGTCTTGAAGAGAAATCTTAGTTCCCTGCCCAGGAATTGAACCTGGGTAGCCTGGATGAAAACCAGGAATCCTAGCTGCTGGTTCACCAGGGGCTGGAGGCCAGAGGCAAAGTGGCCCTGGCTCATTCCCCCGTTTGAAAGCAAGAATGTTTCAAGGAGGCAAAACTGTAAAAACAGGTACAAAGTTTATTATTAGGTGCAGCACAAGTAGGAGAGCACACAGAGAAGTAGTTTGTTTATCTACGACTGAAGCAAGGCAGAAATACACACCCAGGGAGAAAGGGTATGGGTGTCCTTCTCTAATGAGGAGGAGCGCAGTAAAGGGGCGGTTAAATCATTTCTATAGGACAGTTCTGCCTGGTCTTCGTTTACCTTTGGCCGATTATCTCATTTCTTTTCCCACATCTGACCTGCCCTAGAGTCTGCCCCCATCTGTGTGCACATCTTTTCACCAAGATGGATCCCAGCGCGGAGGCCTGTGGGAGGCTTGACATCACCTGTTATGGGATAGCATCCCTCCTTTTTGACCCCCGAGGAGCCTTCCTGTGCATGTACAGTCAGGGACATTTCCTTGACCTCGGGAGTACGCTCATCTTACCTCTTAGCAGAGCTCAGCTCTTGCCACTGACTTCGTCCTTGGAGCGTCTGGGGAAACACAGCCTCAGTTTTACTCCACCTGACAAACAAACACCAGCTGTCCAGCCCAGGGGCCCATCTGTCTCCTACCTCATTAATGTCAGAGGGTGAATTGTGAGAATAAGGGTTTGCATGACCACTAATAGAGTGCATTAGCTGACAAAAGTGGGTGACACAAGAGTTAATCCTTAAAGAACTAATAGTAGGTGACCTAGTTAAGAAGGGGTTGAGGTGTTCCCTTTATCGAGAACAGGATTGGCAAAGAGCCAAACGTAGCAAACAGCATGTTGACATATTAGAACGGGGTGGAGGTTGTGAAGAAGTTTGATTGAGTGGTGGTGAGATTGTCAGGAACCAAATCATAAACAACCCTGAACATGCTTTCCTGATGGCATGTGGGCCAATCTGAGCCTTTGGGATACCAGAATTTATCCTAAGAGAACCAGAATGCCTATGGTGGGGCAAAAGGCTCCGAAAGAGTGACTTGCTACTTGGAAGAATCTAGGTCCAGCCTTCCTGAAACTACTAGTACATTTTATACAAAAGCCAGTAAGCTCCCTTAACTTATCACAGCTAAAGATAAGTTCAACTCACCTATAATACAACTTTCTTGTGTTCTCACTGTTCTTTCGTTGCATTTCCTGATTTAAAAACTAATTTATTTTTGTATCCTGTTGGCTGCTTTTTTAAACCTTTTAAACATTTTTATTGGAGGGTAATGTGCATAGATGAGAATATGTAGATCTTAAATGCACCACTGAATGACTTTACACACACACACACACACACACACACACACACACTCACACGAAGGTAACCACCACAAAAATCAAAACAAAAAATATTTCTGTCACGCCAGATAAATCCTCTTGGTTCCAATCTCACTAATTAAGAGATTAATTTTGTCTTCTCTTTCATTTAATATAAATAGAATTATTCATCTCACAGTAGGTCAATTTTGCCTATTTCTGAACTTTGTAGAATCACACATGTACATATGGAATCAGACTCTGCGTGTGTGTTTGCATACTTGTGTGTCTGAATTCTTTGCCTCACTATAATGTTTTAGAAGTGGGTCTTTACTGTTGCATATAATGGCAGTTTCTTCTTTTTATTGCTGAGTAATAGTCCAGTGTACTAATACACCACAAAGTGTTTATATTTATACACCATAAACGTTTGTTTTATGGTACTCTGACAGTGTAATTCCTGATACTTCTTATTTCAAGCTGAGAGGCTGTATTAAGAAACAAATATCCCTGATTTATTAATTTTGAAGAATATGTCTTACTGGGTAAATCCATATTCTTGCACAATATTCAGCTAATGTACCATTTTAACAAAGTATCCTACTGCTTTTTTCGTCATCTCATGTCTCACTGTCACTGAGCCCCCTTGATGAGCTATTGATGCAGTCATAAAGAAAAGCCACAAAGAAAAGCAATACACACGGGTGGGAAAATGTGGGAAAGTCGGAGAATGCAGAGAGATAGGGCAATATAATGCACGTTGTATTGGAAAAGGTTATTTATGATCTAAGCCTGAGTTGTCTCACAAGTATTATAGACTTCATGAGGTTCTGAGATTAATGATGAAACGAACAGGTTTTAAATTTAGATGAAATTTCTATTTGTAGTTCTGCCTATAAACTCAATGGCCTCATGTTCTGTGTATTTACATAGCACTGTGTGTTAAGTAGAGAGTTCAATTATTTGGTGAATTTAATGAATATAGAAGCTATCCTCTGACAAGTCCTTAAGGTAGAGTAATTAATCACATAATTTCCTTCTTAGGAAACAGATTTTTTTTTATATTTATGATCTCTGTTTTATATATATATTTTTTTTTCTGTATTTACACAGCAAATCGTAGAAGAAAATTTCTCTTTTCCTGTTTTAGTGCATAGTTTAACACTCTCCAGTTTGTGGCAGTTGTTTTTTTAAATCAAATACCCCTTTGCCAAAAGTCAATTACTCTGACACTGACCTTTGGAGCACTAATTTATTCTAACCTCAGGGAATTTGCTTTTTAGGGATAAATTGAGCATTAAAATTTTGTCTGATGATTTTTAAAAGTTTTGTGGAATTTCTTATATATATACCAACTGAAACACAGCATGTTGGCACTTTTCCAATACTTTTGGGTAACAGGGGTTTTCAAAAAACGTCTTGAATTCATTGTTTTAATTACCAATATCGTTCATGAAGATGCTGGTGACTTACGCTATGGTTAGGTTATATCTGACCTCCTATGTCACTGTCGGTGTGGATGGCCTCTAGCAAATTAATGCTTGATTCCAAGAAAAACTCAAGAATATTAAGATCATAGTCAATAGTGAAACAAAACCGGGATTCCCTTGAGATTAGCTGTGTAAATAATAATAATAAGGTATATAAGGAGGTTTTGTTTCATTTTCCCTCCATGGATAGGGTTTTTAAATAATTGTATGGAACTATTTATCATAACAGTGAGGATGATAATGATGGTAACACGAATGACATTACTAGGTGCACCTGTTAAGCCCTTGGAATCTGCCAGGTGAAGGAATACAGTCTTGAAAGTAACACGTGCTTTTATCCATATCTTATAGATGAAAAAAAATGGACGTGTGGATTACTTGCCCAAAACTAAAAAAATAATACCTGCTTTTCTATAAGAATCTCCACATATTGACTCATTTAAATATTTGTAGCATAAAAAAATAATATGGATACTTTTATCCTTTCAAATGATGTAGCAATGAAAACTTTGGGGTTTCGGGGCTTTCTCCCTACTTCACTAGTTTATATATGTTTTTTCTCTCTTGGACATGAGCAGATGTTTGCCTCAATAAGTTCATGGGTAAGAAACAACACAGAAACCAGGCTGGAGCGTGCATTCCATCTTAATGCGTCATCGCTTAAGGGAATACAGTCGACCCTCCACATCCAACATCTAATTGAATCTGCAGATGCAGAACTTATGGATACGGAGGGCCCACTGTATCTATAGTAAAATGAAGACCAAATTGTCTGAGGAAAATAAACAACCCCTTATATCCTCCCCAAAGCATGAGTACACTTGATTCTTAACAAAGTGAAAAGAGCTTTGAAATTAGATTTCAGTGACAACCGCAGTCATTAAGGGTGCCAGAATCTGTTGAACAACAGTCAGCCAAAAAAAATTTTTTTTCACTGCTTTTGAAGGGAAACCAACACCTTAATCATGCAGTTTCATACGAGGAGGTCTACTTAAAAGTTCAAATGATAATTATTGGGTAAGAGTTTTCTTTCTTTTAATGTTGGGCTAATTTCGTCTTGAATACTTACTCAGTGTAACTGCAGGTGTATTCCTGTTATATTCTTTTTACCTGCAAATGGTGATGCATCACAGTGACTCTAGCCTTTCTTCTATTAAAGGACTCAACATTAAAGGTGTTTCCAGGAGATGTCTTTGTTAGTTACTGGCCATATCATTACATAATGAGGTTTAACTAAGGGCTCTGTGTATCAAGGGAGAAAGGAAGAGACATTGAAGAGAAGTGAAGGACATTTAGAAGGAGGGATTGGGACTGAGGTCTGGGAGACAGGGTGCGAGAGGGGCTGAGAGAACAAGAGGAGGGTGGGGGACTCGGAGAATGGCTACCAAGGGGGAGATGGAGAGAGAGAGAGAGAGAGAGAGAGAGAGAGAGATGCCTGGAGAAAGAAACAGGCAGACAGACAGATGGAAAAGAAAGGGACACAGGGACAGAAAGAGCAAAGACAAGCTCCAGATTCAGGAACTTGTGCTCAAGATCACGTGGGCTGGGGAATGGGGACCCAGGGAAGAGAGGAGTGTATGTGTAAGTCTGTTTTGAAAGAGGGAGGAGATTTCTGGGTAAATATACATTATACACCCAGTCACAGAGCAACATCATCAAGAAAGGCGAACCACTGGAGTGGAGAGAGGGTGTTTATTTTATCTTTACATGTGGAATCCAGTCCTTCCTGGTTAATGTGAAATTTGCTTGGGCGGATGGGGGGCTGAGATCACGTGACTCTCCCTTCTCATGTCCTTGCCTTATTGCAAGAGACCCTCATTTAACTGGGTCCTGCTGCTTTGTGATGGTCTTCAGAGAGAGCAGTACTGTTGTGTTCTAGCCAAGAGGGGGCTCAGTCCCTAATTATGCAGAGAGATGGGCTCCTCCACGCAGCTTTGCCAAAACAATACTGCGATCAAGTCTACCTGGGGGACAGAGGGGACTTGGGAAATATTAGGTGAGTAGTTTCTCTTACCTGCCTATAGTAACAACCTGTCTGCCGTAGCTTTTTCATTTAAAATGCTTATAGTTCATACATGTAAACTGCTTGGGAAAGTGCCTAGCACACAGTAAATACAAATGTCATTTTTCTTGTTGTAATTACCACCACTATCCTGGTTGTTACTCCATGCTTGATCTCTGCAACCTCTCACCTACATACAGTGCATCCACCCATCCATCCATCAGCCTTCATCTCTCTGCACGTTTGTGTGTCTCTCTGAATAGCCTTTGTCTCTCCCTCTCTCTCCTCTGTCTCTCTGGCTGGCTTTCTTGCAGGTATCCTTCTATGCACACATAACAAATAGTATTTGAAATGCGCTTCACACATTCATTATTGTGAAACCCTTGCCATTTCTTTTGCTTTCTGCAAAGGCGAACTCTTTTTTCTTCATTTCTATAATTTGTATGACATTTGATTTGGGACATGATAAGTCACTGATCAGAGGGGTGTCAGATTTTGGCTTCTTCTCACCTAAGGCCAAAAGTTTCCTGCACTATTTGACCTGCCTCCTTGCTGGCCCAAATCCAGACCCTCCCTCTGGATTGCTGAGCTCCAAATGCACTGACCTTCCCTGGAGGTGGCAAGTTTCTTCCTCGTTCCAAGACAGCGCATCTTCATATTTACTCATTTACAATTTAGCACTGGCTGATGTGTTCCCTTTGCCTTCCATGTTTCTAACAGCTCATTTGCCCACCCGTCCCTGTTAAATCTCTAAGGAACCTATACTTTTCTTCACCACAATGGTTATCATTATGTTTAAGTAACTGTTTGTGTAAATATTTGTTGACTGTCTCTCTGTGCTAGACGTTAAGATTCAGCAGAGTACGTATTGATCTCTCTTGTTCACTCCCAACATGATGCCTGGTACGTAATAGGTGCTAAAGAAACTGTTAAAGAAATTAATGGATTAATAAATCAAAGTGCTTTTCTGTACCAGCTGATATCTCTGGGCCAAAAACTAATGCTGAACATCCTTGTGAATTCATTGTTAATTGCTTAAATTACATTGTATCAAATAAGGGAAAAAAATCACTGAGGGAAAAAAATTATTATATTGAGTATTTCATATTGAGTATTCAATTGTCAGAACTTGGGTGTACATTTCCCCCTTGTTGTTTTACCAATCAAAAATACTGGTAACTCCCCTCTGTCTCCAGGAAAAGACAAAGAGAAAGAAAGAAGAAAGAATGGAAGGAAAAAAGAAAAAGAGATAAAAGAAGAAAGGAATGGGGAGAGAGAGAAGGGAGAGGGAGGGAGGGAGGGAGAGAGAGGTGAAGAAAGAAATAAGGAGGGAAGAAAGGCAGAAGGAAGAAAAAACATTATTGTGGGTCTCTTCCCTCAGTTGGAATATAATTCAGTGATGCAAAATTCAGTTGGGGTCTACATAAAAAAGGTTATCAACTTCAGAATAACATATTCATATTTTTGTTTATTTATAAAATATTTTGACCTTAGTATTATCTAAGTGCAGAATTCTCTTTCTACATTTAACCTCAAAACTCATCTTGCTATTCCCTTGTTACTAGAATGAAAAGACAGTTGGACCTCTTTGATTTTTCACATCAAGCTTTGTGCTTGAATCTCCACTGAAGCTTATTATAAAATAAAAATTCCTGATCCCTGTCTGATTGACTAGATCTAAAGGGATGTCATAATATTTTTATTTTTTTCTCTTTTTATTGACGTATAGCTGATTTACAATGTTGTGTTAGTTTCTGGTGTACAGCAAAGTATTTCAGAGTATATTTTATATATATATTTTTATATATGTATATTTATATATATGTATATTTACATATATATGTATATATAAAATAATCATTTTCAGATTCTTTTCCACTATAGGTTATTGCAGAATATTGAATATAATTCCCTGTGCTATACACTAGGACCTCGTTATTTATCTATTTTATATTTAGTAGTTCATATCTACTAATACCAAATTCCTAATTTACCCCTCCCTTCCCCTTCCCCTTTGGTAGCCATAGGTTTGGTTTCTGTGTCTCTGAGTGTGTTTCTGTTTTGTAAATAAGTTCATTTGTATCATTTTTTTAATTAGATTCCACATTGTTAGTGACATCATATGATATGTGTCTTTCTGTGTCTGAAAGACTTAATATGATCATCTCTAGCTCCATTCATGTTGCTATAGATGGCATCATTGCATTCTTTTATATGGCTGAGTCATATTCCATATATATATATATATATATATATATATATATATATATATATATCCGGAAGATGTGGTAAATATTTGCATATTGAACAAATCTATCAGGTGATCCTGATGTGTAATTTAAACTCACATCTAATTCCAGAAGCAATCATTCGTTGAACCTGTGCTTTGAGCTGGACACTATTCTAAATAATATATAAGAACATTATAAGTTTTACAAGAAACCTGTGAAAGAAAAGTGATGTCTTGTCGATGTGGAAAGCAGGGCTTTGAGAGGGTATGATTTTGGTCAGGGCTATTAGCTACCAAATGCCAATGACAGGATTTGAACCCAGGACTCTCAAATGCTGAAACTCCTGCTTTTCTATCTCACTCCAGCATCACCTACTAAAATTCAATCTAAACCACAGTCATTGAATTAAACTCTAGGGTTAACAAAAATTTGTGTATGACATGACTTATATTATACATGGTTGACTTATCGAGGATGACAGTTTAGGAAAACTTTACTAACTCCATGTCATGATTTTGTGTCCTATGATATTTGATAAAAATACTATTGACACTGTTCATACCCTGATCACGTAGCCTGATTGAGAAGTCTCTGAAGAAAGATTTGACGTGACAGAATCTATTGATTTGTGTGCCGCAAACCATTTCCAATCCCTCACTGCTAGGCCGCCTCTTACTTAATATTTGAGCTTCCCTGATGCACAGAGGTGCCAGGTGACTGGGTTTTGGTCCAGGAGATGTAAGCAACACAGCCCTTCTTACCTTAAGCCACCTCCGTGCCTTACAGGAGGACGTGATACCTGGAGCTGCCATCTCTCCCCTGTGAGTCATTAAGCCAACATGGTAAAGACAGCAGAGTAGAAATTTAAATAAACCTGGGTCTCTGATGACATCATTGAGCCTTAACACTGGCCCAGGAGACTTCAGCTTTCAGTATACTGGTCAGGAAAGAAAAATGCACCCTCTCTATTTATGGCCCTCTTAGCCATTAATTCTGTGACTTTTCACTAAACACATTCCTTTCTGATGTGAATCTCACTAGAGATAGAAAGCCACGTGGTAAACCCCTCACAGATCAGGTTTATGATTTATTCGTCTGATGCCTAGAATTGAAGTTTTTCACATGCTAGAAGCACTGGGAAGTTTTTGTGGGGACGTGCATGTGTCACGTCTGTCTGATGTTTCAGTGTGTCTACTTCGTATTGCACTGGGCCAGCTAGTCTCTTTGTAGATTCTCTTCCTTCTGAACATAAAGTTCACGGGGAGTTAGCTTTGATAAAGAACCTAAAATAAAAGCAGATCCCAGGCCCCCTTATATTTATAACCTGGCCTGTGTTAGGGACGCTAGTTCGTGACATCAGTATTAATCATATCCTGCCTTCTGCCACCAAAGATACCGTCACAGTATCTGAACCAAGGCCACGAGTCACCAGAGGAACATTCTGGTGACAGATTCTACCCTCGGCTTGGTTACTTTGCTGCCACTTCTGCTAGGAGAGGAACAGCTTCCCTAGACGCTCACTGTTAAGTGGGACAGCTGGATGGAAGTCTGCTCCATCCATAATTCAGTGAGTGGGTCCCTTCAACCCTGCTTCCCCGTACGTTGCTTTCCCCTGCCACCCACTCACGTTGGACCTTGCAGAAGCTACTTGACCCAGGATGCACACAACAGTATAGCCAGTAGTTGAGAAGTTGCAGCCTGATTTATTCTTCCCGACTGGGTGTGTGCCACCCCTACCACACGGCTACTCTTCTCCTTGCCCTGCTTTGAGGAGTTAAGATAGGTCTTTAAGAATAAAGACAAGTGATTCAATTAGACCGTGGTTTCTGAAAGGGTGATGTGTGTATCATCAATAAAATGATTTTAGATGTACATAAATGAACGTTAAAAATTTTAAACAGCATGTATTTTATGTAGTTTAAATATCTATCTAGTGTATCACATTCCTGACTTCATATTCAGTACTGTAGTGCGTGCATCTATCTGTGTGTTTATGTTTCCCTTTAACACATGTTTATATGTGTGTATGCATGCGTGTATACACAGACATACATGTATGTATGCATTTCCCTTTCAACTATGCTTATTTGAATAAAAGGCGCTTTGTTTTACAGAAATAATCAGTCAATGGTACAGATGATTCATAGGTTTAGCAAAAATTGTGAAGTTGGTGCATGAATGATACTGTTTGGGAAATACAGGATAGAACGAATATTAACCCTAAGAATACCACTGGGAGGAAGAAATGTAATTATGCAACATAGAAGGTAACGTTAATGTCAGAGACTGAGACGTGAGTTATCTACTTCACATAGATGGAATCCTTCCTAAATGAACCCAAAGGGTCTCATACATTTCACATTACAGTCAGTTTGTCAAATATATATTAACTTTCTACTATTTTGAAGCCTTGTCTTAGTCCTGTTAGAGGCACAGAAATGTCTAAAATACCGTTGATGTTTTCAGTGATTCTGTAATAATACGAGGAAGAGCTTGCATGAAACCCTCCGATGACTTCTGTTTCACTTGAAAGAAAACCCGAGTTTCTGTGTTGGTTTATGAGGATTATAAACTGACCTCCATCCTCGTCTCCTATCCTTCCGCAAAGCAGTCATAGTGGCTTCCTTTCCTTCCCTCCAGTGCTCCATGTTTGTTCCCACTTTAGGACCTCAGACAAGATGGTCCTACTACCTGCATTCTTCTTTCCCTTATTTCTAGAGGGCTGATTTTTCCCAGTCATTTAGCTCTTAGCTAACTTGTCACCTCTTCAGAGAGGGTCCTCCTGAAATCCTGTCTGAAGAGTCTCTTTCTACCCTGAGCCCCTGTAAAAGCTTACTTTCTATCTTACTTACTGTGTTGATTTCCTTCACCTTTCTTAGTGCTGTCAGAGCGTTACCTTATCTATTCACTTGCTTATTACTTGCCTCCCCCAGTAGAACAAAAACGGGAGAAGATCAGGGACCATGTCTCTCTTAGTTAACACTATCTTCCCTCTGGACTAAAATTTTAAAAATAAGGACTGGTACACATTAGATACTCAATACATAATTTTTTTTTTTTTTTTTTTTTTCTGTACGCGGGCCTCTCACTGTTGTGGTCTCTCCCGTTGCGGAGCACAGGCTCCAGACGCACAGGTTCAGCGGCCATGGCTCACGGGCCCAGCCGCTCCGCGGCACGTGGGATCTTCCCGGACCGGGGCACGAACCCGCGTCCCCTGCATCGGCAGGCGGATTCTCAACCACTGCGCCACCAGGGAAGCCGAATACATGATTTTAAATGAATGAATACGTAGCAGGCATGATGTTTCGTGGCCACACTACAAAAACATTCTGTAGTGGAGCGAGCGTGTCTGATGAGGCAATCGGGAAGTATTTCATGATGAAGCTGGAACTCAGCAGAATTTTGACAGGCGGAGTTGGAAATTTTCTCGAAGAGGAGAGTTATATGCTCAAAAGCCTAGGTGGAAGGATGAGACAAATTGGGGGAGATTCTGAAAATGCAGCAGAGCAGGGACTCCAAGTGGACACATTACCAGTTACATGTTAAGAGACAATATCACACTCTGAAAGCATGATGCATTTTGCCTTCTGTAGACATCTAACCAATCTCTATGAGCAGCATGGATTTTACAGCCAGAAGTCCCAGAAGCCCTGCAGTTTGAATTGTAGATGTACTGGTCTCGTTTTTGCACGTTCTCCCAGGAACTTTTGCCGTGTCACATAACAAGGTCCCTCATGTTGTGGCCCTGTCTTTTGCCTCATCATCGTTGTATGGTATAAGAGGGGTCTCCTGTCTCACGGAGCCTCAGTTTCCCCATATGTAAAAGTGCTGAGGTAGCTCTCAAAGGGCCCTACCAGTTCTGGCATTCGAGAATTAGGGAAGAACCGAGGAATTAAACTTCATGAATAGTTTGTGAAGGTTCCCACGCAGTACAACACGGACAAGTGGACCAACCCAAAGCAATCTCATTGGGTATGTCTGGAAAAGGATGTTAAAACTTAAAGGAAGTAAGAGGTAATGGTGACTCTGACTAGGGTGGTATCAGAGATACTGGTGGACAGTGGTCAGATTGTAGATGTATTTTGAAGGTATATCCAATAAAAATTTTCCTTTCGCCTAGAGTAGATTGCAAATCTTTGTGACCCTGAGTAAAATAGCAACTGCGCCATGTTACAATGAAAGTGAAGGTCAACTCAGTGTTTCATGAGTTACTGCTGTTCTGAGTTTTGTACAAATATTTGGAGATTACATAGCTCCTTCCCACTCACTATATAATGTGGTTCTTCCAACAACTTTGAGTGGGGAGAGGAGATGGAATGGGGAGGATATACAGTTCATCTAATTTACAGGGAAAGAAATTGAACTAAGATCACACATGGTTAACAGTGGTGGTCAGACTTGAACTGCTGCCTCCTGCTTCCACAGAGTCTCTTGGAACAGAAGGAATGATGCTATAGTCAAAGATAATCTATCTTGAGACAAGCAATAATCTGTCTTCACTATATCAAATAGTCTTTCTAAGTAGCATACATAAGCTTTGAAATCGTAGGTTTATGCCTGTCTTTTCCCCTCTGGGTCATCTATGAATCTACAACATAGTCAATACCAACAAAGTTTTGAAAGATCTTTCCCTTCAAATAAGCATACACTGCTCTCACGTGAGTCCTCAAATGTGGTGAGCAGCTATGGCTGGTACTTAGGGGATCTGAGCAGTATCTTATGACTACCTGAAGGACATTGGCCTTTTGTATTTCACTATCACGGATGCTTTATGCAAGCATCTGTATTGCCTGGAATCACTGTCCCATGGGTATGAAAACTAGCAAACTCTCTCCATTTGAGAACATAAGTGTGGAAATAATGATTGGTCCTTGTCCCCCAAACAAGCCTATAAAACCGAGTAGTGAAAGCAGCAAACTGTTTCTGTTTAACTTCATGATTGCAGACATAAAATTGGGCCTAGAAGCTTGGCCTCCCACCAGCTGAACACTGAACTTGCAATAATTTCATAGCCACTCCCCTCCAGGCCAGAAAATCTCCCCATAACCAACACCCCATAATATTATCTTTTCACATCTCTCTCTTTCAGGAAAACATCAGAATTTACAAAATAACATTTTAGAGATAAAAAAAAATCCTCCAGCCACAGAAAATTGTATTTAGCAATCATTTGAAAATACACACTGGGTCGTAAGAGCCATATCTCAAACATGTGCCAGGTAGAAGTTTCGTTAAATATTTAGAATCTCTCTGAGAAAAAGCACTGGAGAAATCCATTTCATCTTAGAGTAACAGTGATTGTTCAGAGGTCACTTGGGTAGCGTCTAGGCCTCTAACAGACTGGAAAACAATCCAAAGGACAAAGATCGAGAAAGTTAGTGGGTGCAAACTCTTATGCTCCATTTCTAATTTGCCACCCTTGCCCTTTATCAAGCAGGCTCAAGTCCTACGGGGAATGTATCTTTTCAGTAATTGCAGTAATGGGCCACTGAGGTGTGAGCTTTCAAGTGAAATGGGCATTTCATGTAAATAAGGTGTTTTAGGTTTACTGGTCTCTGATAGGATCTATAACACCTGCTGTTGAGTTAGGAAAATGTTAATTTCCATAGGGCACTGTCAGAATTTTAAGACGGCCCCCTGGAGTCTCTGAGTTGCATCCTCTTAGGCTTTTAGAATCAGCTGTAACAGTAGTTGAGCGGAGGGCACCTAGAAGATTAGCATACCGGCTGGGCAGGTTCCATGTTTCAAAGGAATTGACCTAAAGGAGAAGTGAGCTAGCTCACGGAAAGGAGCAAGGTCAGTCATATCTCAGTATGGATGGGAGAGGGGAATTGATGAGCTTTTCTGAGAACTTCCAAGGTGTTTGGAGAAATGAGCTGTGGGACTCCTTTCCCTAAATAACTAGGTGGGCAAGTTGGCACAGATACCTCAAAGAACACATTCTATCAAGTGTGTGATGCCTCCAGTGGCTGCTCACTACTTATGTCCACTTGGACAGCAAAAGAGGAAAAATACCAGCCAGACAACAGTCTAGTTTTGGCCCTGAAGATTATTATCCAAAGGTCTAGATCCCCATGAAGTTGAGAAATAACTTTCCTAAGGATAATTTTAAATATGCAGGACCAAGTTAATGCGACTATATTTCTTCTAACATTCAAACATTCAAGACACATTCCTTCTATGTTGAATAAGCGGTCTCACATTACAGTAACTAGGATAGTGTTTGATCTTCCATCCATAAAATAATAAGCTCCTTCTGAGAAAGAATGACAGCCCACTCGTCCTTCTTGAACGCCTTACGGTGTTCAGAGTCAGCACCTCCATAAATATTCTCCATTTTCCATAAATATCTGTTACTGCAAATCCATATTCCCTCCTGGTTAGAAGGAGAACATCCTCAGAAGTGAGAGCCCTTGCCTTCAACCATGATACTATGCCAGTTTGAGGTCCACCCCTTCTGCTACTTTATTCTGGAGAGGGGAAACGTAAACATCCATGATGGCCAACGGAATCGGTAACTGCCAGTCTCTGACCAAGACCTTTAAGTGAAATCACAGTTCTGTCCTAAAAGCCAATCTGAATCGTCTCTGAAATGAGCTGAAACAGCTCAGGGGTGGGAGCTGCGCGCCTGCATGAAGCCTCACACAGTTGTGAGGACCAGTATTTGCTGCTTCCCCTCTGTGTACCTGGCACCAGCAGGGGCGGCCTGAAGCTGCCGCAGCTTCCTGCAGCAGAGAAGAAACGTAACCAAACCCAGCTGCAGGCTGGCAATGAAGAAGGATCACACAGACAGATGATTTCCTTTGTTCTTAAGTGTTGTTCATCTTGGAACAGCTTCTGGCTTGAGAAAGAGAGCTTTAGGGAAGACTCCCTGAAGTGATATACAGTATCTCTGAACAAAAGACAAAGGCCACAGGCAACTGATGGTATGGAAGAGAACATTTCCTCGGATTTGAGAATACATTGGGGGTAAAAATTCAATAGATCTAATGTCAAGCAATGATGGAATATCTTTTAAAGCTTGTGTGTGCAAGGGTTGTAGAAATAATATTACAAATAACGGTAAAAGGTCATGTTTTTCTTGTTCACTTAACAAATGTTTATTGAACACTACTACGTGTTAGGCGATTGCAAAAGCTCGTAAGATATTGGGATTGCAAAGGCTCATAAAGCAGTGTCTTGGGGCTTTCCTGGTGGTGCACTGGTTAAGAATCCACCTGCCGTTGCGGGGGACACGGGTTCGCGCCCTGGTCTGGGAAGATCCCGCATGCCACGGAGCAACTAAGCCCGTGCGGCACAGCTACTGAGCCTGCTCTCTAGAGCCCGCGAGCCACAGCTACTGAGCCTATGCTCTAGAGCCCAGGAGCCACAACTACTGAAGCTCACAAGCCTAGAACCCGTGCTCCGCAACAAGAGAAGCCACCACAATGAGAAGCCCGCGCACCGCAACGAAGAGTAGCCCCTGCTCGCCGCAACTAGGGAAAACCTGTGTGCAGCAACAAAGACCCAACGCGGCCCCGAAATTAATTTTTTAAAAAGTGTCTCTCTCTTACAAGAGCACAAAATCTAGTAAATAGAAGTAAACTTTTGGAAGCAGTATACTCTGCATATTTATTGATTAGATCAGCAAAACTGCCTTAGCCAGA
The DNA here is from genome assembly GCF_026419965.1 of Kogia breviceps. Taxonomy (NCBI): domain Eukaryota; kingdom Metazoa; phylum Chordata; class Mammalia; order Artiodactyla; family Physeteridae; genus Kogia; species Kogia breviceps. Next base: position 9,462,980 of record NC_081319.1, on the reverse strand, counting down.
AGTTTTTGTCTTTTTGAATCAATTCCATTCAAAGAGCACTTGGCAGGGTACAAAAGATTCATCTGCCCCAACAATGAACTCGTCTGATTTAGAAGGCAAATACTTATTGACTGTGGACTGTGTCATTTTTATGGTTTTGCTTCTTGCTGAAACCTTTTGGATAGGACCCCATACTGAAGGAGCTAAAACTTGGACGTTTAATAACTTGCTCTAGTTTTCATTTCAAGCTCCAAGAAGAGCTGGGATTTGAACTGTCTGAGTTGAGAACCCATGCTGTGAACTATTAATCTTGTGCCTCTGTCCTCGAGGAGACAAGACTATACGGACAGGATGTAAGTTTAAAATTACAGATCACGTGGTTAGGATCGCTCAGGAAAGGTAGGTGACGGAAAGCACCAAGCTCTCCTAAATAATAAACATGGCTGAGTATAGGGTGTAAGAGAAACAGCAACTCCTTTATTGCAGCCCATTGCCTTCCATTTGGAGCCCCCCCAGTTCCGTTCAATTCCCTGCGAGGTCTGTGTCCTAGCAGCGTGAGGGGCACTGGATTCAACTGTTTGCTTTAAGTGACATTGCAGTGACTCAGGGACTCACAGATATTTTTCCTGACTCTCTTGAGTGACGACTTTCAGAACAAACTGCAATTTTCGTCCCTCCTGGCTTCAGTTGCTTTTCTTACGTGAGCCCCCAATCCCCACCTCTGAACTTGCCAGCAAACACCAGAAGCGTCCAGATCCTGGGTTCCTCCGTGTCTCCATAGGGTGTGAAGGGTGTAGTCTGTGTCCTGCTCATCCCTTCTTCCAAATCCAACTCCATGGGAGACGCCATCACTATGTTTATAATTAGCATGAGGAGATGTAATTTTATTTTCTGCCTCAACAGTTTATTGAGGGAAGAACCTACTCTGCTCAAGTCTGTCTACCCCTCTACTAGTGATTCTCAACTGTGAGCCTGCCTCGCAATCACCCGCAGCATATTGAGTTCAGGCAGATTCCTGGGCTCTCGCCCGGAGTACGTGACTCCGTATGTCTGGGCTGGGGCCAAAGAATTTCGGATTCCAACAGGTTCAGACTCGCGAGATTAACAAGGTGTCGCTACTGCTTCCGGGCCCGGCATCACACTTTGAGGACCATTGCCGTTTAGTTAGTATTATCAGGGTTGAGATCATGGGCTCCAGAGCCAGTCCTGCCTGCACAAATGCCAGCCCCACCACTTACGACGCTTGTGGCTTTGGACGAGTTATTAGACTTCTGGGTACCTGAAATCCCTCACATGTAAAATATAATAATAATATCCCCCCTAGGGTTATTGTAAGAATTAAGTGAGCGCAAATATGCTAAGTGCTTTAAAGAGGACTGGGACGTAATGGGTTCATTACTATATGTTGACTCATATTATTTATTCACGGTGGTTAGTGCCCATGGCATTTACTCACATGCTCAGTGTATAGGAATTCACATCCCTACCTAGGATAAGGCGTCTAACATGTGGCTTCTTGGGCTTCCCTGGTGGCGCAGTAGTTGAGAATCTGCCTGCCGATGCAGGGGTCACGGGTTCGTGCCCTGGTCCGGGAAGATCCCACATGCTGCGGAGCAACTAAGCCCGTGAGCCATGGCCTAACATGTGGCTTCTTTCAGCCACAGGAGGCACTAAGATATAAAAGGTTACAGTAGTTTATAGCTATTTCTTTTAGGAGGCTGTTTTTACTTGAAATGTTTATTCACAGACTGTGTTATCCACTGTGTGAGTTTTGTGATTATGAAATTGATGCACCAGCTGAAGAAGGCTGTTGTGCGGTTATTGGTGCTCAGAAAAAAGGCTAACGCTTGTCATAAGAAAGACTGAACCGCTGAAACTTCCTCAGCATCGTCTCCTGTTCAAGGTAGAGCAGGATGCTTCTTTGCAGAAACACTGGGAGAGTTTGGAAATAATTGCGTTGTCACCAAAAAGCAAACATTGTGTTTTATGACTGGCGTTTCTCGTGAGGATGGTTGAAATCTGTCCTCTGAAGTCCTGTGCTCTCTTTTTCATTTCTTCATGTGTCCACAGTGAAGCAGTTGCCATGACATGCCTTCTAGGCCGCTCAGCTACAAATGGCAAACAGCAGGTGCGGAATAAGAGAATGGGTAGTTTGGTGCCCTGATGCAGAGGCTGCAGCTGAAAGGGTGACTATTCGTCTGAACTTCAAATCAGAACACCCAAATCAGCAAAGGCTTCTTTCTCTGACGCGTGAGGTTTTTTTATGTTTATGTATCACTTTAGTTGTATAGTTACCAAATCATGTTTATTAAAAATAAGAAAATGCAGAAAATGGGAAGTGATGAAGAATCCAGAATGTGTGATTATAGAGAGAAATTGATCTGCTTTATAGGTAGTGTTTGAATTTTGCATTCTGAATATCCAAATGTGAACTTGATCTGAGCCCATATTACATGGAGTTGCCCATAAAATAGTGATGATGATTTTCCCTTGTGACTGTTGGAATATGTCTCAGGGCTTCCAGATTATTCTGGCTTTCTGATGACCAGAAGAACTTGTTTGCAGCCTCTTTTAGGCACAGTGCCTAACACGTAATAGTTATTTGAGTATATGTCAGCTGTTTGGTTATTGCATATGGCTAGCCACTGTGTTGGGTGAAGATCAACTCCGCTTTTAGATCATACTCATTTTTCACTCTTGTAGCCATTAAGTGAAGCTGAGACCGCAGGAGGCTGAGTTAAGATGTGCTGATGCACAGAGAGTCTCAAAAAGTAAATCAAGTTGAACTTGGAAGAAGATTTTTGTTTTAATTTTTTATTTTTCAAATTTTAAAAATTTTATACAACTTTTAATGGTAACTTTCTATTTATAGTTATTCCAAAGTATTGGCTATATTCCCCGTGTCGTACAATGCATTTTTGAGCCTTTCTTATACCCAGTGATTTGTATCTCCCACTCTCCCACTCCTGTATTGGCCCTCCCTGGTGGTCAGTATTGTTTGTTCTCTATATCTGTGAGTCTGCTTCTTTTTTGTTATATTCACCGTTTGCTGTAGTTTTTAGATTCCACATATAAGTGATGTCATACAGTTTTTGCCCTTCTGTGTCTGACTTACTTCACTTACTGTGATAATGTCTAGTCTATCCATGTTGCTACAAATGACAAAATTCTGTTCTTTTTTATGGCTGAATATTCCATTGTGTGTGTGTGTGTGTATACACATACTATATCTTCTTTATCCATTTCTCTGTTGTTGGACACTTAGGTTGCTTCCATATCTTGGCAATCATAAATAATGTAGCTAGGAACATTGGCGTGCATGTGTCTTTTCGAATTCGTGTTATCTATCTTGGATAGATACCCAAGAGTATAATACGGGGTTGTATGGTGGCTCTATTTTTAAAGACATCTCCATAGTGTTCTCCACAGGGGCTGCACCAATTTACTTTCCCATCAGCAGTGCCCTAGGGTTCTCTTTGCTCTACATCCTCGCCAACATTTGTTATTTGTGTTCTTTTTTGATGATAGCCGTTCTGGTAGGTATGAGGTGATACCTCATTGTGGTTTTGATGTGCATTTCCCCGATGATTAGCAATGTTGAGCATCTTTTCATATACCTGTTGGCCATCTGCATTTCCTCTTTGGAAAAAATGTCTATTCAGTTCTTCTGCCCATTCCTTTAATCGGGTGGTTTGTTTTGTTGATGCTGAGTCGTATGAGCTCTTCATATATGTTGGATATTAATCCGATATTAGCCATATCATTTGCAGATATTTTCTCCCATTCAGTAGGTTGTCTTTTCATTTTGTCAGTGGTTTCCCTGGCTGTGCAAAAGCTTTTAAGTTTAATTAGGTCTCATTTGTTTATTTTTGCTGTTATTTCCTTTACTTTAGGAGACAGAACCAACAAAAAAAAAATTGCTTCAATTTATGTCAAATAGTGTTGGAAGATGTTTTAAACCTTAAAAATACTGATGTATTAATGTAAGGTACAGTTGCAGCTTTTAAATGGAATATAAAGACATTATAATTAGCAATATCAATACAGAGAAGTAATTAAAAACTATAAATCAAACCATACTCCTCTCCCACAAGCAGGTTGACTACATATAGCAAAAGCTACTAATTAATAATTAGCCACTGATCTAGCCATTTATGCACCTAGCAGACAAGCGGCAAAGACCATCATTATGTTTTATTTGAATTAAATGATCGTGACCATAGTTGAGGGAGAACATTCTTATAATATGGCTTTTTATCACCGCTGGTTTCTATGCCTAGATGATTTCAATACTGTGGAAGCACTGATTTCCGATTTTAACAATTTATTTGTCTTCAGTTAGTCTTTGCTACATCAGCTGTCACATGTTCCAGCAGGACCTGTAGCAGTTCTAAGAACCCACCTGAGTTTTCTCAGTGCGGGGATTTTGTGAATTTCAAGAGTGATCAGAAGGTCTTCGTGTTTCAATCTGTGTAGAAAGTAGATGACGTGAGTCTCTTCTTTTGAACTGAGCCAAGAATTGAAATACTAGCAAAAGTCCCATGAATTTCACTGCGACAGCTTGTTTAATTTCTCCAGTGAATCATTTGCTTGTGAGAAAAATCACATTCTGTGGGCATGCAAAGAGAACAGTGATTCCCAGAAATGTCTAGATACAGCTGCGATGGTGTGGTTGAAAAAGATGGAACTGTGTTTTCCTTTATTTCTCCTCTGGAAATGGGTGATTATAAGATTTATATTTTTCTTCATCTCCCTATTGCTGTTCCATCATTAAGTGAGCAATAAAGGAACCCAGTGGTAAATGCATCGCCAGTGAGCTCAGGACACAGTCTATATTTCCTTTTAAAAAGTATCTTTCCCAGTTTTTGTGATTTTATCATTGAAACCGCATCCTTTATATGTAATCTGATGCTCTCTAGCAAGATGGGAATTCTAGCGATATGCTCTGACACCAAGAGAGACTGTCGGTCTAAAACATGAAATCTTAAGCCCGTATCACAGCCCCTAACAGCTACCTTGGGACTTTTGACTTCAGTTCAGATCTAGTGAGATTGCTTGCTATGCTTAGACTCTCTAAAAGAAACCAGATAGATAAAATGCTCAGGCAGATAGCTTATGGAGGAAGAACGCTGTATTGCAAACAAACAGGACATCCACCAGGGAGAAACGCCCTTGAGGAACTGTTAGCATTTTAAGCTTCTCCAAGTTTTCAATCAATCCAGGTCACTTAGTGAAATCGATAAATGTCATCACAGTTCCAAAGGAGCCTTCAACTATGTTCAGAGAGAACGATGGCTCTGAAATTTAAATGGAATGTTATTGCCACAGTGTGACCGCCCCATGTTTAGAAATATTTCAAGGTTGCTCCTTATAGCGTCTTTGAGCTGGTGACAACATGCCTAGACTTTTGTTACAACTTCCAATTTCCTGTGTAAGTGAATATTTGGAGCTTACTGTACAGCCATAGATTAACCCCAAAGTGGATCCTTCCACTTTCTGAACCCTTCTTGGGTCACCTGAGACATCTGCCGACATGCCAACAAAATGTGCTTGGAAATGAGTCATTTTAACTTGGAAGATATTCTCTCCAGTGCCACGAATGAAATTTGGAGTACATCTTTTATCGTAAGTGGGCCTGTGATTATCTGATTACCAGGCAGTGAGTTCTTTCAAGTAGGTATGGCAACCGTGGCCTGTTTTTGCCATAGTTGTTTGTGGATCTGTAATATACAGACATCCCAACAGCCCATTTTGTTCAAGGGCATCCATCAATCGACCTTTGACCAACGTGAACCAGAGATAAAGGAATAGAAACAGAAACAAAATATATATATATATATATATATATAGCAATTCATTGTCTTGCATCTTCCTGTCTTTGTATCTTCAGCTTTTCGGTCCCTTATCCCACTCTTTGTAGGCATTCTAGCTTAAACATCTTTATCTGAGTCCTCGTCAACCCTTCTCCAGCAAATGTGATTGGTTACAAAGTCCTCAGAATGCTTGTTGGATGTTGTCCCTTGGATTTATTCTTTCCTTTCCATTTCTTCCATCTGAATTCTGACCTTTCAGCTCGTAGCTATTGTGGGTTTACAGCGAAGCATGATGCCGAATGCTTTGCATGCACACTCGCATTTAATCCCTGTAATAACCGTGGAGGACCATTTTCTTACTTTACAGAAGAGGAAACTGAGGATGATTGCTCAAGTGACCTTGTCACAGAGTCACGCTGCTAGTAAATCTGAATGATTCTGTGTCATGGTAAGGGGCTTCTGCGTGACCTCCTGAGCTCCACATCCTCAGCCCTTTCATCTAAACTTCAGGACATCATTCTTTTAAGCAGTAACTTTGAACAGCCTTGTTAAATGATTTGCTTAGGAACTTCCTTTCATGCCTTCTTTTGAGTTGAATTTTCTTTTTTTTTTTAAAGCGAGTATGTATTTGTACAGTTCTTCTTTTTAAATCAATTAATTTATTTCTTTTTGGCTGCATTGGGTCTTTGTTGCTGCGTGCGGGCTTTCTCTAGTTGCAGCGAGCAGGGGCTACTCTTCACTGCAGTGCGTGGGCTTCTCATTGCAGTTGCTTATCTGTTGTTTTGGAGCACAGGCTCTAGGCTCACGGGCTTCAGTAACTGCAGCACCATGGCTTCAGTAGTTGTGGCTCGAGGGCTCAGCAGTTGTGGCTCGTGGGCTCTCGAGTGCAGGCTCAGTAGTTGTGGCACACGGGCTTAGCTGCTCTCCGGCATGTGGGATCTTCCAGGACCAGGGATCGAACCCGTGTCCCCTGCATTGGCAGGCGGGTTCTTAACCAGTTGCACCACTAGGGAAGTCCGAGTTAAATTTTCTAGGCCCCATTACCAAGGAATCCATTTTATATTTTGAGACTTAGATTCCCCTTCTTTGTTAATGTCGTTTTCTCCAACAAAATCACTCTCTTTGTTGACAGCTTCCAGCCATACTTGGGTGTCCATTTCCATTCTCACCTGTAAGTCACTCCCTTTTTTATTCCCTATCACTGGTCTCTTGTTTATATTTGTTCCTCCCCATCACCAGAATTATCTTCTCTTCCGTGTTTTCCTCAAGTCCTGGTTAAATATGAATACCATGCTCGAAACTTCCTTATTCATTTCCTCTATTATTTAGGATGATGATAACTGCTCTATCAATGTATAAAGTTGCAAATATACTAGAAGCTTATGTGCAAGGTCATCAGGTGGTTCTGTCCATGCAGTTATTCAAGGACCCAGACTCCTCTCATCATCACATGGCTCCTCCAGCCCTCAGAAAGTGGTCCTCTTAGCAGCAACATCCACATCACCTGGAAGCTTACTAGAGATGCTAACTATAGCACTGCATCCTAGATACACTGCATCAGAAACTGTGGAGAACGGGCCCAGCAATGTGCGTTTGCCCAACCCACCAGGTGATTGTGAAGCACTCTCAAGTCTGAGAATCACTACTCTCCAGCCTCATAGATGTCGATATCCAGCCTGTGGAAATTCAGACAATGGGGACAGGATACACATGCTTCTCAAAAGTGTTGCCCCAGAAGAGATGCATATCATTTCCATTCATGTCTTATTGGTGAGTACTGATTAAGTGGCCCTTCATAATGCAAGGGAGATGGGAAATGCAGTCTCTTTGGTCCTCATCTCAGTCATAGACAGGCGGACAAAAGTGAATGCGGTCCTTTAAAAAAACAAAGCTGTCTTCCATCCCCTGATTTTCATACAGCAGCCTTTAGAATGCAGTCTGACAGGTTCTTAAAGTCTATTTCAGTGCTTCTGTCAGCTTAGTTCCTCACATTGAACATTTTTATTTCTTCTTCCTCTTTGCTGTAGTTTGATTTTCTTCATCATTTTCCTTGGTTACAGCTTGACATAAATTTCTTTGTCTATTCATTAACAGACTGGCCATTGCAAACGCTCCATTGCAGGTTGTAGGAACATGTCAGCTTATTTTCTCTTAGCATAAAGTGATCCAGCTGATGAGCTTGTCATGCAGAACTCGGGACGAAATGGCGAACTGCTCCTCAAACACAGTAGGAACAGTTCTGATTTTCACTTCATCGTCTCCATTCCTATTCTGCACTGATACGCATTGTCACTCAAGTCCTGAAGGTAGTCCTGGACAGGAGGGGATATTTTTTAACTCATGGTATCAAAGTAGATGAAGCACAGTGTTTCTGCATGCCCTGGCTCTGTGGAACTTAACAAGTCAAGTTCATTACCATGTCTAGGCATGGCCTACAGGGAGCATTTGATAGTTTAGGGAATGACCCAATCGTTATGAAACCACATATATTATTTATTCCCCCAACAAGAAGTAACCTTCCATTTTCCCTATAACAAAATTCAAAAGTTTTTTTTTTTTTTGCTATTTGTATATGTGTATGTTCAAAATACAGATGAAATAATCGAATATCTATTTATACACTTTAATCTAGTAACTGTTCTATATATATTTTTAATCTATATATAATATGATATATTAGAATTATTCTTTTTTTTCTTTTCATAAGATAATTATGTTCAAATGTTTCCTAAGCATATTTAAGTCCAGTTTCTTTGTCATCTCTAGAGCTACTTTATGAAACATCTTATAGTTTTCCAAAGCATATTATCTTGACTTCCACCTGTATTGCTGGAAATATTATCCTAATTCAATCTGTGTATGAGTCTATTGCTGGATCGTTGATCCTAGCACAAGTACTCCATCATCAAACATAAGGACTGTGTCATTTTGCATTGTTCAAAGTTTACTCCAAGTGTTCGTGGTGTTCCTTTACTATATAACTATGCACTGTACTGCTTTCTAAAATGACTTTGAAGAGGTTCCTTTTAAGGTGCTAATACGTATCACTTTTAGTTCATAACACCAAGAGTAATCCATAATTGTGTACTAAATTTCTTTCTCTCTTTCTTCTTTGTTTTAAATGTAACTTGACACTACCCTAAACTAGCACTGATTAATATTCTTACAGGTTAGAATCTTCCCCAGTGGTGATCTGATATTCCAAAGTAAACCAGAGAATGCCCATGGGTATGAATGATTTTATATGGATTCAATTATAAGCAAATTCCCTCTGGTTTAAAGCATAAAAGTAAAAAACAATATATGATGAAATGATTAAGTTTAAGGGATGATCTCTAGAATTTCTATATAATACGTAACATCATAAGACTCTCTTATCATTTAAGTCTTTCTTCTAAAAGTAATATTAGCAAAAGCCATGGGAAATTAAAATTTCTATTTAATCAAAATTTAATAGGAACTGGGGAGGTAAATTATAATGCTTAGTTATGTTATACTTGTAATGAGTTATTTTTAATTGATTTCAAAATTATCTTGGAAGTATACTTTCTTAACTCTTCCTGTGATCTCCCTAGGGATTCTTGTAGGAGTACAGTAAAATTATGTTCAAAGTGGCTTGCAGGTCATCTCTACAGTTGTGCTACTTAAGGTTTCCTAGGTTTGGTCTGTCCATTTTTACGTGAGTGTACTCTGGCTCCAAGAGTGCTGACATTTTTCTTCCATACGCTTTCTAGAGAAGAATCATAAGATTTTGTTGAAAAAGGGTCAGGATTTTAATGTATTGCTCTTTCACCCCTTCATGGCCCTCTGTTTTTTGAACTGTTTTTTTCAGAATGTACATCATTGCTGTATATCCAAAGATATTGTTGTCCATAGTTTATCTTGAAAATGGATTTTCGTATGACTAGGCTCTTTTGGGGAGATATTTTTATTTGTAAGAGCAGCATTGGTCTAAAACCTGAATGCAACAGGAATCAAGTTATTTTATATTCCAACTCCATTACTAAAATATATTGGGAATTCCTGACAAAATACTAGAACAATGTTTTTCAGTTTTTAGTAGAATATGACTATTATTTATCTTGACTCTAACTTTCCTGCCTGTGTTTTCTTTAGACCAAGTTGAACTCCTACAGGAGAATAGGGGTGGGATTGGGAGATGGCCCTGAATAAAAATTATACCTGAATCAAGAAAAAAAAGAACCTTCCAGTGTCTTCTCACAAAACTCAAGTGTATTTTAACAGTGTACTATAGAATGATGACTCTGAAAGAGAGGAAAAACAAACCAAAAAAGTAGTACTCACAGTGGAAAAAATTCTGAAGAGTGTCTGGATAGTAAAATCCCCTTATGATCTTTCTGTCAGCCATGTAGATGGGGTCCTGTGGGTAACTGATCCAAACTTTCCTTCAAAAATTCACATTCTACATTCTTTTCTTTGCCATAATTATTCCTTAAACCTGACTCTTATTGGAAAAACAACATCAGTTCTCAAAACACAGAGAGAAACAATAAGTAGAGTAAGAATCTTAAAAAGGCTTAAGAGAGTACAAGAAATAATGTCTACTTGGAGAAAATAGAAGAAGTACAACAGACACACATCAAGTGTAAGACCATCACACTTTAAGAAAATATTTTACCTGAGTGAGCTTCTCATCTTTCTGGAGATGGGCTTACAAAGACTGAGAAGGCATTTATGGGAGTTCTGCTCCCTGGAATATAATAGTGAGTTTGTCAAGCTACAACTTATAATTATGCCACTAATTAAAAAATGGAAGTGATTTGCAAAGCTGGAGTGATACATAATTATATTTCCTTACCACATCATAAAATGAGTTATTTTTCTTCACATAAGGTTTATTTTTTTGTAAGTTTATTTTTAAAATTTCATTATTTCAGTTCTTAGAGCTGTGTGTTGGCAACAGGTAAAAAGGGACGCATATAATAGATTTTCGTTGGTAGTAATGCATCATTTACATAATTCTTTTCCATTCATGTAACGCATGCCTTTGGATTGCTTCAGCATTTACTGTTTGAAAATAGGAATTACCTATTTCCTGCATTGCTTTATGGTATTCCACAGGGAGTTACATGATTTAGATGTAAAAGCATGGGCTTTAGCAGCAAACAAGGCAGATTTGGATCAAGGTATTTAAAAATCCTCTGAGACTTGTCCTCCTAATCTGTAAATGTGTGATGATAGTACGCACCACAGTCTGGTGCTAGCAAGGATCGGATGGGCCATGCATGAGCCAAAACTACTCTTGTAGCAAAACAAGTCTGGGACTATACCTATCCTTGATTCCAGCAGTACTTCTAACATCAAACACTGAGCCTAGCATAGAAGATTAGTCTGGTAAAAATGTATTGGATAAGGAAAAATGAATGATAGTAGTTGATTTTTTCCATGCTCACTCTGAATCCACCATTTTTTTTTCCATTGTCAAAGATTCTACTACGTGCCAACCATCTTTAATTCTCATTTATTTTGACTTAACCATCTTAGTGTTCCCCCCCTGTAGTATACAATGCAACTGGAGAGTTCTTTCTAAAGGGCATACATAATCATGATACACACTGATCATAAGATAAAGTCCAAATGTTTTTCATAGCTTCAAGATCCAATATGGCCCAGCTCCTGTCTCCTCTTTCACCATAAGTTTTTGCATGCTCTGTTATCCATTACTCTAAACGTACCCAGAACCTGGGAAACTGCCCCAAGCTTTATTGTATTAGTTAAGGTATATGCTAAGCTGCTGTAACAAAGAGACCGCGGAATGAGGGAGCTTAAACAAGCTAAGCTCTCTCTGCTTTACGTAGCTGGATAGAGGTGAGTGAGTCGGGTCTGGTGGCATGACTTAGGTGTAGTCACCACGTGTGTTCTCGTGTTGGCCGTTCGTGTGCTCAGTCAGGCAGTGCTCACTTCTCTTCACATCCCCTTAGACATAACTTTTTCATATGGCCACGATCAATTACAGCGCAAGTTGGAAAACGTAATGTTTAGCTGGATAGCCACGTCTGTAGCTACAACATGGGAATTCTGTTCTTAAAAGAGGGGAGAGGATGTCGGAGTCCAGTTAGCAGTCATCGGCAGATGAGTTTTTATAATTCCCTCTTACATCACTGTTTATTTCTAAATGGTAGTTGTCAATTCATTTTGTTATGTTTATTCCACTACAGTCTAGAGATTTCGAGGACAGGAAATATGCTTCCTTCATGTGTCATATCACTAGTGATGATTATAGTCCCCGGAACATAGTAGGTGCTCAATCCCAGGATCAAGGCAGAGCTTGCAGAGATCTGTGGAAAAGAGCCTTTTTTTTTTTTTTTTTTTTTTGAAAACACAACTATGCTCTGGTTTACTATTTCTTTTCTCCCATTTTTCTTTTCTTTATTCTGAACTAATCAAGGATCCTGTAGATAAAGGAAATAGCTGAAAAAATATGAGCATCTCTCACAGGAAATTTCTCTGGGAAAAACAACAGCAAGGCTAACTGAGACTATAGCTGCTCTGCCTCGCATAGTCTGTGGGGTGAGTGCATAATATATGAAATGAATTCTGTTGAAGACATCTACTTTCCTGGGTAAAACAATAATGAAATTTCTGATTAGCTCTTTCAGAGAACTAAATGGTATTTTGATATCTGAAACCAAGGCTTAAATAGCTGATACCGAAGGATTTTTTTTTTCCCTCCAAATTAGTCAATTAAAAGTTCTTCAGTACGTTTAGTAAGTTTCCCAGTGTCCATTCGTGTCATATGTTGATGTAACATCTCCCTGAGACCCATTCTTCATATCCATATATGCCTCAGGCTTGGATGATTTGGGTCTAAGTTGGAGGAAGGGAAAGCGTTAAAGATGTCTCCAGAAGAATTCAGCAACTGAAGGACAAACAGAATGGCTGCAAATAAGGCCAGAAGTAATTCCTTTTCTTCCTCTGTGACTTCATAGCCCACCTTCCCTCATGGAAGGAATGGTGGCTGTCCATATTAGGGTTGGCACTTCAGTGAGTATGTTTGGTGTTACAAAAATTAAAATCAGACCTCACAGTTCCTCTTCCATGCTTCAGGCAGTGGTGTGGTAGTGCGTCTTAAACGTGGTAGAAGATGTTTTAAAATCAGTTTTTAAAAAGATTTTCTGAAATTCAGGACTCAATAAATTAATCTACACTTAACTCTCCTCAAGCCTGGAATTTGCTTTCAGAAGCTTGACTCACTGGTTATCTGTATATGCTGCTAACTGGAGCAAGAGTAGGGATTCTAAGTGAAACACTATTTTAAATCATTTTTCTTCACTCAGAACCTGTTGAGTATTCAGTGACCATCTACTGTAGGTCCATTTGTGGGACTTACATAGTCTAGGGCAGTGCAACTCACAATCTGTAGTAAAGCTCTATTAAAAAATAATTTGATCCATTGCAGACTAATGTTTCTGTAAAATAGAATTAAAATGTGTCCGCTTCTAAAACCCGACACGAGTTTTGAAGCCACCTCACTGTGGACCTCAACAGCAGGCAGTTCACAGACAGACCGCACTTAGAGAGCACTGATCTAGGAGATGTAAAAAGAAATTGTAGTTCTCCTCTCCAGCTGCAGACAACTGGGTGAGACAGAGGCATAATTAATCCATAACTAAAAGAAACAGTAATTGCAGTAAGTGGCTTATAACCCTTGACCTCAGAAAGAAAGAGGGTATCAGACTAGAGGCTGGTTAAGCTAGATGTGATTAGTAGTAATAGCTAATAATTCTTGATTGCTTTTGTTGTGCTCGGGACTAAACTAAGCTCTTTTTACATGTATCGGGTCATTTAATTCTCAGCAATGCACCAGGAGGTAGCTGCTACCGGTAACCCAGTATTGTAGAGGAGAGATAGACATTTCTCTGTCTCTGTCACTTGATGTCCCTCCCTGTTTCTGTCTGTGTCTCTCTCTCCCCTGTCCCACCCCCAGTGCGCACACGTACACACACACACACGCACACACACACGTAAATAGTAGATCTGGGGCTTCCCTGGTGGCGCAGTGGTTGAGAATCCGCCTGCCGATGCAGGGGACACGGGTTCGTGCCCCGGTCCGGGAAGATCCCACGTGTCACAGAGCGGCTGGGCCCGTGAGCCATGGCCGCTGAGCCTGCGCGTCTGGAGCCTGCGCTCCGCAATGGGAGAGGCCACGGCAGTGAGAGGCCCGCGTACCACAAAAAAAAAAAAAAAATAGTAGATCTGGGATTTGCGCTCAGGTCAGTCAGTGTGACTCAAACTAACAGCCGCCCATGGGCTTAACCTATTTGCTATAATGCTTTGAAGGAAGAATTGGATTTTGAAAAGGGAAGATGTTGCTAACAGACTTAGCAAACAGAATGAGCCAAGGTATAGATCCGTGAGTTAGTGGGCTTGGTGTATGTAGACCAGTGTTCTAGAACGCAAGACCCTGAAGATAGAGTCGGAGATAATCCTAAAGAAATAAGAGATGCTCAGGAAGGAGAGAGAAGCCATTGGATCTGCTGGAGGATGGGTAGGGGAGATGTCCCAGTCTGAAGGAAGAGATATCCAGTCAGATACTCTGTCTCTGTAGGTGAAGGTCTCACCTGATGCCGTAGAAGCTTTAGACACTGATGGGTACGATTGGCTGAAGCCCAGGCACTGTAGCCGGAGGCTGCTGCTGCTGAGGAGGGTGAGGGGTCACTAGGTAAAGAAGACTCTTTGGGGACAGAAGATCGTATTCACATTAGGATTTGTTGAGTTTCAAATATTAGCAAGGCAGTCATGTAAAGATGTTTACGTGGATTTGCTCCAGCCCATAAACCATTTCAGACACCCCTGGTGCTGGAAACGTTTGCCTTGTGTCCTTAGGTTGGACACAAGCTGTTGATGTTCAGCATATGTTGGGAAATCCAGGTATGGAGTCAGGCGTGAAGTCTTACCTTTAAGGCTAACTGGCCTTTAGAACCAGAATTGTATTATAGAAGGCAGTCTGCATGCATCAAACAGGCTCCCAGTGAGCTTTGGGGCTGTAACTGTTCAGAACACTTTGGAGCCCTGCACTGCACGCCATTCACTCTGGTCACAGTTTAGAGGCTGCAGTATTTCGACGGCTAATCATCCTTGTAACATGTAGCAGAACAATTCACAATAGGAGTTCCCTAGGAGTAGCAGTTGTTTTCACATTGAGCACTTCGGTACAAATCAGGTAAGTGCTGATACTCGGACCTTCGTCAAGGACAGTGAAGACTCCATCATTGTATTGTAGGCTACGCTCTATCTTCCCGCAGCAATTTTGATCTGCACCAACTTTTATTGTACGTGTGAGAGGAGCGTGTTGAGGGAGAGGGGATAGGAGAGAAAAGAAAACAGTAGAAAGCCTTTTTTTTTTTTTTTTTTTTTTGGTAAATTTTCAAGGAAACGTGTCCTTGGCAGTAGAGAAGAGTTATGAGATATTTACTCCTTTTATTTAATGTATTTTTCTTGAAAAAAGAAAAGCCTTGTATAATGTATCACGAAGCCAACATAATTCAAACTGCCGTGTGGAAAGCACAATTAGAGCAGCATGTTGGAAATCTTTCTGGAATTTGGAGTTATGATCCAGCCACTTAAGAAGTCTGAAGGTGCTCAAACTATTTTTTATTCTCTTGCAGGGACACTTTGAATAAGGTCTCACAGTTCAAAGAAAAGCTGCCACTATCTGCTTAATACCTTAATTATTTGTGGTACCTTATCTTGGTTACCACTGATACGCTGCTTTCTGAATCCTGTTTGCCAAGGTTTCCTTTCAAAATCATAAGTAGCTTTTATTCTCGGGTCATTACTTTCTCAAGACTACCTAAATTGGTTAGCCTGAGTTTATTTGTGATGTAATCCCAAATGACGTTAGCTTGGCCAATTTCATTTTATTTTATTTATTCACATGAGCATATAAAAAAAAAATCAGATTCTGTGAATGCTTAAACTAAGCTTTAATGCCCCATATAATGTCTGTTAGGTAGACTTTCTTTATCCATCTTCTTTAGTTAATCTCCCATTTCCCTTAAACTGCATTAATAAACATAGCACTGAGAAGCCAGTCCTTTACAAGAAAAGCCCAGAGCATCTTTGCCTCAACTCCTCTTTATTATTCACAGTCTGCTTTCCCTTGTTTTAAGGTAGAACTCATATCCACAAATGGGTCTCTGCCACTGAGGGATGGAGAGAAAGAAGAGAAAATGGCAGCCTATCCCCCTTGGGTTTGTGACGTCAGAAGTCTGCTTTGAGTTTTCTACTTTAACAGTTTGGAATGAGGCACACCTCTTTGGGATTTCATATTCCAAAGCAACCCCCTATTGACTAGAGCTTTCTGCAGGGATGAAATGGTTTCTCTCCTGTGCGATATGGTAGCCACCAGCCCTGTGCGGCTATAGAACGGCTGAAGTGCTGCTTGTGTGACTGAAGAGGTGCATTTTTCCATTTTATTTATTTTAGGCTACTTAAATTGAAATAGCCACATGTGACTAGTGGCTGTCAGGCCAGGAAGTGCAGTTCTGAGGAGTGGTCCTCTCAGTGGCGTGCTTTCTGGCAGAGGCAGTCTGGCACAGCAGAATCCAGCCTTTTGTGTTACTACCTCTGGATCCTTAGGCATGTTACGCGTCACATATGTCTCTGAACCTCAGTTGCCTTGTAAGAAAGAGTCCAAGTAAAAACACTTCTTCGCGTGAGGCATAAGTAATTTAAAACATGGGTACAACAGGCTTTCCTGAGATCCGGCACATGTGGACACTCTGGGAACATTCGTTTAAAGATATAGAAAGGAGAGCATGTGATAGAGGACTTGGATTCACCGTCAACATCTATATTTGAGATAGTGAATTAATGACTGAAGATTTCGGACTTGGTTATCTCTTATTTATTAAATGAGTTGATAATTCCTGCCCTGACTATTTGAGAGGATTTCTAAGTTCTGAAACTTTCACCTGCTAAGTGTTTCTTGAATCTGTTCCCTTTCCTCCTTTTGTCTATTTCTGCCCCCTCTCTCGTGTAGATGACACCGCAGCCTCCTACCAGGCCTCTTCGCCTCCGCTCTCAAATTCGGACTTTGTGTTGTGACGTGAGCTTTGAGATTTGACCTCCATATACTCCATAATGTAAAGGTTCAAGTCCGTACCCTTCTGAATGGCAACTAAGGACAAACCATGAACTGGCTTTCATTTAAACATCCATTCTTTATTTATATTTTCTTCCCCGCATGTAATCTTGGGCTTCCCCTGACTTCTTGTCGTTCCCCTGTCACACACCACACGTCCTGCTGTTTTTCGCCTCCATGGCTTTGCTTTCCCTGTGTCTGCAATGTTCTCTTTCTCTCCACCACCATCCCAGCCCATAGTTGGATTGACTAACTCTTCATGTGCTCCTTTTCTCACCACCCACCCACCCCCTTTTTTTAAATTGATTTATGTATTTTAGCACTCAACTCAAGCAAAACAACCTACAGAAACCCCTGTGACCCCATCTTCCCTTAGCCTCATCCCCAAACCAGGCTGTGTCACCATCCTGCCTCCTCCAGATGAAGAGCTCTTTCAATGAACACACACCATCGTCTCTTTCTTCCCCACTAGACCATAATCTTCTTGAAAGAAAAGTTCAAGTATCACTTGCCTTTGTAACCCAAATACCTGTTAGTTATAGCTCAGAAAGGTTTACTGGCCAGAAGAGGCTGTCCTAGGGACGTCATGAAATAATGTAGGTGAAGGCATTTCCAAAATGGCAGAGTGCTCCAAAGATGTAAGTTGGTACTGTTTTAATTAAACGTTCCTGCTGACTTGGTGTCTGTATCCTGCTGGCCAGCTTTATGGCAGGCTCACACCCCGTGGTTCCAGCTGTCTGAATGTTTCTCACCGGGGCGGGGCGGGGGGGGGGAGACCACGCCATTTCAAACAGGATGTTCCCTCTTCTCTCTGATTCTCACATGATCGTTCATGGACCATCGCTGCAAGGACTCTGCTGACTGTCCACTCATAAATGCTGGAATCCTCAAACCAGGTTTCCTTCCTGATAAACGCCATGTACATATTTCCTCCCTCCTATGCAAAGTGGCCTTGAGTTTCTTAAGGAGAACATAATGGAGTATTTACGAAAAGCTGGGATTCCCTGATACCGTGCGTTGGGATAGTTACGTACCTGAAAATAGTCTTGATGTGTAACAGCTTCAGGGACACTCTTGACCAAGGACTGGTAATATATGGCTCTCAGGACAAATCTGACCCATTTCCTTGTACACCTGTGTACGTGATAAAGTTTTATTGGAACATAGCCATGTCCACTTGCTTACAGGTTGTCTGTGGTTGCTTTTACACTACAGTGATTGAGTTAACTACTTGAGCCACAGACTATAAGACCTGCAAGGCCTGAAATGTTTACTCTGAGGCTCTACACAGAAAAAATGTTCTGACCTCTATCCTAAAGCAGTGGGTTTTTGGGGTTTTTTTAGCTTATGTTTTTCCCCAGTTTTATTCTTGAGACATAATTGACAAACAGATTTGTGTAAGTTTAAGGTATGCAGCATAATGATTTGACTTACATATATTGTGAAATGATTGCCACAATAAGATTAGTTAACATCCATCATCTCATACAGATACAAAAAAAAAAAAGAGAAAAATATTTCCTTGTAATGAGAACTTTTAGGATTTACTGTCTTAACAACTTGTGTGTTAACTATAGTCATCCTGTGCATTACATACCTAATACTTATTTATCTTACAGCTGGAGGTTTGTAACTTTTGACCACCTTCACCCACTTGCCCCTCCCCCACTCCCATTCACTACCACACCCCTACCCAGGAACCACAAATCTGATCTCTTTTTCTTTGAGTTTGTTTGTATATTCCACATATAAATGAGATCATACAGTATTTGCCTTTGTCTCTCTTACTTATATCACTTTATGTTGTCACACACAGCAGGATTTCCTTTCTTTATGGCTGAACAATAGTCATATATATAGGTATGTATCACAAATTTTTATCCATTTATCTTCATTGTTTCCATGGCTTGGTTATTGTAAATAATGCTGCTATGAATATGAGGGGGGTGCAGATTTCTTCAACCTAGTGTATTTGTTTCCTTTGGATATATTCCCAGAAGTGGAATTGCTGGATCATCTGGTAGTTTTAGTTTTAATGTTTTGAGGAATCTCCATACTGGTTTCCTAGTGGCTGTATCACCTCACAAACAGTGCACAAGAATTCCCTTTTCTCTACATCCTCTCCAGCATCTCTTATCTCTTGTCTTTTTGATGATAGCCATTCTAATAAGATTAGCATTTCCCTTGTGATTAGTGATGTTGAGCATCTTTTCATATACCTGTTGGGCATTCATATATCTTCCACGGGAAAACATCTATGTAGTTTCTTTGCTCATTTTTTAATTGGTTTATTTGTTTTTTATGATTGAGTTGCATGAGTTCTTTATATATTTTAGATACTAACCCCTTATTGGATATATTATTTGCAAATATTTTTTCCCATTTCATAGGTTGTCTTTTTCATTTTGTTGATCATTTCTTTTGCCATGTAGAAGCTTTTAGTTTGATGCAGTCCCTCTTAAGTATTTTCTATTTTGTTTGCTTGTGCTTTAGGTATCATATCCAGAAAATAATTACCAAGATCCATGTCAAAGAGATTTTTTTTCTATGTTTTCTTTCAGAAATGTTATGGTATCTGGTCTCACATTTAAGTCTTTAATCTGTTTCAAGTTAATTTTTATAAGCGGTGTAAGGTGGGAGTCTAGTTTCATTCTCTTACTTGTGAGTAACCAATTTTCCCGGCACCACTTGTTAAAGAGGCATTCTTTTCTCCACTAAGTATTCTTGGCTCCCATGTCATGTATTAGTATACATGGGCTTATTTCAAGGCTCTTAATAATGTTTCATTGGTCTATGTGTCCGTTTTTATGCCAGTACCATACTGTTTTGATTAGTATCACTTTATAATATAGCTTGAAATCAGGATGTATGATGCTTTTCACTTTATTCATCTTTTTCAGGATTGTTTTGGCTGTTTGGGGTCTTTTGTGTTTCCCTATAAATTTTAGGATATTTTTTCTACTTCTGTAAAAACTGCCTGGAACATTGATAGGATTTGTGTTGAATCTATAGATGGCTTTGGGTACTCTGGACAATTTAATAATGTTAATGTTCCTAATCCATGAACATAGGATACTTTTCGATTTCTCTGTGTCTTCTTCAATCTGTTTTGTCAGTGTCTTTCAGTTTTCAGTGTATCTTCCTCAACTTATTATGGAGTTAGGTCCAATAAGCCCCATTACAGGTTGAAAATATTGAAAGCCAAAATACATTTATTACATCTAACCTACTGAACATCATAGCTCAGCCTAGCCTGCTTTAAAAAGGCTGAGAACACTTACATTAGCCAACAGTTGGGCAAAATCACAAAACCTGTTTTATAATAAAGTGTTGACTATCTTATGTAATTTATTGAATACTGTACTGAAAGTGAAAAACAGAATGGTTGTATGGGTACAGAATCAATGTAAGTGTATCAGCTGTCATGATCCTATGACTAGGAGCTGTGGCTCTCTCACACTGCCCAGCATCAGGAGAGAATATCGTACCAAATATCTCTAGTCCAGGAAAAGGTCAAAATTCAAAACTCAAAGTATGGTTTCTACTGGATGCATATCCCTTCTGCACATCATCAAGTCAAAAAATCCTAAGTGGAATCATCAATAGCCAGGGACCATCCGTAGAGGTTTTTTACCTCCTTGGTTAAATTTATTCCTAAGTATTTTATTGTTTTTGATGCAACTGTAAATGGAATCATTTTCTTTCGGATAATTCATTGTTAGTGTATAGACACTAAAGCAGGGTTTCTTAATCTCAGAACTATTGCCATGTGAGGCAAGATAATTTTTTGATGTGGAGGTGGTCTTCTGCAGTGTGGTATATTTAGCAGCATCCATGGCCTCTGCTCACTAGATGGGCAACCCCTCCGCATATGTGACAACGAAAAATGTCTCTAGTCATTGCCAAGTGTCCCCTGGGGGGACAAAATCACTTGCAGTTGAGAAATACTGCTCTAGACAAAGTAGACCCAAATACATATTAGGAGAAAGGAAGAACAAATCAACCATTTAAAAATATAAAAATATCAGATTGTATCATGTACTTTCTTTCGTTTGGCAAACTCATTCCACAGATTCCACTGACCTAGGATAAGACCTTTCTATCAGCCTGGTCGGGAGGGGAAAAATATTGAGATTTTTCTAATCGAGTTCCTATTACTATCCTTCAACCAAAAGTTCAAGTTAAGTAGTCTATGTGCACTGGCAGCCTGACCATAAGGTGTGAAGCACAGACTGCGACACCTGGAAAAACTGAGTTTAAACCCAAGCCTTTTCAACACACTAGCTCTCTAAATTTGGGCAGTTTACTTTGTTTCTCTGAACCTGATTTTCCTCATTTGTAAAATGTTACTAGGATTCAATGAGATCATGTTTTTTGGGGTTTTTAAAATTATTATTATTTATTTATTTATTTTTGGCTGTGTTGGGTCTTCGTTTCTGTGCAAGGGCTTTCTCTAGTTGCGGCAAGCGGGGGCCACTCTTCATCGCGGTGCGCGGACCTCTCACTATCACGGCCTCTCTTGTTACGGAGCAGAGGCTCCAGACGCGTAGCCTCAGTAGTTGTGGCTCACGGGCCTAGTTGCTCCGCGGCATGTGGGATCTTCCCAGACCAGGGCTCGAACCCGTGTTCCCTGCATTGGCAGGCAGGTTCTCAACCACTGCGCCACCAAGGAAGCCCGAGATCATGTTCTTATAAAGCACTTAGGACAGTGCCTGGCACGCGAGGGGTAGTAGTGATAAGAAAGGTGGGGGTGGGGAAGAAGGAGCAGGAAGAGGAGGCAGGAAGGAGGAGGAGGAGCGGGAGAGGAGAAGGAAGAAACTGGTACTTGCAAGCACCACCTGGAGTGGCAGAAAGAAATATTAAAACCCAAATGTGTTAGGGTTGCAAAACATTAAAGGGACCTCAGATGTTTGAATCCCTGCCATGCTTGTGTGTTTGTATCCCCTGCAATTTGTGAACTAGGTCTTTTGTTGAAAAGCACGGTCCAATTAGTCCAGCAGCTACTCTAAAAAACCAAATAGAAAGACTTACATAACAAGAAGTTATATAAGAAGAGTTAAAAATACTGAATACTAGTTGTATTCATAGAATACAAAAATCTTGGATTTAGTGTCTCAAAGACATCAGAAGTCGCCGCTTAGTTAACTAAATGCTACCAACATTTATTTGCAAGAAATCTCTGATCTTTCTGTATATCTGTGGAGGACAAAATGGTGGTTCTCAGTTATAGGGAACAATTTGCTTTCATTTCCCAGAATCTAGTCGTAACACTTTTGTCTCCTCTGGGAAGCTCCCCATCTCCATCCCAAGCCACGTATTTTTAGTGGAGCTGACCGTAAGCTGAATGTTAGGCAAATCACATGATGTCAAGACCAGGCATTCCACACAG
Organism: Kogia breviceps; assembly: GCF_026419965.1. Classification (NCBI taxonomy): domain Eukaryota; kingdom Metazoa; phylum Chordata; class Mammalia; order Artiodactyla; family Physeteridae; genus Kogia; species Kogia breviceps. The sequence continues at coordinate 9,440,692 of NC_081319.1, read as the reverse complement.
CCTCCTGACTAGGCGAGAAATGACTGCACAATCCAAGTAGAGCCAATAGGCTCTCGGATTTCTAGAGAAAGACAATTTCCCTTGTATTGTCTGTTCCTGAAACTTGAGAGGTTGTAGAAGGTGGAGTTGTCACCACCCTCTTGCTGCCATGTGAAGTCTGAATCTGAGAGTGCAGAGTAAAAGGCAGAAATGGAAAACAGAGAGTAATTGATCCTTTATGGTATCTTGTGCCTTGCAGCCCCCAAGCCTGGAAGTAATTGAATACCGACATCTAAATTTACGTGAAGTTAAAATTTTCTGATTGCTAAAGTCAGACAGAGGTGGATTCTCTACCTCTCGAAAGAAAGAAGAGCTAAGTATTGTATCAGTCAGTGGAGCTAAGGGGTCCTCTTGCCACCCAAATAGATCTACCGCTAAGAAGTGTGTCTCACTTCCTGTACTTCTCTTAATAGATAACGTCATGTTAGAATCCATTCTATTTGAGAATCCTCTTTGTGACAAGGAGAGTTAATATTTTAGAGGCATTTAAAAGCTGATTGTATAAAATAAAATTATATTAGGTAATGTTAGCTAAATATTAATATGATAAAATATAATACACTGTAATAATAATGAGCACCCATTCCACTGTGTGGGTTCCCCCGGACACCAGCAAGCAGCTCTCAGACATCAGCGGGGTGTCCTATATGTCAATTCAATTTTGATACTATATACGAGGATGTAGCATCAGATGCCACAGGTTAAGAAGTCAGTCCCACAAGACTCCTCCCACCCCAACTGCAGATGCCAAATGCAAGTCCAGGTCGTCACCTGAGCTTCTCTGACTGATTGGAAGCTCTAGCCCCCCCCACCCCCCACCCCTTAGGTTTGATTAATTTGCTACAGCAGCTCACAGAAGTCAGAGAAAGATTTTACTTGTTACATTACTAGTTTATTGTAAAAGGATAGAACTCAGGAACAACGAGATGGAAGAGATGTATAGGGCAAGGTATGGGGGAGGGGCACAGAGCTTCTTTGCCCCCAGGGCGTCACTCTGCTGCTCTCCCCAGATCCACGTGTGTTTGCCACCGCAGGACTCCAGACCCCATCCTTTGGGGTTTTTATGGAGGTTTCATTAGTTAGGCATGATTGATTAAATCACTGGCCATTGGCAATCAATTCAACGCCCAGCCCCTCCCCGCTCACAGGAGGTCACGGGGGTGGGACTGAAAATTCCAAGCGTCCAATCACAGAGTCGGTGCCCCTGGCAACCGGCCCGCCTCTTCAGGTGCTTTTCAGAAGTCACCTCATTAACATAACAAGACAACTGTACTGCTCTCCTCACTTAGGAAATTCTAAGAGTTTTCCCAGTTCTGTGGCAGAACGGGGACTAAGACCCAAATGTTTATTTCTTATTATAAATCATAATATCACATCTTGCGATATAACACAATGTAATATATTAAATAATATAAACTAAACTTGTATTATTCTGGGATTTTTTTTAGATATTTTTACTTCTCTTTTTCATGTGAAATTGACCAAATGTTTTTATAAATCTGTAAAAAAATAAAAATATGTTAATTTTCGGGAGGAAATATATACCCTTGGTGGAGATTTAAAATTTAAAGCGAATCTTTTGGGGAACATATTTTACACATGTTCCTTCTAAACCTAGGAATATGAGGTAGAGACCTAGAGTCAGCCTAGTTCGGCATCTCTTGGTTGGCCCCTTCTTGCTCTCTGCATCCTTAGCTGTACTGGGTGCAGTGTTTCCAAAGAGGCTGAAGTAGATTTTTCCCCATCCACTTCCTCAGTGCAACCTGACACGCTGTTGCCTTCCCTGCTGTCATCTACCTGCGTCTCCAACTCTCCAAACCTTCTTCTCGCCCTATTTCTTTCCCACTGACAGAAAACAGTGCAAAGTTAGCATGTCCCAAACTTTTGTTCCACTCTAGCTCTAAATGAGATTTCAAAACTAATGAAAGAAACTTGAGCAATAAGCAAGGAAGGCTGGCATGGCTTGAAATGTGAGAGTTCATATTTACTTATAAAAATTGAATGTGGGTCGCCCTTTAAGAGAAGTATGGTATTGTTCAGAGGCCTCTTAGATGTGTCCCACGTGAATGCAGGCAGTGGTTTGAATGACCTACTTTGGACACAACCTTAAGAAGTCTTTACATTCTGCTGCGGAAAATCTGTGCTCTTGAGTCCAGGAGGTCAGTTTGAAATAAGAGGTAAAGAGAAAAATTGTACCATGCACATTATATTCTGTTCAGAACATGTTATATTCTATTCAGAAGATATTTTATATCACGTGGGCATCAACTAGAGTTGAAATATTGATGGATGAATGCCCTGATGTAGAATGAATTCGTGCACCATCAGTGGAATCTGTGTACATTTGTTCTCTCTTGACGTCTCTATTCCTTTTTCTCTGGCTTAGGATCCATCACACATTGATAGTGTAAACACCTGCTTGGTAAATCCATGAATTATTAACTGTCTGAGTCTGAGATGTTACACCAAGATGAACACAAAGAAGGTGGCAAGGACCGCTGGCCCCTTCTAGCCTACCCAGGTGGTGACGTTCAATTTTCAAAGTCTACTCAATGTTGGCCATGCTAACTGACTTGGAGATAGCAGAGATGAGTATGACTAGTGAAGTGTGTCCTCTGCACTCTTCTAGCTCATGAAGATTCAGTCCTGGGGGCCAGAATTTTACTGCACCCCATTGGAACTGCTCAGCCAGATCCATTTCTGCTCCTCTGTTTTGTTCTTCTTTCCAGTGTATAACCCTGGGGAATCTGGTCTTTTTCCACTGTAACATTGAACATTTCTATGAAAAAAATGTGTTAAGGTGAAGAATTTGAAAGGAAGGCTGTGTGTTTTGAGATCATAAGATAAAGTGTTCAAAAATGGCACATTATAATAGAGGAGGTATAAAGTGATGGAAAAACTCAAATTTGGAAGCAGAATTCATTTTTCTCTCTTAGCTCTGGCCAGTGGAGAACCCAAAGCTGATTTTACTTTCCTCACATATGTTTTTGTGTTCCATCAGTCTACTTCCCTGGTTTCATTCTATTCTTTAGTATATTTCTTTTTGATGCTCAACTTTATTACTCTTAAAGTATTATATATTTTTAATTTTATATATGTTTTATCACTTCATTTTCAGTATTTGAGGCTCCGATCGATTAGATCTGGATAGGAATCCAGGCTTTCCTACTCAAAAGCTATGCAGATTTGGACAGATTCCTAATTCATTCGTTCTTTCACCTATTCATTAATTTATTCTGCCAAAATTTATTGAGTGATAACTAAGTCCTACATAGTGTGCAAACAATGAGGTTTCATTGGTGAACAAAACTAGCTAAGGTCTCTATTCTTGGAGACTGTGGTCCATTGGGGAGGCAAGCATTAATTGATGAAACAAAGGGGCATAAATATAAACTGAGGTAACTTCTCTAGATAAGAGAAAAACAAGTTATAAATCAGTTGGTTCTATGAGAAGATATTTCCAACAAGCCTGACCACATTGAATTACTTGGATTACTTGATCTCATTGGGCCTCAATGTCTCATCCATAAATGGAAATAGTAATAGTGACTTCAATATATGTTTGTTGTGTGGATTCATGTGATATTGTAGAGAAAGTGCTTAGCACAGTGCCTAGAAGAACAGGATCTCATTAATCTAAATATCAACTACTACTGTGATTTTTATTATATTCTATTCATATTGCTTTAAAACAATAATAATGAAATAACAGAATCATTTTAGAGTTGGAGGAACATTTGATATCATCCAACTAAGAATAAGTGAACCTTGGAATTCAGGCAGTCAAATGCCACAGTGTTTGTGTATGTGCATTTATGTATAGGATAATGATCCATAGGTTATATCAAAACTTTTTTTAATCTACAACTCAAACTAAGAATCACCATCAAACCATCTCTAGACAGATAAGAGAAACAAGAGCTATTCTTCAGTAGTGTTTTATGAAATTCTCCAAAATTATCCTTCATCTCTCTCTCTCTTTTTAAAGTTTTTCCCCCACCCCCCTGGTTACTTAGGTCTTCTTTTATCGTTGAAAGTTGGATCTTTATTGATATTTCTACATTGTTCTTACTGTTATGACACATGTTAATTTCAATGTGTTGGTATTCACCAAGCACTCTTTTGAACTTTCATTACTTCTGGTCTGCCATGGATTTCTATGTGTACAGGTCTATTGGTTGCAAAGTATGATGAGTTTGTATCTTCCTTTCTAATCTGTATGACTCTTGTTTCATTTTCTTCTTTTGTTGTGTTAGAGAAGCTCTTGATTGTGATGCAGAGGAGAGCAGTGATGGTGTGTATGTTTGCCTTATTCCTGAACTTTCCTTATCCCTCCTCCAACCTTCAGAATTTATTACAAGCAACAAAACCCATTTCTGGCTTCTTAAGAAGAATGTAAACTCCGTGGGGCAAAGATTTTCATCTATCTTGTTCCCTGATGTTTGAGTTCACTGCGAACAATAACTGGTGCATGGAAGACACGCAGTGAAAGTTTCTGGACTAAAAAGGGGAAACAAAAAGCAAGAGTAGAAGTCAATACCAAAAAACGTTAGTCTGAGAGTGACCATTTGTCTATAGTTATTTAGTTTAGAAGTGGGCAACTTAAAATGACATTAGGTAAAGGCTGGGAAGACTGCCCTCTCAATTATATTAAGGAATCAGACCTTGAAGATGGTAGGATTTCCTAAGTCTAAATAACCGAAGTACAATGCACAATCTCAGTTCACTGTAGGAATTTGAAGAGGTCATTTACTATTCATTTCACACACTGGATGCCCTGCCTTTACTACCCACAGACCATGTCTCAAGGAAAGGGACTCGACTGGGATTTTAACCATGCCAAGTTAGTGATGTTTTTGCACTGATTTTTCTTGTGCTACTCATGAGTGGTCTTGAACATCGGAACAATCCAGATGCACTGTCAAGGACACCCACGCCCCAAATTTCAGGGTGAAACTGTGGGTAATCAAAGCCCTGATACTAAAGGAAGTATCGTATCCTCTTTTTCTTCATGGCTTTCCATGTTAAATGGTTTCAGATGTTTCATTTAGATATATTAAAAAGACGGATGCTTAACACTAATGGCGTAACTCCTGACATCTAAAAAGTGCTCAAACTGGTGAATGGGTGGCTATGTTTCTTCTTCCATCTGGCTCTTCGGTTGGTTTGCAGAACTGTGGTAGCTGAGGGGACACAGTGAAAATAGGAATGTGTAGGGTGATGGTTTGTGGAGGAGTGGAAACTATAAACTTTATGATCCAAACAGATAAAAAAGAAAATGAGGTTTCAGGTCATTTCCATGCTATTAAGAAGCAATACTTTGTGTACATAACTATACAAAAAAATGGCACAGATTCAGTTACTGCTTATACACATACTTTTCTATTGAATTATTGCATAGTAATATTTACCTGTCAAATAAGATGCTCTGAAGACCAACAAACTTTGGTCTTTAGTAGCTAATTTTGAGATACACCATCAAGAAGCAGTTCAGTGTGAAATGTCCTAGTTTCCCCCAGAGACTACTTAAACTAATCTTTTGACTTTCTCCTCTACATTGGAAGGCAAAGATATTCAAATAGAAACACATCTGCATTTAAGTCATCCAAATATTAACCCAATGAAAATATACATCAGTATACCTATACCACAGTGGGAATAGATGAAGTCTACCTCAAATTTTATTTTAACTAACCTACATATTTACCTTTCTAAGTGGAACTATAATTTCCCTAGCCTCTCCTTAGCTTTGTGAAGTTTATTTTTTATATCTAGATATATTAATAATTCTCTCTAGGAATAAACTAACCACCTAGACTTTACTGTAAGTATAAAAATGAACTTTTTATGACATTACAGGCCAAAAAATAATAATACATTTATATCCATTTGAGGACTATCATAAAATAAATATGTGAATCTGAAAAATACATGAGCTCTTAGAATATTTTATTTGTCTATACCAGTGCTGTCCAATAGAAATGTAATACAAACATATATGTAAGTTTGTATTTTATAGCATTAATAAAGTAAAAAAGAAATAGGTGAAATCAACTTTAATGTATTTTATATATTTAACCCATGTATATCAAACTAGGATCATCTTAACATCTAATCAATATAAAATTATGAATGAGATATTTTACATTCTTTTTTTTAATACTAAGTTTTCAAAATCTTGGATGTATTTTTCCATTTAGAGCACACCTAAGCTACTCTAGCTGCGTTTTTATGCTCAATAGCCACAGTTGTTAGATGGCTACCAAGTTGGACAGTGCGGGTATCTGCATAGTAATGGAACAGCTAAACTCTAAGTGCCCTTTGGAGCATCAGGGAGCATTTAGGAGGGTTTCATCTTTGCCCAGTCAAAACTTTTCACTGCCCTTCCCTTCTCTCTTTTTTTCAGTAAGTGTCAGAAACTTAAAGAATTTACTAAAGAATTCAAATATCTTACAAATATATTTTAACAATACATGTGACTAATAATTACTTTAAAAGACAACATTTAACCTTCCTTTGTAAATTTCCTTTAAATGGAAAATGTTTTATCTGTAAAACCTCCAAATAACATTCAGTGCTTATATTTCCCTTCAGAGGTAAAGAAAGAAATTAAAGCCTCTCTTTAAAAAATGCAAACAGGGCTTCCCTGGTGGCGCAGTGGTTGAGAGTCCGCCTGCCGATGCAGGGGAAGCGGGTTCATGCCCCGGTCCGGGAGGATCCCACGTGCCGCGGAGCGGCTGGGCCCGTGAGCCGTGGCCGCTGAGCCTGCGCGTCCGGAGCCTGTGCTCCGCAACGGGAGAGGCCACAACAGTGAGAGGCCCGCGTACCGCAAAAAAAAAAAAAAAAAAAAAAATGCAAACAATACCTTAAAAATCCTTTCTTATCAAAGTAAGGAAAAATGCATTTCCAGGAAGTTAAATTATGTTCCATTTGACCATACAGATTGTGACTTTATTTTAATATAATTTATGGGGTTTTTTGAAAGGAATATATTAGACATATGGATTACAAGAGTACTTATTTATGGTCAAGGTACATTGCCGAACCTAAATTCATATGTAATAATGTTCAGCTATTATCATTAAAGTCTTCTGAATCTTATTTCTATATATCTTTTTATATACAGAAGTGTCAAAAGAACAGATTTAACTTGCATGAATTAAGTTGTATGTACTTGGCAATGGAAAATAGAAAAATAATTTAAATAGTAAGTTTAATATATTTTTATGAATATTCTTCCATATGCACACAAATGTACTGCAAGACCCGAACAAAAGGGACTTCCCTGGTGGCACAGTGGTTAACAATCTGCCTGCGAATGCAGGGGACACAGGTTCGATCCCTGGTCCGGGAAGATCCCACATGCCGCGGAGCAACTAAGCCCGTGCGCCACAACTACTGAGCCTGCGCTCTAGATCCCGCATGACACAACTGCTGAGCCCACGTGCTACAACTACGGAAGCCCACACGCCTAGAGCCCGTGCTCTGCAACAAGAGAAGCCACCGCAATGAGAAGCCTGCGCATCACAACGAAGAGTGGCCCCCGCTCGCCGCAACTAGAGAAAGCCCGTGCGGAGCAACAAAGACCCAACAAGACTAAAAATTAATTAATTTTTAAAAAGATGCTGCAGATGCCCTGATGCAGCCTCCATATGAGGCGAGCGTGGGGAGGTTCTGCCAGCGTCGTAGGCACAGTGTTATGTGTTCAGGATACTGCCTTTGGAGCAGGTGGGCTACCATCTTTCAGATCCTCATAGGGGTGGACCAAATGGTAAAGGAAGGAGAGAGCCAAGTTTGACTGCGGTAATTCCTTGAAATACGCCGCAACCGCAACGTAGGTACTAAAGAGAAGTATATTTGGGCTGGGTTAATAATGTGAGTCATCCATCCTGCCTGTGCTACTGGATGAATGGAAAACTCTGATTTAAACAAAGTACTAACAAGGAGTTGTCCTTGATTTTGCTACTTCGTAGCATTCCTCAGAATTCTTTTTACATCTTCTCTTACTGTAAAAACTGCATTTAAGTTAGAAGATGAAGCAATTGAAAAGGAAAAGGAAAAGCAATTTCAGTGTACAAGAAACTCAGGCCCTTTTGAAAGGAATTACAAAAAGGAAAGAAGTCATTTTTTTCCAAGCAGCTCCATACAACAATTAATGTGATGAAGCGAGTGGCTTGGGAGGAGACGGCACGGTGTGTGAATGCTGTAGAAGGAGAACAGAGAACAGGCACAGGAGTGAAAAGGAGGTACCTCGACTGGCGAGCCCTTCTGACGAGAAAGAGGATGAAGGCGAACATTTAGCTGGTTGGTTCGGGGTTTCCCCTTCCCACATCCGATGTCGATGACTCTCTCGCTGAAGAGATAGATGAAAAGATCGGATTCCGAAATGGTACAAATTTTGATTGACAAAATGTGGCAGATCTCAGGGAGGCAGGTGGATCGTTAACTGAGGTCAAAGTGGAAGAGGAAGAAGAAATGTTGTCATCAGTCATACCAGATGCCAGGAGGGAAAGTGAACTTCCTGATTTCCCCCACACTGATGAATTTTTTCCTCTGAATCCAACACCATCTAGGTCCGCATACATGTGCTTGTAAACGTACAGAAAGAGAAACTAGAATTGGAAAAACGACGGCCCGATATTGAGGCTGAAAGACTGCAGGTAGAGAAGGAACGCCTACAGATGGAGAAAGAGATGCTGCGACAGTTAGACCTGGAGCATGAACGGCTTCAGCTGGAGAAGGGGCGGCTGCAGATTGAAAGAGAGAAGTGGAGGTTACAGATAGTCACCTCAGAGAAACCATCTTTGGGAAATGAACTTGGTCAAGGAGAATTGTCCGTGTATCGACCACAGGATATAGAAACAGAGAAGTTAAAACGTGAGAAAGAATGCTTGCAACTGGAAAAAGATAGGCTGCAGTTTTAAAAATTTGAATCTGAGAAGCTGCAGATTGAAAAGGAGCGCTTACAAGTAGAGAGAGACTACGAAAGCAGAAGCGAGGACACTTGCAGTGATTTATCTAGGTCTCCATTTATCAATTGTTTGTAAACCATAGGCTTAGAAAATATAAAAACGGTTGCAGGATTAGCTGTATTGGTTTTTTTTTTCCTGTTGAATATTAGTGTTTTCAATAGGAAGAAGATAGTTATTTGTGGGTAATTATATGCTTAAGTAGGATATTATATAAAAACTATGTGCCCTTGCGTAAACAGTATAGCAAAAACCATTGTGCTATACTCTTTAAATTAGTAAAATTTCATACAGTCTTGTCTAATCTGTGCACTCAGAGTTTACAATTATGTCTGTAAAATTCTAGCTCAGTAGTTCTCAACTGGGGGTGACTTTGGCTCCCAAAATACACTTGGCAGTGTCTGGAGACATTTTTGATCGTCAAAACTGGGCAGTGGGGCACGTTGCTACTGGCATGTAGTGGGGAGAGGCCAGGGATGCCTACATCCTGCAATGATGCACAGGACAGCCGCCCACAAAAAAGAATGATCCAACCCCACATGTCAACATAGCTGAGGTTGAGAATCCCTGTCCTAGCCTGACTGAGCACCTCTTCGGCTTTGTTTCAGTTTCAGAATATTAAAACCTCAAATATTTATGTGGGAGTTACTTCAATGGCCTGAAACTTTAACTATGAAACATGACTGCGTAGTATCTTGAATATAGAAAGTAAGGAAGATTATAGGTATTTTATTCATGTTTCCATCTGTAAATAACGTGAGAGTCAGAAAACAATGTAGGGAACCTCAGAGATTGTCTAAAGTGGGTCACTTTGAAAAGCAGTTCATTCGTCTAGCTATCGATGCTTTAGAAACCACACACACTTTTTAAGCTTTTGTTAGTTACCCTGTCTTCTTTGACTCCATTGTCTTCGTTTAGACAAAAATGTTCATTTCAACCACGTACTGGAATCTTAATGTAAGTGGTTGAAGCTAGTAAAAATGTTACCAATTTAAAAATGGTACGAGTACTCAATGAGCTTGAACTCAGTAAGTGGGCATTTGATTTTTAAAACAGATAATAGCTATTTGGAACTGGGAGTGGGGGTGGGGGGAGAATGTCCTGCTATCCAGTAGTAATGATGATGGTGATGAAATAATGATAGTAGCTGTGTGTTTTGAATTAGGGAATCACTTACTGCACACTCCCTGACCTGATCTGTAGGAAACTGAGAGTAGTATCTATTATTCTTCCTGAACCTGAGGCTTAGAAGTCATACAGTGTGTAAACGGCTAATTTCATATATCATGATGTATTTTGTCTTTGCCCCTCCCTGTGCAACAAAGTATGTATCTTTAGTCCCTTTGGTATTTATTCTGAGACCAAGGGCTTGCTCAATTTGGTGATTTGCCTTCAGTCCCCTGAAGGTACTTCCACAATCCAGGCGATTCTAATGCACACTAAAGTTGAGAATCACTGCACGAGATCGCTTTGTATTTTCCCATTTCCAGGGCTGATATGTAGCCTCAGTATATCTCTTCTATTGACAGGTACTACCTTGAGTCTGCATTTGGTCCTCGTTAATTTAAGAATGTCTTGAAACCATATGTGACATTTGAGTATGGGTATATAAGGAAAAAATATACTTCTTCTTAGTTGCCTTGACTTTGAAATACTGTTATTTTTCTATAACTGAACTAAATGCTTCTACCATAGAAATAAAATTTGCCTATACTAACTAAAAAAAGAAAAAGACGTGAACAAAAATATTCATAGCATTCTTGTTGCCAAAAGCCACACATTGGAAGCAACTTAATTATCTATCAATGACAGAAAGGATAAAGGAACAAAAAAAAAGGAAAGGATAAAGAAACTGTGATATATGCATATCCTGGAAACAATACAACAATGAAAATAAATGAGCCATAATGGAATGCATCTATAGGAATAACTGTTCCGATTGTAACAAACTGTTGACCAAAAGATGCAAAGTACAAAGTGCATGCAATACAATTTCATTTATATTAAGTTTGAAATATACTTATTTCTACCTTGTACGTGGTGTGTACTATATGCCAAAACTATAAATGAAAACGTGGCACGTGATGGTAAAGGGTCAGCTCCTGGGGGCTAGCAGTGTTCTCTTCCTTGACCTGCTTGTTGGTTACATGGATGCTTGCTTTGTAAGCATTCATTCTACCATACAACTAGGTTTCATGCAGTTTTCTTCGTGTGTATTATGGAATTAAAATGGCTTTTTGTGTATGCATATTTGTTCCACTAAATTTCATCTCATTCATTTCAGACTGCCGTGTGTCTCCCATCACACGGTTAGATTTCTACATTTCAAGCTGCGTAAGAATTTGGTAAATGTATCAACTAAGTCTTCATTCAATAAGCTGTTGATTAGAACCACGAAAAGATCGGGACCAGGGAGAGGTCCTTGTAGCACATCATTTAGTACCTCTCATTAGATGTAGTAGTACTGGTCATGCTCATATCAGTCGTGAGAGTTATAACAATAATCAGAGGGTCAATTTTCCTCAGCTTAGACACTGCATGTATTTTACACATATCATTTCATACCATGTTACAAAGCGTTATTGTTTTAAAGCCTTTCTAAGTCATTATTGCTATCCTCATCATAGAGATGAACCCAGGCTTAGAAAATTTGAATAGCATTCCCAAGGTCACACACGGCTACAAGGGAATAGAAGCTGAATGTGAACCCAGCTGTGCCTGGTGCCCCAAACTGTGTCCTTTCTCTCCACCGCCTTGCCTTCTTGCTCTGTTTTGAACCATTATTCAACTACAATCTTTAGTTCAGTCAGGTATAAATCCACCTACTCACATCTCTCCACATGGTAGATTTACATGGCTTTTCTTTTTTTCTTAATTTATTTTATTGAAGTATAGTTGAATTACAGTGTTGTGTTAGCAAAGTGAATCAGTTATACATATATATATATATATATATATATATATATATATATATATACATTCTTTTTCTTATTCTTTTCCATGATGGTTTGTCACAGGATGTTGAATATAGTTCCCTGTGCTCTACAGTAGGACCTTGTTGTTTATCCATCCTATATGTAATGGTTTGCATCTACACAGCATTTCTTTTGTCTGTTCACAGGATCTGTAAAAGATGGTTATGAAATGAACATGCCCAGTGAGGACACGTAAACTGTTCTACATGTTTTGTCTGCATATCTAGCCTGGTCACTGAAAGGCTAACTCTGTGTCACCTTGTTTTTGTCAAGACACCTTAAATGCTTTTATTGTGTTCACCTGCCATTTGTTATATAAGTGTAGAAATTTTCCAGAGGATGGCATCAAAGTTTTCAACAATTCATTTTCCTTTATCATCACCTTCTTAAAACAGGGGAAAAATATATATATATTTTTTCCATCTGAGATCTTATGGCACCACTCGAATTCTTACCGTGTCATCAATTCTGGGAGTCTTCCCGTCAATCCTACCAGCATGTGTGCTCATAGTATCATTGGTCTGGACTTAAATTTGAACTCGTGAAAAATGACAGGATGCCCTCTTAGTCTCTCCTCAGCTGGTTGGAGATTTAGTTCCCATTGTATATATATTCTTTCTTTTTCCACTTTAAGTATAATTTTCTTTGGATGAAAATATAGAGTCACAATAGACCTTGATTAGCCTCATTTACTTTTCTGTCATCTGTTTGACTTACATCATATTCACCAAATAGGGTCCACGTTTGTTCTCCAAATAAATTTAAAATAACTTTTCTTGCTTGTCTTTTTTCTCTTCCAAGTCAGCTATAGAGTTTAACGCCAGATAGCATCTCCTCTTCTCATTTTTCCACCCAGTTAAAAAAAATTAACCCCAAAACATCATGGTTCCTTTTTATCTATGATCCTCATCTCTGACAGGGTTCATCTTGGTCAAAATTATATAAAAGTCATCAGTGAGACCCAAAGAAACCTGGGGGGAATTTTTGGATAAAGTGAACAATTTCGCAGTAAAAACTTTTTTAAAAATCCTAATACTCACACAGTGGATTTAATATAACCTATAATTGCAAGCTGTAGTGGAATGAAAGTGTAACCACATAAACTAAAAGCATGAATTTGAGGAAAAGTGTCTGAGGTCATGAGAAAACCTATCCTCTTAACTTTCTTGCTTTTTTGGTTTTACTTTCTTTAAAAAAAAAAAATTTACAAACTGAGAAAGATAGCCGTTAAATTCTCACTAGTTCATCTCCCCTAAAATTCAACGCTTTCTCGGCTTCTACATTTTAACTAACGTACTGGAGACATTATGATTTATCTATATTTATTTATTTATTATTTTACTATTATTTATTCGTTATTATATTTATTATTATTTTAGTATGAATGTTTATAGGAAGCTTTGGGAAGTGTATGGATAGTGTCTTTTTCTTTTGAACAAAGATTCGTAGTTAAGAAGTTAAGATTAGTAGCTTAAGAAACACGTTTGCGTGGTTGTCTAAAAGGAGTTCGGTTTAGTGGCCTGTTTCATGAGAAAGGCCCAAGTCCCCTTTGTGTGTGTCATTTGATGCCAATGGCACCATTTTTCCTTTTCTATGGGAGCAGCTGTGCTTTGGTTTGGCTGTTTCTTTGTTCTAAAGCATTCTGGTTTATTGTATCAACATATTTTCCCTATGTATATATTAAAAAGTTTGGGGTTATAAAGTAGAACTTCATTGCAAAGAGAATGCTTTGCCCATCTCCATGGGCGAATGAAGCAAGCTATCTCTGCTTCCCTTTTCTCATCTGAAAAGTGTGGATAAAGTAGGTCCTATGCCAGGGCTTTGGGAAGATTTAAATAGGTCATTTCATGTAAATCACATAGAACCTAGGAATAGTAAATGCTCCTCAATGTTCATTGTTATTATTTTTATTACAGGTTTCCAATATCTCTTTATTTAGTGATTTTCACATTGAAGAGTTAAGAGTATAGGTTTTCAAATAAACAGACTAGGGCTAAAATATTGTGTCTACCTTTACCATTTGGTGACCTTGAAAGAGGCGTCTTCCCTGACATCCAAGTATGGACATGGTAGTTATTATATTCCAGGGTATATTAAGAACTATAGTAGACCGCGTACATGAATGCTTCTATCCCATTGTCGTTCAACAAATGTGAGCTCTCTTCCCAGTCCTGCTAATAGAGTCCTCCTCAAGTCCTTCTGCTGTCAAGGTATCCACTCTTAAGAACCAACCCTCAATGACTTCACAATGCTTGTGATATAATATCCAACTTCTTTGCCTTAAGACCCTCCCACGTCTGATTCCGTAGTATCTTTACAGAAGGTTCTCCTCTGAGAAAGCATCCATTGTGGTCAAATCGGTCTGTTCGTCATCCAGAAATACATACGATAAAACCGCCTCACCCCTTTATTATTGCTAGTATCCTCTGCTCTCTTTACTCCTTCCCGTGTACATGAAGTCTGCATGTTCAAGGCTGAGCTGAGATCACAGTTCTGCCATGGTATGGATGCACGTAACTCCAGTCTGGCATTCCCCTTCCTTCCCTGAATTCCTGTAACGTTAGTAGAGTACCTTCCAAATTTTGATATGGCTTTCGTCTCTTATTTCTTCTTGCATTGTCGTTAGGCGTTTTTACCCTTTGGAACGAGGCAGATTGTGTTTAGCTTCAGCTCGTTAGCTATGAACTTCTGGGCAAATTATCTACACTATAGACGTTTCAGTTTACTCGTTCACAAAATGGGGATAATAACGATGGCTAACTCATAGGATGTTTGTGAGAACTGAATAACACATTTAACACTCTAAGCCCAGGATAATGATTTATATGTTTTTCAATAAATATTACTCAGTATTATTGTTGTTTGTATTTTCTTATCTACCTTCGAAGACTGAAAGTGAGTTGAAGGGTGAAGACTGGGTTTTCATAATCTCTCTGCCCTGGGGCCTCTTGCTTTCATTAATTTCTGCAGGGATTCATTGCTCTATTATGCCATTTTCTGATTTCATCCAAGACACATTTGAAGTTTGGATGACAAAAAAAGCAATCCCTGGCGATCAAAATGGGGATGTGTTCCTTTTGATAATGCCACTGACCTTGGCGCTTGGTGGCAAGCACAGGCTTGGCCTGTCACGGTCACACAGGTCTCCCGTGGCACTCAGTGTGCGGCCTGCTCCTTAGAGGAGGGAAATCTATCAGTAGGGCTCTGGTGCGAACAGTGCTGACCATACTTAGTTGTTGGAAACATCACGTTCCAGGCGAGACCGTATTTATTATATTGCCATATGGTTTGAATACCAAGTACGTCCCATTGCTTATGCTAAAATGAAGAGCGTGAAGCTGTCCCTCCAGTAGTGTTCCACAGTGGGAGGGAAAACAAAGATTTCTGTGCCTGATCTAAATGGCAGAAAATTGAATTTGTTCTCCTGTAACACCGGTTACCTAGAAAAAAAATTGAAAGAAAAAAATAAAGTGTTGGTTATCATTCTAGACATGTTCAAATACACTGACTGAATATCACTGCTCTGAAAAACTTTCCTGATCTACCTTTTCCAGAGCCAGGAATGTTACCTGCTTCTCGTGAAAACATCTATCATCTCACCTCTATAACTTCTAAAACTCTCTCCCTTTGGTTAAAATTATCTGTGTGTATACTCCTTCTTGGCAGTCTCCTTGAGGACAAGATCCATATCTGACTTACCCCTACATCAAAATTAGTTACAACCCTTATAGTTGACAACCCGTGGTAGACACCCATTGGGATTTGGCCAAGCACAAAGAAAGGGGGATGATTTATTATAAATAAAGAGATGTCTTATAGAGTCCAAGGGAAAGGAATGTATCCAGGTGTCAGAAACAGATTAGAACCACATACTTGAGCCCTGTAGAAAATGCAAGACACCCTTTGTTTTTTACCTCCATGTTTCTTCTCTCTTGGCCTCTGATGGACTCATTCTTCTCTCCCGAAGTAAACCAACCGCTTCTACCTTCCCATCAACATGGCTGCTGTCAGGAACTCCTGAGTTTACCCCCTCTACTGTTAAAGGGAGCAGTCTGGGTTGAGATTGAAATTTCATTATTTCCAATTTGGGGTTCCCAAGAAAGGGAAGTTGATTGACCCAGATTGAATTAAGACACTCACCCCTAATTCAGCCAGCCAACACGTCGTGCAACCGTATGAATGTGTAAGCAGATTCCTAGAAAATAGGACATAGTAACCCAAAAGCAGAAGAGACTAGAGTTCAGAACAAATAACCTTTCCTATTGTAGCACCTCATGCACTCAGAATGAGTGCATTTACTCAGAAATATCTTGGTAACTTGGGTGGTGAAAGAATAGAATGACCTGAATTTGCTTCCTGAACTTGATCTCTACATGAAGACATTTATTCACATACGACATCTATTCTCAGGTTATTTTTACATTTCTGAAAGTATGATGTCTTCATTAATGTGGTAAATAACACATAGAAAAATATACATCAAAATTGCAGGCATTAGGAGTTGCTACACTAGGAATCAAAAAGTAAAGATGTTAGACAGTTTTACTAAAACCTGAAAATACCCCAAAATAAAAGTCACTTTGTCATGAATTATTAGATAATATTTTAAGTATTAAGCTTTTCTTGGTCTACATATTTTTTTCTTCTTTTGATTTATATTTCCAGGAATTCTAGTAGTAAATGGTCGCATATTTGGGACACTAGTATTATTGTTTGACCAGGTTTCCTTTTCCTTATTTTTTTTCTAGTCTTATTTTTTCCCTCTCAGATCAGCATAACTAAAGTCCTTCCTTCAAAATGTTAATTTTTTTTCACTCAATCTTTTAAGCAGTGGCTAAATCTGTGACTAGGAAGAAAATGAAATATCTTTTTAATAAATTTCTTCCTGGATTATTATAGATGTTTGATTATATAAGTTTAGGTGTGGAGCTCACTGAAAACTTCTGGCTGCTGAGACATTTTTAGATCAGAGTACAAAATGAAGATGGTAACCAGGCAACGTGGTTCTTGTACGGTTATTAAAAATAAAATGTGAAGCGTCCACGATGCAGAATAATTCTCTGACAAGTTTGTCTGGCTTTTGCTCTGTTGTTCACTGGAAAAATGGGTCGGTTCCCTTTGTTGAACTATTCAGTGTTTTCTCTGGGTTAAATTCATTATGATGTAAGATTATGATTGGAAAATCATATATATACATGAATATAAACATAATTTAATATGACTCAAAAATTTCTTAAACATTTCTGCATAAAATATATATACATTATATAACACGTTCACAAAATTTACTATGGAAACATGTGATCGTACATTCATTAGGATGTTACCAAGCTTGAACAAACATATGTATACTCTAATATGTACCAAGGTATTGCTTTGGAAACCTTTCATATAATGAATAACAATTTTCAAAGATTGGCCCTGAGATGTAATCAATTATGGCAACATACTTCAATATTTATTTGATGTTTCTGAAGACATTTGAGCATGTAATCCTGATACATATAGCAAGAATAGATACACTCAAGGGACCTCATCTTCTGTTTCTGGTATCCCTTGGACAGCTCTTCTGGGGCTGTGTGTAAAATGGACATGAGTGATCAGATCACCTAATATTCTAGAGCAGGTGTTGTTAACCCAGACTGCACATAAGAATCACCTGGGAAGTTAGAAAGCCGATGCCTAGGCCCACCAGCAGATTCTCTGATTTATTGGTCTGGCTTGGAGGCCAGGCATAGTTCCATACATAATTCCAGTGGATAGGCAGGGATATGAACCCTGTTCTAGACATAAACACTCTGCAAATAGTCGTTTAGAACAGGATAGTTCCTGAAAAGAGGAGGAGCTCTACACACGTGAAGATCTGTGTGTCGTTAACAGTCCAAGGGAGATGCATCTGTAGCCCCAGCTCGTGGCAAGCCCTTGCCCTCCTTATCTAGAGGCCGTCTTTTATAAAAGGCAAATCTAATTTGGGAAATTTCCTAACACATCCTCGGTGATTTTCTTTGATTTCGTACGATCTTCTCCAGCTAGGTAATAGGGCCAACCACTTATCTGAACTTAAGTTTCCAGTCTCTTCCTGGATATTGAGAAAGCATAGAAACTAAGATGGGGTCTTAGAGTTCAGGAAACAGAAGAGGAACTCCGGTAGATGACTGATTCTTGAAGGTTTTTTGTTTGTTTGTTTGTTTTTAAAGTAAAGAAGGAACTGCCCTGAGGTCTACTAATCATAGGGCAGGACTTCAACCGTGATGGCAGCAGAGGTATCATACCGGGTTGTGTGTTCTTTGAAATTTAGAAACTTTCAACCCAGTCCTTGTCTCCTACGAGGACGTCTCCTGGGGACTAGTAGAAAATCATAGAAAATCTAAACTCTTTTGAGAACTACAGAAAAAAATAAAAACAAACAAACAAAAAATCTTTATAATGTAAACAATAAGATTAAGTCAAAAACACTGACCAATCAAGAAACAATGTTTGCAACACACCCTACTATTTTTGATTTTCCATAAAGACAATCGCTACCGTCTACCACATTTATTTCATGAAAATATTGAACAGATGATATTTAGCAAAAGCACCATATGGTTTTCCTTAGTATTTTCTAAGATATTTTATTGGACTGAGAGTTCTTTGAGATCAAAGAATGGTGTTTTTATGTCCAATATGTGAAATCCATGAAAAGCATTTAGGCCAAATCTACAAGCAGAGTAGTCAACCATTAAGTATGAGATTGTGTTATCATCAATTTATTTAAATGTTCATATCCAAGAATACTATTTTATATATAGTAAATTCCCAGGAATCATTTCTTAAAAATATACAATCATATCAAGGATGACACATATATTTATCTAAAAGAAGTCAGATCAACATTAACTTTCTAAAGCACTAACTGTAAAGGAGTTGGAGACCAGCCTCCTTAGGACTGATTATCGTGACTGATTGCTGATGTCTGCTATGGTTGCAGATGCAGGAAGTGGTGACATGAGTATATTTGCTATGTCTATTTTACATAAAGTCACAAATAATAGATTCATAGATTACATTTGTGAAAATATGTATGGAAGCAGGAATTAACTTACCTTGAAAGATAACTGCTCTTCTACAAAGTTTTACTACTTTCAAGAGACTGAATATTACATGGAATGGGCATATATTTTGGTGATATATATTTACAAAATATATGTATACACATATATATGTTTTTATGTATGTATTGTTTTTATTTCTATATATGTTATGTATATATATAAATAGAAAAAATGGTTGAGCTAAAGTAAAATAAACATCATCCATTCTCCAGTAATAACCAACTATTGGTATTTGATGAGTATTAAATATAAAAAATAGCCATACTATCAAAGTAGTCTTTGAGTTTTTTAATATTATGCACTAAGTTGAATTCCTGGTTCCTAGGTATTCTCTTAAAACTATACTTTTCTATCTGTCAAATTCTAATAATTGCATACACTTGCAGCATATAGATATTATTTAATCATGTGTTTGGGGCATTTATGATGGTTCTAAGTTTTCATTATTTTAAACAGTGCTCAAATCCTCATTTTCCTAACTGCTTTATGCATATTCTATTATAGAATTTATCAAACATACATAAAAGTAGAGAATCGTATAAGAAACTTCCAAGAGCTGATAACACAGCTTCAAATGCCATTGATATCCTGCAAATCATGTTTAACTGTCCCCTCTGAACTTTTATTGTAAAGGGACATTTCAGATTGAATTTCAGATGTTATGTCTTCTTACCTAAAGTATTTCAGAATGCATTTCTTACTGATAAGAACACCATAATCAGCATGCTATATATCACATCTGATAAAATTAATAATTCCTTAATATCACCTTGCCCTTGACACATCTTCTCTAAAAAAAAGTACATATACTTCTTCCGTTAGGATAAGTATCTTGAAGTAAAATTGCTAGAGCAGAGTTTGCACCATTTTTATGACTTTTGATATGTAGTACCAGTATCTATCATGGTCAAGATTGGTGCAGTCAAGATTGCACAAATGTAGCATCCCAATTCTGATATTCATTGGTACTGGGGAGGAAAGAAAGATATGGATATTTGGGGTATCTTTAAAATAACATAGTATCGTTGTAGGAAGGGGAAGATGAGGAAGACAGGTGGGGGGGGGGGAGGCAAGAAATTACAGCAATGACAATAAAAACCCGAACCCAAGAGTAATGCTGTAACCGTAGTGACTGGTGCTTCTGAGTCAAGCTCTTTACCAAGGTTCTGTACAGAATATTGAAACAGTGAAGGCAGAGTTTCAATTTGAGCTTCATAATGAGGGTGGGGTAGCAGGAAGTAGAGCGGGAACCTTCCACCACACCCTGACTCACCACCAATTTCACACTCTGCAGGAGCAGCCTGTGACCTCCAGGAGATGGCCTCTTCAAGTCTTACTTCCTAAAGCATCTACTAGAAGGATGGCCTTTTACCTTTCATCTCCACTACCTGTGCATCCTGATCCACTCTAAAGCAACAGATGTCCAGGTTATTAAGTTGACAGGGCTGCACATGGCATAGGAGAACAATGAGGGGCTTTCAAGTATGGAAGGCAGTTACTTTCTAGTGTCTGGAATTGATACTAAAACTGCAGACCTAGAAGACAAACTTATGGTTACCAAAGAGAAAAGGGAGAAAGGAGGGATAAATTAGGAGTATGGGATGAACAGAAACACACTACTATACATAAAATAGATAAACAACAAGGACCTACTGTATAGCAAAGGGAACCATGTTCAGTAACTCGTAATAACCTCCAATGGAAAAGAATCTGAAAAGCTACATATATAATTGAATCACTTTGCTGTACACCCAAAACTAACACAACATTGTAAATCACCTATACTTTAATTTTTAAAAAAAAAATCTACATACATTCACAAGAGGAAAGGAACCTACATTTACTCAGCAACTTTAAGTGCTGGTTTAACCTCAATGTTTTTCAACCTTTACATCCATCTCTAAGGAAGGTACCACCATCCTTATTTTATAAATGAGCAAATGGAGGTGCTCAAATGGAGTCTTTTCTGGAATAAGTGAGAGAGTGAATGAATGAATGAAAGAAAAAACTACTAAGTGAACAAATATACAGTTGAACAACAAAACACAAACAGTAGAAACCTGAGAGATCAACTTAGCATAAGTTAAAGAAAATAGCTAGTAGGTGGCAGAGCAAGGATTCACACTTAGGTCTATGTGTTTTCCAAGCCAGGATGTTGATAACTGAGTATGTCACGCATGGTCCCTAGTGTTAAAGTTCAAATGATCCTAATCTTCCTCTTCTTGTTCTCTCGTTCTCACCTTACGTGTGTGTCTGTGTTAATTTTCTATTAAGCTAGTTAATATTTATACTCTTGCTCTGTGCCATGCGTTTGTTGTAAACACTGCATACATCCCCACAGGGAAGCCTGGCATCGATCCTGTGGAGCAGATGGTATCATCATCCCCATTTTAAAGATGGAGAAACTTAGACTGGTTACGTTCTTTGCTCAAGGTCATCTAGCTAGCGAGTAGCAAAGTCAGGAATTGAACCCTAGAATTCTAGCTCCAGAGTCTGCTTTAAATCTTTTTAACTATTAAACTATCAATTAAATATGTGCTTTTTATACCCATATTCATTCCCATATAAGTATATTCAGATTATATAAAGTGCCCTTCTGTTTCCCAGGCAATTTAAAGGAATGAAAGATGGTAGCCCTTCTTGTGTTATATAATATGCAGCAGCTCTTTGGAGGCCTTTTGGGGAATAATATTGCAAACATTATTCCCTCCACCTCATCCATAAACACTCCCCATGGGAATTGTGTTCTTTGTGGGATAATTTCCATTGCAATAATTCTTATTTGTTTTCTCAAAAATAATGGCTGGTTTCCACCACTCTCATCAGTAGATACAGCCAGCAAATTCCGTGGGTGCTTCTGAGAGCCTAAATTTGTCCCAACAGATCAGTCAGGATCTTCTTGCCAAACTGATTTACATGTCTCCAACTTCAATTGACTTCAATAAATGTGTACAGAAACTTGAATTGGGCAGGCGGAGATGAGCAGGGCAGAGCCTTTTTCTGCCAGGATCTTCAAGTTTCTGGAGAGAAGCAGACAAAGAACTGACTGTCCACAGCACTGCCCCGGTGCAGGCAGGGCAAGAGCAGAGGATGTCTGGGAACGCGCCACATGTATGCGAACCCGCTGCAGATATCCTGCAGCAGGTGGCCTCAAACCAAGGGTGAAGGACCCCTAGTTTATACAGCTGTGCAAAAGTCATCCTCTTGTGGAGATCGGACCCCCCCAAGTTCACTTACTCTGGTTAAATCCATGCGATTCTTCCCATGTTTCTTGTGGGCTAATGCAATGTTAAATTTCTAATTGGGATCCAATTTGATCATTATGCATTTATGTTGGAGGAGGTTCCTCAGAGAATGTGACCTTTGGTTGACCCTCAAGCCGACCTGCCATTCTCACAGTGAGAGCCATTTTCCAGGAAGTGGCCTTTAGAAGGTAAGGTGGAGTTGAGACTGTCTGCGTGGTATAAAGGCCTCTGTCTCAATTTTTAAGATTCTGGCAGGCAGTCACCCAAGACTACCCTCATTTGTGTGTTCCCTTGCTTGTTAAACCTGCCACCTACCAACCTGAAGAGCTCTCTCTCTCTCTCTTTGGTCTCTCCTTGCCCTCCGTGTATGGGGGCCAGTTTCACATTTCACCCAGGGAACTCCCAAGTTTGTAAACCAACAAATTATCCAACAGGTTGGTGTTTATTCGATTTTTATCGAAGGGGCCGTGTGTCCCTGGTGGTTTGAATTGCTATTTTTTTTCATTATTCTATGAAATTCTCATGTGCAGTTGGGTCTATTTCTGGACTTTCTGTTTTATTCCAATGATCTATTGATCTCCTTGGTCTTGTGCCAAATTTATTCTTTTTATTCCTAGAGAGTTATAATCTATCATCACAGTATCATCCCTGGTAGGATTTCTGTTCCTCTTCTTCGCCTCCCTTCACCAACATCCCCAAACACTCACCTGCAGTTACTCTTCTTTTCCAGAGTTCTCTTGGTTTTTACATTTTCTCCATATGAATGGTAAAAGCAGCTTGTCTAACTCTAGAAAAAGAAAATGTTAATATTTTCTATTAAGATCACAGAAAACTTACAAATTAACTTCAAGGGAATGGACAAAAGAGGAATTTTAAAATTCTAATGAAAGGCAAAAGTCTACCTAACTAAAGGGAAAGATACACTTGTCCTTGGATAGGTAATTTTTCGTAGCTATTTTAGTGGTGGTCGTCTCTTCTACACATCTTAGAAGTGATTTTGTTTGTGTGTACAAAAATAGATGATTTCTCTCAATTTTATTTGCTGCCACTTTTCCAACTTTCCTTCCTTTATAGTAGCTTTTTCAAAGATATATTCTCAGTGGCCTGAGATAATATATCTTATTTCAGGGGAGTTTGTATATCACTGGAGTTGCAGCCAGGGTGTGTTGAAGAGAAGTGCATTTCTTGGTGGTGGGAAAGTTGGTGTCTGCCAGGACAAGCAAACACATCTTACCAACAAGAAAAGAGGTTCAGGTGGAAACTGTCAGAGGTGGTAGTGGTGGGGGAAGGGTGCTGTGAGAGGAAGAGCTCAGGCCACTTGAAGGAACACATATTCCCCAGCACCTGCTGACGGCTGCCACGTGGGAATGGGGTCTGTGTTTCCAGACCGCCTATCGTCACAAGGGAAGCAAGAAATCTGGACTTACAAGATAAATCTCCTGATTCTCTAATTAGCTTTTAAAATACTCTGGGGCAAAATAGGGAGGACAAGTCTGTAGGTTAAATATATTCCGTAAGCCATCCGTGTGTCACATGTGGGAATCAAATGATGTCATTCGGATGGGAGAAAAGCTAGGGGAAAGGATACTAACATGGGATTTTTGACTTGTCTTTGTTGTATTTGTTTCCTGGGGCTGCCATAACGAGTGACCACCAACTTAGTGGCTTAAAACAGCAGAACGTTATTCTCTTACAGTTCTGGAGCCTAGATGTCTGAAATGAAGGTGTGGACAGGACCGTGATTCCTCTGCAGGCTCTGGGAGAGGATCCTTCCTCGCCTCTTCCAGCTTCATGTGGCTCCAGGGTTCCCTTGGCTTGTGGCTGCATCACTTCCGTCTCTGCTTCCATCCCCACATGGTCTCCTCCACAGCCCCCTCTCCCTGTGGGTCCCTCCATCTGTGTGTCTTTTTTAAGTATCCTTGTCATTGGATTTAGGGCCAACGCAGATACTCCAGGATGACCTCATCTTGAGAGCCTTAACCACATTGGCAATGTGACTTCTCGTTAGACAGTATCCACATATTTTCCCAGTAAGATCGTATTCACAAGTTCAGGAGGTTGGGAAACGGACATATCTTCTGGAGGCCACAATTTAACCCACTACCGTGAGTTCTAAAAATAGAAAAGGGAATGAAACAAATTCTTATTTTCAAAATGTATTGTTCTGATGGACCCTCTCAGCAGGAGGGAGCGTGAGCTCCCCGCTGCTTTTCCTCGGCAGTGTCTCCATCTTCCCTCCCCACCCCTCCATCCTCTGATCTCTTCTCCTCTCTTCTACTTCCTTCCTTCTCTTTCCCCCCTCCTTTCCCCCCTACCCCCTTCTCGCTCTTTCCCTCTCTCTCTGTCCCTGTCTGTGTTTTCGCCTCTTCTTTTTTATTCATCGATTCATTCGTCTATTCTATTAGTATCGCTTCCCTGTGACGTGCCAGGAGCTGTGTTTCTGAATCATGACCCCATCCTTCCGGAGTCCGAGGCAGCGTGGGAAGAGCTAAGAGCCTCTCCTTTACAGGCGAGTGCATGGGAAGCCTTGGGTCCTTCCTGCCGCCTAGGCTGACAGGGAGATTCTAGCCTGCAGTGCATGATTTATGTGGATAAGGCAGCAGTCAGGGCCACTGGTCACTTTCTTATGCCTCGTGAAGCTCCATTAGTATCTGTCAGTGTCCGTTCCCTGTAGCCGAGCAGGGCTCTTGACGCTGTTAGTTTTTCCTTTCGTACTACGCACCTGGGAGAGCCTTCTTCCTTCTCAGTTGGAAAGGTCACCTCCCGAACGTACCGCTCGGGATGAATTATGTGTCTATTGATTTGCACACTCTTGTCTTGACCACAAATTTCAGGAGGAGTTTAAAGGCAACACCCCAGTTAAAAGAGCAAAGAACCAGAGAAATGTCATTTTATAATACTAGCTAAACCCCTGCTCAGCATTTCTATGCTGATCTCAGTTTACTTCCAAGATTATAGCAATATTGTTCAACATGGGATATTTGCTTTAGAATCCCCTGTAGATTAATTTCTGAAATTAAAATCATCTGTCCAACAAAAGGAACAATTTAATACTAAGAATTTCATCAGTTCCACATAAAAGAATGATTTTCTCCCTTAAGGTAATTCCTATTCTGTTTTCTATGAACTGAAATCCTAGTCTTTTCAAACTCAGGTAATTTAACTAATACTAAAGTGTTGTGTGTCCAGATCACTTTTCTTCAGAGCTCACACAGAAATGAGAAGAAAGTATTAATTCACTGTGAAACACACACACACACACCCATACATGCATATATTATTAGAGTTATTCTAAATTCTGCTTCAATCCCTAACTCTGTGTTGCATCTTGGTGACTGTACATCTGGTATTAAATAGCCTCGTCCTTAAAAAAAAAAAAAAAAAAAAAAAAAAAAAAGGTAAAGTTGTGAGGCTATAGAAACTGTAATGAACTTGGGAAAAAACAAAAAGACCCAGATCTAACCTTCAGTGGGCCTGACCTCTGTGTTATCAGCTCTCCAGATGATTTTGATACCCACCCAACTGTGCGAATCACTTCTCTGCATGGGAGCAAACACGAGGGTCTGGAATTAGCCAGACTGGAGCCCAGAATCCTCTCTGAGCCTTAGTTTCTACCTCTAAAGTGTGAATAACTTCAGTGCCTACTTCCTAGGGTTTATGTGACACTTAATGAAAAAATATATATATAATGCCTGTTATTTTTCTAACAATCGGTACAACTTTTTATGTAACCAACTGTAAATCTGTCTGACATCAGGATTTTTAACGGCTACTTGGGAGAGTAACTTATTGATATATTGATTCATTCACTGGATTAACATTTATGCCATTAGTCTATTAGAGTTTTAGTAGCAATTCTAGATAGCGTATACGTAGAAGATGGTCCATGTATATGTGTTGATTTTGAGGCCCGTTGTCCTGGGATACTTTGAAATGTGAGAATGACTTAAGTATTCCTAAGGCATAGCTATTCCATCTGAACAAATGGCCAATCTCTGCTCATCTCCACTCCCTATGTTTCCCTTTTCTCATCTATGTATCTTCTCTCTCCAGGAAGCCCTCTCTGACTCCCTAACGTGGTTCTATACCTGTACCCATCCTTCATGGAAGCTGTCACAGGTGTAATTTTATATTTATTTAAATGATACCTTTTCAAGTCTATCCTCCCCACCAGGCTGGCCATAAATCCCATAAGGGACAGGTAGGTTTTAATCCCAAGGTCTGTGAATGCAGAGAATAGGGCCTGTCACAGGGTGGGTGCTCAGTAAATATTTAACGGATGAGTATGTTTATTGAAGAGCCAACAGTTCATATTTTACTATAGCAGGCACAGTGCTGAGTGCTTTACAAATAATAGTTTGTTTAATCCTTGTAACAAACCTACGAGGTAGGAATTACTATTAACCCCATTTTACAGATGAGGAACCTTGAACTGAATACTGCGCTCAAGTTCATACAGTTCAAACCCACCATTGTGACATCGATGTGTAGCTCACCACTACACTACATGGTTTTTCTACTGACAGAAAAAGTGCAGGTCTCCTATGGGTTGGCAAACGTTGTGATCACATCTCTAGGAAACCACCCAAAAGCCAACGTATGCTATGTTGGTACCTGGCTAAGGGCTCTGAGTTACCCCTCCAGGCCATGGGCCTTCAGAAGAGGTAGTGAAGATGTTACCAAAAGTGGGGTCTGGCGACTCTCTGCTCAAAAGCCAATCAAGAGGCAAGGCTGGTGAACAGGCAAGTTGGCTTTACTCCGGAGGCCAGCAGCCAGGGAGAGAGGGTGGACTCGTATCCAAAGGCCGATTCCCGCACTGACAGTCAGTGGGCAAGAGCTGTTAAAGGGGGAGTTTCAGAGGCCACAGCTGGAGGGAGGGGGCTCCATGCAGAAACAGCACAGTCAGCTCTGACAGTCATCTCGAAATTGGTCGTGCCATGGTCTGGTCCGCGGCGTCTCGATTGTTTTAAGCACAGTTCGTCTTTAGTTCCAGGGTCAGTTTGTTCCCACTTCTTTGAGGCCAGTTCTCGGAATGGTGGCAGCTTATGGCATCGCTACCGTCTGGTCATCATGTAATTAACTTCTTCCACATGGTGGTGGTTTCAGCATCTATAAGACAGCTCACAAAGGATATGGCTCAGAATGTTCTCTACAGCCCTTGAGGAGGAACTAAAGGTCCTTGACTTTGCTTAATGACTGAACTATTATTATTTTCTCCTGTTTGACTGCTGTCCTTTGCTTCTGCACTTTCTCACTTCTCTGATTAAACTTGTTCTTTGGCTAAAGTTTTTGTACAGACCAAAGGCAGGCAGAGGGCATGAAGGGGGAAGGAGCACAGTGTCCTGCTCCATTTCAAAGACACAGGCTATTTGAGGTTACCTTCTTAGAAGCACTGAAAGGTTGCACCAGTGATGGAAATTCCCGGGCTGGGGAGCCCGGGGTGATAACAGGAGACAGAGTTGAGGAACACAGCCTTTGAGGCTGCAAAGGAGCCTTGAGAAGCACTGGAGCAAACACACCAGGAAAACTCACCCACAGGTCACACAGTGCCCTGCACCTCCCCCCCCAGCCATCTGCAGGCCACAGGATGCAAGGCAGGGCTCCTGTCATACTGAACACAGTACTAAGCAAAAGTCTCAACTGCAGAAGCAAAGCAAAGACCCCGTCATCTGAACCAGGGCAAAGATTCGAGGCCGAGAAGGTGACGAGGCTGACATTTAACAAATTGGGCTGGAACGGCTTAAATCCCAGCTACAGAAGCTCCGGATTTGCTTCTCCCAATCTGGGCAACAGGGAGCATCACCTGGACCTTGTTAAAAACCCAAGATCGGAGAAGTCCGGCTTCTCAAAGCGGGAGCCGCATGCCCAGCACCTGGGGCTTGTTAGAAAGGCAGCCTCTCTGGTCCCGCCCCAAACCGCCACCCCTTATGAGATGCCCGGGGAAGTCGGGCGCTCGCTCGTTCCTTGGGGGAGTGAAAGCTGAATTCAGCCTACAAGTGAGTCCCCGCTGTGAGGAAGGAGGAGAAGGAAGCTGGGAGTGAACTGGATGTGTGAGTCAAAGGGCGGCGGTTCAGACTGGGGAAGGCTGTTGCTTGTCCACTTCCTGCTACAGTGCAGGCTTTCCAGAAATCTGTCGGCTCTCTCTTAGAACAGAGCGAGGTGCGTGCTGCCTTCTCTTGCCTGCCGCCGTGTTAGCTAGCCGCACCCTAGTCCTTCCTTCACCATGCAGCATGTGTTTGCATTTCCAGCTGACACAGGCTGAAGAGAGAGGTGTTTGGAAGTGATGGACTTTTTCGGTGATGAGGTTTCCTCTAAAGATGTTTTCTTCTGAGCTGGGGAATATATGTATCGGTGCTACAGTTTGAGCCATTTTATTTTTTATTTTTTTATTTTTTTGGTGGTACGCGGGCCTCTCACTGTCGTGGTCTCTCCCGTTGCGGAGCACAGGCTCCGGACACGCAGGCTCAGCGGCCGTGGCTCACGGGCCCAGCCGCTCCGCGGCACGTGGGATCTTCCCGGACCGGGGCACGAACCAGTGTGTCCCCTGCATCGGCAGGCGGACTCTCAACCACTGCGCCACCAGGGAAGCCCAGTTTGAGCCGTTTTAGTAGTTCCTATTCTGAGTCTGGTTTGAGCTTCAGGCCTGTGGCATGTGGCCAAAGAGTTTATTTCTATTTGTGTTCTCCGGAGGCTGCTTCTCCCTTACGAGTGTGTTGTTCGGGTGTCTCACAAAGAGGGACTTACGGTGCCGTGCTAATGCAGCAGCGTTTCAGTTGTCTGTGGCTGCAGAAAAAAACCAGCTCAAGCGTTCGTGGTTTAAAAGATGAATCGCCACAGTTCTGCGATCAGGGCTGGTCTCAGCTGAGTGGTTCTACTGCAGTCAGCTGGATGGCTGCAAAGTCCACAAAGGCGCTGCTGAGAGGGCTGGGGTCTGGCTGGGCTCTTCTGTCTCCACGTGGTGTCACGTACCCCAGCCACTCGTGTTACAGCATGGTAGCTGGATTCCAGGGCGAGCCTCACAAGGACAAGGCACAGTGAGTAAAGGGTTTGCCAGCCTCCGCTTGCATCGCATCTGCCAGTGTCCCGTGAACAAAGAGGCGGGCTGTGTAAGAGGGAACCACACAAGGGGGTGAAGCCAGGAAGCATGGTCCATCAGGGGCCATCAGTGTCACAGCCTACCAGTGTTGCCTTTTTCCTTTTTCTCCCCTTGCGGGGGTTTGGCAGGGGGATAGAGTCAGAGAAAAGTGAAAGTTAACTAGTTACCATTGTGAGTGTGTGTATGTATGTACATGACCAAGCGCATACATGTAGTATTCCTGGAAACTCTGGGGGGACTCTGTCTTTCTCCCAAAGATTCCCCTTTATTTAGTCATTGTTCTTTTACTGAACAGTCATCTGGAGGCAGGGTTGTGGGAGAACAGTGAGGTGGGAGGGGATTTCCAGCCAGACAGATGGATCGATCACTGTTGATATCAGAGTGAGTCAGATGCTACAGCTCGATTACTCTCAAGTCAGCAAAGGCAGCGCGTATGAAGGACAGTTTCCTGGATACCGGGTCAAGAATCACGTTCTCACAACACCCTAGAAAATAACTAAAAGATGTAGACTATTCTTTTTATATTCTCTAAAATATAATCTCCTGTATAGGTTTCTTTTTTTTTTTTTTTTTTCTTTGTCTCCTTTACTTATTTCAAGTTTTCCACTGACAGTAGGGCTACTGTATGTTGGACCATGAATGTAGCAGTGAATAAAATTAAACTGACGTGCTCCTCTTGTGAAGTTTAGAGTTGAGAGCTGTTTTTTTCTTGTGGCCTTAAATAAGAGTAACTGAATAATTTACATAATGTGAACGTAAGTCCACCTTCTCCTATGGTTCTTGACCTTAAACTCCATGAGTTTCCAGAGTCTTCCCACTGCCACAAACAAGATGCCATAAGGACAACAGGTGGTATCATCTTACAGGTTAATGAAAGGAAGATAAGAAAGTTCCAGCATGTACTTGCTCATGTTTCCCTGACTTAGTGAGATTAGTGGAGCTGGGATTCAAGGCCAGCCCTTGTGATACTGAATCCAACGTGATTCTCACAGGACCACTGGCCCATTTAAAGCCGCACCATCCTAAAGAGGTAGCTAGAGATTTCCAGGGGATTGTTCTCTCGAGTCTGCTCATCTAACACTCTTTAGAAAAAGTATTACACTTACGTGGGGGTCAGTTTACCTATGGCCTCTTCAAAAACTTCCATTTTGACTGGAAAGTCCGTTCCATAATGGGTCCTTTCTAAATGCAAGACGGTTCTTAGAATGATAATCACAGGTCAGTAACTCACAGGCTTAGGGATGCAGAATATGGCGTAATTGTTGACCTTGGGCACTTTATTATGTCTTCTAAGACTCTCTTTTTTCATTGGCAAAATGGAAATTATAGCAACTACCACGTAAGCTGTTGAGATGAATGAAAGAATCTATGTAAAGCAGAGAGTCTGGTCCATAGTAAGCACTGAAATGATCACTTATTATCTTGATGATGACGAAGACCTAGTCTACTCACTAGAGATACAAGGGATGCTGTGATCACTGTGTCCTGCTAAGGTCTGTAATGCAGATTTCATTGTGAAAGGTCATTTGTAGGCCACACATCTGCCGGACAGATTGAACTAGGGATTTAGCCACAGGAGTTAGCGTTAGTATTTTTTTCCTCACTTTTTTTTCTTTTTGATTGACACAAAAGAGCAAGCATCCAGTCTACTAAAACGAAGAAAAACTATCATTGGTATTTTTATTTCCAAATGTCCCCGCAGTGCCCCGCAAGCAATAACCTTTTCATTTAATTCTGTTTAGGGTTTGATGCCTATTTTACGTCCCGCACACTTGAAAACAACAGAAGAAATGTATGGTTTGCTGAATACTGGGAGGAAAACTTCAACTGCAAGTTGACAATTAGTGGGTCAAAGAAAGAAGACACAGATCGCAAATGCACAGGTAATTTCTTTCTCGTTGCTCTTCTCCTGTTACTCTACGTGGCCGGCATTGGAATGTCTGCAGAGCTGATAGAAGGAAGCTTGGCTGCAGACAAATTGAAAAAGTAAATCGAATTGTACTAGATTGTTCAGAAAATAGAACAGGAGCATAAGTTTTGAGGGGCAAGAGCAGTACAGACAAGAATGTGTTCTTTTCTGCCTGTCCATCTAGCAGTAATTGACATTTTCATTGATTCTTTGAATTCAAAAGAGGTCATGTTGCCTTGAATGCTCTCGCTGATAAATATTAGTTCATGTTGTAGCCAGGAGTATAAAGTCATTTTCACATAGACCAAAATCTCTCACAAATTCCATACCAGCATCAGATTTAACTATCAACAGAGAAATGACAAAAAAACAATACATTTGACTAAGGAAAGAAAGTACTTGGGGTTAGAGTCATGAGAATTCCAATGGATTTTCATAATGTCCAAATTAATGTCACTTGCTATTTAAAATATGCTTTAAGATACTCACTAAGCCTCGTATGTAACCTCACATAAATATTCCAAATAAAAAACACGAGTGTGTTTGCCATGTACGTATCTGTGAGTAGACTAGGTCTATCTGCCATGTATACGCATATGTATGATATGCATATATATACATACATAGATATAGTGGGTTGGCCAAAAAGTTCGTTCTGGCTTTTCTGTAATATCTTGTGGAAAAACCTGAACGAACTTTTTGGCCAACCCTGTGTGGGTGTAGGTGTGTGTGTGTATACACACACACACACACACACACACACACACACACACACACATACACACACACACACACACATATATATATATATAGTAATCAGAAGGCAAACTCACATGTTTATTCATTGATTCACAAATACATATTGAGCGACTCCTTTCTGCTAAGCACTGTGCTAGGTACTGCTGATCTGATGGTGAGCAAGCCAGGTACTTTCACACTGCATAGAGTGTAGTAAGAAAAAAATCAACATTATTCCAGTGACCTTGCTTTGAATACATAATTATAAATTGCAATAAATGTTCTGAGTGAGACAACTGTGTATAATCAAGGAATTTTACTCATATTAAAGGCAGAAGCTCTCTCCAAAGATGAGTGGACATTGGCTGGTTAGGGGTGGGGAAGAACAGATTGGAGAATTTCTGATAGAGGAAGAGCATGACACAGGGCTCAAAGCAGGAAAAATGATGGTACCTCTTAGGATGTGAAAAGCAGAAAAACATGAAGTACAGTGAATAGGATAAATGTGTGAGCCGAGGCTGCAAGTATAGAGATACGGACAAGGAATAAGCCATGCTGGGATGTATGTGGATTTTGGTCTTTATCCTGTGGGTACTGGAAATTGTGCGAGGTCTTAAACAAGGATGTTATGTGTTCTACCACCACCTAGCCCTCTATTAGCATTCCCCAATTGTATGTTTCAGTAGCCTTCAACATTTGTAATGATGACCTTGAGGTATCACAAACCCTAAAATGTCTTAAGTATGATCAAGAAAGAGACATTCATATTGCATACACTCATGTGTAGTTTTTCTTTGCAATGTGGGTCTTCTAATATTGACCATTCAGATACTGTAGATTTACCCATTCAGTAAACATCTATTAATGAAGAATAATGCATGTAGAGCATGGTACTAAAACACCAGGAATGGTGCAAGGATGCTGAAGTTTAGGCCTTTTCCTCAAGGAGTTTTTTTGTGTGTGTGAAAAAGGAGAGATAAGATATAAACAGAGACATGAGTAACAATAATGATACAAAATCAACATGCACAATTGGATGTATAACTCATTTAACTAGAATATCAGATTAACCACCTTCTCTAGCCTGTAGTGTATAACAACAGTGTTTTCAATAATAGGATCCTTATACTGTTGGGGGAAAATTAATTCAATGTTGACTAGACCTAGGTGACACCAAGCTGTCAAGTAGAAATCGAAAAATTAGCTTGACATGTGGATAATTTGTCTATATGATGGGGACATCCAAACGTACTAGAAGTACCTCAGTGATTGATGACAGGTTTTTGGCTCTTTCTGACATTTGATGTTTTGTAGTGTCTGAAAGGTGGAATGAATTGTCTGATGGCTATTAGGATGGCTCTGTCTAAGGCTCATCTCCAGTCTTTGTATGTACTCTAACCAGGTTGTTTTACCTGTAGTCACATTTCAGTGCTGATTATCAGGAATTTATGTTCATTAAAAACATATAAGCTCATTATCCAAACCACTACCTTCAAAAAATGGAAACAGAAGTGTTTGTTTTCATATCATGCTTCCTCCATGTGAACAACCTATGACCACACCTAAATTAGCTGTGGCCCCTCTTCCTTTCCTAACTTACCACTTCCCTTGTGGTAAGAGGTGCCATACTGAGTGGAGGTCAATATTACTACTATCATTGTGTCTTTTGTTCTTCCTGTTATTGGATGTAAGAACATGGGTGGTCTGTGTTTGTTATTCTTTCTCGTACTTTCTCTTTTCCAAATTCAACTAAACTTGCATTTGCTTTGGAAGTATTCCCAAAATACTATTTTAAAGATCTTGACATTTAGGTATACCTCAACTTGGAAGTGGAAAAACAAGAGAAAAGACATAGTAAGATTTGCTAGACAACAGGGAAAGAAAAAATGGAGAAAAGTGACCTATTAAACTGTATTAATGAGAATACTTGCAGTGAGAAGTTGTTTTAATGAAAGAGAAGAATGGATGAAAGAAGAAAGCCATTGATAGGCTTATGGGTGTGGGTGATGTAAGGGAAAGCTTGGTAGCCAGATTTTGAAACACCAAAAGAATGGGCACATTGGAAAGAAGCAACCAGATGAGGAGGTAGGCTGAGTAGTCAGGCATTGCCGATCGTGGAGTCTGGCATTGCAGAGTGCAGTTAGTAGATGTTTTGATCTCACGGCTGCAGAAAACAGCCTGCTTCACAGATCTGTCTCTGTGACTGGTCTCCGCTAAAGAAAAAGAAAGTCTTAAAATATTCATTCATAGGATTTGGACACAAACTAAAATGCAGACATTTTCTTTCTGGGATATATAGCCTCTTCAGCCATCATGAGGTACTTACTATATATTAGCTCCAAGTAGTCTTGGGTCATTCAAGATTCGAGATCAAGATCATTGAATCAATCATCTGGTCAGACAAGTTTTGAAGATAAGTTGTGGGACCCGTAACTATTTGGAGAGAGCACATTCCTGGCGTCAGGGGAAAACAGTGAGTTCTAAAAACCCAAGATGGTAAAAAAAAAATCCTGAAAGGAAGAATAATTGTCGAACAAAAATTATTATTAAACATGAAATAAACTGCATATGCTTTATAATTTAACATTGGGCTACATGTGCATGGATTCTTACCTGAACAACCATGGAATCCTTATTCCTATGAATCATCCATATGCATTTAAAGTCTCCTTCAAACAAGGAAAGTTACCACATACTTCAGTATTTTAAGAACATCCCAACTTTCCTTGATACCCAGTTCCATGGTCGCTCAACCTTGAGAGCTAGACATTCTTCATCCTACTTTCCCTGGTGGTTTATATCAATTGTCATTGATGCAAATTAAGACTCGCCAGGGGACCCATCCTGCTCATGGGTTATCTTGGCTGCCATCCTCCAAGGAGTCACGTAGTTGAGCAAGTTTATTGGTGGTATAAGTTTTCACAGAAAACACAAACTATCTGAAAGGTACTAATGCCATTCACGCTACTTCATGGTAGAGCTACAGTTTCTCATGGAGATAGTGGTAACTACACACACGTTAAAGTAAGCATTTTTAGATAGCTCATCATAGATTATTTGTTGCTTATGGGAAGAAAAATCAGACGTGATTTTTCTTTCAGTTTGAATTTATGCTCCCCCACCCTCCCCACTCCACTGGGTAAGTGTGTTCACCCTTAACACTTGCCAGTAGATTGCTGATACAGAGACCAGTTTAGCATATGGTCTCTTTGGGAATTAAGTTTTTTTTGGAGTTACCAAGGTCAGGAGAAGAAGGAAAATAAATAGCTGAAGTTATGTCTCCACAAAAGAGATTGTGGCCATCTTGGTGTCATGAAAATACTCTGCCAAAGTGAGTGAGAAACCAGAGGTTTTGGCATGAAAGAGGACTAGCATTGTGTTCCAGGGCTATCTCTGAATATCCCTGTGAGAGACTGGAAAGCAGTATTTAACCTCTCAAAGCCTTTCCTCATCTTTGAAATGGGAATAATAAGAGTTTAATTGCATCCAAAGTTGTTGTGGGAATTAAATGAGAGCACTCAAGAAGAGGATTGAGAAGCTCTTTGGTGGGGCTAAGGGCTGACTCTGGGAGGGCTCACGCCAAGGAGTACATCCCAAAACTTGTGCTGCCAGTGTCCTTCTCCCCACCGTGAGCCACAGCCGCCACCCCTAGTCTCTCTGCAGGAGACTAGCAGCTGTGTGGCTGTGCTCCAGCCAGGTGTCAGGCCTGAGCATCTGAGGTGGGAGAGCCGAGTTCAGGAAATTGGTGCACCAGAGACCTCCCAACTCCACGTAATAGCAAACGGCAAAAGCTCTCCCAGAGATATCTTTCTCAATGCTAAGACCCAGATCCACTCAACGAACAGCAAGCTACAGTACTGGACACCCCATGCTAAACAACTAGCAAGACAGGAACACAACCCCACCAATTAGCAGAGAGGCTGCCTAAAATCTCAATAAGGTCACAGACGCCCCAAAACACACCACCAGACATGGACCTGCCCACCAGAAAGACAAGATGCAGCCTCATCCACCAGAAAACAGGCACCAGTCTCCTCGACCAAGAAGCCTACACAACCCATTGAACCAACTTTAGCTGCTGGGGTCAGACACCAAAAACAGCAGGAACTACGAACCTGCAGCCTGTGAAAAGGAGACCCCAAACACAGTAAGTGAAGCAAAATGAGAAGACAGAGAAACACACAGCAGATGTAGGAGCAAGGTAAAAACCCACCAGACCGAGCAAATGAAGAGGAAATAGGCAGTCTACCTGAAAAAGAATTCAGAGTAACGATAGTAAAGATAATCCAAAATCTTGGAAATCGAGTGTACAAAATACAAGAAACATTTACCAAGGACTTAGATGAACTAAGGAGCAAACAAAAAATGATGAACAAAACAATAAATGAAATTAAAAATTCTCTAGAAGGAATCAATAGCAGAATAACTGAGGCAGAAGAACGGGTAAGTGACCTGGAAGATAAAATAGTGGAAATACCTACCACAGAGCAGAATAAAGGAAAAAGAATGAAAAGAATTGAGGACAGTCTCAGAGACCTCTGGGACAATATTAAATGCACCAACATTCGAATTATAGGGGTCCCAGAAGAAGAAGAGAAAAAGAAAGGGTCTGAGAAAATATTTGAAGAGATTATAGTTGAAAACTTCCCTAATTTGGGAATGGAAATAGTTAATCAATTCCAGGAAGCACAGAGAGTCCCATACAGGATAAATCCAAGGAGAAACACACCAAGAAACATATTAATCAAACTGTCAAAAATTAGATACAAAGAAAAAATTGTGAAAGCAGCAAGGGAAAAGCAAGAAATAACACACAAGGGAATCCCCATAATGTTAACAGCTGATCTTTCAGCAGAAACTCTGTAAGCCAAAAGGGAGTGGCAGGACATATTTAAAATGATGAAAGGGAAAAACCTACAACCAAGATTACTCTACCCAGCAAGGATCTCATTCAGATTCGACAGATAAATTAAAACCTTTACAGACAATCAAAAGCTAAGAAAATTCAGCACCACCAAACCAGATTTTCACAAAACACTAAAAGAACTTCTCTAGGCAGGAAACAGAAGAGAAGGAAAAGACGTACAATAACGAACCCAGAACAATTAAGGAAATGGTAATAGGAACATACGTGTTGATAATTACCTTAAATGTAAATGGATTAAATGCTCCCACTAAAAGACAGACTTGCTGAATGGATACAAAAACAAGAACCTTACATATGCTGTCTACAAGAGACCCACTTCAGACCTAGGGCCACATACAGACTGAAGGTGAGGGGATGGAAAAAGATATTCCATGCAAATGAAAATCAAAAGGAAGCTAGAGTAGCAATTCTCTGTCAGACAAAATAGACTTTAAAATAAAGACTACTACAAGAGACAAAAAAAAGGACAGTACATAATGATCAAGGGATCAATTCAAGAAGAAGATATTACAATTGTAAATATTTATGCACCCAAGATAGGAGTACCTCAATACATATGGCAAATGTTAACAGCCATGAAAGGGGAAATAGACAGTAACACAATCATAGTCGGGGACTTTAACACCCCACTTTCACCAATGGACAGATCAACAAAATGAAAATAAGGAAACACAAGCTTTAAATGACACATTAAGCAGCATGGACTTAATTGATATTTAAAGGACATTCCATCGAAAAACAACAGAATACACTTTCCTTTCAAATGCTCATGGAACATTCTCCAGGATAGATCATATCTTGGGTCACAATTCAAGCCTTGGTAAATTTAAGAAAATTGAAATCGTATGAAGTATCTTTTCCGACCGCAACACTATGAGAATAGTTATCAATTATAGGAAAAAGATCTGTAAAAAATACAAACACATGGAGACTAAACAATAGGATACTAAATAACCAAGAGACCACTGAAGAAATCAAAGAGGAAATCAAAAAATACCTTGAAACAAATGACAATGAAAACATGATGACCCACAACCTATACAACGTATAGGTGGTATACAACGTATACCAAATTCTAAGAGGAAAGTAAAGCCAGGGATTTGAATGTGCACGTAAACACATACCAGAGATTTTCACTGGGGCACACATTGCATAGCGATGTACTAAGGTATCAAAAAGTTTGTAGGCAAGCGTTATTCAACTTTATGCTGTGAATGGAATTGAGGCTCCAAGCTTAAGGAATCTCAGCACCATCATGTAGAGTGTGCTCAAGCATTATAGGAGCTTGGGCTTGCTGAGCACCTCATGTCCCGCCTTTTGTACAGTTTTCTCTCTGATGTGCTTTGTCCTTATGTGGCTAGTAGCCTCCCCAAGGTCTTTGATCCCAAACCCATTCTTTAAACTCAGAAGAAGGTTTTGAGCATCTGAATGTGCTTGCCTACGGCAGTCGATAAAAATTATCACTCTGTCACATCTTACGGCTTATACAGACGTTTGTCTAACTAACATTACGGTCCTGTCAAATGCCACTCTGAATACTGATTCCGCGGAATTCTCTCTTTGCTGAAAACAAGTAACTCAGCATTTAGAAATCCATCATCCCATGAAGGGACGATTTGACTTTCAGAGATTTGTTTTCCTTTTGAGATGCCAGAGGAAGAATAAATTGGTGACATATTCCTTGTTTTGCGGGGGGTGTTTTTGTAAAAAGACGTATTCCATTGTTAGTGCTTTCAACTCACACAGTAAATAAATATGATTTTGATTTGAGTCCCTAATCAACGAATATTTACTGTGGAAAGATAGCAGGGACGAAGAGTATGGTCTGGTAAATGACCACGTTCTGGGAGGTCAGTATCCTTAAGCTGTGTTTTTCTTCTCACCTCACTTGTCAAAGCTCATAGTTTAAGTAAAGGTCACTCTCTTGGGGGTGGCAAAATCCTGTAAATAAATGCTGTCAGTGAATAAAGTGTGTATTTCTAAAATCTTTTACCCTCACCTGGGACCCAGGCCCAGGAGAGCCTGTATAATTTTTAAATCATCAGGACAAAGGAATTAGATTTAAGTGAGTCAAATTCTCTGAGAATATATGTGTGGAAAAATTTGACTCTACTAATTAGTTTTCCCTGTCATTTTATTATTCTATTCTGAATTGACCTTTAATTGTTAAATAGATGTTATATTGTGACACCTAATTTATTCAGCATGATTAAGGAATCCACAACAAAATGTTATAGACAAATGATATCTCACCCTTTGTTGCTCTAAGACTTTTTGAAGCCATTTTGATGAGAAGCAAAGTAAAATGCATTTTTACACCTCTGTGCTTTGTTAAACCGAGGTTCAATGAAGATTAATTATGATTTAATTTGCATGGAGCATCCATTATGGATTGTGCATTAATATGGCTCTTTGTTAAATTTTTGATTCTCGGCCTTATCTCTGGACATCAACTTCTTGCTTGGTATTTCTCTTCCTACCATCACCCTTAAGTCTTCCACTACCTATGTCTGCAATGACTGGCTTCTATCTGGGTGGGAACTAGAAATACGAGCCAAATTAGATTTTTTTTATGTTAAATCATTTATTTGTTTTTTAAAATGAACATTAAATAAGTATTAAATGTCTCAGAATCATCTCAGAAAGGCTCTGTGAATGTAGTACAGCATTTTATAGCAGCTCTTTGGGTGAATTTACTAATAGAATTTAGCTGGGTGAAGTGCTAATTAATATAGTACTCCCCAAATTAGAATTATCTGAATTCGCATCTGAAGTCTTCGTTGTTCTTGGAAAACTTCTTTTAAATACTTTTCAGGATAGACGTATTGAATAAAAATGCCACGTCCATGAAAGATGATTATGGGTATGACTTTGGATTCCAATACGTAATAGATGAAAAAAAGGTTTTAGTGAAACATTAAATCATATTAAATGCTATTTAATTCTCTGGCTTTACTTTTAATTCACTTAGATATGAAATTTTATCTTCTTTTATTATTTTAAAATGAGTAAAGTTATCTTTCTAAAGGAATTTAAGAACAAAAAGGTAGCCTGTTTTCAGTGGGCAGCGTAGCATCAAATATGTCATTTATAACACTTGATAAATTTGAGAGGAGATAAGCAAGATGTGACCAGCCTCACTTCTGACAGCGCTGATCACTGCAGCCTCTCCTATGCTTACGTTATAGTAAGTACGTCTCCCGGGCCACCAAACCAGTAGTGCAAAAAGTATGACGTGTGATTGATTCCTAGAACTTTGTTTTCGCCCCTCCATTTCAGTGATTTTAGAAGTTTAAGCAGTCTTTTTAGAGTTGTCCATTCCATCCAGTCAGTGTGGTTGAACCTCATTTACAGAGGACTTGGTCAAGGCCAGGGACCTGGAGTTGTTTGTGAGGGTCCCTTTGCTCTGGGCCTTTGGCATCAATCTGTGCCTTCTTCCTGTCTGGGAATCCATCTCCAGGAATGTGATTCCGTCCCTTAGGAGTGGAGATGTGGAGGTGAGCACAGCATGGACCTTTGATCCTGGCCTCAGGGCTGCTCCAGGCTCAGCTCTGATTGTGATGGCTTGTACAGCCCTCCTGAGCCTGTGCTGGGGGAGGTGAAAGAGCCCAGGACCCTTTCGAGGGGCACACACCCGCATGTAACTTACAGGCTTCCGCTGTAAGTCTCTTTCTTCTCGTCTTCCATTCGTGACTGTCTTTATTACAGGTTGAGGGAGGAGACTATCTTAGATCTAACCATATCCTTCTAATTCTTTTGCGTATGGCATGCACCGTATGTCTCGAAGCCTCCAGGACTCCATCTTTTGAAGCTCAGAGCCTCATATTGACCACATGTTGCTGAATTTAAAACTCAAGTCAATCTTTTTATTTTATTTTATTTTTTTAGTGTTCTGTAACAAACTTCTTAAAAGCAAAGAATAAGAGCTTTGTAGCCTCCAATAACACATGAATGTATAAGAATATTTCCATACACCACTATATCCGTACAACCAAAACATAAGAGTCACGGATGACAGGCCAGGTTTACGAAATAGTGCAAGCGTAGCACTAAATTCGTAAAGCTCATTTTCTCAAATCTTGACCAGAAGTGTAAGGTAGAGGCTGGCTGTCTTCAGCCTTCTCAAATAGATATCTATAGGTGGACCCTGCAGGAAACGCATTTTTCTTTCTGCCACCAACCCTCCAGAGCATAAAGAGGGGTCTGCAGCAGCGCGCCGTTTTAGCTCAGGCCATGTTTCCTCACCTTCTTCTTGCTGTACGGCCGCCAAGGCATGGACAGGAGCTGGCTTGGATTCTATGCAGAATCCAGCCCAGTTGTGGATCACCAAGTTGAAAGCCCAGGGGTATCCAGGCAAAAAGCATTTCCATAAATGTTAGAAGGCATAATTATTTGAGCTGTGTGTCATTTCTTTCTCATTAGCTCCAATAGACAATGGCTTTAAAAATTGGAGTATGGCCTTGCCATATTTCGTAAAGTCTGTCAGGCTACGCACTTAATGAGAAGGAATTCCCGAATGAGGGGAATTAATGCTTCAGCCTCTTCTCAGCAACAGTCCTTGTAAGCAAAGTGCCTCTTCTAAGCAATATACATATTATAAATTGGCTGCTTATAGGCATTTTAGTAGGTATAAGAAAGGGCTGTTGCATGACTTAATCAAGTATCGTCAAGCAAGTTAGATTGGAATACAGCTTTCCTTAGGAAACATTTCTAGTAATACAGGTGGGTTTTCTCCCCCCTTTTACTTCTTCCAAAGAGAAATATGGATACCAAAACCATTTTAGGCTTTTACAGTGTATGCAGCGTGATACTCATTTTTCTAGAGAATAAAAATATGCTCACAAGATAAATATCTACTAGATATATAAACCCAGATACAACTTTCGAGAGATACTTCTCACTTTGTCTTAGTTTTTCCAGTCATACTAGATCAGGTATGTGGTGACCACATGGGAAGGCTTCCCATTTCCTCATCCTCAAATAGTATGTGTTCGTTTGCCTTCCTGGGTGCTCATAGCTCTATTATGTAGAAGCACAGTATTCAAGCTGCCTGATGAAGTCACACTAATTAGCTCTTGAAAAATGGTTCAGACTTAAAGAGTCCAGTTGCCCAGGTGTGAACCCCAGCTCTTTCCCTTACTCTGTCACCATGGGCAAGTCACTGAAACATTCTCAGCCCCTTATTTGTTCATCTGTAAAATGGGGATAACAATAGTCCCTACTACATGGGATGGCTCTCAAGGATTCCATAGAATGGTGCCCAGTGGTAATAGTTTGTGTGAAGTGGGTTTACATGCCGTCATTGTGATGGATGTTTGTGGTGACTGAAGTTACCTTTGGCTTTGTTTAAAAAAAGCATCTCCCCTCCCCCATGCCTCAAATTGCCTGTCCTTTTTTATTTTAATACTCAGCTGTGTCCTTCCTTTGCCTTAAACATCCTTGGCCTTATAAAGTGCTGTACACAGATCAGTATCCTTTTATGTGTTTATATCATCCAGTGTGATGCCCCTGCCAGCCTGGTGAATAAACATGACGTGTATCCTCCTCCTTTTACAGATTAAAACAAAACCAAACTTCGGAGCAATTCCATGACGTATCTGAGAGCATATTTGCTAATGAGAAAAATAATCCCAATAACGAATGGCACGCATTTGTTTTCTCATGCATTCTCTCCCTCCTCATTTGTTCATTTCCCACATGTGTGTGGAGCAGCTGCACGGGGCCAGCAACTGAGCTGGGAAGAAGATACGGGCTCTCCTTTCAGGGAGCTTCTATTCCAGCCCAGGAGGAAGGCGGAGAACCAAAAGTAGATGAATAAAATAATTGCAAGTTATGATTAGTGCT
This sequence comes from Kogia breviceps, assembly GCF_026419965.1. Lineage (NCBI taxonomy): Eukaryota > Metazoa > Chordata > Mammalia > Artiodactyla > Physeteridae > Kogia > Kogia breviceps. Next base: position 9,397,856 of record NC_081319.1, on the reverse strand, counting down.
GTGAAAAAAGCAAATAGGAGGCTAAACTAGAAAACAACAGTCAAAGATTGTTCCAGGAAAAGATAGAAATCATCACCACAGCCCTGAGTTTCTGCAAGGGGTTATTATACCCATTGTACAGATGAGGAAGATGGGGGCTCAGAGGGGTCAACCACGTGAATAAATGCGGCTGATTTCTCCCTGTGCTCTTTCTCCTCTGATACCTAGTTCCCTTCCTAGACTCTTGGAACATGAAGAGGCACATTCTCATTTGGGGGTCGCTTTTGTAGAACATCTTTGATTATGATCCTGGATTGATCCCTCAGGTCCTCACTTAGGAACAGCTGCAGTGGAGAAGCGAGTTGACCTCGTTTCTTCTCTCCTCTCCTGAGCTCGGAATAGGGCAGTATTTTTCAAGCTTTGTCATATTGGTGAAAAGTTAGTGGCTTGTACCAAGAAAAAAGGCACAAAATCACATTCCCTGCCTCATAGGCAGCATAATTTTACAAGAGGGAATTGCAGCCAGGACTATAAACTTCTCTTGGAATGTATCTCATTCCCACGGGACTCCCTGTCCTTTTAGGGTGGGGCAAACAGTCCTGCAGCCTTATCGAAACAGATGGTGGAGATTGAAATCGTGCGAAACCGGATGAAGTACAAAATAATACCTTTAAGGGAAAGCATACCAATATCAGAGTAGCAGTTATAAACTGAGCTACCAAAGTGGTCTGATGCTCTGGCACGATTGGGCAATTTACCATGGAAGGGAAATGTTGAATTACAAGATGCTATTGCTTTTTTCATTTGAGAAAAATGCAACTGTCACAAGCAAGTTTCGGGCAAGTTTGTAACAAATGGCTACATTTTAGAATTAAATTTTGAAGAAACCACCGACAAATCAAAAGAAAACTATGCCAAGAGCTAATCCGAAGCAGTTCTCCTGTGGATACAAGTGTACAAAAATCATTAGGACAAATAGTTATTGGACTTCAAATATCTGACAGCCTGGCTGTTAACATGCCTACATAAATCATGCCTCCAGCATGGACTATATGTCAACAGATTTTCTCTGGCCTTGAACAAGTTTGGAGATTGCAGAAGTGCTATTGAATTTGAAGAACGGCTCAAAACCTCAATTGGTGCTATTGTTAGCAGTTTATGCAAGACTAATCCTGCTACCCCCAATATTTAAGGCATGTCAGTGTCCATACATTGTTCGTAAGAAGAAGGCAAGCTCTCAGCATGGTCTCTAGGGCCCCCTTTGGCAGGGCCCCATCTCATACTGCTGCAGCTCTGACTTTCCTTTAGTTTTGTAAAGGCACCTGGATTCTCGCTACCACAGGACCTTTGTACATGATGTTCCATCTGTACTCAGCTGCAAGCTCAGTGAAAACAGGCATTTACTTTTTTGTTTATGCCTTTTTTTGTATCCTCAGTCCCAGCTCGGGTCAGGCAGAGAGTAGAAGTTTCAGAAGTAGCTGTTGAGGGATTAATTTTACTTGCCACGCATAAAACAAAAATCTGCACAAAATATATCAGTGCAGTTGATGAAGTTGGAAGAGGAGGGGCCGGTAGTAAGTATGTGCCTATGTTTTCCTGGGGAGCCCAGCTTGCTGCCCTCCACAGGCACCGAAGCAGAATCTCTCATTTGGACAATCAGCCTGGGTAAATGGGTTGAACCGGGGGTTTTGTAGGATTTATTGCACTGCACATGTTAAATGTCTCGTAAGTCCGTCATGTTGGTTTCTACAAGACCCTGAAAGAAAATAGCAAAATCTGCATTTATTTGAGTTGACAAGTTCTCCATTTTAGGTAAAAATGGGAAACCCCCGAAATCCAATAAACTGTAATATATAAGCCATTCCTGCCTTTTAAAAATATCACAGGAACAGGGGACTAAGGAATGCATCAGCCTCCGAGCTTTGACCGTATCCTTCCCTCTATTGATTAGTGTTATTCTCATAACTGGAGAATTGCTGCATTTAACATGCTATGAGGAAGAAATTAGATCCAAGGCCAAAACCTTAGTAATAAAAATTATAAAATAGTCAGTGCTTATTAGGTACTTACTTAAATGACTGTCTCTCATCCTGCAAAAAAGTAGACACATACAAATCCAAACGAACAAAAACTTTAGCTTTTTGCAAGTTTTACACTTAAGGTTTTCATTCTGAGAGACTTTTGAAAAGTGATTATAATAATATTTATTGAATGCTTGCCATGTGCTAGCTACCAGATTAAGCACGTGACGTAAATGATAATGATCCTCAAGACATAGATTCTTTTCCCTTATAGGTTATTACAAAATATTGAGTACAGGGGCTTCCCTGGTGGCGCAGTGGTTGAGAATCCGCCTGCCGATGCAGGGGACGCGGGTTCGTGCCCCGGTCCGGGAGGATCCCACGTGCCGCGGAGCGGCTGGGCCCGTGAGCCATGGCCGCTGAGCCTGCGCGTCCGGAGCCTGTGCTCCGCAATGGGAGAGGCCACAGCGGTGAGAGGCTTGTGTACCACAAAAAAAAATATATTGAGTACAGCTCCCTGTGCTATACAGTAGCTCCTTGTTGGTTATCGATTTCATGTTATTTGTTAACATTTTATTGAAGTATAGTTGATTTTATAGCATTGTGTTAATTTCTGCTGTACAGCGAATATATGTACACATACACACACACCACATCTTCTTTATCCATTCATCTGTCGGTGAACATTTAGGTGGTTTGCATGTCTCGGCTATTGTAAATAGTGTTGTTATGAACATAGGGGTGCTTGTATCTTTTCGAATGGAGTTTTGTCTGAGTATAGGCGCAGGGGTGGGATTGCTGGATCGGATGGCAACTCTATTTTTAGTTTTTTGAGGAACCTCCATCCTGTCCTCCATAGTGGCTGTATCAGTTTACATTCCCACCAACAGTGCAAGAGGGTTCCCTTTCCTCCACACCCTCTCCAGCATTTGTTGTCTATAGACATTTTTAATGGCCATTCTGACCGGTGTGAGGTGGTACCTCATTGTAGTTGTGATTTGCATTTCTCTAATAATTAGCGAGGATGAGCGTCTTTCCATGTGCCTGTTGGCCATCAGTATGTCTTCGTTGAGGAAATGTCTATTTAGGTCTTCTGCCCATTTTTCGATTGGGTTGTTTTTTTTTTTTTTGTTATTGAGTTGTATGAGCTGTTCGTATATTTTGGAAATGAAGCCCTTGTCAGTTGCATCATTTGCAAAGATTTTCTCCCAGTATGGAGGTTGTCTTTTCATTTTGTTGATGGTTTCTTTTGCTGTACAGAAGCATGTAAGTTTGATTAGGTCCCGTTTGTTTATTTGTGCTTTTATTTCTATTGCTTTGGGAGACTGACCTAAGAAAACAGGGGTACGATTTCTGTCGGAGACAGAAATTTTGTTTTGCCTATGTTCTCTTCTAGGAGTTTTATGGTGCCATGTCTATATTTAAGTGCTTAAGCTATTTTGAGTTTATTTTTGTGCATGGTGAGGATATGTTCTAACTTCATTGATTTATGTGTGGCTGTCCAGCTTTTCTAACACTGCTTGCTGAAGAGACTGTCTTTTCCTTATCCTCAGTTTTTAGTTGAAAATGAAACACATCTTAACTCTTTTAATTCTTACAACACCCTCTGAAAGAGCTGGGGTTTGTTTTCACTGTTTTATAAATGAGAAAAATGGAAGCAGGGAAGGTACAGCACCTTGCCCAAGCAGGAGGTGGCAGCCAAGGCTTAGGGAGCTCAATTCTACCTTGTGCTCATGTACACTCAGCCAGAAAGAATCCATACCCAGTTCTGGCCACCTCAAAAGCCTTTTGTCACTATTTGTTTCTTCCATTCTAAGCTGCCCTCCTGGGTAGAGACACATCACAGCAAATATGGTGTAATGCCCCAACATTCAGGATACAGCCCCAGCCACCACAGTGGCACCTAAGAATAGAAAAAGTGACATGTGTGACCACAGGCTTCTGTTGTTGTTGTTTTTGGATGTGTGCTCTAAGCTTGGGTGTCGGGAAGGAGCTCTGGGCTCTAGGTTTATCTTCTATTGATTTGGCCGATGGAGGGAGTGTATATCTGTCTACCTCTAAATCATTGAGTTGCTTTTCTATCTATAAGTAGGGGAAGGACATGGCCAAAGGAAAAGCCATTGTCCTTGAAAGCGGTTTCACTCCTCTGATGGAGAAAGTTTGCGATGTAATAAACTCCGGGTGTGTGCCCCCTCTAAGACCTTACTTCCCTTCTCTGGTGACAGCGTATCTGATTGTTCACCTGTGTCTAACTTTCTTCTGACTTTGACACCAGAGTGTGTAAACTTTTATTAAAATAGTGAATTCTATCTCATTGGCTCTGTCCTATTCATTAGCACTGATGGAAATAAAGAATTTGGGATGATGTCACTGGGATTACTGACCCTGGTCTTGCCATTCGTAAGAAAGAGACCTTTGCATACCACTTTTATGGTTCTTGAGGACCCTTAGAATGCTACCATGGGCAGAACCAAAACTTCTTTTAATCTTATAACCCTAACATGATGATAATAAGAAATGGATATATCTTTTAATTTTTTAAAAAAAATTGTGTGGCTCATAAATACTGTACTTGTTAGTTTTCTTGATTATTTTAAGTAGTATGTAATAGTCAAAAGATTTTATTTGCTATCACTTGCTGAATCTTTCCTTACATCACTTCCAAAATTGGCAAGTATATACAAAACACATGCAGAAATATCTTAAGACCTCTTGCTCTCTCCTTATTTTGGATTACTTGCTGAGGATGAACTTCCAGAAGTCTTTAAATGGAGGAGTAAAGAGTGAGGACTTTGAGGGGCTTCCCTGGTGGCGCAGTGGTTGAGAGTCCGCCTGCCGATGCAGGGGACACGGGTTCGTGCCCCGGTTCGGGAGGATCCCACGTGCCGCGGAGAGGCTGGGCCTGTGAGCCATGGCCGCTGAGCTTGTGCATCCGGAGCCTGTGCCCCGCAACGGGAGAGGCCACAACAGTGAGGCCCGCATACCACAAAAAAGAAAAAAAAAAAAAAAAAGAGTGAGGACTTTGAGACCAAATCACCTTAAATTTAATTGTGCTTCCTGCCCCATACTAGTTAGGAAGCCTAGCACAAATGAGCTTGCATCTCTGTGCCCTCTTTCCTAGTTTGTAAAACGTAGATGATAATAATAACCAAAGACACTTTTGTGTTTTGAGAAGTACTAAGTAAGCTTATATAGTTGACCCTTACATAACATGTGCTTGACCTACGTGGATGCACTTATACGGAGATGTTTTTCAATAGTAAATACTAGGGTACTACATGATGCGTAGTTGGTTGAATCCAGGATGACAAGGAACCACGGATGCAGAGGGCCGACTATAAATTGCACACGGATTTTCAACTGTGTGAAGGGTTGGCATCCCTAGTCCCCGCATTGCTCAAGGCTACCTGTCCAAGTATAGTGCTTAGTACAATGCCTGACATATAGGGAGCATTAGACAAGCAATAGTAAAACACACATTACCTATTTTTATCATTACAGATTCAGAGTAGAAATTTTTTTTCTGGAGAATTGAAATGTATTGTCAAACTATTTTCTGAAAGGACTGCACTAATTTATTCAGTCACTGGCAAAACTGCTAAAATGTTACCTCCCTTGATTTGCACTTCTCAGAAAACTTGCAAGGTGAAATATTTTTTTCCATATGTTTGGGTACGGATTTATCTCTTTTATGAGATGCGCTTTAGAATCTTTCAATTGTTTTAATGTCCCCTGTGTCATTTGATCATCCCTACAACTCAGCAGAGTTGGCAGAGCTGATAATATTTATAGTCACCTGAATGGAAAGATAAAAGCAAAGTTCACCGGGGTCTGGTGAGTGGCTTTCCCAAAGTCACTTGGCCAGTGTCTAGCAGCATTGGGATTCGAACCAAAGCATTTTGCTTTACTCTTGAAAGCAGTGACTCATGGAAGTGGCCCCTCCTGGCGTGAAAGGATTAACATGACACTGAAAACAAAAACAAAAAAACTATGCATAACTTTTTCCTATAAAAAGTTTATGACCTTAGGAGAATACGATTTAAACTTATAAGCTGCTTCCTTTAGCTCATTTAGAAACCACCAAAGAGAATATGTTCTAAGTGACTCGTTACAAGATGTATGAAGTGGCAAAGGGTCATCTACATTTAGAACTTGGGTTGCTGTGGTCTTGCGAAGTATCGTTTAATGGCTGCAGTTTATATGAAAATTCAAAAATAAATCATATACATATATGTAGAAATTGAATTATAGTTGACCTACAGCACTATGTTAGTTCCAGGTGCATAATGAGTTGATATTTGTGTACGTTGCAAAATGATCACCATGAGAAGTCTAGTTACTATCTGTCACCATATAAAGTTACTACAGTGTTCTTGACTATATTCCTCAGGTTGTAGATTTCACCCCTAATGCCCGTTTATTTTGTAATTGGAAGTTTGTACCTCTTAACCTCCCGCACCTATTTCACCCATCCCTCAACCCCTCTCACCTCTGGCAACCACGCGTTTGGGATCTGCATATGAGTCTGTTTCTGTTTAGTTGTTTGTTCAATTGATTTTTAGATTCCACATATAAGTGATATCATATGGTATTCATCTTGCTCTATCTGATTTACTTCACTTAGTATAATACCTTAGGTATTTTGGTGGCATCTTTAGGATTTTCTGTGTATCATGTCATCTGCAAAGTGTGACAGTTTTACTTATTCCCTTCCACTTTGAATTCCTTTTACTTCTTTCTATTATTATTACTATTATTATTTTTAATCTGATTGCTGTGGTTAGGATTTCTAATTCTGTGTTAACAAAAGAGGTGAGAGTAAGCATCCTTGTCTTTTTGCTTATCTTATGGGAAATACTTTTAGCTTTTCACCATTGAGCATGATGTTAGCTGTGGGTTTATCATGTTGAGGTATGTTCCCTCTATACCCACTTTGTTGAAAAAAATTTTATCATAAATAGATAATGAATTTTGTCAAAAGCTTTTTCCACATCTATTGAGATGATCAGATGATTTTTATTCTTCAATTTCTTAATGTGGTGTATGACATTGATTGACTTGTGGATATTGAACCATCCCTGCATCACTGGGATTAAATCCCACTTGCGCATGGTTTATGATCTTTGTAACGCACTGTTGAATTTGGTTTGCTAACATTTTGTTAAGGAGTTTTGCATCTCTGTTCATCAGTGATATTGGCCTGTAAATCTCTTTTTTCTGTGTGATGTCTTTGTCTGGTTTTGGTATCAGGGTGATACTTGCCTCATAGAATGAGTTCAGAAGCATTTCTTCTTCTTCAGTGTTTTGGAAAAGTTTGAGAAGATTAGGTGTTAAAGCTTCTTTAAATATTTGGTAGAACTCAACTGTGAAGTCCACTCCTGGACTTTTGTTTTTTGGGAGCCTTTTTTAAAGTTATTGATTCATTTTCATTGCTGGTAATTGGTCTCTTCATATTTTCTATTTCTTCCCAATTCAGCCGTGGGAGATTGTATATTTCTAGGAATTTATCCGTCTCTTCTAGGTTGCTGCTTTCATTGGCATATAATTGTTCTTAGCAATTGCTTACGATCTTTGTATTTCTGTGGTGTCCGTTTTAACTTCTCTTTCCTTTCTAATTTTATTTATTTGGGCCCTGCCTCAATTTGATCTTTTAAAAAATCCAACTCTTAGTCTTATTGGTTTTTTAAATATGTATTTCCTTTCTTTCTGCTCTAACCTTTATTATTTCTTTCCTTCTACTAACTTTAGGTTTTGTTTGTTGTTTTCTCTAGATCCTTTAGGTGTAAGGCTAGGTTGCCTCATATAGGAGATGTTCTATGGGGCCCAGTAGCACATTCCCCTGTAGTCACCAGAGCTCTAAGGGTGCCTCCCTACGTAGGCTAGGTGGGCCCTTCTGTTGTGTCAGGGCTGACTACCATTGGTATGCTGGTAGGCAGGGCTGACCCTGACCTGGTTGGCTGCCAGGAACTGCTTCGTGTGGAGGCTGCTGACCTGCTGGTGGATGAGACTGCGTCCCAGTGCAAATGACTATGTGGCCTGGGGAGTCCCAGGGCCGGTGCAGGCCATTGGTGGCCTGGGTCCCAGGGTGGCTAGCAGTGAGGTCCGGGCTCCTGGGACTGGTATTGGCCCACTGGTTGGTGGGGCCAATTCCCCACACTGCTGGCTGCTTGGCCTGGTGAATCCTGGGACTGGTACCTGCCAGCTGCTGGGCAAGTAAGCCTCCAGCACGGATAGCCTAGACAGTAGGATTCCAAAATGGTACCTGCGGCATTAGTGTCCTCATGGGAGAATGACCTCCCCAAAATGGCTCCTGCTAGCTTCTGTTTCCCTGTGGGAGTCCAGTTTACCTCCTGCCTCTCCAGGAGGCTCTCCAGAATTAGTAAGTGGTTCTGACCCGGGCTTCCTTCAGATTACTGCCTGTGTGCCAAGTCCTGGAGTGTGTGAGATTTTGTGCATACCTCTTAAGAGCAGGGTCTCCGTTTCCTACAGTCCTCTGGCTCTCCCATACACAAGCCCCATTGGCCTTCAAAGCTATATGCTCTGGGGGCTTGTCCTCCTGGTGCAGGACCCCTGGGCTGGGGAGCTCAATGTGGGTCTCAGACCCATTACTTCTTGTGGAAAATTTCTGCAATTATGATTATCCTCCCGTTCGTTGGCCTCCTACTGATGGCTGTGGGCCTTGACTATACCATGTCTCCACCCCTACTACCTGTCTCATTGTGATTCCTTCTTTTTTTAAAAAAAATAATTAATTAATTGATTTATTTTTTTGTCTGTGTTGGGTCTTCATTGCTGCACGCAGGCTTTCTGTAGCTGCGGCGAGCGGGGGCTACTCTGTGTTGTCGTGTGCGAGCTTCTCATTGCGGTGGCTTCTTTTGTTGTGGAGCATGGGCTCTAGGCACGTAGGCTTCAGTAGTTGTGGTGCGCAGGCTCAGTAGTTTGGGCTCATGGGCTCTAGAGCACAGGCTCAGTAGTTGTGGCGCGTGGGCTTAGTTGCTCCATGACATGTGGGATCTTTCCAGACCAGGGCTCAAACCCGTGTCCTCTGCACTGGTAGGTGGGTTCTCTTAACCAGTGCAGTTTTTTTTTTTTTTTTTTTTTTTTTTTTTTGTTACGCGGGCCTCTCACTGTTGTGTCCTCTCCTGTTGCGGAGCACAGGCTCCGGACGCGCAGGCTCAGCGGCCACGGCTCACGTGCCCAGCCGCTCCACGGCATGTGGGATCTTCCCGGACCGGGGCACGAACCCGTGTCCCCTGCATTGGCAGGCGGACCCTCAACCACTGCGCCACCAGGGAAGCCCGCCTCTTTATATCTTTAGTTGTGGAAAATCTTTTCTTCTAGCCCTCAGATTGTTCTTACTGATAGTTGCTGTATAAATAGTTATAATTTTAATTTGCTGATGGTAGGAAGTGAGCTCAGGGTCTTCCTACTTCACCATCTTGGCTACACCCCCTTCTGAAAATAAATTATATAATTTGACCATCATTCAGGCATTAACCCTGTGGCCTCATGGACTTTTGTACTACTCTAGTAGAGAATTTGCATAGCCTGGGTTGCTGAATTTCTAAGATGCTTGCAAAGGGAAACTACTAGGTCTAATACAAATGGTCAATAGGCACATGAAAAAAATGAAAATCATCATTATTCATCAGAGAAATGCAAATTAAACCACAGTGAGGTTCTAATACACATGGATGAAATGCAAAAGATTGATAACATCAAATATTGGAGAAGATATGGAGAAACCTGGATTTTTATATATTGATATTAGAATAAAATTGTGCAACTGCTTTGGAACATGGCAACTTCTTTAAAAGTTAAACATGCATGAGCCTATAATATAGCAATTCTTATTCCTAAGTATTTACTCAGGAGACATAAAAACACATATCCATAAAAGCCTTGTGAAGAAGTGTTCACAGCAGCTTTCTTCATAATTGCCCTATTGCGGGACACTCCTCTATTGGTGTCCTTTGCTATATTGAGAGCAGGTGCACTGATTAGCTTTTCGAGGTATTATTATATAGTAAATGGCCATGGAAGATACAGATACATATCGTCAAGAAGCATAGGGATGGTTTGTTTACTAGCCAGTATAATAAAGGTAATATCCCCCTCTGGAACCAAGGTCAGGTAGCTTTGGTTGAAGTCCTTTATAAAAGATTCAGTCTCCCTAAGCTCAGAGTTTGAAAGTTCTAATGTAAACCCATTGTGTGTGCACCATCTACCTGGACTGCTCTCTGTCACCACCTTGGACTTGAGGAAGCGGTGTGGTAAGAATGAGACTCTGAGCAAATGTTATGTTTGTGCTGCCTGCTGTACCTGGCTCTGAACCAGGGGTCTCACATCTTCAGCCAATGTCCACAGAACCATGACAGGCTAAACTCTTACACATCGGGTAAAATCACAGACCCTCCATAGGTCTTGAGAAGCCCCAAACTAGACATAGCCCAGATGTCCATCAAAAGGAAAATGGATAATTAAACTGTAACATATCCATTCAGTGGAATGATACTTAGCAATAAAAACGAATGAGATTTTGATACATGCCACAAACTGAATAAATCTCAAAAATATTTTTCTCAGTGAGAGAAAGCAGGCAGAGAAAAGTACATATAGTATGGTCCTATTTATGTGAATTTCTAGAATAGGCAGAATTAACTTACGTTAGATTACAGATCAATGGTTGCTTTATAGGGGAGGGAGAAGGGTTAATTGTGAAGGGGCTCAAGATAACTTTCCAGAGTGATAAAAACGTTCTGTGCATTGCTTTGTGTTTGTCAATACTGATTGAACAGTTCATTTATGATGTAGCATTTTACTAAATGCATAATATATCACCATAAAAAATATTCACACTTTGGGGCTTCCCTGGTGGCGCAGTGGTTGGGAGTCTGCCTGCCGATGCAGGGGACACGGGTTCGTGCCCCGGTCCGGGAAGATCCCACGTGCCGCGGAGCGGCTGGGCCCGTGAGCCATGGCTGCTGAGCCTGCGTGTCCGGAGCCTGTGCTCTGCAACGGGAGAGGCCACAGCAGTCAGAGGCCATGTACTGCAAAAAAAAAAAAAAAAAAAGCAAAACAAAAAGAAATATTCACACTTTGAATTGAGAGTCAGACAACTGGATTCCACTCTTGACTAGCCACTTGCTATCTGTGTAACTTTGGGGGTAAGTTATTTAAATAAACTTTCAGTTTCCTTACTGGTAAATGGCAATAATAATAACCGCATGTTCATCATAGGGTGATTATGAGAAATAAATGAGATGACGTAGGTAGAGTGCTTATAATAGTTTTTGGAGAATAGAAAATACTGAATGTTAGCTATTGTTGCTGTTGGTCATTGCAGCACTCTGTGAATACCAGGCAACTCGAACGTGTTCAAGTGGTTTGGTAAAGAGTTACATGACTCCCAATTACTCACAGGGACAGTGAATGCAGAGGCCAGATTTCATCCCAGCTTTGTCTGATATGAGTCTCCATGCTCGTAGCTCTGGAAATGGTCGGCCTGATTATAGGAGAGATGGAAGTACCATCACACTGGTTTCAGAATACTGAGATTTTGAAGGGCTTTTTTTCCCATTAAATCATACTGGCTTACATGTGTTTTAAACTAAGGCTGGATTTCTAGACTTTGTATCAAGAACCTCCTCTTTACCGGTCTACAAGAGGGTTTCATCCACTACTACTTAATTAATTTCCTCCCAAGGGTAGCATGGATGTGGCTAGGAGCTCCTCAGCCAAATCATCCAGTGTGTTCTGACTGTTGAATTGTCAGTTTTAGGTTTCTGGTTAGCACCTGGTTAAGATTTTTTCCTTGTCGGGTTAGCTGTTCTATTTTTTTTTTTTTTTTTTTTTTTTTAATACGCACGGAATGTGACATTCCTAAGAAGCTCCGAGCCTTCAGAACCTCTGAGTCGAGAACTGTATCGACTTTATTTCTGTTATGAATATTGTCAGTAGGAAGAAAACTATTTCACTTCTGATGATCATGACTGAATGGTCAAAAGTCTATGTTGTAAGGTATGTGTACATAGGTGTAAAATTTACTGTAGGATTTATCTTGCCTTGAAAAAAGAGCTAGCGGAATGTTTTTACCATCATCACTTGAATAACTTGACTGAAACCAGTGAAACCAGTGATAAGTAGACTCTTGAGGCACCTAAGGACCCTGTTTAAGAAAAGGAGTCCCCGCTGTTGGCGTTCGGGGTGCTGCTGTTTCCTCTCCGCGTTTGTCTGGGGTCATTTGGCCACACCTGAATTAAATGCTCCATTTTAGCCGTCAGCCCTCCCGGGTGAAGGATTATAGTCTTTCCTTTCCACCTTTTTACAAAAGCTACTTGCTCTTTTTTTTTCACTTTTCTTTCCAGGATAGTCACTCATCCTTGGCTTCTGGGTATATAGCAGTGTTTAGGACCCAGACTTGCCTCCAGGGAGTTCAACCTACATATATGCGTATTCTTCCGTTTCATTTATAGTCACCAGCCCTGCCTACAGAACTCAAACGGAGTTAAACCATGGCTTTTTCTTTTTCTTTATACTGTCATTGGACTGATGATTCTGCTAAGTCCTTTCAAACCCTGTCGTGGGATCAATTCCCTTACACCTTTTCTCTGCAGCTCACAAGGCAAAGGGGCATCATGGCAGTGAGATGAAATCATTCCGTCCCCGCGACATGCTTACTTTGCTTCCGGGAAGTGACTTTGGACCCCGGGAGTCAGATGACCCCGCCCATAGGCCATAGCATCTGTACTACGTGTGCCCCTTCCTGAATACCTGTGGAGCAGAGTCATACTCTCAGCCCTGAGATGAGAGGTGGAAACTGCTTTTAAGCAGAAGCCTCCGAGTGGAGCCATGAACAGTGAGAACACGCACGAGAGCGTTTTGTGTTCATATCTGCGTCCCGTGGTTCTAGCTGGGTGTCTGGCACGTGCTCAGTGTCCCTTACAGGCAGCTGGGTTCAACTCCTCCGTTTCCTCCCTGCCTATTCCCCCTATTGTTCAACCCAGTACTCTTTTTTGTTCTTTGTCCTCTTTTTCCTCCCTCCTTCTCCTCTTCTCATCTCCTTATCCATCCCCTTCTTTTTTCTCCTCCTTCTCTTCCTTACCCTCCACCCCCCTTCCTCCGCTCTCTCTTCTTTTTATTTTTACAGACATCATGTGATCTTTCAAACAAACACAAAAAGCAGAGAGGATACTGGAATAAATGGCCATGTATCCATCACACAACCTCAACAATAGTCAGTATATAGCCAATGTATGTTCACATGTGCCCCGAATGTTTCTCTCTCACCTCTGGCCGTTTCAGAGTAAACCCAGACGTTTAATTTTTTTCATACTTCAGTCTGTTCTCTAAGAGATAAATACTCTTAAAAATGTATAAGAAACACACGCGCAGGCGCACGCGTGCGCCAACAAAGCAGCAGTCCCCCATCGTCATTCCCTAGTCTCTCCCTTCTGTCATAAATGTCTTTATATCATTGATTTGTTTACAGGTGGATCTAAACCAAGTCCATATGCCACATCTGTTTGATATCTCTCTTAAGTCTTTTTAAGAATTTTAAAATGTTTCTCTCCACTTTTTTAAAACTTTTGCTATTTATGTGTTGAAGAAAAGAGGTTATTACTATTTCTGTAGAATTCTTTACATTTGGATTTTGTTTTCTGCATCTCTGCAGTGTTGATTTACATGTTTATTTTCTCTACTTCCTATAAATTAAGTTTTTTAAAATTAATTGTTACTGTAGTTGCTTTACAGTGTTGTGTTAGTTTCTGTCGTATAGCACAATGAATCAGCTGTATGTAAGTTAGTTACTATATCCAAAAGCTTGGTCAGGTTCAGGTTGATCTTTCTTTCTCTTTTCTCCTTTCTTTCTGTTCTTTTCTCCTTCCTCCGTCTCTCCCTTCCTTTCTTCTTTCCTTCCTTCCCCTCCTTCTCTCCACCCCTGTATCCTGAAAGTTCAACCTAAATACAATTCCTGGAATGCCATAAACAGAATTTCAGAGGGGCAGAACCTCATTAATGAAGGGGCTCCTGCTGAGGGATGGGTTACGAGGCCAGGCATCTATTTCAGTATCTTTTTTCTTAGTCTTGAAGTCACGTCCAGAGAGATTGCTTCACTAGTGATTTTACCGTTTGCATTGAAGAAGCAACCAAAACTATATAAACAGAAATTTAGCTGAAGAAATCAGAAGAGAAGAAATATAGGTGAGAAAGGGAAACTGTATCCATGCACTTCTTTAAGAAACCCCGTCTTGTTCTTGTTTGGTACAGCAAGGTTTCTTGTGTGAGTTTCAGAAGCCCTGTTCTTATCTTTGCTCAATGGGCTGGCGTTACCTACAACAGACTGTTCTTGGAAATAAAGAAAGCCCTTGGCTCAGTCTCTCAGAACACCTTCCACACGTTGGGGGAGGTGTGAAACTTGGGGCTAAAACATTCCTTGCTTCCAGTCTGGTGCCCTGTGTGCATTGTGCAAAGCCTACTCCTGTCCCACACACCTTGACTCACTGTACCTATCTGGAAATCGAAAATGGAAGAGTAGAAGAAAACTCAGCTGTGATGATCAAACAGTCTTCTGGGAAGCATCGTTCATGGAAAAAGGTTAGAATTGAGGGTTTGTGGCTAGACACTCTTTTTTTTTTCTTTTTTTTTTGCGTTACGCGGGCCTCTCCGTGCTGCAGCCTCTCCCGTTGCGGAGCACAGGCTCCGGACGCGCAGGCTCAGCGGCCATGGCTCACAGGCCCAGCCGCTCCGCGGCGCGTGGGATCTTCCCGGACCGGGGCACGAACCCGCGTCCCCTGCATCGGCAGGCGGACTCGCAACCACCGCGCCACCAGGGAAGCCTGCTAGATACTCTTTAATACCTTTGCTAGAGTTGCTTTTGAGGCTGTAACATAGTACTCGCTGTGTTCACTGCAGAACATGAGCATGTTAATGGTTCAATTACAGTCACGTTTTTGTCATCGAAGGAGGATCAGTTGTTTTGCTGCTGCTGCTGTTGTTCCTCTGCCAGGCCTTTGGCAGTTTCTCTGGGCATTAACTTTTCCACCCAAGGAGAGGTCAGGGAAGACTACGATGGTGGTTGTCAAAACCATCCATTTCCTCCTTGCAGGAAACACAAGCGAAACCTTCAAGTGGGGGTAAGAGGATGTAAAAATCATGGCTAGCATGAACTTTGAGATTATTTGTGGCTCTAAACTAAAGTTGAAAATGGAAAGAAACAAAGGGGAGAACTCCAGGTTCATCGCTTTTCCGCGTGCAGATGTGGACGGAACAATTTAGCGGATGGTCTATAAGGTATAGTGAAGTAACAGAGGGATGGGAAATGGTGCCCCAGAAAGCGTTGTGAGGGTTTAACGTGAAACCATGCAAAGTGCTTAGCGCAGAGCCTGGTGCCCAGGAAGAACACAGTAAGCGCAGGCTGCCTGTAGTACGGTGACAGGGGCGCCCATCGTTCTCTTCACGAGTTGCTAGGCTCATTTAGCCTCACGTCCAAATAGAGGCACAGCAGCAGTGAGGGCTTTTTGTCTCAATCCAGAACTTCTGACTTTCCTTCAACTGGTATTTCTTGCTATGGGTTGTTACCCCCGGATTCTATGAAAGGGGTCACTGTTTAAAAAAAAAAAAAAAACAACAAATTTGCATAAAACAGAATCTTATTTTACCATTGACATTCATCTTAAAAGAGAAAAGTATACCCATGAGAGGAAAAAAATGTTATCCAGTAAACCAAGTTATTTATTTATTTATTTATTTTTAAATAAAGTATGGAAGGGACTGCAGTAGCATTTTAATAAGGCTTACCTGGTAACTGTAGCATTTTTAGAACCCTGCAGCATTTTCTAGCGCTCCAGGATATCCACCCTGCTTTCCTTGCATCCTTTTTACCCAGAATCTAGCAGTTCTGTCAGCACCTGTATATGCCCTGACTCTCTTTTCAGAGCTCCTATGACATATTCTTTTCCTGTTTTTATTAGTGTGTTGATCATTTGCAGTATACCCAAGCATTAGTATTTTAGTTAATTATATACAGTACTACTCAGGACTTTAGCCTCAAGAAATTTTTAAGTTTGTGACTTTACATTCAATAAAATATATTTGTGTAATACAGCATTTAAAAGCACAGTCAGCAGGAGCATGTATAACTTCCAAGAGATCTTCCCGTTGCAAATAACTGCAATTAATATGCGAAATCTAAATACAAATTATAATTTGTCACTCCCTTAGAAACATATGGTAAACATTAGGCCAGTTGTTAAGATCTACAGGACCGTTTTGGTAGGTATTTTAGTTTGCACTAGCAAATATCTTTGGTTTGTTTCCTGCCTGTGTCCAACCTCCTCTTTCTTTTGGTTTTCGTATTGCAGTGGGATTGTTTATATTAATAATTTCAGATCCATAATTTCTTACGTTTCTGTGCCTTTTTTTTTCTCCCTGATAGTTTGCTCATGCATATTAACTAAGACATATATTCTGAGAAAGCAGTATGTTAAAATGGGCAACCTAACCAGATCTTTCAAAGAGAGAAGACTTCACCAGCAGAATGAACACTAGAAATTCTGGTCGTGAGAGGGTTTGTAGATTATTCTTGTGTAGTGCAGCTGAAAATTTATTCAACATAAGCTTAAAGGAGTGTGCATTTTGAAGATAAATACTGAATTATTGGGGTAAAAACAACATTACATCAGAAAATCGGGAGACTTTAAAAGGAAAGCTTCTTTGCATGCTGGAGAAATAAAAAATAATTAATGCTTCAGAGTCCTCCTTATTTTATCTAAACCTCAAACCCTTTCCTGGGAAATGTGATGAAAAGGATGAACTTCATTCAAGAAAAGAATATAACAACACCTCAGTTCATCAGAAAGCCTGAAAGAATGAGCTGTTAACAGAGAATTGATTGAAAATGCTTTCTTTTTTTCTATTTCAATCTACATTGTTAAAAATATTTCTTAAAACTACCCTTTTTTTTTCTCACTTTTGGGAGGAAGGTGTACTTACGCTAGTCCCTTGAGATGTTATAAAATGGTACATGAATAAGAAGCGTAGTGTTCAAGTAAACCTGGAAAACATTGAGTATCAAGCTGTAGTTAAATGTATAAGCCATTGAGTATTCACTTGGAAAAAAAAAAGTAGGGTAATTCTGGGCTTGGCTAACTCACAGCTCAATTGTATTTTCACATCCTTGCCACATTTTTATTCTGCTGTTATTCGTATGCTGGGTAATTGCCTGAGGACTGCAAAATGACTAGAGTAAATGCAGTGTGTGTGTGTGTGTGTGTGTGTGTGTGTGTGTGTGTGTGTTGGGGTGTGTGTGATTGTTTTGATGCAGTTGAGTTCATCTCTCTTTAAGAGCAAATAAACTTTCTCAGGAGGTCCCCAATAAACTTTTTCTGAAAACTTTTATTGAAATATAGTTGACTTGCAATGTTATGTTAGTTTCAGGTGTACAGTAAAGTGATTCAGTTACACACACACATAAACACACACACACACACACACACACACACACACACGTGTTCGTTTTTAGGTTCTTTTCCATTATAGGTTATTACACAATACTGAGAGTAGTTCCCTGTGCTATATAGTAGGTCCTTGTTGTTTATCTATTTTATATACAGTAGTGTGTATCTGTTAATCCCAAACTCCTAACTTATCCCTCCCCCACCTTTCCCCTTTGGAAACCATAGGTTTGTTATCTACGTCTGTGGATCTATTTCTGTTTTGTAAATAAGTTCATTTGTATCATTTTATATATGGAACCCAATAGACTCTTTTCTTTCATCTCATTATCTAGAACTGTAACCCATGCCTGTTTCTAAATCAGCCCTTGCCAAAGGAGGAAGCTGGATTGGCTTAGAAAAATGAGGACAGACTCAATGAGGCTCAGGAGAGGTCCTGAACCCCTCACTCCTTTGGTGGCCTCTGATACCTGTAGAGAAGCAGATTTCAGTTAGGGGAGGAGGGAAGGGGTGCTAGATGAGTAACCAGAGACTCTGACCTTGGCATGCAGTTACATCTGCCACAGTAGGGGAAATACAGTTAGGCTTTTTTGTTGTTGTTGTTGTTAATTTGCCAGTTCTGATTTTCTTGATATAAGGCTACATTTTTCAAGTCCTGGTAACCCCAAAGACAAATGTACCTGTGTTTCTCAGAGCCCTTAATAAGCTAACATACCTGATGATTCTTCAAGAGAGGGGTAAAACCTATAATGTTTCAAACATAATGAAATATTTCATTACTTAAAATACTGCAATTATTTTTCAAGGCATTCTTTCTGAGACGAATGTCTTTATGAATGCAGGCTAGAAACCGCTCTCCTGAATTACTAGTCTGAACCCGTTTCATAGTATATATTTTATTTATTTATTTTTTTATTTATTTATTTTTTGATATGCGGGCCTCTCACTGTTGTGGCCTCTCCCGTTGCGGAGCACAGGCTTCGGACGCACAGGCTCAGCGGCCATGGCTCACGGGCCCAGCCGCTCCGCGGCATGTGGGATCTTCCCGGACCGGGGCACGAACCCGTGTCCCCTGCATCGCCAGGCGGATTCTCAACCACTGCGCCACCAGGGAAGCCCCATAGTATATATTTTAGAATGGTCATAGTGCCATTCAAGATTGCCCTTTTACGTACTCTAAAAAATAAGAGAAATTTGTAAAGTAGCAGGTTATAAAATTATTAGAAAATGAATTGCCTTATAACATAAGTATAGTAAAATGTTAATGTAAGAATCTCGTTGGTGAGGTCACTGTAAAATTCTTTCAACCTTCCTCTGTATTTGAAATTTTTTGTGATAGAAAGTTGAAAAATAGTAAAACAACCACAGCAAAACAAAGAATAGCTTTTATGTATGCAACCAAAACCCAGAGGAAATACTTAGCAAAGAAAACCACATTTATAATAGCAAAAGTAAAATACCAAGGCTAACTTTCCACGAAACACTCAAAACGTATGTGAGAAAAAATTTTAAAACACTTTTGAAGGAAGCAAAAGTAGCCTTGAACAAATGAAAAGACACACGTGGGAATCCTCACCTTTGTAAAAATTTCTGTTTTGGCTAAGTTGATTTATAAATACAGCACAAACTCAACATCAGGTATTTTTTTTCTTAAGATAGATTAGTAGTTAATAAAGCTCATTTGAGTAAATAAACAAAAATCAACATAAAGTTTGAAAATGAAAGAACAATTATGGTGAGAGAGGGGCTAACTCTACCAGTTATTAAAATATGTTATAAAGAGTTTATAATTGAAGCTGTACTGTTGGCCCATGAATAGACAAACCAAACAGTGAAACAAATTTTAAAAATCCAGAAATAGATCTAATTATGCATGGAAAACTTAATATATAATAGAGGAAGCACTTCAAATCAGTGAGAAAAGATGAACTGGCATATAACTAGGAAGCTATGTGGAAAAAGCTAAAATTATGATTCTTCATACTGCATACCAGAATGTATTCCAAGTGGATGAAATAACTAAGTTTAAAAAATAAAATTATACAAGAAGAAAACACGGATGGAATATTTCTGTAGCCTGGGGTGGGAGCATTTTTTCAAACCATTATTGAAAATCCAGAAGCAATGAGAAGAAAATAAATTGATAATTTTTTTTAGAAAAACATCTTTTAATCTAATATAATTTTATTTGGAAAATACCTAAAGTGAGTAAAAGAAAAATAACAAACTAGGAAAAATATTTGCAACTTAATCTCAAAGAATTAATATGCTTAATTAATAAAAAGCTTTTAAAAGTAGAGAAGAAACTGACCAAATTTTTATAAAAACAGTTTGCAGAAAAGAAATACAGTAGCTTTTAACAGTATGCAAAGATGTTCAACCTTCCCTATAGTAAGAAAAATGCAAAGAAAAATAGACTGTGGTAGCATTTCTCACCTAGCTGACTGATGGAAATCCAAGTTTGAGGACATACTTTGTTGTCAAAGTTGTTGGGAAATGAACACTCTCTCTCTCTTTGCTGGTGGGAGAACAAAACGGTACAAACCCATTAGAGGGGAATTGGCCAATATTTAGCAAAAACACATACGAATTGACTCTTGAACAAAGCAATCCCGTTTCTCAGAATAAATTACCAAAATATTCCGGTAAGAATTGAAAAACACCTATATGCCAAGGCTGCTCATTACACTACATTTTTAGACTGTTGGTCAGACATTTATTCTAAGACTGTTATTTGTGTATTATGGAATCAAGCAAATAAATAGTTATAATGGTGTCATTAAGAACCAGGATTTTCCTCATGAAAAAAAAAAATGAGGTAGAGGTGTAGGAGTGTCGAGTTAAGTAAAAATCCTGTAGTCCAGAATTTGAATTCAAAGTAGCAGTATGGATTCATGATGGATTTTATCTTTTTCAAAAAAGATTCCTGGTCCAGATACACTGAAGAGGCCTAGACCCAGTGAAGAGCAGTGAGCGCCAGGTTGATTGGTACTTGAACGAGATGCATACAAAACAAAGACCTGTCTGCCAGTTGAGATATTCACGTGTGCTCTGAAAGGGAAGAAATATGAATTCAAGTAATTTGGGGAAATTCAGAACTTCCTTCTTGGAAATTATACTTTATGTTATATTACATAGTCTGAAACAGTCTCTCAATAAAGAAACCTAATAACGTTTAAAACAGTGGCTGTCGAGAACACTTAGTTTTGCAGGAGAAGGGACAGGGGTTGTAGAATCCCTACTGTTGCTTTCCTACACAAATGTGTCATAGAAAACAACCTGGGAAATATTGCTGCAAAAGTGAAATTCAGTCCGTGGTTAATTATTCGTCATAGAAGGACAAGAGGTCTAAAGAGAGTTCCTGGTATTACCATGTACTTAGTGAATGCCTAATTTAATACAAGTATTGTTTAGAATCTACCAGATATTAAATGCTGCGTTCAGTGCTGAGGATATAAGGGAAAAAAAAAAAAAAAAAGGAAAGTCTAGCAGAGCATTAAAATATAGTGATATTATTAATTTTATAATAAAGATTTGAAATATTTTATGAAAATCTTTAATTCTGATCAAGAAGCTAAGTAAGTGTAAGCAACCAGTGGATTGTGCCATGGGGACAGATTTAAGTTTTGATGGGCAAAAGCAAGGAGGGATATTTCTGGCAAAACAAGGGACATGACCGAAGATAAGTAACATTAGAGCTGATGACGTTTACGGGAAAAATAGCCATACTTGTCTGGAGCAAAATATAGATATATATATGTTTTAAATTCTAGGAAAAGGGTGAGGTAGGGCCCGTGAAGTGAGAGAAATGTTGGTTTGGGGTTCTGATAAACCTTGAGCTGTCATCTCCTCTTCCTGTACAGGACCTTCGGAAGGTGATTTAATTTCTGTAAGGCGTGGCTTTCCCATCTGTATAATGAGGGCTAATAATATTTAACTGACAAAGTGAGGATGAAATAAAAATCATGCATGTAAGGCTTCCAAGACAGTGGAGGCCACTTCATCCCTGCCAGTTCTTACTGCTCTTAGGCAGATAGGAACGAAATGATGAGCACGCTCTGTTGTCAGGGGAAAGGGTTTGGATTTCATTTTGCGGGCCGTGGAGAACCAGTGAAGAATTGTGAGCACGGGGGGTGAAGTGATTAGCTCTGTGGTTGGGAAAAACGAACGTGGAGGAATCACTAGATGAAGAGAGACACCTAGC
Source organism: Kogia breviceps (assembly GCF_026419965.1). Classification (NCBI taxonomy): domain Eukaryota; kingdom Metazoa; phylum Chordata; class Mammalia; order Artiodactyla; family Physeteridae; genus Kogia; species Kogia breviceps. The sequence goes on along the minus strand of NC_081319.1, from coordinate 9,376,197 downwards.
CTTGCGTCCTGCTGGGAGATGAGAAAAGCATGAATAGGGCATTGGTAGTGTGGCCCAAACTGTTCACTGTTTCAGGTGAGGTTTGGGCTACTCATTAGATATATGTATGTGGGAGGGTGGAGTAAGAGACAGGAAAGAATGAAAAAATGACATCGGGGTCTCCGGCCTGAGCATCAGAGTTGCCAGTAACACGCACAATTGAGACAGGCAACCCAGGAAGTAGAGCAGGTATATAGAAGAAGGTAATGAGTTCAGGGGTGGTATTTCATTAGTTTTCTATCATTTTCTTTTGGCCTATCACCTTTCTAGACTGAGTGAGCTTGGCAGATTTGCGCGTGGCAGCCCAGCTTCTAATCGCCGCAATCCCTCGGTTCTGTGGGGCCACCATGTTTTCAGTAGTTTGTTGGCTTATTACAAGGGCTTTTACTGTGACCCTTTGAAGTGCGGCTTCTGAAATTTCTCTAATACATCAGAAAGGTTCGTGTCACGTGCTCCAAAGTCAAATACCAAAAACTATCCAAGCAACCGAACATGGTAGCCAAACGTGGATGTGTGGCTTGCGCGCCTGTACTCCTCAAAGCATTCTCTTCTTTAAGCATATTTGGAAGTAAATGCAAATTGAGACCTTCTACTCAGCACCAATGTTTGCGTGTGTTTCTTGTTTTCGTGTGCAGGACAGGAGAGAATTGGAAAAGATTCCAGCTATGAGCAGGAGGGTAAAGTTCAGTTCGTGATTGACGCAGTGTACGCTATGGCTCACGCCCTTCATCACATGAACAAGGACCTCTGTGCTGACTACCGGGGTGTCTGTCCAGAGATGGAGCAAGCCGGGGGCAAGAAGTTGTTGAAGTATATCCGCAATGTGAATTTCAATGGTGAGTCTCCACGTTTTCTGTTTTTCAGGCTGCCACGGGGCCTTTATGTTGTAGAAAAGAACATCTAGAGAATGCCACACAACCCTAGTATGTTTAAAATACTATATATAAGAACGACAATTGCTCATAACGACAACCGTGAAGCACTGGAAGGTAACAAGTTACAATACTTTCTGAATCCGAGAAGTCCCATTATGCCCAGTATGGTGTTAATGTCCTTGTATACATCGAAATTCTCATATTGTGACATATGATAAACGGGATAACCAGAATATCCAATGATGTAACTTTGGGTGATAGAGAACTTGGTGATATCCAAGTCTTTTGGCAATACAGCAACCTATTCATACTCATCTGGTATTTGTCCACACAGATATTTCAAAATTCCAGTTTCTTGGTCAAGTGATGTGTTTTGCTTGAGTTCATTAAATATGTTTAGATGTCTCTATTCCAGTCTCTCTTGGAATCCTAAGTGTCGACATTGTGTGTTTCATAAGTTAAATAGTCGGATTGCAGTTTACTCTTGAGTATGTGGATTATAGCATTTCAAATTATTGAATCAATTATATGAATGAGTAGCGAGTGAGCAAATGAATAAATAAATTTGGGGGGGGGGGTTATGGTTTGCCCTCTCTTTCTTAAAATAGAGGGACTTTTGCCAAGTTTTTTCTTGGTGAATGTAACCAGGAATGGGAGGGGATAAGAGGAAAAGGAAGGGACGCTTGCTGTAGGTACTCAAGTTAATGGAAGTAATGGTTGTAATTTTCCACACCAACCACATGTCACATCACACATTTATTTTTCAAAGAATAAAACTTTGGCAGAAAGTAATTGGTTACCTAAAATAAATGGGTAGAGATGAGTGGGAAATATAACAGGAGATTTATTTCAGGAATTGGCTGACCGTGTTACAGAGGCTGACATGCCCCATGATCTGCCATCTGTAAGCTGGAGAACCATACGAGCAGCAGTGTAATTCAGTCCAGGTGTACAGGCCTTGGGATCAGAGGGTTGGTGGTGTTAAGTCTTGATCTGTTTCTGAAAGCCAGAGAACTAGGAGCTCCAGTGTGTGAGAGCAGGAGAGAGTGGGTGTCTCTACTCAAGCAGAGAGAGTGACTTTGCCCTTCTTCTGCCTTTGGTTCTACTCAGGCTTTCTAGGGCTTGGATGATGCCTGCCCACATTGGGGAAGGTCACCTGCTTTATTCAGTTCAACGATTCAACAATTCTTTATTCACTTCAACAGTTCTTCCAGGAAAATACTCATACACACAGAAATAAAGTTTTGCCAGTTACCAGGGCATCCCTAGTCAATCTGACACATAAAAGTAACCATCCTGAATGTCAATTATTTCTCAATTAAAAAATAACCATTGCATGGGGTAATACAAAATTTAATACAGTAATAAGCCTAACTAAATTACATATGAATAAGATAACCACGCTGAAGGGAGTGAGGAAGAAAGATAGAGAGTGCAAATAATTTTGGAAGACAGTATTTGGCTACATACTATAAGACTGAAGTCATGAATAACTGTACAGAGGTATTTCACAATCCCTAGGAACTTAGTATGTTTTTATCCTCCACAGTTCTGAAGATTATTTATGTCTATAAGAGGACTGAGAGATTTAATAAAAGATATTGTGGATAACGAGAGTCAGAGAAAGAAATTACTAATAAGAATGGGAGAAGGGTAAAATAAAACTTGTTGTGTTGGATTAGAACGGAAGATACCAGCATAGGCTCATGGCTTTTAATAGACATGCAGATGAGGAGGTAGGGAGATGGATATGGGTATGTTTGTGTGTGTACAAACCTCTACTGTCTAGTTCTGTCCACTGAGAGGGCCTAGGAGCCATGACACCCTGGTAGAAATGACTGCACTTGCACCCGCATGTGATTTATAAATACCATTCTCCAGTGAAAAGAACTAGGGCTCCCTAGTGAAATTCTCAATTCAGGGGCCAGAGCGGGGCAAGTAGAAGACGAATTTGAAACAATGTTGTGCCACAAAGCAAGAAAGTACTCAAAAACTGATGGGACCCTGTCGAAGGGGCAAAGGAACCAACATGAAGGAGATCCCACTGGCTAATTGTAGGCCAACAGTGGGTTAAGCTCATAGAATATAATACATATCAATGAGTCTGCCGAGGACCAGCCCCAGCTGAACAGGTTTCACCCAAAGGGGAGACGGAGTCGGCGTGGACAGATCACAAGACACCTCAGAGGATGCAAGGATCTGACAAATTTAATATCATGATTCCAAAGCATTTATACTGTAAAATAATCTCATTTTCAATCTTAACAACAATATTCCCATGCCAAAAGGTCCCTTACATAAACCAAAAAACAAAAGTAGTTTACATCAGCAGGTTAAACAAGTTAAGTAATTTTCTTGTTGTCTCCATTCTCTTTCGTCTCTTGTGTACATTCACATCTAGGTCAGGAACTCTGTCTGCGGTTTCCTCATTCTTCTCAGAAGATTAAGGTGTTTTTGTACCTGCACATTCTGCTCAATCAAGCCATAAACTTAAACATGTTAAAAACAATAATATCAAGCCATAAACTTAAACATGTTAAAAACAATAATACAACATTTCATCCACAGATTTTCTAACCCTATCATTATAATCAAAACAATGTACATCATTATTTATACTTCTAGGAGGCCATGGGGGCGGACATTGTACCGTAAACTTATTGATTATACCCACTGTTGTACAAAACTTCCTCGTCACCATAGCCAGGTATTTCCCAAGATATTTACAACTCTCCTGGGGAGCTTCTGTTAAGCTTCTGACAGCTTTATTTTTGACATATCATTTCTTAATATAGGATTTTCTAAACAATAGCATCAGCACTTTCTATGTAACTCCTGTTTTTGACTCATTACTTCATTTCTACACCTACACACAGAAACATTAGCAAGCATTGTTCCGTCTTAAGATCTTTTCGCGCAAACAGGATGTTTAGGTCTAGAAAGCTAATTATTCTTTTCTACTTCAGCTAACATCATATATTGGCCAGTATTCTCAGTACCTTGTTCAAAACACATTGTGCGAAAATACAATTCTATTTTCTACGTAAGGCAATCAATTTTAACTTTCATAGTTACATATAATTCATTCGTAAAATATTTACAGTAAAGTCCTTCCGCTTCTCTCTTTTTCCTCCAATATACCGGAGAGGGGGCATGCCACATAATCTACCATTTGGGGGCATCCTGTACATAATACCCCACTATTTGCTTCCCTTCTATATCCCTTATTCCTTCTATGGGCCATAACTCATCTAATTCTTCCTTTAAACTTCTACTCCTTAATTGAAACACTCCTTTGTTGCCTGACCAAGGGACTTTTTTCCAAAGTAAATTATTTACAGTAGGTATAGCTACTGTTGTGGTTACAGGGGTTGCTGTGGTCTCGTACCGAGGGGGATTTGCTTTGTAATACTTCCATCTTCTTGGCCTAAACCCTCCAGAAACCCCCTCAGTTTTTAGCAAGAATTTTCCTAGAATCAGAAGAGATGCTTTCCGCCGCCCACCAGGAGAGGAGCTTTGCTTCCTCATGCCATAACTTCTCGCCGAGCTTTGCTCAGGCAATAGTTGGCAATGCTGGACGGCTTCCGGCATGAGTCCATACTAATAAATAAATAATTGAATTGTATACGTAAATGCAAGAGAAGGGACTGCACGATGGAGTGAGGCAAAGATGGAAATACGAAACTCACCATTTTGCAAAGACCTCAGTAATAACTGTTTCAGGCAAGAATCATCTATGGATGGCAAAATTATTGAGCTAGAAGTAGGATGAGAAATAGGATACTTGCATAGCCTCAAAGTGTCCTTCATCGGGGAACACATCAATTACAAAGGGGAAAAGAGCAGCTTTGAAGTGCAGAAACCTGGAAGACAGCACTTAACCAAGTTATCAAGGTTAGTGTCACCAGTAATGAGACTTCACAGCATCACATGCTACTAATTATTAGAGAAATGCACATCAAAAGTACAGTGAGGTACCACTTCACGGCAGTCAGAATGGCTGTTATCAAAAAGTCTACAAATAATAAATACTGGAGCGGGTGTGGAGGAAAGGGAACCCTCCTACACTATTGTTAGGAATGCAAATTAGTGCAGCCACTATGGAGAACAGTATGGAGGTTCCTTAAAAAACTAAAAATAGAACTACCATATCCCACTCCTGGGTGTATATCTGGAGAAAACTATAATTCAAAAAGATACTTGCACCTCTATGTTCATAGCAGCACTATTTACAGTAGCCAAGACATGGAAGTAACCTAAATGTCCATCGACAGATGAATGAATAAAGAAGACGTAGTTGGGAATTCGCTGGCAGTCCAGTGGTGAGGACTCAGTGCTTCCACTACAGAGGGCATGGGTTCGATCCCCGGTCCGGGAGCTAATATCCCACATGCCACGCAGTGCAGCCAAAAGAATAAAAAGAAGATAATGATGTGTTATATGTATGTATACAATGGAATACATAAAAAAGAATGAAATGATGCCATTTGCAGCAACATGGATGGACCTAGAGATTATCATAGTAAGTGAAGTGAGCCAGACAAAGACAAATATTATATGATGTCGCTTATATATGGAATCTTAAAAAATGACACATATGAACTTATTTACAAAACAGAACTTACAGACTTCGAAAACAAACTTACGGTTATCATAAGGGAAAGGTGGTGGGGAGGGGTAAATTAGGAATTTGGGAGAAACATATACACACTACTGTATATAAAATAGATAAACAACAAGGACCTACTGTATAGCACAGGGAATTTTACTCAATATTTCATAATAACCTACATGGGAAAAGAATCTGAAAAGTGGTGTGTGTGTGTGTGTGTGTGTGTGTGTGTGTGTGTGTGTGTGTGTGTACTGAAAAGTGATTCACTGAATCACTTTGCTGTATGCCTGAAACTAACAAATAGTAAATCAACTCTACTTCAATGAAACATTAATTTAAAACAAGATAACCCTGGGGGGCTTCCCTGGTGGCGCAGTGGTTGCGGGTCCGCCTGCCGATGCAGGGGACGCGGGTTCGTGCCCCGGTCCGGGAAGATCCCACGCGGCTGGGCCCGTGAGCCGTGGCCGCTGAGCCTGCGCGTCCGGAGCCTGTGCTCCGCAACGGGAGAGGCCACAACAGTAGGAGGCCCGCGTACTGCCAAAAAAAATATATATATATATATATAACCCTGGGAAGGTTACAACATCACTTCTGACGTCTTATTGCCAAAAATACATGACCTCCATCTAATGTTAACAAACAGCAGACATCCAAATTGAAGGTCATTTTACGAAATAACTGGCTAGTACTCTTCAAAAAGTGTTGAGGTCATGAGAACGACTGATGGAGGAATCGTTCCAGACTAGAAGAAACTAAGGAGACATTACTATTAAATGCAATGTGGGAACATTGATTCTAAACCAGAAAAAGGATATGAATGGGACAGTGGAGGAATTTTAATAACATTTGCGGATTAGTTTTAAATAGTATTACATCGATGTTAATTTCCTGGTTTAGATAATTATGTTATGGTTTAAAAAATCTTGCTTCTCTGCTTGTAAATAATAATCCACTTAAAACCACAATATTGTATCAATCATTCAAGAGTTAACTAGTATCTGGGTGAAGAAGAACCATATCTGATTTTGGAACCAACAGTTTCCGAGTTAAGATGGAGACAAAAATGACTATAATTACAACCAGAGGGGCTTCCCTGGTGGCGCAGTGGTTGAGAGTCTGCCTGCCGATGCAGGGGACGCGGGTTCGTGCCCCGGTCCGGGAAGATCCCACGTGCAGCGGAGCGGCTGGGCCCGTGAGCCGTGGCCGCCGAGCCTGCGCATCCGGAGCCTGTGCTCCGCAACGGGAAAAAAAAAAAAAAAAAAAAAAACAGAAAAATGGTTCGACTACAAATTATGTTTTTTCGTAGTTTCTTCCTTATCTTACAGAATCTCCTAAAATATATAACAAAATATATAACAAATTTTCCCAGAAAAAGCACACATAAATTTCATTACATATCCTGGGGTCAGTTTCTGGGCTTTGTATGCTGGTCCACAGGTAAGCATCACAATTCTTTGGCCAGTAACAAAGAAGAGTCATTTTGAGAATATTTTTGGTGTTTCTCATCTGATTCTTCTTCTAGATAACACTTGCAGACTTTGGTTAAGACGGGCTTACCACCGATGAGCCAGAGATGCTGAGCTTCTGATTGGACACAGGCCCTACGTTTATCAAATGATTACTACGTGCCAGAAACTGTACTAAGTACTTTTTGTGTATTGATTTCTTTGATATTCATAATACTAAATGGCTTAGATACTGTTATTTTCCTTTTTTTTTTTTTTAGCAGATAAAGAAACTGATTCACAGACAAAGTAAGAATCATGATGTCTAAAGCCACACAGTTATGTATTGATGATGCTAGAACTGGTACCTAGAGTACCCAACCCCATGGCCTGCTCTCTTGACTTTTATTAAGTGTCTGAGAGAAAGGGCTTATTACAACGTTCCTGCTGTTCCATCTTGGAACACAGGCTCTGTGGGATCTCACAGGCAGGGCCAATCCGTTCCCTCTCGTTGTCATCACTGCAGTCATGCTCTGTTGTCAAGATAATCTCCTTTTCTCTAAGGGTATTCTTTCTGCCATATGGACAGACAGGCAGGAGACTCCCAGGGCCGTGTGACATTCGTTCATGGTGGGACTCAACAGTTTTGTAAAGCAGAAAAAAAAAAGAACTGTGTTAGACTTAGTTAAGTGGCTTTCATGTCGCTTTAAGTGAGCAACTATTAGGTTGAAAAGAAGTTTGACCTTTTTTTACTCATTCAATTTCCTGAGTTTTAGATAGAGGAATCACATTTTAGAGAGGAGAAAATATTTGTCCAACCACAGCTAGCAAATGACAGAGACAGACCTAGAACTCAAGTTTCTTTCTAGTCCATTGTGAAAAATGTAGCCTCTCTTCTGCACGTTTTAGAGAAATCTTGATGTTTCTTGGTCTCAGTAAGCTTAATCGTGCTCTTCTGTTACTTCAGTACAGAAGTTTCCATACCCCTGGGAGTTCTTTTCCAGACCAGTAGAGTACAGTTTAATAACTCCGACCTTCACGTTTATGAAAGATTTAGGAAGTAATAATAGAATGCTCTAAAAGTATTGCTACATCTTCAGCAATCACTTAACCTCCTCTTGGGCACCAACAGAAAAGATGGCTAATTATGTCATCCCAAATGAATGCAATGTCCTGAGCCTACATTTGAGTTATCTTGATGTTGGATGTTGGCCCATCCAACCAGATGTCAATATTTGTCAGTTTAACAGATTTGTTGTCTTGGATACACAACCTTAGAGAATTGTTGTATAGTGCAGTCGTTAACGTGAAGCCTGTCTGTACTTAGATTTACTCCTTTCCAGAAAACAAATTGGGTTGGGGTATATTTTATAAAGATGGCATATCTCATGTGGTCCTCTTGAAACATGAAGTTAGCTTTTCTTCATCGAGGGTGAGCTCTGTAGTCCCTCCCCTTGAGTCTGAGTGAGCCTGTGTCTAATACAGAAGTGGCACTATGTGACTTCTATGGTACAAGATGCCGTAGGGCTTCTGCCTGGTTCCCTTGTGACTTCTGTATTACGAACACAGCTACCCTGTTAGGAGGAAGCCAAGAAGCCGAGGGTCAGGCTGCATGTGGGTGCTGCAGCCCCAGCCCCAGCTGAGGTCAAAGCTGATGGTCAGCATCAACTGTCAGACATGTGAGCTTCAAGCTGCCGCAGCTGATGTGAGTGGACCAGAGAGGCACTGTTTCTGCCAAGCCCTGCCCACATTACAAAACACAGATTGTCTTTTTTTTTTGGAATGACACGTTTTAGGATAGTTTGTTGAGCAGCAAAAGGTAACTGGCACACGAATCAAGGTAGCCTTTCTGGAATCTGTGTATGGGGTGGTAAGAAGAGAAGAGAAGACCTGTTAGGTCAGTACTTTGATGCTGAAGACTGTTTTGTCATCGGAGCATCGTATATCTCAAATCCTTCTTTTTTTTATTTTTTTAAATTTTTTTAATTCTTTTTATTTTTTTCCGGTACGCGGGCCTCTCACTGCTGTGGCCTCTCCCCCCGCGGAGCACAGGCTCCGGACGCGCAGGCTCAGCGGCCATGGCTGACGGGCCCAGCCGCTCTGCGGCACGTGGGATCTTCCCACACCGGGGCACGAACCCGTGTCCCCTGCATCAGCAGGCAGACTCTCAATCACTGCGCCCCCAGGGAAGCCCTCAAATCCTTCTTGATCCAGGGGAAAAAAAAAGGAACTTCACTCAGATACTCTCATCTGGGAAGGAGATTTCTTACTTGAGTGCATTCTCTCAGCCATTCTCTCCTCTCAGTATCCCATCTTGTCAAGTGGCCCTGTTTCCTTTCCTTTAGGACACTTGTGTTCTGGCCCTCATACATTGTGGAGGTTCCTGCAGAGGATCGCTTCTCCTTTGATAACTTCTTTATTTCCTCTGGATTTGTTTGATCCTTATTATTATCATTTTTTTTTTTTTGATATAGAGTTCATTGAACACAATCTCTGTTTCTCTCTTTCAAGAAGTTCAGGGGTGATATTGAAAAGGAGTTGTGTGGGGGAAAAAAACTGCCTGAAAAATGCCAGTTGCATTGTAGAATCCATCAGAAAGGTCAAAGCCACACCATACACTGTTACACATCACTTAGGTAATGTATTCAGCTCTTTTGCCTTATTTTTTTCTAAGAATGAACTTTAATGAGAATGGAAAGTGCAACACAGGAATCATTTCTCCTCACGAGGATTGTAAGGAGAGAGAGAGAGAGAGAGAGAGAGAGAGAGAGAGAGAGAGAGAGAGAGAGAACGAGAGAGAGAGAGAGAGAGAGAGAGAGAGAGAGAGAGAGGGAGAGGGAGAGAGAGAGAGAGAGAGAAAAATGAGGCAGTATGTACCTTTGTGATGGATATTTACCTGGTGGGCTGAGATCCTTTGGAGCCCCGGGCCTCTGATATTGTTCCTGCATCCTCTCAATGACTCTGAGAAGCTCATGTCCTATTACTTAATGACTAGAAGCTGTAGCATTATAGCAAAGCACAACATGAATCCTAGTATCCCATGTGAAAGAAAAGAGAGGTGAGTTTCTGAATATTAATGTTTCCCTGAAAAGTATTAAGAAACACTTCTGTTGATTCCTCTACAGAGAGGGCATAAAGGGCTGTCTTTGTGGACCATGGGAATAGCGTCTAGGTGAAACAGAGAAGAAACAAATTGAAACGGTGCCCTTGGCCACACACAGATTCAGCCACTGATTCAAGTTCGTAGGATGAAATCAGCGTTGCTCATAGATGAATGCCCATTCCCAGAGTGGATTCTAGCCTGCTCTTTGGAACATGTTAAAAATGTTTACACCAATGGAGAAATTTAAAGTAAATACCCGTTAGGAGAGACTTCTTTGATGCATTGGAAAACATTGGTCTGGGGGTCTGACGGCATGCGTCAGGGTCTGGTGCTGAGATATTAGCAAAGAAAACAATAATAAAAGTGAAAGCTATTTAAAAAATCATGGCCATCTATTGAGCATTTATTATGTGCAAGGCATGGGACTAAGCACCTTGTGTACATTGTTACATTTAATTCTTGCTAACCCTATGACAATGGCAGTAGTGACACTCAGAAGTAGAGGAAGACTGAATAATTTGATACAGGTCACACATATAAGAAGTGGTAGACCTGGAATTTAAACCCTTTCTAGGGGATTCCAGAGCCAGTTATCGTGCGCTATTCAAATTGAATGAGCGGAGTGGGCCTGAGGCAAATGATAGCCCTCTCTGAACCTAAGTATACTTCCTCACCTGTAAAATTGGGAAGCTCATTGCTCTGTGTCCTCCAAGTTTGTATTCGTTTCCTATCGCTGCCGTTAAAAGATTACCATATATTTGCTAGCTTAAACAACGTGCATTTATTCTCTTATAGTTCTGTAGTTTGGAAATCTGATACAGGTCTTTCTGAGCTTTAGTTAAGGTGAAGGCGGGGCTCGTTCCTTTTAGAGGCTCTGGGGGAGTATCCGCTCCTTTGCTTTTTCTAGCTTCTAAAGGCCACCTGCACTTCCAGGGCTCAGGAACCCTTCCAAGCATCACCCTAGCCTCTTGTTTGCATCCTCACATCTTCTCCTTCCTCCTTTGACTCCTGCTGCCTCTTGTAAGGGCCATTGTGATTACACTGGGCCCACCTACATTATCCAGGACAATCTCTCCCATCTCATGACCCTTCTTTCCATCATACCTGCAAAAGCGCTTTGCCAAGTATGATGACATTCACAGGTTCTGGGGGTTAGGATTTAGACCTACCTGGGGCACCATTTTGCAACCTACCACAACCTCTGATTTTTTTTTTTTTTTTTAATAGGCAGAAGTGTCATAAAAGTCTGTGCCTGACACTTATATGATAGTGTGGAGTTCTTTTTAGCTGCCCCTGTATCCTGCCTACATGCTGGACCCTCTCTTCCAGCAGGGGTAACTTTCAGCCCAGGATTGCAACTTTCTATACCTCTTGTCACCCAACGTATTGTCCCTCTTTCTGGCCCCTTTATTTTTAACTTCATTCTGGTGTTGAATGATCATTTGTGTGGGCTCACTCTCAGTGTCATGCCTGCTTCCTTAGTGTAGACACCCTTTTTTACTGTTTCAGGCGTTCTCTCTCCTGTCCAGTTAACGTGCCTTAGTTCTTTCAACCATGTCATCAATGCAAGTACTACATTGGCCCAAATTCTGCAGAAGCTAATGACTACTAGCCAGATGCAGAGTTCTACCACCATTAGAAGCTGACATTTTTTTTAACATCTTTATTGGAGTATAATCGCTTTACAATGCTGTGTTAGTTTCTGCTTTACAACAAAGTGAATCAGCTATACGTATACATACATCCCCATATCTCCTCCCTCTTGCATCTCCCTCCCTCCCACCCTCCCTATCCCACCCCTCCAGGCAGTCACAAACCACCGAGCTGATCTCCCTGTGCTATGAGGCCACTTCCCACTAGCTATCTAATTTACGTTTGGTAGTGTAGATATGACCATGCCACTCTCTCACCCTGTCACAGCTTACCCTTCCCCCTCCCCATATCCCCAAGTCCATTCTGTAGTAGGTTTGTGTCTTTATTCCCGTCTTACCCCTAGGTTCTTCATGGCATTTTTATTTTCTTAGATTCCATGTATATGTGTTAGCATATGGTATTTGTCTTTCTCTTTCTGACTTACTTCACTCTGTATGACAGACTCTATGTCCATCCACCTCACTACAAATAACTCATTTTGTTTCTTTTTATGGCTGAGTAATATTCCATTGTATATGTGTGCCACATCTTCCTTATCCATTCGTCTGTTCATGGACACTTAGGTTGCTTCCATGTCCTGGCTATCGTAAATAGAATTGCAGTGAACATTTTGGTACATGACTCTTTTTGAATTATGGTTTTCTCAGGGTATATGCCCAGTAGTAGGATTGCTGGGTCATATGGTAGTTCTATTTGTAGTTTTCTAAGGAACTTCCTCCATAGTGTTCTCCATAGTGGCTGTATCAGTTTACACTCCCACCAACAGTGCGAGAGTGTTCCCTTTTCTCCACACCCTCTCCAGCATTTATTGTTTCTGGATTTTTTGATGATGGCCATTCTGACTGGTATGAGATAATATCTCATTGTAGTTTTGACTTGCATTTCTCTAATGATTAGTGATGTTGAGCATCCTTTCATATGTTTGTTGGCAATCTGTATATCTTCTTTGGAGAAATGTCTATTTAGGTCTTCTGCCCATTTTTGGATTGGGTTGTTTGATTTTTTGGTGTTGAGCTGCATGAGCTGCTTGTAAATTTTGGAGATTAATCCTTTGTCAGTTGCTTCATTTGCAACTATTTTCTCCCATTCTGAGGGTTGTCTTTTGGGCTTGTTTATGGTAACCTTTGCTCTGCAAAAGCTTTTAAGGTTCATTAGGTCCCATTTGTTTATTTTTCTTTTTATTTCCATTTCTCTAGGAGGTGGGTCAAAAAGGATCTTGCTGTGATTTATGTCATAGAGTGTTCTGCCTATGTTTTCCTCTAAGAGTTTGATAGTTTCTGGCCTTACATTTAGGTCTGTAATCCATTTTGAGTTTATTTTTGTGTATGGTGTTAGGGAGTGTTCTAATCTCATACTTTTCCATGTACTTGTCCAGTTTTCCCAGCACCACTTCTTGAAGAGGCTGTCCTTTCTCCACCGTACATTCCTGCCTCCTTTATCAAAGATAAGGTGACCATATGTGTGTGGGTTTATCTCTAGGCTTTCTATCCTGTTCCGTTGATCTATATTTCTGTTTTTGTGCCAGTACCATACTGTCTTGATTACTGTAGCTTTATAGTATAGTCTGAAGTCAGAGAGCCTGATTCCAACAGCTCCGTTTTTCGTTCTCAAGGTTGCTTTGGCTATTCGGGGTCTTTTGTGTTTCCATACAAATGGTGAAAATTTTCGTTCTAGTTCTTTGAAAAATGCCACTGATAGTTTGATAGGGATTGCATTGAATCTGTAGATTATTTGGGGTAGTAGAGTCATTTTCACAATGTTGATTCTTCCAATTGAAGAACATCCTATATCTCTCCATCTATTTGTATCATCTTTAATTTCTTGCATCAGGGGCTTATAATTTTCTGCATACAGGTCTTTTGTCTCCTTAGGTAGGTTTATTCCTAGATATTTTATTGTTTTTGTTGCAATGGTAATGGGAGTGTTTTCTTAATTTCACTTTCAGATTTTTCATCATTAGTGTATAGGAATGCCAGAGATTTCTGTGCATTCATTTTGTATCCTGCTACTTTACCAAATTCATTGATTAGTTCTAGCAGTTTTCTGGTAGCATCTTTAGGATTCTCTATGTATAGTACCATGTCGTCTGCAAACAGTGACAGCTTTACTTCTTATTTTCCATTTTGGATTCCTTTTATTTCCTTTTCTTCTCTGATTGCTGTGGCTAAAACTTCCAAAACTAGGTTGAATAAGAGTGGTGAGAGTGGGCAACCTTGTCTTGTTCCTGATCTTAGTGGAAATGGTTTCAGTTTTTCACCATTGAGGACAATGCTGGCTGTGGGTATGTCATATATGGCCTTTATTATGTTGAGGAAAGTTCCCTCTATGCCTACTTTCTGCAGGGTTTTTATCATAAATGGGTGTTGAATTTTGTCAAAAGCTTTCTCTGCATCTATTGAGATGATCATATGGTTTTTCTCCTTCAGTTTGTTAATATGGTGTATCACGTTGATTGATTTGCGTGAATTGAAGAATCCTTGCATTTCTGGAATAAACCCCACTTGATCATGGGGTATGATCCTTTTAATGTGCTTTTGGATTCTGTTTGCTAGTATTTCGTTGGATTTTTGCATCTATGCTCATCCGTGATATTGGCCTATAGTTTTCTTTCTTTGTGACATCTTTGTCTGGTTTTGGTATCGGGGTGATGATGACCTCATAGAATGAGTTTGGGAGTGTTCCTCCCTCTGCTATCTTTTGGAAGAGTTTGAGAAAGATAGGTGTTAGCTCTTCTCTAAATGTTTGATAGAATTCACTTGTGAAGCCATCTGGTCCTGGGCTTTTGTTTGTTGGAAGATTTTAAATCACAGTTTCAATTTCAGTGCTTGTGATTAGTCTGTTCATATTTTCTTTTTCTTCCTGATTCAATCTTGGCAGGTTTTGTATTTCTAAGAATTTGTCCATTTCTTCCAGGTTGTCCATTTTATTGGCATAGAGTTGCTAGTAGTAATCTCTCATGATCTTTTGTATTTCTGCAGTATCAGTAGTTACTTCTCCTTTTTCATTTCTAATTCTGTTGATTTGAGTCTTCTCCCTTTTTTTCTTGATGAGTCTGGCTAATGGTTTATCAATTTTGTTATCTTCTCAAAGAACCAGCTTTTAGTTTTATTGATCTTTGCTATCATTTCTTTCATTTCTTTTTCATTTATTTCTGATCTAATCTTTATGATTTCTTTCCTTCTGCTAACCAGGATTTTTGTTCTTCTTTCTATAATTGCTTTAGCTGCAAGGTTAGGTTGTTTATTCGAGATGTTTCCTGTTTCTTACGGTAGGATTGTATTGCTATAAACTTCCCTCTTAGAGCTGTTTTTGCTGCATCCCATAAGTTTTGGGCTGTCGTGTCTCCATTTTCATTTGTTTCTAGGTATTTTTTGATTTCCTCTTTGATTTCTTCAGTGATCACTTCATTATTAAGTAGTGTATTGTTTAGCCTCCATGTGTTTGTATTTTTTACAGATCTTTTCCTGTAATTGATATCTAGTCTCATAGCGTTGTGGTCAGAAAAGATACTTGATACGATTTCAATTTTCTTCAATTTACCAAGGCTAGATTTGTGACCCAAGATATGATATATCCTGTAGAATGTACCATGAGCACTTGAGAAAAATGTGTATTCTGTTGTTTTTGGATGGAATGTCCTATAAATATCAATTTAGTCCATCTTGTTTAATGTATCATTTAAAGCTTGTGTTTCCTTATTTATTTTCATTTTGGATGATCTGTCCATTGGTGAAAGTGGGGTGTTAAAGTCCCCTACTATGAATGTGTTACTGTCGATTTCCCCTTTTATGGCTGTTAGTATTTGCCTTATGTATTGAGGTGCTCCTATCTTGGGTACATAAATATTTACAATTGTTATATCTTCTTCATGGATCAATCCCTTGATCATTATGTAGTGTCCTTCTTTGTCTCTTGTAAGTCTTTCACTTAAAGTATATTTTGTCTGATATGAAAATTGCTACTGCAGCTTTCTTTTGGTTTCCATTTGCATGGAATATCTTTTTCCATCCCCTCACTTTCAGTCTGTATGTGTTCCTAGGTCTGAAGTGGGTCTCTTGTAGACAGCATATATGTGGGTCTTGTTTTTGTATCCATTCAGCCAGTCTGTGTCTTTTGTTAGGAGCATTTAGTCCATTTACATTTAAGGTAATTATCAATATGTATTGTTCCTATTACCACTTACTTAATTGTTTCGGGTTTGTTCTTGTAGGTCTTTTCCTTCTCTTGTGTTTCTTGCCTAGAGAAGTTCCTTTAGCATGTATTGTAAAGCTCGTTTGCTGGTGCTGAACTCTCTCAGCTTTTGCTTGTCTGTAAAGGTTTTAATTTCTCCATCAAATCTGAATGAGCTCCTTGCTGGGTAGAGTAATCTTGGTTGTAGGTTTTTCTCCTTCATTACTTTAAATATGTCCTGCCACTTCCTTCTGGCTTGCAGAGTTTCTGCTGAAAGATCAGCTGTTAACCTTATGGGGATTCCCTTGTGTGTTATTTGTTGTTTTCCCCTTGCTGCTTTTAATATGTTTTCTTTGTGTTTAATTTTTGACAGTTTGATTAATATGTGTTTTGGTGTGTTTCTCCTTGGTTTTATCCTGTATGGGACTCTCTGTGCTTCCTGGACTTGATTGACTATTTCCTTTCCCATATTAGGGAAGTTTTCAACTATAATCTCTTCAAATATTTTCTCAGTCCCTTTCTTTTTCTCTTCTTCTGGGACCCATATAATTTGAATGTTGGTGCATTTAATGTTGTCCCAGAGGTCTCTGAGACTGTCCTCAGTTCTTTTCATTCTTTTTTCTTTATTCTTCTCTGCAGTAGTTATTTCCACTATTTTATTTTCCAGGTCACTTATCCGTTCTTCTGCCTCAGTTATTCTGCTTTTGATCCCATCTCAAGTATTTTTAATTTCATTTATTATATTGTTCATCATTGCTTGTTTCCCCTTTAATTCTTCTAGGTCCTTGTTAAATGTTTCTTGAATTTTCTCTGTTGTATTTCCAAGATTTTGGAACATTTTTACTATCATTATTCTGAATTCTTTTCCAGGTAGACTGCCTATTTCCTCTTCATTTGTTAGGTCAGGTGGGTTTTTATCTTGCTCCTTCATATGCTGTGTGTTTTTGTGTCTTCTCATTTTCCTTCATGTTACTGTGCTTGGGGTCTCCTTTTCGCTGGCTGCAGGTTCATAGTTCCTGTTGTTTTTGGTGTGTGTCCCCAGTGGCTCAGGTTGGTTCAGTGGGTTGTGTAGGCTTTCTGGTAGAGGGGACTAGTGCCTGTGTTCTGGTGGATGAGGCTGGATCTTGTCTTTCTGGTGGGCAGGTCCACATCTGGTGGTGTGTTTTGGGGTGTCTGTAGCCTTATTATGATTTTAGGCAGCCTCTCTGCTAATGGATGGGGCTGTGTTCTTGTCTTGCTAGTTGTTGGGCATAGGGTGTCCAGCACTGTAGCTTGCTGGTCGTTGAGTGGAGCTGGGTGTTGGTGTTGAGATGGAGATCTCTGGGAGATTTTCGCCGTTTGATATTACATGGAGCTGGGAGGTCTCTTGTGGACCAGTGTCCTGAACTTGGCTCTCCCAGAGAGCACAGCCTCAGAGGCACAGCCCTGACGCCTGGCTGGAGCACCAAGAGCCTTTCATCCACACGGCTCAGAATAAAAGGGAGAAAGAGAGAAAGGGAGGAAGGGAGGGAGGAAGGAAAAGAAGGAGTATAAAATAAAATAAAGATAAAATAATATAAAGTTATTAAAATAAAAAATAATTATTAAGGAAAAAACAATTTTTTTAAGTAAAAAATACCCAAAAACGGACGGACAGAACCCTAGGACAAATGGTTGAAAGCAAAGCTATACAGAAGAAATCTCACACAGAAACATACACATACACACAAAAAGAGGAAAAGGGGGAAAAATAATATCTCTTGCTCTCAAAGTCCACCTCCTCACTTTGGGATGATTCATCGTCTATTCAGGTTTTCCAGCGATGCAGGGTACATCAAGTTGAATGTGGAGCTTTAATCCACTGCTCCTGAGGCTGCTGGGAGAGATTTCCCTTTCTCTTCTTTGTTCACACAGCTCCGGGGGCTCAGCTTTGGATTTGGACCCGCCTCTGTGTATAGGTCGCCTGAGGGCATCTGTTCTTCACTCAGACAGGACGGGGTTAAAGGAGCAGCTGATTCGGGGGCTCTGGCTCAGGCCGGGGCAGGGAGGGGTACGGATGCGGGGCGAGCCCGCGGCTGCAGAGACCGGCATGATGTTGCACCAGCCTGAGGCGCACCGCGCGTTCTCCCGGGAAGCTGTCCCTGGATCCCGGGACCCTGGCAGTGGCGGGCTGCACAGGCTCCCGGGAGGGGCGGTGTGGAGAGTGACCTGTGCTCGCACACAGGCTTCCTGGTGGCGGCAACAGCGGCCTTAGCGTCTCATGCCCGTCTCTGGGGTCCACGCTGATAGCCGCGGCTCGCGCCCGTCTTTGGAGCTCCTTCAAGCGGCGCGCTTAATCCCCTCTCCTCGTGCACCAGGAAACAAACAGTGAAGAAAAAGTCTCTTGCCTCTTCGGCAGCTCCAGACCTTTTCCCGGACTCCCTCCCAGCCAGCCGTGGCGCACTAGCCCCTTCAGGCTGTGTTCACGCAGCCAACCCCAGTCCTCTTCCGGCTTCTCACTGGAAACCGGAGCCTCAGCTCCCAGCCTCGCCCGCCCCGGCCAGTGAGCAGACAAGCCTCTCGGGCTGGTGAGTGCCGGTCGGCACCGATCCTCTGTGCGGGAATCTCTCCGCTTTGCCCTCCGCACCCCTGTTGCTGCGCTCTTCTCCATGGCTCCGAAGCTCCCCACCTCCGCCACCCGCAGTCTCTGCCCACGAAGGGGCTTCTAGTGTGTGGAAACCTCTCCTCCTTCACAGCTCCCTCCCACTGGTGCAGGTCTCGTCCCTATTCTTTTGTCTCTGTTTATTCTTTTTTCTTTTGCCCTACCCAGGTACGTGGGGGAGTTTCTTGCCTTTTGGGAGGTCTGACGTGTTCTGCCAGCGTTCAGTCGGTGTTCTGTAGGAGTTGTTCCACGTGTAGATGTATTTCTGATGTATCTGTGGGGAGGAAGGTGATCTCCGTGTCTTACTCTTCGCCATCTTCCTGCAGGATCCCCTAGAAGCTGACATTTTTAATGAGAATTATCAAAATTGCTTCATGCTCATTACATCTAAGACTTATGCCGTCCCTCCCCTAAAAATAGCAAAATGATCTTCTCAGTGATTCTGTTTCAGCCTTTAATTGATCTGTAAACTTCCTTGTAAACGACAGGAAATTCACTGTTTTCTACTGGGAATATTGATCTAGTATTAACTTATAGGAAGAGCAGACAGTAGTCACGTATGCTGAAGCCAGTGGTATTTTTCCTGTTTTTTATAGATCATGAGAGAAACAGTGCTCAGTTACAAAGTTTTGGTGATTCTTTTGTAACTGCTGTATTGCTAAAAGTAAACAAAAACTCACATCTTCCATTCTTTGTATATGGTTTGCCACTTGTTCCACACGATTAATATTAAGGGACTTTTCACTCATATCCAACTTTGACTTTATATATATTTTTCAAAACATGCATTAGTCTTTTTAAATGGACTTCAGTGTCTAATTGTGCCAAAGCATTAGCTTTATCTTAAGATAGACATTTTAAATAAGATCCAAATAGAAAATTGAGAAAGAATCCATTGTTTATTAAGCGTTCACCAGGCAAACTGCTAAGCATTTAAGACTGGTTATCGTTTAAAGCAAATTAGAAATAATCAGCCAAAAATATTTTTTAAATGCAGTGAGTGTTCAGCTGTGTATGTAAGTGAACTTTTGAGCTTGTTTTTTGTTTCTCTAGTATTTTCATTTTAAAAATGTATTTATTATTTCTTGAAATGATTCTTTATTGACCACAATTTAGTGTTTGATGGACACTAAAACAATAATAACAACAACAACAAAGCTTAATATTTTCTCCTGAAAATAATGCACTTGATTGTTGTTCCTTAAAAGAGAGGACAACGTAGAATAAAATATTTTAAGATATTAAAATATTGAGCTGTTCAAAGGGGGAAGCAGATTGTCTTCCCACCTTCCATAATTAGCATTTGCAGACCATCGTGATGACTTGCCCAGGAGTTTCAGGGGGCATCTTGGGGGAACCTGTTAAGCAGCAAGGCTACCTCCTAGCTACCTTGCTTATCACCAGGTCTCCAGACCATTACCCGGGAAGCAAGAGATAGAAGCAATCTCGTTTAACTCTAAAATCTGTCTTCGTCTTGTCTTCACCAGGCAGCGCAGGCACCCCAGTGATGTTTAACAAGAATGGGGATGCCCCTGGGCGTTACGACATCTTCCAGTACCAGACCACAAACACCACCAACCCTGGTTACCGCCTCATCGGACAGTGGACAGATGAACTGCAGCTCAATGTGAGTTTTGCTTGTTCCTCTTGCTTTGCTTTTGTGATGAGTGAACAGACTTTTAATATGCTCCCTGAAGCAGACGCTTCTCGTCTGTATGTTTGTGGGCATCCGCAAGTGATCATACAACTCGTTACGGGCATCAGCAGGGACTGATGACCAATAATAATACATCAGTGACAGCAGTGATGATGGCGCGGATAGGAAATGTGTGTGGAGTTCATGGCGGACGTTATACTCGGCAACTAAGTGATTCATCTCGTTTCATCTGAGGCTCTGATTGCTTTAAAGACAAGTTACCAGCTAATACTTTAATACTTTGAGGAGATCTTAATCTTGGTCAAATTATTTTTCCCTTCTGTCCTTCCTTCCTTCCTTATTTGCTGTTTGTTTGTTTGTTTGTTTTTACTGAATCCCTTTGGCTTTTACTGAGAATCTCTGGGTGACATCAGTGTTAAATTTCCGTAACCACTCCTTCTTTCTGTAAAACATGACCTTGAGTGAGCAAGCAGTTTCCTGTGCAAGGTTATGTCAAAGTTCACTAGCCAGAGCCCTTTAGGAAGTCATCTGTAGTCAAACACAGTTAGGTTTCTTTAACTCGCTGCATGAAAAACAAGCTCCTGCCACCAAAGCTTCTTCAGGATGTAGGACTTCAGATGGGATTCACTGTAGAGTTTGGGCTGAGTTGGGTGTTTCTAAGAAGGTTTCAGGAAGCAGGGATCAGTTTTGGGTTAGGTCATCTTAGGAAGTCGAGACAGTTTGATGACACAGTGTCTTGGTGATTTTGATCTAGGAGGTGGGACCACAAGAGCTGGGCAAGAATTGTCACTAACTAAAAAACAGTAGACACTTACGTGAACTGGAAAAGGGAGATGTCTAGTTATTTTTGTGGTTGCAGAGCATCCTTGTTTGTGTCTAATTTCCCACATGATGGCAGAGTGACCTTGTTTTGTCTTGTTCCACCATCATAATTGACTGGCCTTGTGTGATTATCATTTACATTCCCCTGAAGTGGTTCTGTTTGGAATATGCCTGCCTAGGTGTTAGCTGACAGCTTTCCAATCACCCTTTTAAGTTTTGTGGGGTTTTTTTTTCACTTTTTTAATATTTCAGGTTCAACATTCAATAATGTGCTTCTAATAATACTTACAATGCTCTATTTGAAATTAATGGTTAGTTTAAATGAATATATCCAGTCTTCCCAGGGAATAAAGAACACACGGGCTAGGGTCCCTCCACCCTGGCTGGGCCCAGCACAGCTAGAGCTCAGCATACCGTGCATCCCCTGCTTTTCTTCCCCTCCTGGGAGGGAACTTAAATAGGCCAGGCCTGAGCCTGGTGGCTGAGGTCCTGGAGCCTGGGGGTGACGGCAGAAGTCAGAGCATCAGGAGTGCTGCAGGGCCTCTTCTGCTGAGATGTGCTGGACCGTTTACACTTCAAGAAGTTCTGCAGTAGGTCCTTTGATGTGGCATCAAGCTTGAGTATGACATTCACCAGGGATATTGTGGACAGGTATATTGGGTAAGGCTTATAAATCAGGTAGGGCTCGCCAAGGTCCACAAATCTACTTTGAAATAGTAATATATACAAACACAATTTTCTTGTGTCCGGCAGAGCCCTGCATTATTATGCATTCTCCAGAGAAACAGAACCAATAAGATAGATAGATAGATAGATTATAAGAAATTGGCTCACAATTCTTATGAAGGCTGAGAAGTCCCAAGATCTGCACTTGGCAAGCTGGAGACCCAGGAGAGTTAATGGTGTAAGCTCCAGTCTGAGTGTGAACGCAGCAGGAGACTAATGTCCCAGCTCAAAGATAGGCAGAGAGAAGGAGGATTCTCTCATATTCAGACTTTAATTCTGCTCAGCTCCTCAGATTATCTGAGGCGCACGTACACTGGTGAGTAACTTCTTTACTCAGTCACCAATTCAAATGTGTATCTCATCCAGAAACTCCCTCACAGACAGACCCTGTATAACGTATAACTAAATACCAGGGCACCCCCCTCCCATGGCCTCATCCAGTTGACACATACAAAGAACCATCACAGGCCCTATCCCAGAAAAGTCCTTCTAATGTCTCTTCCAACCCTGGAAATTATGCCATTAGCCTTTATTGGCGTATACCTTAGGAGGCACTTTGGAAATGATTGAGATCAGGGCTTTTTGAGAGTAGAATGCAAAATTGCTGTTTTGGGGGCAGTAGAGCTTGGGTTATGATTTTTAGAAGAAAGGATTGTGCGTAAAGGGGGCGTTGATGAAGCCACGACAGGACATTTACCTCCTTTGTACATTGTCCTGCTTGGCTCTGCTTGTATCTGTCCTGTCCTTTCTCTCTCAAGGTCCACCACCCCAGTGAGCTGACAGGAAGATTATTCTTTGTTTGGTTTCTATTTTAAGCTTTATATGAATTGTATCTTATTGGCCATTCAGCAAGTAGGTTTTGTTTGTTTGTTTGTCTGAAAGCACCTGTCGTGATAAGCGTTGTAGGAGGCAGTATGTACACAGTGGAAATCGAAATAAACATGGTCCCTGTTTGCACATAATTGAACATCTCGGGCAGAGTTACATGGTAAACAAGAGATATGTGTGTGGAAATTCCCAAGTGTGGTTAGAGGCAGGGTGGGAAAAGGAATAATAGAGGTGGAGAGGAGCCTACTGTATGAGGAGCAGGTGATGGAGGGAGAATGAGTGATCCACGGAGCAGGTCAGAAGGCAGACACTGCCATGGTGTAGCAAAGGGAGGGGACAGGGAGGAGAAGTTAGGGCAGTAGGTAAGAGCCAGAGCAGGCAGTCCCTTGTAGGCCACGGTAAATATTTCTAAAATTTTATTCTGAGTGCATTTCAAAGCCACAGAGAAGTATTAAGGGAGTGACTGGAGCAGAATTAGGAATAAAAAATATTTTGTCTGCTGAGAAGGTAATGAATAGCAAAGGGCCTGCGCGTCTGGAGCCTGTGCTTCGCAGCAAGAGAGGCCACGACAGTGAGAGGCCCGCGCACCGCGATGAAGAGTGGCCCCCGTTTGCCACAACTAGAGAAAGCCCCCGCATGGAAACTAAGACCCAACGCAGCAAAAATGAATAAATTAATTAATAAACTCCTACCCCCAACATCAAAAAAAAAAAAAAGAGTGCACTGCAGTTGTCGAGCTAAAATAGAATGGCTTAGTGAAGGGGTTCTCAAACTTCAGTGTGCAACATAACCGTCTGGAAGGCGTGTAAAAACACATGTTGCTGGGTCCACCTCCAGAGTTTCTGATTCAGAACATCTGGGAGTGGAAGGAGGCCCAAATATTTGCCTTTTAAGGAGTCCCTGTGTTATGCTGATGGTATTTACTTTGAGAACCACTGGCTTAGAGAGTGTGGTAAGAGTGGAGATGTAATGAAATGAGTGGAAACACACACATATATATGTATATATGTATATGTACATCTATAAGTACATATATATCTTATAGGAAGAATAGCATAATTTAGTGATGGATTCAGTACTGGGATTAAAGGGAAAATAATACTGGGGTTGAAGGAAAAATAATCAAGAGTGAATCCCACGTTTATAGCTTGAGGCCGTTTGGATGCTATAACAAGAGATTAGGGAGACTCCTGGGAGTGGGAGGAGAAAAATTGAGAATCGCAGTTGAGTCTTCCCAAATATATGAAAGCCTAAGTGAAATGCATAGAAATCTGAACCTCAGAAAAGAGTTTCGGGTCATAGTTATAAAAAAAAAAAAAAAATGTAAGTTGTTAATCTAGAACTGGCCTCGAAATCCATTAAAGAGAGAGAGAGAAACTATAACAGCAGAGAACCCAAGGCCTTGAAAAACCTCATAGAAAATGACACAGTTCCAGTCCAGCTACTCTAAATAGCACCCAATTTAAAAGATTCTGTTTCATTTGCCTGGAAAGTTGGGCTGACCATAAATACTTTGGACTTTTGTTTTTGTTTATGGACGCTAGATCAGGGATGTATGCTTGACTTAGCGCTAAATAGGAACATTTCTGATTCTACTTTGTCATGCTGAGAGTGGTATGACAGGAAGAGCAGACAGGACCACAGATCCTCAGCTGAACCCAGTAATTGATGCTCGGGACAGCATGCACCTGAAAGGTACAAATGGCTGAGCCAGGAACAGGGACAATTTTAGACCCGTGAAGGGCTGGGTTAATTCAGAGGGTGGGCACTGTGGTAAGTGGCCTTGGAAAGAGGTTACCATGTTGATGCCTTTTTATGGGCTCCTTAAGATACTGTAAGGTCCAATTTGAATCACTAAGAGAAGACTAAAATGGAGGTAAATGCAGTGCTCGGAGGGCACTCCACCCTTCTCACTGGAGACCCGGGCCATAGCCCCTAGCGTGCCCAATGGTTGGTATCCTGTCCCTCCAGCATCACCAGGCTCAAGATATTACTTTTGCTCTAATTATTCTGATTCACTTAAAAGTTGTGTGAGAGTGAATTTGGGGCAAACTTAGTTTTGTAGGTTTGCTTTCTCCTAGTCAACGAAATAAAACAAAGGACGTCAAGTAACAAGTGTACTTCTCATTTACAGACTTGGGGGTACTCTTTCAATCCCCAGTTAGATTATCTCTAGCAAGTGGAATTTTCTGGAGAGCTTTCTCTGTGGTCAGTAATTGCAAATGAGTTTCTTAGCTAAGAAGTCAAGGTTTTAGAGTTTTATAATCCCAGGGCTGTAGACCAGACTGCTTGCCACTCTGTACCCGATCCTCTGGAATTTAGAAGCCTAGGAGTGCACTGTCTGTTACAGAATGCCACCCTGAGCCCTCACTGGCAGAGTAATAGCTGTAGGCCCTGTCTCCTCTCGGGCTAACACATGACTGCAAGGTTTGCTACTACAATATTTCTTCACCAACAAGAGTTCATCAGAAGGAAATCATTAAGAGCAAAGCCATTCACTCTTCCACTTAACCACCCCTACAGAAAGAACCCTGATTTATTTTCTCAGGTTGGTACAGTGTGATGCAGAGATTCCAGAAAACATTTTTCTTGGCAGAGAAGCAGGCAAAGGGATAATGCAACCGTGTCCGTTGCTCGTCTGCAGGGTGTCCGGAAGGATGGAGCTCCTGGAGATGCAAGGAGAAGCGAGGGGCCCTGGGAGTTCCCAGAATAGGATCAGGGCTCTGTAATTGATAAGTTGCATTTACAGGATTGAGATAGGTTCTGATTTAAGGCACTGACTTATATTTGAACTGGATTTGAAGGATAAGTAGTAGTTCCCAAGATGGAGAAGAGGAAAAAAAATATTTAAAAATGAATAATGCAGTCCTGCTTAAAAATTGGGATGGGGAATATTTTGGGAAAAAAGGCAAGAAATGAAACGTAGATAGTTTAAAAAATTATAAATTTATAATGTGAATAAACTCTACATCTGTTTTGCGTATTAGAAACAAAGGTGACTTCTGTCATCTTTCAGTCATTTGCAATTAGTAGGAAATTTAGATATGCCTAAAATGTTCTCTTTTCAAATAACTGACATTCTTTAAAATCCCAAATTGTTGATTAAAGTTAAAAAAAAACAACAACTACTCTTAATGGGCAACTTCCTACAGTGAACTGCACACTCTCTTAAGGGGAAGGTTGAATAAATATCACTTAGCTTTTATTGACACCTCTGTCATCTGCTCCTATGTAGGCTAGTCCATCTTTGTGATCTTCTGAGCTGTGGGGGGCTTTATAAGTGATTTGTTCCCTGTTGAACTGACTTTCCACCTAGGGACTGAAAACTCCTAAAAGAATCTCTGTTTTAATTATTGTTTCACGTACCTACTAGAACTAGTATCTGGAACACAGCAGCCATTTGGGCTTGTTGTTGTTGTTAATATATAAAGACATCTAAAATTAGCATGAACTCTTTCTAATGGTAGACATTTTCAACAGAAAGCAGCCACAGCACACTTTTTCCCTCTGGGAAGAGCGTCCAAGCTTCTTTTAGCCATGTGGTCTGCCCGACGTAGTTCCCAAGTCCAGGGGCCACACCTGATTTAGCCTAAGCCAATCACCATGGCCATAGTGATTATGGGCAATAAACTGTCCAATCAGGATGAACCACTGGAAATCTGCTGGCCAATCCAACACCTCCTATTGGAGGCGGGTGTGGCCCTCAGGAGCCCCAGGGAGCCATTTGGAGGCCACAGAGCCAGGAGCTCCAGGGAAAATGAGGCAAAACTTAGGGAAACTAGGTGGAGGTGACATCCTTTGAGCCCTAGGAAGCCTTTACTGGAAGCCATTTATAGCCCCTCTGGATTGTTCCCTTATCAATGAATGAAGGCGACTTAAGTGTGATAACTTTTCTACTATCTCATTCACTACAGCAATCCAAAATGAAAAAAATAAATTGTTTTTGTTTTAATGTGCCCAAATTGGGGGAAATAAAATGTCAGCCTACCCTCAATAAGCAGAATTTTTTCAGATTTCATTAAACTGAGGTGATTAAAAATTAATTTTAAGAGTTGTGATTTTGTTAAATATTGAATCTTTCACCCCGGTTAGAATTTAGGCTTTCACGGGCGTTTAAAGACGTAAAAAGTACGGTTGATTGAGGCAATTACTGTTTAATCCAATTATCTCTCCCCAAATCAAGGCTTACTTACTGTGCCCACAAAACTACTAATCACTCTGTTGTTTCATAATTGCAACAGTAAAAATGTTTTAGAAGTCTAATCATGCTCCTAATTTTCAATGTACTGCGTGAGATATGGGGTAATGGATAGCCATAATCAGTGTTGACAAAGAGAAAAATATGTAAGTCGTCAAAATCTAGTGCTTCTTTCAGCTTCGGTGTGAAGACTTCTTTTACGGAATCACCTTATTGTTCGTCATAATTAATGGCTCATATCTTATAATTTATCGTTTTGTTATCAGTGATTAGGGCTACAGGTTTGCAGCTGACCTGATTAAATGGATCTGAGTCTCATCTCTGCCACTTACTAGCTGTGAAGCAGGATTACAATAGTACCAATTCCCTAAGGTTATTGTTAGAATGAACCGTAGTACTGTATGTAGCATACTTAAAACAGTGCCTGGCACACAGTAAATATTCAACAAATGTTAGCTGCAACAACAACAGTAATAATAATTTAATATCCTTAATTTATCGCCTCATCCATAACTGTTGAAAATGTCAGTTTCTAGCACTCAGCTGTATTTTTTTCTTCTTTATACTGCAGCACCTAGCATAATACTTAGCATGTAAAACTGGCGTGTTTGATATTAAATAGATGAGTAGATAAGCAGACAAACAGTTGAATTATGTTATAAATTACTTAAGGCTGGGCTTGTCAGTTTTGATTTGTCAGAATTCCCAGTGCTTGTTGCATGAATGGATGAGAAGATGTATCCAGAATTCTACTGCAGTCAGCAATTCCATGTGATTCAGGGATCCATTCAAGACCTTGGTTTACCAGACAAGTTTGTTAAGAATTTTACAAGTGGTCTGAAAGCTGGCTCACACTACAAGGTGGACTCTTCTGGTCTCTGAATGATAAAACCAGTCAGGAAAAAAGGAGGAAAGGGGATAAAAGAATTGGTTTTTATTTTGTTCCAGTTGATCTTTAGGTTTAGAAACCCATCTGTGGCTATTTGAGAACACGGAGTGGGATTATTATTCTTGAGGGATCAAGCAGCGGAGTCAGTGGCTACTTTTGTGTTGGTGAAAGTGAATTAATTCATAATCACACCATTAACACTGGTGCCATCCGCTGCCTGCCTCTCTAGGTTTTCATGCTGCATTAGAGAACGGGCCAAAACAACACAAGATTTAGGATCGGTGGGGCTCTGGTTTATAACCATGGTCCTGCCCAGTTCCTCGACCTGTGAACCAGAACAAGGACAGCCTCTCTCACAAGATGGCATTTAACCTGAGACCAGAGTGCCAAACGTTATTTCTCTGTGTCAGCGTCTCTAAATCTGTGATATTTTACACAGGACGTGTACCAATCCAGTAGAGTATGTACTGCTTTCCAGTTGTCAGCCAACTTGACACTAGAGACCTCAAACAGAATACAAACAGCAGGTGTGTTTAAAAACTTAATTCCTTGCTAATATTTTAAGAACCAAGACATTTCATAAGAATAACTATGTTTTTGGCTTTTCTTTTGAAAAATCAGAAGATCAGACAATAATATGCCTTTGTCCCTTGCAGTAACAGCTAATTGAATCTAAGTAGAGGCTTCCCACTTCAGACATGGTGTGTGTTCTCCATGTCACCACAGACCCCACTGTCCCTCAGTGCCTGACACCCCACTAACTCCGCCCACTCACCTCATTCCTTAGGCCCACAGGCATCTCATTTCGTTCACCTCATCTAGACTTAGAGTAGTTTCTAACCTATCCCCACTAAGCATACGTGGTTTCCACGTATGCTTGACTTTTTATAAATGGTCTCTGGGAATTGTTTTCTAAAAATCAACAGTAATACACTAACAGGGTCGACGAACCAAAACAGCCATAAGAATGTAATAATGTTTTTTTAAAAGGGTCAATAAATACAGCCTGCAAAAGAGAACTGCTTTAGTGAAGACAGTGCTTTTGTGTGGAGGCATGTATTTGTACATATTCTGAAACACACTGAAAATGAAAGAAGCCAAGATCACCCTTGTGTTGTCAACATTTCTTCTAGTTACCTATGATGTATAACTGTGTTCTGTCATTGAACGTCTGGAAGATGAATAGTATTTGTAATTATCAATATGGTTTCATAAACGTGTGCATTACAGAAGCCTGCACCCCCATTATTTCTCGTTTGCATTGTAGGCGTTCCAGCAAATCACTTCTTGTTTATTAATACGTGACTGTGTTCTGTGGGGAAATTGTTGAATTTCATTACTCACTGTGTTTTGGGCTCAGGCAAAATACATGTGAAGGAAGAAATAATAAGAAGGATGAGTTTAGAGAGCTCAAGTGTTATAACAGGGATTCTCACCTGCTGTTGCCACTCCGCAACTAGAAAAGGAAAGAGATGAGTTTATGTAGCCTCTGCCTAACTGTTTGCCCTGGGGAGCCAAAAATCTGCGGATGTCCTGATGCTGTTAAAATGGAAAGGTGGGAATCAGATTTGATTGTCTTATAAGGTAGGACAGCATCGAAAGCACAAGTTTGGAGTCCTATCTCCTCAGATAAAGCAAATCATTTACTACCTTTGAACCTCAGTCCCCTTGTGTATTTAAAATCGAGTCAAGTCAAGCAAAACAGCTACTTCACCGGGGCCCTTTGAGAATGAATTGCTATACTCTCCCCGATATAAGTAAGCATATGAGATTCATGGTCATATTTCTTGCTGCCGTAAATAATTACCAGAGGGACTTCCCTGGCAGTCCAGTGGTTAAGATTTCACCTTCCATTTCTGGGGTGCAGGTTTAATCCCTGGTTGGGGAGCTAAGATCCCACATGCCTCGTGGCCAAAAGACCAAAACCATAAAACAGAAGCAATATTGTAACAAATTCAATAAATACTTGAAAAATGGTCCACACCAAAAAAAAAAAAAAATCTTTTTAAAAAAATAATGATTACCAGAAACGTGGTTGCATAAAACACCACAAATTTCTTATCTTGTGGTTCTGTGGGTCACAGGTCCAATAGGGATCCCACTGGGCTAAAATCAAGGTACCAACAGGGTTGTTTCTTTCTGGAGCCTCTAGGGGAGAATGTGTTTCCTGCCAGGTCCTTGGTAGTATTTAGTTCCTTGTGGTTGTGGGACTGATGTCTCTTTCTCTGCTGCCAGCTTCTCCAGGCTGCCTTGATGCATTGGCTGCCGTTCATTCTTCAAGTCCCTCTCATGCTGCCAAGTCTTCCTGTCTCCTCTATTGCAGTTGCATCTCTCACTGACTTTTCTGCCTTCTTCCTGTGCTCTGAAGGGCCAGTGGGATTCCACAGGGCTCACCCAGATAATCCAGGATAATCTCCTTATTTTAAGGTCTGTAACCTTATTCCATCTGCAAAGTCTCTTTCGCCATGTAATGTAACATATTGACAGGTCAAGAAAGTAAGATGTGGAAATCTTTTTTGGGGGGAGGGGTTAGAGGGGGCAGATTATTTTGTCTAACCACAGTTCTGTACTACATAACTTTGCTTTTCAATGAAGCCTATAAAATCCATATGACATTCTCAACATTCTTTTTAAAATTTTTTCTTTTTAATTTTTTTAAATTTTAATACCCCTCTATCAGTGTCATATTTGAGTTAAATATTTTTTGTACAGTTTTGAGAGGTCACTTTCCATTTACAATAATTGCAAAATATTGCCCATATTCCCCATGTTGTAAAATACATCCTTGCGTCTCTCTTAGAGAGTTAATGTTATTTGTGTAAACAGATAAGAATTGTATGCAGTTTTCTTAAGCATCTTTAGTATTTAATTGAGCTAATCTGATAAATGTTCTAATCACATACCTGGAAAAGTTAGGGGAAGAGCCCTGAATTAAGAACCCTAAATTCATGATAGGTAGGCAGAATCCCTCTCAAGTGAGGGGTTGAGCTTGAAGATTAACAGAAGAGGAAGTGATGCCAGTACCACAGGAGGCTTAGCTAAGCTACAAGGGAGAGTTCTGTTGACCTCCAACGTTTTCCTCGTTTAGCCTCCACAGTCCTGAGCATTTTGCTCTCATTGCATTATTTCTCTTTAAATGACAAAGCAGAAATGCAGAGAAAGAGAATAGATTGGCAGTTCCTGAAACAGTTAAACAGCAAGTTGCCATATGAAGTAGAAATTCCACTCTTAGATGTATGCCCTGTTCTGGCATTCTCTGATCTATAGAAAAGGTCATAGAGCAGTAGAAGATTGTAGCATATAGCTTGGAATTTGCAAGTTGTTGACTGTCAACTCCCTGACATGGCTACCAAAATTGCCTGTTGATATTGCAAAGTCACATTTGTAGTTTACTGCAGTAAGGGGGCTACCATCTTGAAAGAGTCTTGGTAGGGTCTCAGGAGAAGGGAGGTCAAGGGCAAATATTTTTACAATTTGGCTGTCTGGAGGAAGGGACTTTTTTCAACGGGGGAGATTTGATCAGAATTGGGCAAAGTCTGTGATAGTATAGTTTTGAATTGGTAGATCCAGCAAGGAGGGTTTTGAAGCAAGTCTTTTTGCGAAACTCTTGTTTGGTGAGAGGATTTAGTCCAGTTGAGTGATTATTGGTCCTGAAAATGAGCTGTTTACCCTGATGGAAATGTTTTCTTTTTCTTTTTTTTTTTTTTTTTTTGAGAATGAGGTGATACATTGTACATTGTTCAAATGGATGGATTTTCAGGAAGATCCTAAAACAAACCTTGAAAAATATTTGTAACTTTTATCTTCCTGGGTAAGAATTTCTTTGGATTGTAGCATCACATTAGTACAGTCAGTTTTACTTTCCTTGATCCTATTAAGCTGGGTGGTTGCAGGCAAGCTGTTGTGAGCAGGTAGTCAGAGTTAGAAATCTTTAGTCTCTGATAAACGGGATGTGTGCAGAGCCATCCTCAATGGAGTTCTGGGACACATAGTGACAGGCTACTTGGTGGCATCACTTTTACCCACATTCAGGGTTCATTCTTGGTCAAATGTCATAGGCCAAGGTGAAAAGTCAAACTTATCTCCCTTTTCTACCACCCTCTAACCTTTAGAACCAAAATAGCACAAGCACTGAGCATATGTCATCCTAAACTACTCCGATTACTTAAGCAAGTCAGCCCTATAATTGGTGCTATCACACTGTTTAACTTACAGCATCTGTCCTAAGCAGGGGGCTTAGTCTAAGCAAGTTCATTTTTCTGGTTACTGAACCTAGAAGACCCTACACCCGGTTTTCTCAGGGGAGCACTGCCATCCCTAGGGATGTTTTTCTCATGCCATCTTTCACCTTCCCGTATTTGATATAGCATGCTGTTTACAGATAGCTTCTCCAAAAAATCTGCAGTTGAGAGTAGTAAACTCCCCCCCGCCAAAATAAATCTGAATGAGCAACGGCCCCATCCAGCCCTCAGTACGACAAATTCATGAATGTGTTTCCCATGCCTGGGAACAGGTTCTGGCTGGTCTTTACACAGCTGCACGGCTGATTTCCCATTGTTAAGAATAAAAGTGGCGGGCTTCCCTGGTGGCGCGGTGGTTGAGAGTCCGCCTGCCGATGCGGGGGACGCGGGTTCGTGCCCCGGTCCGGGAAGATCCCACGTGCCGCGGAGCAACTAAGCCCGTGAGCCATGGCCGCTGAGCCTGCGCGTCTGGAGCCTGCGCTCCGCAACGGGAGAGGCCACGACAGTGAGAGGCCCGCGTACCACAAAAAAAAAAAAAAAAAAAAAAAAAAAAGAATAAAAGTGGCTTCAATGAATTTCTGACCCCAACAGTTACCGTCTCTCATTTGATTGATTATGGAGCCCAACGAGAAATCTCTGTCCTTCTCGGAAAATGGAGTGAGGGGAGCCTAGGAGGACTGGACTTCCAGCTACACTCTTTGTCTCAGGTCTTGGAATTGTCTCGCCCGCCATTCAGACAAGCTCTCTGGCCAACAGGTGTTCGTTTCTTTCACCCTTCTGAACAAACACTCATGATTCAGATGTAGGGGGCGTTTTCAATTGCCTACTTAACAGTCCTCCGAACTGTGACAGTGAGGAAGAAGTAACAAGCGGAGAACAAGGAAGACAGAAAAGAGGCAGTGGGAAAATATCACGAAGGCGAAACTTTTCATAAATAACAAAGGCGTTCTTGATTTATCGCGCGGCCCTATTGCAACAGAGCCTTCACAATGACTGAATAGGACACGAGGGTCTTTATCTTAGCAGGGAACATGATGCCTGCCATTTGAAATCACGCTCTGGAAGCGAGCTTTTAACACATTGATGGATATACATTGGAAAGGTAAGTGGCTGTTTGAAATTGTCCTGAAATCATTTATGCTTCAATAAGAAGCTCGCATGGAAGTTGGTAAATAGTCAGTTACATGATTTGTGCTTTTTTTTTTTCCATTAAAAGTATAGATCACGGGCTTCCCTGGTGGTGCAGTGGTTAAGAATCCTCCTGCCAATGCAGGAGACATGGGTTCAAGCCCTGGGCCGGGAAGATCCCACATGCCGTGGAACAGCTAAGCCCACGCGCCACAAGTACTGAACCCGCGCGCCTAGAGCCCATGCTCTGCAACAAGAGAAGCCACCGCAATGAGAAGCCCGAGCACTGCAACCAAGGGTGGCCCCCACTTGCCGCAGCTAGAGAAAGCCCGCGTGCAGCAACAACAAAGACCCAACGCAGCCAAAAAGAAATAAATTAATTAATTTAAAAAAATAGTATAGATCACCTTGGCTATAAATGCCAGTTGATGGGATTCAATCGAAAGTGGCAGATTAGAATGTCAGGAGTGTGGCAAGGAGGGGTGGAACCAGTAGCTCTTCTCTCATCACTGTTATTGTTATGCAAATGAGTATCACCCCACTTGAGGTGACTGTCTGCAGAAGCCTAACTGATCTCCTTTGTAGTCCTTAGCTTGCAGGATGGTAGCAAAACTCCTGAAGAGTTCCTGGATGCCTCGCAAATCTCACTGCCAAGCATCTTATTAGGAACGACCACTATTGTGAGCATTCTGATAATAAGAGTATTGAAGATTGAGGGAGTGCCTTCCTTTATGGGTCCCAGCTCTATATTTAAATTTGTTTTTACAGACAAGTGAAGCTAAAATGTCTGAGAGGATTATTTGTAAACACAGATTACCAGTGATTCTTCTGTGTGACCTTTCCAGAGTCACATCTGCTTTCTCCACCTTAATTTTCCTTTCTAAAAAATGGAGAGGAAGTAATAGGTCAGTATTAACAGGTATCTGCTGACATAGGTCATCTACCAAGAGGCACTGTGACACAGTGTTAAAACGCATGGGCTATGGAGTCAGGTTGCCTCCTTTTACTTTTTTTTTTTTTTTTTTTTGCGGTACGCGGGCCTCTCACTGCTGTGGCCTCTCCCGTGGCAGAGCACAGGCTCCGGACGCGCAGGCTCAGTGGCCACGGCTCACGGGCCCAGCCGCTCCGCAGCACGTGGGATCTTCCCGGACCGGGACACGAACCTGTGTCCCCCGCATCGGCAGGCGGACTCTCAACCACTGCGCCACAAGGGAAGCCCGTGCCTCCTTTTAAATCCCAAGCTCCACCACTTCCTAGCGCCACCGCTAAACTTGCTGCACCTCACTTAATTTGCCTCACTTGCCCTATCTGTAAAATGGGACCCATAGGGGTACCTCTCCCATAGGACTGTTGTGAGAATTAAGTACATGCAAAAGGGCTTAGGATGATGGCTGGTACAACGATATTTGCCAGTACTGCTGTTATTTTTGTTAGTGCTTTTCTTAACACCTGAAATGACCTGTTATTTGTTGGTGCCAAACATGTCCACCCCATCCCCTTCCTCCAGGGTCAGGGTGGGCCTTCCTCCCCACTTCTGCCTTCTCCCCCGGGGGCCTTTGTCCCACCCCTCACCCAGTGCTCCTGTCACACAGACCTCCCTGAAGTGTCTTGAATCTGCCACATGCTTTCTGACCTTTCTGTATCTGGTCACATCACCTGAAATGCCATAGTCCACCGCTCAGCTGAACACTGGCCCCAGAGGATATTCCAGCTTCCTTGGGAAGACCTGCATCAAGCATTTTCTTTTCCTTTTCCTCTCCAGTGGGACCACCCGTCTCCTATGGCAGCTTTGTTTCTTTGTTTTTGTTTTTTGCAGTACGCGGGCCTCTCACTGTTGTGGCCTCTCCTGTTGCGGAGCGCAGGCTCCGGACGCGCAGGCTCAGCGGCCATGGCTCACGGGCCCAGCCGCTCCGTGACACGTGGGATCTTCCCGGACCGGGGCACGAACCTGTGTCCCCTGCACTGGCAGGTGGATTCTCAACCACTGCGCCACCAGGGGAGCCCACAGCTTTGTTTCTTTAACCACCTCCATGAAGTTCTCAGAGGCACTGGATCCTCCAGGGCCCAGCAAGTGTTAGGTACCAAACTGATGCTTACAAATTAAATTGCACGGTAGTAAAATATTCCAACCGTGGATCTCTTCTCTGGAACCAGCTTTAGTTGAGAGAGCTGTGTAGCTGCAGTTTAGAGAGAAGGGTTATTATTGGAATGGGCAGAAACACCTTGGTAAAGTTCATTTATAAAATGCATTTAACAGAGTAAGATGCCCATTTCCCCAAAACAGTGCGTCCCCCAGAGACTCAGAGCCTAACCTCACCCAGAGAGAGGGCTAAGAGGGGACAGGAAGTCTTCTGCAGACAGAGACTAAGGAAGCGTTAACCACCCTTCTTAACTCTGGTACGTACTTCAGACATCTTACCTTTTTAACTCGCAGATGCCAGCTGGCTTTCAGAATGAATCAGTGGAGACCGATTACTATCCAAGATGGTTATTTTCAGAAGGCACCCCATGTATGTGGCCAGAGGTAACAGATTTAGCTGTGTTAGGTAACTTGTTTAAGAATGAACCCTCCACAGGGGCCAAAGCTCTTGGGCTGCTGTTAGGCTGCCTCTCTTTTTGAATGTTTCTTTCTGAGTTGTGTGTCTTTATTATTTCTGTTTTCTTCCTCTTCACTGTGATCAACACTAAGAAAAATCATCCTAGGTTCCTTTCTAAAAGAAGCCTTTTGAAATTTAATTTGACTGTTTCTGGATCCCCTTCTCGCAGCCATTTCTCATGGGATTGCTAACTTCCCTTCCTCCCTGTAAAGCCCGTATCTCAGGAGACTTTGGTACATATCAATTTCTAAGCTAGAGCATGGTATAAAAGGGACTCTGATATCCAGTTGTTACCTTCCGAAGGAAGTCTTAGTCTTTAATCAGGAGTCTTTGTTCCTTTCCTCCCAGAAGAGCAAAGAGCAAGTTCGAGGTGTCAGAAAAGGTGACTTCCTTAATGTGAAAAATACAGCTGTCCAACTTGAAACATGAACTTGGCTGTCCTTGTTTATCTGTTGTGCTGGTACTTCCCTGTGCTCAGATCACCGAACCTCACACTGAGAGCGCTTTTCAGTAACCGTGAATTTGCAGGCTTTGTGTTTTTCAGGCCAACTGGTGGGAAATCTGGGGAATTACTGACCTGTTGAAATACCATATGTTTCTGCCATCTTAGGTGGAAGTCTTCACAGCTAAGCGCTGGGCTGTTTCATCAGCTGTCATGCTATGGGGAAGGTTCTGACTGGGTAATTGCTCATGGCATTAAAAATGGATCTTGGCCAACGTATCACGTAGGACATTTATTTTATAGCTGTGGGATGCATGGCACATGGAAAAGGAAGGCGAGAGGAAGAACCAGGGGATTTATTCGGTAAATACCTTTGCTAGTACTCTTCCTTTTGCCAAGAACATTTATTGCAAATGTTTAGTAACGAGTAAAGTCTGGGAACCACCCAGTCAGAGTCACCAGCCCATGGTTGGACCAGAGTCCTGGAAGCCTTCTGCTGTGTTAACCCATAAGTTGTTGTATCATGGGCAGACCCAGGGTTTCCCGGGGGACGGGTGGGGACGCAGAGCATCCTCCCTGGAGGGGAGAGGGGGGGCAGTCCTATTCACCAGCTTGCGTGAGGGGATTTTAGTAAATATTTTAACTGCTCACAAGGTCATTCCTGCGTATATGGCTGCTTTTCAGTCCTGTCTCCGCCCGCCTCCCTCAGGCACGCAGTTGCCTATATGTCTTTGCAGGAGCAGGTCCAGTGTCACTCTCTCTGCACAATCTTCCCTAATTCCCAGCTGATTCTACTTAGTGTCCCCAGAGCGCTGTAACCATGACTTTATGATATTAAACTCGTATGCTAAGGACCAGAGGACAGTTACATCGTGGAGGAGAAGAGAGTATGGCCTCTGGCATGCAGTTAACCTCTCTGGGCCGCAGCAGCCCACCTGTAAAGTGGGGGCAGCGGTACTGTCCTAGTCTCCATTTCCCCAGAGGCAGACAGCGAGCCGAGGGTTTGGATGCAGGCATTGGGGAGATGATCGAAGCAAACATATAAGAGGGTAAGTGAGGAAGGCGGTGAAAGGGAAGGGGGGGCAGGACAGAGTACGTTTACAGACGGGTTATCACTGTGGGTGCCTGGAGCTAAATCTCCCTGGAGACGCCGAGAGGGTGTCTAGGACGTTCTTAGAATCGTGGCAAGGAAGCTGGGCGACTTATCTATAGTAGCCATGACTCACGGGTTGAAGGATGCTCCACGGACACTGTCTCCCCAGCATTTCCACCTGCCAGTGGCCAGGAAACACTGTCAGCAGGATGACAAACAATGTCACATCCAGCTTGTTGGAGGAGTGATTGACGTGTGCTGGGACGCTCCACAAGGCGACCGCTGAAGTGGGCCAAGGAGGTATGAGTGGATGACGGACAGCACCTCTATAATTACCTCCTTCACAGAGCTTTTGTGAGCATCCCTGCAAAGGAGCTGGCTCCGTGTCTGCCACATAGGGCCTTCTCAAGAGATCTTTGATCAACAGTAACTAGTCACCAGTACCATTCTGATGACCTGTATGCTAGTCACTATGCTATGTGCTAACTTGTTTAACTGTCACAGATAACTTATTAGATAGGTACTACTTTTATTCCCATTTTACAGATGAGGAACCCAAGGTCTCCAACCGCATTGTTGGTCAAGGTTATGCAGGTAATTAGTGGAGGTGGAAATACACCCGGGCATTCTGCTTTCATAGTCTACGCTCATAACCACGGTTGCGTATGCCTGTCTAGGAGTCAAAAGGAAAACAGAAACTGTAGATTCACCTAAATGTTACCTAACTCTATCCCTTAGCCTCATTTTGCTGCTCAGGAAATATATATGACCCCAGGAGCAGACCTCTGGGATAAAGGACTGGGCGCTTTTTTCTTAGTTTGGACCCAGCCCATTGATTTGCAGTACACAGTGGCTACTGGGCTTGTCAGACACAGATGCCGTCATTAGTCAAGAGCGTTTACTGAAGGTCTCCCGTGTGCAGAGCTTGGTTGTCAGAGCTGTTGGGAGTCACAGAGGAAGTGGGGGACACAGTGTCATCCAGCACAGAGGCTAACTGGGTAGCACAGATGCCCGGGATTACCTACCTAAGTGGCAGAAATGAAAACCAAGTATGCAAAACTCAGCCAAACCCCTCAAGGTAGCAGGCTTGGGTTGTTCTCCTGCCCCTGCAATGTGTTTCCCAGGTTCCAGCTGGTGAAAATGCACATTTCGAGCAACATAATAGAAGAAGAAGTCACAAGGAGTGGTGTATGGAAAACGGAAAGACCAACCTCCCCGCTAATAGCAGAGAAAGTAGGTTACATATAAACAAGCGTCAAAGCAATTGGAATGAAATTGGCCTTTGGGTTTAGAGCTGTGTTAATAATGACTTCACAACCGTGAACTTCTAAGTATGAAATTGGCCTCGTAATAGTCAACTCACCAGTGTGTTGCAAGGTTAACTAAAGAGCTACCTAGCAAAATGATGGTCAGTAAAGGTTATTTTTCTCCCCTTGCTCGCGCTCTGGGAGTAGCGATTCGTTGTGAGTATTATGGACTTAGCTGTTAGCTGGGGATAGAAGATGTTAAGTGTAGAGCTGAGAGTTTCAGTCTTTGCCCTACATTCACATCACCCCGAATGCAGCTAGGGTTGAATGAATTGGTTGAAAGTTGAAATGGAGATTACAGAAGACCACTCCCCACCTCCGCAATTCTGATTCACTGGGAACAACATTAATCTGTGCTAGAGGTAATTCTGAGGTAGATGAGCTGTGGACCACACTTTGAGAAACACTGGCTCATAACGCTTATTTATCAAAGGGCTCCAAGAGCTGTGCATAATTAGTACAACAGTCAAGTAAGTGCTTACCTATGGAAATTTTAAAACACATTATTAAAAGGCGACACATTTTTATTTATTTTTATTTTTATTATTTATTATTATTATTTTTTTTGTGGTACGCGGGTGTCTCACTGTCGTGGCCTCTCCCGTTGCGGAGCACAGGCTCTGGACGCACAGGCTCAGCGGCCACGGCTCACGGGCCCAGCCACTCCGCGGCACGTGGGGTCCTCCCAGACTGGGGCACGAACCCGTGTCCCCTGCTTCGGCAGGCGGATTCTCAACCACTGCGCCACCAGGGAAGCCCGGCGACACATGTTTAAATGGGAGTATTTATATTAGAGTCCAGAATGGTTACGGAAATGGGAGTTGTGCAAGCGTGTGTGAGTGAGGGCATTGGGCTCCTTGCTGGGATGCATCCATGTTTACGCTTCTCAAAGCAAGTTTGAAGTCATCCTTTGGTTTGATGCATATGGTAGGCAGCTAGTAAGATGGACTCGGATTTGAATCCTCCATTTGTCAAATAATGGCTACAAGGCCTTGAGCAACTTCTCTGGCCTCTCTGGACCTTGGGTTCCTCAGTTGAGAAAGGGAGAATAATAACCAGCTAGCAGGGTTGTTTGAAGGATTAAAAATCATTATCACTATGACTGAGCCCTCAATATGATTTGGTGTCAGGAAGCTGCGTCAGGGAGAGAAAAGGAGTCATGGCTATTGACCACACAAGCTGCCTCCACGAGGCTCTTAGAGAATTTGGAGGGAAGCTTCTCAGTGTAACTGGGCCCCGCATCTGCTGCAGCTGTGCAGACCGCCCTGCTGTGAGCTGCCGAAAGCACTGAGGGTGCGAATGCACGGCAGAGGTCAAAGCATTTTGCTAACTAGAAATTAATATTTCACACCATGGCAGTCCTGTGAACCCGGTGAGTTTGATTAAGTGTGTCTCAGTCCCATAGACGCTGCTCTTGCCCAAGAATCTGTCCCTTGACTGCTTCCAAGTAAAGGTCTTTGCCACCTTGTTGAACTGCAAATGGGAGGAGAAATGGATATGCAGGAGACCAGTTCCCGTGATGGTTGGTTCCAGCAGTCTGACTCGACCTGGGGGAACGGGGAAAGGTCATTGACTGTCTGTATGTGAGATGGGTCCTGAAGGAAGACAGTACCGAGAGGGACCAGCATGTCCTTTAGTCAGACAGTCGTGAAGCGCCCCCTGATTTGGGAGAAAGCCAGCGATCAGAGAGGCTGGGGGATTTCAAGGAGGCTATGCCATGTACAGGCCAACAATACAGTGCAACTGTAAAGACCCTCTAGACTACATTAGGGTGACTGGATTATTTTCTGGTAGAAAGTTCACGTAGGGGTAGAGGTTTTTGTAGATGTTTAAGTGGGAAACGTGGCGGGATGAGTGGCCTTTACTCGTGAGAGGTTAACCAGCAGGCTGTGAGAAGTGCCCTGGGAAAAGGTTAAGGTCGTGGTTCCTCTGATTCTGAGGATTCATGTGCTCTGCTCTGTTGTGTCTTAGGATGATTTTTTTAAATATGCGTCTTTACGCAAATCATGCATTCCTTGGGGAGAAAAGGGGGAGAACTGACATTTATTGTACGCCTGCTGTGTGTCAGCCTTCCCATTGACAATTTAGTTCAATCATCTCATTCAGTGTTCCCCACAAAGTTAAAGGTATGTACTTCTTGAATTCCCATTTCTTAAATAAGGAAATGAGCAATAAGAAAATTAAGGATGTGACTTATGATTCATTCATGACAATGAAGCAGTATTCATTGATTCATCCATTCACCCAATATATACATGCATTGAATGTCTGCTGTGTTTCAAGCAGGATTCTAAATACTGAGGGTTCAACCTTGAACAGGAGGGAGTAGATTTCTGCTCATTGGGAGCCCAGCATTCAAGTGCAGGAGGCGGCAGTAAAGCAGCAAATAAATAAAGAGCTACCAGAGGTGCTGTAGAGAAAGTCATGCGATACCACGGGATATTTTGCATTGGAAGGCAGATCTCTCTGAGGAGGTGACAGTTGGCTTGGCACAGGGGTGAAAAAGGAGCCAGGCATACTAATCTGGGGGCAGAACGGACTGGACAGAAGGAACGGAAAGCAACAGAGAGCGCTCTTAAGGAGAGGGGAGCCTGCTGTGTCCCGAGAGCTGAAAGGAGCCACTGGGATAGTGGAAGGTGAACAGGAGACGCAGGGACAGGTGACAAGGTCAGTGGTCTGCCGGTGAATCTTGGGCCCTGGGAGGACGAGTTTGTCCTTCCTTCAAAGTACAGTGGGAAGTCATTTAAGGTTTTTAAGTAGGGAAGTGATATGATCTGGTTTCTCTCGGTGGTTTGGGGACTGAGGCTGAGTTATAGGTGACAAGAGCAGTAGGAAAGCCAGTTAGGCCATTTGGTTTTATTATTCCAGGTAAGAGGATGGTTTATAAAGACTTTATACTAGAAATCCCAAAGAGTAGAAATATGTTTTAGCATTCTCAGTTTCTCCTCTCTCTTTCTCTATATATGTAGGTAGATAGATAAAGATATATCAGTATATGTTTATGGCTATACATACATATATATTTTTATATGTGTATATATATAATATATAAATTATATATGGACTACCATAATGTTATTTAGGAATATTATAAAGCACACAAAATAGATGTTAAGAATCTGCTAAAGAGGAAAGAAACATTTTACATAATTTATTGTGTTAAAAGTAGAAAATTGCTCTTTCTGAAATCTTACTATTAAAAGCACTATTAATATTTTAGCGAGAGTAGTAAACTTGAAATGGTTCATTCATTTTTTTAGAAAAACAAATAGTTGGTTTAACACCTTCTGATACAAAGATTCAAAGATCTGGCTCTAAAATCAATTTATTTCCAGAATTGCTTTTGAATAGTGAATAGTTTCCTTATTAGAGAGCACGTCATAAAGAAATAATATGTAAATGTAAAGACTTATGCTAAGGGGTGTTATTACCAGCAGTGGAGCAAATCTTTATTGTCTTCCTGATACGTGTATTTGTTTTTGGTGGGCTTTGTCAAATCTAATTGGATCAGAATATTTCATACACTTAAATGGAACTGCAGGAGTAAAGAAGTGACAGTTCCGTCATTTTCTTAATATTCACTTGTGCCGGTGGTGATATTATTTTTTCCACCCCAAGGCTCCATTTAAGTCTATTTGTCCGTATTGTGAGGATTACTTTACACTGGATAATATCAGTATACTAAGTAGAAGATGTGGCAGCCCGCAGAATATGTGAAACTCCGTCTCCTCCAGTGCCCAGAGCTGGAAGGACCATAGAATAGGGATTACATACTCCAAGCCCCTGAAGATGGGGCTGAAGGTGAATTCTGAAGATGAATAAAGGGAGGCCCAGATAGGGGCCTCAGCTTGATATATCCTCCACACATTACTTCATTTAGTTATGTGCCAAGCACTGTCCTTAGAACTGGGATGCAATAGGAACAAAACAGGAAAGAAATAGTGCCACTTTTAGTACGCTTGTACAGTTTCCTTATAACTTGACTTCACTGATTTCTCAACTGATGTTGAGAAATTTGGATTGGATTAGATAGTGCCTTCTAATCTCTTGTGGTAGGGCCTCTCACGTGACTGAGTGGTCCTCACCCCCTGGATTCACGCTCGAGCACTCCCATCCCAGTGCGTGTCAGCCAAAACTAGTGACTCATTTCTAGTAGATGAAATAGACAAAGGCGCTGATGTTCATTTCTGAGATGAGATTACAGAACAATGCCGGCATCTGCCTTGGGTGTTCTGTCTCACTGTCTCTCCCTTGCTTGCTCTGAGGGAAATTAGCTGCTAGGTTGTGAGTCATGCTGTGAAGAGACACATGTGGCAAAGGATCTGAGGCCTCCCGCTGACAGCCAGGAAAGAACTGAGGCCCTCATTTCAACAGCCATGGAAATTGTGCTTTGCCAACAACCATATAATGAGCTTGGAAGAGCATCCCCCATTTGAGACGTAAGGCGAGACTTTCCCAGTTGCCATCCTGGCTGTAGCAGTTGACGTAAGAGACCCTGAGCCAGAGGACCCAATGACGCTGTGTCCAGATCTCTAACCCACAGAATATGTGACAAAACAAATGTTTGTTGCCTTAAGTCAGTAAGTATTGGGGTGATTTGTTACACAGCAGTAGGTATAATTAATACCCCTCCTTTTCCTTAGGTTCAATATTTTTTTTAATGCACACACTCTCAGGAGAATTAGAACTTATCATTGAAATGTTCCTTAATGAGTTTCTCAACTCACCTACCGAGGATGCCCTGGGCACATCGATTAGATTCACCTAGTTGGGGAAGTATGCAGTAGAGCACGATGAGGGAGCTTATCTCTAACATCACCAGTCCTTAAGTTTCTGGGAGATCTGTTCGGAATGTATAGGTCATTTCATATCACCTGTCTCTTGGTACAACAGCAAAAGAACTTTTGGTGCCACTGTACATAGGAAGTTAATGGCACAGAGTATTAACCCATATTCACAGACTGACCACGTGCAAGAGTGAAGCTGAAAATTGGAAGTACTTAAATATTTGTTTTTCTCCAGCGACTCACAAGTAGCTGATGGTATATAGAAGCTCTGACTTGAGGCGCCTTTAACATATTGACATAAGTAAATGTATAAGTAAGTGCATATATATAAAGCAGATATGGTATATGTGATCAAACCCTCCAGAAATAGGCTCAGAATCTCATAGAAGTTGAGCATATGCTTTGAAGTTTTAGAAAGAGTCCAAGGACTGGGCAAGAATGTGGATCTTAACTGTTGCTTCTTGAACTGACTCTAAGAAT
Source organism: Kogia breviceps (assembly GCF_026419965.1). Classification (NCBI taxonomy): domain Eukaryota; kingdom Metazoa; phylum Chordata; class Mammalia; order Artiodactyla; family Physeteridae; genus Kogia; species Kogia breviceps. The sequence goes on along the minus strand of NC_081319.1, from coordinate 9,332,485 downwards.
GTGTTTCACTCGGCTCTAAGGAAATACAAGTAAAATGCAAGATTTTCATAAATTTTAACGTATCTTGTTAACTTTATACAGCGATTTTTTTTCCCGTTTTATTTGTATTTAAGTTTTCTCGTTTCTTAAGGGATTATGATGGTGGTGGCAGTGATGATGATAAAACATAGATTACTTTGTTTGTTTTTACGTTCCTGGAAAAAGTAAAAGTTAGTTGTCTTATTTCAGACTCCTCTCCCCACTGTTTTTTTGTTCCACATTCTGGAAACCACTGATCTAGAAAGGCCTTTATTTTTTATTCTAGAAGAAGGCACTAATAGTGGACAAATGAAGCTAGAGTCTGTACCAAAGAACACTCCTCACGTATACGGAAACAGAGGGGCACTATCAGCAGTACCTACCATAGCTAACAACTAGTAATAGTTGTCACCCTATAACAGTTGCTCACTTTGTGCAGGTGTTGGTTCAGGTACTTTAGCTGTTTAACATTTAAGAACATTTAGCAACAACCCTATGAAGTAGGTACTAATACCATCCTCACAGTATTAAAGTGTCTCCACATCTGTGGAGACACATATTTTTGGAGACTTATTTGACTGTGGTACATAGTAAGAAATATATTTCACATCACAACTCAGACACATACACACGCTCATACTACAACACACACACACCCAAAGAAGATTATTTTCTAATTCAGAAAGATGCGGGTGCCCCAGTATTCACAGCAGCACAATTTACAGTAGCCAGGTTATGGAAGCAACCTAAATATCCATCTACAGATGAATGGATAAAGAAGATGTGGTACATATATACAATGGAATATTACCCGGCCTTAAGAAAGAATAAAACAGTGCCATTTGCAGCAACATGGACGGACCTGAAGATTATCATATTCACTGAAGACTGCAACAAAATATGTAAACAAGGACCTTGGTAATCTGGAAGAAAATAAAAAGTTAGAAGAAAACAATCACGAGACGCCTAAGAGAGAAACTGTTCCATTTGCTGTCCAGAGGAAAAAAAACCCAAAAAACTATATAGACCCGTCGAAGCGTGAATGTGGATTATATTTAAGACATATACAAAGACAGTGACAGCAATTCATGGTTGAAGTATTAAGCAGTTTGTTCTATCAAGCTGTCACAGGATTTTAGAGAATTATCTCAAGTAAAACAATGAAATGAAGTTACAAATAATAAGTTTTGGCAGTCATGATAATAGGTTAAAATTTTTTTTATATTTTATTTCTTTTTTGGGAAAATATTGGATGTGAACTAATAAATGTTACTCCTTCCTTGTTTTCCTTTACCCCTCCTCTCCCACTACCACCATCTGTCGAACATCTTTATATAACATAATTTACTTTACGTTACATAATGTAATTTAATATCCACAACAGCCTTTTATGCACACTGTGTTACTTCCATTTTACAAATGTAGCTTAAGGTGTTAATTTAAGTCTTAGTACTTAGAACTAAGTACTTAGCGGATAAAAGAAGGCAGAGTCAGGATTCGAACCCAGATACGTCACTTTCAAAACACTAGCTGTCCGTATTCTGTGTTATTTAGCCATGGCAAACATAACATCTGTCTGTGAGTTTGATTCTTTGGGTTATGGTGGAGACTGCTGTGCATAGTCCCTGTGATTTAGCCAGATTCTTTAAATAGAATGCACAGTAGCACCAGAAGAGTCTGATTATGTGCATAATTATTATTAATAATATGATATATAATTCCCTATGATATAATGTTATAAATTATTTATGTGCGTATATGTAATATACAAACACACATAATATTAATGGGGGAGAAAATGGGGGAAGAAGATATCAATTGAGCAATAAAGCAAGTTTATATAACTAAACAGCCATCGAAATTCAATACATGGAGTTTATACATAAAATACAACGAAAAATGTAATGAAAATTTGTCGTATTACTTTTTTCTTTTTCCTGGGACATTTTCTTTCCCACTGTTTTTACTTTGGGGTCACATAGGTATCTTGCACTTAAACATCACTTAAAAATATAGTTATAGCAGGGAAAATACAAGTTTTAGGGCAAAATACAGGCTTACACACAAGAAGACTCTGAAACATATGAAAGTAAAGCAAATGCTAGGTGAACTGAAGAATTAAAAGATATCTCCTCTTTAAGCCTCCTCGACATACATAAGCACAGCTACGTTTGGGGTTCATCCAAACATGGCATGCAGTTCAGATTTTCTCCATGTGACATGCTCTAAACAGAAACTGACTTGTTGAGGAAATGGTTGGATTCATCGTATGCTGAAACTACGATATTGAAATATCACTTGTAGCACCTTGATTTAGTGGATTCGGGGGTGAAACAGATAAATAATCCTGTCCCAATGCCACACTCCAATAAAAGAAATAGTTCAAAAGGTGGCATTAATGACAGTTGAAAGTGAATGTTTTACATATGAGGGTCCATTAGGGTATCTCTCTACTTTGTTTGAAAAGCCTCATTAAAAATGTTTTTAAAAATCACAATACTCAGTGTTACTACACATATGGTAAGACTCGGTGTATCTTCCTGGTAGCTATTTCAGAGATAAATTCAGCGATATGTTTAAGCACCATGACAAGGAACATACTCTTGTAACCCCAAAGCCCTACTCCTTGGAGTGAAAGGTAAAGAAATCATCTAAACCAAAAGAAAAACAAACAAAAAAACTTCATTATTATCTAAAATAGTAAAAATCTGGGAACAAAACATTCTACAGGAAAAGGAAGGAGGTGAATTATGTTTTGCCTGATTGGAATGCTGTGATGGCTCAAAATAGAATGATGTGGACGTGTAAGATTACTATGAAAACATACTAAAAATGGAGTCATGATTATCTAAGCTTCATGAGAATAGAGGCCGTCTATTTTTGCTTTTTATCGTATCCCCAAAGTCCAGGAAATTTCTTACCTTATATCAGGTGCCCAGTTAGAATGTATCAAATGACTCTGTAAATAATTTTGTCAAAATAACATGTGCAGGTAAACAAGGACTGGAGAGAAACCTGCAAACATGAGAAGAGACGATTTGTTAGAGCTTTGGAAATCTGGATAGGTAAATTATTTTACAGGTTTTGATTTCTTTCTATTTTATAGTTGTGTTTACGTAACAGAATATTAAAGACAACGATTTAGAGAGGATACACAGTCGATAGCAAGATTAATAGGACTTTGGCCTTTGAAAGTTAGAGTTTCTCTGGCTTGTAATTTTGCATAAAGGATTTGTTATGCTTTGTATAGGGCATTGCCCTGGGCTCCCAGGGAGGAACCTGTGGGACTGTCCCTCCACTTCTCATTAATATGGTAAGAAGGTGGGACCTCTAAACCCTACATTTCATTCCAGTTTTTAAACTGACCGGATACTGTGATAGCCTACTTCCAATCGCCTGTGGAAGGAATAATAATGAACCTGGCTGTTGGAGCTGGACACCAGCTCCTCTACATAATAGCTGTATGACCTCGGGCAAGTCATTTTCTTTGAATCTGTTTACTTATTTGAAAAGTAAAGGCAATAATAAGGATTAAATAAGATAAAGCTTAGAAACACCACATACAGAGCTTAGCACTTGAGAGTTATTTAGTAAATGCCCGAATGACAGGTAGCCTTTCATAAAGTCTAGGATTTAAAGGAATATACCCCCTTTCCAGAAAACCTCTTGAGTTTCTCTGGTCTACCTGGCCAGGACCCTGGCACTGAGGCAGTGACAGTAGGGAACATCTCTTTTCTTTAGTTTGTTGCTATGGTGGACTGCATCAATTCATTTTCTAATGTTGAACCATTTTGGCATATCTGGAATAAATTCCACTTACTTATGCTGTATAATTATTTTTATGCCTTGTCAGATTTTATTTACTGATGTTCTATTGAGGTTTTGCATCTAAATGAATGAGAGGGAATTCCCTGGCGGTCTAGTGGTTAGGACTCGGCCCTTTCACTGCCGTGGCCTCAGGTTCAATCCCTGGTTGGGGAACTAAGATCCCAAAAGCCACGAGACCAAATAATAATAATAATAAATTAATTAATGAGAGATAGTGGTCTGTGGTTTGTGTTTCATGTATTGCCTTTGGCAGATTTTGTTATCAGAGTAATACTCACTTTATAAAATGAGCTGAGAAGTGTTTTCTTCTGTTTTCTAGAAGAGATTAGATGAAATTGGTGTTAATTCTTCTTTATGTGTTTTGATAGAGTTGTTCAGTGAAGCCTGGAGATTACTTTTTTCAGGAGATTTTAAATTACAGATTCAATTCATTTGATGGTTATAGCACTATTCAGATTGTCTATTTCATCTTAATTGAGTTTAGGTAGTTTATAGTTTTTCAAAGAATTGGTCTATTTCTTTTAAGCAGCTGAATTTAGGAATATAAAGATGTCGGTTATCTTCACTTATTGTTTTAATGACTGCAAGATCTGTTGTTTTATATCTTATTTAACTTCTGATGTTGGTAACTTGCATTTTCCCTTTATTTTCATCAGTTTTGCTAAAAGTTGATCCGTTTTACTGAGTTTTTGAAGAGTCAGCTTTCTGTTTCATGGATTTGTTACTATAGATTCCCTATTTTCAGTTTCAATGATTTCTGCTCTTATTACTTCCTTCTTTCCGCCTGCTTTGTGTTTACTTTGCTCTTTTTTTTCCCAGCTTCTTGCAGTTAGAGCTTTTCTCATTTTTAAAGTAAGCGTTTAGTGTTACAAATTTCCCTCTTGGCAGTGTTTTAGCTATGTCCCACACATTTTGGTATGTCAGGCTTATGTCCATTCACTTCTATGATATTTTAAAGTTTTCTTTGAGATTTGCCCTTTAACCCATGAATTCTTTAGAAGTGTGTTGTTTAATTTTTTTACATATTTAGAGATTTTCTTCTTGTCTTTCTCTTACTGATTTCTAATCTGATTCCATTGCTGTTCTACAACACTCTGTGTGATTTTAATTCTTTTCAATTGTTGAAGTTTGTTTTATGGCCCAGGATATGGTCTGTCTTGGTGAATATTTGGGGAGCACTTAACAAAATGTATATTTTTCTCTTGTTGAGTGGACTATTTATGCCAATTAGATCCTTCTGGTTGACTGTGTTGTTCTTACCTTCAATATCCTTGCTGCTCTTTGGTCTAGTTTTTTAACCAGTTGCTGAGAGGCAGTTTTGAAACCCCAGGTATAATGGTGGATTTATCTGTAACCGTTTTCAGCCATATCAATTTTTTTTCCATGTATTTTGAGACTCTGTTTTTTGGTGATTGTACATTTCAGATCATTGTGTTTTCCTGGTGGACTGATCCTTTTCATATTATTATAACATTCTCCTTTGCAGTAACTGTCTTTGCTCTGAAGTCTACTTTATCAGATATTAATATAACCATTCCTCTTTTTAAAAAACAAAAAAGATAATTATTGCTTGGTATTTTTTCCTCACCCTTTTATTTTCAACCTGCCTATGTAGTGGAATTTGAAGTGAATTTCTTTTAAGCAGCATATATTTTGGTCATATTTTTATCCATTCTTCCAATCTTTGTCTTTTGATTGGCATATTTAGACCATTTACATTTAAGGTGATTATTGATATATCAGTGCTTCATTCTGCATTTTATTATTTGTTTCTGTTTGCTTTCTCCAGTTATGTTCTTCTTTTTTTCTTTTCTTGTCTTCCTTTGGGTTACTTCAACATTTTTGAGGATTCAAACTAGTTTCAGTTATAGTGATTTTTAGTGTATCTCTTTGTATGTTTTTCATAGTGGTTATTTAGGGTATTACAATATACATACATGACTTATTATAGTTTACTAGAATCAACAGTTTACCCCTTTGAGTGAATTTGGAAGTCTCACTTCTGTCTAGGTCTCTTTACCTTCCTAACTCATAAATATTATTGTCTTGGGTATCAGGCAGTGTTATAATTTTTCTTTCAGTTATCAAATATGATTTATGAAGCTATGAGGATTTATGAAGCTATAAATTTTTATATATACCCATATTTCTACTCTGTTGTTAATTAGTTTCTGATGTTCCAAGATTTCCCTTTTGTCTGAAGAACTTCCTTTCAGAGTAGAACTGTTAGCAACAAATTGTTTTCCTTTTTCTTCACCTGAGAAAGTTTCCATTTTGCTTTCATTCATAAGCATAGTTTCACTGGGTGTAGAATTCACAGTTGACAATTCTCCTCTTTCAGCCCTTGCACAATATGTCCTTCTGGCCTTCCTCATATCCATGAGAAATCTCCTGTCATTCAAATTGATATTCTCCTATAAGAAATGCTCCTTTCAGGATGTTTTTCTTCATCTTTAGTTTTCAAAAGTTTAATTATGATGTGTCTTGGCATGCATTTCTTTGGGTTTATCGTCTCTGGGGTCAGTTCACCTTCTAGAGTATGTAGGTTTGTGCCTTTCATCAAAATTGGAACGTGTTCAGCAGTTATTTATTCTAATGCTCTTTAGCCTTACTCTCTTTCTCCCCTCCTTTTTGGGCTCTGAAGATACAAATATTGCATATTTTGTTATTATTCCACAGGCAACTGAGGCTCTCTTCATGGTTTTTCAGTCTATTGTCTATCTGTTGTTCAAACTGGGTAAATTGTATTGACATGTCCTCAAGCTTACTGATTATATCCTCTGTCATCTCCATTCTTCTCCTGAGCTTACCCTGTGAGTATTTTTTTATTGCCACTTTTTTAAGTTCTGTCATTTACATTTGGGGAGACAGACAGACAGACAGACAGACACACACACACACACACACACAACCACATATATGTGTGTGTGTGTATTTATACACACAGTTTTTGATGAGTTTTTTAATTTTTTCATTGGTTTCAAGAGATTTTACAATTGACTATTGAATCATTTTTATGATGGCAGCTTTAGAATCTTTGTCAGATAATTCCAACATCTAATTGACTCAGTGATGGTGTCATTTGGTTGTCTTTTCCCATTTGAGCTGTGATTTGCTTCGTTCTTGGCATGGTGGGTGATTTTCACTTGTATCCTGGGCATTTTGTTTATTGTATTAGGAGATGCTGGGACCTGCTTGAATCTTTTATTCTGGCAGGCAGTTACTGCATTAAGGTTTAACAGGTGGTTCTTGACCTCCTTCTATGAACTGTGGTTCCAATGACAGTTTAATTTTTGCTGTCTTGGCAGTGTTATTTTGGTCTGCTTGGTTTATCAGGTGCTGCTTGTGCTTCCATTGGTCCCCTGATGTTGCTGCCTGAGGGAGAAGAGGTTTCCTCAGGCCAGGCTGCCAGGTGTCTTTTTGGAGGAGAGCTGTGGTGCGACCCCCCTGCTGCTCACCCCTTCTCCTGGTCTCTCTGGGTTAGCGAGGAAGGAGAAGAGTCTTGGGTCTGCAGGGACAGAAAGACCCTCTGACCAGGCTGATTGCTTAGACAGGTCCCTCCCTCACCCACCCATCACCTCTGGCTAGGGGAAAATAGTCTCAAGGCCCATGGGGACAAAGAGCCTCCCTGGACCAAACCCTTATAACAGCTGGGTCCCACTTGCTGGTTTGTCCTGTCCTGCCTACCTCAGTATCTCTCCAGGGAAAAGGGGAATCTCAGACCCAGTGAGGAAAGAGAATGTTTCCCCCGGCTGCTTATATCTGGTGGGACTCCCAAATGACCTCCCTTCTCAGTGGTGTCAGACTTCCCTGATGTTGTAAGAGGCACTCCTGTTTTCTCTGGCAGGGGAAGAAACCTGCTTGGACTGTCTTCTGTTACATGGTCATGAACAGGGAAACACTGGGCCTGAGTCACCTTCTCTTGGATAGGGGGATGCAAGATGCTTTGCCACTATGCCCTCTGCCATCCTGGGTTTCCAAACCAGATTATCTTCTTCTTTCTACCTTTGATTGTCTCTTGTGCTATTTCCGGAGTTCAGTTTTGCTTAATGGGAAAGAGCAAGGAAAAGTGGATCTATCTCAGCTTGTCTGAAGAGGAAGTATGAAATACACATTTTATTGCCACCCTTTCTTATACCAGGCAATGACCCCACGTTCATTATGAAGCTCACCTTGCATCCTTCGTATCAGTAGGGAATGTGGAAGCTGAGACCCACAGGCAGATGGGGGTCTGACCCTTAATCATGGACTCAAAGGTTAGTGCTGCTAAAGTGTCTCCCCATAGATTACTTATCAGTTGCAAGTATGTCTATCCAGTAGAGAAGCCCAACAGCTTGACTGAGTAATCATCAGCAAATGCAGATGGGTACCATGAGCCTCTGGATATGATAGTACATTGAGAAGGGACATACCATTATCCTTATAGTATTCCAGTCAGGAACGCTTAACCAGAATCCTCTCATGACGAAACATCAGAAACACTCAAAGTGAGTGACATCTATTACACATAAAAAAGAAAGAAAGCAAGAAAAGAAAAGAAAACTGGCCCATCTTCCTCAAAAATAGCAAGGCATTGGTTGCATTTCCTGATTTGGTAACTACTGTGGTTGTATAAGAGAATGACCCCATGCTTAGGAAATAAACATGGAAATGTAAAGGGGTACACACCCCTACACTCCCACCCCACCCTCCACACATACACATTGAGAGAGAGAGAGGATATGATAAAGAATTTGGCAAAATATTAAAAGTTGGCAAAAGAGTATCTGAAGTTTTCTGTATGGTTCTTGCAGATTTTAGGTAAGTTTAACAGTGTGGTGTGAACTATTGTCAGTCATGTGTGAAATTTATGTCACCTCAGTAGATAAACCCTGAGGTGCTTCAAAGCAGACACAGCAAATCACAGCCGAGCCATGACATGTGTCCATAAGTAAAAAATGTGACAGGGGTTTCTCACAGTGTATCTGAAACCACATACCGGTCTCTCATGGAGCCTAAAGCCACCTGTTAAGTTCTGTTATGCCTCATGAATCCCTCCTTCCTCCCACCTGGTTTTGATCTTAGATTTCTCTCCATGTAGCCCCTGTCAGTACAGCATTGTAGATTTCAGTACTTGGCTAGATTTATCTTTTTGTCTCAGAGTCACGTTTTCTGCCAGATTACATGGTAGCATTTTCAGTGTACAGGGACTATCCTTCTTCTGTAATTTTCTCTTGTGTTCTTTAAAAAAAAAAAAAAAAAGATGGAAGACTCAGGTGTTTGATAAATACATATATGAGCCTTATGTGTGTAACTAAAGGGAGATAATCTCACCCCAGAATGTTTCTTCCGTCTCTCAGAGAAAAGCATAGATTTGAAATCAGTCATTGAATCCTGGATTTAAATTCTGTCTCTTCCATTTAGGAGTTCCATGGGCTGGGCTAGTGTTGAACCCGTCTGAGCCTCAATTTCTTCATGTGCACAATGCAGATAATAATGCCCACATCATAGGATGCTTATATGAACTAAACATAATTGTATGTGTTGGAGGCTCAATAAATAGTCTTAATAATAAATTAGTATTATTGTTTATTCTTTCAGTCAGGCTGATCCTTTGGAACGATTCAAAAAGGAAATATAGCTCATTGTTTGCAGACCTCTTCTAATTCTGGTAGTCTCAAATTTCCTCATCTCTTCTTCATCTGGATTCTTCTACCCTTTGTCTTCTCTCCAGTACGTAGCCCTTTTGGGTTCTATACCTTGCTTGGAAAAAACTATTTCTGTGGCATATCCCACCGATACATTTTGTCTCTCTTCTTCTATTATCTGGGTCCCCTTGGTAATTGCTTACCCACTAGAGAAATTAATGTGTGTAAATGACTTGATGAATCACCTCTCCACCCTAAAGAAAGTGGAGCTGGGGTCAGAGACTTGGGTTGGGCAGTATTTTTTTTTAATTGAAGTATAGTTGATTTACAATGTTGTGTTAGTTTCTGCTGTAAAGCAAAGTGATTCAGTTATACATACATATATATATATGTATTCTTTTTCATGTTCTTTTCCATTATGGTTTATTACAGGATTTTGGGTATAGTTCCCTGTGCTATACAGTAGGACCTTGTTGTTTTTCCATTCTGTATATAATAGTGTGCATCTGATAATCTGAAGCTCCCAATCCTTTCCTCCCCCGTCCCCCTCCCCCTCCCCACTGGCAACCACAAGTCTGCTCTCTATGTCCGTGAGTCTGTTTCTCTCTTGTAGATAAGTTCATTGGTGTCATATTTTAGATTCCACATATAGTGATATCATATGATATTTCTCTTTCTCTTTCTGACTGACTTCACTTAGTATGATAATCTCTAGGTCCATCCATGTTGCTGCAAATGGCATTATTTCCTTCTTTTTTGTGGCTGCGTAGTATTCCATTGTATATATGTACTACATTTTGTTTATCCATTCATGTCGATGGGCACGTGGGTTGTTTCCTTGTCTTGGCTATTGTAAATAGCGCTGCTATGAACACTGGGGTGCAGGTATCGTTTTGAATTATAGTTTTGTCTGGATATATGCCCAGGAGTGGGATTGCTGGATCGTATGGCAACTGTGTTTTTCATTTTTTTGAGGAACATCTGTACAGTTTTCCATAGTGGCTGTACCAATTTACATTCCCACCAATGGTGTAGGGGAGGGTTCCCTCTCCTATCGGTTGAGCAGTATTTTAGAAGCCGACTGGGCCATGTAGCAGCTGCTCAACTTACAAGTGGATATGGCCCTTGTTCATACCTTTCCTTGAGTAGCATGAGCACTATTCTTTGGTAAGCAGCATAGCTCAATTTAACTCTTGTTAACTCTATTGTTCTAATTGGAAGTGTGGGCCCTGAGATCAGGATGCCTGGGTCCAAATCCTGCCTCTGTCTTTCACAGTGGGTTGACCTTGGGCTGGTGGGCATGGTGAAAGCATAATGATTCACTGTACATACTTGCAGTGCATACTCAGACATTGTTATTAGTTACTGTGAACTGCATCATTGAAACTGTGGATCTTGGAAACATGGAAGGTATTACCTAATTCAGTGGTTTTCAAACTTCTTCTTTTAGCAGTAGAAGGCTTTTTCCCTTAAAATGAAAAAAAAAAAATGTATACAGAATTCCAATGTGGGAAAGAGCTGTTTTGTTGGACATGGAGAATGTGAGCCAGAGCCCCACCCTCTGTAGCTACCTTGGCTCTAGCCTTCCACTGTGATGGCTGCGTTATCACTACCATCTCATCTGGGGGTCTCTTGGTGAATGACACATCATGGGAAAACAGTGACTTAAAACACTAAAAATCATTGATTTGGCCCTGAATCTGAGGTTGAGTAGGCCTGGTGAGGCAGCTCCCGCTCAGATTCTGCCGTGTAGCTGCAGTCAGGGGGTGGTGGGGCTAGCAGACCTTGTGGTCTTCTTTGCTCCAAGTGTAAGGCTGGGTCTGGGCTAGCAGAGTTGGGGCATCGGTTACCCCCTGTGAGGTCTCGGGATGTGGTGTTTCCGCTTGGCAGCCTCAAGATCTCTGGGCTTTTAATGTGGCACCTGGCAGCTCCCAGAGAGAGCGCCCCATCAGAAACCAGCACAAGCTGCAGGCTGTATCTCACCTTGCCTTAGGAGTCACCTGGAGCTTCCAAAATGTTCTCTTCTTCTAAGTCACAGACGTGCCAGTTTCAAAGGGAGGTGGCACAGATACTGCCTCTTAGTGTTCCATGAATTTGCAGACCTGTTATCAACCACCATGCCCTGTAATCTAGAGATCCTGTTTCGAGGATCCCTGATAGAGTAAATCCCTTTGCACTCTCATTATGGATGTAATTATGGTTATGCTGCTGACATCCCTAGAGGCTAATACAGCGTGAGAGATTACTCTCTAGCAGCCATTACTTTAAACACACAGACATATGAATGATCCAAACAGATTACTGTGAACAATTCTATGCCAATCAAATGGACAACCTAGAAGAAATGAATACATTCCTAGAAACATACCAATCGCCCATTACTGAATCGGGAAGAAATAGAAAATATGAGCAGACTGAATGCCAGCAATGAAAGTGAATCAGTAATTTTTAAAAACCTCCCAACAAACAAAAGTCCAGGACCAGACTTCACGGGTGAGCTCTACCGAACATTTAAAGAAGAGTTAACGCCTAACCTTCTCAAACTTTTCCAAAACATTGAAGAGGAGGGAATGCTTCTGAACTCATTCTATGAGGCCAGCATCACCCTGTTACCAAAGGCAGACAAAGACACCACCAAAAAAGAGATTGATAGGTCAATAGTGCGGATGAACAGAGATACAAAAATCCTCAACAAAATGTTAGCAAACCAAATTCAACGATACATTAAAAGGACCACATTTCATGATCGCAGTTAGGAATTAAAGCTCAAATCTTAACCACTCCCGAGGTAAAACTGCTGAGTCTGAGAAAGCAGCCACTCAGCCAAAATCAAACAGTTTAATTACAGAGTAGGCCCTGGACATCGTGCTCTCTCACTTCCCTGTACCTTACACCCCCACACTCTCACTCTCATGTTATCCCTTCTGAGCTATTTTTGCAAATCTATTTTGACAAACTAGGGTAACGTGCCCCCTTAAACTCACCCTGAAGCTCATATGAGTTCTTACCTCCTTGGTTTTAGTCCTGCTTTTGGTCCACTGTATATTAAATAGTCTATCGAATCAAATGCACAGTATTCCTATATCACCTGTCATCTGATCTGGAAGGAAATGGTTTTTCTGTTGAGATATATTGAAGGTGTCATCCCCTTCGATGGTAATAAGAGTTTGGAGTTGGCATTTGCTTCACCGTGCAGTGCCCTAAGCCCTAGCTTTCCTTATTTGGAATTTCAAATGCAGCCTCACTGCCAGAAGGCCAGTTTTCTTCAACTCAGTCTTCAGGAATTGCTCTTGAGGGGAATCGAACTCGCCCTTATCCAATCATCCACATCCTACGGGTTGGACTGGCTGGAGGCCTGGAGGGAAGTTCATTTGTTACTGGATGATTTTGACTACATTGGTCTAACCAGGTCATGAATACTTGGAATCTAACTGTCATGGATTTGACTCTTATTTACCAAATCTTCATTTCCATCCCTCACCCCTTTTGGCAGATGTACGTGCCTTCTCCACCTACTTGGGTTGTGCCACATGACTTGCTTTGGTCCCTGGACTGAGGCGTGATTTGGCTTATAGCTATACTCCTGAAATTCACAATAAGAAAAACACGCCTTGGGGATCCAGTGGAATCGGAGGCTGAGAAAAACATAGATCAGTCTCAAACTCAGCCTGCAGGCTACATCCACGTCCACCCATCCCATTTCATGAAGTGGAGCTGGCCGGCTGAGCCCAGCCAACCCCAGCCAAACTGGTCCACCTGAATATCTGAGAGTGGGAAAATATTTGTCCCTGTAAACCACTGAGGAATTTAGCTTTTAGCTTTGGTTTCATAGACTTAATGAAGCAAAAGATAACTGATGTACCAGTTAACATTTTATGGGCTACATAGTTGTGATATTGTGATTTAAAATAAGAAATTTGTATTTGGTTTTCCTCCCTTTTCTGGCACAGAGAATCTAAAGCACTAGGAATTTCCTAAGTGAGGAGCCCCATAAAGGTGTCTTTGGTTATGTTAAGGAGGTGGCTTTTGGAAAGCACCTAAGGTTGAGGCTGGTTGCCAGCAGAGTCAAGCAAGATTAGAGGTTTTGAACTCTCAGCCCCACCGCCCGATCTCTGGGGAGGAGCTGGAGGTGGAGCTCAGTCACCAGTGGCCAATAATTTAATCAATCAGGTCTATATAATGAAGTCTCCACAAAACCCCAAAAAGACAGGGTTCAGAGAGCTTCCAGGGGAGGGACCACATGGATGTGCTGGAGAGGGGTGCCCTGAAGAGCATGGAAGCTCCACCCCCTTTCCCTGTACCTTGCTCTAGGCATCCCTTCCATATATGGCTGTTCTTGAGTTACAACCTTTTATAATAAACAGGTAACGTGAGTAAGTAAAATGTTTCTCTGAGTTCTATTAGCCACTCTAGCAAATTAATCGAACCTGAATAGTGCAGGAGGTCATGGGAACCTCAGATCTATAACCGTGTACTCAGAAGTACAGTGGGTAACCTCAACTTACAATTGGCATCTGAAGTTGGGGCCGGGGGGCAATTTTGCAGGACTGAGCCCTTAACCTGTAGGATCTGATGGTATCTCCAGGTAATGAGTGTCAAAAGTGAGTTGTAGGATGCCCAGCTAGTATAAGAACATTGCTTGGGGTGTGGAGAAAACCCCCTCCACACACTGGACTTGGTGAGTCAGGGTCTTAATAGTTTTGGCTGTTTTTAAATTAGTCTAATTAAATATGTAAGATGTGGTGTCAGGCACCTCCCAAGTGTGTCATTCATTAACTCAAGTCTCAAGCCCATAAAGCATATAATACCATTATCTCTGTTTTAGAGTCTTACAGAGGACTTTGCCTTTGATAAAAATCATTAGAATAATTCATCAGAGCTTACACTTTTGAACAAGGAACCGAAGTGGATTTTGGAAATCCATATTAAGATCAGAAAAGCAGATGCTTCTGAAATTCTTAGGGAACACTGATAGCTTCTGCTTTGTAAGATGAGATCTTGGCATATTCATGCTGGAAACCACTCTCATAGGTGTAGCTGGTAAGAGCAGTGATCAACGCTCCCGTATATTGATTGCTTGTGTCAGACTCCATGCTTTGATCAGATCCGTGAAGCCACTATAGCCAACTGCTATTGTTGCTACCCTTTATCCTTCTGTGTTTTAGCTGGACAACTGAAGTTCAGAGAGGTTAAGTAATGTACTTAATGTCACACAGCTTGTACACGACTAAACTGAAACTCAAATACAGCCCCAACCTCTTATCTAACAATACACTAAGCTACCTCTTCTAGCAGCTATTTCTTTGCCTCATGTTTTACAACCTTGTTCACAACGATTTTTTCTGTACAGATTTTATAATTCGTATTTGAATGATTTTAACATCTTTTGCAATTTTTCCTTGAACAGATAGTTATTGAGAATATGTCGTGTATGCACCATATGCTGTGCAGTGCAGTGGAAGTGAACAATTGGAAAGCGCTTGGGTCTGGATATCAGAAAACCTAGATAGTGTTGCTCTATGATCATAGAGCAGAAAAGGGTAGAATGGGTTTCACATGCAACTTCCAGTAAGGTTTCTATCCAGTGGAACTCGTCGCCTCATTTTCTGGACGATGCCGCATGGCATCGTGGTAAAGAGCACTTGTTTGCAGAGTGAATGAAAATTGGACGTAAATTCTGGTGTTATCAAATCGGGTCTCACTGCTCGCCGCTTACTAAATCAACACTCACAGATGTTGGTAGAAAGGAAAAGTGCTTTTAATTAGAATGCTGGCAATCTGGGGAGGGGGTGGACTCACTGTCCCCCAGAAGCCACCTCTGAAGATTCTGCTCAACCATGAGAGCTTTTCAAAGGAAACAGGAAAGTAATCTCAGCTGATCGCTGAGATAGGGGGTCAGTATTGTCGACATCCCCCACTGTGTGCAAGCTTGTCGACTCCTCGTCATCTTTGTTGAGCTGTTATCTTGTTCACACAGTTTTTCACGTGAGATTACTGAAGGAGAAGCTAGGGGAAGAGATCTGGTCATCTGTTAATTACTCATTCTTCGTTTCTAAGTCTTTGATCTGTGCAAAGAACCAACAAGTTAGACATGGTATTATGTGATCAAAAGATTTAAAAGGTGTGCTGGGGCCAGAGGTGAGTACAGCATGGGGGTGCCTGGTTTAAGTTTTCTGACAAGACAAAGGGGTGCCTCCTGCAGAGACCTCTTTCCTGCAAAAAGCTTTTTCCTGCCAAAAGCTTACACTGGCTCTGCTACTACCTAAGAGCTTGGACAAGTTACTTCACCTCACTAAGCCTCACTACCTTTTATCTCTGCAATTTTAAATGTAGAACTGCTCTCATATTGGCAACAGAGAGTCAAGAGTGAAAATGTACTAAAGCTATTAGCTCAATGACTGCCCGCAGTAAACAATCAATAAATCATATATTAATGATTCCTATTGTCTTCTAAGGAATTTTGTCCAGGCCACTCACCATCTGGATCATTCTCCTTGGAATATACTCTCACTTGAAGACATTACTCTTAAAAACATCACAGGATTGAACACCTTTTTCTAGTTGATGTTCAGCACTAGGTGGGTGGACAGCAGACAGGAATCAAGTCTGTTCCCCTCTCTGGGCCTCAGTTCTTTGACATAGAAATGAGACATTTGAATTAGATCAACTTTGAGTTCCTTCTAGCTATAAAACCAAAGCAAACCAACTAACAAACCAAACTGCATGATTCAAAGAGGAAATCGGGGTGAATATTAATTCTCGTGTTTTTGTGTATGTGTGTGCACGGCTGAATGCTTCTAATTGGCCCTTTTTAATAGGTTCACTGTTCTCTCTCTCTCGTGAAACGTTCTGTGTCCTGAGAGGCTCAGAGGAGATGTGTGGTATGTTGGTAGTTATCCAGAAAAATGCTTTTCTCCTGCTCCCCAAGTGGGTGACAATCTTGGTTGTAAGAAATCAAAAGCAAAACGCAAGGACTTCCCTGGTGGTGCAGTGGTTGAGAGTCCGCCTGCCGATGCAGGGGACGCGGGTTCGTGCTCCGGTCCGGGAACGGCTGGGCCCGTGAGCCATGGCCGCTGAGCCTGCGCATCCAGAGCCTGAGCTCCGCAACAGGAGAGGCCACAGCGGTGAGAGGCCCGCGTACCACAAAAAAAAAAAAAAAAATCATTAACAGATGAAGAATTCCCAAGAAAAGACAGAGACCAGACATGTTCATCTCCCTTATTTTCTTCTACTATGGCCTCTCCACCGGGAAGGAAAAAAAATATGTTTTCCAAGCTTTGCTTGAGACATCTTTGCATATTACATCATATACAATCTATTTGAGTTTTTTTAATTTCCAGGAGCACTCCAGAAAAATCACTTACCCACCCATTGGTGTAGCTCTGATGATTATTCTGTTTTTTTGTAATCAGTTGTGCTGGAAACATTATCTTTTAATCATCTAATACAAAGGGACCCTCCACTTTGTAGTATGTTGCATACACTCTCTCTGTCTGGTGCTAATGCAGTGTATTTTTTTTTTTTTAATCTTTATTGGAGTATAATTCCTGTACAATGATGTGTTAGTTTCTGCTGTGTAGCAAAGTGAATCAGCTATACATATACATATATCCCCATATCCCCTCCCTCTTGCGTCTCCCTCCCACCCTCCCTATCCCACCCCTCTAGGTGATGACAAAGCGCTGAGCTGATCTCCCTGTGCTATGTGGCTGCTTCCCACTAGCTATCTATTTTACATTTCGTAGTGTATATATGTCCATGCCACTCTCTCACTTTGTCCCAGCTTACCCTTCCCCCTCCCTGTGTCCTCAAGTCCATTCTCTACATCTGCATCTTTATTCCTGTCCTGCCTCTAGATTCATTAGAACCTTTTTTTTTTTTTTTAGATTCTGTACATATGTGGTAGTGTACAGTATTTGTTTTTCTCTTTCTGACTTACTTCACTCTGTATGACAGTCTCTAGGTCCATCCACCTCACTACTGATAACTGAATTTCATTTCTTTTTATGGCTGATTAATATTCCACTGTGTATATGTGCCACATCTTCATTATCCATTCATCTGTTGATGGACACTTAGTTTGCTTCCATGTCCTGGCTGTTGTAAATAGTGCTGCAGTGAACATTGGGGTGCATGACTCTTTTTTAATTATGGTTTTCTCAGGGTATATGCCCAGTAGTGGGGTTGCTGGGTTGTATGGTATTTCTATTTTTAGTTTTTTAAGGAACCTCCATACTGTTCTCGATAGTGTCTGTATCAGTCTGCATTCCCACCAACCATGCAAGAAGGTTCCCTTTTCTCCAGACCCTCTCCAGCATTTATTGTTTGTAGATATTTTAGCCATTCTGACCAGTGTGAGGTGATATCTCATTGTAGTTTTGATGTGCATTTCTCTAATGGTTAGTGATGTTGAGCATCCTTTCATGTGTTTGTTAACAATCTGTATATCTTCTTTGGAGAAATGTCTATTTAGGTCTTCTGCCCATTTTTGGATTGGGTTTTTTGTTTTTTTGATATTGAGCTGCATGAGCTGCTTATATATTTTGGAAATTAATCCTTTGTCAGTTGCTTCATTTGCAATTATTTTCTCCCATTCTGAGGGTTATCTTTGGTCTTGTTTATGGTTTCCTTTGCTGTGCAAAACCTTTAAGTTTCAATAGGTCCATTTTCTTTATTTTTGTTTTTATTTCCATTTCTCTAGGAGGTGGGTCAAAAAGGATCTTGCTGTGATGTATGTCATAGAGTGTTCTGCCTATGTTTTCCTCTAAGAGTTTTGTAGAGTCTGGCCTTACATTTAGGTCTTTAATCCATTTTCAGTTTATTTTTGTGTATGGTGTTAGGAAGTGTTCTAATTTCATTCTTTTACATGTAGCTGTCCAGTTTTCCAAGCACCACTTATTGAAGAGGCTGTCTTCTCTCCATTGTATATTCTTGCCTCCTTTATCAAAGATAAGGTGACCATAGGTGCGTGGGTTTATCTCTGGGCTTTCTATCTTGTTCCATTGACCTGTATTTCTGTTTTTGTGCCACTACTGAACTGTCTTAATTACTGTACTTTGTATACTGTACTTGATTATTGTATAGTCTGAAGTCAGGGAGCCTGATTCCTCCAGCTCCGTTTTTCTTTCTCAAGATTGCTTTGGCTATTCGGAGTCTTTTGTGTTTCCATACAAATTACGAAATTTTTTGGTTCTAATTCTGTGAAAAATGCCATTGGTAGTTTGAAAGGGATTGCGTTGAATCTGTAGATTGCTTTGGGTAGTATAGTCATTTTCACAATGTCGAATCTTCCAGTCCAGGAACATGGTATATCTCTCCGTCTGTTTGTATCATCTTTGATTCCTTTTATCAGTGTCTTATAGCTTTCTGCATACAGGTCTTTTGTCTTCTTAGGTAAGTTTATTCCTAGGTATTTTATTCTTTTTGTTGCAGTGGTAAATGGGAGTATTTCCTTAATTTCTCTTTCAGATTTTCCTTCATTAGTGTATAGGAATGCAAGAGATTTCTGTGCATTAATTTGTATCCTGCTACCTTACCAAATTCATTGATTAGCTCAGGTATTTTTCTGGTAGCATCTTTAGGATTCTCTATGTATAGTATCATGTCATCTGCAAACAGTGACAGTTTTACTTCTACTTTTCTGATTTGGATTCTTTCTATTTATTTCTTGTCTCCGATTGCTGTGGCTAAAAGTTCCAAAACTATGTTGAATAATAGTGGTGAGGGTGGGCATCCTTGTCTTGTTCCTGATCTTAGAGGAAAGGCTTTTAGTTTTTCACCACTGAGAATGATGTTGGCTGTGGGTTTGTCATATATGGTCTTTATTATGTTGAGGTAGTTTCCCTCTATGCCTACTTTATGGAGAGTTTTTATCATAAATGGGTGTTGAATTTTGTTGAAAGCCCTTTCTGCATCTTTTGAGATTATCATATGGTTTTTATCCTTCATTTTGTTAATATGGTGTATCTCATTCGTTGATTTGCATATATCGAAGAATTCTTGCATTCCTTGGATAAACCCCACTTGGTCATGGTGTATGACGCTTTAATGTACTACTGGATTCTGTTTGCTGGTATTTTCTTGAGGATTTTTGCATTTATGTTCATCAGTGATATTGGCCTATATTTTTCTTTTTTTGTGACATCTTTGGTTTTGGTATCAGGGTGATAGTGAGCTCACAGAATGAGTTTGGGAGTGTTCCTCCCTCTGCTATGTTTTAGAAGAGTTTGAGATGGATAGGTGTTAGCTTTTCTCTAAATGTTTGGTAGAATTCACCTGTGAAGCCATCTGGTCCTGGGCTTTTGTTGGAAGATTTTTAATCACAGTCTCAATTTCAGCACTTGTGATTAGTCTGTTTATATTTTCTGTTTCTTCCTGGTTCAGTCTTGGGAGGTTGTGCTTTTCTAAGAATCTGTCCATTTCTTCCAGGTTGTCCATTTTATTGGCATGTAGTGACTTGTAGTAATCTCTCATGATCCTTTGTATTTCTGCAGTGTCAGTTGTTACTTCTCCTTTTTCATTTCTAATTCTACTGATTTGAGTCTTCTTCCTTTTTTTCTGGATGAGTCTGGCTAATGGTTTATCAATTTGGTTTATCTTCTCAAAAGACCAGCTCTTAGATTTATTGATCTTCGGTATTGTTTCCTTCATTTCTTTTTCATTTATTTCTGATCTGATCTTTATTATTTCTTTCCTTCTGCTAACTTTGGGGGGGTTTTGTTCTTCTTTCTCTAATTGCTTTAAGTGTAGGTTAGGTTGTTTTTTTGATATTCTTCTCATTTCTTGAGGTGAGATTGTATAGCTATAAACTTCCTTCTTAGAACTGCTTTTGCTGCATCCCATAGGTCTTGGGCCATTGTGTTTTCATTGTCATTTGTTTCTAGGTAATTTTTTAATTTCCTCTTTGATTTCTTCAATGATCTCTTGGTTATTTAGTATCGTATTGTTTAGCCTCTATATGTTTGTATTTATTACAGTTATTTTCCTGTAATTGATATCTAGTCTCATAGTGTTGTGCTCAGAAAAGATACTTGATATGATTTCAGTTTTCTTAAATGTGCCAAGGATTGATTTGTGATGCAGGATATGATCTATCCTGGAGAATGTTCCATGAGCACTTGAATAGAAAGTGTATTCTGTTGTTTTTGGATGGAATGTCCTATAAATATCAATTAATTCCATCTTGTCTAATGTGTCATGTATAGCTTTGTGTTTCCTTATTTATTTTCATTTTGGATGATCTGTCCATTGGTGACAGTGGGGTGTTAAAGTCCCCTACTATGATTGTGTTACTGTCGATTTCCCCTTTTATGGCTGTTAGCATTTGCCTTATGTATTGAGGTGCTCCTATGTTGGGTAGATAAATATTTACAATTGTTATATCTTCTTGGATCGATCCCTTAATCATTACGTAGTGTCCTTCTTTGTCTCTTGTAATAGTCTTTATTTTAAAGTCTATTTTTTCTGTTAGGAGTATTGCTACTCCAGCTTTCTTTTGATTTCCATTTGCATGGAATATCTTTTTCCTTCCCTTCACTTGCAGTCTGTATGTGCCCCTAGGTCTGAAGTGGGTCTCTTGTAGTCAGCATATATATGGGTCTTGTTTTTGTATCCATTCAGCCAGTCTGTGTCTTTTGTTGGGAGCATTTAATACATTTACATTTAAGGTAATTATTGATATGTATGTTCCTATTACCATTTTCTTAATTGTTTTGGGTTTGTTTTCATAGGTCTTTTCCTCTCCTCTGTTTCCTTCCTGGAGAATATCCTTTAGCATTTATTGTAAAGCTCATTTGGTGGTGCTGAATTCTGTCATCGTTTGCTTGTCTGTAAAGGTTTTAATTTCTCCATCAAATCTGAATGAGATCCTTGCTGGGTAGAGTAATCTTGGTTGTAGGTTTTTCCCTTTCATCACCTTAAATATATCCTGCCACTCCCTTCTGGCTTGCAGAGTTTCTGCTGAAAGATCTGCTCTTAAACTTATGGGGATTCCCTTGTATGTTATTTATTGTTTTTCACTTGCTGCTTTTAATTTTTTTTTCCTTAATATTTTTGACAGTTTGCTTAATATGTGTCTTGGTGTGTTCCTCCTTGGATATATCCTGTATGGGACTCTCTGTGCTTCCTGGACTTGACTGACTCTTTCTTTTCCCATATTAGGGAAGTTTTCAACTATAATCTCTTCAGATATTTTATCGGTCCCTTTCTTTTTCTCTTCTTCTTTTGGGACTCCTATAATTCAAATGCTGGTGCATTTAATATTGTCCCAGATGTCTCTGAGACTGTCCTCAGTTCTTTTCATTTTTTTCTTTATTCTGCTCTGCTTTAGTTATTTCCACTATTTTATCTTCCAGGTCACTTATCCATTCCTCTGTCAGTTATTCTGCTATTGATTCCTTTTAGAGAATTTTTAAGTTCATTTATTGTGTTGTTTATCATTGTTTGTTTGCTCTTCAGCTCTTCTTGGTCCTTGTTAAACATTTCTTGTATTTTCTCCATTCTATTTCCAAGATTTTGGACCATCTTTACTATCATTACTCTGAATTTTTTTTCAGAGTAGACTGCCGATTTCCTCTTCATTTGCTTGGTCTGGTGGGTTTTACGTTGCTCCTTCATCTGCTGCATATTTCTCTGTCTTCTCATTTTTTTAAATTTATTGTGTTTGGGGTCTCCTTTTCACAGGCTGCAGGTTCATAGTTCCTGTTGTTTTCGGTGTCTGTCCCCAGTGGATGAGGTTGGTTCAGTGGCTTGTGTAGGGTTCTTGGTGGAGGGGACTGGTTTCTGTGTTCTGGTGGGTGGGGCTGGATCTTGTCTTTCTGGTGGGCAGGGCTGCATCTGGTGGTGTGTTTTGGGGTGTCTGTGAAGTTAGTATGATTTTCAGCAGCCTCTCTGCTAATGGGTGGTGTTGTGTTCCTGTCTTGCTAGTTGTTTGGTATGGGGCGTCAGCACTGGAGCTTGCTGGCCGTTGGGTGGAGCTGGGTCTTAGCATTGAGATGGTGATCTGTGGGAGAGCTTTTGCCATTTGATATTACGTGGAGCTGGGAGGCCTCTGGTCATCCAGTGTCCTGAACTCAGCTCTCCCACCTCACAGGCTCAGGCCTGTCACCAGGCCAGAGCACCAAGACCCTGTCAGCCACACGGCTCAGAAGAAAAGGGAGGAAAAAAAAAAAGAAAACAAAAAATGTTAATTATTTTAAAAAAATAATAATTAAAAGGAAAAGAGCAACCAAACCAATCAACAAATCTACCAATGATACCAAGTGCTAAAATCTAAACTGAGATAAACAGAAAAATCAGAAACAAATCAGTCACAGACAGCAAACCCCAAGTCTGCAGTTGCTCCCAAAGTCCACCACCTCAATTTGGGGACAATTCCTTGTCCGTTCAGGTCTTCCACAGATGCAGAGTTCATCAAGTTGATTGTGGGGATTTAATCTGCTGCTCCTGAGGCTGCAGAGACAAATTTCCCTTTCTCTTCTTCGTTCTCACAGCTCCTGGGGTTCAGCTTTGGTTTTGTCTCCACCTCTGCGTGTAGGTCGCCCTCGGGCATCTGTTCCCTGCCCAGACAGGAGGGGGTTAAAGCAGCAGCTGATTAGGGGACTCCTGCTTACTCAGGCCGGGGGGAAGGAGGGGTCCAGTAGTCTAATTGGAATGCGGGGCGAGCCTGCGGTGGCATGGCTGGCATGACCTTGCAACAGCCTGAGGCGCGCCGTGCATTCTCCCGGGGAAATTGTCCCTGGATCATGGGGCCCTGGCAGTGGCGGGCTGCACAGGCTCCTGGAAGGGGCGGTGTGGACAGTGACCTGTGCTTGCACACAGGCCTCTTGGTGGCAGCAGCATCAGCATTAATGCTTCATGCCCGTCTCTGGGGTCAGAGCTGATAGCCACGGCTTGCGCCCATTTCTGGAGCTCAGTTAGGTGGTGCTGTGCCTTCTGTGGGCACATGGGGAAGGAATCCCCTCTTCTCACGCACCCCGAAACAGTGGTCTCTTGCCTCTTCAGCAGGTCCAAACTTTTTCCCGGACTCCCTCCCAGCTAGGTTTGGTGCACTAGCCCCCTCAGGCTGTCTTCACACAGCCAACCCCAGTCCTCTCCCTGAGGTCTGACCTCCAAAGCTCAAGCCTCAGCTCCCAACACCACACACCCCAGCGGGTGAGCAGACAAGTCTCTCAGGCTGGTGAGTGCTGGTCGGCACCGATCCTCTGTGCAGCAATCTCCGGCTTTGCCCTCTGCAACACTGTGGCTGTGCTCTCCTTCATGGCTCTGAAGCTTCCCCCCTGCCCACCTCCCGTTTCCACCAGTGAAGGGGCTTTCTTGTGCGGAAACTCTTCCTCCTTCACAGCTCCCTCTCAGAGATGTGGGTCCCATCCCTAATTTTTTTTGTCTCTGTTTTTTCTTTTTTCTTTTGCCCTACCCAGGTATGTGGGGGTTTTCTTGCCTTTTGGGAAATCTGAGGTCTTCTGCCAGCATTCAGTAGATGTTCTGTAGGAATTGTTCCATATGTAGATGTATTTCTGGGGAGGAAGGTGATCTCCACGTCTTACTCCTCTGCCAACCTGAAGGTCCCCCCTAATACAGTGTATTAAAGATGATTATTTCTGTGTGTTAGCCGGGATTGGAAGTGTCTGTGTGTTTGTCATTGTTTGCTAAATCCTTTGATGTCACTTGCCAGCTCTAGGATCTTGTAACTTTAGGGACCTAGCTGATGAATACAGGTTAACTGTGAGCTTTTCTGGGCTAGACTGGATATATAAAGAATCTCCATCCTAATTGCTTTAATTAATGAATGCAGAGATAAGACAACCCTCGGAGAGAAACACTGCAACATCTTTACAGCACCATTGCCACACATGGTGCCAGACTAACAATAATCTTGTCTTGCTGGGCCCTTGGCATCTCAATTGCTGCACTTTTATGGGACATCTAGCATGACTGTAATGTGTGGGGGTATAAACAGAGTGTCTGACCTCTTCCCACCTCTGAAAGGGCTTATAATTTTATTGAGAAACAAGCCTCAAATGTATCAAACAAGTTGAGAATAAACAAAAATATTGTGTTAAAATAATTTTTGAGAAAGGAGGTAACATTTGGGGGAGTGGGTTTGGCCCGAAGGGATTTTATAGCCCCAGGTGATTGGAGGGGCAGATAAGGAGAGACCAGAGTCCATTGACTGGATCGGCCGGTTCAGCCTCTCTCCTAGAGATTGCCAAGTTCTGTCCTCCTGTCTTTGTAATGGTTCTTCCCTCTGTATGGATTCTTCTTGCCCCAGCTCTTCAAATGGCTCCGTCCTTCTCTGTAGTTGGATCTGAGCTCTATAATTACCCCCAGAGGGTCACCTCTCCATCACCGTATCCAGAGGGACCCAGTACCCTTCCCAGGCCCCCTGTCTTTTATCAGACAGACCTCATTGCCATTTTTATAATCACCTCTTCTAGGCTGTGAGCTCCTATGAGCAGAGATGTGACGTTTGCCCATCATTGAATCACAAGTGCCACACAGCTTGTGGGCATTTAAAAAACATTAGTTGAATAAGTGGTTTGCAGCTAGGAACATTTTATCATAAGCAGCAGAAATGGACTCTGGTTAGTTGAAGCAAAAGGGAATTAAATGGCATTTTCTCTTCTGAAGTTGGAGAACCAGGCTTTGAAACAGGCAGGAAACAGTCCAGTCTAGAGGACTTGGAAGCGGGAACCACAGTAGAAGGCTCAGCAGGGAACATCTGGTTGGGGCACAGCGGCTGGGGTCAGTAAACACCAAACACATCTTTTGACTTTGGACACATATAGAATTTGTAGTTCCACATGGAGAAGTATGAGTCGATAGGAAGCACACTCAGTCCTGAGAGAGAACAGCTACAACATCGTGTGTGTTGTAGGGAAAGCTACTTCTGGGACAGCTATGGCTGTACTCCAAAGATTCGTCAGAGTAAAGGGACAACCATGCTTCTGATAAGGTGTGGAAGCTACTGGAAGCCAATTAACCTATCAGCAGATAAAAGCTGAGGCCACGTCCTCTCTTAATACATAGTCCAGTTGGAGAATGGATGCCACTAACTTTATGTATTCAGGGCAGATGGAATAAACCTGAATTGACTGTTGCTTGATAGATCATTACAACGGAGAAAACACTAGATTATTCTAGTTTGTTCCGATGCTTGAAAATATTGCTTATCTTCAGACTTCTGAGTATTTTATTTCTTTTTTATAAAAGAATTCATAGTGTATTATGTAGGGTTCAGTTTTATTTTAAAGAAGATAGAGTTTCTAACATATTTATATCTCTGGTTGAAAAAATAGATATAATTCCTCGTTAGCATTACTCAACACCTATTTGCATTCTTCTGATAATAGTACCTTGATTGTTAATTTGAGAAATCACCCCTCTTGCCATATCCTCATTCCAAGAGTAGATCTGTAGTATCTGAGAGCAGAAAAAGACCCTATGTATTATATCCTTACCTAGAGTGTTAAAAACCAGTGGTATTTTGAATGTCTAGGTGCTAAAAGCACTGGTCTGCAGTGTTTCCTTTTCACATACTTAAGTAATTCCTTACTAATTTCTTATACTTAATTAATTAAGTGAATAGTCAAGTAACTAATCCTAGTCAGTCCAGTGAATGGAGGTGGTGAGGGATATAGCTGTAGTGAGACTGTCAAAATCAGAATATGTCGGCTAAACTTTGAGTGATAAAATAGCACTAGAAGTAGATATCAGATTTATAATATGCCCTGTGGGAAATACAGAAAGAAAGTGAGTATTAAACTAAGGAGTGATAAATAACAGTTGAGATACTGGGAAGAAAACACAGATCTGTTCCACAAAGTTATATTTCTTTAAATGTTACTTCAAATGGTGTTTTATCATTATATTTAAATGTGAACACAAAAAAATGAGTTTAACAAATATTTGTCCACTCAACAATATTAGTGAATAATTTATACGCATGTATATATATGTGCACATATATACACACGTATATATATGTAAAAGGGGGTCAATTTGTTTATGGTACACTAAATTCTCAGAAATGATTTTCTTAAAGCTGTTTACTTTTGTTAATGAGCAATACCGTGGTGAGGTGGGAATGTATTTCTAAGGATATTCTTAGCCACCTATGTTTGGTCAGTTTTCATCTTAGCAGATTGAAAAGTTGTTACGGGAAAAAGTGGTTCATAGAGCGTTTCCTCTGAGAAAAAATAGGAAAATGAAGCCAGAAGTTGAGAATTTACAAAATCCTTGGGAAAGTAGCAATAATGTTCTATAAGAGTCAGCTCAGGATATTTTCACTTACTTGCCATGCATTTATTGAGCTCTTGCCATGTGTTCAGCACCATCTCCACTTGACGGTATATCCGCCTTGGCGTGCCATGACTGAAAGAGGAAGTGCTTTGGACCTCTCAGTTCCATATTAGGGAGATCCAACCTGTTGTCGCATAAGCCACTTCATAATGGACCTCGACTATAATCCATCTGGGAACAAGTATATTCACCCAAGTTAATTAAGCCCAGAGAATGACGGTCTTAAGGTCAACCTAGCAGTAATCTTTCTTTCGGAGCATTTCAGAAAGGCTTAATAGAAAAGGCAAGCCCGATTCTTTTCCTCTTGAGTACGTGGCAAGTGGGGCCGGGCTTATATTTTCAGCTGGAGAGATTGTCTTTAATATTAAGAAGACTCTCCCAAACCTAAATATCAGGGGATAAAAAAAGAACACAGGAGAGGGAAGGATATGGAATCATCAATAAGGACTTGAAAAGCCAAAACCTTGGTTCTGCTTGTTTAATTACATATCTTGGCAGAAGAGAGTTAGATAAGATCCCTTTTATATATGTGATTCTGTCCACACCTGGCAAACTATGAACGTAAGCCAGTGTCATCTCTAATATGTATTGTTTCCTTTTTTTAATTAATAGAAATGTCCTATCAAATGCATCTTGTTTACATTGAGTTTTGAGATTTTGACCGTTTATTTCTCTTCCTTCTCAGTAGAGTTTCAAATTCCCCTTTTGGAAGCCCTTACCTTGTTTTTCTTCCTAGAAGGATCATTTCGGAGCTCGATCATGTGGGCCCTCTCCTACCATCTTGAACTTTGTAATTTTTTTCCCCCTCTGAACATGCCTTTTGAACATGCAGTCTCCCGGGAGAGTGTCCTGCGCAGCCACAGGCGATAATTTAAATCCCTGCCTTTGTTTCCCGTCCGTTTCATCCGTGCCTGTTGTGGAGAAAGCTCCCTTAGGAAGGCAGGATGGTGTTGGCCTCAATTATGGCTGTATCCTCAGTGCCTGCTACAGATGGTCCCTGGGGCATAAAAGGTGCCCAACGCAGATTGAACGCATGAACGAACAAATAAGGATTACTGAATAGTGTTCAGCTGGGGAACCTTGTAGCCAATGTCCTTTAGATACAGAGAAATTCAACGCACTTTAGAGTCAGATTTCTTCCCTTGCAGGCAAGGGAAACTGACTACATTTAGATTAGGTAGAATATAGGAAGTTACCAGAGGGAGATGCCTTAGCCCAGGGGGAGATGGGGGTCAGGTCAAGTCAGTCCTGCCACCTGTTTTTATATCGCCCACAAGCTAAGGATAGTTTTTACATTTGCAAATCATTGAAAAAAATCAAAACAAGAGCAGTATTTCCTGACATGTGACAACGACATGCAATTCAAATTCGAGCGTCCCTAAATAAAGTCTTGTCGTGACACAGCCATGCCTTTTGTGTATGGGTTTTCTGGGGCTACATTTGCATTGTGATGGCAGAGCGGAGTAGCGGCGACTGAGACCGTCTGGCCAGCAAAGCTTAAATTGTCCATTACCTGGTCCTTTACACAAGAAGTGTACCGATTCCTAAGTTAGCTCATGGAATTCAAGCCAGGCAGTCAGAGCTTAGGGAATTCAGAAACCAGGATACTGTTAGGAATCGAGGTAGCAGAAAGGAAGAGACTGGCACTTGTGGTGCCACCGTCAGGAGGAAATCTGTTCACCCCCATCTCTATTCAGCTCAGATCTCAAATTCCAGAAAAAGGGAGGCTGAATAGTGTGGCTTAGCGTACATGCCCACCCATGACTACAGGTATGAGGGTGGAGGGAACCTTGATTAAAGTCCCATCATATGGTAACTTAGCAAAAAGAGCAGACGTTCACTACTGGAACAGCGATGCCGAGATAAAATCATAGCTGAGCCTGTTGCCTTCTTCTTCCAAAGATAAACAGTGAAGCTGTTTGCTACCTGGTCACACTCAGAGGCTGCTGAACAGTGGTGGGTATACACACCTGACACAGTGACCTCTTGTCACAGAGTGGACTCCTCAGTTTGGAGTGAGTTCCCATTCATCCCACGTTTCAAGTTCTGTTTCTTCAGCTGCGTTCTGTTCAAGCTGATCGTACCCAGTGATGCACCATCTCATGCCAAAGTAGCCCAGCGCCCGGGGAGGCACTGACTTTATTTGTAAAGATTTCTTTTGATTTTCTCAACCAAATTTCAGAACTGCTTTCTTTTTTTTTTTTTTTTTTTTTTGCGTTATGCGGGCCTCTCACTGTCGTGGCCTCTCCGGTTGCGGAGCGCAGGCTCCGGACGCGCAGGCTCAGCAGCCATGGCTCACAGGCCCAGCCGCTCCGCGGCACGTGGGATCTTCCCGGACCGGGGCACGAACCCGCGTCCCCTGCATCGGCAGGCGGATTCTCAACCACTGCGCCACCAGGGAAGCCCCAGAACTGCTTTCCATCGACTTTGAATGGAGCTCAAGTGAAGATGTCTAAATGAGACCACAGAGGCATCAGCGCTCGTCCTGAGAGGTGAAAGGAGGGGAGACTGGGAAGCATTGGACTTCTTGGCCTCCTGTCTTCAGTGTGGGTCCAGCCTTGGCCCATAGGAGGCATTGCCAGGAAATTAAAAATCTTCAGTCAGTGTCCATGGAAAGGCTTATGAGCAACAGGTCTCAGGGCAAAAAACGTTTTAGTTTTATCCTTTGTGAGAGGCTCATGTTAAACAGGAGAGGAGATGTAGGTCTTTTCCAAGCCTGAGAAAATGTGAAATTCATTTTTATTTAAAATGTTAAATGTGGGCTTCCCTGGTGGCGCAGTGGTTGAGAATCCGCCTGCCGATGCAGGGGACACGGGTTCGTGCCCCGGTCCGGGAAGATCCCACATGCCGCGGAGCGGCTGGGCCCGTGAGCCATGGCCGCTGAGCCTGCGCGTCCGGAGCCTGTGCTCCGCAACGGGAGAGGCCACAACAGTGAGAGGCCCGCATACCACAAAAAAAAAAAAAAAAAAAAAAAAAAAAATGTTAAATGTGATAGAAAGAAAAGAAGTTGGTAATTACCTTCCAGTGTAAGGGTCAAAGTTTCTCTGAAAGAAATGCACGTTCTGTAGAGCCCATATGCAGTCATTAGAGAACATGACTCTGTGTGTGTGTGTGTGTGTGTGTGTGTGTGTGTGTGTGTGTGTGTGTGTTTATGTATGTGTTGATGTAAAATATTTGGCATTCTCCCATGGCCTTGACATTGAGTGTGTTGTGACTCAGCCTTTACTTTCCTTATTTCTGGCTTCCAGAGGAAGAGAGCTTTTTTTTTTTTTAAGAATCTTTTTTTGGAGGAAGTAGGTATGGGGGGTGGCATTTATGTTCTTGTTTTGTTTTTGTTTTTGGAGCTGAAGAATCTGGCGGGAATATGAGGGATGGGTGTAGGAGTGTTGGTAGGCATCCTTCCTTCAAGTCAAGAATATGAAATGAAGTCCATTTCTCTTAAAAAGCCCTCTGTTGATGCCGTGGACAACATTTTTACCCAACCTGGAGCCCACTTGGAAGAGGCCCTAGCAACTGCTGCTCTGGCGAAGAGAAGCTGAGATAGACGTTCTTGGGGAGGAGGGAGAAGAGACAGGATGGGGAGGCATGTGGGACTGGCCAGTCTGCACTCCGGGGCCGTCCCTCCCCCACCCGGACACTAGCTGTGGTCACCGTGTTTAAAAAATTCATCAGTGGGGCTTTCCTGGGGGCGCAGTGGTTGCGAGTCCGCCTGCCGATGCAGGGGACGCGGGTTCGTGCCCCGGTCCGGGAGGATCCCACACGGCCCGTGAGCCGTGGCCGCTGAGCCTGCGCGTCCGGAGCCTGTGCTCCGCAACGGGAGAGGCCACGGCGGTGAGAGGCCCGCGTTCCGCAGAAAAAAAAAAAAAAAAAAAATCATCAATGTGGCAGAGGCGGGAATACTAATTAAGTGTTTTGAGCATAATAGAAAGTCAGTTTTAATTTTCCCAAATGGACCTATTGTTTACAGTTACAGATGGCTTCCAGGCAGTACCTGGAGAAAATAAATGAGTCCAGGGAGTAGGGAATTGCTTTCAATTCCTATGCGTATTGCAGGGAAGCCATTCGAGAATTCAGCCTGAGAAGGTTGTTGCCCAGAAAACAGATTCCCTATAAAGTCTGCAAAATGGTATTTTCATTGGGACCATGCAGTCCGAGGTGTCATGGATTTGCATGTTCTCACCTCCCTCCTGGTGTTTTACGTAAAAGGAATGAGCGCTCAGAAGAGTTATTACCACATGGATTAAAAACCACAGAAACAAGCACCACTCCCTCCCCTGATGGCCACCAAATTAAAATTGCTTGTACAGTACCCAAAGCTTTCTTGCCTCTCACCCAGCTTCTTCTACCTCCTGGGCTGTGTCTTCCTTAAGAATAGTGAAATGGATGCCCACATACCCCGCACCCAGATTCACAAATTGTTTAACACTTCCTTTCGGCGGGGGAAAAATTACACTCCCTTCCGTGACTGAGCGAAAGGAAAGACCAACTCAGTCCTCGAGGCCACGTCTCACCCGGTCTGTGCCCTGGGTGTTCTCTTTTGCTTCTCTGCACTGCCAGGGCAAAGCAGGCTCTTCCTTTACTGCACTTCTGTCTTCCCGCCTGTGGTCATTTGCATATCTAGAATTATCTTTCAACCAGCCCCCGCATACTTCATTTTAGTAAAGAGCCAAACTCAGCTCTTCACTACTGGCTGTGCACCTTGAGGGACTGTCTTAATCCATTTAACCAGCTGTGAGATGGGGGTAGTGATAGTGCCTGGGGTGAGTCTTAATGAGTTACTGCAAATGAAGCTTCTAGGGCAAAGCTCCAGTGTGTAGTTTGAACTCAAAGATGGCAGCTGCTGATACTGTTCTTTATTAAGATTATAAAATATTTATTTATCTTATTGAAGTATAGTTGATTTACAACGTTGTATTAATTTCTGCTGTACAGCAAAGCAACTCAGTTATACACATATATACTTGTTTAATATTCTTTTCCATTATGCTTTCTCCCAGGATATCGAATATAGTTCCCTGTGCTGTGCAGTAAGACCTTGTTGTTTATCCATTCTCTATGTAATAGTTTGCATCTACCAACCGCAAACTCCCGATCCATCCCTCCCCCTCCCCCCCCTCCCCCTTGGCAACCACAAGTCTGCTCTGTATGTCCGTGATTCTGTTTCTGTTTCATAGATAGGTTCATTGGTGTCATATTTTAGATTCCACATATAAGTGATACCGTATGGTATTTGTCTTTCTCTTTGTGACTTAACTTCACTTAGTATGATCATCTCTAGTTGCACCCAACTATATTTTAATTATCTTCTTGTCCCTTTTCTTTGAATAAATACTCAGAGTACACTACATACAAAAATAAGTAATTGTCCTATTGAAAAATCCCAGGGAAGGACAAAAATAAGTTGGAGACAGAGGCTCACTCTAGGAGAGGCTCAGTATGGGTTGGCTTAGAGCAGTAATTATACAGACTTCCTGCAACAGAACTGCTTCAAGTGCTTGTTAATACTGCAGATTCCTACTGAATCAGAATCCCTGAAGCTCTTGGGCACCGCCCCCAGGACTCCCCTGTCAGAACTATCGGGCCATCTCATTTGTAGAATGTAATAACACACATCACGGCATGATACTGTCCAAGTCCGGGGCGAGCCTGACTTTGCTCTAAGTATGAACCATGATTGAAGGAGGCATCGTGACCCTTCTCCCACTGTATCCCAATGGAATACTTTGCGTAATACACAAGCACTTGATTTCATTCTCTAGAGTCCTTTTCAGTGAAACTTTGCTCAGATTTTAATACCTCTAAAACATTTAATCGCTGTTTGGGAGTTAGCTGGATTTTTTTTTTTTTCCTGATTTCTAATTAGGAATCTCAAGTCACAGAAGATATATAGTGTATCAAACCAACCTGGGTTTGAATTTTGTTCTTGTGTGACACCAGAGAAGCTCTTCAACCTTTCTGGCCCTCAGTCTCCCCATGTGTAAAATGGGCATACTGAACAAATACCTCAAAGGGCCTTGTGAGACGTAAGAATACACACAAAGCGCTTACTACCCTTGCAAATTGCCCCTGAGACGTTAGTTTCTGTTTTTCTGAAA
The DNA here is from genome assembly GCF_026419965.1 of Kogia breviceps. Lineage (NCBI taxonomy): Eukaryota > Metazoa > Chordata > Mammalia > Artiodactyla > Physeteridae > Kogia > Kogia breviceps. The sequence continues at coordinate 9,299,619 of NC_081319.1, read as the reverse complement.
CACAAGAGCACTGTTAGGAAGAGAGGAAAAAAGAAACACATTTTCTCTTAACTAATGGTTTCTCAGTTTCAGGACTATGACATCCTGAGCAAAAGGTAATTGTTGATGTGTGTTTTGGGGGAAGGGGAGGGAGTTGGTGAGGGGGGTTGTCCTGTGCATGGCAGGAGGTTTAGCAGCACCCCCGGCCTCTCCTCACTAGATGTCAGGGGTACCCCTTACTCCATATTCCTAAAAACGAATATGTCTCCAGACATTGTCACATGTCCCCTGGGGGGTGAAAATCATCCCTTTGAGAACCACTGTTCTAACTTTTTGCCTGTAGTTTTAAGGCATTAAATGGTAAAATAAAACCACAACATTAAACTTGCCAATAATTTAACAAACTAGCATCAAAGGGGAAACTAGAGCATTACCTACCTATGACAGATATCCTCCATGAAAATTCCCCCGCCTTAGGAAGGAGAACGGTCATGGCGCTATTAGGACGCAGCAACAAGTAATCAGTGGCTTAGCTACAACAAAGGGTTAGATTCTCAGCCTTGAGAGGCCATGAGCTCAGGCTTTCTCACATCCCAGATCTACTGAATGAGGGCTGGATGTCTCTTGTTGCAAAAACTAGGGAGCAGTGACCCTTGCGTGAGGCTGATGTAGAAAGCAGGTGCTTATTTCCTTCCTTTGGAAAGAAATGAAATTGTCAGCAGTAGCTTCATTCAAGTTGGTGTGACCAGAGCAGTGTTGATTCCTAAAATAATCGCAGGGGAAGCCAAACTACCCAAGTTACCGTGAGAAGCACTGGAGGCCGGGTAGCATCCAGGCACCCGGCACCTGATGCATCCATGCCACGATGGGGATGTGTACTCGTGAGGCGCTTGCAAGTTCTTCGATGGGCGTTGCCGACCTCTACCTCAGCAATGTGACTCTTTCTCTGCTTCCATGGTCATGCTTAGTGACACAGCATTTCAACATTTTTTCACCCGGGTTGAATCTAATTCTGCTAGACGTTGCGCCTTGTTATTTGCCTTGAGATGACCTTATGAGTCTCTGTGAGAATCAGACAGGTGTTTTTATAGGAGAACCTTAATTCCAGGTTCCCGGGAGGCACCTCTCTGCAGACGCCCTCCACCTCCCACCACCTAGCGTACCAGTCTCTCTGCTGCCAGCTTCCCTGGAGTGCACCGATCCAGTCCACAATTCCTTTTCCAAGCAGGGCCATGGCAGCTTTAGCACTCTGACTCTCCTGGCATCGCGGACAGAGGGTCTGACGAGACGAGAGACAGTGGACTAGCTCGGGCTGCATGAATCACGCTGAGACTCCAGCTGTGCTCTTTCCTTTCCTGCTGGCAATATTTTGAGGTGGAAGTCCAGAGGTGTTTCGTTGTTGTTTTTTGTTTTGTTTTAATTGTACAGTAGTTGCTTTGTCCTGGCTTTACACATAGTTATGAAACATTAATAAATACTGATGAAATGAAGGATAAATGTTATTTGCCTAAATTAAGAAATGCTTGATAGGATTGTTATAATAGTAGTTATTACTTATTGAGACGAGGTGCTGGTTCTTCTTGGGGCTCATGTGGCCCAGTCATTCGCGTTTTGCGCGGATTATCCTAATTCATCTACGTAACGGTCGAATCATTCAGAACTCCTTTTTATCGCGAAGTTGTACGTGAAGTACCCATGTGGCAGAGGTAGGCTCTGAACTGCTGCCCAAAGTGTAGATTTCAGGTGGCTGATGACCCTAGCAGCTAAGCTCCAGGAGAGGACAGCTGTGATGTGGTCCTCTCTCCACCAGGGCCTCAGCGTCTTCTACCACCAAGGCCTTGGCCGCATTTCCAAGGGGCTGGGGAATTTGAACTATGCCCACGAAAGTTTTTCAAAAATCGAACCCAGGATGGAGGTAGCTCCGAGTTAATGCCATTTGGTGGCTCCTATGGGAAGTGCGTCAGAAAGCATCATGGAAACAGCTTCCTCGTTCTGCCTGGCAGAGCTAGAGAGCTCCTCGTCGCCTTATGTCATTCAGCTACGATCGGCTTCAAACAAGAGTATAGAAAGGTGCCAGGGTTCTCCTCTCTTCCTAGGAAAAGAATCCATATCTAAGCCTGCTCTTAATGATTTCACCTGGTTTCTGTCACTGAGCTATTAACTCACTGACATTAAAATGCTACGAAAAATACCTCTGAACCAGCTGGATGTTTCAAACGTCAAAATTATAATACTGCAGCTGCCAGCCCTGGTTTATTATAGCTTATGTTTTGGCAAAAAAGCCTAACAGCAGCCCCTCAAACTCTGAGAAGCCAGGGGGAGTTAAAATAATAGCCTCTTAAATAGAAATGAGTAAGATGGTTATCAGTAAATGGAAAATAAGTTTCATGTAATACCTCTGAACATAGGTTAATGAAATAAGTCCTTAATTTTCCTTAGTGAAAACTAGACCTCTGATTAATGTTAAGATTTGCCTGGCTATTTTTAACATTAGTCCTTTTCTTAAAAAATCTCTTCAAATAACTCTCATAACTCTCATTCAGGCAGTAATTTTGAGCACTTTTCCCTCTATTATCCCACTTAATTAAGTCGTCACAGGAGCTTTGCTAAGGAGACGTTATTCTCAACCCAGTCTGCTTCTGAGGAGACTGAGGTCTGGAGAAATTAAGTGACTTGTCAGCTAGAAAATGACACTGAGAATATTTCAACCCATTTTTTCTAACTGTAAGTGCACTACTCTTCATGAAACCAAGTTGCTTCTCAGTAATCTTGAGGGGGTTTACTTGCACTAGTAAGACTAATTTACTATAATTTAGCCATTATATTGCTTCTGAAAAATCAATACATTTAACTATAACATAGTCTAGGTCTAGAACCTTGGTTGTTATATGGGGCTTCTGATGTTAATAGTATTCATTTATTCCTGATTAATTGGGGCAGAAGGAACAGAGATCAGAGGGCTCATAGATAACTCCAAGTTACCAATGAAGCAAAACTAGGGTCATTTCTGGATTATTCAGGGATCGATTTACCATTTTGTTCCCGAGTAGTATTAGGTGCCTGCATTCGTTGGCTTGGGCTGCCATAACAGAATACCATAGAACTGGGTGGCTTAAACAAAAGAAATGTATTTCTTCCAGTTTGGGAAGCTGGGAAGTTCTAGGTCAAGGAGCTGATCCATTCACTGCCCGGTGAGAGCTGTCTCCCTAGCTTGCAGATGGCCACCTTCGTGGTGTGTCCTCACATGGCAAAGAGAGAGCTCTAGTGTTGCTCTCTTTTTCTTATAAACGTACTAATTCCATTACGAGGGCTCCACCCTCATGATCTCATCAAACCCTAATCATCTCCCAGAGGCCGCATCTCCATAGATCATCATGTTGGGGGTTGGAGCTTCAACGTATGAATTCTGGGGTGTTTGGGGGGATGGGTACAATCTAGTCCATAGCAGCACCTGAGACCTATTCATCAGTAAGTTAACTGTAAGCAGTATTTTAAAATTTCTCTGAAACTTAATGGCTCAAAACAAGGTACATTTATTTTGCTCATGAATCTGTAATTTGGGCAGAGTTTTGTGGGGATAGCTCATCTCTGTTCTACTTTGCATCAGCTGGGGCAGCTCAAAGCCTGAGCCCTGAATGAATCTTCTGAAGATTCATTCACTCACTTGGCTGTTGTTTGATGCTGGCTCTTGTTTGATGCTGGCTGTTGGCTGGGGGGCCTCAGTTCTACTCCACATGGGCCTATCCATGTCATCTATCTGTAGGCTAGGTTGTGCTTCCTCACAGTGTGGTTGCTGGTTGCTAAGGGCAAGCATCCTAAGAATGAGACTGAGAGAGACAGGTGGAAGCTGTAGTCCAAGGACCCAGCCTTGGAAAAAAACATAGCATCATTTCCACCATAGTCTGTTGGCTGGAGCAATCCCTTTCCCCTACCCACATCCAAGAAGAGGGGACAAAGATCTCTTGAGGGAGAAGATGTCAGTCATATTGTAAGAAGAGCATGTGAGATAGGCCATCTTTGGGAAACATCATCTTCCCGTAAGAGTTTGGTAATCTGATTATCCATGGTTGCTAGAACCCTGAAGGAAAGGCAAGATCACAAGGAGGCAGGCATGTTCCTGCTGAATTAGCAGGTTTAAGGAGCCCCTTTTGTGGTCTGCCAGGTATGTGTCTGGTCTTACCTTTATTAATCCTCCTGACTTGTGGTCTTCCTTGCATCGCTTACTTCTCTTAAATTCTGTCTTCTTTACGTCCCCAATTCAAATCCTCTCTGGAAGTGATAAAACACCACCCTAAGACTCTTAACATTTGTCCATTAAGATAAGATGCATCTAAAGCTCAGAATCAACAGAGACTGACCCCAGTGCAAGTTTCCGCTCTCCGGATTCTTCCCCTTCTATTTCTCAGGGGAGATCAGGGTGTGGAAAATATATTTCCTGAGGCCCAATTCATACCTTGCCCTTGTCTGAGGCTTAGGATGCTGTTACATAGACAACTGAGCTGTAATTGTAGCTTTCAGATTGCCATTTAAAATACATTCCATTCCCTGGGGGAACTCATCCAAATGGCCTACTTTCCTGAGGGGGATATCAGAAATACTCCTGTCAGCTCGTAGCATTACATGTAGTTGTGAAGGTAAACTCTACTTTTCACGTATTTGCTGCACACTCCTGTGATGTGTTAAACATTGGGAGTTCCCCTTCCTCGTATATCCCAGGTTGTCTCTATGTTCCTTTGACACCTCCACCCCTCCAAATTCTGAGTAGCTGATGGGTTGTGACCCTGGTTCTATTTTGCCTAATGAGTGGAGTAGGGGGTGGGAGAGTCACATTGATAATAGGATGATGGTCCAGCTGAAGTGGGTGGAAATACAAGGCCAGAAACTCAAATGTGCAAGGAATTATTTTTGGACTTATAAATTTAAACTTATAAAGTTGACATTCCACTGGGGGATTGGAACCTGATGTCAAGCTGACCACACTCACCCTCATCCCACCTTTTCCTGGGTTCCCACTGGCCGTATGGACGATGACCTCACGGCATTGTGGGTGGCTGGTGTGGCCTCAGTTCTAGATCATTGTCCCTCCACAGGGGATCCTCTTCCTGTCTCTGGGTTCATGTTTCACGAAGCTCACCATGGGATGCACTCTGGCCTGGCCTCTCTGAGACACTGCTCTGTCTTTTAAGAATAGAAAAAAACCCCGAGTTGCCCCCTGAGCCCCTTTTTACACTTAGGAACTCAGAGGGTCTGAGTCTGCTCCCAGTTTTCTTCATGTGAAATCGTCTAAGGCTCCCTGATAGGCCATTGGTCAGTGGAGCCAGTGAAGCCTCCGGAGCCCCAGATGCATGCACGTGCCACACAGACCTTTCGTTCTCTTCTTGATGCTGGAGCGTGAGCCCCGGATCTCACTCCCCCTCGGGCTGACTCAGGGAAGCAGCTCCCGTAAGGTTGCACTAGCCCTTCTACTTCAGCCCACTTTGGGGATCCATAGGCCTCTTCAGGTTTGGCTTGGACCATAGCTTCTGATCTTCACGTAGCCTGAAGAAAAGTGGGAGAGAGTAGGATGGACCTGGATCTTTCTTATCAAACCACAGTATTGTGACTGGATCTTACCTTTTGAAGCCCCAAATTTGACTCTTACATCATCCTGTAGCATATCGGCTATAAGTACAGATGCAGTCAACTGGGAAAAAAAAGACTGGGGCTGGGAAACATAGAAACAGGCCAAGAACAGCAATTGCAGATCCCTGTGCTTCCTTCTCCACTTTGCCAGTTCTCCCAGGATCCTGAAATGTCCCTGGCATTGTGTTCCCATGTGTACTATCTTAGTGCTGCCCTGTCTCCATCTGTAGACCTATAGCTACTGTTCTTTTTTAGTGCTAAAAATCTACTGTCCTCTCCACCTCCCAAGGGTCATTTTACTGCCTCTCCTCTTGCCACCCCCTGCCATGTGTGTATGTGCACACAGATACACACACACACACACTTGGAAGCCAGAAAATTCCTTTCCAAACATTCCTGCCTCGAGTTACATCTCTGGTGACTTTCCAAGACTTCCAGAATGCTTTCACTTCTCAATTGCCTTTCTCTGGATTTGTAGAAGTCTCGCAGAGAGTTTAAGTAACTCATCAAGGTCACAAGGTGAAGATGGCAGAACAGCCTCTGAAGCCCACTGCTATGAACTGGATCACATCTCCCCCAAATTCATAGGTTGAAGTCCTAACCTCCCAGTGTGATGGTGTTTGGAGATGGGGCCTTGGGGAGGAAATTAGATTTAGATGAGATCCGGAGGGTGGAGCCCTTGTGATAGGATTAGTGCCCTTACAAGAAGAGGAAGAGACACCAGAACTCTCTCTCTATCATGTGAGGACACGACATAAAGGCGGCCATCTGCAATCCAGGAAGAGGGCTCTCACCAGGAAGCAAGTGGGCCAGTACCCATTTGCTCTTGGACTTGCCAGGCTCCATAACTGTGAGAAATAAATTTCTGCTGTCTATGCCGCACAGTCTTGAGTTGACTAATCCTCCCGTGTTTCCCATGTTTTTTGTTTTTTCCCTCCTTATCACATTTTCTCCCCTTATTCCCCCATGACTCCATGACGAGGTGTTTGTCATCACTTGTTTCCTGCAGTGCCTTTGAAGAAAAAGGTAGGTCAGAGAAGGAGAAGGAATAGTTGACATATGGAAGGAATTTTTTCCAATGTGAAATTGTCCGGCTCTCTCCTGTTCTCTGTATCCTTAATGAAACCTTGGACCCTCACCTAAGCAAGTCTTCTAGTTGCCTGTAACTGACAGAACCTAAGAGACCACTGAAGTGTTCTGCTGGTCCTGTGCATTCCATTTGGCCGGACTGGGCCTTACAAGAGCAGGGTGGCAAGCAAAGCATCTCTGAGCTGGTAGCAGGGCGCACCCCTGCTGTATTCCATCCTGGTCATAAAAAACCGGAAACTAATAGCACTTACATAAATGTGCCATTTTACAGTGCACGTCCTTGACACCCGAGGGAAATAAGCAAATCTGGGGAAACACGGGGGAGTGCTTTCCTGATACTGGTACCATCAGAAAAAGGTGTTGGGAAGCAGAGGAATTTTTCAGGATCTCAAAGAGAGACAGGATTAGATAAGCGTGTCGTTTAATTCTGCCTTTGTGTCTGTCAGGGTCACTACCACATTAGGAGGTGGGTGGATCATACAGATGTTAGAGAATAAGGATTAGTCATGGCAATGCAGTGATGGAGAGAGGGAGGGTTCCAGGAAATATGTCCTGACTTGGAGACAAATAAAGAGGTTAACTGTGGCCGGTGTGTCAGCTGAGGGTTCTGGGCTTCAGTGTGGATGCTTTTCCAAGGCAAATAGCTCCAGGTGTCTCTGGAAAAGCCCCTCTTCTCCTATCTCCCTGCAACAGAGGTCACTGAGACTACCAGGGGATTGGATGGAGTTCAGCTTGGACCTTAAGTGAATTCAGATGATTCCCTGAATCGCTGTTCACTGTTGCTCAGAAGTAGTCCAGGAGCCATGTGTCAGAACCATCTGGTATTATTATTCAAAATGCAGTTGACCGATCCCAGGCAAAGTGAACGGACTCAGAGACTTTGGGGAATGGAATCTGAAAAACTGAATTTTTAAGGGCAGTCTTAGAAAGTTCTTACACGCTAAAGTTCGAGAGTTTTTATCCCAGGTATTCCAGTTTCTGGTACAGTGCCTAGCTCCAAGTGGTCACACGACGCTTGTTGCAGTGAATAAATAGATCTCCAGTGTGTAGTGTGGTTCCTAAAACAGAGTAGTATTAAGCTAATGTTTGTTGATTGAATGTTTATGATACCTTCTGGTTCGGAAGAGGCACTTCTGGGTGAAAGAGCCCGTCTCTCCAGTCAACTAGCTAGCCATCCATCCACACGTAAGCCCCAGAAGGGGAGTCAGCGACATGAATCAGAACTGGAGGTTGAGGATATCCGGTGTCAGTGCAGGGGCTTAAGGCAGGGAGGGGGAAAAAGGAATGAGGAGGAAATCAGACCTTCACTAGGGCCCTGCGTGTCCATTGCATGAATAAGCAGAGCGGTCGCTGAATCCACAGAATGTTTGTTTATAAGTTGACCCAGGCATTGGGGTTGGATGAGGGTTGCTGGGGCTACTGCGGTGGGGCTGGCCTAGAAGTGACATCAAGGTCGGAAAACGATTCAGATATGAAGGTCACACAGGACATTCATGGCAGGAGCAGAAGATGAGGAGGACCCTCTATCTTCTGTCAAAGCTTATCTGACTGCCCCCCTCCTCCAGCCCTCCAGGGTCTCTCCATAGACTTCAGGTAGTGTGCTCGGGCACAGATTCGAGTTGAAGGGATACAGAAAGGAGGGGCAAGGCAGTGGAGGCCGAGAGAATACAGAGAATCTGTAATGCCCTGGGGCACGGCTTTAACTCCTGGCTGCCCGTGCGGATCTGGAGGTGGAATAAAATCAATCACACTTCTGACCGCAAGACTGGAATTGACAGAGAGGCTTTACCTGGAAAGCTTAGAGCTAAAAATCAGGGTATTTCCCCAGTACATTTCCGCATGGTCATTGTAACCCATGTTTATCCTGGGAAACTAGAAAAAAACAAAGAAGGATGCTTTGAAAATAACTCATGATTTCACCTCCATGTGCATCGTGGCATTTCCCCCCCCCAGTCTGCTTGCGATATTTATCCTGTATGATGATTTTTATTTTGCACATGTCATCTCCTCTGCTGCCATTCTGTCTTATTTAACTTTATACAGTAATCTGCTATTATGTGTTTTTGTTAAACGCTATAGCAAAGAGGTTTAGAGCATGGTCTCTGGAAATCTGAAAAAATCTAAGCACCGTGTAGACTGTCACTAACTGCCTTTATAACCTAGGTTTGTTTTCCATCGTCTCTAGCCTCAGTTTCCTTTTCTGTAAAATACAACCAAGCTGTCCCTACCTCTGGGTGGTTGTGAAGCTTAAATAAGCACATGCTGATAGAGTGTCACACCGTGCCTGGCATATACGTACTTAATGTTTTTAATAAGAAGAACAAAGCATTTTAATGGTTGCATTATAGGTGATCTAAAGATATGCCAAAACCCCACCTCCAGTTAAGCATGTGCAGCAAAGTATATCTCTGTGCTTCAAACTTTTTATGCATTTACTGTGCTATTACGCCGATAAGAGAATCTGGAATACCTTAAGCAAAAAGAGGTGGATTTACTGACTCATGTGACGAACGTGTGGGACAGCTAGTGATGAGCTCCCTTGAGAATTACTGGAGTCTGGGACCCCATCGTCCTGGGGATATTTCTCTCCGTTCCTAATCTCCTCTCTTCTCATCGGCTAGACCAGCTTCTCTGTGTCTGCTGAGCTGATCACTAGTAGCTACAGGCTGACCTCTTTACAGCCTCTTGACAAGGGAGGAAACAAGCCTTTCTCTGTGTAGCTCCAGGTTGTGTGTTTGGTTGTGGGGCGATTTACAGGGCCTCTCTGTCCCGGTGAAGGTCACGTGTCCATTTGCTCTGGCCGGTTGCCTTGACTGCTTGGGTGTGTGTCATGATCTACCACCTCATGGGGTAGAGAAAGGCTATGATTGACAACTCCCTCCAGAGACAAAATGGCACAACCCAACCCAGTAAACTCAAGGGTTCTTTCCTTAGAACAGAGTCACGAGAACAGACTCATGGGATCAGGGTCATTAACATTATAGAACCTCTTACTCTATGTATGTTGCCCACTTTTCTTGCTCCATGACTTTTTGACAGGCTTCCCTCAGGTTCCGTATCTTGGTTTCTCACCCACCATTGATGTGGTGCCCCTGGACCTCCAAAAACTTTGACCTGCCAGCTTAACACATTGGTCGGGCTCTCCACCTTCAGTGTCTAATCAAAGTCTTGATCCTGGTACTTCTCCTCAGCCATGTCATTAGCATATCAAATTCTAACATCACAAGAGAAATGACAGACATTCTCGAAGGCCTTAGCCTAGGGAATAGGCTGCTTTTTAAAATCAAGAGACCACAAGATTTCAGGTCCTTGAGGGCAACTGTGATGGCTGATTCATCTCTATGCCCCTAACCGAAAAGAGCAAGCCAGGCTCTCCAGCGAGCCATGTGGCCTCACCAAAGGGCTCTTACAGTCTGGATGAAGCCCCAATCCTGAAGGAAGAGCAAACTTTCCTGATATTTATTGAGAGTCTGTTTAGTGATTGCCATCTTCTGCTCTGCCTGGCTGAAATCAGTAGGAGACTTAATGAAGTGAAAATGAAATCAATATTTAATTCCCACAGATATAAAGATACTTACATGGTCTACTCTCAGCTGCCAACTTCCCCCAGTTCCAAAGGGTAATAAGAGCTGGGCTGTCTCAGCCTCACAGCCAAGACTGACACCTGTAATTTCTCCTGTAGTGATGTATTACACTCCTACTATGTGTCACGCATTGTGAATACAATTTTACGACATCCACACAATAACCCCACAGGTGATTTATTAACTGAGCATTAAGCAGTGGCATATAAAGTACTCAGTACCTTAAATATACTATCTCATTTAAGCCTCACTACCACATTTGGAGATAAATGTTATTGTCTGAGTCTACAAATGAGGAAACTGAGGCACAGAGAAGTAAGACACTTGCCCTGTTGGAATATTGCAGAGCCAGGATTTGAACCTGAGTCTGGTTTATTCCACCTCTTGAGTGTTTAACACCATTCTTTACTGTCACCCATTTTACAGATGAGGAAAATGAGGCTCAGAAATGACACTGCAGGCCACACAGAGCTAGTAACTTGGTCTTGTGCTTCACTTCACTTTCAAAAGTGCCTTTGAAGTACAAGTAAAATATCAATTGTCCCATCTGTGCTATTTATTAAGGAGCTACAGTGAACAAGGCCCTGCACTCAGTCCTGTGGGGAGTATAAAGTTGAAGACACAGTCCTTGTCCTTACAGACCATATGGCGTACTTGGCATCAGTATGACCAATGGAAACAAAACACAGTATGTGGGAATCCAGATGTGGCTCACATGGTGAATTCATTAGCCACCTTTGGCCACAAGCAACAGAAATCCATGACCCAGACTGACTCAAACCATAGGGGATGCATTTCTTCAGAGTTTAGTGTGAAGAGCACAGGCACGGTGGTTACGGGGTGATTCATTCTTCATCTCGGTATTGTAAGGATACAGACGCACGTTCTTCCCCTCTTCCTGCTTCTCCATCTTTGTTTTGTCTTCCAATTGACCTCCTTCATTGTTTCAGGGTCATTGTGGGAGCATCAGGTGTTACATTCAGAAAGGACAATAAATGGCCCAAATGCCATCTCTTCCCATGTGTCTCTGTCTTTTTTTTTTTTTTTCTTTGCGGTGTGCGGGCCTCTCACCATCGTGGCCTCTCCCGATGCGGAGCACAGGCTCCGGACGCGCAGGCTCAGCGGCCACAGCTCACGGGCCCAGCCGCTCCGCGGCACGTGGGATCCTCCCGGACCGGGGCACGAACCCGCGTCCCCTGCATCGGCAGGCGGACTCGCAACCACTGCGCCACCAGGGAAGCCCCCCATGTGTGTCTTTTCTGAGGGTGAAAAAAACAAAACTTTCCTGGGTGTTTCCCTAAGACCCCAGGGTATCTTTGGCTGGAAGTATGTATTATCCATCCTCCAAACTCTTAGTGTCTCAAGAAATGGGACAGCTATAACTGACGTAGAGGACCTGTGGACCAGGGCGGAGACAACTAGAGGAGGATGGATATTGGGAACAAAATGAAGATTCCATGTGAAACAAAGTAGGGAAAAGTTTAAGAGCATTGGGAAGGTGACAGAGAGTATTGCTTTAGTAATAAATCTGAGACAGTCACAAAGTAGTTGCAGGACCTTGCAGGATGACTATTATCGGGGGTGGGGATGGCTTAGAAGGCATGAGAGGTCCGAGAGTAGCTCAGAGCCGTAAAAACTAAAAGCACCTCTCCGTTTTGGGGGACTTACCTGCACTCAGCTGGACTTTCGGGACTTTGCCATTAACTGCCTTTGTGATCTTGGGCAAATCACTTAACCTCCATGTGATGTCATTTTCGTGCTTGCATAGTCAAATTCCCTGTCACGCATTGAAGATGTGGACTCCCCAACTCCATGTTGGTCTCCAGGGAGACCAACAGAAATATC